>NW_026683187.1:0-1200000 GCF_027579445.1 Ammospiza nelsoni
CACCATCCCTATACCTAGGCTGGTTTATCTGCCTAGGGTTAGGGTTAGGGTTCAGCCTAGGGCTTGAATTTTTTTAACCAGGAAGCCCTGAGTTCCAGGCTTACTTCATCTGCCAAAGGCATCCCAAAGGGAGTGCAGAAGTGCCACAACATGGCTGCTTTCACGGCTTTTCCCTTAGAAGAACCCCTAATACCCGGCTGATTTACCTTCCTAGGGTTACTGTTAGGCTTAGGCCTAGGACTTTTAAAACCAGGAAGCCCTGGGCTCCAGGCACACTGCAGCTGCAAAAGGCATCCCAAGGGGAGCGCAAAAGTGACGCAACTTGGCTGCCACCACTGATATTTCCATGAGACCATCCCGAACCATAGGCTGATTTTCCTTCCTAGGGTAAGGTTTTGAGTTACGCCTAGGGTAAGGGTTCTATTAACCAGAAAGCCCTGAGTTCCAAGAACACAGCAGCTGCGAAGGACTAGCCAAGAAGAGCGCAAAAGTACCACAACATGCCTGCCTCCACAGCTTTTTCCTTGGGGACATGCCTAATTCCTGGCTGATTTGCCTTTCTCGTCTTAGGGTTGGGGTTCGGCCTAGGGCTAGGATTTTTAAAAGCAGGAAGCCCTGAGTTCCAGGCACACTGGAGCTGTGAAAGGCATCCAAAAGGGAGTGCAAAAGTGCCACAACATGGCTGCTTTCACGCCTTTTTCCTTGGCAAGAAGCCTAACACCAGGCTGATTTACTTTCCCAGGGTTACTGTTAGGCTTAGGCCTAGGGCTAGGACTTTTGAAACTAGGAAGCCCTTAGCTCCAGGCACACTGCAGCTGTTCAAGGCATCCCAAGGGGAGTACAAAAGTGCAACAACATGGCAGTTTTCACAGCTTTTTCCTTGGCACCATCCCTATACCTAGGCTGATTTATCTGCCTAGGGTTAGGGTTAGGGTTCAGCCTAGGGCTTGGATTTCTTTAACCAGGAAGCCCTGAGTTCCAGGCTTACTTCATCTGCCAAAGGCATCCCAAAGGGAGTGCAGAAGTGCCACAACATGGCTGCTTTCACGGCTTTTCCCTTAGGAAGAACCCTAATACCCGGCTGATTTTACCTTCCTAGGGTTACTGTTAGGCTTAGGCCTAGGACTTTTAAAACCAGGAAGCCCTGGGCTCCAGGCACACTGCAGCTGCAAAAGGCATCCCAAGGGCGAGCGCAAAAGTGACGCAACTTGGCTGCCACCACTGATATTTCCATGAGACCATCCCGAACCATAGGCTGATTTTCCTTCCTAGGGTTAAGGTTTGAGTTACGCCTAGGGTAAGGGTTCTATTAACCAGAAAGCCCTGAGTTCCAAGAACACAGCAGCTGCGAAGGACTAGCCAAGAAGAGCGCAAAAGTAGCACAACATGCCTGCCTCCACAGCTTTTTCCTTGGGGACATGCCTAATTCCTGGCTGATTTGCCTTTCTCGTCTTAGGGTTGGGGTTCGGCCTAGGGCTAGGATTTTTAAAATCAGGAAGCCCTGAGTTCCAGGCACACTGGAGCTGTGAAAGGCATCCAAAAGGGAGTGCAAAAAGTGCCACAACATGGCTGCTTTCACGGCTTTTTCCTTGGGCAAGAAGCCTAACATCAGGCTGATTTACTTTCCCAGGGTTACTGTTAGGCTTAGGCCTAGGGCTAGGATTTTTTGAAACTAGGAAGCCCTTAGCTCCAGGCACACTGCAGCTGTTCAAGGCATCCCAAGGGGAGTACAAAAGTGCAACAACATGGCATCTTTCACAGCTTTTTCCTTGGCACCATCCCCTATACCTAGGCTGATTTATCTGCCTAGGGTTAGGGTTAGGGTTCAGCCTAGGGCTTGAATTTTTTTTTACCAGGAAGCCCTGAGTTCCAGGCTTACTTCATCTGCCAAAGGCATCCCAAAGGGAGTGCAGAGCAGTGCCACAACATGGCTGCTTTCACGGCTTTTCCCTTAGGAAGAACCCTAATACCCGGCTGATTTACCTTCCTAGGGTTACTGTTAGGCTTAGGCCTAGGACTTTTAAAACCAGGAAGCCCTGGGCTCCAGGCACACTGCAGCTGCGAAAGGCATCCCAAGGGGAGCGCCAAAGTGACGCAACTTGGCTGCCACCACTGATATTTCCATGAGACCCATCCCGAACCATAGGCTGATTTTCCTTCCTAGGGTTAAGGTTTGAGTTACGCCTAGGGTAAGGGTCTATTAACCAGAAAGCCCTGAGTTCCAAGAACACAGCAGCTGCGAAGGACTAGCCCAAGAAGAGCGCAAAAGTACCACAACATGCCTGCCTCCACAGCTTTTTCCTTGGGGACATGCCTAATTCCTGGCTGATTTGCCTTTCTCGTCTTAGGGTTGGGGTTCGGCCTAGGGCTAGGATTTTTAAAAGCAGGAAGCCCTGAGTTCCAGGCACACTGCAGCTGTGAAAGGCATCCAAAAGGGAGTGCAAAAGTGCCACAACATGGCTGCTTTCACGGCTTTTTCCTTGGCAAGAAGCCTAACATCAGGCTGATTTACTTTCCCAGGGTTACTGTTAGGCTTAGGCCTAGGGCTAGGATTTTTAAAACTAGGAAGCCCTTAGCTCCAGGCACACTGCAGCTGTTCAAGGCATCCCAAGGGGAGTACAAAAGTGCAACAACATGGCAGCTTTCACAGCTTTTTCCTTGGCACCATCCCTATACCTAGGCTGATTTATCTGCCTAGGGTTAGGGTAAGGGTTCAGCCTAGGGCTTGGATTTCTTTAACCAGGAAGCCCTGAGTTCCAGGCTTACTTCATCTGCCAAAGGCATCCCAAAGGGAGTGCAGAAGTGCCACAACATGGCTGCTTTCACGGCTTTTCCCTTAGGAAGAACCCTAATACCCGGCTGATTTACCTTCCTAGGGTTACTGTTAGGCTTAGGCCTAGGACTTTTAAAACCAGGAAGCCCTGGGCTCCAGGCACACTGCAGCTGCAAAAGGCATCCCAAGGGGGAGCGCAAAAGTGACGCAACTTGGCTGCCACCACTGATATTTCCATGAGACCATCCCGAACCATAGGCTGATTTTCCTTCCTAGGGTTAAGGTTTGAGTTACGCCTAGGGTAAGGGTTCTATTAACCAGAAAGCCCTGAGTTCCAAGAACACAGCAGCTGCGAAGGACTAGCCAAGAAGAGCGCAAAAGTAGCACAACATGCCTGCCTCCACAGCTTTTTCCTTGGGGACATGCCTAATTCCTGGCTGATTTGCCTTTCTCGTCTTAGGGTTGGGGTTCGGCCTAGGGCTAGGATTTTTAAAAGCAGGAAGCCCTGAGTTCCAGGCACACTGGAGCTGTGAAAGGCATCCAAAAGGGAGTGCAAAAGTGCCACAACATGGCTGCTTTCACGGCTTTTTCCTTGGCAAGACGCCTAACACCAGGCTGACTTACCTTCCCAGGGTTACTGTTAGGCTTAGGCCTAGGGCTAGGATTTTTGAAACTAGGAAGCCCTTAGCTCCAGGCACACTGCAGCTGTTCAAGGCATCCCAAGGGGAGTACAAAAGTGCAACAACATGGCAGCTTTCACAGCTTTTTCCTTGGCACCATCCCTATACCTAGGCTGATTTATCTGCCTAGGGTTAGGGTTAGGGTTCAGCCTAGGGCTTGGATTTCTTTAACCAGGAAGCCCTGAGTTCCAGGCTTACTTCATCTGCCAAAGGCATCCCAAAGGGAGTGCAGAAGTGCCACAACATGGCTGCTTTCACGGCTTTTCCCTTAGGAAGAACCCTAATACCCGGCTGATTTACCTTCCTAGGGTTACTGTTAGGCTTAGGCCTAGGACTTTTAAAACCAGGAAGCCCTGGGCTCCAGGCACACTGCAGCTGCAAAAGGCATCCCAAGGGGAGCGCAAAAGTGACGCAACTTGGCTGCCACCACTGATATTTCCATGAGACCATCCCGAACCATAGGCTGATTTTCCTTCCTAGGGTTAAGGTTTGAGTTACGCCTAGGGTAAGGGTCTATTAACCAGAAAGCCCTGAGTTCCAAGAACACAGCAGCTGCGAAGGACTAGCCAAGAAGAGCGCAAAAGTACCACAACATGCCTGCCTCCAAAGCTTTTTCCTTGGGGACATGCCTAATTCCTGGCTGATTTGCCTTTCTCGTCTTAGGGTTGGGGTTCGGCCTAGGGCTAGGATTTTTAAAAGCAGGAAGCCCTGAGTTCCAGGCACACTGCAGCTGTGAAAGGCATCCAAAAGGGAGTGCAAAAGTGCCACAACATGGCTGCTTTCACGGCTTTTTCCTTGGCAAGAAGCCTAACACCAGGCTGATTTACTTTCCCAGGGTTACTGTTAGGCTTAGGCCTAGGGCTAGGATTTTTGAAACTAGGAAGCCCTTAGCTCCAGGCACACTGCAGCTGTTCAAGGCATCCCAAGGGGAGAACAAAAGTGCAACAACATGGCAGCTTTCACAGCTTTTTCCTTGGCACCATCCCTATACCTAGGCTGATTTATCTGCCTAGGGTTAGGGTTAGGGTTCAGCCTAGGGCTTGGATTTCTTTAACCAGGAAGCCCTGAGTTCCAGGCTTACTTCATCTGCCAAAGGCATCCCAAAGGGAGTGCAGAAGTGCCACAACATGGCTGCTCTCACGGCTTTTTCCTTGGCAAGAAGCCTAACATCAGGCTGATTTACTTTCCCAGGGTTACTGTTAGGCTTAGGCCTAGGGCTAGGATTTTTGAAACTAGGAAGCCCTTAGCTCCAGGCACACTGCAGCTGTTCAAGGCATCCCAAGGGGAGTACAAAAGTGCAACAACATGGCAGCTTTCACAGCTTTTTCCTTGGCACCATCCCTATACCTAGGCTGATTTATCTGCCTAGGGTTAGGGTTAGGGTTCAGCCTAGGGCTTGGATTTCTTTAACCAGGAAGCCCTGAGTTCCAGGCTTACTTCATCTGCCAAAGGCATCCCAAAGGGAGTGCAGAAGTGCCACAACATGGCTGCTTTCACGGCTTTTCCCTTAGGAAGAACCCTAATACCCGGCTGATTTACCTTCCTAGGGTTACTGTTAGGCTTAGGCCTAGGACTTTTAAAACCAGGAAGCCCTGGGCTCCAGGCACACTGCAGCTGCAAAAGGCATCCCAAGGGGAGCGCAAAAGTGACGCAACTTGGCTGCCACCACTGATATTTCCATGAGACCGTCCCGAACCATAGGCTGATTTTCCTTCCTAGGGTTAAGGTTTGAGTTACGCCTAGGGTAAGGGTCTATTAACCAGAAAGCCCTGAGTTCCAAGAACACAGCAGCTGCGAAGGACTAGCCAAGAAGAGCGCAAAAGTACCACAACATGCCTGCCTCCACAGCTTTTTCCTTGGGGACATGCCTAATTCCTGGCTGATTTGCCTTTCTCGTCTTAGGGTTGGGGTTCGGCCTAGGGCTAGGATTTTTAAAATCAGGAAGCCCTGAGTTCCAGGCACACTGCAGCTGTGAAAGGCATCCAAAAGGGAGTGCAAAAGTGCCACAACATGGCTGCTTTCACGGCTTTTTCCTTGGCAAGAAGCCTAACACCAGGCTGATTTACTTTCCCAGGGTTACTGTTAGGCTTAGGCCTAGGGCTAGGATTTTTGAAACTAGGAGGCCCTTAGCTCCAGGCACACTGCAGCTGTTCAAGGCATCCCAAGGGGAGTACAAAAGTGCAACAACATGGCATCTTTCACAGCTTTTTCCTTGGCACCATCCCTATACCTAGGCTGATTTATCTGCCTAGGGTTAGGGTTAGGGTTCAGCCTAGGGCTTGAATTTTTTTTACCAGGAAGCCCTGAGTTCCAGGCTTACTTCATCTGCCAAAGGCATCCCAAAGGGAGTGCAGAAGTGCCACAACATGGCTGCTTTCACGGCTTTTCCCTTAGGAAGAACCCTAATACCCGGCTGATTTACCTTCCTAGGGTTACTGTTAGGCTTAGGCCTAGGACTTTTAAAACCAGGAAGCCCTGGGCTCCAGGCACACTGCAGCTGCGAAAGGCATCCCAAGGGGAGCGCAAAAGTGACGCAACTTGGCTGCCACCACTGATATTTCCATGAGACCATCCCGAACCATAGGCTGATTTTCCTTCCTAGGGTTAAGGTTTGAGTTACGCCTAGGGTAAGGGTTCTATTAACCAGAAAGCCCTGAGTTCCAAGAACACAGCAGCTGCGAAGGACTAGCCAAGAAGAGCGCAAAAGTAGCACAACATGCCTGCCTCCACAGCTTTTTCCTTGGGGACATGCCTAATTCCTGGCTGATTTGCCTTTCTCGTCTTAGGGTTGGGGTTCGGCCTAGGGCTAGGATTTTTAAAAGCAGGAAGCCCTGAGTTCCAGGCACACTGGAGCTGTGAAAGGCATCCAAAAGGGAGTGCAAAAGTGCCACAACATGGCTGCTTTCACGGCTTTTTCCTTGGCAAGAAGCCTAACATCAGGCTGATTTCCTGTCCCAGGGTTACTGTTAGGCTTAGGCCTAGGGCTAGGATTTTTGAAACTAGGAAGCCCTTAGCTCCAGGCACACTGCAGCTGTTCAAGGCATCCCAAGGGGAGTACAAAAGTGCAACAACATGGCAGCTTTCACAGCTTTTTCCTTGGCACCATCCCTATACCTAGGCTGATTTATCTGCCTAGGGTTAGGGTTAGGGTTCAGCCTAGAGCTTGGATTTCTTTAACCAGGAAGCCCTGAGTTCCAGGCTTACTTCATCTGCCAAAGGCATCCCAAAGGGAGTGCAGAAGTGCCACAACATGGCTGCTCTCACGGCTTTTTCCTTGGCAAGAAGCCTAACATCAGGCTGATTTACCTTCCCAGGGTTACTGTTAGGCTTAGGCCTAGGGCTAGGTATTTTGAAACTAGGAAGCCCTTAGCTCCAGGCACACTGCAGCTGTTCAAGGCATCCCAAGGGGAGTACAAAAGTGCAACAACATGGCAGCTTTCACAGCTTTTTCCTTGGCACCATCCCTATACCTAGGCTGATTTATCTGCCTAGGGTTAGGGTTCAGCCTAGGGCTTGAATTTTTTTAACCAGGAAGCCCTGAGTTCCAGGCTTACTTCATCTGCCAAAGGCATCCCAAAGGGAGTGCAGAAGTGCCACAACATGGCTGCTTTCACGGCTTTTCCCTTAGGAAGAACCCTAATACCCGGCTGATTTACCTTCCTAGGGTTACTGTTAGGCTTAGGCCTAGGACTTTTAAAACCAGGAAGCCCTGGGCTCCAGGCACACTGCAGCTGCGAAAGGCATCCCAAGGGGAGCGCCAAAGTGACGCAACTTGGCTGCCACCACTGATATTTCCATGAGACCATCCCGAACCATAGGCTGATTTTCCTTCCTAGGGTTAAGGTTTGAGTTACGCCTAGGGTAAGGGTCTATTAACCAGAAAGCCCTGAGTTCCAAGAACACAGCAGCTGCGAAGGACTAGCCAAGAAGAGCGCAAAAGTACCACAACATGCCTGCCTCCACAGCTTTTTCCTTGGGGACATGCCTAATTCCTGGCTGATTTGCCTTTCTCGTCTTAGGGTTGGGGTTCGGCCTAGGGCTAGGATTTTTAAAAGCAGGAAGCCCTGAGTTCCAGGCACACTGCAGCTGTGAAAGGCATCCAAAAGGGAGTGCAAAAGTGCCACAACATGGCTGCTTTCACGGCTTTTTCCTTGGCAAGAAGCCTAACATCAGGCTGATTTACTTTCCCAGGGTTACTGTTAGGCTTAGGCCTAGGGCTAGGATTTTTAAAACTAGGAAGCCCTTAGCTCCAGGCACACTGCAGCTGTTCAAGGCATCCCAAGGGGAGTACAAAAGTGCAACAACATGGCAGCTTTCACAGCTTTTTCCTTGGCACCATCCCTATACCTAGGCTGATTTATCTGCCTAGGGTTAGGGTAAGGGTTCAGCCTAGGGCTTGGATTTCTTTAACCAGGAAGCCCTGAGTTCCAGGCTTACTTCATCTGCCAAAGGCATCCCAAAGGGAGTGCAGAAGTGCCACAACATGGCTGCTTTCACGGCTTTTCCCTTAGGAAGAACCCTAATACCCGGCTGATTTACCTTCCTAGGGTTACTGTTAGGCTTAGGCCTAGGACTTTTAAAACCAGGAAGCCCTGGGCTCCAGGCACACTGCAGCTGCAAAAGGCATCCCAAGGGGAGCGCAAAAGTGACGCAACTTGGCTGCCACCACTGATATTTCCATGAGACCATCCCGAACCATAGGCTGATTTTCCTTCCTAGGGTTAAGGTTTGAGTTACGCCTAGGGTAAGGGTTCTATTAACCAGAAAGCCCTGAGTTCCAAGAACACAGCAGCTGCGAAGGACTAGCCAAGAAGAGCGCAAAAGTAGCACAACATGCCTGCCTCCACAGCTTTTTCCTTGGGGACATGCCTAATTCCTGGCTGATTTGCCTTTCTCGTCTTAGGGTTGGGGTTCGGCCTAGGGCTAGGATTTTTAAAAGCAGGAAGCCCTGAGTTCCAGGCACACTGGAGCTGTGAAAGGCATCCAAAAGGGAGTGCAAAAGTGCCACAACATGGCTGCTTTCACGGCTTTTTCCTTGGCAAGACGCCTAACACCAGGCTGACTTACCTTCCCAGGGTTACTGTTAGGCTTAGGCCTAGGGCTAGGATTTTTGAAACTAGGAAGCCCTTAGCTCCAGGCACACTGCAGCTGTTCAAGGCATCCCAAGGGGAGTACAAAAGTGCAACAACATGGCAGCTTTCACAGCTTTTTCCTTGGCACCATCCCTATACCTAGGCTGATTTATCTGCCTAGGGTTAGGGTTAGGGTTCAGCCTAGGGCTTGGATTTCTTTAACCAGGAAGCCCTGAGTTCCAGGCTTACTTCATCTGCCAAAGGCATCCCAAAGGGAGTGCAGAAGTGCCACAACATGGCTGCTTTCACGGCTTTTCCCTTAGGAAGAACCCTAATACCCGGCTGATTTACCTTCCTAGGGTTACTGTTAGGCTTAGGCCTAGGACTTTTAAAACCAGGAAGCCCTGGGCTCCAGGCACACTGCAGCTGCAAAAGGCATCCCAAGGGGAGCGCAAAAGTGACGCAACTTGGCTGCCACCACTGATATTTCCATGAGACCATCCCGAACCATAGGCTGATTTTCCTTCCTAGGGTTAAGGTTTGAGTTACGCCTAGGGTAAGGGTCTATTAACCAGAAAGCCCTGAGTTCCAAGAACACAGCAGCTGCGAAGGACTAGCCAAGAAGAGCGCAAAAGTACCACAACATGCCTGCCTCCAAAGCTTTTTCCTTGGGGACATGCCTAATTCCTGGCTGATTTGCCTTTCTCGTCTTAGGGTTGGGGTTCGGCCTAGGGCTAGGATTTTTAAAAGCAGGAAGCCCTGAGTTCCAGGCACACTGCAGCTGTGAAAGGCATCCAAAAGGGAGTGCAAAAGTGCCACAACATGGCTGCTTTCACGGCTTTTTCCTTGGCAAGAAGCCTAACACCAGGCTGATTTACTTTCCCAGGGTTACTGTTAGGCTTAGGCCTAGGGCTAGGATTTTTGAAACTAGGAAGCCCTTAGCTCCAGGCACACTGCAGCTGTTCAAGGCATCCCAAGGGGAGAACAAAAGTGCAACAACATGGCAGCTTTCACAGCTTTTTCCTTGGCACCATCCCTATACCTAGGCTGATTTATCTGCCTAGGGTTAGGGTTAGGGTTCAGCCTAGGGCTTGGATTTCTTTAACCAGGAAGCCCTGAGTTCCAGGCTTACTTCATCTGCCAAAGGCATCCCAAAGGGAGTGCAGAAGTGCCACAACATGGCTGCTCTCACGGCTTTTTCCTTGGCAAGAAGCCTAACATCAGGCTGATTTACTTTCCCAGGGTTACTGTTAGGCTTAGGCCTAGGGCTAGGATTTTTGAAACTAGGAAGCCCTTAGCTCCAGGCACACTGCAGCTGTTCAAGGCATCCCAAGGGGAGTACAAAAGTGCAACAACATGGCAGCTTTCACAGCTTTTTCCTTGGCACCATCCCTATACCTAGGCTGATTTATCTGCCTAGGGTTAGGGTTAGGGTTCAGCCTAGGGCTTGGATTTCTTTAACCAGGAAGCCCTGAGTTCCAGGCTTACTTCATCTGCCAAAGGCATCCCAAAGGGAGTGCAGAAGTGCCACAACATGGCTGCTTTCACGGCTTTTCCCTTAGGAAGAACCCTAATACCCGGCTGATTTACCTTCCTAGGGTTACTGTTAGGCTTAGGCCTAGGACTTTTAAAACCAGGAAGCCCTGGGCTCCAGGCACACTGCAGCTGCAAAAGGCATCCCAAGGGGAGCGCAAAAGTGACGCAACTTGGCTGCCACCACTGATATTTCCATGAGACCGTCCCGAACCATAGGCTGATTTTCCTTCCTAGGGTTAAGGTTTGAGTTACGCCTAGGGTAAGGGTCTATTAACCAGAAAGCCCTGAGTTCCAAGAACACAGCAGCTGCGAAGGACTAGCCAAGAAGAGCGCAAAAGTACCACAACATGCCTGCCTCCACAGCTTTTTCCTTGGGGACATGCCTAATTCCTGGCTGATTTGCCTTTCTCGTCTTAGGGTTGGGGTTCGGCCTAGGGCTAGGATTTTTAAAATCAGGAAGCCCTGAGTTCCAGGCACACTGCAGCTGTGAAAGGCATCCAAAAGGGAGTGCAAAAGTGCCACAACATGGCTGCTTTCACGGCTTTTTCCTTGGCAAGAAGCCTAACACCAGGCTGATTTACTTTCCCAGGGTTACTGTTAGGCTTAGGCCTAGGGCTAGGATTTTTGAAACTAGGAGGCCCTTAGCTCCAGGCACACTGCAGCTGTTCAAGGCATCCCAAGGGGAGTACAAAAGTGCAACAACATGGCATCTTTCACAGCTTTTTCCTTGGCACCATCCCTATACCTAGGCTGATTTATCTGCCTAGGGTTAGGGTTAGGGTTCAGCCTAGGGCTTGAATTTTTTTTACCAGGAAGCCCTGAGTTCCAGGCTTACTTCATCTGCCAAAGGCATCCCAAAGGGAGTGCAGAAGTGCCACAACATGGCTGCTTTCACGGCTTTTCCCTTAGGAAGAACCCTAATACCCGGCTGATTTACCTTCCTAGGGTTACTGTTAGGCTTAGGCCTAGGACTTTTAAAACCAGGAAGCCCTGGGCTCCAGGCACACTGCAGCTGCGAAAGGCATCCCAAGGGGAGCGCAAAAGTGACGCAACTTGGCTGCCACCACTGATATTTCCATGAGACCATCCCGAACCATAGGCTGATTTTCCTTCCTAGGGTTAAGGTTTGAGTTACGCCTAGGGTAAGGGTTCTATTAACCAGAAAGCCCTGAGTTCCAAGAACACAGCAGCTGCGAAGGACTAGCCAAGAAGAGCGCAAAAGTAGCACAACATGCCTGCCTCCACAGCTTTTTCCTTGGGGACATGCCTAATTCCTGGCTGATTTGCCTTTCTCGTCTTAGGGTTGGGGTTCGGCCTAGGGCTAGGATTTTTAAAAGCAGGAAGCCCTGAGTTCCAGGCACACTGGAGCTGTGAAAGGCATCCAAAAGGGAGTGCAAAAGTGCCACAACATGGCTGCTTTCACGGCTTTTTCCTTGGCAAGAAGCCTAACATCAGGCTGATTTCCTGTCCCAGGGTTACTGTTAGGCTTAGGCCTAGGGCTAGGATTTTTGAAACTAGGAAGCCCTTAGCTCCAGGCACACTGCAGCTGTTCAAGGCATCCCAAGGGGAGTACAAAAGTGCAACAACATGGCAGCTTTCACAGCTTTTTCCTTGGCACCATCCCTATACCTAGGCTGATTTATCTGCCTAGGGTTAGGGTTAGGGTTCAGCCTAGAGCTTGGATTTCTTTAACCAGGAAGCCCTGAGTTCCAGGCTTACTTCATCTGCCAAAGGCATCCCAAAGGGAGTGCAGAAGTGCCACAACATGGCTGCTCTCACGGCTTTTTCCTTGGCAAGAAGCCTAACATCAGGCTGATTTACCTTCCCAGGGTTACTGTTAGGCTTAGGCCTAGGGCTAGGTATTTTGAAACTAGGAAGCCCTTAGCTCCAGGCACACTGCAGCTGTTCAAGGCATCCCAAGGGGAGTACAAAAGTGCAACAACATGGCAGCTTTCACAGCTTTTTCCTTGGCACCATCCCTATACCTAGGCTGATTTATCTGCCTAGGGTTAGGGTTCAGCCTAGGGCTTGAATTTTTTTAACCAGGAAGCCCTGAGTTCCAGGCTTACTTCATCTGCCAAAGGCATCCCAAAGGGAGTGCAGAAGTGCCACAACATGGCTGCTTTCACGGCTTTTCCCTTAGGAAGAACCCTAATACCCGGCTGATTTACCTTCCTAGGGTTACTGTTAGGCTTAGGCCTAGGACTTTTAAAACCAGGAAGCCCTGGGCTCCAGGCACACTGCAGCTGCGAAAGGCATCCCAAGGGGAGCGCAAAAGTGACGCAACTTGGCTGCCACCACTGATATTTCCATGAGACCATCCCGAACCATAGGCTGATTTTCCTTCCTAGGGTTAAGGTTTGAGTTACGCCTAGGGTAAGGGTTCTATTAACCAGAAAGCCCTGAGTTCCAAGAACACAGCAGCTGCGAAGGACTAGCCAAGAAGAGCGCAAAAGTACCACAACATGCCTGCCTCCACAGCTTTTTCCTTGGGGACATGCCTAATTCCTGGCTGATTTGCCTTTCTCGTCTTAGGGTTGGGGTTCGGCCTAGGGCTAGGATTTTTAAAAGCAGGAAGCCCTGAGTTCCAGGCACACTGGAGCTGTGAAAGGCATCCAAAAGGGAGTGCAAAAGTGCCACAACATGGCTGCTTTCACGGCTTTTTCCTTGGCAAGACGCCTAACACCAGGCTGACTTACCTTCCCAGGGTTACTATTAGGCTTAGGCCTAGGGCTAGGATTTTTAAAACTAGGAAGCCCTTAGCTCCAGGCACACTGCAGCTGTTCAAGGCATCCCAAGGGGAGTACAAAAGTGCAACAACATGGCAGCTTTCACAGCTTTTTCCTTGGCACCATCCCTATACCTAGGCTGATTTATCTGCCTAGGGTTAGGGTTAGGGTTCAGCCTAGGGCTTGGATTTCTTTAACCAGGAAGCCCTGAGTTCCAGGCTTACTTCATCTGCCAAAGGCATCCCAAAGGGAGTGCAGAAGTGCCACAACATGGCTGCTTTCACGGCTTTTCCCTTAGGAAGAACCCTAATACCCGGCTGATTTACCTTCCTAGGGTTACTGTTAGGCTTAGGCCTAGGACTTTTAAAACCAGGAAGCCCTGGGCTCCAGGCACACTGCAGCTGCAAAAGGCATCCCAAGGGGAGCGCAAAAGTGACGCAACTTGGCTGCCACCACTGATATTTCCATGAGACCATCCGGAACCATAGGCTGATTTTCCTTCCTAGGGTTAAGGTTTGAGTTACGCCTAGGGTAAGGGTCTATTAACCAGAAAGCCCTGAGTTCCAAGAACACAGCAGCTGCGAAGGACTAGCCAAGAAGAGCGCAAAAGTACCACAACATGCCTGCCTCCAAAGCTTTTTCCTTGGGGACATGCCTAATTCCTGGCTGATTTGCCTTTCTCGTCTTAGGGTTGGGGTTCGGCCTAGGGCTAGGATTTTTAAAAGCAGGAAGCCCTGAGTTCCAGGCACACTGCAGCTGTGAAAGGCATCCAAAAGGGAGTGCAAAAGTGCCACAACATGGCTGCTTTCACGGCTTTTTCCTTGGCAAGAAGCCTAACACCAGGCTGATTTACTTTCCCAGGGTTACTGTTAGGCTTAGGCCTAGGGCTAGGATTTTTGAAACTAGGAAGCCCTTAGCTCCAGGCACACTGCAGCTGTTCAAGGCATCCCAAGGGGAGAACAAAAGTGCAACAACATGGCAGCTTTCACAGCTTTTTCCTTGGCACCATCCCTATACCTAGGCTGATTTATCTGCCTAGGGTTAGGGTTAGGGTTCAGCCTAGGGCTTGGATTTCTTTAACCAGGAAGCCCTGAGTTCCAGGCTTACTTCATCTGCCAAAGGCATCCCAAAGGGAGTGCAGAAGTGCCACAACATGGCTGCTCTCACGGCTTTTTCCTTGGCAAGAAGCCTAACATCAGGCTGATTTACTTTCCCAGGGTTACTGTTAGGCTTAGGCCTAGGGCTAGGATTTTTGAAACTAGGAAGCCCTTAGCTCCAGGCACACTGCAGCTGTTCAAGGCATCCCAAGGGGAGTACAAAAGTGCAACAACATGGCAGCATTCACAGCTTTTTCCTTGGCACCATCCCTATACCTAGGCTGATTTATCTGCCTAGGGTTAGGGTTAGGGTTCAGCCTAGGGCTTGGATTTCTTTAACCAGGAAGCCCTGAGTTCCAGGCTTACTTCATCTGCCAAAGGCATCCCAAAGGGAGTGCAGAAGTGCCACAACATGGCTGCTTTCACGGCTTTTCCCTTAGGAAGAACCCTAATACCCGGCTGATTTACCTTCCTAGGGTTACTGTTAGGCTTAGGCCTAGGACTTTTAAAACCAGGAAGCCCTGGGCTCCAGGCACACTGCAGCTGCAAAAGGCATCCCAAGGGGAGCGCAAAAGTGACGCAACTTGGCTGCCACCACTGATATTTCCATGAGACCGTCTCGAACCATAGGCTGATTTTCCTTCCTAGGGTTAAGGTTTGAGTTACGCCTAGGGTAAGGGTCTATTAACCAGAAAGCCCTGAGTTCCAAGAACACAGCAGCTGCGAAGGACTAGCCAAGAAGAGCGCAAAAGTACCACAACATGCCTGCCTCCACAGCTTTTTCCTTGGGGACATGCCTAATTCCTGGCTGATTTGCCTTTCTCGTCTTAGGGTTGGGGTTCGGCCTAGGGCTAGGATTTTTAAAATCAGGAAGCCCTGAGTTCCAGGCACACTGCAGCTGTGAAAGGCATCCAAAAGGGAGTGCAAAAGTGCCACAACATGGCTGCTTTCACGGCTTTTTCCTTGGCAAGAAGCCTAACACCAGGCTGATTTACTTTCCCAGGGTTACTGTTAGGCTTAGGCCTAGGGCTAGGATTTTTGAAACTAGGAGGCCCTTAGCTCCAGGCACACTGCAGCTGTTCAAGGCATCCCAAGGGGAGTACAAAAGTGCAACAACATGGCATCTTTCACAGCTTTTTCCTTGGCACCATCCCTATACCTAGGCTGATTTATCTGCCTAGGGTTAGGGTTAGGGTTCAGCCTAGGGCTTGAATTTTTTTTACCAGGAAGCCCTGAGTTCCAGGCTTACTTCATCTGCCAAAGGCATCCCAAAGGGAGTGCAGAAGTGCCACAACATGGCTGCTTTCACGGCTTTTCCCTTAGGAAGAACCCTAATACCCGGCTGATTTACCTTCCTAGGGTTACTGTTAGGCTTAGGCCTAGGACTTTTAAAACCAGGAAGCCCTGGGCTCCAGGCACACTGCAGCTGCGAAAGGCATCCCAAGGGGAGCGCAAAAGTGACGCAACTTGGCTGCCACCACTGATATTTCCATGAGACCATCCCGAACCATAGGCTGATTTTCCTTCCTAGGGTTAAGGTTTGAGTTACGCCTAGGGTAAGGGTTCTAT
Organism: Ammospiza nelsoni; assembly: GCF_027579445.1. Taxonomy (NCBI): domain Eukaryota; kingdom Metazoa; phylum Chordata; class Aves; order Passeriformes; family Passerellidae; genus Ammospiza; species Ammospiza nelsoni. Next base: position 15,457 of record NW_026683187.1, read on the forward strand.
TAACCAGAAAGCCCTGAGTTCCAAGAACACAGCAGCTGCGAAGGACTAGCCAAGAAGAGCGCAAAAGTACCACAACATGCCTGCCTCCACAGCTTTTTCCTTGGGGACATGCCTAATTCCTGGCTGATTTGCCTTTCTCGTCTTAGGGTTGGGGTTCGGCCTAGGGCTAGGATTTTTAAAATCAGGAAGCCCTGAGTTCCAGGCACACTGCAGCTGTGAAAGGCATCCAAAAGGGAGTGCAAAAGTGCCACAACATGGCTGCTTTCACGGCTTTTTCCTTGGCAAGACGCCTAACACCAGGCTGACTTACCTTCCCAGGGTTACTATTAGGCTTAGGCCTAGGGCTAGGATTTTTAAAACTAGGAAGCCCTTAGCTCCAGGCACACTGCAGCTGTTCAAGGCATCCCAAGGGGAGTACAAAAGTGCAACAACATGGCAGCTTTCACAGCTTTTTCCTTGGCACCATCCCTATACCTAGGCTGATTTATCTGCCTAGGGTTAGGGTTAGGGTTCAGCCTAGGGCTTGGATTTCTTTAACCAGGAAGCCCTGAGTTCCAGGCTTACTTCATCTGCCAAAGGCATCCCAAAGGGAGTGCAGAAGTGCCACAACATGGCTGCTTTCACGGCTTTTCCCTTAGGAAGAACCCTAATACCCGGCTGATTTACCTTCCTAGGGTTACTGTTAGGCTTAGGCCTAGGACTTTTAAAACCAGGAAGCCCTGGGCTCCAGGCACACTGCAGCTGCAAAAGGCATCCCAAGGGGAGCGCAAAAGTGACGCAACTTGGCTGCCACCACTGATATTTCCATGAGACCATCCCGAACCATAGGCTGATTTTCCTTCCTAGGGTTAAGGTTTGAGTTACGCCTAGGATAAGGGTCTATTAACCAGAAAGCCCTGAGTTCCAAGAACACAGCAGCTGCGAAGGACTAGCCAAGAAGAGCGCAAAAGTACCACAACATGCCTGCCTCCAAAGCTTTTTCCTTGGGGACATGCCTAATTCCTGGCTGATTTGCCTTTCTCGTCTTAGGGTTGGGGTTCGGCCTAGGGCTAGGATTTTTAAAAGCAGGAAGCCCTGAGTTCCAGGCACACTGCAGCTGTGAAAGGCATCCAAAAGGGAGTGCAAAAGTGCCACAACATGGCTGCTTTCACGGCTTTTTCCTTGGCAAGAAGCCTAACACCAGGCTGATTTACTTTCCCAGGGTTACTGTTAGGCTTAGGCCTAGGGCTAGGATTTTTAAAACTAGGAAGCCCTTAGCTCCAGGCACACTGCAGCTGTTCAAGGCATCCCAAGGGGAGAACAAAAGTGCAACAACATGGCAGCTTTCACAGCTTTTTCCTTGGCACCATCCCTATACCTAGGCTGATTTATCTGCCTAGGGTTAGGGTTAGGGTTCAGCCTAGGGCTTGGATTTCTTTAACCAGGAAGCCCTGAGTTCCAGGCTTACTTCATCTGCCAAAGGCATCCCAAAGGGAGTGCAGAAGTGCCACAACATGGCTGCTCTCACGGCTTTTTCCTTGGCAAGAAGCCTAACATCAGGCTGATTTACTTTCCCAGGGTTACTGTTAGGCTTAGGCCTAGGGCTAGGATTTTTGAATCTAGGAAGCCCTTAGCTCCAGGCACACTGCAGCTGTTCAAGGCATCCCAAGGGGAGTACAAAAGTGCAACAACATGGCAGCTTTCACAGCTTTTTCCTTGGCACCATCCCTATACCTAGGCTGATTTATCTGCCTAGGGTTAGGGTTAGGGTTCAGCCTAGGGCTTGGATTTCTTTAACCAGGAAGCCCTGAGTTCCAGGCTTACTTCATCTGCCAAAGGCATCCCAAAGGGAGTGCAGAAGTGCCACAACATGGCTGCTTTCACGGCTTTTCCCTTAGGAAGAACCCTAATACCCGGCTGATTTACCTTCCTAGGGTTACTGTTAGGCTTAGGCCTAGGACTTTTAAAACCAGGAAGCCCTGGGCTCCAGGCACACTGCAGCTGCGAAAGGCATCCCAAGGGGAGAACAAAAGTGCAACAACATGGCAGCTTTCACAGCTTTTTCCTTGGCACCATCCCTATACCTAGGCTGATTTATCTGCCTAGGGTTAGGGTTAGGGTTCAGCCTAGGGCTTGGATTTCTTTAACCAGGAAGCCCTGAGTTCCAGGCTTACTTCATCTGCCAAAGGCATCCCAAAGGGAGTGCAGAAGTGCCACAACATGGCTGCTCTCACGGCTTTTTACTTGGCAAGAAGCCTAACATCAGGCTGATTTACTTTCCCAGGGTTACTGTTAGGCTTAGGCCTAGGGCTAGGATTTTTGAAACTAGGAAGCCCTTAGCTCCAGGCACACTGCAGCTGTTCAAGGCATCCCAAGGGGAGTACAAAAGTGCAACAACATGGCAGCTTTCACAGCTTTTTCCTTGGCACCATCCCTATACCTAGGCTGGTTTATCTGCCTAGGGTTAGGGTTAGGGTTCAGCCTAGGGCTTGAATTTTTTTAACCAGGAAGCCCTGAGTTCCAGGCTTACTTCATCTGCCAAAGGCATCCCAAAGGGAGTGCAGAAGTGCCACAACATGGCTGCTTTCACGGCTTTTCCCTTAGGAAGAACCCTAATACCCGGCTGATTTACCTTCCTAGGGTTACTGTTAGGCTTAGGCCTAGGACTTTTAAAACCAGGAAGCCCTGGGCTCCAGGCACACTGCAGCTGCAAAAGGCATCCCAAGGGGAGCGCAAAAGTGACGCAACTTGGCTGCCACCACTGATATTTCCATGAGACCATCCCGAACCATAGGCTGATTTTCCTTCCTAGGGTTAAGGTTTGAGTTACGCCTAGGGTAAGGGTTCTATTAACCAGAAAGCCCTGAGTTCCAAGAACACAGCAGCTGCGAAGGACTAGCCAAGAAGAGCGCAAAAGTACCACAACATGCCTGCCTCCACAGCTTTTTCCTTGGGGACATGCCTAATTCCTGGCTGATTTGCCTTTCTCGTCTTAGGGTTGGGGTTCGGCCTAGGGCTAGGATTTTTAAAAGCAGGAAGCCCTGAGTTCCAGGCACACTGGAGCTGTGAAAGGCATCCAAAAGGGAGTGCAAAAGTGCCACAACATGGCTGCTTTCACGGCTTTTTCCTTGGCAAGAAGCCTAACACCAGGCTGATTTACTTTCCCAGGGTTACTGTTAGGCTTAGGCCTAGGGCTAGGACTTTTGAAACTAGGAAGCCCTTAGCTCCAGGCACACTGCAGCTGTTCAAGGCATCCCAAGGGGAGTACAAAAGTGCAACAACATGGCAGTTTTCACAGCTTTTTCCTTGGCACCATCCCTATACCTAGGCTGATTTATCTGCCTAGGGTTAGGGTTAGGGTTCAGCCTAGGGCTTGGATTTCTTTAACCAGGAAGCCCTGAGTTCCAGGCTTACTTCATCTGCCAAAGGCATCCCAAAGGGAGTGCAGAAGTGCCACAACATGGCTGCTTTCACGGCTTTTCCCTTAGGAAGAACCCTAATACCCGGCTGATTTACCTTCCTAGGGTTACTGTTAGGCTTAGGCCTAGGACTTTTAAAACCAGGAAGCCCTGGGCTCCAGGCACACTGCAGCTGCAAAAGGCATCCCAAGGGGAGCGCAAAAGTGACGCAACTTGGCTGCCACCACTGATATTTCCATGAGACCATCCCGAACCATAGGCTGATTTTCCTTCCTAGGGTTAAGGTTTGAGTTACGCCTAGGGTAAGGGTTCTATTAACCAGAAAGCCCTGAGTTCCAAGAACACAGCAGCTGCGAAGGACTAGCCAAGAAGAGCGCAAAAGTACCACAACATGCCTGCCTCCACAGCTTTTTCCTTGGGGACATGCCTAATTCCTGGCTGATTTGCCTTTCTCGTCTTAGGGTTGGGGTTCGGCCTAGGGCTAGGATTTTTAAAATCAGGAAGCCCTGAGTTCCAGGCACACTGGAGCTGTGAAAGGCATCCAAAAGGGAGTGCAAAAGTGCCACAACATGGCTGCTTTCACGGCTTTTTCCTTGGCAAGAAGCCTAACATCAGGCTGATTTACTTTCCCAGGGTTACTGTTAGGCTTAGGCCTAGGGCTAGGATTTTTGAAACTAGGAAGCCCTTAGCTCCAGGCACACTGCAGCTGTTCAAGGCATCCCAAGGGGAGTACAAAAGTGCAACAACATGGCATCTTTCACAGCTTTTTCCTTGGCACCATCCCTATACCTAGGCTGATTTATCTGCCTAGGGTTAGGGTTAGGGTTCAGCCTAGGGCTTGAATTTTTTTTACCAGGAAGCCCTGAGTTCCAGGCTTACTTCATCTGCCAAAGGCATCCCAAAGGGAGTGCAGAAGTGCCACAACATGGCTGCTTTCACGGCTTTTCCCTTAGGAAGAACCCTAATACCCGGCTGATTTACCTTCCTAGGGTTACTGTTAGGCTTAGGCCTAGGACTTTTAAAACCAGGAAGCCCTGGGCTCCAGGCACACTGCAGCTGCGAAAGGCATCCCAAGGGGAGCGCCAAAGTGACGCAACTTGGCTGCCACCACTGATATTTCCATGAGACCATCCCGAACCATAGGCTGATTTTCCTTCCTAGGGTTAAGGTTTGAGTTACGCCTAGGGTAAGGGTCTATTAACCAGAAAGCCCTGAGTTCCAAGAACACAGCAGCTGCGAAGGACTAGCCAAGAAGAGCGCAAAAGTACCACAACATGCCTGCCTCCACAGCTTTTTCCTTGGGGACATGCCTAATTCCTGGCTGATTTGCCTTTCTCGTCTTAGGGTTGGGGTTCGGCCTAGGGCTAGGATTTTTAAAAGCAGGAAGCCCTGAGTTCCAGGCACACTGCAGCTGTGAAAGGCATCCAAAAGGGAGTGCAAAAGTGCCACAACATGGCTGCTTTCACGGCTTTTTCCTTGGCAAGAAGCCTAACATCAGGCTGATTTACTTTCCCAGGGTTACTGTTAGGCTTAGGCCTAGGGCTAGGATTTTTAAAACTAGGAAGCCCTTAGCTCCAGGCACACTGCAGCTGTTCAAGGCATCCCAAGGGGAGTACAAAAGTGCAACAACATGGCAGCTTTCACAGCTTTTTCCTTGGCACCATCCCTATACCTAGGCTGATTTATCTGCCTAGGGTTAGGGTAAGGGTTCAGCCTAGGGCTTGGATTTCTTTAACCAGGAAGCCCTGAGTTCCAGGCTTACTTCATCTGCCAAAGGCATCCCAAAGGGAGTGCAGAAGTGCCACAACATGGCTGCTTTCACGGCTTTTCCCTTAGGAAGAACCCTAATACCCGGCTGATTTACCTTCCTAGGGTTACTGTTAGGCTTAGGCCTAGGACTTTTAAAACCAGGAAGCCCTGGGCTCCAGGCACACTGCAGCTGCAAAAGGCATCCCAAGGGGAGCGCAAAAGTGACGCAACTTGGCTGCCACCACTGATATTTCCATGAGACCATCCCGAACCATAGGCTGATTTTCCTTCCTAGGGTTAAGGTTTGAGTTACGCCTAGGGTAAGGGTTCTATTAACCAGAAAGCCCTGAGTTCCAAGAACACAGCAGCTGCGAAGGACTAGCCAAGAAGAGCGCAAAAGTAGCACAACATGCCTGCCTCCACAGCTTTTTCCTTGGGGACATGCCTAATTCCTGGCTGATTTGCCTTTCTCGTCTTAGGGTTGGGGTTCGGCCTAGGGCTAGGATTTTTAAAAGCAGGAAGCCCTGAGTTCCAGGCACACTGGAGCTGTGAAAGGCATCCAAAAGGGAGTGCAAAAGTGCCACAACATGGCTGCTTTCACGGCTTTTTCCTTGGCAAGACGCCTAACACCAGGCTGACTTACCTTCCCAGGGTTACTGTTAGGCTTAGGCCTAGGGCTAGGATTTTTGAAACTAGGAAGCCCTTAGCTCCAGGCACACTGCAGCTGTTCAAGGCATCCCAAGGGGAGTACAAAAGTGCAACAACATGGCAGCTTTCACAGCTTTTTCCTTGGCACCATCCCTATACCTAGGCTGATTTATCTGCCTAGGGTTAGGGTTAGGGTTCAGCCTAGGGCTTGGATTTCTTTAACCAGGAAGCCCTGAGTTCCAGGCTTACTTCATCTGCCAAAGGCATCCCAAAGGGAGTGCAGAAGTGCCACAACATGGCTGCTTTCACGGCTTTTCCCTTAGGAAGAACCCTAATACCCGGCTGATTTACCTTCCTAGGGTTACTGTTAGGCTTAGGCCTAGGACTTTTAAAACCAGGAAGCCCTGGGCTCCAGGCACACTGCAGCTGCAAAAGGCATCCCAAGGGGAGCGCAAAAGTGACGCAACTTGGCTGCCACCACTGATATTTCCATGAGACCATCCCGAACCATAGGCTGATTTTCCTTCCTAGGGTTAAGGTTTGAGTTACGCCTAGGGTAAGGGTCTATTAACCAGAAAGCCCTGAGTTCCAAGAACACAGCAGCTGCGAAGGACTAGCCAAGAAGAGCGCAAAAGTACCACAACATGCCTGCCTCCAAAGCTTTTTCCTTGGGGACATGCCTAATTCCTGGCTGATTTGCCTTTCTCGTCTTAGGGTTGGGGTTCGGCCTAGGGCTAGGATTTTTAAAAGCAGGAAGCCCTGAGTTCCAGGCACACTGCAGCTGTGAAAGGCATCCAAAAGGGAGTGCAAAAGTGCCACAACATGGCTGCTTTCACGGCTTTTTCCTTGGCAAGAAGCCTAACACCAGGCTGATTTACTTTCCCAGGGTTACTGTTAGGCTTAGGCCTAGGGCTAGGATTTTTGAAACTAGGAAGCCCTTAGCTCCAGGCACACTGCAGCTGTTCAAGGCATCCCAAGGGGAGAACAAAAGTGCAACAACATGGCAGCTTTCACAGCTTTTTCCTTGGCACCATCCCTATACCTAGGCTGATTTATCTGCCTAGGGTTAGGGTTAGGGTTCAGCCTAGGGCTTGGATTTCTTTAACCAGGAAGCCCTGAGTTCCAGGCTTACTTCATCTGCCAAAGGCATCCCAAAGGGAGTGCAGAAGTGCCACAACATGGCTGCTCTCACGGCTTTTTCCTTGGCAAGAAGCCTAACATCAGGCTGATTTACTTTCCCAGGGTTACTGTTAGGCTTAGGCCTAGGGCTAGGATTTTTGAAACTAGGAAGCCCTTAGCTCCAGGCACACTGCAGCTGTTCAAGGCATCCCAAGGGGAGTACAAAAGTGCAACAACATGGCAGCTTTCACAGCTTTTTCCTTGGCACCATCCCTATACCTAGGCTGATTTATCTGCCTAGGGTTAGGGTTAGGGTTCAGCCTAGGGCTTGGATTTCTTTAACCAGGAAGCCCTGAGTTCCAGGCTTACTTCATCTGCCAAAGGCATCCCAAAGGGAGTGCAGAAGTGCCACAACATGGCTGCTTTCACGGCTTTTCCCTTAGGAAGAACCCTAATACCCGGCTGATTTACCTTCCTAGGGTTACTGTTAGGCTTAGGCCTAGGACTTTTAAAACCAGGAAGCCCTGGGCTCCAGGCACACTGCAGCTGCAAAAGGCATCCCAAGGGGAGCGCAAAAGTGACGCAACTTGGCTGCCACCACTGATATTTCCATGAGACCGTCCCGAACCATAGGCTGATTTTCCTTCCTAGGGTTAAGGTTTGAGTTACGCCTAGGGTAAGGGTCTATTAACCAGAAAGCCCTGAGTTCCAAGAACACAGCAGCTGCGAAGGACTAGCCAAGAAGAGCGCAAAAGTACCACAACATGCCTGCCTCCACAGCTTTTTCCTTGGGGACATGCCTAATTCCTGGCTGATTTGCCTTTCTCGTCTTAGGGTTGGGGTTCGGCCTAGGGCTAGGATTTTTAAAATCAGGAAGCCCTGAGTTCCAGGCACACTGCAGCTGTGAAAGGCATCCAAAAGGGAGTGCAAAAGTGCCACAACATGGCTGCTTTCACGGCTTTTTCCTTGGCAAGAAGCCTAACACCAGGCTGATTTACTTTCCCAGGGTTACTGTTAGGCTTAGGCCTAGGGCTAGGATTTTTGAAACTAGGAGGCCCTTAGCTCCAGGCACACTGCAGCTGTTCAAGGCATCCCAAGGGGAGTACAAAAGTGCAACAACATGGCATCTTTCACAGCTTTTTCCTTGGCACCATCCCTATACCTAGGCTGATTTATCTGCCTAGGGTTAGGGTTAGGGTTCAGCCTAGGGCTTGAATTTTTTTTACCAGGAAGCCCTGAGTTCCAGGCTTACTTCATCTGCCAAAGGCATCCCAAAGGGAGTGCAGAAGTGCCACAACATGGCTGCTTTCACGGCTTTTCCCTTAGGAAGAACCCTAATACCCGGCTGATTTACCTTCCTAGGGTTACTGTTAGGCTTAGGCCTAGGACTTTTAAAACCAGGAAGCCCTGGGCTCCAGGCACACTGCAGCTGCGAAAGGCATCCCAAGGGGAGCGCAAAAGTGACGCAACTTGGCTGCCACCACTGATATTTCCATGAGACCATCCCGAACCATAGGCTGATTTTCCTTCCTAGGGTTAAGGTTTGAGTTACGCCTAGGGTAAGGGTTCTATTAACCAGAAAGCCCTGAGTTCCAAGAACACAGCAGCTGCGAAGGACTAGCCAAGAAGAGCGCAAAAGTAGCACAACATGCCTGCCTCCACAGCTTTTTCCTTGGGGACATGCCTAATTCCTGGCTGATTTGCCTTTCTCGTCTTAGGGTTGGGGTTCGGCCTAGGGCTAGGATTTTTAAAAGCAGGAAGCCCTGAGTTCCAGGCACACTGGAGCTGTGAAAGGCATCCAAAAGGGAGTGCAAAAGTGCCACAACATGGCTGCTTTCACGGCTTTTTCCTTGGCAAGAAGCCTAACATCAGGCTGATTTCCTGTCCCAGGGTTACTGTTAGGCTTAGGCCTAGGGCTAGGATTTTTGAAACTAGGAAGCCCTTAGCTCCAGGCACACTGCAGCTGTTCAAGGCATCCCAAGGGGAGTACAAAAGTGCAACAACATGGCAGCTTTCACAGCTTTTTCCTTGGCACCATCCCTATACCTAGGCTGATTTATCTGCCTAGGGTTAGGGTTAGGGTTCAGCCTAGAGCTTGGATTTCTTTAACCAGGAAGCCCTGAGTTCCAGGCTTACTTCATCTGCCAAAGGCATCCCAAAGGGAGTGCAGAAGTGCCACAACATGGCTGCTCTCACGGCTTTTTCCTTGGCAAGAAGCCTAACATCAGGCTGATTTACCTTCCCAGGGTTACTGTTAGGCTTAGGCCTAGGGCTAGGTATTTTGAAACTAGGAAGCCCTTAGCTCCAGGCACACTGCAGCTGTTCAAGGCATCCCAAGGGGAGTACAAAAGTGCAACAACATGGCAGCTTTCACAGCTTTTTCCTTGGCACCATCCCTATACCTAGGCTGATTTATCTGCCTAGGGTTAGGGTTCAGCCTAGGGCTTGAATTTTTTTAACCAGGAAGCCCTGAGTTCCAGGCTTACTTCATCTGCCAAAGGCATCCCAAAGGGAGTGCAGAAGTGCCACAACATGGCTGCTTTCACGGCTTTTCCCTTAGGAAGAACCCTAATACCCGGCTGATTTACCTTCCTAGGGTTACTGTTAGGCTTAGGCCTAGGACTTTTAAAACCAGGAAGCCCTGGGCTCCAGGCACACTGCAGCTGCGAAAGGCATCCCAAGGGGAGCGCAAAAGTGACGCAACTTGGCTGCCACCACTGATATTTCCATGAGACCATCCCGAACCATAGGCTGATTTTCCTTCCTAGGGTTAAGGTTTGAGTTACGCCTAGGGTAAGGGTTCTATTAACCAGAAAGCCCTGAGTTCCAAGAACACAGCAGCTGCGAAGGACTAGCCAAGAAGAGCGCAAAAGTACCACAACATGCCTGCCTCCACAGCTTTTTCCTTGGGGACATGCCTAATTCCTGGCTGATTTGCCTTTCTCGTCTTAGGGTTGGGGTTCGGCCTAGGGCTAGGATTTTTAAAAGCAGGAAGCCCTGAGTTCCAGGCACACTGGAGCTGTGAAAGGCATCCAAAAGGGAGTGCAAAAGTGCCACAACATGGCTGCTTTCACGGCTTTTTCCTTGGCAAGACGCCTAACACCAGGCTGACTTACCTTCCCAGGGTTACTATTAGGCTTAGGCCTAGGGCTAGGATTTTTAAAACTAGGAAGCCCTTAGCTCCAGGCACACTGCAGCTGTTCAAGGCATCCCAAGGGGAGTACAAAAGTGCAACAACATGGCAGCTTTCACAGCTTTTTCCTTGGCACCATCCCTATACCTAGGCTGATTTATCTGCCTAGGGTTAGGGTTAGGGTTCAGCCTAGGGCTTGGATTTCTTTAACCAGGAAGCCCTGAGTTCCAGGCTTACTTCATCTGCCAAAGGCATCCCAAAGGGAGTGCAGAAGTGCCACAACATGGCTGCTTTCACGGCTTTTCCCTTAGGAAGAACCCTAATACCCGGCTGATTTACCTTCCTAGGGTTACTGTTAGGCTTAGGCCTAGGACTTTTAAAACCAGGAAGCCCTGGGCTCCAGGCACACTGCAGCTGCAAAAGGCATCCCAAGGGGAGCGCAAAAGTGACGCAACTTGGCTGCCACCACTGATATTTCCATGAGACCATCCGGAACCATAGGCTGATTTTCCTTCCTAGGGTTAAGGTTTGAGTTACGCCTAGGGTAAGGGTCTATTAACCAGAAAGCCCTGAGTTCCAAGAACACAGCAGCTGCGAAGGACTAGCCAAGAAGAGCGCAAAAGTACCACAACATGCCTGCCTCCAAAGCTTTTTCCTTGGGGACATGCCTAATTCCTGGCTGATTTGCCTTTCTCGTCTTAGGGTTGGGGTTCGGCCTAGGGCTAGGATTTTTAAAAGCAGGAAGCCCTGAGTTCCAGGCACACTGGAGCTGTGAAAGGCATCCAAAAGCGAGTGCAAAAGTGCCACAACATGGCTGCTTTCACGGCTTTTTCCTTGGCAAGAAGCCTAACACCAGGCTGATTTACTTTCCCAGGGTTACTGTTAGGCTTAGGCCTAGGGCTAGGATTTTTGAAACTAGGAAGCCCTTAGCTCCAGGCACACTGCAGCTGTTCAAGGCATCCCAAGGGGAGAACAAAAGTGCAACAACATGGCAGCTTTCACAGCTTTTTCCTTGGCACCATCCCTATACCTAGGCTGATTTATCTGCCTAGGGTTAGGGTTAGGGTTCAGCCTAGAGCTTGGATTTCTTTAACCAGGAAGCCCTGAGTTCCAGGCTTACTTCATCTGCCAAAGGCATCCCAAAGGGAGTGCAGAAGTGCCACAACATGGCTGCTCTCACGGCTTTTTCCTTGGCAAGAAGCCTAACATCAGGCTGATTTACTTTCCCAGGGTTACTGTTAGGCTTAGGCCTAGGGCTAGGATTTTTGAAACTAGGAAGCCCTTAGCTCCAGGCACACTGCAGCTGTTCAAGGCATCCCAAGGGGAGTACAAAAGTGCAACAACATGGCAGCATTCACAGCTTTTTCCTTGGCACCATCCCTATACCTAGGCTGATTTATCTGCCTAGGGTTAGGGTTAGGGTTCAGCCTAGGGCTTGGATTTCTTTAACCAGGAAGCCCTGAGTTCCAGGCTTACTTCATCTGCCAAAGGCATCCCAAAGGGAGTGCAGAAGTGCCACAACATGGCTGCTTTCACGGCTTTTCCCTTAGGAAGAACCCTAATACCCGGCTGATTTACCTTCCTAGGGTTACTGTTAGGCTTAGGCCTAGGACTTTTAAAACCAGGAAGCCCTGGGCTCCAGGCACACTGCAGCTGCAAAAGGCATCCCAAGGGGAGCGCAAAAGTGACGCAACTTGGCTGCCACCACTGATATTTCCATGAGACCGTCTCGAACCATAGGCTGATTTTCCTTCCTAGGGTTAAGGTTTGAGTTACGCCTAGGGTAAGGGTCTATTAACCAGAAAGCCCTGAGTTCCAAGAACACAGCAGCTGCGAAGGACTAGCCAAGAAGAGCGCAAAAGTACCACAACATGCCTGCCTCCACAGCTTTTTCCTTGGGGACATGCCTAATTCCTGGCTGATTTGCCTTTCTCGTCTTAGGGTTGGGGTTCGGCCTAGGGCTAGGATTTTTAAAATCAGGAAGCCCTGAGTTCCAGGCACACTGCAGCTGTGAAAGGCATCCAAAAGGGAGTGCAAAAGTGCCACAACATGGCTGCTTTCACGGCTTTTTCCTTGGCAAGACGCCTAACACCAGGCTGACTTACCTTCCCAGGGTTACTATTAGGCTTAGGCCTAGGGCTAGGATTTTTAAAACTAGGAAGCCCTTAGCTCCAGGCACACTGCAGCTGTTCAAGGCATCCCAAGGGGAGTACAAAAGTGCAACAACATGGCAGCTTTCACAGCTTTTTCCTTGGCACCATCCCTATACCTAGGCTGATTTATCTGCCTAGGGTTAGGGTTAGGGTTCAGCCTAGGGCTTGGATTTCTTTAACCAGGAAGCCCTGAGTTCCAGGCTTACTTCATCTGCCAAAGGCATCCCAAAGGGAGTGCAGAAGTGCCACAACATGGCTGCTTTCACGGCTTTTCCCTTAGGAAGAACCCTAATACCCGGCTGATTTACCTTCCTAGGGTTACTGTTAGGCTTAGGCCTAGGACTTTTAAAACCAGGAAGCCCTGGGCTCCAGGCACACTGCAGCTGCAAAAGGCATCCCAAGGGGAGCGCAAAAGTGACGCAACTTGGCTGCCACCACTGATATTTCCATGAGACCATCCCGAACCATAGGCTGATTTTCCTTCCTAGGGTTAAGGTTTGAGTTACGCCTAGGATAAGGGTCTATTAACCAGAAAGCCCTGAGTTCCAAGAACACAGCAGCTGCGAAGGACTAGCCAAGAAGAGCGCAAAAGTACCACAACATGCCTGCCTCCAAAGCTTTTTCCTTGGGGACATGCCTAATTCCTGGCTGATTTGCCTTTCTCGTCTTAGGGTTGGGGTTCGGCCTAGGGCTAGGATTTTTAAAAGCAGGAAGCCCTGAGTTCCAGGCACACTGCAGCTGTGAAAGGCATCCAAAAGGGAGTGCAAAAGTGCCACAACATGGCTGCTTTCACGGCTTTTTCCTTGGCAAGAAGCCTAACACCAGGCTGATTTACTTTCCCAGGGTTACTGTTAGGCTTAGGCCTAGGGCTAGGATTTTTAAAACTAGGAAGCCCTTAGCTCCAGGCACACTGCAGCTGTTCAAGGCATCCCAAGGGGAGAACAAAAGTGCAACAACATGGCAGCTTTCACAGCTTTTTCCTTGGCACCATCCCTATACCTAGGCTGATTTATCTGCCTAGGGTTAGGGTTAGGGTTCAGCCTAGGGCTTGGATTTCTTTAACCAGGAAGCCCTGAGTTCCAGGCTTACTTCATCTGCCAAAGGCATCCCAAAGGGAGTGCAGAAGTGCCACAACATGGCTGCTCTCACGGCTTTTTCCTTGGCAAGAAGCCTAACATCAGGCTGATTTACTTTCCCAGGGTTACTGTTAGGCTTAGGCCTAGGGCTAGGATTTTTGAAACTAGGAAGCCCTTAGCTCCAGGCACACTGCAGCTGTTCAAGGCATCCCAAGGGGAGTACAAAAGTGCAACAACATGGCAGCTTTCACAGCTTTTTCCTTGGCACCATCCCTATACCTAGGCTGATTTATCTGCCTAGGGTTAGGGTTAGGGTTCAGCCTAGGGCTTGGATTTCTTTAACCAGGAAGCCCTGAGTTCCAGGCTTACTTCATCTGCCAAAGGCATCCCAAAGGGAGTGCAGAAGTGCCACAACATGGCTGCTTTCACGGCTTTTCCCTTAGGAAGAACCCTAATACCCGGCTGATTTACCTTCCTAGGGTTACTGTTAGGCTTAGGCCTAGGACTTTTAAAACCAGGAAGCCCTGGGCTCCAGGCACACTGCAGCTGCAAAAGGCATCCCAAGGGGAGCGCAAAAGTGACGCAACTTGGCTGCCACCACTGATATTTCCATGAGACCGTCCCGAACCATAGGCTGATTTTCCTTCCTAGGGTTAAGGTTTGAGTTACGCCTAGGGTAAGGGTCTATTAACCAGAAAGCCCTGAGTTCCAAGAACACAGCAGCTGCGAAGGACTAGCCAAGAAGAGCGCAAAAGTACCACAACATGCCTGCCTCCACAGCTTTTTCCTTGGGGACATGCCTAATTCCTGGCTGATTTGCCTTTCTCGTCTTAGGGTTGGGGTTCGGCCTAGGGCTAGGATTTTTAAAATCAGGAAGCCCTGAGTTCCAGGCACACTGCAGCTGTGAAAGGCATCCAAAAGGGAGTGCAAAAGTGCCACAACATGGCTGCTTTCACGGCTTTTTCCTTGGCAAGAAGCCTAACACCAGGCTGATTTACTTTCCCAGGGTTACTGTTAGGCTTAGGCCTAGGGCTAGGATATTTGAAACTAGGAGGCCCTTAGCTCCAGGCACACTGCAGCTGTTCAAGGCATCCCAAGGGGAGTACAAAAGTGCAACAACATGGCATCTTTCACAGCTTTTTCCTTGGCACCATCCCTATACCTAGGCTGATTTATCTGCCTAGGGTTAGGGTTAGGGTTCAGCCTAGGGCTTGAATTTTTTTTACCAGGAAGCCCTGAGTTCCAGGCTTACTTCATCTGCCAAAGGCATCCCAAAGGGAGTGCAGAAGTGCCACAACATGGCTGCTTTCACGGCTTTTCCCTTAGGAAGAACCCTAATACCCGGCTGATTTACCTTCCTAGGGTTACTGTTAGGCTTAGGCCTAGGACTTTTAAAACCAGGAAGCCCTGGGCTCCAGGCACACTGCAGCTGCAAAAGGCATCCCAAGGGGAGCGCAAAAGTGACGCAACTTGGCTGCCACCACTGATATTTCCATGAGACCATCCCGAACCATAGGCTGATTTTCCTTCCTAGGGTTACTGTTAGGCTTAGGCCTAGGACTTTTAAAACCAGGAAGCCCTGGGCTCCAGGCACACTGCAGCTGCAAAAGGCATCCCAAGGGGAGCGCAAAAGTGACGCAACTTGGCTGCCACCACTGATATTTCCATGAGACCATCCCGAACCATAGGCTGATTTTCCTTCCTAGGGTTAAGGTTTGAGTTACGCCTAGGGTAAGGGTCTATTAACCAGAAAGCCCTGAGTTCCAAGAACACAGCAGCTGCGAAGGACTACCCAAGAAGAGCGCAAAAGTACCACAACATGCCTGCCTCCACAGCTTTTTCCTTGGGGACATGCCTAATTCCTGGCTGATTTGCCTTTCTCGTCTTAGGGTTGGGGTTCGGCCTAGGGCTAGGATTTTTAAAAGCAGGAAGCCCTGAGTTCCAGGCACACTGGAGCTGTGAAAGGCATCCAAAAGGGAGTGCAAAAGTGCCACAACATGGCTGCTTTCACGGCTTTTTCCTTGGCAAGAAGCCTAACACCAGGCTGATTTACTTTCCCAGGGTTACTGTTAGGCTTAGGCCTAGGGCTAGGATTTTTGAAACTAGGAAGCCCTTAGCTCCAGGCACACTGCAGCTGTTCAAGGCATCCCAAGGGGAGTACAAAAGTGCAACAACATGGCATCTTTCACAGCTTTTTCCTTGGCACCATCCCTATACCTAGGCTGATTTATCTGCCTAGGGTTAGGGTTAGGCTTCAGCCTAGGGCTTGGATTTCTTTAACCAGGAAGCCCTGAGTTCCAGGCTTACTTCATCTGCCAAAGGCATCCCAAAGGGAGTGCAGAAGTGCCACAACATGGCTGCTCTCACGGCTTTTTCCTTGGCAAGAAGCCTAACATCAGGCTGATTTACTTTCCCAGGGTTACTGTTAGGCTTAGGCCTAGGGCTAGGATTTTTGAAACTAGGAAGCCCTTAGCTCCAGGCACACTGCAGCTGTTCAAGGCATCCCAAGGGGAGTACAAAAGTGCAACAACATGGCAGCTTTCACAGCTTTTTCCTTGGCACCATCCCTATACCTAGGCTGATTTATCTGCCTAGGGTTAGGGTTAGGGTTCAGCCTAGGGCTTGAATTTTTTTAACCAGGAAGCCCTGAGTTCCAGGCTTACTTCATCTGCCAAAGGCATCCCAAAGGGAGTGCAGAAGTGCCACAACATGGCTGCTTTCACGGCTTTTCCCTTAGGAAGAACCCTAATACCCGGCTGATTTACCTTCCTAGGGTTACTGTTAGGCTTAGGCCTAGGACTTTTAAAACCAGGAAGCCCTGGGCTCCAGGCACACTGCAGCTGCGAAAGGCATCCCAAGGGGAGCGCAAAAGTGACGCAACTTGGCTGCCACCACTGATATTTCCATGAGACCATCCCGAACCATAGGCTGATTTTCCTTCCTAGGGTTAAGGTTTGAGTTACGCCTAGGGTAAGGGTTCTATTAACCAGAAAGCCCTGAGTTCCAAGAACACAGCAGCTGCGAAGGACTAGCCAAGAAGAGCGCAAAAGTAGCACAACATGCCTGCCTCCACAGCTTTTTCCTTGGGGACATGCCTAATTCCTGGCTGATTTGCCTTTCTCGTCTTAGGGTTGGGGTTCGGCCTAGGGCTAGGATTTTTAAAAGCAGGAAGCCCTGAGTTCCAGGCACACTGGAGCTGTGAAAGGCATCCAAAAGGGAGTGCAAAAGTGCCACAACATGGCTGCTTTCACGGCTTTTTCCTTGGCAAGAAGCCTAACACCAGGCTGATTTACTTTCCCAGGGTTACTGTTAGGCTTAGGCCTAGGGCTAGGATTTTTGAAACTAGGAAGCCCTGGGCTCCAGGCACACTGCAGCTGTTCAAGGCATCCCAAGGGGAGTACAAAAGTGCAACAACATGGCAGCTTTCACAGCTTTTTCCTTGGCACCATCCCTATACCTAGGCTGATTTATCTGCCTAGGGTTAGGGTTAGGGTTCAGCCTAGGGCTTGGATTTCTTTAACCAGGAAGCCCTGAGTTCCAGGCTTACTTCATCTGCCAAAGGCATCCCAAAGGGAGTGCAGAAGTGCCACAACATGGCTGCTCTCACGGCTTTTTCCTTGGCAAGAAGCCTAACATCAGGCTGATTTACCTTCCCAGGGTTACTGTTAGGCTTAGGCCTAGGGCTAGGATTTTTGAAACTAGGAAGCCCTTAGCTCCAGGCACACTGCAGCTGTTCAAGGCATCCCAAGGGGAGTACAAAAGTGCAACAACATGGCAGCTTTCACAGCTTTTTCCTTGGCACCATCCCTATACCTAGGCTGATTTATCTGCCTAGGGTTAGGGTTAGGGTTCAGCCTAGGGCTTGGATTTCTTTAACCAGGAAGCCCTGAGTTCCAGGCTTACTTCATCTGCCAAAGGCATCCCAAAGGGAGTGCAGAAGTGCCACAACATGGCTGCTTTCACGGCTTTTCCCTTAGGAAGAACCCTAATACCCGGCTGATTTACCTTCCTAGGGTTACTGTTAGGCTTAGGCCTAGGACTTTTAAAACCAGGAAGCCCTGGGCTCCAGGCACACTGCAGCTGCGAAAGGCATCCCAAGGGGAGCGCAAAAGTGACGCAACTTGGCTGCCACCACTGATATTTCCATGAGACCATCCCGAACCATAGGCTGATTTTCCTTCCTAGGGTTAAGGTTTGAGTTACGCCTAGGGTAAGGGTTCTATTAACCAGAAAGCCCTGAGTTCCAAGAACACAGCAGCTGCGAAGGACTAGCCAAGAAGAGCGCAAAAGTAGCACAACATGCCTGCCTCCACAGCTTTTTCCTTGGGGACATGCCTAATTCCTGGCTGATTTGCCTTTCTCGTCTTAGGGTTGGGGTTCGGCCTAGGGCTAGGATTTTTAAAAGCAGGAAGCCCTGAGTTCCAGGCACACTGGAGCTGTGAAAGGCATCCAAAAGGGAGTGCAAAAGTGCCACAACATGGCTGCTTTCACGGCTTTTTCCTTGGCAAGAAGCCTAACACCAGGCTGATTTACTTTCCCAGGGTTACTGTTAGGCTTAGGCCTAGGGCTAGGATTTTTGAAACTAGGAAGCCCTGGGCTCCAGGCACACTGCAGCTGTTCAAGGCATCCCAAGGGGAGTACAAAAGTGCAACAACATGGCAGCTTTCACAGCTTTTTCCTTGGCACCATCCCTATACCTAGGCTGATTTATCTGCCTAGGGTTAGGGTTAGGGTTCAGCCTAGGGCTTGGATTTCTTTAACCAGGAAGCCCTGAGTTCCAGGCTTACTTCATCTGCCAAAGGCATCCCAAAGGGAGTGCAGAAGTGCCACAACATGGCTGCTCTCACGGCTTTTTCCTTGGCAAGAAGCCTAACATCAGGCTGATTTACCTTCCCAGGGTTACTGTTAGGCTTAGGCCTAGGGCTAGGATTTTTGAAACTAGGAAGCCCTTAGCTCCAGGCACACTGCAGCTGTTCAAGGCATCCCAAGGGGAGTACAAAAGTGCAACAACATGGCAGCTTTCACAGCTTTTTCCTTGGCACCATCCCTATACCTAGGCTGATTTATCTGCCTAGGGTTAGGGTTAGGGTTCAGCCTAGGGCTTGGATTTCTTTAACCAGGAAGCCCTGAGTTCCAGGCTTACTTCATCTGCCAAAGGCATCCCAAAGGGAGTGCAGAAGTGCCACAACATGGCTGCTTTCACGGCTTTTCCCTTAGGAAGAACCCTAATACCCGGCTGATTTACCTTCCTAGGGTTACTGTTAGGCTTAGGCCTAGGACTTTTAAAACCAGGAAGCCCTGGGCTCCAGGCACACTGCAGCTGCGAAAGGCATCCCAAGGGGAGCGCAAAAGTGACGCAACTTGGCTGCCACCACTGATATTTCCATGAGACCATCCCGAACCATAGGCTGATTTTCCTTCCTAGGGTTAAGGTTTGAGTTACGCCTAGGGTAAGGGTTCTATTAACCAGAAAGCCCTGAGTTCCAAGAACACAGCAGCTGCGAAGGACTAGCCAAGAAGAGCGCAAAAGTACCACAACATGCCTGCCTCCACAGCTTTTTCCTTGGGGACATGCCTAATTCCTGGCTGATTTGCCTTTCTCGTCTTAGGGTTGGGGTTCGGCCTAGGGCTAGGATTTTTAAAATCAGGAAGCCCTGAGTTCCAGGCACACTGGAGCTGTGAAAGGCATCCAAAAGGGAGTGCAAAAGTGCCACAACATGGCTGCTTTCACGGCTTTTTCCTAGGCAAGACGCCTAACACCAGGCTGACTTACCTTCCCAGGGTTACTATTAGGCTTAGGCCTAGGGCTAGGATTTTTGAAACTAGGAAGCCCTTAGCTCCAGGCACACTGCAGCTGTTCAAGGCATCCCAAGGGGAGTACAAAAGTGCAACAACATGGCAGCTTTCACAGCTTTTTCCTTGGCACCATCCCTATACCTAGGCTGATTTATCTGCCTAGGGTTAGGGTTAGGGTTCAGCCTAGGGCTTGAATTTTTTTTACCAGGAAGCCCTGAGTTCCAGGCTTACTTCATCTGCCAAAGGCATCCCAAAGGGAGTGCAGAAGTGCCACAACATGGCTGCTTTCACGGCTTTTCCCTTAGGAAGAACCTTAATACCCGGCTGATTTACCTTCCTAGGGTTACTGTTAGGCTTAGGCCTAGGACTTTTAAAACCAGGAAGCCCTGGGCTCCAGGCACACTGCAGCTGCGAAAGGCATCCCAAGGGGAGCGCAAAAGTGACGCAACTTGGCTGCCACCACTGATATTTCCATGAGACCATCCCGAACCATAGGCTGATTTTCCTTCCTAGGGTTAAGGTTTGAGTTACGCCTAGGGTAAGGGTCTATTAACCAGAAAGCCCTGAGTTCCAAGAACACAGCAGCTGCGAAGGACTAGCCAAGAAGAGCGCAAAAGTACCACAACATGCCTGCCTCCACAGCTTTTTCCTTGGGGACATGCCTAATTCCTGGCTGATTTGCCTTTCTCGTCTTAGGGTTGGGGTTCGGCCTAGGGCTAGGATTTTTAAAAGCAGGAAGCCCTGAGTTCCAGGCACACTGGAGCTGTGAAAGGCATCCAAAAGGGAGTGCAAAAGTGCCACAACATGGCTGCTTTCACGGCTTTTTCCTTGGCAAGAAGCGTAACACCAGGCTGA
Source organism: Ammospiza nelsoni (assembly GCF_027579445.1). Lineage (NCBI taxonomy): Eukaryota > Metazoa > Chordata > Aves > Passeriformes > Passerellidae > Ammospiza > Ammospiza nelsoni. Next base: position 35,384 of record NW_026683187.1, read on the forward strand.
TTTACTTTCCCAGGGTTACTGTTAGGCTTAGGCCTAGGGCTAGGATTTTTGAAACTAGGAAGCCCTTAGCTCCAGGCACACTGCAGCTGTTCAAGGCATCCCAAGGGGAGTACAAAAGTGCAACAACATGGCAGCTTTCACAGCTTTTTCCTTGGCACCATCCCTATACCTAGGCTGATTTATCTGCCTAGGGTTAGGGTTAGGGTTCAGCCTAGGGCTTGGATTTCTTTAACCAGGAAGCCCTGAGTTCCAGGCTTACTTCATCTGCCAAAGGCATCCCAAAGGGAGTGCAGAAGTGCCACAACATGGCTGCTCTCACGGCTTTTTCCTTGGCAAGAAGCCTAACATCAGGCTGATTTACCTTCCCAGGGTTACTGTTAGGCTTAGGCCTAGGGCTAGGATTTTTGAAACTAGGAAGCCCTGGGCTCCAGGCACACTGCAGCTGTTCAAGGCATCCCAAGGGGAGTACAAAAGTGCAACAACATGGCAGCTTTCACAGCTTTTTCCTTGGCACCATCCCTATACCTAGGCTGGTTTATCTGCCTAGGGTTAGGGTTAGGGTTCAGCCTAGGGCTTGAATTTTTTTAACCAGGAAGCCCTGAGTTCCAGGCTTACTTCATCTGCCAAAGGCATCCCAAAGGGAGTGCAGAAGTGCCACAACATGGCTGCTTTCACGGCTTTTCCCTTAGGAAGAACCCTAATACCCGGCTGATTTACCTTCCTAGGGTTACTGTTAGGCTTAGGCCTAGGACTTTTAAAACCAGGAAGCCCTGGGCTCCAGGCACACTGCAGCTGCAAAAGGCATCCCAAGGGGAGCGCAAAAGTGACGCAACTTGGCTGCCACCACTGATATTTCCATGAGACCATCCCGAACCATAGGCTGATTTTCCTTCCTAGGGTTAAGGTTTGAGTTACGCCTAGGGTAAGGGTTCTATTAACCAGAAAGCCCTGAGTTCCAAGAACACAGCAGCTGCGAAGGACTAGCCAAGAAGAGCGCAAAAGTACCACAACATGCCTGCCTCCACAGCTTTTTCCTTGGGGACATGCCTAATTCCTGGCTGATTTGCCTTTCTCGTCTTAGGGTTGGGGTTCGGCCTAGGGCTAGGATTTTTAAAAGCAGGAAGCCCTGAGTTCCAGGCACACTGGAGCTGTGAAAGGCATCCAAAAGGGAGTGCAAAAGTGCCACAACATGGCTGCTTTCACGGCTTTTTCCTTGGCAAGAAGCCTAACATCAGGCTGATCTACTTTCCCAGGGTTACTGTTAGGCTTAGGCCTAGGGCTAGGATTTTTGAAACTAGGAAGCCCTGGGCTCCAGGCACACTGCAGCTGTTCAAGGCATCCCAAGGGGAGTACAAAAGTGCAACAACATGGCAGCTTTCACAGCTTTTTCCTTGGCACCATCCCTATACCTAGGCTGATTTATCTGCCTAGGGTTAGGGTTAGGGTTCAGCCTAGGGCTTGGATTTCTTTAACCAGGAAGCCCTGAGTTCCAGGCTTACTTCATCTGCCAAAGGCATCCCAAAGGGAGTGCAGAAGTGCCACAACATGGCTGCTCTCACGGCTTTTTCCTTGGCAAGAAGCCTAACATCAGGCTGATTTACCTTCCCAGGGTTACTGTTAGGCTTAGGCCTAGGGCTAGGATTTTTGAAACTAGGAAGCCCTTAGCTCCAGGCACACTGCAGCTGTTCAAGGCATCCCAAGGGGAGTACAAAAGTGCAACAACATGGCAGCTTTCACAGCTTTTTCCTTGGCACCATCCCTATACCTAGGCTGATTTATCTGCCTAGGGTTAGGGTTAGGGTTCAGCCTAGGGCTTGGATTTCTTTAACCAGGAAGCCCTGAGTTCCAGGCTTACTTCATCTGCCAAAGGCATCCCAAAGGGAGTGCAGAAGTGCCACAACATGGCTGCTTTCACGGCTTTTCCCTTAGGAAGAACCCTAATACCCGGCTGATTTACCTTCCTAGGGTTACTGTTAGGCTTAGGCCTAGGACTTTTAAAACCAGGAAGCCCTGGGCTCCAGGCACACTGCAGCTGCGAAAGGCATCCCAAGGGGAGCGCAAAAGTGACGCAACTTGGCTGCCACCACTGATATTTCCATGAGACCATCCCGAACCATAGGCTGATTTTCCTTCCTAGGGTTAAGGTTTGAGTTACGCCTAGGGTAAGGGTCTATTAACCAGAAAGCCCTGAGTTCCAAGAACACAGCAGCTGCGAAGGACTAGCCAAGAAGAGCGCAAAAGTACCACAACATGCCTGCCTCCACAGCTTTTTCCTTGGGGACATGCCTAATTCCTGGCTGATTTGCCTTTCTCGTCTTAGGGTTGGGGTTCGGCCTAGGGCTAGGATTTTTAAAAGCAGGAAGCCCTGAGTTCCAGGCACACTGGAGCTGTGAAAGGCATCCAAAAGGGAGTGCAAAAGTGCCACAACATGGCTGCTTTCACGGCTTTTTCCTTGGCAAGAAGCCTAACACCAGGCTGATTTACTTTCCCAGGGTTACTGTTAGGCTTAGGCCTAGGGCTAGGATTTTTGAAACTAGGAAGCCCTTAGCTCCAGGCACACTGCAGCTGTTCAAGGCATCCCAAGGGGAGTACAAAAGTGCAACAACATGGCAGCTTTCACAGCTTTTTCCTTGGCACCATCCCTATACCTAGGCTGATTTATCTGCCTAGGGTTAGGGTTAGGGTTCAGCCTAGGGCTTGGATTTCTTTAACCAGGAAGCCCTGAGTTCCAGGCTTACTTCATCTGCCAAAGGCATCCCAAAGGGAGTGCAGAAGTGCCACAACATGGCTGCTTTCACGGCTTTTCCCTTAGGAAGAACCCTAATACCCGGCTGATTTACCTTCCTAGGGTTACTGTTAGGCTTAGGCCTAGGACTTTTAAAACCAGGAAGCCCTGGGCTCCAGGCACACTGCAGCTGCAAAAGGCATCCCAAGGGGAGCGCAAAAGTGACGCAACTTGGCTGCCACCACTGATATTTCCATGAGAGCATCCCGAACCATAGGCTGATTTTCCTTCCTAGGGTTAAGGTTTGAGTTACGCCTAGGGTAAGGGTTCTATTAACCAGAAAGCCCTGAGTTCCAAGAACACAGCAGCTGCGAAGGACTAGCCAAGAAGAGCGCAAAAGTACCACAACATGCCTGCCTCCACAGCTTTTTCCTTGGGGACATGCCTAATTCCTGGCTGATTTGCCTTTCTCGTCTTAGGGTTGGGGTTCGGCCTAGGGCTAGGATTTTTAAAAGCAGGAAGCCCTGAGTTCCAGGCACACTGGAGCTGTGAAAGGCATCCAAAAGGGAGTGCAAAAGTGCCACAACATGGCTGCTTTCACGGCTTTTTCCTTGGCAAGAAGCCTAACACCAGGCTGATTTACTTTCCCAGGGTTACTGTTAGGCTTAGGCCTAGGGCTAGGATTTTTGAAACTAGGAAGCCCTTAGCTCCAGGCACACTGCAGCTGTTCAAGGCATCCCAAGGGGAGTACAAAAGTGCAACAACATGGCAGCTTTCACAGCTTTTTCCTTGGCACCATCCCTATACCTAGGCTGATTTATCTGCCTAGGGTTAGGGTTAGGGTTCAGCCTAGGGCTTGGATTTCTTTAACCAGGAAGCCCTGAGTTCCAGGCTTACTTCATCTGCCAAAGGCATCCCAAAGGGAGTGCAGAAGTGCCACAACATGGCTGCTTTCACGGCTTTTTCCTTGGCAAGAAGCCTAACATCAGGCTGATTTACCTTCCCAGGGTTACTGTTAGGCTTAGGCCTAGGGCTAGGATTTTTGAAACTAGGAAGCCCTTAGCTCCAGGCACACTGCAGCTGTTCAAGGCATCCCAAGGGGAGTACAAAAGTGCAACAACATGGCAGCTTTCACAGCTTTTTCCTTGGCACCATCCCTATACCTAGGATGATTTATCTGCCTAGGGTTAGGGTTAGGGTTCAGCCTAGGGCTTGAATTTTTTTAACCAGGAAGCCCTGAGTTCCAGGCTTACTTCATGTGCCAAAGGCATCCCAAAGGGAGTGCAGAAGTGCCACAACATGGCTGCTTTCACGGCTTTTCCCTTAGGAAGAACCCTAATACCCGGCTGATTTACCTTCCTAGGGTTACTGTTAGGCTTAGGCCTAGGACTTTTAAAACCAGGAAGCCCTGGGCTCCAGGCACACTGCAGCTGCAAAAGGCATCCCAAGGGGAGCGCAAAAGTGACGCAACTTGGCTGCCACCACTGATATTTCCATGAGACCATCCCGAACCATAGGCTGATTTTCCTTCCTAGGGTTAAGGTTTGAGTTACGCCTAGGGTAAGGGTTCTATTAACCAGAAAGCCCTGAGTTCCAAGAACACAGCAGCTGCGAAGGACTAGCCAAGAAGAGCGCAAAAGTACCACAACATGCCTGCCTCCACAGCTTTTTCCTTGGGGACATGCCTAATTCCTGGCTGATTTGCCTTTCTCGTCTTAGGGTTGGGGTTCGGCCTAGGGCTAGGATTTTTAAAAGCAGGAAGCCCTGAGTTCCAGGCACACTGGAGCTGTGAAAGGCATCCAAAAGGGAGTGCAAAAGTGCCACAACATGGCTGCTTTCACGGCTTTTTCCTTGGCAAGAAGCCTAACATCAGGCTGATTTACTTTCCCAGGGTTACTGTTAGGCTTAGGCCTAGGGCTAGGATTTTTGAAACTAGGAAGCCCTTAGCTCCAGGCACACTGCAGCTGTTCAAGGCATCCCAAGGGGAGTACAAAAGTGCAACAACATGGCAGCTTTCACAGCTTTTTCCTTGGCACCATCCCTATACCTAGGCTGATTTATCTGCCTAGGGTTAGGGTTAGGGTTCAGCCTAGGGCTTGGATTTCTTTAACCAGGAAGCCCTGAGTTCCAGGCTTACTTCATCTGCCAAAGGCATCCCAAAGGGAGTGCAGAAGTGCCACAACATGGCTGCTTTCACGGCTTTTCCCTTAGGAAGAACCCTAATACCCGGCTGATTTACCTTCCTAGGGTTACTGTTAGGCTTAGGCCTAGGACTTTTAAAACCAGGAAGCCCTGGGCTCCAGGCACACTGCAGCTGCGAAAGGCATCCCAAGGGGAGCGCAAAAGTGACGCAACTTGGCTGCCACCACTGATATTTCCATGAGACCATCCCGAACCATAGGCTGATTTTCCTTCCTAGGGTTAAGGTTTGAGTTACGCCTAGGGTAAGGGTTCTATTAACCAGAAAGCCCTGAGTTCCAAGAACACAGCAGCTGCGAAGGACTAGCCAAGAAGAGCGCAAAAGTACCACAACATGCCTGCCTCCACAGCTTTTTCCTTGGGGACATGCCTAATTCCTGGCTGATTTGCCTTTCTCGTCTTAGGGTTGGGGTTCGGCCTAGGGCTAGGATTTTTAAAATCAGGGAGCCCTGAGTTCCAGGCACACTGGAGCTGTGAAAGGCATCCAAAAGGGAGTGCAAAAGTGCCACAACATGGCTGCTTTCACGGCTTTTTCCTTGGCCAGAAGCCTAACACCAGGCTGATTTACTTTCCCAGGGTTACTGTTAGGCTTAGGCCTAGGGCTAGGATTTTTGAAACTAGGAGGCCCTTAGCTCCAGGCACACTGCAGCTGTTCAAGGCATCCCAAGGGGAGTACAAAAGTGCAACAACATGGCATCTTTCACAGCTTTTTCCTTGGCACCATCCCTATACCTAGGCTGATTTATCTGCCTAGGGTTAGGGTTAGGGTTCAGCCTAGGGCTTGAATTTTTTTTACCAGGAAGCCCTGAGTTCCAGGCTTACTTCATCTGCCAAAGGCATCCCAAAGGGAGTGCAGAAGTGCCACAACATGGCTGCTTTCACGGCTTTTCCCTTAGGAAGAACCCTAATACCCGGCTGATTTACCTTCCTAGGGTTACTGTTAGGCTTAGGCCTAGGACTTTTAAAACCAGGAAGCCCTGGGCTCCAGGCACACTGCAGCTGCAAAAGGCATCCCAAGGGGAGCGCAAAAGTGACGCAACTTGGCTGCCACCACTGATATTTCCATGAGACCATCCCGAACCATAGGCTGATTTTCCTTCCTAGGGTTAAGGTTTGAGTTACGCCTAGGGTAAGGGTCTATTAACCAGAAAGCCCTGAGTTCCAAGAACACAGCAGCTGCGAAGGACTAGCCAAGAAGAGCGCAAAAGTACCACAACATGCCTGCCTCCACAGCTTTTTCCTTGGGTACATGCCTAATTCCTGGCTGATTTGCCTTTCTCGTCTTAGGGTTGGGGTTCGGCCTAGGGCTAGGATTTTTAAAAGCAGGAAGCCCTGAGTTCCAGGCACACTGGAGCTGTGAAAGGCATCCAAAAGGGAGTGCAAAAGTGCCACAACATGGCTGCTTTCACGGCTTTTTCCTTGGCAAGAAGCCTAACACCAGGCTGATTTACTTTCCCAGGGTTACTGTTAGGCTTAGGCCTAGGGCTAGGATTTTTGAAACTAGGAAGCCCTTAGCTCCAGGCACACTGCAGCTGTTCAAGGCATCCCAAGGGGAGTACAAAAGTGCAACAACATGGCATCTTTCACAGCTTTTTCCTTGGCACCATCCCTATACCTAGGCTGATTTATCTGCCTAGGGTTAGGGTTAGGGTTCAGCCTAGGGCTTGGATTTTTTTTACCAGGAAGCCCTGAGTTCCAGGCTTACTTCATCTGCCAAAGGCATCCCAAAGGGAGTGCAGAAGTGCCACAACATGGCTGCTTTCACGGCTTTTCCCTTAGGAAGAACCCTAATACCCGGCTGATTTACCTTCCTAGGGTTACTGTTAGGCTTAGGCCTAGGACTTTTAAAACCAGGAAGCCCTGGGCTCCAGGCACACTGCAGCTGCAAAAGGCATCCCAAGGGGAGCGCAAAAGTGACGCAACTTGGCTGCCACCACTGATATTTCCATGAGACCATCCCGAACCATAGGCTGATTTTCCTTCCTAGGGTTAAGGTTTGAGTTACGCCTAGGGTAAGGGTTCTATTAACCAGAAAGCCCTGAGTTCCAAGAACACAGCAGCTGCGAAGGACTAGCCAAGAAGAGCGCAAAAGTAGCACAACATGCCTGCCTCCACAGCTTTTTCCTTGGGGACATGCCTAATTCCTGGCTGATTTGCCTTTCTCGTCTTAGGGTTGGGGTTCGGCCTAGGGCTAGGATTTTTAAAAGCAGGAAGCCCTGAGTTCCAGGCACACTGGAGCTGTGAAAGGCATCCAAAAGGGAGTGCAAAAGTGCCACAACATGGCTGCTTTCACGGCTTTTTCCTTGGCAAGAAGCCTAACACCAGGCTGATTTACTTTCCCAGGGTTACTGTTAGGCTTAGGCCTAGGGCTAGGATTTTTGAAACTAGGAAGCCCTTAGCTCCAGGCACACTGCAGCTGTTCAAGGCATCCCAAGGGGAGTACAAAAGTGCAACAACATGGCAGCTTTCACAGCTTTTTCCTTGGCACCATCCCTATACCTAGGCTGATTTATCTGCCTAGGGTTAGGGTTAGGGTTCAGCCTAGGGCTTGGATTTCTTTAACCAGGAAGCCCTGAGTTCCAGGCTTACTTCATCTGCCAAAGGCATCCCAAAGGGAGTGCAGAAGTGCCACAACATGGCTGCTTTCACGGCTTTTTCCTTGGCAAGAAGCCTAACATCAGGCTGATTTACCTTCCCAGGGTTACTGTTAGGCTTAGGCCTAGGGCTAGGATTTTTGAAACTAGGAAGCCCTTAGCTCCAGGCACACTGCAGCTGTTCAAGGCATCCCAAGGGGAGTACAAAAGTGCAACAACATGGCAGCTTTCACAGCTTTTTCCTTGGCACCATCCCTATACCTAGGATGATTTATCTGCCTAGGGTTAGGGTTAGGGTTCAGCCTAGGGCTTGAATTTTTTTAACCAGGAAGCCCTGAGTTCCAGGCTTACTTCATCTGCCAAAGGCATCCCAAAGGGAGTGCAGAAGTGCCACAACATGGCTGCTTTCACGGCTTTTCCCTTAGGAAGAACCCTAATACCCGGCTGATTTACCTTCCTAGGGTTACTGTTAGGCTTAGGCCTAGGACTTTTAAAACCAGGAAGCCCTGGGCTCCAGGCACACTGCAGCTGCAAAAGGCATCCCAAGGGGAGCGCAAAAGTGACGCAACTTGGCTGCCACCACTGATATTTCCATGAGACCATCCCGAACCATAGGCTGATTTTCCTTCCTAGGGTTAAGGTTTGAGTTACGCCTAGGGTAAGGGTTCTATTAACCAGAAAGCCCTGAGTTCCAAGAACACAGCAGCTGCGAAGGACTAGCCAAGAAGAGCGCAAAAGTACCACAACATGCCTGCCTCCACAGCTTTTTCCTTGGGGACATGCCTAATTCCTGGCTGATTTGCCTTTCTCGTCTTAGGGTTGGGGTTCGGCCTAGGGCTAGGATTTTTAAAATCAGGAAGCCCTGAGTTCCAGGCACACTGGAGCTGTGAAAGGCATCCAAAAGGGAGTGCAAAAGTGCCACAACATGGCTGCTTTCACGGCTTTTTCCTTGGCAAGTAGCCTAACATCAGGCTGATTTACTTTCCCAGGGTTACTGTTAGGCTTAGGCCTAGGGCTAGGATTTTTGAAACTAGGAAGCCCTTAGCTCCAGGCACACTGCAGCTGTTCAAGGCATCCCAAGGGGAGTACAAAAGTGCAACAACATGGCAGCTTTCACAGCTTTTTCCTTGGCACCATCCCTATACCTAGGCTGATTTATCTGCCTAGGGTTAGGGTTAGGGTTCAGCCTAGGGCTTGGATTTCTTTAACCAGGAAGCCCTGAGTTCCAGGCTTACTTCATCTGCCAAAGGCATCCCAAAGGGAGTGCAGAAGTGCCACAACATGGCTGCTTTCACGGCTTTTCCCTTAGGAAGAACCCTAATACCCGGCTGATTTACCTTCCTAGGGTTACTGTTAGGCTTAGGCCTAGGACTTTTAAAACCAGGAAGCCCTGGGCTCCAGGCACACTGCAGCTGCGAAAGGCATCCCAAGGGGAGCGCAAAAGTGACGCAACTTGGCTGCCACCACTGATATTTCCATGAGACCATCCCGAACCATAGGCTGATTTTCCTTCCTAGGGTTAAGGTTTGAGTTACGCCTAGGGTAAGGGTTCTATTAACCAGAAAGCCCTGAGTTCCAAGAACACAGCAGCTGCGAAGGACTAGCCAAGAAGAGCGCAAAAGTACCACAACATGCCTGCCTCCACAGCTTTTTCCTTGGGGACATGCCTAATTCCTGGCTGATTTGCCTTTCTCGTCTTAGGGTTGGGGTTCGGCCTAGGGCTAGGATTTTTAAAATCAGGGAGCCCTGAGTTCCAGGCACACTGGAGCTGTGAAAGGCATCCAAAAGGGAGTGCAAAAGTGCCACAACATGGCTGCTTTCACGGCTTTTTCCTTGGCCAGAAGCCTAACACCAGGCTGATTTACTTTCCCAGGGTTACTGTTAGGCTTAGGCCTAGGGCTAGGATTTTTGAAACTAGGAGGCCCTTAGCTCCAGGCACACTGCAGCTGTTCAAGGCATCCCAAGGGGAGTACAAAAGTGCAACAACATGGCATCTTTCACAGCTTTTTCCTTGGCACCATCCCTATACCTAGGCTGATTTATCTGCCTAGGGTTAGGGTTAGGGTTCAGCCTAGGGCTTGAATTTTTTTTACCAGGAAGCCCTGAGTTCCAGGCTTACTTCATCTGCCAAAGGCATCCCAAAGGGAGTGCAGAAGTGCCACAACATGGCTGCTTTCATGGCTTTTCCCTTAGGAAGAACCCTAATACCCGGCTGATTTACCTTCCTAGGGTTACTGTTAGGCTTAGGCCTAGGACTTTTAAAACCAGGAAGCCCTGGGCTCCAGGCACACTGCAGCTGCAAAAGGCATCCCAAGGGGAGCGCAAAAGTGACGCAACTTGGCTGCCACCACTGATATTTCCATGAGACCATCCCGAACCATAGGCTGATTTTCCTTCCTAGGGTTAAGGTTTGAGTTACGCCTAGGGTAAGGGTCTATTAACCAGAAAGCCCTGAGTTCCAAGAACACAGCAGCTGCGAAGGACTAGCCAAGAAGAGCGCAAAAGTACCACAACATGCCTGCCTCCACAGCTTTTTCCTTGGGTACATGCCTAATTCCTGGCTGATTTGCCTTTCTCGTCTTAGGGTTGGGGTTCGGCCTAGGGCTAGGATTTTTAAAAGCAGGAAGCCCTGAGTTCCAGGCACACTGGAGCTGTGAAAGGCATCCAAAAGGGAGTGCAAAAGTGCCACAACATGGCTGCTTTCACGGCTTTTTCCTTGGCAAGAAGCCTAACACCAGGCTGATTTACTTTCCCAGGGTTACTGTTAGGCTTAGGCCTAGGGCTAGGATTTTTGAAACTAGGAAGCCCTTAGCTCCAGGCACACTGCAGCTGTTCAAGGCATCCCAAGGGGAGTACAAAAGTGCAACAACATGGCAGCTTTCACAGCTTTTTCCTTGGCACCATCCCTATACCTAGGCTGATTTATCTGCCTAGGGTTAGGGTTAGGGTTCAGCCTAGGGCTTGGATTTTTTTTACCAGGAAGCCCTGAGTTCCAGGCTTACTTCATCTGCCAAAGGCATCCCAAAGGGAGTGCAGAAGTGCCACAACATGGCTGCTTTCACGGCTTTTCCCTTAGGAAGAACCCTAATACCCGGCTGATTTACCTTCCTAGGGTTACTGTTAGGCTTAGGCCTAGGACTTTTAAAACCAGGAAGCCCTGGGCTCCAGGCACACTGCAGCTGCAAAAGGCATCCCAAGGGGAGCGCAAAAGTGACGCAACTTGGCTGCCACCACTGATATTTCCATGAGACCATCCCGAACCATAGGCTGATTTTCCTTCCTAGGGTTAAGGTTTGAGTTACGCCTAGGGTAAGGGTTCTATTAACCAGAAAGCCCTGAGTTCCAAGAACACAGCAGCTGCGAAGGACTAGCCAAGAAGAGTGCAAAAGTACCACAACATGCCTGCCTCCACAGCTTTTTCCTTGGGGACATGCCTAATTCCTGGCTGATTTGCCTTTCTCGTCTTAGGGTTGGGGTTCGGCCTAGGGCTAGGATTTTTAAAAGCAGGAAGCCCTGAGTTCCAGGCACACTGGAGCTGTGAAAGGCATCCAAAAGGGAGTGCAAAAGTGCCACAACATGGCTGCTTTCACGGCTTTTTCCTTGGCAAGACGCCTAACACCAGGCTGATTTACTTTCCCAGGGTTACTGTTAGGCTTAGGCCTAGGGCTAGGATTTTTGAAACTAGGAAGCCCTTAGCTCCAGGCACACTGCAGCTGTTCAAGGCATCCCAAGGGGAGTACAAAAGTGTTGTTGTTATCTTATTGTATTTCATATTTCTGGAGTCCCATCTTAAAGTCCATACCTTCTTGCTGGTCCTATTATGCAGCTCCTCTCTGCAGCACAGTTCCTCATGGCTTCCATAGGGGCTCCTCCTGGGCTCTCGACCCAACCCCCTTTTATCCCAGAGCCCTTCATGAGCTACAGCTGCTACCCAACCGAGGATCCCACAGCTGTAGCTCATCCAGAGCAACAGGACCCACCTATCTAATACATAGGACTCTCACTACATATATATATTCACAAGGACTCCTTTATAACAATACATATATTCAGGCCCCTACATTTCCCCCCTTTTCTTTTAACAATTTCTCAATTACACAGTTACAATATCCATATCTGTCCCAGCTCCCAGGCTGCCACAGCTCTCGGCTGTCCGGGGGATTCCATACCTAATACATATATTCAGGCCCCTACATTTCCCCCCTTTTCTTTTAACAATGTTTCAATTACACAGTTACAATATCCATATATGTCCCAGCTCTCAGGCTGCCACAGCTCTCAGCTGTCCTATCTTCCACTGTCCCAGCTCTCCGGCTGCCACAGCTCTCGGCTGTCCGGGGGATTCCATACCTTCTCCTTGGCTGCATGTTCTTTATCACGTCGGGGTCACCAATTGTTGTTGTTATCTTATTGTATTTCATATTTCTGGAGTCCCATCTTAAAGTCCATACCTTCTTGCTGGTCCTATTATGCAGCTCCTCTCTGCAGCACAGTTCCTCATGGCTTCCATAGGGGCTCCTCCTGGGCTCTCGACCCAACCCCCTTTTATCCCAGAGCCCTTCATGAGCTACAGCTGCTACCCAACCAAGGATCCCACAGCTGTAGCTCATCCAGAGCAACAGGACCCACCTATCTAATACATAGGACTCTCACTACATATATATATTCACAAGGACTCCTTTATAACAATACATATATTCAGGCCCCTACATTTCCCCCCTTTTCTTTTAACAATTTCTCAATTACACAGTTACAATATCCATATCTGTCCCAGCTCCCAGGCTGCCACAGCTCTCGGCTGTCCGGGGGATTCCATACCTAATACATATATTCAGGCCCCTACATTTCCCCCCTTTTCTTTTAACAATTTCTCAATTACACAGTTACAATATCCATATCTGTCCCAGCTCCCAGGCTGCCACAGCTCTCGGCTGTCCGGGGGATTCCATACCTAATACATATATTCAGGCCCCTACATTTCCCCCCTTTGTTATCTTATTGTATTTCATATTTCTGGAGTCCCATCTTAAAGTCCATACCTTCTTGCTGGTCCTATTATGCAGCTCCTCTCTGCAGCACAGTTCCTCATGGCTTCCATAGGGGCTCCTCCTGGGCTCTCGACCCAACCCCCTTTTATCCCAGAGCCCTTCATGAGCTACAGCTGCTACCCAACCAAGGATCCCACAGCTGTAGCTCATCCAGAGCAACAGGACCCACCTATCTAATACATAGGACTCTCACTACATATATATATTCACAAGGACTCCTTTATAACAATACATATATTCAGGCCCCTACATTTCCCCCCTTTTCTTTTAACAATTTCTCAATTACACAGTTACAATATCCATATCTGTCCCAGCTCCCAGGCTGCCACAGCTCTCGGCTGTCCGGGGGATTCCATACCTAATACATATATTCAGGCCCCTACATTTCCCCCCTTTTCTTTTAACAATTTCTCAATTACACAGTTACAATATCCATATCTGTCCCAGCTCCCAGGCTGCCACAGCTCTCGGCTGTCCGGGGGATTCCATACCTAATACATATATTCAGGCCCCTACATTTCCCCCCTTTTCTTTTAACAATTTCTCAATTACACAGTTACAATATCCATATCTGTCCCAGCTCCCAGGCTGCCACAGCTCTCGGCTGTCCGGGGGATTCCATACCTAATACATATATTCAGGCCCCTACACAAAAGTGCAACAACATGGCAGCTTTCACAGCTTTTTCCTTGGCACCATCCCTATACCTAGGCTGATTTATCTGCCTAGGGTTAGGGTTAGGGTTCAGCCTAGGGCTTGGATTTCTTTAACCAGGAAGCCCTGAGTTCCAGGCTTACTTCATCTGCCAAAGGCATCCCAAAGGGAGTGCAGAAGTGCCACAACATGGCTGCTCTCACGGCTTTTTCCTTGGCAAGAAGCCTAACATCAGGCTGATTTACTTTCCCAGGGTTACTGTTAGGCTTAGGCCTAGGGCTAGGATTTTTGAAACTAGGAAGCCCTTAGCTCCAGGCACACTGCAGCTGTTCAAGGCATCCCAAGGGGAGTACAAAAGTGCAACAACATGGCAGCTTTCACAGCTTTTTCCTTGGCACCATCCCTATACCTAGGCTGGTTTATCTGCCTAGGGTTAGGGTTAGGGTTCAGCCTAGGGCTTGAATTTTTTTAACCAGGAAGCCCTGAGTTCCAGGCTTACTTCATCTGCCAAAGGCATCCCAAAGGGAGTGCAGAAGTGCCACAACATGGCTGCTTTCACGGCTTTTCCCTTAGGAAGAACCCTAATACCCGGCTGATTTACCTTCCTAGGGTTACTGTTAGGCTTAGGCCTAGGACTTTTAAAACCAGGAAGCCCTGGGCTCCAGGCACACTGCAGCTGCAAAAGGCATCCCAAGGGGAGCGCAAAAGTGACGCAACTTGGCTGCCACCACTGATATTTCCATGAGACCATCCCGAACCATAGGCTGATTTTCCTTCCTAGGGTTAAGGTTTGAGTTACGCCTAGGGTAAGGGTTCTATTAACCAGAAAGCCCTGAGTTCCAAGAACACAGCAGCTGCGAAGGACTAGCCAAGAAGAGCGCAAAAGTACCACAACATGCCTGCCTCCAAAGCTTTTTCCTTGGGGACATGCCTAATTCCTGGCTGATTTGCCTTTCTCGTCTTAGGGTTGGGGTTCGGCCTAGGGCTAGGATTTTTAAAAGCAGGAAGCCCTGAGTTCCAGGCACACTGCAGCTGTGAAAGGCATCCAAAAGGGAGTGCAAAAGTGCCACAACATGGCTGCTTTCACGGCTTTTTCCTTGGCAAGAAGCCTAACACCAGGCTGATTTACTTTCCCAGGGTTACTGTTAGGCTTAGGCCTAGGGCTAGGATTTTTGAAACTAGGAAGCCCTTAGCTCCAGGCACACTGCAGCTGTTCAAGGCATCCCAAGGGGAGAACAAAAGTGCAACAACATGGCAGCTTTCACAGCTTTTTCCTTGGCACCATCCCTATACCTAGGCTGATTTATCTGCCTAGGGTTAGGGTTAGGGTTCAGCCTAGGGCTTGGATTTCTTTAACCAGGAAGCCCTGAGTTCCAGGCTTACTTCATCTGCCAAAGGCATCCAAAAGGGAGTGCAGAAGTGCCACAACATGGCTGCTTTCACGGCTTTTTCCTTGGCAAGAAGCCTAACATCAGGCTGATTTACTTTCCCAGGGTTACTGTTAGGCTTAGGCCTAGGGCTAGGATTTTTGAAACTAGGAAGCCCTTAGCTCCAGGCACACTGCAGCTGTTCAAGGCATCCCAAAGGGGAGTACAAAAGTGCAACAACATGGCAGCTTTCACAGCTTTTTCCTTGGCACCATCCCTATACCTAGGCTGATTTATCTGCCTAGGGTTAGGGTTAGGGTTCAGCCTAGGGCTTGGATTTCTTTAACCAGGAAGCCCTGAGTTCCAGGCTTACTTCATCTGCCAAAGGCATCCCAAAGGGAGTGCAGAAGTGCCACAACATGGCTGCTTTCACGGCTTTTCCCTTAGGAAGAACCCTAATACCCGGCTGATTTACCTTCCTAGGGTTACTGTTAGGCTTAGGCCTAGGACTTTTAAAACCAGGAAGCCCTGGGCTCCAGGCACACTGCAGCTGCAAAAGGCATCCCAAGGGGAGCGCAAAAGTGACGCAACTTGGCTGCCACCACTGATATTTCCATGAGACCGTCCCGAACCATAGGCTGATTTTCCTTCCTAGGGTTAAGGTTTGAGTTACGCCTAGGGTAAGGGTCTATTAACCAGAAAGCCCTGAGTTCCAAGAACACAGCAGCTGCGAAGGACTAGCCAAGAAGAGCGCAAAAGTACCACAACATGCCTGCCTCCACAGCTTTTTCCTTGGGGACATGCCTAATTCCTGGCTGATTTGCCTTTCTCGTCTTAGGGTTGGGGTTCGGCCTAGGGCTAGGATTTTTAAAATCAGGAAGCCCTGAGTTCCAGGCACACTGCAGCTGTGAAAGGCATCCAAAAGGGAGTGCAAAAGTGCCACAACATGGCTGCTTTCACGGCTTTTTCCTTGGCAAGAAGCCTAACACCAGGCTGATTTACTTTCCCAGGGTTACTGTTAGGCTTAGGCCTAGGGCTAGGATTTTTGAAACTAGGAGGCCCTTAGCTCCAGGCACACTGCAGCTGTTCAAGGCATCCCAAGGGGAGTACAAAAGTGCAACAACATGGCATCTTTCACAGCTTTTTCCTTGGCACCATCCCTATACCTAGGCTGATTTATCTGCCTAGGGTTAGGGTTAGGGTTCAGCCTAGGGCTTGAATTTTTTTTACCAGGAAGCCCTGAGTTCCAGGCTTACTTCATCTGCCAAAGGCATCCCAAAGGGAGTGCAGAAGTGCCACAACATGGCTGCTTTCACGGCTTTTCCCTTAGGAAGAACCCTAATACCCGGCTGATTTACCTTCCTAGGGTTACTGTTAGGCTTAGGCCTAGGACTTTTAAAACCAGGAAGCCCTGGGCTCCAGGCACACTGCAGCTGCGAAAGGCATCCCAAGGGGAGCGCAAAAGTGACGCAACTTGGCTGCCACCACTGATATTTCCATGAGACCATCCCGAACCATAGGCTGATTTTCCTTCCTAGGGTTAAGGTTTGAGTTACGCCTAGGGTAAGGGTTCTATTAACCAGAAAGCCCTGAGTTCCAAGAACACAGCAGCTGCGAAGGACTAGCCAAGAAGAGCGCAAAAGTACCACAACATGCCTGCCTCCACAGCTTTTTCCTTGGGGACATGCCTAATTCCTGGCTGATTTGCCTTTCTCGTCTTAGGGTTGGGGTTCGGCCTAGGGCTAGGATTTTTAAAAGCAGGAAGCCCTGAGTTCCAGGCACACTGGAGCTGTGAAAGGCATCCAAAAGGGAGTGCAAAAGTGCCACAACATGGCTGCTTTCACGGCTTTTTCCTTGGCAAGAAGCCTAACATCAGGCTGATTTCCTGTCCCAGGGTTACTGTTAGGCTTAGGCCTAGGGCTAGGATTTTTGAAACTAGGAAGCCCTTAGCTCCAGGCACACTGCAGCTGTTCAAGGCATCCCAAGGGGAGTACAAAAGTGCAACAACATGGCAGCTTTCACAGCTTTTTCCTTGGCACCATCCCTATACCTAGGCTGATTTATCTGCCTAGGGTTAGGGTTAGGGTTCAGCCTAGGGCTTGGATTTCTTTAACCAGGAAGCCCTGAGTTCCAGGCTTACTTCATCTGCCAAAGGCATCCCAAAGGGAGTGCAGAAGTGCCACAACATGGCTGCTCTCACGGCTTTTTCCTTGGCAAGAAGCCTAACATCAGGCTGATTTACCTTCCCAGGGTTACTGTTAGGCTTAGGCCTAGGGCTAGGATTTTTGAAACTAGGAAGCCCTTAGCTCCAGGCACACTGCAGCTGTTCAAGGCATCCCAAGGGGAGTACAAAAGTGCAACAACATGGCAGCTTTCACAGCTTTTTCCTTGGCACCATCCCTATACCTAGGCTGATTTATCTGCCTAGGGTTAGGGTTCAGCCTAGGGCTTGAATTTTTTTAACCAGGAAGCCCTGAGTTCCAGGCTTACTTCATCTGCCAAAGGCATCCCAAAGGGAGTGCAGAAGTGCCACAACATGGCTGCTTTCACGGCTTTTCCCTTAGGAAGAACCCTAATACCCGGCTGATTTACCTTCCTAGGGTTACTGTTAGGCTTAGGCCTAGGACTTTTAAAACCAGGAAGCCCTGGGCTCCAGGCACACTGCAGCTGCAAAAGGCATCCCAAGGGGAGCGCAAAAGTGACGCAACTTGGCTGCCACCACTGATATTTCCATGAGACCATCCCGAACCATAGGCTGATTTTCCTTCCTAGGGTTAAGGTTTGAGTTACGCCTAGGGTAAGGGTTCTATTAACCAGAAAGCCCTGAGTTCCAAGAACACAGCAGCTGCGAAGGACTAGCCAAGAAGAGCGCAAAAGTACCACAACATGCCTGCCTCCACAGCTTTTTCCTTGGGGACATGCCTAATTCCTGGCTGATTTGCCTTTCTCGTCTTAGGGTTGGGGTTCGGCCTAGGGCTAGGATTTTTAAAAGCAGGAAGCCCTGAGTTCCAGGCACACTGCAGCTGTGAAAGGCATCCAAAAGGGAGTGCAAAAGTGCCACAACATGGCTGCTTTCACGGCTTTTTCCTTGGCAAGACGCCTAACACCAGGCTGACTTACCTTTCCCAGGGTTACTATTAGGCTTAGGCCTAGGGCTAGGATTTTTAAAACTAGGAAGCCCTTAGCTCCAGGCACACTGCAGCTGTTCAAGGCATCCCAAGGGGAGTACAAAAGTGCAACAACATGGCAGCTTTCACAGCTTTTTCCTTGGCACCATCCCTATACCTAGGCTGATTTATCTGCCTAGGGTTAGGGTTAGGGTTCAGCCTAGGGCTTGGATTTCTTTAACCAGGAAGCCCTGAGTTCCAGGCTTACTTCATCTGCCAAAGGCATCCCAAAGGGAGTGCAGAAGTGCCACAACATGGCTGCTTTCACGGCTTTTCCCTTAGGAAGAACCCTAATACCCGGCTGATTTACCTTCCTAGGGTTACTGTTAGGCTTAGGCCTAGGACTTTTAAAACCAGGAAGCCCTGGGCTCCAGGCACACTGCAGCTGCAAAAGGCATCCCAAGGGGAGCGCAAAAGTGACGCAACTTGGCTGCCACCACTGATATTTCCATGAGACCATCCCGAACCATAGGCTGATTTTCCTTCCTAGGGTTAAGGTTTGAGTTACGCCTAGGGTAAGGGTCTATTAACCAGAAAGCCCTGAGTTCCAAGAACACAGCAGCTGCGAAGGACTAGCCAAGAAGAGCGCAAAAGTACCACAACATGCCTGCCTCCAAAGCTTTTTCCTTGGGGACATGCCTAATTCCTGGCTGATTTGCCTTTCTCGTCTTAGGGTTGGGGTTCGGCCTAGGGCTAGGATTTTTAAAAGCAGGAAGCCCTGAGTTCCAGGCACACTGCAGCTGTGAAAGGCATCCAAAAGGGAGTGCAAAAGTGCCACAACATGGCTGCTTTCACGGCTTTTTCCTTGGCAAGAAGCCTAACACCAGGCTGATTTACTTTCCCAGGGTTACTGTTAGGCTTAGGCCTAGGGCTAGGATTTTTGAAACTAGGAAGCCCTTAGCTCCAGGCACACTGCAGCTGTTCAAGGCATCCCAAGGGGAGAACAAAAGTGCAACAACATGGCAGCTTTCACAGCTTTTTCCTTGGCACCATCCCTATACCTAGGCTGATTTATCTGCCTAGGGTTAGGGTTAGGGTTCAGCCTAGGGCTTGGATTTCTTTAACCAGGAAGCCCTGAGTTCCAGGCTTACTTCATCTGCCAAAGGCATCCCAAAGGGAGTGCAGAAGTGCCACAACATGGCTGCTCTCACGGCTTTTTCCTTGGCAAGAAGCCTAACATCAGGCTGATTTACTTTCCCAGGGTTACTGTTAGGCTTAGGCCTAGGGCTAGGATTTTTGAAACTAGGAAGCCCTTAGCTCCAGGCACACTGCAGCTGTTCAAGGCATCCCAAGGGGAGTACAAAAGTGCAACAACATGGCAGCTTTCACAGCTTTTTCCTTGGCACCATCCCTATACCTAGGCTGATTTATCTGCCTAGGGTTAGGGTTAGGGTTCAGCCTAGGGCTTGGATTTCTTTAACCAGGAAGCCCTGAGTTCCAGGCTTACTTCATCTGCCAAAGGCATCCCAAAGGGAGTGCAGAAGTGCCACAACATGGCTGCTTTCACGGCTTTTCCCTTAGGAAGAACCCTAATACCCGGCTGATTTACCTTCCTAGGGTTACTGTTAGGCTTAGGCCTAGGACTTTTAAAACCAGGAAGCCCTGGGCTCCAGGCACACTGCAGCTGCAAAAGGCATCCCAAGGGGAGCGCAAAAGTGACGCAACTTGGCTGCCACCACTGATATTTCCATGAGACCGTCCCGAACCATAGGCTGATTTTCCTTCCTAGGGTTAAGGTTTGAGTTACGCCTAGGGTAAGGGTCTATTAACCAGAAAGCCCTGAGTTCCAAGAACACAGCAGCTGCGAAGGACTAGCCAAGAAGAGCGCAAAAGTACCACAACATGCCTGCCTCCACAGCTTTTTCCTTGGGGACATGCCTAATTCCTGGCTGATTTGCCTTTCTCGTCTTAGGGTTGGGGTTCGGCCTAGGGCTAGGATTTTTAAAATCAGGAAGCCCTGAGTTCCAGGCACACTGCAGCTGTGAAAGGCATCCAAAAGGGAGTGCAAAAGTGCCACAACATGGCTGCTTTCACGGCTTTTTCCTTGGCAAGAAGCCTAACACCAGGCTGATTTACTTTCCCAGGGTTACTGTTAGGCTTAGGCCTAGGGCTAGGATTTTTGAAACTAGGAGGCCCTTAGCTCCAGGCACACTGCAGCTGTTCAAGGCATCCCAAGGGGAGTACAAAAGTGCAACAACATGGCATCTTTCACAGCTTTTTCCTTGGCACCATCCCTATACCTAGGCTGATTTATCTGCCTAGGGTTAGGGTTAGGGTTCAGCCTAGGGCTTGAATTTTTTTTACCAGGAAGCCCTGAGTTCCAGGCTTACTTCATCTGCCAAAGGCATCCCAAAGGGAGTGCAGAAGTGCCACAACATGGCTGCTTTCACGGCTTTTCCCTTAGGAAGAACCCTAATACCCGGCTGATTTACCTTCCTAGGGTTACTGTTAGGCTTAGGCCTAGGACTTTTAAAACCAGGAAGCCCTGGGCTCCAGGCACACTGCAGCTGCAAAAGGCATCCCAAGGGGAGCGCAAAAGTGACGCAACTTGGCTGCCACCACTGATATTTCCATGAGACCATCCCGAACCATAGGCTGATTTTCCTTCCTAGGGTTAAGGTTTGAGTTACGCCTAGGGTAAGGGTTCTATTAACCAGAAAGCCCTGAGTTCCAAGAACACAGCAGCTGCGAAGGACTAGCCAAGAAGAGCGCAAAAGTACCACAACATGCCTGCCTCCACAGCTTTTTCCTTGGGGACATGCCTAATTCCTGGCTGATTTGCCTTTCTCGTCTTAGGGTTGGGGTTCGGCCTAGGGCTAGGATTTTTAAAAGCAGGAAGCCCTGAGTTCCAGGCACACTGGAGCTGTGAAAGGCATCCAAAAGGGAGTGCAAAAGTGCCACAACATGGCTGCTTTCACGGCTTTTTCCTTGGCAAGACGCCTAACACCAGGCTGACTTACCTTCCCAGGGTTACTGTTAGGCTTAGGCCTAGGGCTAGGATTTTTAAAACTAGGAAGCCCTTAGCTCCAGGCACACTGCAGCTGTTCAAGGCATCCCAAGGGGAGTACAAAAGTGCAACAACATGGCAGCTTTCACAGCTTTTTCCTTGGCACCATCCCTATACCTAGGCTGATTTATCTGCCTAGGGTTAGGGTTAGGGTTCAGCCTAGGGCTTGGATTTCTTTAACCAGGAAGCCCTGAGTTCCAGGCTTACTTCATCTGCCAAAGGCATCCCAAAGGGAGTGCAGAAGTGCCACAACATGGCTGCTTTCACGGCTTTTCCCTTAGGAAGAACCCTAATACCCGGCTGATTTACCTTCCTAGGGTTACTGTTAGGCTTAGGCCTAGGACTTTTAAAACCAGGAAGCCCTGGGCTCCAGGCACACTGCAGCTGCAAAAGGCATCCCAAGGGGAGCGCAAAAGTGACGCAACTTGGCTGCCACCACTGATATTTCCATGAGACCATCCCGAACCATAGGCTGATTTTCCTTCCTAGGGTTAAGGTTTGAGTTACGCCTAGGGTAAGGGTCTATTAACCAGAAAGCCCTGAGTTCCAAGAACACAGCAGCTGCGAAGGACTAGCCAAGAAGAGCGCAAAAGTACCACAACATGCCTGCCTCCAAAGCTTTTTCCTTGGGGACATGCCTAATTCCTGGCTGATTTGCCTTTCTCGTCTTAGGGTTGGGGTTCGGCCTAGGGCTAGGATTTTTAAAAGCAGGAAGCCCTGAGTTCCAGGCACACTGCAGCTGTGAAAGGCATCCAAAAGGGAGTGCAAAAGTGCCACAACATGGCTGCTTTCACGGCTTTTTCCTTGGCAAGAAGCCTAACACCAGGCTGATTTACTTTCCCAGGGTTACTGTTAGGCTTAGGCCTAGGGCTAGGATTTTTGAAACTAGGAAGCCCTTAGCTCCAGGCACACTGCAGCTGTTCAAGGCATCCCAAGGGGAGAACAAAAGTGCAACAACATGGCAGCTTTCACAGCTTTTTCCTTGGCACCATCCCTATACCTAGGCTGATTTATCTGCCTAGGGTTAGGGTTAGGGTTCAGCCTAGGGCTTGGATTTCTTTAACCAGGAAGCCCTGAGTTCCAGGCTTACTTCATCTGCCAAAGGCATCCCAAAGGGAGTGCAGAAGTGCCACAACATGGCTGCTCTCACGGCTTTTTCCTTGGCAAGAAGCCTAACATCAGGCTGATTTACTTTCCCAGGGTTACTGTTAGGCTTAGGCCTAGGGCTAGGATTTTTGAAACTAGGAAGCCCTTAGCTCCAGGCACACTGCAGCTGTTCAAGGCATCCCAAGGGGAGTACAAAAGTGCAACAACATGGCAGCTTTCACAGCTTTTTCCTTGGCACCATCCCTATACCTAGGCTGATTTATCTGCCTAGGGTTAGGGTTAGGGTTCAGCCTAGGGCTTGGATTTCTTTAACCAGGAAGCCCTGAGTTCCAGGCTTACTTCATCTGCCAAAGGCATCCCAAAGGGAGTGCAGAAGTGCCACAACATGGCTGCTTTCACGGCTTTTCCCTTAGGAAGAACCCTAATACCCGGCTGATTTACCTTCCTAGGGTTACTGTTAGGCTTAGGCCTAGGACTTTTAAAACCAGGAAGCCCTGGGCTCCAGGCACACTGCAGCTGCAAAAGGCATCCCAAGGGGAGCGCAAAAGTGACGCAACTTGGCTGCCACCACTGATATTTCCATGAGACCGTCCCGAACCATAGGCTGATTTTCCTTCCTAGGGTTAAGGTTTGAGTTACGCCTAGGGTAAGGGTTCTATTAACCAGAAAGCCCTGAGTTCCAAGAACACAGCAGCTGCGAAGGACTAGCCAAGAAGAGCGCAAAAGTACCACAACATGCCTGCCTCCACAGCTTTTTCCTTGGGGACATGCCTAATTCCTGGCTGATTTGCCTTTCTCGTCTTAGGGTTGGGGTTCGGCCTAGGGCTAGGATTTTTAAAATCAGGAAGCCCTGAGTTCCAGGCACACTGGAGCTGTGAAAGGCATCCAAAAGGGAGTGCAAAAGTGCCACAACATGGCTGCTTTCACGGCTTTTTCCTTGGCAAGAAGCCTAACATCAGGCTGATTTACTTTCCCAGGGTTACTGTTAGGCTTAGGCCTAGGGCTAGGATTTTTGAAACTAGGAGGCCCTTAGCTCCAGGCACACTGCAGCTGTTCAAGGCATCCCAAGGGGAGTACAAAAGTGCAACAACATGGCATCTTTCACAGCTTTTTCCTTGGCACCATCCCTATACCTAGGCTGATTTATCTGCCTAGGGTTAGGGTTAGGGTTCAGCCTAGGGCTTGAATTTTTTTTACCAGGAAGCCCTGAGTTCCAGGCTTACTTCATCTGCCAAAGGCATCCCAAAGGGAGTGCAGAAGTGCCACAACATGGCTGCTTTCACGGCTTTTCCCTTAGGAAGAACCCTAATACCCGGCTGATTTACCTTCCTAGGGTTACTGTTAGGCTTAGGCCTAGGACTTTTAAAACCAGGAAGCCCTGGGCTCCAGGCACACTGCAGCTGCAAAAGGCATCCCAAGGGGAGCGCAAAAGTGACGCAACTTGGCTGCCACCACTGATATTTCCATGAGACCATCCCGAACCATAGGCTGATTTTCCTTCCTAGGGTTACTGTTAGGCTTAGGCCTAGGACTTTTAAAACCAGGAAGCCCTGGGCTCCAGGCACACTGCAGCTGCAAAAGGCATCCCAAGGGGAGCGCAAAAGTGACGCAACTTGGCTGCCACCACTGATATTTCCATGAGACCATCCCGAACCATAGGCTGATTTTCCTTCCTAGGGTTAAGGTTTGAGTTACGCCTAGGGTAAGGGTTCTATTAACCAGAAAGCCCTGAGTTCCAAGAACACAGCAGCTGCGAAGGACTAGCCAAGAAGAGCGCAAAAGTACCACAACATGCCTGCCTCCACAGCTTTTTCCTTGGGGACATGCCTAATTCCTGGCTGATTTGCCTTTCTCGTCTTAGGGTTGGGGTTCGGCCTAGGGCTAGGATTTTTAAAATCAGGAAGCCCTGAGTTCCAGGCACACTGCAGCTGTGAAAGGCATCCAAAAGGGAGTGCAAAAGTGCCACAACATGGCTGCTTTCACGGCTTTTTCCTTGGCAAGACGCCTAACACCAGGCTGATTTACCTTCCCAGGGTTACTGTTAGGCTTAGGCCTAGGGCTAGGATTTTTGAAACTAGGAAGCCCTTAGCTCCAGGCACACTGCAGCTGTTCAAGGCATCCCAAGGGGAGTACAAAAGTGCAACAACATGGCAGCTTTCACAGCTTTTTCCTTGGCACCATCCCTATACCTAGGCTGATTTATCTGCCTAGGGTTAGGGTTAGGGTTCAGCCTAGGGCTTGGATTTCTTTAACCAGGAAGCCCTGAGTTCCAGGCTTACTTCATCTGCCAAAGGCATCCCAAAGGGAGTGCAGAAGTGCCACAACATGGCTGCTCTCACGGCTTTTTCCTTGGCAAGAAGCCTAACATCAGGCTGATTTACTGTCCCAGGGTTACTGTTAGGCTTAGGCCTAGGGCTAGGATTTTTGAAACTAGGAAGCCCTTAGCTCCAGGCACACTGCAGCTGTTCAAGGCATCCCAAGGGGAGTACAAAAGTGCAACAACATGGCAGCTTTCACAGCTTTTTCCTTGGCACCATCCCTATACCTAGGCTGATTTATCTGCCTAGGGTTAGGGTTAGGGTTCAGCCTAGGGCTTGGATTTCTTTAACCAGGAAGCCCTGAGTTCCAGGCTTACTTCATCTGCCAAAGGCATCCCAAAGGGAGTGCAGAAGTGCCACAACATGGCTGCTTTCACGGCTTTTCCCTTAGGAAGAACCCTAATACCCGGCTGATTTACCTTCCTAGGGTTACTGTTAGGCTTAGGCCTAGGACTTTTAAAACCAGGAAGCCCTGGGCTCCAGGCACACTGCAGCTGCAAAAGGCATCCCAAGGGGAGCGCAAAAGTGACGCAACTTGGCTGCCACCACTGATATTTCCATGAGACCATCCCGAACCATAGGCTGATTTTCCTTCCTAGGGTTAAGGTTTGAGTTACGCCTAGGGTAAGGGTTCTATTAACCAGAAAGCCCTGAGTTCCAAGAACACAGCAGCTGCGAAGGACTAGCCAAGAAGAGCGCAAAAGTACCACAACATGCCTGCCTCCACAGCTTTTTCCTTGGGGACATGCCTAATTCCTGGCTGATTTGCCTTTCTCGTCTTAGGGTTGGGGTTCGGCCTAGGGCTAGGATTTTTAAAATCAGGAAGCCCTGAGTTCCAGGCACACTGGAGCTGTGAAAGGCATCCAAAAGGGAGTGCAAAAGTGCCACAACATGGCTGCTTTCACGGCTTTTTCCTTGGCAAGACGCCTAACACCAGGCTGACTTACCTTCCCAGGGTTACTGTTAGGCTTAGGCCTAGGGCTAGGATTTTTAAAACTAGGAAGCCCTTAGCTCCAGGCACACTGCAGCTGTTCAAGGCATCCCAAGGGGAGTACAAAAGTGCAACAACATGGCAGCTTTCACAGCTTTTTCCTTGGCACCATCCCTATACCTAGGCTGATTTATCTGCCTAGGGTTAGGGTTAGGGTTCAGCCTAGGGCTTGGATTTCTTTAACCAGGAAGCCCTGAGTTCCAGGCTTACTTCATCTGCCAAAGGCATCCCAAAGGGAGTGCAGAAGTGCCACAACATGGCTGCTTTCACGGCTTTTCCCTTAGGAAGAACCCTAACACCCGGCTGATTTACCTTCCTAGGGTTACTGTTAGGCTTAGGCCTAGGACTTTTAAAACCAGGAAGCCCTGGGCTCCAGGCACACTGCAGCTGCAAAAGTCATCCCAAGGGGAGCGCAAAAGTGACGCAACTTGGCTGCCACCACTGATATTTCCATGAGACCATCCCGAACCATAGGCTGATTTTCCTTCCTAGGGTTAAGGTTTGAGTTACGCCTAGGGTAAGGGTCTATTAACCAGAAAGCCCTGAGTTCCAAGAACACAGCAGCTGCGAAGGACTAGCCAAGAAGAGCGCAAAAGTACCACAACATGCCTGCCTCCACAGCTTTTTCCTTGGGGACATGCCTAATTCCTGGCTGATTTGCCTTTCTCGTCTTAGGGTTGGGGTTCGGCCTAGGGCTAGGATTTTTAAAAGCAGGAAGCCCTGAGTTCCAGGCACACTGGAGCTGTGAAAGGCATCCAAAAGGGAGTGCAAAAGTGCCACAACATGGCTGCTTTCACGGCTTTTTCCTTGGCAAGAAGCCTAACATCAGGCTGATTTACTTTCCCAGGGTTACTGTTAGGCTTAGGCCTAGGGCTAGGATTTTTGAAACTAGGAAGCCCTTAGCTCCAGGCACACTGCAGCTGTTCAAGGCATCCCAAGGGGAGTACAAAAGTGCAACAACATGGCAGCTTTCACAGCTTTTTCCTTGGCACCATCCCTATACCTAGGCTGATTTATCTGCCTAGGGTTAGGGTTAGGGTTCAGCCTAGGGCTTGAATTTTTTTTACCAGGAAGCCCTGAGTTCCAGGCTTACTTCATCTGCCAAAGGCATCCCAAAGGGAGTGCAGAAGTGCCACAACATGGCTGCTTTCACGGCTTTTCCCTTAGGAAGAACCCTAATACCCGGCTGATTTACCTTCCTAGGGTTACTGTTAGGCTTAGGCCTAGGACTTTTAAAACCAGGAAGCCCTGGGCTCCAGGCACACTGCAGCTGCAAAAGGCATCCCAAGGGGAGCGCCAAAGTGACGCAACTTGGCTGCCACCACTGATATTTCCATGAGACCGTCCCGAACCATAGGCTGATTTTCCTTCCTAGGGTTAAGGTTTGAGTTACGCCTAGGGTAAGGGTCTATTAACCAGAAAGCCCTGAGTTCCAAGAACACAGCAGCTGCGAAGGACTAGCCAAGAAGAGCGCAAAAGTACCACAACATGCCTGCCTCCACAGCTTTTTCCTTGGGGACATGCCTAATTCCTGGCTGATTTGCCTTTCTCGTCTTAGGGTTGGGGTTCGGCCTAGGGCTAGGATTTTTAAAAGCAGGAAGCCCTGAGTTCCAGGCACACTGCAGCTGTGAAAGGCATCCAAAAGGGAGTGCAAAAGTGCCACAACATGGCTGCTTTCACGGCTTTTTCCTTGGCAAGAAGCCTAACATCAGGCTGATTTACTTTCCCAGGGTTACTGTTAGGCTTAGGCCTAGGGCTAGGATTTTTAAAACTAGGAAGCCCTTAGCTCCAGGCACACTGCAGCTGTTCAAGGCATCCCAAGGGGAGTACAAAAGTGCAACAACATGGCAGCTTTCACAGCTTTTTCCTTGGCACCATCCCTATACCTAGGCTGATTTATCTGCCTAGGGTTAGGGTAAGGGTTCAGCCTAGGGCTTGGATTTCTTTAACCAGGAAGCCCTGAGTTCCAGGCTTACTTCATCTGCCAAAGGCATCCCAAAGGGAGTGCAGAAGTGCCACAACATGGCTGCTTTCACGGCTTTTCCCTTAGGAAGAACCCTAATACCCGGCTGATTTACCTTCCTAGGGTTACTGTTAGGCTTAGGCCTAGGACTTTTAAAACCAGGAAGCCCTGGGCTCCAGGCACACTGCAGCTGCGAAAGGCATCCCAAGGGGAGCGCAAAAGTGACGCAACTTGGCTGCCACCACTGATATTTCCATGAGACCATCCCGAACCATAGGCTGATTTTCCTTCCTAGGGTTAAGGTTTGAGTTACGCCTAGGGTAAGGGTTCTATTAACCAGAAAGCCCTGAGTTCCAAGAACACAGCAGCTGCGAAGGACTAGCCAAGAAGAGCGCAAAAGTACCACAACATGCCTGCCTCCACAGCTTTTTCCTTGGGGACATGCCTAATTCCTGGCTGATTTGCCTTTCTCGTCTTAGGGTTGGGGTTCGGCCTAGGGCTAGGATTTTTAAAAGCAGGAAGCCCTGAGTTCCAGGCACACTGGAGCTGTGAAAGGCATCCAAAAGGGAGTGCAAAAGTGCCACAACATGGCTGCTTTCACGGCTTTTTCCTTGGCAAGACGCCTAACACCAGGCTGACTTACCTTCCCAGGGTTACTATTAGGCTTAGGCCTAGGGCTAGGATTTTTAAAACTAGGAAGCCCTTAGCTCCAGGCACACTGCAGCTGTTCAAGGCATCCCAAGGGGAGTACAAAAGTGCAACAACATGGCAGCTTTCACAGCTTTTTCCTTGGCACCATCCCTATACCTAGGCTGATTTATCTGCCTAGGGTTAGGGTTAGGGTTCAGCCTAGGGCTTGGATTTCTTTAACCAGGAAGCCCTGAGTTCCAGGCTTACTTCATCTGCCAAAGGCATCCCAAAGGGAGTGCAGAAGTGCCACAACATGGCTGCTTTCACGGCTTTTCCCTTAGGAAGAACCCTAATACCCGGCTGATTTACCTTCCTAGGGTTACTGTTAGGCTTAGGCCTAGGACTTTTAAAACCAGGAAGCCCTGGGCTCCAGGCACACTGCAGCTGCAAAAGGCATCCCAAGGGGAGCGCAAAAGTGACGCAACTTGGCTGCCACCACTGATATTTCCATGAGACCATCCCGAACCATAGGCTGATTTTCCTTCCTAGGGTTAAGGTTTGAGTTACGCCTAGGGTAAGGGTCTATTAACCAGAAAGCCCTGAGTTCCAAGAACACAGCAGCTGCGAAGGACTAGCCAAGAAGAGCGCAAAAGTACCACAACATGCCTGCCTCCAAAGCTTTTTCCTTGGGGACATGCCTAATTCCTGGCTGATTTGCCTTTCTCGTCTTAGGGTTGGGGTTCGGCCTAGGGCTAGGATTTTTAAAAGCAGGAAGCCCTGAGTTCCAGGCACACTGGAGCTGTGAAAGGCATCCAAAAGGGAGTGCAAAAGTGCCACAACATGGCTGCTTTCACGGCTTTTTCCTTGGCAAGAAGCCTAACACCAGGCTGATTTACTTTCCCAGGGTTACTGTTAGGCTTAGGCCTAGGGCTAGGATTTTTGAAACTAGGAAGCCCTTAGCTCCAGGCACACTGCAGCTGTTCAAGGCATCCCAAGGGGAGAACAAAAGTGCAACAACATGGCAGCTTTCACAGCTTTTTCCTTGGCACCATCCCTATACCTAGGCTGATTTATCTGCCTAGGGTTAGGGTTAGGGTTCAGCCTAGGGCTTGGATTTCTTTAACCAGGAAGCCCTGAGTTCCAGGCTTACTTCATCTGCCAAAGGCATCCCAAAGGGAGTGCAGAAGTGCCACAACATGGCTGCTCTCACGGCTTTTTCCTTGGCAAGAAGCCTAACATCAGGCTGATTTACTTTCCCAGGGTTACTGTTAGGCTTAGGCCTAGGGCTAGGATTTTTGAAACTAGGAAGCCCTTAGCTCCAGGCACACTGCAGCTGTTCAAGGCATCCCAAGGGGAGTACAAAAGTGCAACAACATGGCAGCTTTCACAGCTTTTTCCTTGGCACCATCCCTATACCTAGGCTGATTTATCTGCCTAGGGTTAGGGTTAGGGTTCAGCCTAGGGCTTGGATTTCTTTAACCAGGAAGCCCTGAGTTCCAGGCTTACTTCATCTGCCAAAGGCATCCCAAAGGGAGTGCAGAAGTGCCACAACATGGCTGCTTTCACGGCTTTTCCCTTAGGAAGAACCCTAATACCCGGCTGATTTACCTTCCTAGGGTTACTGTTAGGCTTAGGCCTAGGACTTTTAAAACCAGGAAGCCCTGGGCTCCAGGCACACTGCAGCTGCAAAAGGCATCCCAAGGGGAGCGCAAAAGTGACGCAACTTGGCTGCCACCACTGATATTTCCATGAGACCGTCCCGAACCATAGGCTGATTTTCCTTCCTAGGGTTAAGGTTTGAGTTACGCCTAGGGTAAGGGTCTATTAACCAGAAAGCCCTGAGTTCCAAGAACACAGCAGCTGCGAAGGACTAGCCAAGAAGAGCGCAAAAGTACCACAACATGCCTGCCTCCACAGCTTTTTCCTTGGGGACATGCCTAATTCCTGGCTGATTTGCCTTTCTCGTCTTAGGGTTGGGGTTCGGCCTAGGGCTAGGATTTTTAAAATCAGGAAGCCCTGAGTTCCAGGCACACTGCAGCTGTGAAAGGCATCCAAAAGGGAGTGCAAAAGTGCCACAACATGGCTGCTTTCACGGCTTTTTCCTTGGCAAGAAGCCTAACACCAGGCTGATTTACTTTCCCAGGGTTACTGTTAGGCTTAGGCCTAGGGCTAGGATTTTTGAAACTAGGAGGCCCTTAGCTCCAGGCACACTGCAGCTGTTCAAGGCATCCCAAGGGGAGTACAAAAGTGCAACAACATGGCATCTTTCACAGCTTTTTCCTTGGCACCATCCCTATACCTAGGCTGATTTATCTGCCTAGGGTTAGGGTTAGGGTTCAGCCTAGGGCTTGAATTTTTTTTACCAGGAAGCCCTGAGTTCCAGGCTTACTTCATCTGCCAAAGGCATCCCAAAGGGAGTGCAGAAGTGCCACAACATGGCTGCTTTCACGGCTTTTCCCTTAGGAAGAACCCTAATACCCGGCTGATTTACCTTCCTAGGGTTACTGTTAGGCTTAGGCCTAGGACTTTTAAAACCAGGAAGCCCTGGGCTCCAGGCACACTGCAGCTGCGAAAGGCATCCCAAGGGGAGCGCAAAAGTGACGCAACTTGGCTGCCACCACTGATATTTCCATGAGACCATCCCGAACCATAGGCTGATTTTCCTTCCTAGGGTTAAGGTTTGAGTTACGCCTAGGGTAAGGGTTCTATTAACCAGAAAGCCCTGAGTTCCAAGAACACAGCAGCTGCGAAGGACTAGCCAAGAAGAGCGCAAAAGTACCACAACATGCCTGCCTCCACAGCTTTTTCCTTGGGGACATGCCTAATTCCTGGCTGATTTGCCTTTCTCGTCTTAGGGTTGGGGTTCGGCCTAGGGCTAGGATTTTTAAAAGCAGGAAGCCCTGAGTTCCAGGCACACTGCAGCTGTGAAAGGCATCCAAAAGGGAGTGCAAAAGTGCCACAACATGGCTGCTTTCACGGCTTTTTCCTTGGCAAGAAGCCTAACATCAGGCTGATTTACTTTCCCAGGGTTACTGTTAGGCTTAGGCCTAGGGCTAGGATTTTTAAAACTAGGAAGCCCTTAGCTCCAGGCACACTGCAGCTGTTCAAGGCATCCCAAGGGGAGTACAAAAGTGCAACAACATGGCAGCTTTCACAGCTTTTTCCTTGGCACCATCCCTATACCTAGGCTGATTTATCTGCCTAGGGTTAGGGTAAGGGTTCAGCCTAGGGCTTGGATTTCTTTAACCAGGAAGCCCTGAGTTCCAGGCTTACTTCATCTGCCAAAGGCATCCCAAAGGGAGTGCAGAAGTGCCACAACATGGCTGCTTTCACGGCTTTTCCCTTAGGAAGAACCCTAATACCCGGCTGATTTACCTTCCTAGGGTTACTGTTAGGCTTAGGCCTAGGACTTTTAAAACCAGGAAGCCCTGGGCTCCAGGCACACTGCAGCTGCGAAAGGCATCCCAAGGGGAGCGCAAAAGTGACGCAACTTGGCTGCCACCACTGATATTTCCATGAGACCATCCCGAACCATAGGCTGA
This sequence comes from Ammospiza nelsoni, assembly GCF_027579445.1. Lineage (NCBI taxonomy): Eukaryota > Metazoa > Chordata > Aves > Passeriformes > Passerellidae > Ammospiza > Ammospiza nelsoni. The sequence goes on from NW_026683187.1 coordinate 66,696, forward strand.
TTTTCCTTCCTAGGGTTAAGGTTTGAGTTACGCCTAGGGTAAGGGTTCTATTAACCAGAAAGCCCTGAGTTCCAAGAACACAGCAGCTGCGAAGGACTAGCCAAGAAGAGCGCAAAAGTACCACAACATGCCTGCCTCCACAGCTTTTTCCTTGGGGACATGCCTAATTCCTGGCTGATTTGCCTTTCTCGTCTTAGGGTTGGGGTTCGGCCTAGGGCTAGGATTTTTAAAAGCAGGAAGCCCTGAGTTCCAGGCACACTGGAGCTGTGAAAGGCATCCAAAAGGGAGTGCAAAAGTGCCACAACATGGCTGCTTTCACGGCTTTTTCCTTGGCAAGACGCCTAACACCAGGCTGACTTACCTTCCCAGGGTTACTATTAGGCTTAGGCCTAGGGCTAGGATTTTTGAAACTAGGAAGCCCTTAGCTCCAGGCACACTGCAGCTGTTCAAGGCATCCCAAGGGGAGTACAAAAGTGCAACAACATGGCAGCTTTCACAGCTTTTTCCTTGGCACCATCCCTATACCTAGGCTGATTTATCTGCCTAGGGTTAGGGTTAGGGTTCAGCCTAGGGCTTGGATTTCTTTAACCAGGAAGCCCTGAGTTCCAGGCTTACTTCATCTGCCAAAGGCATCCCAAAGGGAGTGCAGAAGTGCCACAACATGGCTGCTTTCACGGCTTTTCCCTTAGGAAGAACCCTAATACCCGGCTGATTTACCTTCCTAGGGTTACTGTTAGGCTTAGGCCTAGGACTTTTAAAACCAGGAAGCCCTGGGCTCCAGGCACACTGCAGCTGCAAAAGGCATCCCAAGGGGAGCGCAAAAGTGACGCAACTTGGCTGCCACCACTGATAATTCCAGGAGACCATCCCGAACCATAGGCTGATTTTCCTTCCTAGGGTTAAGGTTTGAGTTACGCCTAGGGTAAGGGTCTATTAACCAGAAAGCCCTGAGTTCCAAGAACACAGCAGCTGCGAAGGACTAGCCAAGAAGAGCGCAAAAGTACCACAACATGCCTGCCTCCAAAGCTTTTTCCTTGGGGACATGCCTAATTCCTGGCTGATTTGCCTTTCTCGTCTTAGGGTTGGGGTTCGGCCTAGGGCTAGGATTTTTAAAATCAGGAAGCCCTGAGTTCCAGGCACACTGCAGCTGTGAAAGGCATCCAAAAGGGAGTGCAAAAGTGCCACAACATGGCTGCTTTCACGGCTTTTTCCTTGGCAAGAAGCCTAACACCAGGCTGATTTACTTTCCCAGGGTTACTGTTAGGCTTAGGCCTAGGGCTAGGATTTTTGAAACTAGGAAGCCCTTAGCTCCAGGCACACTGCAGCTGTTCAAGGCATCCCAAGGGGAGAACAAAAGTGCAACAACATGGCAGCTTTCACAGCTTTTTCCTTGGCACCATCCCTATACCTAGGCTGATTTATCTGCCTAGGGTTAGGGTTAGGGTTCAGCCTAGGGCTTGGATTTCTTTAACCAGGAAGCCCTGAGTTCCAGGCTTACTTCATCTGCCAAAGGCATCCCAAAGGGAGTGCAGAAGTGCCACAACATGGCTGCTCTCACGGCTTTTACCTTGGCAAGAAGCCTAACATCAGGCTGATTTACTTTCCCAGGGTTACTGTTAGGCTTAGGCCTAGGGCTAGGATTTTTGAAACTAGGAAGCCCTTAGCTCCAGGCACACTGCAGCTGTTCAAGGCATCCCAAGGGGAGTACAAAAGTGCAACAACATGGCAGCTTTCACAGCTTTTTCCTTGGCACCATCCCTATACCTAGGCTGATTTATCTGCCTAGGGTTAGGGTTAGGGTTCAGCCTAGGGCTTGGATTTCTTTAACCAGGAAGCCCTGAGTTCCAGGCTTACTTCATCTGCCAAAGGCATCCCAAAGGGAGTGCAGAAGTGCCACAACATGGCTGCTTTCACGGCTTTTCCCTTAGGAAGAACCCTAATACCCGGCTGATTTACCTTCCTAGGGTTACTGTTAGGCTTAGGCCTAGGACTTTTAAAACCAGGAAGCCCTGGGCTCCAGGCACACTGCAGCTGCAAAAGGCATCCCAAGGGGAGCGCAAAAGTGACGCAACTTGGCTGCCACCACTGATATTTCCATGAGACCGTCCCGAACCATAGGCTGATTTTCCTTCCTAGGGTTAAGGTTTGAGTTACGCCTAGGGTAAGGGTCTATTAACCAGAAAGCCCTGAGTTCCAAGAACACAGCAGCTGCGAAGGACTAGCCAAGAAGAGCGCAAAAGTACCACAACATGCCTGCCTCCACAGCTTTTTCCTTGGGGACATGCCTAATTCCTGGCTGATTTGCCTTTCTCGTCTTAGGGTTGGGGTTCGGCCCAGGGCTAGGATTTTTAAAATCAGGAAGCCCTGAGTTCCAGGCACACTGGAGCTGTGAAAGGCATCCAAAAGGGAGTGCAAAAGTGCCACAACATGGCTGCTTTCACGGCTTTTTCCTTGGCAAGAAGCCTAACACCAGGCTGATTTACTTTCCCAGGGTTACTGTTAGGCTTAGGCCTAGGGCTAGGATTTTTGAAACTAGGAGGCCCTTAGCTCCAGGCACACTGCAGCTGTTCAAGGCATCCCAAGGGGAGTACAAAAGTGCAACAACATGGCATCTTTCACAGCTTTTTCCTTGGCACCATCCCTATACCTAGGCTGATTTATCTGCCTAGGGTTAGGGTTAGGGTTCAGCCTAGGGCTTGAATTTTTTTTACCAGGAAGCCCTGAGTTCCAGGCTTACTTCATCTGCCAAAGGCATCCCAAAGGGAGTGCAGAAGTGCCACAACATGGCTGCTTTCACGGCTTTTCCCTTAGGAAGAACCCTAATACCCGGCTGATTTACCTTCCTAGGGTTACTGTTAGGCTTAGGCCTAGGACTTTTAAAACCAGGAAGCCCTGGGCTCCAGGCACACTGCAGCTGCAAAAGGCATCCCAAGGGGAGCGCAAAAGTGACGCAACTTGGCTGCCACCACTGATATTTCCATGAGACCATCCCGAACCATAGGCTGATTTTCCTTCCTAGGGTTAAGGTTTGAGTTACGCCTAGGGTAAGGGTTCTATTAACCAGAAAGCCCTGAGTTCCAAGAACACAGCAGCTGCGAAGGACTAGCCAAGAAGAGCGCAAAAGTACCACAACATGCCTGCCTCCACAGCTTTTTCCTTGGGGACATGCCTAATTCCTGGCTGATTTGCCTTTCTCGTCTTAGGGTTGGGGTTCGGCCTAGGGCTAGGATTTTTAAAAGCAGGAAGCCCTGAGTTCCAGGCACACTGGAGCTGTGAAAGGCATCCAAAAGGGAGTGCAAAAGTGCCACAACATGGCTGCTTTCACGGCTTTTTCCTTGGCAAGAAGCCTAACATCAGGCTGATTTACTGTCCCAGGGTTACTGTTAGGCTTAGGCCTAGGGCTAGGATTTTTGAAACTAGGAAGCCCTTAGCTCCAGGCACACTGCAGCTGTTCAAGGCATCCCAAGGGGAGTACAAAAGTGCAACAACATGGCAGCTTTCACAGCTTTTTCCTTGGCACCATCCCTATACCTAGGCTGATTTATCTGCCTAGGGTTAGGGTTAGGGTTCAGCCTAGGGCTTGGATTTCTTTAACCAGGAAGCCCTGAGTTCCAGGCTTACTTCATCTGCCAAAGGCATCCCAAAGGGAGTGCAGAAGTGCCACAACATGGCTGCTCTCACGGCTTTTTCCTTGGCAAGAAGCCTAACATCAGGCTGATTTACCTTCCCAGGGTTACTGTTAGGCTTAGGCCTAGGGCTAGGATTTTTGAAACTAGGAAGCCCTTAGCTCCAGGCACACTGCAGCTGTTCAAGGCATCCCAAGGGGAGTACAAAAGTGCAACAACATGGCAGCTTTCACAGCTTTTTCCTTGGCACCATCCCTATACCTAGGCTGGTTTATCTGCCTAGGGTTAGGGTTCAGCCTAGGGCTTGGATTTCTTTAACCAGGAAGCCCTGAGTTCCAGGCTTACTTCATCTGCCAAAGGCATCCCAAAGGGAGTGCAGAAGTGCCACAACATGGCTGCTTTCACGGCTTTTCCCTTAGGAAGAACCCTAATACCCGGCTGATTTACCTTCCTAGGGTTACTGTTAGGCTTAGGCCTAGGACTTTTAAAACCAGGAAGCCCTGGGCTCCAGGCACACTGCAGCTGCAAAAGGCATCCCAAGGGGAGCGCAAAAGTGACGCAACTTGGCTGCCACCACTGATATTTCCATGAGACCATCCCGAACCATAGGCTGATTTTCCTTCCTAGGGTTAAGGTTTGAGTTACGCCTAGGGTAAGGGTCTATTAACCAGAAAGCCCTGAGTTCCAAGAACACAGCAGCTGCGAAGGACTAGCCAAGAAGAGCGCAAAAGTACCACAACATGCCTGCCTCCAAAGCTTTTTCCTTGGGGACATGCCTAATTCCTGGCTGATTTGCCTTTCTCGTCTTAGGGTTGGGGTTCGGCCTAGGGCTAGGATTTTTAAAAGCAGGAAGCCCTGAGTTCCAGGCACACTGCAGCTGTGAAAGGCATCCAAAAGGGAGTGCAAAAGTGCCACAACATGGCTGCTTTCACGGCTTTTTCCTTGGCAAGAAGCCTAACACCAGGCTGATTTACTTTCCCAGGGTTACTGTTAGGCTTAGGCCTAGGGCTAGGATTTTTGAAACTAGGAAGCCCTTAGCTCCAGGCACACTGCAGCTGTTCAAGGCATCCCAAGGGGAGAACAAAAGTGCAACAACATGGCAGCTTTCACAGCTTTTTCCTTGGCACCATCCCTATACCTAGGCTGATTTATCTGCCTAGGGTTAGGGTTAGGGTTCAGCCTAGGGCTTGGATTTCTTTAACCAGGAAGCCCTGAGTTCCAGGCTTACTTCATCTGCCAAAGGCATCCCAAAGGGAGTGCAGAAGTGCCACAACATGGCTGCTCTCACGGCTTTTTCCTTGGCAAGAAGCCTAACATCAGGCTGATTTACTTTCCCAGGGTTACTGTTAGGCTTAGGCCTAGGGCTAGGATTTTTGAAACTAGGAAGCCCTTAGCTCCAGGCACACTGCAGCTGTTCAAGGCATCCCAAGGGGAGTACAAAAGTGCAACAACATGGCAGCTTTCACAGCTTTTTCCTTGGCACCATCCCTATACCTAGGCTGATTTATCTGCCTAGGGTTAGGGTTAGGGTTCAGCCTAGGGCTTGGATTTCTTTAACCAGGAAGCCCTGAGTTCCAGGCTTACTTCATCTGCCAAAGGCATCCCAAAGGGAGTGCAGAAGTGCCACAACATGGCTGCTTTCACGGCTTTTCCCTTAGGAAGAACCCTAATACCCGGCTGATTTACCTTCCTAGGGTTACTGTTAGGCTTAGGCCTAGGACTTTTAAAACCAGGAAGCCCTGGGCTCCAGGCACACTGCAGCTGCAAAAGGCATCCCAAGGGGAGCGCCAAAGTGACGCAACTTGGCTGCCACCACTGATATTTCCATGAGACCGTCCCGAACCATAGGCTGATTTTCCTTCCTAGGGTTAAGGTTTGAGTTACGCCTAGGGTAAGGGTCTATTAACCAGAAAGCCCTGAGTTCCAAGAACACAGCAGCTGCGAAGGACTAGCCAAGAAGAGCGCAAAAGTACCACAACATGCCTGCCTCCACAGCTTTTTCCTTGGGGACATGCCTAATTCCTGGCTGATTTGCCTTTCTCGTCTTAGGGTTGGGGTTCGGCCTAGGGCTAGGATTTTTAAAATCAGGAAGCCCTGAGTTCCAGGCACACTGCAGCTGTGAAAGGCATCCAAAAGGGAGTGCAAAAGTGCCACAACATGGCTGCTTTCACGGCTTTTTCCTTGGCAAGAAGCCTAACACCAGGCTGATTTACTTTCCCAGGGTTACTGTTAGGCTTAGGCCTAGGGCTAGGATTTTTGAAACTAGGAGGCCCTTAGCTCCAGGCACACTGCAGCTGTTCAAGGCATCCCAAGGGGAGTACAAAAGTGCAACAACATGGCATCTTTCACAGCTTTTTCCTTGGCACCATCCCTATACCTAGGCTGATTTATCTGCCTAGGGTTAGGGTTAGGGTTCAGCCTAGGGCTTGAATTTTTTTAACCAGGAAGCCCTGAGTTCCAGGCTTACTTCATCTGCCAAAGGCATCCCAAAGGGAGTGCAGAAGTGCCACAACATGGCTGCTTTCACGGCTTTTCCCTTAGGAAGAACCCTAATACCCGGCTGATTTACCTTCCTAGGGTTACTGTTAGGCTTAGGCCTAGGACTTTTAAAACCAGGAAGCCCTGGGCTCCAGGCACACTGCAGCTGCGAAAGGCATCCCAAGGGGAGCGCAAAAGTGACGCAACTTGGCTGCCACCACTGATATTTCCATGAGACCATCCCGAACCATAGGCTGATTTTCCTTCCTAGGGTTAAGGTTTGAGTTACGCCTAGGGTAAGGGTCTATTAACCAGAAAGCCCTGAGTTCCAAGAACACAGCAGCTGCGAAGGACTAGCCAAGAAGAGCGCAAAAGTACCACAACATGCCTGCCTCCAAAGCTTTTTCCTTGGGGACATGCCTAATTCCTGGCTGATTTGCCTTTCTCGTCTTAGGGTTGGGGTTCGGCCTAGGGCTAGGATTTTTAAAAGCAGGAAGCCCTGAGTTCCAGGCACACTGCAGCTGTGAAAGGCATCCAAAAGGGAGTGCAAAAGTGCCACAACATGGCTGCTTTCACGGCTTTTTCCTTGGCAAGAAGCCTAACACCAGGCTGATTTACTTTCCCAGGGTTACTGTTAGGCTTAGGCCTAGGGCTAGGATTTTTGAAACTAGGAAGCCCTTAGCTCCAGGCACACTGCAGCTGTTCAAGGCATCCCAAGGGGAGAACAAAAGTGCAACAACATGGCAGCTTTCACAGCTTTTTCCTTGGCACCATCCCTATACCTAGGCTGATTTATCTGCCTAGGGTTAGGGTTAGGGTTCAGCCTAGGGCTTGGATTTCTTTAACCAGGAAGCCCTGAGTTCCAGGCTTACTTCATCTGCCAAAGGCATCCCAAAGGGAGTGCAGAAGTGCCACAACATGGCTGCTCTCACGGCTTTTTCCTTGGCAAGAAGCCTAACATCAGGCTGATTTACTTTCCCAGGGTTACTGTTAGGCTTAGGCCTAGGGCTAGGATTTTTGAAACTAGGAAGCCCTTAGCTCCAGGCACACTGCAGCTGTTCAAGGCATCCCAAGGGGAGTACAAAAGTGCAACAACATGGCAGCTTTCACAGCTTTTTCCTTGGCACCATCCCTATACCTAGGCTGATTTATCTGCCTAGGGTTAGGGTTAGGGTTCAGCCTAGGGCTTGGATTTCTTTAACCAGGAAGCCCTGAGTTCCAGGCTTACTTCATCTGCCAAAGGCATCCCAAAGGGAGTGCAGAAGTGCCACAACATGGCTGCTTTCACGGCTTTTCCCTTAGGAAGAACCCTAATACCCGGCTGATTTACCTTCCTAGGGTTACTGTTAGGCTTAGGCCTAGGACTTTTAAAACCAGGAAGCCCTGGGCTCCAGGCACACTGCAGCTGCAAAAGGCATCCCAAGGGGAGCGCAAAAGTGACGCAACTTGGCTGCCACCACTGATATTTCCATGAGACCGTCCCGAACCATAGGCTGATTTTCCTTCCTAGGGTTAAGGTTTGAGTTACGCCTAGGGTAAGGGTCTATTAACCAGAAAGCCCTGAGTTCCAAGAACACAGCAGCTGCGAAGGACTAGCCAAGAAGAGCGCAAAAGTACCACAACATGCCTGCCTCCACAGCTTTTTCCTTGGGGACATGCCTAATTCCTGGCTGATTTGCCTTTCTCGTCTTAGGGTTGGGGTTCGGCCTAGGGCTAGGATTTTTAAAATCAGGAAGCCCTGAGTTCCAGGCACACTGCAGCTGTGAAAGGCATCCAAAAGGGAGTGCAAAAGTGCCACAACATGGCTGCTTTCACGGCTTTTTCCTTGGCAAGAAGCCTAACACCAGGCTGATTTACTTTCCCAGGGTTACTGTTAGGCTTAGGCCTAGGGCTAGGATTTTTGAAACTAGGAGGCCCTTAGCTCCAGGCACACTGCAGCTGTTCAAGGCATCCCAAGGGGAGTACAAAAGTGCAACAACATGGCATCTTTCACAGCTTTTTCCTTGGCACCATCCCTATACCTAGGCTGATTTATCTGCCTAGGGTTAGGGTTAGGGTTCAGCCTAGGGCTTGAATTTTTTTAACCAGGAAGCCCTGAGTTCCAGGCTTACTTCATCTGCCAAAGGCATCCCAAAGGGAGTGCAGAAGTGCCACAACATGGCTGCTTTCACGGCTTTTCCCTTAGGAAGAACCCTAATACCCGGCTGATTTACCTTCCTAGGGTTACTGTTAGGCTTAGGCCTAGGACTTTTAAAACCAGGAAGCCCTGGGCTCCAGGCACACTGCAGCTGCGAAAGGCATCCCAAGGGGAGCGCAAAAGTGACGCAACTTGGCTGCCACCACTGATATTTCCATGAGACCATCCCGAACCATAGGCTGATTTTCCTTCCTAGGGTTAAGGTTTGAGTTACGCCTAGGGTAAGGGTTCTATTAACCAGAAAGCCCTGAGTTCCAAGAACACAGCAGCTGCGAAGGACTAGCCAAGAAGAGCGCAAAAGTACCACAACATGCCTGCCTCCACAGCTTTTTCCTTGGGGACATGCCTAATTCCTGGCTGATTTGCCTTTCTCGTCTTAGGGTTGGGGTTCGGCCTAGGGCTAGGATTTTTAAAAGCAGGAAGCCCTGAGTTCCAGGCACACTGGAGCTGTGAAAGGCATCCAAAAGGGAGTGCAAAAGTGCCACAACATGGCTGCTTTCACGGCTTTTTCCTTGGCAAGACGCCTAACACCAGGCTGACTTACCTTCCCAGGGTTACTATTAGGCTTAGGCCTAGGGCTAGGATTTTTAAAACTAGGAAGCCCTTAGCTCCAGGCACACTGCAGCTGTTCAAGGCATCCCAAGGGGAGTACAAAAGTGCAACAACATGGCAGCTTTCACAGCTTTTTCCTTGGCACCATCCCTATACCTAGGCTGATTTATCTGCCTAGGGTTAGGGTTAGGGTTCAGCCTAGGGCTTGGATTTCTTTAACCAGGAAGCCCTGAGTTCCAGGCTTACTTCATCTGCCAAAGGCATCCCAAAGGGAGTGCAGAAGTGCCACAACATGGCTGCTTTCACGGCTTTTCCCTTAGGAAGAACCCTAATACCCGGCTGATTTACCTTCCTAGGGTTACTGTTAGGCTTAGGCCTAGGACTTTTAAAACCAGGAAGCCCTGGGCTCCAGGCACACTGCAGCTGCAAAAGGCATCCCAAGGGGAGCGCAAAAGTGACGCAACTTGGCTGCCACCACTGATATTTCCATGAGACCATCCCGAACCATAGGCTGATTTTCCTTCCTAGGGTTAAGGTTTGAGTTACGCCTAGGGTAAGGGTCTATTAACCAGAAAGCCCTGAGTTCCAAGAACACAGCAGCTGCGAAGGACTAGCCAAGAAGAGCGCAAAAGTACCACAACATGCCTGCCTCCAAAGCTTTTTCCTTGGGGACATGCCTAATTCCTGGCTGATTTGCCTTTCTCGTCTTAGGGTTGGGGTTCGGCCTAGGGCTAGGATTTTTAAAAGCAGGAAGCCCTGAGTTCCAGGCACACTGCAGCTGTGAAAGGCATCCAAAAGGGAGTGCAAAAGTGCCACAACATGGCTGCTTTCACGGCTTTTTCCTTGGCAAGAAGCCTAACACCAGGCTGATTTACTTTCCCAGGGTTACTGTTAGGCTTAGGCCTAGGGCTAGGATTTTTGAAACTAGGAAGCCCTTAGCTCCAGGCACACTGCAGCTGTTCAAGGCATCCCAAGGGGAGAACAAAAGTGCAACAACATGGCAGCTTTCACAGCTTTTTCCTTGGCACCATCCCTATACCTAGGCTGATTTATCTGCCTAGGGTTAGGGTTAGGGTTCAGCCTAGGGCTTGGATTTCTTTAACCAGGAAGCCCTGAGTTCCAGGCTTACTTCATCTGCCAAAGGCATCCCAAAGGGAGTGCAGAAGTGCCACAACATGGCTGCTCTCACGGCTTTTTCCTTGGCAAGAAGCCTAACATCAGGCTGATTTACTTTCCCAGGGTTACTGTTAGGCTTAGGCCTAGGGCTAGGATTTTTGAAACTAGGAAGCCCTTAGCTCCAGGCACACTGCAGCTGTTCAAGGCATCCCAAGGGGAGTACAAAAGTGCAACAACATGGCAGCTTTCACAGCTTTTTCCTTGGCACCATCCCTATACCTAGGCTGATTTATCTGCCTAGGGTTAGGGTTAGGGTTCAGCCTAGGGCTTGGATTTCTTTAACCAGGAAGCCCTGAGTTCCAGGCTTACTTCATCTGCCAAAGGCATCCCAAAGGGAGTGCAGAAGTGCCACAACATGGCTGCTTTCACGGCTTTTCCCTTAGGAAGAACCCTAATACCCGGCTGATTTACCTTCCTAGGGTTACTGTTAGGCTTAGGCCTAGGACTTTTAAAACCAGGAAGCCCTGGGCTCCAGGCACACTGCAGCTGCAAAAGGCATCCCAAGGGGAGCGCAAAAGTGACGCAACTTGGCTGCCACCACTGATATTTCCATGAGACCGTCCCGAACCATAGGCTGATTTTCCTTCCTAGGGTTAAGGTTTGAGTTACGCCTAGGGTAAGGGTCTATTAACCAGAAAGCCCTGAGTTCCAAGAACACAGCAGCTGCGAAGGACTAGCCAAGAAGAGCGCAAAAGTACCACAACATGCCTGCCTCCAAAGCTTTTTCCTTGGGGACATGCCTAATTCCTGGCTGATTTGCCTTTCTCGTCTTAGGGTTGGGGTTCGGCCTAGGGCTAGGATTTTTAAAAGCAGGAAGCCCTGAGTTCCAGGCACACTGCAGCTGTGAAAGGCATCCAAAAGGGAGTGCAAAAGTGCCACAACATGGCTGCTTTCACGGCTTTTTCCTTGGCAAGAAGCCTAACACCAGGCTGATTTACTTTCCCAGGGTTACTGTTAGGCTTAGGCCTAGGGCTAGGATTTTTGAAACTAGGAAGCCCTTAGCTCCAGGCACACTGCAGCTGTTCAAGGCATCCCAAGGGGAGAACAAAAGTGCAACAACATGGCAGCTTTCACAGCTTTTTCCTTGGCACCATCCCTATACCTAGGCTGATTTATCTGCCTAGGGTTAGGGTTAGGGTTCAGCCTAGGGCTTGGATTTCTTTAACCAGGAAGCCCTGAGTTCCAGGCTTACTTCATCTGCCAAAGGCATCCCAAAGGGAGTGCAGAAGTGCCACAACATGGCTGCTCTCACGGCTTTTTCCTTGGCAAGAAGCCTAACATCAGGCTGATTTACTTTCCCAGGGTTACTGTTAGGCTTAGGCCTAGGGCTAGGATTTTTGAAACTAGGAAGCCCTTAGCTCCAGGCACACTGCAGCTGTTCAAGGCATCCCAAGGGGAGTACAAAAGTGCAACAACATGGCAGCTTTCACAGCTTTTTCCTTGGCACCATCCCTATACCTAGGCTGATTTATCTGCCTAGGGTTAGGGTTAGGGTTCAGCCTAGGGCTTGGATTTCTTTAACCAGGAAGCCCTGAGTTCCAGGCTTACTTCATCTGCCAAAGGCATCCCAAAGGGAGTGCAGAAGTGCCACAACATGGCTGCTTTCACGGCTTTTCCCTTAGGAAGAACCCTAATACCCGGCTGATTTACCTTCCTAGGGTTACTGTTAGGCTTAGGCCTAGGACTTTTAAAACCAGGAAGCCCTGGGCTCCAGGCACACTGCAGCTGCAAAAGGCATCCCAAGGGGAGCGCAAAAGTGACGCAACTTGGCTGCCACCACTGATATTTCCATGAGACCGTCCCGAACCATAGGCTGATTTTCCTTCCTAGGGTTAAGGTTTGAGTTACGCCTAGGGTAAGGGTCTATTAACCAGAAAGCCCTGAGTTCCAAGAACACAGCAGCTGCGAAGGACTAGCCAAGAAGAGCGCAAAAGTACCACAACATGCCTGCCTCCACAGCTTTTTCCTTGGGGACATGCCTAATTCCTGGCTGATTTGCCTTTCTCGTCTTAGGGTTGGGGTTCGGCCTAGGGCTAGGATTTTTAAAATCAGGAAGCCCTGAGTTCCAGGCACACTGCAGCTGTGAAAGGCATCCAAAAGGGAGTGCAAAAGTGCCACAACATGGCTGCTTTCACGGCTTTTTCCTTGGCAAGAAGCCTAACACCAGGCTGATTTACTTTCCCAGGGTTACTGTTAGGCTTAGGCCTAGGGCTAGGATTTTTGAAACTAGGAGGCCCTTAGCTCCAGGCACACTGCAGCTGTTCAAGGCATCCCAAGGGGAGTACAAAAGTGCAACAACATGGCATCTTTCACAGCTTTTTCCTTGGCACCATCCCTATACCTAGGCTGATTTATCTGCCTAGGGTTAGGGTTAGGGTTCAGCCTAGGGCTTGAATTTTTTTTACCAGGAAGCCCTGAGTTCCAGGCTTACTTCATCTGCCAAAGGCATCCCAAAGGGAGTGCAGAAGTGCCACAACATGGCTGCTTTCACGGCTTTTCCCTTAGGAAGAACCCTAATACCCGGCTGATTTACCTTCCTAGGGTTACTGTTAGGCTTAGGCCTAGGACTTTTAAAACCAGGAAGCCCTGGGCTCCAGGCACACTGCAGCTGCAAAAGGCATCCCAAGGGGAGCGCAAAAGTGACGCAACTTGGCTGCCACCACTGATATTTCCATGAGACCATCCCGAACCATAGGCTGATTTTCCTTCCTAGGGTTACTGTTAGGCTTAGGCCTAGGACTTTTAAAACCAGGAAGCCCTGGGCTCCAGGCACACTGCAGCTGCAAAAGGCATCCCAAGGGGAGCGCAAAAGTGACGCAACTTGGCTGCCACCACTGATATTTCCATGAGACCATCCCGAACCATAGGCTGATTTTCCTTCCTAGGGTTAAGGTTTGAGTTACGCCTAGGGTAAGGGTTCTATTAACCAGAAAGCCCTGAGTTCCAAGAACACAGCAGCTGCGAAGGACTAGCCAAGAAGAGCGCAAAAGTACCACAACATGCCTGCCTCCACAGCTTTTTCCTTGGGGACATGCCTAATTCCTGGCTGATTTGCCTTTCTCGTCTTAGGGTTGGGGTTCGGCCTAGGGCTAGGATTTTTAAAATCAGGAAGCCCTGAGTTCCAGGCACACTGCAGCTGTGAAAGGCATCCAAAAGGGAGTGCAAAAGTGCCACAACATGGCTGCTTTCACGGCTTTTTCCTTGGCAAGAAGCCTAACATCAGGCTGATTTACTTTCCCAGGGTTACTGTTAGGCTTAGGCCTAGGGCTAGGATTTTTGAAACTAGGAAGCCCTTAGCTCCAGGCACACTGCAGCTGTTCAAGGCATCCCAAGGGGAGTACAAAAGTGCAACAACATGGCAGCTTTCACAGCTTTTTCCTTGGCACCATCCCTATACCTAGGCTGATTTATCTGCCTAGGGTTAGGGTTAGGGTTCAGCCTAGGGCTTGGATTTCTTTAACCAGGAAGCCCTGAGTTCCAGGCTTACTTCATCTGCCAAAGGCATCCCAAAGGGAGTGCAGAAGTGCCACAACATGGCTGCTCTCACGGCTTTTTCCTTGGCAAGAAGCCTAACATCAGGCTGATTTACTGTCCCAGGGTTACTGTTAGGCTTAGGCCTAGGGCTAGGATTTTTGAAACTAGGAAGCCCTTAGCTCCAGGCACACTGCAGCTGTTCAAGGCATCCCAAGGGGAGTACAAAAGTGCAACAACATGGCAGCTTTCACAGCTTTTTCCTTGGCACCATCCCTATACCTAGGCTGATTTATCTGCCTAGGGTTAGGGTTAGGGTTCAGCCTAGGGCTTGGATTTCTTTAACCAGGAAGCCCTGAGTTCCAGGCTTACTTCATCTGCCAAAGGCATCCCAAAGGGAGTGCAGAAGTGCCACAACATGGCTGCTTTCACGGCTTTTCCCTTAGGAAGAACCCTAATACCCGGCTGATTTACCTTCCTAGGGTTACTGTTAGGCTTAGGCCTAGGACTTTTAAAACCAGGAAGCCCTGGGCTCCAGGCACACTGCAGCTGCAAAAGGCATCCCAAGGGGAGCGCAAAAGTGACGCAACTTGGCTGCCACCACTGATATTTCCATGAGACCATCCCGAACCATAGGCTGATTTTCCTTCCTAGGGTTAAGGTTTGAGTTACGCCTAGGGTAAGGGTTCTATTAACCAGAAAGCCCTGAGTTCCAAGAACACAGCAGCTGCGAAGGACTAGCCAAGAAGAGCGCAAAAGTACCACAACATGCCTGCCTCCACAGCTTTTTCCTTGGGGACATGCCTAATTCCTGGCTGATTTGCCTTTCTCGTCTTAGGGTTGGGGTTCGGCCTAGGGCTAGGATTTTTAAAATCAGGAAGCCCTGAGTTCCAGGCACACTGGAGCTGTGAAAGGCATCCAAAAGGGAGTGCAAAAGTGCCACAACATGGCTGCTTTCACGGCTTTTTCCTTGGCAAGAAGCCTAACACCAGGCTGATTTACTTTCCCAGGGTTACTGTTAGGCTTAGGCCTAGGGCTAGGATTTTTGAAACTAGGAGGCCCTTAGCTCCAGGCACACTGCAGCTGTTCAAGGCATCCCAAGGGGAGTACAAAAGTGCAACAACATGGCAGCTTTCACAGCTTTTTCCTTGGCACCATCCCTATACCTAGGCTGATTTATCTGCCTAGGGTTAGGGTTAGGGTTCAGCCTAGGGCTTGGATTTCTTTAACCAGGAAGCCCTGAGTTCCAGGCTTACTTCATCTGCCAAAGGCATCCCAAAGGGAGTGCAGAAGTGCCACAACATGGCTGCTCTCACGGCTTTTTCCTTGGCAAGAAGCCTAACATCAGGCTGATTTACTTTCCCAGGGTTACTGTTAGGCTTAGGCCTAGGGCTAGGATTTTTGAAACTAGGAAGCCCTTAGCTCCAGGCACACTGCAGCTGTTCAAGGCATCCCAAGGGGAGTACAAAAGTGCAACAACATGGCAGCTTTCACAGCTTTTTCCTTGGCACCATCCCTATACCTAGGCTGATTTATCTGCCTAGGGTTAGGGTTAGGGTTCAGCCTAGGGCTTGGATTTCTTTAACCAGGAAGCCCTGAGTTCCAGGCTTACTTCATCTGCCAAAGGCATCCCAAAGGGAGTGCAGAAGTGCCACAACATGGCTGCTTTCACGGCTTTTCCCTTAGGAAGAACCCTAATACCCGGCTGATTTACCTTCCTAGGGTTACTGTTAGGCTTAGGCCTAGGACTTTTAAAACCAGGAAGCCCTGGGCTCCAGGCACACTGCAGCTGCAAAAGGCATCCCAAGGGGAGCGCAAAATTGACGCAACTTGGCTGCCACCACTGATATTTCCATGAGACCGTCCCGAACCATAGGCTGATTTTCCTTCCTAGGGTTAAGGTTTGAGTTACGCCTAGGGTAAGGGTCTATTAACCAGAAAGCCCTGAGTTCCAAGAACACAGCAGCTGCGAAGGACTAGCCAAGAAGAGCGCAAAAGTACCACAACATGCCTGCCTCCACAGCTTTTTCCTTGGGGACATGCCTAATTCCTGGCTGATTTGCCTTTCTCGTCTTAGGGTTGGGGTTCGGCCTAGGGCTAGGATTTTTAAAATCAGGAAGCCCTGAGTTCCAGGCACACTGCAGCTGTGAAAGGCATCCAAAAGGGAGTGCAAAAGTGCCACAACATGGCTGCTTTCACGGCTTTTTCCTTGGCAAGAAGCCTAACACCAGGCTGATTTACTTTCCCAGGGTTACTGTTAGGCTTAGGCCTAGGGCTAGGATTTTTGAAACTAGGAGGCCCTTAGCTCCAGGCACACTGCAGCTGTTCAAGGCATCCCAAGGGGAGTACAAAAGTGCAACAACATGGCATCTTTAACAGCTTTTTCCTTGGCACCATCCCTATACCTAGGCTGATTTATCTGCCTAGGGTTAGGGTTAGGGTTCAGCCTAGGGCTTGAATTTTTTTAACCAGGAAGCCCTGAGTTCCAGGCTTACTTCATCTGCCAAAGGCATCCCAAAGGGAGTGCAGAAGTGCCACAACATGGCTGCTTTCACGGCTTTTCCCTTAGGAAGAACCCTAATACCCGGCAATTTACCTTCCTAGGGTTACTGTTAGGCTTAGGCCTAGGACTTTTAAAACCAGGAAGCCCTGGGCTCCAGGCACACTGCAGCTGCAAAAGGCATCCCAAGGGGAGCGCAAAAGTGACGCAACTTGGCTGCCACCACTGATATTTCCATGAGACCATCCCGAACCATAGGCTGATTTTCCTTCCTAGGGTTACTGTTAGGCTTAGGCCTAGGACTTTTAAAACCAGGAAGCCCTGGGCTCCAGGCACACTGCAGCTGCAAAAGGCATCCCAAGGGGAGCGCAAAAGTGACGCAACTTGGCTGCCACCACTGATATTTCCATGAGACCATCCCGAACCATAGGCTGATTTTCCTTCCTAGGGTTAAGGTTTGAGTTACGCCTAGGGTAAGGGTTCTATTAACCAGAAAGCCCTGAGTTCCAAGAACACAGCAGCTGCGAAGGACTAGCCAAGAAGAGCGCAAAAGTACCACAACATGCCTGCCTCCACAGCTTTTTCCTTGGGGACATGCCTAATTCCTGGCTGATTTGCCTTTCTCGTCTTAGGGTTGGGGTTCGGCCTAGGGCTAGGATTTTTAAAATCAGGAAGCCCTGAGTTCCAGGCACACTGGAGCTGTGAAAGGCATCCAAAAGGGAGTGCAAAAGTGCCACAACATGGCTGCTTTCACGGCTTTTTCCTTGGCAAGAAGCCTAACATCAGGCTGATTTACTTTCCCAGGGTTACTGTTAGGCTTAGGCCTAGGGCTAGGATTTTTGAAACTAGGAAGCCCTTAGCTCCAGGCACACTGCAGCTGTTCAAGGCATCCCAAGGGGAGTACAAAAGTGCAACAACATGGCAGCTTTCACAGCTTTTTCCTTGGCACCATCCCTATACCTAGGCTGATTTATCTGCCTAGGGTTAGGGTTAGGGTTCAGCCTAGGGCTTGGATTTCTTTAACCAGGAAGCCCTGAGTTCCAGGCTTACTTCATCTGCCAAAGGCATCCCAAAGGGAGTGCAGAAGTGCCACAACATGGCTGCTCTCACGGCTTTTTCCTTGGCAAGAAGCCTAACATCAGGCTGATTTACTGTCCCAGGGTTACTGTTAGGCTTAGGCCTAGGGCTAGGATTTTTGAAACTAGGAAGCCCTTAGCTCCAGGCACACTGCAGCTGTTCAAGGCATCCCAAGGGGAGTACAAAAGTGCAACAACATGGCAGCTTTCACAGCTTTTTCCTTGGCACCATCCCTATACCTAGGCTGATTTATCTGCCTAGGGTTAGGGTTAGGGTTCAGCCTAGGGCTTGGATTTCTTTAACCAGGAAGCCCTGAGTTCCAGGCTTACTTCATCTGCCAAAGGCATCCCAAAGGGAGTGCAGAAGTGCCACAACATGGCTGCTTTCACGGCTTTTCCCTTAGGAAGAACCCTAATACCCGGCTGATTTACCTTCCTAGGGTTACTGTTAGGCTTAGGCCTAGGACTTTTAAAACCAGGAAGCCCTGGGCTCCAGGCACACTGCAGCTGCAAAAGGCATCCCAAGGGGAGCGCAAAAGTGACGCAACTTGGCTGCCACCACTGATATTTCCATGAGACCATCCCGAACCATAGGCTGATTTTCCTTCCTAGGGTTAAGGTTTGAGTTACGCCTAGGGTAAGGGTTCTATTAACCAGAAAGCCCTGAGTTCCAAGAACACAGCAGCTGCGAAGGACTAGCCAAGAAGAGCGCAAAAGTACCACAACATGCCTGCCTCCACAGCTTTTTCCTTGGGGACATGCCTAATTCCTGGCTGATTTGCCTTTCTCGTCTTAGGGTTGGGGTTCGGCCTAGGGCTAGGATTTTTAAAATCAGGAAGCCCTGAGTTCCAGGCACACTGGAGCTGTGAAAGGCATCCAAAAGGGAGTGCAAAAGTGCCACAACATGGCTGCTTTCACGGCTTTTTCCTTGGCAAGAAGCCTAACACCAGGCTGATTTACTTTCCCAGGGTTACTGTTAGGCTTAGGCCTAGGGCTAGGATTTTTGAAACTAGGAGGCCCTTAGCTCCAGGCACACTGCAGCTGTTCAAGGCATCCCAAGGGGAGTACAAAAGTGCAACAACATGGCAGCTTTCACAGCTTTTTCCTTGGCACCATCCCTATACCTAGGCTGATTTATCTGCCTAGGGTTAGGGTTAGGGTTCAGCCTAGGGCTTGGATTTCTTTAACCAGGAAGCCCTGAGTTCCAGGCTTACTTCATCTGCCAAAGGCATCCCAAAGGGAGTGCAGAAGTGCCACAACATGGCTGCTCTCACGGCTTTTTCCTTGGCAAGAAGCCTAACATCAGGCTGATTTACTTTCCCAGGGTTACTGTTAGGCTTAGGCCTAGGGCTAGGATTTTTGAAACTAGGAAGCCCTTAGCTCCAGGCACACTGCAGCTGTTCAAGGCATCCCAAGGGGAGTACAAAAGTGCAACAACATGGCAGCTTTCACAGCTTTTTCCTTGGCACCATCCCTATACCTAGGCTGATTTATCTGCCTAGGGTTAGGGTTAGGGTTCAGCCTAGGGCTTGGATTTCTTTAACCAGGAAGCCCTGAGTTCCAGGCTTACTTCATCTGCCAAAGGCATCCCAAAGGGAGTGCAGAAGTGCCACAACATGGCTGCTTTCACGGCTTTTCCCTTAGGAAGAACCCTAATACCCGGCTGATTTACCTTCCTAGGGTTACTGTTAGGCTTAGGCCTAGGACTTTTAAAACCAGGAAGCCCTGGGCTCCAGGCACACTGCAGCTGCAAAAGGCATCCCAAGGGGAGCGCAAAAGTGACGCAACTTGGCTGCCACCACTGATATTTCCATGAGACCGTCCCGAACCATAGGCTGATTTTCCTTCCTAGGGTTAAGGTTTGAGTTACGCCTAGAGTAAGGGTCTATTAACCAGAAAGCCCTGAGTTCCAAGAACACAGCAGCTGCGAAGGACTAGCCAAGAAGAGCGCAAAAGTACCACAACATGCCTGCCTCCACAGCTTTTTCCTTGGGGACATGCCTAATTCCTGGCTGATTTGCCTTTCTCGTCTTAGGGTTGGGGTTCGGCCTAGGGCTAGGATTTTTAAAATCAGGAAGCCCTGAGTTCCAGGCACACTGCAGCTGTGAAAGGCATCCAAAAGGGAGTGCAAAAGTGCCACAACATGGCTGCTTTCACGGCTTTTTCCTTGGCAAGAAGCCTAACACCAGGCTGATTTACTTTCCCAGGGTTACTGTTAGGCTTAGGCCTAGGGCTAGGATTTTTGAAACTAGGAGGCCCTTAGCTCCAGGCACACTGCAGCTGTTCAAGGCATCCCAAGGGGAGTACAAAAGTGCAACAACATGGCATCTTTCACAGCTTTTTCCTTGGCACCATCCCTATACCTAGGCTGATTTATCTGCCTAGGGTTAGGGTTAGGGTTCAGCCTAGGGCTTGAATTTTTTTTACCAGGAAGCCCTGAGTTCCAGGCTTACTTCATCTGCCAAAGGCATCCCAAAGGGAGTGCAGAAGTGCCACAACATGGCTGCTTTCACGGCTTTTCCCTTAGGAAGAACCCTAATACCCGGCTGATTTACCTTCCTAGGGTTACTGTTAGGCTTAGGCCTAGGACTTTTAAAACCAGGAAGCCCTGGGCTCCAGGCACACTGCAGCTGCAAAAGGCATCCCAAGGGGAGCGCAAAAGTGACGCAATTTGGCTGCCACCACTGATATTTCCATGAGACCATCCCGAACCATAGGCTGATTTTCCTTCCTAGGGTTAAGGTTTGAGTTACGCCTAGGGTAAGGGTTCTATTAACCAGAAAGCCCTGAGTTCCAAGAACACAGCAGCTGCGAAGGACTAGCCAAGAAGAGCGCAAAAGTACCACAACATGCCTGCCTCCACAGCTTTTTCCTTGGGGACATGCCTAATTCCTGGCTGATTTGCCTTTCTCGTCTTAGGGTTGGGGTTCGGCCTAGGGCTAGGATTTTTAAAATCAGGAAGCCCTGAGTTCCAGGCACACTGGAGCTGTGAAAGGCATCCAAAAGGGAGTGCAAAAGTGCCACAACATGGCTGCTTTCACGGCTTTTTCCTTGGCAAGAAGCCTAACATCAGGCTGATTTACTTTCCCAGGGTTACTGTTAGGCTTAGGCCTAGGGCTAGGATTTTTGAAACTAGGAAGCCCTTAGCTCCAGGCACACTGCAGCTGTTCAAGGCATCCCAAGGGGAGTACAAAAGTGCAACAACATGGCAGCTTTCACAGCTTTTTCCTTGGCACCATCCCTATACCTAGGCTGATTTATCTGCCTAGGGTTAGGGTTAGGGTTCAGCCTAGGGCTTGAATTTTTTTTACCAGGAAGCCCTGAGTTCCAGGCTTACTTCATCTGCCAAAGGCATCCCAAAGGGAGTGCAGAAGTGCCACAACATGGCTGCTCTCACGGCTTTTCCCTTAGGAAGAACCCTAATACCCGGCTGATTTACCTTCCTAGGGTTACTGTTAGGCTTAGGCCTAGGACTTTTAAAACCAGGAAGCCCTGGGCTCCAGGCACACTGCAGCTGCAAAAGGCATCCCAAGGGGAGCGCAAAAGTGACGCAACTTGGCTGCCACCACTGATATTTCCATGAGACCTTCCCGAACCATAGGCTGATTTTCCTTCCTAGGGTTAAGGTTTGAGTTACGCCTAGGGTAAGGGTTCTATTAACCAGAAAGCCCTGAGTTCCAAGAACACAGCAGCTGCGAAGGACTAGCCAAGAAGAGCGCAAAAGTACCACAACATGCCTGCCTCCACAGCTTTTTCCTTGGGGACATGCCTAATTCCTGGCTGATTTGCCTTTCTCGTCTTAGGGTTGGGGTTCGGCCTAGGGCTAGGATTTTTAAAATCAGGAAGCCCTGAGTTCCAGGCACACTGGAGCTGTGAAAGGCATCCAAAAGGGAGTGCAAAAGTGCCACAACATGGCTGCTTTCACGGCTTTTTCCTTGGCAAGAAGCCTAACACCAGGCTGATTTACTTTCCCAGGGTTACCGTTAGGCTTAGGCCTAGGGCTAGGATTTTTGAAACTAGGAGGCCCTTAGCTCCAGGCACACTGCAGCTGTTCAAGGCATCCCAAGGGGAGTACAAAAGTGCAACAACATGGCATCTTTCACAGCTTTTTCCTTGGCACCATCCCTATACCTAGGCTGATTTATCTGCCTAGGGTTAGGGTTAGGGTTCAGCCTAGGGCTTGAATTTTTTTTACCAGGAAGCCCTGAGTTCCAGGCTTACTTCATCTGCCAAAGGCATCCCAAAGGGAGTGCAGAAGTGCCACAACATGGCTGCTTTCACGGCTTTTCCCTTAGGAAGAACCCTAATACCCGGCTGATTTACCTTCCTAGGGTTACTGTTCGGCTTAGGCCTAGGACTTTTAAAACCAGGAAGCCCTGGGCTCCAGGCACACTGCAGCTGCAAAAGGCATCCCAAGGGGAGCGCAAAAGTGACGCAACTTGGCTGCCACCACTGATATTTCCATGAGACCATCCCGAACCATAGGCTGATTTTCCTTCCTAGGGTTGAGTTACGCCTAGGGTAAGGGTTCTATTAACCAGAAAGCCCTGAGTTCCAAGAACACAGCAGCTGCGAAGGACTAGCCAAGAAGAGCGCAAAAGTACCACAACATGCCTGCCTCCACAGCTTTTTCCTTGGGGACATGCCTAATTCCTGGCTGATTTGCCTTTCTCGTCTTAGGGTTGGGGTTCGGCCTAGGGCTAGGATTTTTAAAATCAGGAAGCCCTGAGTTCCAGGCACACTGCAGCTGTGAAAGGCATCCAAAAGGGAGTGCAAAAGTGCCACAACATGGCTGCTTTCACGGCTTTTTCCTTGGCAAGAAGCCTAACACCAGGCTGATTTACTTTCCCAGGGTTACTGTTAGGCTTAGGCCTAGGGCTAGGATTTTTGAAACTAGGAGGCCCTTAGCTCCAGGCACACTGCAGCTGTTCAAGGCATCCCAAGGGGAGTACAAAAGTGCAACAACATGGCATCTTTCACAGCTTTTTCCTTGGCACCATCCCTATACCTAGGCTGATTTATCTGCCTAGGGTTAGGGTTAGGGTTCAGCCTAGGGCTTGAATTTTTTTTACCAGGAAGCCCTGAGTTCCAGGCTTACTTCATCTGCCAAAGGCATCCCAAAGGGAGTGCAGAAGTGCCACAACATGGCTGCTTTCACGGCTTTTCCCTTAGGAAGAACCCTAATACCCGGCTGATTTACCTTCCTAGGGTTACTGTTAGGCTTAGGCCTAGGACTTTTAAAACCAGGAAGCCCTGGGCTCCAGGCACACTGCAGCTGCAAAAGGCATCCCAAGGGGAGCGCAAAAGTGACGCAACTTGGCTGCCACCACTGATATTTCCATGAGACCATCCCGAACCATAGGCTGATTTTCCTTCCTAGGGTTAAGGTTTGAGTTACGCCTAGGGTAAGGGTTCTATTAACCAGAAAGCCCTGAGTTCCAAGAACACAGCAGCTGCGAAGGACTAGCCAAGAAGAGCGCAAAAGTACCACAACATGCCTGCCTCCACAGCTTTTTCCTTGGGGACATGCCTAATTCCTGGCTGATTTGCCTTTCTCGTCTTAGGGTTGGGGTTCGGCCTAGGGCTAGGATTTTTAAAAGCAGGAAGCCCTGAGTTCCAGGCACACTGGAGCTGTGAAAGGCATCCAAAAGGGAGTGCAAAAGTGCCACAACATGGCTGCTTTCACGGCTTTTTCCTTGGCAAGAAGCCTAACATCAGGCTGATTTACTTTCCCAGGGTTACTGTTAGGCTTAGGCCTAGGGCTAGGATTTTTGAAACTAGGAAGCCCTTAGCTCCAGGCACACTGCAGCTGTTCAAGGCATCCCAAGGGGAGTACAAAAGTGCAACAACATGGCAGCTTTCACAGCTTTTTCCTTGGCACCATCCCTATACCTAGGCTGATTTATCTGCCTAGGGTTAGGGTTAGGGTTCAGCCTAGGGCTTGGATTTCTTTAACCAGGAAGCCCTGAGTTCCAGGCTTACTTCATCTGCCAAAGGCATCCCAAAGGGAGTGCAGAAGTGCCACAACATGGCTGCTCTCACGGCTTTTTCCTTGGCAAGAAGCCTAACATCAGGCTGATTTACTGTCCCAGGGTTACTGTTAGGCTTAGGCCTAGGGCTAGGATTTTTGAAACTAGGAAGCCCTTAGCTCCAGGCACACTGCAGCTGTTCAAGGCATCCCAAGGGGAGTACAAAAGTGCAACAACATGGCAGCTTTCACAGCTTTTTCCTTGGCACCATCCCTATACCTAGGCTGATTTATCTGCCTAGGGTTAGGGTTAGGGTTCAGCCTAGGGCTTGGATTTCTTTAACCAGGAAGCCCTGAGTTCCAGGCTTACTTCATCTGCCAAAGGCATCCCAAAGGGAGTGCAGAAGTGCCACAACATGGCTGCTTTCACGGCTTTTCCCTTAGGAAGAACCCTAATACCCGGCTGATTTACCTTCCTAGGGTTACTGTTAGGCTTAGGCCTAGGACTTTTAAAACCAGGAAGCCCTGGGCTCCAGGCACACTGCAGCTGCGAAAGGCATCCCAAGGGGAGCGCAAAAGTGACGCAACTTGGCTGCCACCACTGATATTTCCATGAGACCTTCCCGAACCATAGGCTGATTTTCCTTCCTAGGGTTAAGGTTTGAGTTACGCCTAGGGTAAGGGTTCTATTAACCAGAAAGCCCTGAGTTCCAAGAACACAGCAGCTGCGAAGGACTAGCCAAGAAGAGCGCAAAAGTACCACAACATGCCTGCCTCCACAGCTTTTTCCTTGGGGACATGCCTAATTCCTGGCTGATTTGCCTTTCTCGTCTTAGGGTTGGGGTTCGGCCTAGGGCTAGGATTTTTAAAATCAGGAAGCCCTGAGTTCCAGGCACACTGGAGCTGTGAAAGGCATCCAAAAGGGAGTGCAAAAGTGCCACAACATGGCTGCTTTCACGGCTTTTTCCTTGGCAAGAAGCCTAACACCAGGCTGATTTACTTTCCCAGGGTTACCGTTAGGCTTAGGCCTAGGGCTAGGATTTTTGAAACTAGGAGGCCCTTAGCTCCAGGCACACTGCAGCTGTTCAAGGCATCCCAAGGGGAGTACAAAAGTGCAACAACATGGCATCTTTCACAGCTTTTTCCTTGGCACCATCCCTATACCTAGGCTGATTTATCTGCCTAGGGTTAGGGTTAGGGTTCAGCCTAGGGCTTGAATTTTTTTTACCAGGAAGCCCTGAGTTCCAGGCTTACTTCATCTGCCAAAGGCATCCCAAAGGGAGTGCAGAAGTGCCACAACATGGCTGCTTTCACGGCTTTTCCCTTAGGAAGAACCCTAATACCCGGCTGATTTACCTTCCTAGGGTTACTGTTAGGCTTAGGCCTAGGACTTTTAAAACCAGGAAGCCCTGGGCTCCAGGCACACTGCAGCTGCGAAAGGCATCCCAAGGGGAGCGCAAAAGTGACGCAACTTGGCTGCCACCACTGATATTTCCATGAGACCATCCCGAACCATAGGCTGATTTTCCTTCCTAGGGTTAAGGTTTGAGTTACGCCTAGGGTAAGGGTTCTATTAACCAGAAAGCCCTGAGTTCCAAGAACACAGCAGCTGCGAAGGACTAGCCAAGAAGAGCGCAAAAGTACCACAACATGCCTGCCTCCACAGCTTTTTCCTTGGGGACATGCCTAATTCCTGGCTGATTTGCCTTTCTCGTCTTAGGGTTGGGGTTCGGCCTAGGGCTAGGATTTTTAAAAGCAGGAAGCCCTGAGTTCCAGGCACACTGGAGCTGTGAAAGGCATCCAAAAGGGAGTGCAAAAGTGCCACAACATGGCTGCTTTCACGGCTTTTTCCTTGGCAAGACGCCTAACACCAGGCTGACTTACCTTCCCAGGGTTACTGTTAGGCTTAGGCCTAGGGCTAGGATTTTTAAAAGTAGGAAGCCCTTAGCTCCAGGCACACTGCAGCTGTTCAAGGCATCCCAAGGGGAGTACAAAAGTGCAACAACATGGCAGTTTTCACAGCTTTTTCCTTGGCATCATCCCTATACCTAGGCTGATTTATCTGCCTAGGGTTAGGGTTAGGGTTCAGCCTAGGGCTTGGATTTCTTTAACCAGGAAGCCCTGAGTTCCAGGCTTACTTCATCTGCCAAAGGCATCCCAAAGGGAGTGCAGAAGTGCCACAACATGGCTGCTTTCACGGCTTTTCCCTTAGGAAGAACCCTAATACCCAGCTGATTTACCTTCCTAGGGTTACTGTTAGGCTTAGGCCTAGGACTTTTAAAACCAGGAAGCCCTGGGCTCCAGGCACACTGCAGCTGCAAAAGGCATCCCAAGGGGAGCGCAAAAGTGACGCAACTTGGCTGCCACCACTGATATTTCCATGAGACCATCCCGAACCATAGGCTGATTTTCCTTCCTAGGGTTAAGGTTTGAGTTACGCCTAGGGTAAGGGTCTATTCACCAGAAAGCCCTGAGTTCCAAGAACACAGCAGCTGCGAAGGACTAGCCAAGAAGAGCGCAAAAGTACCACAACATGCCTGCCTCCACAGCTTTTTCCTTGGGGACATGCCTAATTCCTGGCTGATTTGCCTTTCTCGTCTTAGGGTTGGGGTTCGGCCTAGGGCTAGGATTTTTAAAAGCAGGAAGCCCTGAGTTCCAGGCACACTGCAGCTGTGAAAGGCATCCAAAAGGGAGTGCAAAAGTGCCACAACATGGCTGCTTTCACGGCTTTTTCCTTGGCAAGAAGCCTAACATCAGGCTGATTTACTTTCCCAGGGTTACTGTTAGGCTTAGGCCTAGGGCTAGGATTTTTAAAACTAGGAAGCCCTTAGCTCCAGGCACACTGCAGCTGTTCAAGGCATCCCAAGTGGAGTACAAAAGTGCAACAACATGGCAGCTTTCACAGCTTTTTCCTTGGCACCATCCCTATACCTAGGCTGATTTATCTGCCTAGGGTTAGGGTTAGGGTTCAGCCTAGGGCTTGGATTTCTTTAACCAGGAAGCCCTGAGTTCCAGGCTTACTTCATCTGCCAAAGGCATCCCAAAGGGAGTGCAGAAGTGCCACAACATGGCTGCTTTCACGGCTTTTCCCTTAGGAAGAACCCTAATACCCGGCTGATTTACCTTCCTAGGGTTACTGTTAGGCTTAGGCCTAGGACTTTTAAAACCAGGAAGCCCTGGGCTCCAGGCACACTGCAGCTGCAAAAGGCATCCCAAGGGGAGCGCAAAAGTGACGCAACTTGGCTGCCACCACTGATATTTCCATGAGACCATCCCGAACCATAGGCTGATTTTCCTTCCTAGGGTTAAGGTTTGAGTTACGCCTAGGGTAAGGGTTCTATTAACCAGAAAGCCCTGAGTTCCAAGAACACAGCAGCTGCGAAGGACTAGCCAAGAAGAGCGCAAAAGTACCACAACATGCCTGCCTCCACAGCTTTTTCCTTGGGGACATGCCTAATTCCTGGCTGATTTGCCTTTCTCGTCTTAGGGTTGGGGTTCGGCCTAGGGCTAGGATTTTTAAAATCAGGAAGCCCTGAGTTCCAGGCACACTGCAGCTGTGAAAGGCATCCAAAAGGGAGTGCAAAAGTGCCACAACATGGCTGCTTTCACGGCTTTTTCCTTGGCAAGAAGCCTAACATCAGGCTGATTTACTTTCCCAGGGTTACTGTTAGGCTTAGGCCTAGGGCTAGGATTTTTGAAACTAGGAAGCCCTTAGCTCCAGGCACACTGCAGCTGTTCAAGGCATCCCAAGGGGAGTACAAAAGTGCAACAACATGGCAGCTTTCACAGCTTTTTCCTTGGCACCATCCCTATACCTAGGCTGATTTATCTGCCTAGGGTTAGGGTTAGGGTTCAGCCTAGGGCTTGGATTTCTTTAACCAGGAAGCCCTGAGTTCCAGGCTTACTTCATCTGCCAAAGGCATCCCAAAGGGAGTGCAGAAGTGCCACAACATGGCTGCTCTCACGGCTTTTTCCTTGGCAAGAAGCCTAACATCAGGCTGATTTACCTTCCCAGGGTTACTGTTAGGCTTAGGCCTAGGGCTAGGATTTTTGAAACTAGGAAGCCCTTAGCTCCAGGCACACTGCAGCTGTTCAAGGCATCCCAAGGGGAGTACAAAAGTGCAACAACATGGCAGCTTTCACAGCTTTTTCCTTGGCACCATCCCTATACCTAGGCTGGTTTATCTGCCTAGGGTTAGGGTTAGGGTTCAGCCTAGGGCTTGAATTTTTTTAACCAGGAAGCCCTGAGTTCCAGGCTTACTTCATCTGCCAAAGGCATCCCAAAGGGAGTGCAGAAGTGCCACAACATGGCTGCTTTCACGGCTTTTCCCTTAGGAAGAACCCTAATACCCAGCTGATTTACCTTCCTAGGGTTACTGTTAGGCTTAGGCCTAGGACTTTTAAAACCAGGAAGCCCTGGGCTCCAGGCACACTGCAGCTGCGAAAGGCATCCCAAGGGGAGCGCAAAAGTGACGCAACTTGGCTGCCACCACTGATATTTCCATGAGACCATCCCGAACCATAGGCTGATTTTCCTTCCTAGGGTTAAGGTTTGAGTTACGCCTAGGGTAAGGGTTCTATTAACCAGAAAGCCCTGAGTTCCAAGAACACAGCAGCTGCGAAGGACTAGCCAAGAAGAGCGCAAAAGTACCACAACATGCCTGCCTCCACAGCTTTTTCCTTGGGGACATGCCTAATTCCTGGCTGATTTGCCTTTCTCGTCTTAGGGTTGGGGTTCGGCCTAGGGCTAGGATTTTTAAAAGCAGGAAGCCCTGAGTTCCAGGCACACTGGAGCTGTGAAAGGCATCCAAAAGGGAGTGCAAAAGTGCCACAACATGGCTGCTTTCACGGCTTTTTCCTTGGCAAGACGCCTAACACCAGGCTGACTTACCTTTCCCAGGGTTACTATTAGGCTTAGGCCTAGGGCTAGGATTTTTAAAACTAGGAAGCCCTTAGCTCCAGGCACACTGCAGCTGTTCAAGGCATCCCAAGGGGAGTACAAAAGTGCAACAACATGGCAGCTTTCACAGCTTTTTCCTTGGCACCATCCCTATACCTAGGCTGATTTATCTGCCTAGGGTTAGGGTTAGGGTTCAGCCTAGGGCTTGGATTTCTTTAACCAGGAAGCCCTGAGTTCCAGGCTTACTTCATCTGCCAAAGGCATCCCAAAGGGAGTGCAGAAGTGCCACAACATGGCTGCTCTCACGGCTTTTTCCTTGGCAAGAAGCCTAACATCAGGCTGATTTACTGTCCCAGGGTTACTGTTAGGCTTAGGCCTAGGGCTAGGATTTTTGAAACTAGGAAGCCCTTAGCTCCAGGCACACTGCAGCTGTTCAAGGCATCCCAAGGGGAGTACAAAAGTGCAACAACATGGCAGCTTTCACAGCTTTTTCCTTGGCACCATCCCTATACCTAGGCTGATTTATCTGCCTAGGGTTAGGGTTAGGGTTCAGCCTAGGGCTTGGATTTCTTTAACCAGGAAGCCCTGAGTTCCAGGCTTACTTCATCTGCCAAAGGCATCCCAAAGGGAGTGCAGAAGTGCCACAACATGGCTGCTTTCACGGCTTTTCCCTTAGGAAGAACCCTAATACCCGGCTGATTTACCTTCCTAGGGTTACTGTTAGGCTTAGGCCTAGGACTTTTAAAACCAGGAAGCCCTGGGCTCCAGGCACACTGCAGCTGCAAAAGGCATCCCAAGGGGAGCGCAAAAGTGACGCAACTTGGCTGCCACCACTGATATTTCCATGAGACCATCCCGAACCATAGGCTGATTTTCCTTCCTAGGGTTAAGGTTTGAGTTACCCCTAGGGTAAGGGTTCTATTAACCAGAAAGCCCTGAGTTCCAAGAACACAGCAGCTGCGAAGGACTAGCCAAGAAGAGCGCAAAAGTACCACAACATGCCTGCCTCCACAGCTTTTTCCTTGGGGACATGCCTAATTCCTGGCTGATTTGCCTTTCTCGTCTTAGGGTTGGGGTTCGGCCTAGGGCTAGGATTTTTAAAAGCAGGAAGCCCTGAGTTCCAGGCACACTGGAGCTGTGAAAGGCATCCAAAAGGGAGTGCAAAAGTGCCACAACATGGCTGCTTTCACGGCTTTTTCCTTGGCAAGAAGCCTAACATCAGGCTGATTTACTTTCCCAGGGTTACTGTTAGGCTTAGGCCTAGGGCTAGGATTTTTGAAACTAGGAAGCCCTTAGCTCCAGGCACACTGCAGCTGTTCAAGGCATCCCAAGGGGAGTACAAAAGTGCAACAACATGGCAGCTTTCACAGCTTTTTCCTTGGCACCATCCCTATACCTAGGCTGATTTATCTGCCTAGGGTTAGGGTTAGGGTTCAGCCTAGGGCTTGGATTTCTTTAACCAGGAAGCCCTGAGTTCCAGGCTTACTTCATCTGCCAAAGGCATCCCAAAGGGAGTGCAGAAGTGCCACAACATGGCTGCTTTCACGGCTTTTCCCTTAGGACTAACCCTAATACCCGGCTGATTTACCTTCCTAGGGTTACTGTTAGGCTTAGGCCTAGGACTTTTAAAACCAGGAAGCCCTGGGCTCCAGGCACACTGCAGCTGCAAAAGGCATCCCAAGGGGAGCGCAAAAGTGACGCAACTTGGCTGCCACCACTGATATTTCCATGAGACCATCCCGAACCATAGGCTGATTTTCCTTCCTAGGGTTAAGGTTTGAGTTACGCCTAGGGTAAGGGTCTATTAACCAGAAAGCCCTGAGTTCCAAGAACACAGCAGCTGCGAAGGACTAGCCAAGAAGAGCGCAAAAGTACCACAACATGCCTGCCTCCACAGCTTTTTCCTTGGGGACATGCCTAATTCCTGGCTGATTTGCCTTTCTCGTCTTAGGGTTGGGGTTCGGCCTAGGGCTAGGATTTTTAAAAGCAGGAAGCCCTGAGTTCCAGGCACACTGGAGCTGTGAAAGGCATCCAAAAGGGAGTGCAAAAGTGCCACAACATGGCTGCTTTCACGGCTTTTTCCTTGGCAAGAAGCCTAACACCAGGCTGATTTACTTTCCCAGGGTTACCGTTAGGCTTAGGCCTAGGGCTAGGATTTTTGAAACTAGGAAGCCCTTAGCTCCAGGCACACTGCAGCTGTTCAAGGCATCCCAAGGGGAGTACAAAAGTGCAACAACATGGCAGCTTTCACAGCTTTTTCCTTGGCACCATCCCTATACCTAGGCTGATTTATCTGCCTAGGGTTAGGGTTAGGGTTCAGCCTAGGGCTTGGATTTCTTTAACCAGGAAGCCCTGAGTTCCAGGCTTACTTCATCTGCCAAAGGCATCCCAAAGGGAGTGCAGAAGTGCCACAACATGGCTGCTCTCACGGCTTTTTCCTTGGCAAGAAGTCTAACATCAGGCTGATTTACCTTCCCAGGGTTACTGTTAGGCTTAGGCCTAGGGCTAGGATTTTTGAAACTAGGAAGCCCTTAGCTCCAGGCACACTGCAGCTGTTCAAGGCATCCCAAGGGGAGTACAAAAGTGCAACAACATGGCAGCTTTCACAGCTTTTTCCTTGGCACCATCCCTATACCTAGGCTGGTTTATCTGCCTAGGGTTAGGGTTAGGGTTCAGCCTAGGGCTTGGATTTCTTTAACCAGGAAGCCCTGAGTTCCAGGCTTACTTCATCTGCCAAAGGCATCCCAAAGGGAGTGCAGAAGTGCCACAACATGGCTGCTTTCACGGCTTTTCCCTTAGGAAGAACCCTAATACCCGGCTGATTTACCTTCCTAGGGTTACTGTTAGGCTTAGGCCTAGGACTTTTAAAACCAGGAAGCCCTGGGCTCCAGGCACACTGCAGCTGCAAAAGGCATCCCAAGGGGAGCGCAAAAGTGACGCAACTTGGCTGCCACCACTGATATTTCCATGAGACCATCCCGAACCATAGGCTGATTTTCCTTCCTAGGGTTAAGGTTTGAGTTACGCCTAGGGTAAGGGTTCTATTAACCAGAAAGCCCTGAGTTCCAAGAACACAGCAGCTGCGAAGGACTAGCCAAGAAGAGCGCAAAAGTACCACAACATGCCTGCCTCCACAGCTTTTTCCTTGGGGACATGCCTAATTCCTGGCTGATTTGCCTTTCTCGTCTTAGGGTTGGGGTTCGGCCTAGGGCTAGGATTTTTAAAAGCAGGAAGCCCTGAGTTCCAGGCACACTGGAGCTGTGAAAGGCATCCAAAAGGGAGTGCAAAAGTGCCACAACATGGCTGCTTTCACGGCTTTTTCCTTGGCAAGAAGCCTAACATCAGGCTGATTTACTTTCCCAGGGTTACTGTTAGGCTTAGGCCTAGGGCTAGGATTTTTGAAACTAGGAAGCCCTTAGCTCCAGGCACACTGCAGCTGTTCAAGGCATCCCAAGGGGAGTACAAAAGTGCAACAACATGGCAGCTTTCACAGCTTTTTCCTTGGCACCATCCCTATACCTAGGCTGATTTATCTGCCTAGGGTTAGGGTTAGGGTTCAGCCTAGGGCTTGGATTTCTTTAACCAGGAAGCCCTGAGTTCCAGGCTTACTTCATCTGCCAAAGGCATCCCAAAGGGAGTGCAGAAGTGCCACAACATGGCTGCTCTCACGGCTTTTTCCTTGGCAAGAAGCCTAACATCAGGCTGATTTACCTTCCCAGGGTTACTGTTAGGCTTAGGCCTAGGGCTAGGATTTTTGAAACTAGGAAGCCCTTAGCTCCAGGCACACTGCAGCTGTTCAAGGCATCCCAAGGGGAGTACAAAAGTGCAACAACATGGCAGCTTTCACAGCTTTTTCCTTGGCACCATCCCTATAACTAGGCTGATTTATCTGCCTAGGGTTAGGGTTAGGGTTCAGCCTAGGGCTTGGATTTCTTTAACCAGGAAGCCCTGAGTTCCAGGCTTACTTCATCTGCCAAAGGCATCCCAAAGGGAGTGCAGAAGTGCCACAACATGGCTGCTTTCACGGCTTTTCCCTTAGGAAGAACCCTAATACCCGGCTGATTTACCTTCCTAGGGTTACTGTTAGGCTTAGGCCTAGGACTTTTAAAACCAGGAAGCCCTGGGCTCCAGGCACACTGCAGCTGCAAAAGGCATCCCAAGGGGAGCGCAAAAGTGACGCAACTTGGCTGCCACCACTGATATTTCCATGAGACCATCCCGAACCATAGGCTGATTTTCCTTCCTAGGGTTAAGGTTTGAGTTACGCCTAGAGTAAGGGTCTATTAACCAGAAAGCCCTGAGTTCCAAGAACACAGCAGCTGCGAAGGACTAGCCAAGAAGAGCGCAAAAGTACCACAACATGCCTGCCTCCACAGCTTTTTCCTTGGGGACATGCCTAATTCCTGGCTGATTTGCCTTTCTCGTCTTAGGGTTGGGGTTCGGCCTAGGGCTAGGATTTTTAAAAGCAGGAAGCCCTGAGTTCCAGGCACACTGGAGCTGTGAAAGGCATCCAAAAGGGAGTGCAAAAGTGCCACAACATGGCTGCTTTCACGGCTTTTTCCTTGGCAAGAAGCCTAACACCAGGCTGATTTACTTTCCCAGGGTTACCGTTAGGCTTAGGCCTAGGGCTAGGATTTTTGAAACTAGGAAGCCCTTAGCTCCAGGCACACTGCAGCTGTTCAAGGCATCCCAAGGGGAGTACAAAAGTGCAACAACATGGCAGCTTTCACAGCTTTTTCCTTGGCACCATCCCTATACCTAGGCTGATTTATCTGCCTAGGGTTAGGGTTAGGGTTCAGCCTAGGGCTTGGATTTCTTTAACCAGGTGGCCCTGAGTTCCAGGCTTACTTCATCTGCCAAAGGCATCCCAAAGGGAGTGCAGAAGAGCCACAACATGGCTGCTCTCACGGCTTTTTCCTTGGCAAGAAGCCTAACATCAGGCTGATTTACCTTCCCAGGGTTACTGTTAGGCTTAGGCCTAGGGCTAGGATTTTTGAAACTAGGAAGCCCTTAGCTCCAGGCACACTGCAGCTGTTCAAGGCATCCCAAGGGGAGTACAAAAGTGCAACAACATGGCAGCTTTCACAGCTTTTTCCTTGGCACCATCCCTATACCTAGGCTGGTTTATCTGCCTAGGGTTAGGGTTAGGGTTCAGCCTAGGGCTTGAATTTTTTTAACCAGGAAGCCCTGAGTTCCAGGCTTACTTCATCTGCCAAAGGCATCCCAAAGGGAGTGCAGAAGTGCCACAACATGGCTGCTTTCACGGCTTTTCCCTTAGGAAGAACCCTAATACCCGGCTGATTTACCTTCCTAGGGTTACTGTTAGGCTTAGGCCTAGGACTTTTAAAACCAGGAAGCCCTGGGCTCCAGGCACACTGCAGCTGCGAAAGGCATCCCAAGGGGAGCGCAAAAGTGACGCAACTTGGCTGCCACCACTGATATTTCCATGAGACCATCCCGAACCATAGGCTGATTTTCCTTCCTAGGGTTAAGGTTTGAGTTACGCCTAGGGTAAGGGTTCTATTAACCAGAAAGCCCTGAGTTCCAAGAACACAGCAGCTGCGAAGGACTAGCCAAGAAGAGCGCAAAAGTAGCACAACATGCCTGCCTCCACAGCTTTTTCCTTGGGGACATGCCTAATTCCTGGCTGATTTGCCTTTCTCGTCTTAGGGTTGGGGTTCGGCCTAGGGCTAGGATTTTTAAAAGCAGGAAGCCCTGAGTTCCAGGCACACTGGAGCTGTGAAAGGCATCCAAAAGGGAGTGCAAAAGTGCCACAACATGGCTGCTTTCACGGCTTTTTCCTTGGCAAGACGCCTAACACCAGGCTGACTTACCTTCCCAGGGTTACTATTAGGCTTAGGCGTAGGGCTAGGATTTTTAAAACTAGGAAGCCCTTAGCTCCAGGCACACTGCAGCTGTTCAAGGCATCCCAAGGGGAGTACAAAAGTGCAACAACATGGCAGCTTTCACAGCTTTTTCCTTGGCACCATCCCTATACCTAGGCTGATTTATCTGCCTAGGGTTAGGGTTAGGGTTCAGCCTAGGGCTTGGATTTCTTTAACCAGGAAGCCCTGAGTTCCAGGCTTACTTCATCTGCCAAAGGCATCCCAAAGGGAGTGCAGAAGTGCCACAACATGGCTGCTTTCACGGCTTTTCCCTTAGGAAGAACCCTAATACCCGGCTGATTTACCTTCCTAGGGTTACTGTTAGGCTTAGGCCTAGGACTTTTAAAACCAGGAAGCCCTGGGCTCCAGGCACACTGCAGCTGCAAAAGGCATCCCAAGGGGAGCGCAAAAGTGACGCAACTTGGCTGCCACCACTGATATTTCCATGAGACCATCCCGAACCATAGGCTGATTTTCCTTCCTAGGGTTAAGGTTTGAGTTACGCCTAGGGTAAGGGTCTATTAACCAGAAAGCCCTGAGTTCCAAGAACACAGCAGCTGCGAAGGACTAGCCAAGAAGAGTGCAAAAGTACCACAACATGCCTGCCTCCACAGCTTTTTCCTTGGGGACATGCCTAATTCCTGGCTGATTTGCCTTTCTCGTCTTAGGGTTGGGGTTCGGCCTAGGGCTAGGATTTTTAAAATCAGGAAGCCCTGAGTTCCAGGCACACTGGAGCTGTGAAAGGCATCCAAAAGGGAGTGCAAAAGTGCCACAACATGGCTGCTTTCACGGCTTTTTCCTTGGCAAGAAGCCTAACACCAGGCTGATTTACTTTCCCAGGGTTACTGTTAGGCTTAGGCCTAGGGCTAGGATTTTTGAAACTAGGAGGCCCTTAGCTCCAGGCACACTGCTGCTGTTCAAGGCATCCCAAGGGGAGTACAAAAGTGCAACAACATGGCATCTTTCACAGCTTTTTCCTTGGCACCATCCCTATACCTAGGCTGATTTATCTGCCTAGGGTTAGGGTTAGGGTTCAGCCTAGGGCTTGGATTTCTTTAACCAGGAAGCCCTGAGTTCCAGGCTTACTTCATCTGCCAAAGGCATCCCAAAGGGAGTGCAGAAGTGCCACAACATGGCTGCTTTCACGGCTTTTCCCTTAGGAAGAACCCTAATACCCGGCTGATTTACCTTCCTAGGGTTACTGTTAGGCTTAGGCCTAGGACTTTTAAAACCAGGAAGCCCTGGGCTCCAGGCACACTGCAGCTGCAAAAGGCATCCCAAGGGGAGCGCAAAAGTGACGCAACTTGGCTGCCACCACTGATATTTCCATGAGACCATCCCGAACCATAGGCTGATTTTCCTTCCTAGGGTTAAGGTTTGAGTTACGCCTAGGGTAAGGGTTCTATTAACCAGAAAGCCCTGAGTTCCAAGAACACAGCAGCTGCGAAGGACTAGCCAAGAAGAGCGCAAAAGTACCACAACATGCCTGTCTCCACAGCTTTTTCCTTGGGGACATGCCTAATTCCTGGCTGATTTGCCTTTCTCGTCTTAGTGTTGGGGTTCGGCTAGGGCTAGGATTTTTAAAAGCAGGAAGCCCTGAGTTCCAGGCACACTGGAGCTGTGAAAGGCATCCAAAAGGGAGTGCAAAAGTGCCACAACATGGCTGCTTTCACGGCTTTTTCCTTGGCAAGAAGCCTAACATCAGGCTGATTTACTTTCCCAGGGTTACTGTTAGGCTTAGGCCTAGGGCTAGGATTTTTGAAACTAGGAAGCCCTTAGCTCCAGGCACACTGCAGCTGTTCAAGGCATCCCAAGGGGAGTACAAAAGTGCAACAACATGGCAGCTTTCACAGCTTTTTCCTTGGCACCATCCCTATACCTAGGCTGATTTATCTGCCTAGGGTTAGGGTTAGGGTTCAGCCTAGGGCTTGGATTTCTTTAACCAGGAAGACCTGAGTTCCAGGCTTACTTCATCTGCCAAAGGCATCCCAAAGGGAGTGCAGAAGTGCCACAACATGGCTGCTCTCACGGCTTTTTCCTTGGCAAGAAGCCTAACATCAGGCTGATTTACCTTCCCAGGGTTACTGTTAGGCTTAGGCCTAGGGCTAGGATTTTTGAAACTAGGAAGCCCTTAGCTCCAGGCACACTGCAGCTGTTCAAGGCATCCCAAGGGGAGTACAAAAGTGCAACAACATGGCAGCTTTCACAGCTTTTTCCTTGGCACCATCCCTATACCTAGGCTGATTTATCTGCCTAGGGTTAGGGTTAGGGTTCAGCCTAGGGCTTGAATTTTTTTAACCAGGAAGCCCTGAGTTCCAGGCTTACTTCATCTGCCAAAGGCATCCCAAAGGGAGTGCAGAAGTGCCACAACATGGCTGCTTTCACGGCTTTTCCCTTAGGAAGAACCCTAATACCCGGCTGATTTACCTTCCTAGGGTTACTGTTAGGCTTAGGCCTAGGACTTTTAAAACCAGGAAGCCCTGGGCTCCAGGCACACTGCAGCTGCAAAAGGCATCCCAAGGGGAGCGCAAAAGTGACGCAACTTGGCTGCCACCACTGATATTTCCATGAGACCATCCCGAACCATAGGCTGATTTTCCTTCCTAGGGTTAAGGTTTGAGTTACGCCTAGGGTAAGGGTTCTATTAACCAGAAAGCCCTGAGTTCCAAGAACACAGCAGCTGCGAAGGACTAGCCAAGAAGAGCGCAAAAGTACCACAACATGCCTGCCTCCACAGCTTTTTCCTTGGGGACATGCCTAATTCCTGGCTGATTTGCCTTTCTCGTCTTAGGGTTGGGGTTCGGCCTAGGGCTAGGATTTTTAAAATCAGGAAGCCCTGAGTTCCAGGCACACTGCAGCTGTGAAAGGCATCCAAAAGGGAGTGCAAAAGTGCCACAACATGGCTGCTTTCACGGCTTTTTCCTTGGCAAGAAGCCTAACACCAGGCTGATTTACTTTCCCAGGGTTACTGTTAGGCTTAGGCCTAGGGCTAGGATTTTTGAAACTAGGAGGCCCTTAGCTCCAGGCACACTGCTGCTGTTCAAGGCATCCCAAGGGGAGTACAAAAGTGCAACAACATGGCATCTTTCACAGCTTTTTCCTTGGCACCATCCCTATACCTAGGCTGATTTATCTGCCTAGGGTTAGGGTTAGGGTTCAGCCTAGGGCTTGGATTTCTTTAACCAGGAAGCCCTGAGTTCCAGGCTTACTTCATCTGCCAAAGGCATCCCAAAGGGAGTGCAGAAGTGCCACAACATGGCTGCTTTCACGGCTTTTCCCTTAGGAAGAACCCTAATACCCGGCTGATTTACCTTCCTAGGGTTACTGTTAGGCTTAGGCCTAGGACTTTTAAAACCAGGAAGCCCTGGGCTCCAGGCACACTGCAGCTGCAAAAGGCATCCCAAGGGGAGCGCAAAAGTGACGCAACTTGGCTGCCACCACTGATATTTCCATGAGACCATCCCGAACCATAGGCTGATTTTCCTTCCTAGGGTTAAGGTTTGAGTTACGCCTAGGGTAAGGGTTCTATTAACCAGAAAGCCCTGAGTTCCAAGAACACAGCAGCTGCGAAGGACTAGCCAAGAAGAGCGCAAAAGTACCACAACATGCCTGTCTCCACAGCTTTTTCCTTGGGGACATGCCTAATTCCTGGCTGATTTGCCTTTCTCGTCTTAGTGTTGGGGTTCGGCTAGGGCTAGGATTTTTAAAAGCAGGAAGCCCTGAGTTCCAGGCACACTGGAGCTGTGAAAGGCATCCAAAAGGGAGTGCAAAAGTGCCACAACATGGCTGCTTTCACGGCTTTTTCCTTGGCAAGAAGCCTAACATCAGGCTGATTTACTTTCCCAGGGTTACTGTTAGGCTTAGGCCTAGGGCTAGGATTTTTGAAACTAGGAAGCCCTTAGCTCCAGGCACACTGCAGCTGTTCAAGGCATCCCAAGGGGAGTACAAAAGTGCAACAACATGGCAGCTTTCACAGCTTTTTCCTTGGCACCATCCCTATACCTAGGCTGATTTATCTGCCTAGGGTTAGGGTTAGGGTTCAGCCTAGGGCTTGGATTTCTTTAACCAGGAAGACCTGAGTTCCAGGCTTACTTCATCTGCCAAAGGCATCCCAAAGGGAGTGCAGAAGTGCCACAACATGGCTGCTCTCACGGCTTTTTCCTTGGCAAGAAGCCTAACATCAGGCTGATTTACCTTCCCAGGGTTACTGTTAGGCTTAGGCCTAGGGCTAGGATTTTTGAAACTAGGAAGCCCTTAGCTCCAGGCACACTGCAGCTGTTCAAGGCATCCCAAGGGGAGTACAAAAGTGCAACAACATGGCAGCTTTCACAGCTTTTTCCTTGGCACCATCCCTATACCTAGGCTGATTTATCTGCCTAGGGTTAGGGTTAGGGTTCAGCCTAGGGCTTGAATTTTTTTAACCAGGAAGCCCTGAGTTCCAGGCTTACTTCATCTGCCAAAGGCATCCCAAAGGGAGTGCAGAAGTGCCACAACATGGCTGCTTTCACGGCTTTTCCCTTAGGAAGAACCCTAATACCCGGCTGATTTACCTTCCTAGGGTTACTGTTAGGCTTAGGCCTAGGACTTTTAAAACCAGGAAGCCCTGGGCTCCAGGCACACTGCAGCTGCAAAAGGCATCCCAAGGGGAGCGCAAAAGTGACGCAACTTGGCTGCCACCACTGATATTTCCATGAGACCATCCCGAACCATAGGCTGATTTTCCTTCCTAGGGTTAAGGTTTGAGTTACGCCTAGGGTAAGGGTTCTATTAACCAGAAAGCCCTGAGTTCCAAGAACACAGCAGCTGCGAAGGACTAGCCAAGAAGAGCGCAAAAGTACCACAACATGCCTGCCTCCACAGCTTTTTCCTTGGGGACATGCCTAATTCCTGGCTGATTTGCCTTTCTCGTCTTAGGGTTGGGGTTCGGCCTAGGGCTAGGATTTTTAAAAGCAGGAAGCCCTGAGTTCCAGGCACACTGCAGCTGTGAAAGGCATCCAAAAGGGAGTGCAAAAGTGCCACAACATGGCTGCTTTCACGGCTTTTTCCTTGGCAAGACGCCTAACACCAGGCTGACTTACCTTCCCAGGGTTACTATTAGGCTTAGGCCTAGGGCTAGGATTTTTAAAACTAGGAAGCCCTTAGCTCCAGGCACACTGCAGCTGTTCAAGGCATCCCAAGGGGAGTACAAAAGTGCAACAACATGGCAGCTTTCACAGCTTTTTCCTTGGCACCATCCCTATACCTAGGCTGATTTATCTGCCTAGGGTTAGGGTTAGGGTTCAGCCTAGGGCTTGAATTTTTTTAACCAGGAAGCCCTGAGTTCCAGGCTTACTTCATCTGCCAAAGGCATCCCAAAGGGAGTGCAGAAGTGCCACAACATGGCTGCTTTCACGGCTTTTCCCTTAGGAAGAACCCTAATACCCGGCTGATTTACCTTCCTAGGGTTACTGTTAGGCTTAGGCCTAGGACTTTTAAAACCAGGAAGCCCTGGGCTCCAGGCACACTGCAGCTGCAAAAGGCATCCCAAGGGGAGCGCAAAAGTGACGCAACTTGGCTGCCACCACTGATATTTCCATGAGACCATCCCGAACCATAGGCTGATTTTCCTTCCTAGGGTTAAGGTTTGAGTTACGCCTAGGGTAAGGGTTCTATTAACCAGAAAGCCCTGAGTTCCAAGAACACAGCAGCTGCGAAGGACTAGCCAAGAAGAGCGCAAAAGTACCACAACATGCCTGCCTCCACAGCTTTTTCCTTGGGGACATGCCTAATTCCTGGCTGATTTGCCTTTCTCGTCTTAGGGTTGGGGTTCGGCCTAGGGCTAGGATTTTTAAAAGCAGGAAGCCCTGAGTTCCAGGCACACTGGAGCTGTGAAAGGCATCCAAAAGGGAGTGCAAAAGTGCCACAACATGGCTGCTTTCACGGCTTTTTCCTTGGCAAGACGCCTAACACCAGGCTGACTTACCTTCCCAGGGTTACTATTA
Source organism: Ammospiza nelsoni (assembly GCF_027579445.1). Classification (NCBI taxonomy): domain Eukaryota; kingdom Metazoa; phylum Chordata; class Aves; order Passeriformes; family Passerellidae; genus Ammospiza; species Ammospiza nelsoni. The sequence continues at coordinate 106,506 of NW_026683187.1, forward strand.
GGCTTAGGCCTAGGGCTAGGATTTTTAAAACTAGGAAGCCCTTAGCTCCAGGCACACTGCAGCTGTTCAAGGCATCCCAAGGGGAGTACAAAAGTGCAACAACATGGCAGCTTTCACAGCTTTTTCCTTGGCACCATCCCTATACCTAGGCTGATTTATCTGCCTAGGGTTAGGGTTAGGGTTCAGCCTAGGGCTTGGATTTCTTTAACCAGGAAGCCCTGAGTTCCAGGCTTACTTCATCTGCCAAAGGCATCCCAAAGGGAGTGCAGAAGTGCCACAACATGGCTGCTTTCACGGCTTTTCCCTTAGGAAGAACCCTAATACCCGGCTGATTTACCTTCCTAGGGTTACTGTTAGGCTTAGGCCTAGGACTTTTAAAACCAGGAAGCCCTGGGCTCCAGGCACACTGCAGCTGCAAAAGGCATCCCAAGGGGAGCGCAAAAGTGACGCAACTTGGCTGCCACCACTGATATTTCCATGAGACCATCCCGAACCATAGGCTGATTTTCCTTCCTAGGGTTAAGGTTTGAGTTACGCCTAGGGTAAGGGTCTATTAACCAGAAAGCCCTGAGTTCCAAGAACACAGCAGCTGCGAAGGACTAGACAAGAAGAGCGCAAAAGTACCACAACATGCCTGCCTCCACAGCTTTTTCCTTGGGGACATGCCTAATTCCTGGCTGATTTGCCTTTCTCGTCTTAGGGTTGGGGTTCGGCCTAGGGCTAGGATTTTTAAAATCAGGAAGCCCTGAGTTCCAGGCACACTGAAACTGTGAAAGGCATCCAAAAGGGAGTGCAAAAGTGCCACAACATGGCTGCTCTCACGGCTTTTTCCTTGGCAAGAAGCCTAACACCAGGCTGATTTACTTTCCCAGGGTTACTGTTAGGCTTAGGCCTAGGGCTAGGATTTTTGAAACTAGGAGGCCCTTAGCTCCAGGCACACTGCAGCTGTTCAAGGCATCCCAAGGGGAGTACAAAAGTGCAACAACATGGCATCTTTCACAGCTTTTTCCTTGGCACCATCCCTATACCTAGGCTGATTTATCTGCCTAGGGTTAGGGTTAGGGTTCAGCCTAGGGCTTGAATTTTTTTTACCAGGAAGCCCTGAGTTCCAGGCTTACTTCATCTGCCAAAGGCATCCCAAAGGGAGTGCAGAAGTGCCACAACATGGCTGCTTTCACGGCTTTTCCCTTAGGAAGAACCCTAATACCCGGCTGATTTACCTTCCTAGGGTTACTGTTAGGCTTAGGCCTAGGACTTTTAAAACCAGGAAGCCCTGGGCTCCAGGCACACTGCAGCTGCAAAAGGCATCCCAAGGGGAGCGCAAAAGTGACGCAACTTGGCTGCCACCACTGATATTTCCATGAGACCATCCCGAACCATAGGCTGATTTTCCTTCCTAGGGTTAAGGTTTGAGTTACGCCTAGGGTAAGGGTTCTATTAACCAGAAAGCCCTGAGTTCCAAGAACACAGCAGCTGCGAAGGACTAGCCAAGAAGAGCGCAAAAGTACCACAACATGCCTGCCTCCACAGCTTTTTCCTTGGGGACATGCCTAATTCCTGGCTGATTTGCCTTTCTCGTCTTAGGGTTGGGGTTCGGCCTAGGGCTAGGATTTTTAAAATCAGGAAGCCCTGAGTTCCAGGCACACTGGAGCTGTGAAAGGCATCCAAAAGGGAGTGCAAAAGTGCCACAACATGGCTGCTTTCACGGCTTTTTCCTTGGCAAGAAGCCTAACATCAGGCTGATTTACTTTCCCAGGGTTACTGTTAGGCTTAGGCCTAGGGCTAGGATTTTTGAAACTAGGAAGCCCTTAGCTCCAGGCACACTGCAGCTGTTCAAGGCATCCCAAGGGGAGTACAAAAGTGCAACAACATGGCAGCTTTCACAGCTTTTTCCTTGGCACCATCCCTATACCTAGGCTGATTTATCTGCCTAGGGTTAGGGTTAGGGTTCAGCCTAGGGCTTGGATTTCTTTAACCAGGAAGCCCTGAGTTCCAGGCTTACTTCATCTGCCAAAGGCATCCCAAAGGGAGTGCAGAAGTGCCACAACATGGCTGCTTTCACGGCTTTTCCCTTAGGAAGAACCCTAATACCCGGCTGATTTACCTTCCTAGGGTTACTGTTCGGCTTAGGCCTAGGACTTTTAAAACCAGGAAGCCCTGGGCTCCAGGCACACTGCAGCTGCAAAAGGCATCCCAAGGGGAGCGCAAAAGTGACGCAACTTGGCTGCCACCACTGATATTTCCATGAGACCATCCCGAACCATAGGCTGATTTTCCTTCCTAGGGTTAAGGTTTGAGTTACGCCTAGGGTAAGGGTCTATTAACCAGAAAGCCCTGAGTTCCAAGAACACAGCAGCTGCGAAGGACTAGCCAAGAAGAGCGCAAAAGTACCACAACATGCCTGCCTCCACAGCTTTTTCCTTGGGGACATGCCTAATTCCTGGCTGATTTGCCTTTCTCGTCTTAGGGTTGGGGTTCGGCCTAGGGCTAGGATTTTTAAAAGCAGGAAGCCCTGAGTTCCAGGCACACTGGAGCTGTGAAAGGCATCCAAAAGGGAGTGCAAAAGTGCCACAACATGGCTGCTTTCACGGCTTTTTCCTTGGCAAGAAGCCTAACATCAGGCTGATTTACTGTCCCAGGGTTACTGTTAGGCTTAGGCCTAGGGCTAGGATTTTTGAAACTAGGAAGCCCTTAGCTCCAGGCACACTGCAGCTGTTCAAGGCATCCCAAGGGGAGTACAAAAGTGCAACAACATGGCAGCTTTCACAGCTTTTTCCTTGGCACCATCCCTATACCTAGGCTGATTTATCTGCCTAGGGTTAGGGTTAGGGTTCAGCCTAGAGCTTGGATTTCTTTAACCAGGAAGCCCTGAGTTCCAGGCTTACTTCATCTGCCAAAGGCATCCCAAAGGGAGTGCAGAAGTGCCACAACATGGCTGCTTTCACGGCTTTTCCCTTAGGAAGAACCCTAATACCCGGCTGATTTACCTTCCTAGGGTTACTGTTAGGCTTAGGCCTAGGACTTTTAAAACCAGGAAGCCCTGGGCTCCAGGCACACTGCAGCTGCAAAAGGCATCCCAAGGGGAGCGCAAAAGTGACGCAACTTGGCTGCCACCACTGATATTTCCATGAGAGCATCCCGAACCATAGGCTGATTTTCCTTCCTAGGGTTAAGGTTTGAGTTACGCCTAGGGTAAGGGTTCTATTAACCAGAAAGCCCTGAGTTCCAAGAACACAGCAGCTGCGAAGGACTAGCCAAGAAGAGCGCAAAAGTACCACAACATGCCTGCCTCCACAGCTTTTTCCTTGGGGACATGCCTAATTCCTGGCTGATTTGCCTTTCTCGTCTTAGGGTTGGGGTTCGGCCTAGGGCTAGGATTTTTAAAAGCAGGAAGCCCTGAGTTCCAGGCACACTGGAGCTGTGAAAGGCATCCAAAAGGGAGTGCAAAAGTGCCACAACATGGCTGCTTTCACGGCTTTTTCCTTGGCAAGAAGCCTAACATCAGGCTGATTTACTGTCCCAGGGTTACTGTTAGGCTTAGGCCTAGGGCTAGGATTTTTGAAACTAGGAAGCCCTTAGCTCCAGGCACACTGCAGCTGTTCAAGGCATCCCAAGGGGAGTACAAAAGTGCAACAACATGGCAGCTTTCACAGCTTTTTCCTTGGCACCATCCCTATACCTAGGCTGATTTATCTGCCTAGGGTTAGGGTTAGGGTTCAGCCTAGAGCTTGGATTTCTTTAACCAGGAAGCCCTGAGTTCCAGGCTTACTTCATCTGCCAAAGGCATCCCAAAGGGAGTGCAGAAGTGCCACAACATGGCTGCTTTCACGGCTTTTCCCTTAGGAAGAACCCTAATACCCGGCTGATTTACCTTCCTAGGGTTACTGTTAGGCTTAGGCCTAGGACTTTTAAAACCAGGAAGCCCTGGGCTCCAGGCACACTGCAGCTGCAAAAGGCATCCCAAGGGGAGCGCAAAAGTGACGCAACTTGGCTGCCACCACTGATATTTCCATGAGACCATCCCGAACCATAGGCTGATTTTCCTTCCTAGGGTTAAGGTTTGAGTTACGCCTAGGGTAAGGGTCTATTAACCAGAAAGCCCTGAGTTCCAAGAACACAGCAGCTGCGAAGGACTAGCCAAGAAGAGCGCAAAAGTACCACAACATGCCTGCCTCCACAGCTTTTTCCTTGGGGACATGCCTAATTCCTGGCTGATTTGCCTTTCTCGTCTTAGGGTTGGGGTTCGGCCTAGGGCTAGGATTTTTAAAAGCAGGAAGCCCTGAGTTCCAGGCACACTGGAGCTGTGAAAGGCATCCAAAAGGGAGTGCAAAAGTGCCACAACATGGCTGCTTTCACGGCTTTTTCCTTGGCAAGAAGCCTAACATCAGGCTGATTTACTGTCCCAGGGTTACTGTTAGGCTTAGGCCTAGGGCTAGGATTTTTGAAACTAGGAAGCCCTTAGCTCCAGGCACACTGCAGCTGTTCAAGGCATCCCAAGGGGAGTACAAAAGTGCAACAACATGGCAGCTTTCACAGCTTTTTCCTTGGCACCATCCCTATACCTAGGCTGATTTATCTGCCTAGGGTTAGGGTTAGGGTTCAGCCTAGAGCTTGGATTTCTTTAACCAGGAAGCCCTGAGTTCCAGGCTTACTTCATCTGCCAAAGGCATCCCAAAGGGAGTGCAGAAGTGCCACAACATGGCTGCTTTCACGGCTTTTCCCTTAGGAAGAACCCTAATACCCGGCTGATTTACCTTCCTAGGGTTACTGTTAGGCTTAGGCCTAGGACTTTTAAAACCAGGAAGCCCTGGGCTCCAGGCACACTGCAGCTGCAAAAGGCATCCCAAGGGGAGCGCAAAAGTGACGCAACTTGGCTGCCACCACTGATATTTCCATGAGACCATCCCGAACCATAGGCTGATTTTCCTTCCTAGGGTTAAGGTTTGAGTTACCCCTAGGGTAAGGGTTCTATTAACCAGAAAGCCCTGAGTTCCAAGAACACAGCAGCTGCGAAGGACTAGCCAAGAAGAGCGCAAAAGTACCACAACATGCCTGCCTCCACAGCTTTTTCCTTGGGGACATGCCTAATTCCTGGCTGATTTGCCTTTCTCGTCTTAGGGTTGGGGTTCGGCCTAGGGCTAGGATTTTTAAAATCAGGAAGCCCTGAGTTCCAGGCACACTGGAGCTGTGAAAGGCATCCAAAAGGGAGTGCAAAAGTGCCACAACATGGCTGCTTTCACGGCTTTTTCCTTGGCAAGAAGCCTAACATCAGGCTGATTTACTTTCCCAGGGTTACTGTTAGGCTTAGGCCTAGGGCTAGGATTTTTGAAACTAGGAAGCCCTTAGCTCCAGGCACACTGCAGCTGTTCAAGGCATCCCAAGGGGAGTACAAAAGTGCAACAACATGGCAGCTTTCACAGCTTTTTCCTTGGCACCATCCCTATACCTAGGCTGATTTATCTGCCTAGGGTTAGGGTTAGGGTTCAGCCTAGGGCTTGGATTTCTTTAACCAGGAAGCCCTGAGTTCCAGGCTTACTTCATCTGCCAAAGGCATCCCAAAGGGAGTGCAGAAGTGCCACAACATGGCTGCTTTCACGGCTTTTCCCTTAGGAAGAACCCTAATACCCGGCTGATTTACCTTCCTAGGGTTACTGTTAGGCTTAGGCCTAGGACTTTTAAAACCAGGAAGCCCTGGGCTCCAGGCACACTGCAGCTGCAAAAGGCATCCCAAGGGGAGCGCAAAAGTGACGCAACTTGGCTGCCACCACTGATATTTCCATGAGACCATCCCGAACCATAGGCTGATTTTCCTTCCTAGGGTTAAGGTTTGAGTTACGCCTAGGGTAAGGGTTTTATTAACCAGAAAGCCCTGAGTTCCAAGAACACAGCAGCTGCGAAGGACTAGCCAAGAAGAGCGCAAAAGTACCACAACATGCCTGCCTCCACAGCTTTTTCCTTGGGGACATGCCTAATTCCTGGCTGATTTGCCTTTCTCGTCTTAGGGTTGGGGTTCGGCCTAGGGCTAGGATTTTTAAAAGCAGGAAGCCCTGAGTTCCAGGCACACTGGAGCTGTGAAAGGCATCCAAAAGGGAGTGCAAAAGTGCCACAACATGGCTGCTTTCACGGCTTTTTCCTTGGCAAGAAGCCTAACATCAGGCTGATTTACTTTCACAGGGTTACTGTTAGGCTTAGGCCTAGGGCTAGGATTTTTGAAACTAGGAAGCCCTTAGCTCCAGGCACACTGCAGCTGTTCAAGGCATCCCAAGGGGAGTACAAAAGTGCAACAACATGGCAGCTTTCACAGCTTTTTCCTTGGCACCATCCCTATACCTAGGCTGATTTATCTGCCTAGGGTTAGGGTTAGGGTTCAGCCTAGGGCTTGGATTTCTTTAACCAGGAAGCCCTGAGTTCCAGGCTTACTTCATCTGCCAAAGGCATCCCAAAGGGAGTGCAGAAGTGCCACAACATGGCTGCTCTCACGGCTTTTTCCTTGGCAAGAAGCCTAACATCAGGCTGATTTACCTTCCCAGGGTTACTGTTAGGCTTAGGCCTAGGGCTAGGATTTTTGAAACTAGGAAGCCCTTAGCTCCAGGCACACTGCAGCTGTTCAAGGCATCCCAAGGGGAGTACAAAAGTGCAACAACATGGCAGCTTTCACAGCTTTTTCCTTGGCACCATCCCTATACCTAGGCTGGTTTATCTGCCTAGGGTTAGGGTTAGGGTTCAGCCTAGGGCTTGAATTTTTTTAACCAGGAAGCCCTGAGTTCCAGGCTTACTTCATCTGCCAAAGGCATCCCAAAGGGAGTGCAGAAGTGCCACAACATGGCTGCTTTCACGGCTTTTCCCTTAGGAAGAACCCTAATACCCGGCTGATTTACCTTCCTAGGGTTACTGTTAGGCTTAGGCCTAGGACTTTTAAAACCAGGAAGCCCTGGGCTCCAGGCACACTGCAGCTGCAAAAGGCATCCCAAGGGGAGCGCAAAAGTGACGCAACTTGGCTGCCACCACTGATATTTCCATGAGACCATCCCGAACCATAGGCTGATTTTCCTTCCTAGGGTTAAGGTTTGAGTTACGCCTAGGGTAAGGGTCTATTAACCAGAAAGCCCTGAGTTCCAAGAACACAGCAGCTGCGAAGGACTAGCCAAGAAGAGCGCAAAAGTACCACAACATGCCTGCCTCCACAGCTTTTTCCTTGGGGACATGCCTAATTCCTGGCTGATTTGCCTTTCTCGTCTTAGGGTTGGGGTTCGGCCTAGGGCTAGGATTTTTAAAAGCAGGAAGCCCTGAGTTCCAGGCACACTGCAGCTGTGAAAGGCATCCAAAAGGGAGTGCAAAAGTGCCACAACATGGCTGCTTTCACGGCTTTTTCCTTGGCAAGAAGCCTAACATCAGGCTGATTTACTTTCACAGGGTTACTGTTAGGCTTAGGCCTAGGGCTAGGATTTTTGAAACTAGGAAGCCCTTAGCTCCAGGCACACTGCAGCTGTTCAAGGCATCCCAAGGGGAGTACAAAAGTGCAACAACATGGCAGCTTTCACAGCTTTTTCCTTGGCACCATCCCTATACCTAGGCTGATTTATCTGCCTAGGGTTAGGGTTAGGGTTCAGCCTAGGGCTTGGATTTCTTTAACCAGGAAGCCCTGAGTTCCAGGCTTACTTCATCTGCCAAAGGCATCCCAAAGGGAGTGCAGAAGTGCCACAACATGGCTGCTTTCACGGCTTTTCCCTTAGGAAGAACCCTAATACCCGGCTGATTTACCTTCCTAGGGTTACTGTTAGGCTTAGGCCTAGGACTTTTAAAACCAGGAAGCCCTGGGCTCCAGGCACACTGCAGCTGCAAAAGGCATCCCAAGGGGAGCGCAAAAGTGACGCAACTTGGCTGCCACCACTGATATTTCCATGAGACCATCCCGAACCATAGGCTGATTTTCCTTCCTAGGGTTAAGGTTTGAGTTACGCCTAGGGTAAGGGTTCTATTAACCAGAAAGCCCTGAGTTCCAAGAACACAGCAGCTGCGAAGGACTAGCCAAGAAGAGCGCAAAAGTACCACAACATGCCTGCCTCCACAGCTTTTTCCTTGGGGACATGCCTAATTCCTGGCTGATTTGCCTTTCTCGTCTTAGGGTTGGGGTTCGGCCTAGGGCTAGGATTTTTAAAAGCAGGAAGCCCTGAGTTCCAGGCACACTGCAGCTGTGAAAGGCATCCAAAAGGGAGTGCAAAAGTGCCACAACATGGCTGCTTTCACGGCTTTTTCCTTGGCAAGAAGCCTAACATCAGGCTGATTTACTGTCCCAGGGTTACTGTTAGGCTTAGGCCTAGGGCTAGGATTTTTGAAACTAGGAAGCCCTTAGCTCCAGGCACACTGCAGCTGTTCAAGGCATCCCAAGGGGAGTACAAAAGTGCAACAACATGGCAGCTTTCACAGCTTTTTCCTTGGCACCATCCCTATACCTAGGCTGATTTATCTGCCTAGGGTTAGGGTTAGGGTTCAGCCTAGGGCTTGGATTTCTTTAACCAGGAAGCCCTGAGTTCCAGGCTTACTTCATCTGCCAAAGGCATCCCAAAGGGAGTGCAGAAGTGCCACAACATGGCTGCTCTCACGGCTTTTCCTTGGCAAGAAGCCTAACATCAGGCTGATTTACCTTCCCAGGGTTACTGTTAGGCTTAGGCCTAGGGCTAGGATTTTTGAAACTAGGAAGCCCTTAGCTCCAGGCACACTGCAGCTGTTCAAGGCATCCCAAGGGGAGTACAAAAGTGCAACAACATGGCAGCTTTCACAGCTTTTTCCTTGGCACCATCCCTATACCTAGGCTGGTTTTTCTGCCTAGGGTTAGGGTTAGGGTTCAGCCTAGGGCTTGAATTTTTTTAACCAGGAAGCCCTGAGTTCCAGGCTTACTTCATCTGCCAAAGGCATCCCAAAGGGAGTGCAGAAGTGCCACAACATGGCTGCTTTCACGGCTTTTCCCTTAGGAAGAACCCTAATACCCGGCTGATTTACCTTCCTAGGGTTACTGTTAGGCTTAGGCCTAGGACTTTTAAAACCAGGAAGCCCTGGGCTCCAGGCACACTGCAGCTGCGAAAGGCATCCCAAGGGGAGCGCAAAAGTGACGCAACTTGGCTGCCACCACTGATATTTCCATGAGACCATCCCGAACCATAGGCTGATTTTCCTTCCTAGGGTTAAGGTTTGAGTTACGCCTAGGGTAAGGGTTCTATTAACCAGAAAGCCCTGAGTTCCAAGAACACAGCAGCTGCGAAGGACTAGCCAAGAAGAGCGCAAAAGTACCACAACATGCCTGCCTCCACAGCTTTTTCCTTGGGGACATGCCTAATTCCTGGCTGATTTGCCTTTCTCGTCTTAGGGTTGGGGTTCGGCCTAGGGCTAGGATTTTTAAAAGCAGGAAGCCCTGAGTTCCAGGCACACTGGAGCTGTGAAAGGCATCCAAAAGGGAGTGCAAAAGTGCCACAACATGGCTGCTTTCACGGCTTTTTCCTTGGCAAGACGCCTAACACCAGGCTGACTTACCTTCCCAGGGTTACTATTAGGCTTAGGCCTAGGGCTAGGATTTTTAAAACTAGGAAGCCCTTAGCTCCAGGCACACTGCAGCTGTTCAAGGCATCCCAAGGGGAGTACAAAAGTGCAACAACATGGCAGCTTTCACAGCTTTTTCCTTGGCACCATCCCTATACCTAGGCTGATTTATCTGCCTAGGGTTAGGGTTAGGGTTCAGCCTAGGGCTTGGATTTCTTTAACCAGGAAGCCCTGAGTTCCAGGCTTACTTCATCTGCCAAAGGCATCCCAAAGGGAGTGCAGAAGTGCCACAACATGGCTGCTTTCACGGCTTTTCCCTTAGGAAGAACCCTAATACCCGGCTGATTTACCTTCCTAGGGTTACTGTTAGGCTTAGGCCTAGGACTTTTAAAACCAGGAAGCCCTGGGCTCCAGGCACACTGCAGCTGCAAAAGGCGTCCCAAGGGGAGCGCAAAAGTGACGCAACTTGGCTGCCACCACTGATATTTCCATGAGACCATCCCGAACCATAGGCTGATTTTCCTTCCTAGGGTTAAGGTTTGAGTTACGCCTAGGGTAAGGGTCTATTAACCAGAAAGCCCTGAGTTCCAAGAACACAGCAGCTGCGAAGGACTAGCCAAGAAGAGCGCAAAAGTACCACAACATGCCTGCCTCCACAGCTTTTTCCTTGGGGACATGCCTAATTCCTGGCTGATTTGCCTTTCTCGTCTTAGGGTTGGGGTTCGGCCTAGGGCTAGGATTTTTAAAAGCAGGAAGCCCTGAGTTCCAGGCACACTGGAGCTGTGAAAGGCATCCAAAAGGGAGTGCAAAAGTGCCACAACATGGCTGCTTTCACGGCTTTTTCCTTGGCAAGAAGCCTAACACCAGGCTGATTTACTTTCCCAGGGTTACTGTTAGGCTTAGGCCTAGGGCTAGGATTTTTGAAACTAGGAAGCCCTTAGCTCCAGGCACACTGCAGCTGTTCAAGGCATCCCAAGGGGAGTACAAAAGTGCAACAACATGGCAGCTTTCACAGCTTTTTCCTTGGCACCATCCCTATACCTAGGCTGATTTATCTGCCTAGGGTTAGGGTTAGGGTTCAGCCTAGGGCTTGAATTTTTTTAACCAGGAAGCCCTGAGTTCCAGGCTTACTTCATCTGCCAAAGGCATCCCAAAGGGAGTGCAGAAGTGCCACAACATGGCTGCTTTCACGGCTTTTCCCTTAGGAAGAACCCTAATACCCGGCTGATTTACCTTCCTAGGGTTACTGTTAGGCTTAGGCCTAGGACTTTTAAAACCAGGAAGCCCTGGGCTCCAGGCACACTGCAGCTGCAAAAGGCATCCCAAGGGGAGCGCAAAAGTGACTCAACTTGGCTGCCACCACTGATATTTCCATGAGACCATCCCGAACCATAGGCTGATTTTCCTTCCTAGGGTTAAGGTTTGAGTTACGCCTAGGGTAAGGGTTCTATTAACCAGAAAGCCCTGAGTTCCAAGAACACAGCAGCTGCGAAGGACTAGCCAAGAAGAGCGCAAAAGTACCACAACATGCCTGCCTCCACAGCTTTTTCCTTGGGGACATGCCTAATTCCTGGCTGATTTGCCTTTCTCGTCTTAGGGTTGGGGTTCGGCCTAGGGCTAGGATTTTTAAAAGCAGGAAGCCCTGAGTTCCAGGCACACTGGAGCTGTGAAAGGCATCCAAAAGGGAGTGCAAAAGTGCCACAACATGGCTGCTTTCACGGCTTTTTCCTTGGCAAGAAGCCTAACATCAGGCTGATTTACTGTCCCAGGGTTACTGTTAGGCTTAGGCCTAGGGCTAGGATTTTTGAAACTAGGAAGCCCTTAGCTCCAGGCACACTGCAGCTGTTCAAGGCATCCCAAGGGGAGTACAAAAGTGCAACAACATGGCAGCTTTCACAGCTTTTTCCTTGGCACCATCCCTATACCTAGGCTGATTTATCTGCCTAGGGTTAGGGTTAGGGTTCAGCCTAGGGCTTGGATTTCTTTAACCAGGAAGCCCTGAGTTCCAGGCTTACTTCATCTGCCAAAGGCATCCCAAAGGGAGTGCAGAAGTGCCACAACATGGCTGCTCTCACGGCTTTTTCCTTGGCAAGAAGCCTAACATCAGGCTGATTTACCTTCCCAGGGTTACTGTTAGGCTTAGGCCTAGGGCTAGGATTTTTGAAACTAGGAAGCCCTTAGCTCCAGGCACACTGCAGCTGTTCAAGGCATCCCAAGGGGAGTACAAAAGTGCAACAACATGGCAGCTTTCACAGCTTTTTCCTTGGCACCATCCCTATACCTAGGCTGGTTTATCTGCCTAGGGTTAGGGTTAGGGTTCAGCCTAGGGCTTGAATTTTTTTAACCAGGAAGCCCTGAGTTCCAGGCTTACTTCATCTGCCAAAGGCATCCCAAAGGGAGTGCAGAAGTGCCACAACATGGCTGCTTTCACGGCTTTTCCCTTAGGAAGAACCCTAATACCCGGCTGATTTACCTTCCTAGGGTTACTGTTAGGCTTAGGCCTAGGACTTTTAAAACCAGGAAGCCCTGGGCTCCAGGCACACTGCAGCTGCGAAAGGCATCCCAAGGGGAGCGCAAAAGTGATGCAACTTGGCTGCCACCACTGATATTTCCATGAGACCATCCCGAACCATAGGCTGATTTTCCTTCCTAGGGTTAAGGTTTGAGTTACGCCTAGGGTAAGGGTTCTATTAACCAGAAAGCCCTGAGTTCCAAGAACACAGCAGCTGCGAAGGACTAGCCAAGAAGAGCGCAAAAGTACCACAACATGCCTGCCTCCACAGCTTTTTCCTTGGGGACATGCCTAATTCCTGGCTGATTTGCCTTTCTCGTCTTAGGGTTGGGGTTCGGCCTAGGGCTAGGATTTTTAAAAGCAGGAAGCCCTGAGTTCCAGGCACACTGGAGCTGTGAAAGGCATCCAAAAGGGAGTGCAAAAGTGCCACAACATGGCTGCTTTCACGGCTTTTTCCTTGGCAAGACGCCTAACACCAGGCTGACTTACCTTCCCAGGGTTACTATTAGGCTTAGGCCTAGGGCTAGGATTTTTAAAACTAGGAAGCCCTTAGCTCCAGGCACACTGCAGCTGTTCAAGGCATCCCAAGGGGAGTACAAAAGTGCAACAACATGGCAGCTTTCACAGCTTTTTCCTTGGCACCATCCCTATACCTAGGCTGATTTATCTGCCTAGGGTTAGGGTTAGGGTTCAGCCTAGGGCTTGGATTTCTTTAACCAGGAAGCCCTGAGTTCCAGGCTTACTTCATCTGCCAAAGGCATCCCAAAGGGAGTGCAGAAGTGCCACAACATGGCTGCTTTCACGGCTTTTCCCTTAGGAAGAACCCTAATACCCGGCTGATTTACCTTCCTAGGGTTACTGTTAGGCTTAGGCCTAGGACTTTTAAAACCAGGAAGCCCTGGGCTCCAGGCACACTGCAGCTGCAAAAGGCGTCCCAAGGGGAGCGCAAAAGTGACGCAACTTGGCTGCCACCACTGATATTTCCATGAGACCATCCCGAACCATAGGCTGATTTTCCTTCCTAGGGTTAAGGTTTGAGTTACGCCTAGGGTAAGGGTCTATTAACCAGAAAGCCCTGAGTTCCAAGAACACAGCAGCTGCGAAGGACTAGCCAAGAAGAGCGCAAAAGTACCACAACATGCCTGCCTCCACAGCTTTTTCCTTGGGGACATGCCTAATTCCTGGCTGATTTGCCTTTCTCGTCTTAGGGTTGGGGTTCGGCCTAGGGCTAGGATTTTTAAAAGCAGGAAGCCCTGAGTTCCAGGCACACTGGAGCTGTGAAAGGCATCCAAAAGGGAGTGCAAAAGTGCCACAACATGGCTGCTTTCACGGCTTTTTCCTTGGCAAGAAGCCTAACACCAGGCTGATTTACTTTCCCAGGGTTACTGTTAGGCTTAGGCCTAGGGCTAGGATTTTTGAAACTAGGAAGCCCTTAGCTCCAGGCACACTGCAGCTGTTCAAGGCATCCCAAGGGGAGTACAAAAGTGCAACAACATGGCAGCTTTCACAGCTTTTTCCTTGGCACCATCCCTATACCTAGGCTGATTTATCTGCCTAGGGTTAGGGTTAGGGTTCAGCCTAGGGCTTGAATTTTTTTAACCAGGAAGCCCTGAGTTCCAGGCTTACTTCATCTGCCAAAGGCATCCCAAAGGGAGTGCAGAAGTGCCACAACATGGCTGCTTTCACGGCTTTTCCCTTAGGAAGAACCCTAATACCCGGCTGATTTACCTTCCTAGGGTTACTGTTAGGCTTAGGCCTAGGACTTTTAAAACCAGGAAGCCCTGGGCTCCAGGCACACTGCAGCTGCAAAAGGCATCCCAAGGGGAGCGCAAAAGTGACTCAACTTGGCTGCCACCACTGATATTTCCATGAGACCATCCCGAACCATAGGCTGATTTTCCTTCCTAGGGTTAAGGTTTGAGTTACGCCTAGGGTAAGGGTTCTATTAACCAGAAAGCCCTGAGTTCCAAGAACACAGCAGCTGCGAAGGACTAGCCAAGAAGAGCGCAAAAGTACCACAACATGCCTGCCTCCACAGCTTTTTCCTTGGGGACATGCCTAATTCCTGGCTGATTTGCCTTTCTCGTCTTAGGGTTGGGGTTCGGCCTAGGGCTAGGATTTTTAAAAGCAGGAAGCCCTGAGTTCCAGGCACACTGGAGCTGTGAAAGGCATCCAAAAGGGAGTGCAAAAGTGCCACAACATGGCTGCTTTCACGGCTTTTTCCTTGGCAAGAAGCCTAACATCAGGCTGATTTACTGTCCCAGGGTTACTGTTAGGCTTAGGCCTAGGGCTAGGATTTTTGAAACTAGGAAGCCCTTAGCTCCAGGCACACTGCAGCTGTTCAAGGCATCCCAAGGGGAGTACAAAAGTGCAACAACATGGCAGCTTTCACAGCTTTTTCCTTGGCACCATCCCTATACCTAGGCTGATTTATCTGCCTAGGGTTAGGGTTAGGGTTCAGCCTAGGGCTTGGATTTCTTTAACCAGGAAGCCCTGAGTTCCAGGCTTACTTCATCTGCCAAAGGCATCCCAAAGGGAGTGCAGAAGTGCCACAACATGGCTGCTCTCACGGCTTTTTCCTTGGCAAGAAGCCTAACATCAGGCTGATTTACTTTCCCAGGGTTACTGTTAGGCTTAGGCCTAGGGCTAGGATTTTTGAAACTAGGAAGCCCTTAGCTCCAGGCACACTGCAGCTGTTCAAGGCATCCCAAGGGGAGTACAAAAGTGCAACAACATGGCAGCTTTCACAGCTTTTTCCTTGGCACCATCCCTATACCTAGGCTGGTTTATCTGCCTAGGGTTAGGGTTAGGGTTCAGCCTAGGGCTTGAATTTTTTTAACCAGGAAGCCCTGAGTTCCAGGCTTACTTCATCTGCCAAAGGCATCCCAAAGGGAGTGCAGAAGTGCCACAACATGGCTGCTTTCACGGCTTTTCCCTTAGGAAGAACCCTAATACCCGGCTGATTTACCTTCCTAGGGTTACTGTTAGGCTTAGGCCTAGGACTTTTAAAACCAGGAAGCCCTGGGCTCCAGGCACACTGCAGCTGCGAAAGGCATCCCAAGGGGAGCGCAAAAGTGACGCAACTTGGCTGCCACCACTGATATTTCCATGAGACCATCCCGAACCATAGGCTGATTTTCCTTCCTAGGGTTAAGGTTTGAGTTACGCCTAGGGTAAGGGTCTATTAACCAGAAAGCCCTGAGTTCCAAGAACACAGCAGCTGCGAAGGACTAGCCAAGAAGAGCGCAAAAGTAGCACAACATGCCTGCCTCCACAGCTTTTTCCTTGGGGACATGCCTAATTCCTGGCTGATTTGCCTTTCTCGTCTTAGGGTTGGGGTTCGGCCTAGGGCTAGGATTTTTAAAAGCAGGAAGCCCTGAGTTCCAGGCACACTGGAGCTGTGAAAGGCATCCAAAAGGGAGTGCAAAAGTGCCACAACATGGCTGCTTTCACGGCTTTTTCCTTGGCAAGACGCCTAACACCAGGCTGACTTACCTTCCCAGG
The DNA here is from genome assembly GCF_027579445.1 of Ammospiza nelsoni. Taxonomy (NCBI): domain Eukaryota; kingdom Metazoa; phylum Chordata; class Aves; order Passeriformes; family Passerellidae; genus Ammospiza; species Ammospiza nelsoni. The sequence goes on from NW_026683187.1 coordinate 122,056, forward strand.
GTTACTATTAGGCTTAGGCCTAGGGCTAGGATTTTTAAAACTAGGAAGCCCTTAGCTCCAGGCACACTGCAGCTGTTCAAGGCATCCCAAGGGGAGTACAAAAGTGCAACAACATGGCAGCTTTCACAGCTTTTTCCTTGGCACCATCCCTATACCTAGGCTGATTTATCTGCCTAGGGTTAGGGTTAGGGTTCAGCCTAGGGCTTGGATTTCTTTAACCAGGAAGCCCTGAGTTCCAGGCTTACTTCATCTGCCAAAGGCATCCCAAAGGGAGTGCAGAAGTGCCACAACATGGCTGCTTTCACGGCTTTTCCCTTAGGAAGAACCCTAATACCCGGCTGATTTACCTTCCTAGGGTTACTGTTAGGCTTAGGCCTAGGACTTTTAAAACCAGGAAGCCCTGGGCTCCAGGCACACTGCAGCTGCAAAAGGCATCCCAAGGGGAGCGCAAAAGTGACGCAACTTGGCTGCCACCACTGATATTTCCATGAGACCATCCCGAACCATAGGCTGATTTTCCTTCCTAGGGTTAAGGTTTGAGTTACGCCTAGGGTAAGGGTCTATTAACCAGAAAGCCCTGAGTTCCAAGAACACAGCAGCTGCGAAGGACTAGCCAAGAAGAGCGCAAAAGTACCACAACATGCCTGCCTCCACAGCTTTTTCCTTGGGGACATGCCTAATTCCTGGCTGATTTGCCTTTCTCGTCTTAGGGTTGGGGTTCGGCCTAGGGCTAGGATTTTTAAAAGCAGGAAGCCCTGAGTTCCAGGCACACTGGAGCTGTGAAAGGCATCCAAAAGGGAGTGCAAAAGTGCCACAACATGGCTGCTTTCACGGCTTTTTCCTTGGCAAGAAGCCTAACACCAGGCTGATTTACTTTCCCAGGGTTACTGTTAGGCTTAGGCCTAGGGCTAGGATTTTTGAAACTAGGAAGCCCTTAGCTCCAGGCACACTGCAGCTGTTCAAGGCATCCCAAGGGGAGTACAAAAGTGCAACAACATGGCAGCTTTCACAGCTTTTTCCTTGGCACCATCCCTATACCTAGGCTGATTTATCTGCCTAGGGTTAGGGTTAGGGTTCAGCCCAGGGCTTGGATTTCTTTAACCAGGAAGCCCTGAGTTCCAGGCTTACTTCATCTGCCAAAGGCATCCCAAAGGGAGTGCAGAAGTGCCACAACATGGCTGCTTTCACGGCTTTTTCCTTGGCAAGAAGCCTAACATCAGGCTGATTTACTTTCCCAGGGTTACTGTTAGGCTTAGGCCTAGGGCTAGGATTTTTGAAACTAGGAAGCCCTTAGCTCCAGGCACACTGCAGCTGTTCAAGGCATCCCAAGGGGAGTACAAAAGTGCAACAACATGGCAGCTTTCACAGCTTTTTCCTTGGCACCATCCCTATACCTAGGCTGGTTTATCTGCCTAGGGTTAGGGTTAGGGTTCAGCCTAGGGCTTGAATTTTTTTAACCAGGAAGCCCTGAGTTCCAGGCTTACTTCATCTGCCAAAGGCATCCCAAAGGGAGTGCAGAAGTGCCACAACATGGCTGCTTTCACGGCTTTTCCCTTAGGAAGAACCCTAATACCCGGCTGATTTACCTTCCTAGGGTTACTGTTAGGCTTAGGCCTAGGACTTTTAAAACCAGGAAGCCCTGGGCTCCAGGCACACTGCAGCTGCAAAAGGCATCCCAAGGGGAGCGCAAAAGTGACGCAACTTGGCTGCCACCACTGATATTTCCATGAGACCATCCCGAACCATAGGCTGATTTTCCTTCCTAGGGTTAAGGTTTGAGTTACGCCTAGGGTAAGGGTCTATTAACCAGAAAGCCCTGAGTTCCAAGAACACAGCAGCTGCGAAGGACTAGCCAAGAAGAGCGCAAAAGTACCACAACATGCCTGCCTCCATAGCTTTTTCCTTGGGGACATGCCTAATTCCTGGCTGATTTGCCTTTCTCGTCTTAGGGTTGGGGTTCGGCCTAGGGCTAGGATTTTTAAAAGCAGGAAGCCCTGAGTTCCAGGCACACTGCAGCTGTGAAAGGCATCCAAAAGGGAGTGCAAAAGTGCCACAACATGGCTGCTTTCACGGCTTTTTCCTTGGCAAGACGCCTAACACCAGGCTGATTTACTTTCCCAGGGTTACTGTTAGGCTTAGGCCTAGGGCTAGGATTTTTAAAACTAGGAAGCCCTTAGCTCCAGGCACACTGCAGCTGTTCAAGGCATCCCAAGGGGAGTACAAAAGTGCAACAACATGGCAGCTTTCACAGCTTTTTCCTTGGCACCATCCCTATACCTAGGCTGATTTATCTGCCTAGGGTTAGGGTTAGGGTTCAGCCTAGGGCTTGGATTTCTTTAACCAGGAAGCCCTGAGTTCCAGGCTTACTTCATCTGCCAAAGGCATCCCAAAGGGAGTGCAGAAGTGCCACAACATGGCTGCTCTCACGGCTTTTTCCTTGGCAAGAAGCCTAACATCAGGCTGATTTACCTTCCCAGGGTTACTGTTAGGCTTAGGCCTAGGGCTAGGATTTTTGAAACTAGGAAGCCCTTAGCTCCAGGCACACTGCAGCTGTTCAAGGCATCCCAAGGGGAGTACAAAAGTGCAACAACATGGCAGCTTTCACAGCTTTTTCCTTGGCACCATCCCTATACCTAGGCTGGTTTATCTGCCTAGGGTTAGGGTTAGGGTTCAGCCTAGGGCTTGAATTTTTTTAACCAGGAAGCCCTGAGTTCCAGGCTTACTTCATCTGCCAAAGGCATCCCAAAGGGAGTGCAGAAGTGCCACAACATGGCTGCTTTCACGGCTTTTCCCTTAGGAAGAACCCTAATACCTGGCTGATTTACCTTCCTAGGGTTACTGTTAGGCTTAGGCCTAGGACTTTTAAAACCAGGAAGCCCTGGGCTCCAGGCACACTGCAGCTGCGAAAGGCATCCCAAGGGGAGCGCAAAAGTGACGCAACTTGGCTGCCACCACTGATATTTCCATGAGACCATCCCGAACCATAGGCTGATTTTCCTTCCTAGGGTTAAGGTTTGAGTTACGCCTAGGGTAAGGGTTCTATTAACCAGAAAGCCCTGAGTTCCAAGAACACAGCAGCTGCGAAGGACTAGCCAAGAAGAGCGCAAAAGTACCACAACATGCCTGCCTCCACAGCTTTTTCCTTGGGGACATGCCTAATTCCTGGCTGATTTGCCTTTCTCGTCTTAGGGTTGGGGTTCGGCCTAGGGCTAGGATTTTTAAAAGCAGGAAGCCCTGAGTTCCAGGCACACTGGAGCTGTGAAAGGCATCCAAAAGGGAGTGCAAAAGTGCCACAACATGGCTGCTTTCACGGCTTTTTCCTTGGCAAGACGCCTAACATCAGGCTGATTTACTTTCCCAGGGTTACTGTTAGGCTTAGGCCTAGGGCTAGGATTTTTGAAACTAGGAAGCCCTTAGCTCCAGGCACACTGCAGCTGTTCAAGGCATCCCAAGGGGAGTACAAAAGTGCAACAACATGGCATCTTTCACAGCTTTTTCCTTGGCACCATCCCTATAACTAGGCTGATTTATCTGCCTAGGGTTAGGGTTAGGGTTCAGCCTAGGGCTTGGATTTCTTTAACCAGGAAGCCCTGAGTTCCAGGCTTACTTCATCTGCCAAAGGCATCCCAAAGGGAGTGCAGAAGTGCCACAACATGGCTGCTTTCACGGCTTTTCCCTTAGGAAGAACCCTAATACCCGGCTGATTTACCTTCCTAGGGTTACTGTTAGGCTTAGGCCTAGGACTTTTAAAACCAGGAAGCCCTGGGCTCCAGGCACACTGCAGCTGCAAAAGGCATCCCAAGGGGAGCGCAAAAGTGACGCAACTTGGCTGCCACCACTGATATTTCCATGAGACCATCCCGAACCATAGGCTGATTTTCCTTCCTAGGGTTAAGGTTTGAGTTACGCCTAGGGTAAGGGTCTATTAACCAGAAAGCCCTGAGTTCCAAGAACACAGCAGCTGCGAAGGACTAGCCAAGAAGAGCGCAAAAGTACCACAACATGCCTGCCTCCACAGCTTTTTCCTTGGGGACATGCCTAATTCCTGGCTGATTTGCCTTTCTCGTCTTAGGGTTGGGGTTCGGCCTAGGGCTAGGATTTTTAAAAGCAGGAAGCCCTGAGTTCCAGGCACACTGGAGCTGTGAAAGGCATCCAAAAGGGAGTGCAAAAGTGCCACAACATGGCTGCTTTCACGGCTTTTTCCTTGGCAAGAAGCCTAACACCAGGCTGATTTACTTTCCCAGGGTTACTGTTAGGCTTAGGCCTAGGGCTAGGATTTTTGAAACTAGGAAGCCCTTAGCTCCAGGCACACTGCAGCTGTTCAAGGCATCCCAAGGGGAGTACAAAAGTGCAACAACATGGCAGCTTTCACAGCTTTTTCCTTGGCACCATCCCTATACCTAGGCTGATTTATCTGCCTAGGGTTAGGGTTAGGGTTCAGCCCAGGGCTTGGATTTCTTTAACCAGGAAGCCCTGAGTTCCAGGCTTACTTCATCTGCCAAAGGCATCCCAAAGGGAGTGCAGAAGTGCCACAACATGGCTGCTTTCACGGCTTTTTCCTTGGCAAGAAGCCTAACATCAGGCTGATTTACTTTCCCAGGGTTACTGTTAGGCTTAGGCCTAGGGCTAGGATTTTTGAAACTAGGAAGCCCTTAGCTCCAGGCACACTGCAGCTGTTCAAGGCATCCCAAGGGGAGTACAAAAGTGCAACAACATGGCAGCTTTCACAGCTTTTTCCTTGGCACCATCCCTATACCTAGGCTGGTTTATCTGCCTAGGGTTAGGGTTAGGGTTCAGCCTAGGGCTTGAATTTTTTTAACCAGGAAGCCCTGAGTTCCAGGCTTACTTCATCTGCCAAAGGCATCCCAAAGGGAGTGCAGAAGTGCCACAACATGGCTGCTTTCACGGCTTTTCCCTTAGGAAGAACCCTAATACCCGGCTGATTTACCTTCCTAGGGTTACTGTTAGGCTTAGGCCTAGGACTTTTAAAACCAGGAAGCCCTGGGCTCCAGGCACACTGCAGCTGCAAAAGGCATCCCAAGGGGAGCGCAAAAGTGACGCAACTTGGCTGCCACCACTGATATTTCCATGAGACCATCCCGAACCATAGGCTGATTTTCCTTCCTAGGGTTAAGGTTTGAGTTACGCCTAGGGTAAGGGTCTATTAACCAGAAAGCCCTGAGTTCCAAGAACACAGCAGCTGCGAAGGACTAGCCAAGAAGAGCGCAAAAGTACCACAACATGCCTGCCTCCATAGCTTTTTCCTTGGGGACATGCCTAATTCCTGGCTGATTTGCCTTTCTCGTCTTAGGGTTGGGGTTCGGCCTAGGGCTAGGATTTTTAAAAGCAGGAAGCCCTGAGTTCCAGGCACACTGCAGCTGTGAAAGGCATCCAAAAGGGAGTGCAAAAGTGCCACAACATGGCTGCTTTCACGGCTTTTTCCTTGGCAAGAAGCCTAACACCAGGCTGATTTACTTTCCCAGGGTTACTGTTAGGCTTAGGCCTAGGGCTAGGATTTTTAAAACTAGGAAGCCCTTAGCTCCAGGCACACTGCAGCTGTTCAAGGCATCCCAAGGGGAGTACAAAAGTGCAACAACATGGCAGCTTTCACAGCTTTTTCCTTGGCACCATCCCTATACCTAGGCTGATTTATCTGCCTAGGGTTAGGGTTAGGGTTCAGCCTAGGGCTTGGATTTCTTTAACCAGGAAGCCCTGAGTTCCAGGCTTACTTCATCTGCCAAAGGCATCCCAAAGGGAGTGCAGAAGTGCCACAACATGGCTGCTCTCACGGCTTTTTCCTTGGCAAGAAGCCTAACATCAGGCTGATTTACCTTCCCAGGGTTACTGTTAGGCTTAGGCCTAGGGCTAGGATTTTTGAAACTAGGAAGCCCTTAGCTCCAGGCACACTGCAGCTGTTCAAGGCATCCCAAGGGGAGTACAAAAGTGCAACAACATGGCAGCTTTCACAGCTTTTTCCTTGGCACCATCCCTATACCTAGGCTGGTTTATCTGCCTAGGGTTAGGGTTAGGGTTCAGCCTAGGGCTTGAATTTTTTTAACCAGGAAGCCCTGAGTTCCAGGCTTACTTCATCTGCCAAAGGCATCCCAAAGGGAGTGCAGAAGTGCCACAACATGGCTGCTTTCACGGCTTTTCCCTTAGGAAGAACCCTAATACCTGGCTGATTTACCTTCCTAGGGTTACTGTTAGGCTTAGGCCTAGGACTTTTAAAACCAGGAAGCCCTGGGCTCCAGGCACACTGCAGCTGCGAAAGGCATCCCAAGGGGAGCGCAAAAGTGACGCAACTTGGCTGCCACCACTGATATTTCCATGAGACCATCCCGAACCATAGGCTGATTTTCCTTCCTAGGGTTAAGGTTTGAGTTACGCCTAGGGTAAGGGTTCTATTAACCAGAAAGCCCTGAGTTCCAAGAACACAGCAGCTGCGAAGGACTAGCCAAGAAGAGCGCAAAAGTACCACAACATGCCTGCCTCCACAGCTTTTTCCTTGGGGACATGCCTAATTCCTGGCTGATTTGCCTTTCTCGTCTTAGGGTTGGGGTTCGGCCTAGGGCTAGGATTTTTAAAAGCAGGAAGCCCTGAGTTCCAGGCACACTGGAGCTGTGAAAGGCATCCAAAAGGGAGTGCAAAAGTGCCACAACATGGCTGCTTTCACGGCTTTTTCCTTGGCAAGACGCCTAACATCAGGCTGATTTACTTTCCCAGGGTTACTGTTAGGCTTAGGCCTAGGGCTAGGATTTTTGAAACTAGGAAGCCCTTAGCTCCAGGCACACTGCAGCTGTTCAAGGCATCCCAAGGGGAGTACAAAAGTGCAACAACATGGCATCTTTCACAGCTTTTTCCTTGGCACCATCCCTATAACTAGGCTGATTTATCTGCCTAGGGTTAGGGTTAGGGTTCAGCCTAGGGCTAGGATTTCTTTAACCAGGAAGCCCTGAGTTCCAGGCTTACTTCATCTGCCAAAGGCATCCCAAAGGGAGTGCAGAAGTGCCACAACATGGCTGCTTTCACGGCTTTTCCCTTAGGAAGAACCCTAATACCCGGCTGATTTACCTTCCTAGGGTTACTGTTAGGCTTAGGCCTAGGACTTTTAAAACCAGGAAGCCCTGGGCTCCAGGCACACTGCAGCTGCAAAAGGCATCCCAAGGGGAGCGCAAAAGTGACGCAACTTGGCTGCCACCACTGATATTTCCATGAGACCATCCCGAACCATAGGCTGATTTTCCTTCCTAGGGTTAAGGTTTGAGTTACGCCTAGGGTAAGGGTCTATTAATCAGAAAGCCCTGAGTTCCAAGAACACAGCAGCTGCGAAGGACTAGCCAAGAAGAGCGCAAAAGTACCACAACATGCCTGCCTCCACAGCTTTTTCCTTGGGGACATGCCTAATTCCTGGCTGATTTGCCTTTCTCGTCTTAGGGTTGGGGTTCGGCCTAGGGCTAGGATTTTTAAAAGCAGGAAGCCCTGAGTTCCAGGCACACTGGAGCTGTGAAAGGCATCCAAAAGGGAGTGCAAAAGTGCCACAACATGGCTGCTTTCACGGCTTTTTCCTTGGCAAGAAGCCTAACACCAGGCTGATTTACTTTCCCAGGGTTACTGTTAGGCTTAGGCCTACGGCTAGGATTTTTGAAACTAGGAAGCCCTTAGCTCCAGGCACACTGCAGCTGTTCAAGGCATCCCAAGGGGAGTACAAAAGTGCAACAACATGGCAGCTTTCACAGCTTTTTCCTTGGCACCATCCCTATACCTAGGCTGATTTATCTGCCTAGGGTTAGGGTTAGGGTTCAGCCTAGGGCTTGGATTTCTTTAACCAGGAAGCCCTGAGTTCCAGGCTTACTTCATCTGCCAAAGGCATCCCAAAGGGAGTGCAGAAGTGCCACAACATGGCTGCTCTCACGGCTTTTTCCTTGGCAAGAAGCCTAACATCAGGCTGATTTACTTTCCCAGGGTTACTGTTAGGCTTAGGCCTAGGGCTAGGATTTTTGAAACTAGGAAGCCCTTAGCTCCAGGCACACTGCAGCTGTTCAAGGCATCCCAAGGGGAGTACAAAAGTGCAACAACATGGCAGCTTTCACAGCTTTTTCCTTGGCACCATCCCTATACCTAGGCTGATTTATCTGCCTAGGGTTAGGGTCAGGGTTCAGCCTAGGGCTTGGATTTCTTTAACCAGGAAGCCCTGAGTTCCAGGCTTACTTCATCTGCCAAAGGCATCCCAAAGGGAGTGCAGAAGTGCCACAACATGGCTGCTTTCACGGCTTTTCCCTTAGGAAGAACCCTAATACCCGGCTGATTTACCTTCCTAGGGTTACTGTTAGGCTTAGGCCTAGGACTTTTAAAACCAGGAAGCCCTGGGCTCCAGGCACACTGCAGCTGCGAAAGGCATCCCAAGGGGAGCGCAAAAGTGACGCAACTTGGCTGCCACCACTGATATTTCCATGAGACCATCCCGAACCATAGGCTGATTTTCCTTCCTAGGGTTAAGGTTTGAGTTACGCCTAGGGTAAGGGTCTATTAACCAGAAAGCCCTGAGTTCCAAGAACACAGCAGCTGCGAAGGACTAGCCAAGAAGAGCGCAAAAGTACCACAACATGCCTGCCTCCACAGCTTTTTCCTTGGGGACATGCCTAATTCCTGGCTGATTTGCCTTTCTCGTCTTAGGGTTGGGGTTCGGCCTAGGGCTAGGATTTTTAAAAGCAGGAAGCCCTGAGTTCCAGGCACACTGGAGCTGTGAAAGGCATCCAAAAGGGAGTGCAAAAGTGCCACAACATGGCTGCTTTCACGGCTTTTTCCTTGGCAAGACGCCTAACACCAGGCTGATTTACTTTCCCAGGGTTACTGTTAGGCTTAGGCCTAGGGCTAGGATTTTTAAAACTAGGAAGCCCTTAGCTCCAGGCACACTGCAGCTGTTCAAGGCATCCCAAGGGGAGTACAAAAGTGCAACAACATGGCAGCTTTCACAGCTTTTTCCTTGGCACCATCCCTATACCTAGGCTGATTTATCTGCCTAGGGTTAGGGTTAGGGTTCAGCCTAGGGCTTGGATTTCTTTAACCAGGAAGCCCTGAGTTCCAGGCTTACTTCATCTGCCAAAGGCATCCAAAAGGGAGTGCAGAAGTGCCACAACATGGCTGCTCTCACGGCTTTTTCCTTGGCAAGAAGCCTAACATCAGGCTGATTTACTTTCCCAGGGTTACTGTTAGGCTTAGGCCTAGGGCTAGGATTTTTGAAACTAGGAAGCCCTTAGCTCCAGGCACACTGCAGCTGTTCAAGGCATCCCAAGGGGAGTACAAAAGTGCAACAACATGGCAGCTTTCACAGCTTTTTCCTTGGCACCATCCCTATACCTAGGCTGGTTTATCTGCCTAGGGTTAGGGTTAGGGTTCAGCCTAGGGCTTGAATTTTTTTAACCAGGAAGCCCTGAGTTCCAGGCTTACTTCATCTGCCAAAGGCATCCCAAAGGGAGTGCAGAAGTGCCACAACATGGCTGCTTTCACGGCTTTTCCCTTAGGAAGAACCCTAATACCCGGCTGATTTACCTTCCTAGGGTTACTGTTAGGCTTAGGCCTAGGACTTTTAAAACCAGGAAGCCCTGGGCTCCAGGCACACTGCAGCTGCAAAAGGCATCCCAAGGGGAGCGCAAAAGTGACGCAACTTGGCTGCCACCACTGATATTTCCATGAGACCATCCCGAACCATAGGCTGATTTTCCTTCCTAGGGTTAAGGTTTGAGTTACGCCTAGGGTAAGGGTCTATTAACCAGAAAGCCCTGAGTTCCAAGAACACAGCAGCTGCGAAGGACTAGCCAAGAAGAGCGCAAAAGTACCACAACATGCCTGCCTCCACAGCTTTTTCCTTGGGGACATGCCTAATTCCTGGCTGATTTGCCTTTCTCGTCTTAGGGTTGGGGTTCGGCCTAGGGCTAGGATTTTTAAAAGCAGGAAGCCCTGAGTTCCAGGCACACTGCAGCTGTGAAAGGCATCCAAAAGGGAGTGCAAAAGTGCCACAACATGGCTGCTTTCACGGCTTTTTCCTTGGCAAGAAGCCTAACACCAGGCTGATTTACTTTCCCAGGGTTACTGTTAGGCTTAGGCCTAGGGCTAGGATTTTTGAAACTAGGAAGCCCTTAGCTCCAGGCACACTGCAGCTGTTCAAGGCATCCCAAGGGGAGTACAAAAGTGCAACAACATGGCAGCTTTCACAGCTTTTTCCTTGGCACCATCCCTATACCTAGGCTGATTTATCTGCCTAGGGTTAGGGTTAGGGTTCAGCCTAGGGCTTGGATTTCTTTAACCAGGAAGCCCTGAGTTCCAGGCTTACTTCATCTGCCAAAGGCATCCCAAAGGGAGTGCAGAAGTGCCACAACATGGCTGCTCTCACGGCTTTTTCCTTGGCAAGAAGCCTAACATCAGGCTGATTTACTTTCCCAGGGTTACTGTTAGGCTTAGGCCTAGGGCTAGGATTTTTGAAACTAGGAAGCCCTTAGCTCCAGGCACACTGCAGCTGTTCAAGGCATCCCAAGGGGAGTACAAAAGTGCAACAACATGGCAGCTTTCACAGCTTTTTCCTTGGCACCATCCCTATACCTAGGCTGATTTATCTGCCTAGGGTTAGGGTTAGGGTTCAGCCTAGGGCTTGGATTTCTTTAACCAGGAAGCCCTGAGTTCCAGGCTTACTTCATCTGCCAAAGGCATCCCAAAGGGAGTGCAGAAGTGCCACAACATGGCTGCTTTCACGGCTTTTCCCTTAGGAAGAACCCTAATACCCGGCTGATTTACCTTCCTAGGGTTACTGTTAGGCTTAGGCCTAGGACTTTTAAAACCAGGAAGCCCTGGGCTCCAGGCACACTGCAGCTGCAAAAGGCATCCCAAGGGGAGCGCAAAAGTGACGCAACTTGGCTGCCACCACTGATATTTCCATGAGACCATCCCGAACCATAGGCTGATTTTCCTTCCTAGGGTTAAGGTTTGAGTTACGCCTAGGGTAAGGGTTCTATTAACCAGAAAGCCCTGAGTTCCAAGAACACAGCAGCTGCGAAGGACTAGCCAAGAAGAGCGCAAAAGTACCACAACATGCCTGCCTCCACAGCTTTTTCCTTGGGGACATGCCTAATTCCTGGCTGATTTGCCTTTCTCGTCTTAGGGTTGGGGTTCGGCCTAGGGCTAGGATTTTTAAAAGCAGGAAGCCCTGAGTTCCAGGCACACTGGAGCTGTGAAAGGCATCCAAAAGGGAGTGCAAAAGTGCCACAACATGGCTGCTTTCACGGCTTTTTCCTTGGCAAGACGCCTAACACCAGGCTGATTTACTTTCCCAGGGTTACTGTTAGGCTTAGGCCTAGGGCTAGGATTTTTAAAACTAGGAAGCCCTTAGCTCCAGGCACACTGCAGCTGTTCAAGGCATCCCAAGGGGAGTACAAAAGTGCAACAACATGGCAGCTTTCACAGCTTTTTCCTTGGCACCATCCCTATACCTAGGCTGATTTATCTGCCTAGGGTTAGGGTTAGGGTTCAGCCTAGGGCTTGGATTTCTTTAACCAGGAAGCCCTGAGTTCCAGGCTTACTTCATCTGCCAAAGGCATCCAAAAGGGAGTGCAGAAGTGCCACAACATGGCTGCTCTCACGGCTTTTTCCTTGGCAAGAAGCCTAACATCAGGCTGATTTACTTTCCCAGGGTTACTGTTAGGCTTAGGCCTAGGGCTAGGATTTTTGAAACTAGGAAGCCCTTAGCTCCAGGCACACTGCAGCTGTTCAAGGCATCCCAAGGGGAGTACAAAAGTGCAACAACATGGCAGCTTTCACAGCTTTTTCCTTGGCACCATCCCTATACCTAGGCTGGTTTATCTGCCTAGGGTTAGGGTTAGGGTTCAGCCTAGGGCTTGAATTTTTTTAACCAGGAAGCCCTGAGTTCCAGGCTTACTTCATCTGCCAAAGGCATCCCAAAGGGAGTGCAGAAGTGCCACAACATGGCTGCTTTCACGGCTTTTCCCTTAGGAAGAACCCTAATACCCGGCTGATTTACCTTCCTAGGGTTACTGTTAGGCTTAGGCCTAGGACTTTTAAAACCAGGAAGCCCTGGGCTCCAGGCACACTGCAGCTGCAAAAGGCATCCCAAGGGGAGCGCAAAAGTGACGCAACTTGGCTGCCACCACTGATATTTCCATGAGACCATCCCGAACCATAGGCTGATTTTCCTTCCTAGGGTTAAGGTTTGAGTTACGCCTAGGGTAAGGGTTCTATTAACCAGAAAGCCCTGAGTTCCAAGAACACAGCAGCTGCGAAGGACTAGCCAAGAAGAGCGCAAAAGTACCACAACATGCCTGCCTCCACAGCTTTTTCCTTGGGGACATGCCTAATTCCTGGCTGATTTGCCTTTCTCGTCTTAGGGTTGGGGTTCGGCCTAGGGCTAGGATTTTTAAAATCAGGAAGCCCTGAGTTCCAGGCACACTGGAGCTGTGAAAGGCATCCAAAAGGGAGTGCAAAAGTGCCACAACATGGCTGCTTTCACGGCTTTTTCCTTGGCAAGAAGCCTAACACCAGGCTGATTTACTTTCCCAGGGTTACTGTTAGGCTTAGGCCTAGGGCTAGGATTTTTGAAACTAGGAGGCCCTTAGCTCCAGGCACACTGCAGCTGTTCAAGGCATCCCAAGGGGAGTACAAAAGTGCAACAACATGGCATCTTTCACAGCTTTTTCCTTGGCACCATCCCTATACCTAGGCTGATTTATCTGCCTAGGGTTAGGGTTAGGGTTCAGCCTAGGGCTTGAATTTTTTTTACCAGGAAGCCCTGAGTTCCAGGCTTACTTCATCTGCCAAAGGCATCCCAAAGGGAGTGCAGAAGTGCCACAACATGGCTGCTTTCACGGCTTTTCCCTTAGGAAGAACCCTAATACCCGGCTGATTTACCTTCCTAGGGTTACTGTTAGGCTTAGGCCTAGGACTTTTAAAACCAGGAAGCCCTGGGCTCCAGGCACACTGCAGCTGCAAAAGGCATCCCAAGGGGAGCGCAAAAGTGACGCAACTTGGCTGCCACCACTGATATTTCCATGAGACCATCCCGAACCATAGGCTGATTTTCCTTCCTAGGGTTAAGGTTTGAGTTACGCCTAGGGTAAGGGTTCTATTAACCAGAAAGCCCTGAGTTCCAAGAACACAGCAGCTGCGAAGGACTAGCCAAGAAGAGCGCAAAAGTACCACAACATGCCTGCCTCCACAGCTTTTTCCTTGGGGACATGCCTAATTCCTGGCTGATTTGCCTTTCTCGTCTTAGGGTTGGGGTTCGGCCTAGGGCTAGGATTTTTAAAAGCAGGAAGCCCTGAGTTCCAGGCACACTGGAGCTGTGAAAGGCATCCAAAAGGGAGTGCAAAAGTGCCACAACATGGCTGCTTTCACGGCTTTTTCCTTGGCAAGAAGCCTAACATCAGGCTGATTTACTGTCCCAGGGTTACTGTTAGGCTTAGGCCTAGGGCTAGGATTTTTGAAACTAGGAGGCCCTGTGCTCCAGGCACACTGCAGCTGTTCAAGGCATCCCAAGGGGAGTACAAGAGTGCAACAACATGGCATCTTTCACAGCTTTTTCCTTGGCACCATCCCTATACCTAGGCTGATTTATCTGCCTAGGGTTAGGGTTAGGGTTCAGCCTAGGGCTTGAATTTTTTTTACCAGGAAGCCCTGAGTTCCAGGCTTACTTCATCTGCCAAAGGCATCCCAAAGGGAGTGCAGAAGTGCCACAACATGGCTGCTTTCACGGCTTTTCCCTTAGGAAGAACCCTAATACCCGGCTGATTTACCTTCCTAGGGTTACTGTTAGGCTTAGGCCTAGGACTTTTAAAACCAGGAAGCCCTGGGCTCCAGGCACACTGCAGCTGCAAAAGGCATCCCAAGGGGAGCGCAAAAGTGACGCAACTTGGCTGCCACCACTGATATTTCCATGAGACCATCCCGAACCATAGGCTGATTTTCCTTCCTAGGGTTAAGGTTTGAGTTACGCCTAGGGTAAGGGTTCTATTAACCAGAAAGCCCTGAGTTCCAAGAACACAGCAGCTGCGAAGGACTAGCCAAGAAGAGTGCAAAAGTACCACAACATGCCTGCCTCCACAGCTTTTTCCTTGGGGACATGCCTAATTCCTGGCTGATTTGCCTTTCTCGTCTTAGGGTTGGGGTTCGGCCTAAGGCTAGGATTTTTAAAAGCAGGAAGCCCTGAGTTCCAGGCACACTGCAGCTGTGAAAGGCATCCAAAAGGGAGTGCAAAAGTGCCACAACATGGCTGCTTTCACGGCTTTTTCCTTGGCCAGACGCCTTACACCAGGCTGATTTACTTTCCCAGGGTTACTGTTAGGCTTAGGCCTAGGGCTAGGATTTTTGAAACTAGGAAGCCCTTAGCTCCAGGCACACTGCAGCTGTTCAAGGCATCCCAAGGGGAGTACAAAAGTGCAACAACATGGCAGCTTTCACAGCTTTTTCCTTGGCACCATCCCTATACCTAGGCTGATTTATCTGCCTAGGGTTAGGGTTAGGGTTCAGCCTAGGGCATGGATTTCTTTAACCAGGAAGCCCTGAGTTCCAGGCTTACTTCATCTGCCAAAGGCATCCCAAAGGGAGTGCAGAAGTGCCACAACATGGCTGCTCTCACGGCTTTTTCCTTGGCAAGAAGCCTAACATCAGGCTGATTTACTGTCCCAGAATTACTGTTAGGCTTAGGCCTAGGGCTAGGATTTTTGAAACTAGGAAGCCCTTAGCTCCAGGCACACTGCAGCTGTTCAAGGCATCCCAAGGGGAGTACAAAAGTGCAACAACATGGCAGCTTTCACAGCTTTTTCCTTGGCACCATCCCTATACCTAGGCTGATTTATCTGCCTAGGGTTAGGGTTAGGGTTCAGCCTAGGGCTTGAATTTTTTTAACCAGGAAGCCCTGAGTTCCAGGCTTACTTCATCTGCCAAAGGCATCCCAAAGGGAGTGCAGAAGTGCCACAACATGGCTGCTTTCACGGCTTTTCCCTTAGGAAGAACCCTAATACCCGGCTGATTTACCTTCCTAGGGTTACTGTTAGGCTTAGGCCTAGGACTTTTAAAACCAGGAAGCCCTGGGCTCCAGGCACACTGCAGCTGCAAAAGGCATCCCAAGGGGAGCGCAAAAGTGACGCAACTTGGCTGCCACCACTGATATTTCCATGAGACCATCCCGAACCATAGGCTGATTTTCCTTCCTAGGGTTAAGGTTTGAGTTACGCCTAGGGTAAGGGTTCTATTAACCAGAAAGCCCTGAGTTCCAAGAACACAGCAGCTGCGAAGGACTAGCCAAGAAGAGTGCAAAAGTACCACAACATGCCTGCCTCCACAGCTTTTTCCTTGGGGACATGCCTAATTCCTGGCTGATTTGCCTTTCTCGTCTTAGGGTTGGGGTTCGGCCTAGGGCTAGGATTTTTAAAAGCAGGAAGCCCTGAGTTCCAGGCACACTGCAGCTGTGAAAGGCATCCAAAAGGGAGTGCAAAAGTGCCACAACATGGCTGCTTTCACGGCTTTTTCCTTGGCCAGACGCCTAACACCAGGCTGATTTACTTTCCCAGGGTTACTGTTAGGCTTAGGCCTAGGGCTAGGATTTTTGAAACTAGGAAGCCCTTAGCTCCAGGCACACTGCAGCTGTTCAAGGCATCCCAAGGGGAGTACAAAAGTGCAACAACATGGCAGTTTTCACAGCTTTTTCCTTGGCACCATCCCTATACCTAGGCTGATTTATCTGCCTAGGGTTAGGGTTAGGGTTCAGCCTAGGGCTTGGATTTCTTCAACCAGGAAGCCCTGAGTTCCAGGCTTACTTCATCTGCCAAAGGCATCCCAAAGGGAGTGCAGAAGTGCCACAACATGGCTGCTCTCACGGCTTTTTCCTTGGCAAGAAGCCTAACATCAGGCTGATTTACTTTCCCAGGGTTACTGTTAGGCTTAGGCCTAGGGCTAGGATTTTTGAAACTAGGAAGCCCTTAGCTCCAGGCACACTGCAGCTGTTCAAGGCATCCCAAGGGGAGTACAAAAGTGCAACAACATGGCAGCTTTCACAGCTTTTTCCTTGGCACCATCCCTATACCTAGGCTGGTTTATCTGCCTAGGGTTAGGGTTAGGGTTCAGCCTAGGGCTTGAATTTTTTTAACCAGGAAGCCCTGAGTTCCAGGCTTACTTCATCTGCCAAAGGCATCCCAAAGGGAGTGCAGAAGTGCCACAACATGGCTGCTTTCACGGCTTTTCCCTTAGGAAGAACCCTAATACCCGGCTGATTTACCTTCCTAGGGTTACTGTTAGGCTTAGGCCTAGGACTTTTAAAACCAGGAAGCCCTGGGCTCCAGGCACACTGCAGCTGCGAAAGGCATCCCAAGGGGAGCGCAAAAGTGACGCAACTTGGCTGCCACCACTGATATTTCCATGAGACCATCCCGAACCATAGGCTGATTTTCCTTCCTAGGGTTAAGGTTTGAGTTACGCCTAGGGTAAGGGTTCTATTAACCAGAAAGCCCTGAGTTCCAAGAACACAGCAGCTGCGAAGGACTAGCCAAGAAGAGCGCAAAAGTACCACAACATGCCTGCCTCCACAGCTTTTTCCTTGGGGACATGCCTAATTCCTGGCTGATTTGCCTTTCTCGTCTTAGGGTTGGGGTTCGGCCTAGGGCTAGGATTTTTAAAAGCAGGAAGCCCTGAGTTCCAGGCACACTGCAGCTGTGAAAGGCATCCAAAAGGGAGTGCAAAAGTGCCACAACATGGCTGCTTTCACGGCTTTTTCCTTGGCAAGAAGCCTAACACCAGGCTGATTTACTTTCCCAGGGTTACTGTTAGGCTTAGGCCTAGGGCTAGGATTTTTGAAACTAGGAAGCCCTTAGCTCCAGGCACACTGCAGCTGTTCAAGGCATCCCAAGGGGAGTACAAAAGTGCAACAACATGGCAGTTTTCACAGCTTTTTCCTTGGCACCATCCCTATACCTAGGCTGATTTATCTGCCTAGGGTTAGGGTTAGGGTTCAGCCTAGGGCTTGGATTTCTTTAACCAGGAAGCCCTGAGTTCCAGGCTTACTTCATCTGCCAAAGGCATCCCAAAGGGAGTGCAGAAGTGCCACAACATGGCTGCTCTCACGGCTTTTTCCTTGGCAAGAAGCCTAACATCAGGCTGATTTACTGTCCCAGAATTACTGTTAGGCTTAGGCCTAGGGCTAGGATTTTTGAAACTAGGAAGCCCTTAGCTCCAGGCACACTGCAGCTGTTCAAGGCATCCCAAGGGGAGTACAAAAGTGCAACAACATGGCAGCTTTCACAGCTTTTTCCTTGGCACCATCCCTATACCTAGGCTGATTTATCTGCCTAGGGTTAGGGTTAGGGTTCAGCCTAGGGCTTGAATTTTTTTTAACCAGGAAGCCCTGAGTTCCAGGCTTACTTCATCTGCCAAAGGCATCCCAAAGGGAGTGCAGAAGTGCCACAACATGGCTGCTTTCACGGCTTTTCCCTTAGGAAGAACCCTAATACCCGGCTGATTTACCTTCCTAGGGTTACTGTTAGGCTTAGGCCTAGGACTTTTAAAACCAGGAAGCCCTGGGCTCCAGGCACACTGCAGCTGCAAAAGGCATCCCAAGGGGAGCGCAAAAGTGACGCAACTTGGCTGCCACCACTGATATTTCCATGAGACCATCCCGAACCATAGGCTGATTTTCCTTCCTAGGGTTAAGGTTTGAGTTACGCCTAGGGTAAGGGTTCTATTAACCAGAAAGCCCTGAGTTCCAAGAACACAGCAGCTGCGAAGGACTAGCCAAGAAGAGCGCAAAAGTACCACAACATGCCTGCCTCCACAGCTTTTTCCTTGGGGACATGCCTAATTCCTGGCTGATTTGCCTTTCTCGTCTTAGGGTTGGGGTTCGGCCTAGGGCTAGGATTTTTAAAATCAGGAAGCCCTGAGTTCCAGGCACACTGGAGCTGTGAAAGGCATCCAAAAGGGAGTGCAAAAGTGCCACAACATGGCTGCTTTCACGGCTTTTTCCTTGGCAAGAAGCCTAACACCAGGCTGATTTACTTTCCCAGGGTTACTGTTAGGCTTAGGCCTAGGGCTAGGATTTTTGAAACTAGGAAGCCCTTAGCTCCAGGCACACTGCAGCTGTTCAAGGCATCCCAAGGGGAGTACAAAAGTGCAACAACATGGCAGTTTTCACAGCTTTTTCCTTGGCACCATCCCTATACCTAGGCTGATTTATCTGCCTAGGGTTAGGGTTAGGGTTCAGCCTAGGGCTTGGATTTCTTCAACCAGGAAGCCCTGAGTTCCAGGCTTACTTCATCTGCCAAAGGCATCCCAAAGGGAGTGCAGAAGTGCCACAACATGGCTGCTCTCACGGCTTTTTCCTTGGCAAGAAGCCTAACACCAGGCTGATTTACTTTCCCAGGGTTACTGTTAGGCTTAGGCCTAGGGCTAGGATTTTTGAAACTAGGAAGCCCTTAGCTCCAGGCACACTGCAGCTGTTCAAGGCATCCCAAGGGGAGTACAAAAGTGCAACAACATGGCAGCTTTCACAGCTTTTTCCTTGGCACCATCCCTATACCTAGGCTGGTTTATCTGCCTAGGGTTAGGGTTAGGGTTTAGCCTAGGGCTTGAATTTTTTTAACCAGGAAGCCCTGAGTTCCAGGCTTACTTCATCTGCCAAAGGCATCCCAAAGGGAGTGCAGAAGTGCCACAACATGGCTGCTTTCACGGCTTTTCCCTTAGGAAGAACCCTAATACCCGGCTGATTTACCTTCCTAGGGTTACTGTTAGGCTTAGGCCTAGGACTTTTAAAACCAGGAAGCCCTGGGCTCCAGGCACACTGCAGCTGCAAAAGGCATCCCAAGGGGAGCGCAAAAGTGACGCAACTTGGCTGCCACCACTGATATTTCCATGAGACCATCCCGAACCATAGGCTGATTTTCCTTCCTAGGGTTAAGGTTTGAGTTACGCCTAGGGTAAGGGTTCTATTAACCAGAAAGCCCTGAGTTCCAAGAACACAGCAGCTGCGAAGGACTAGCCAAGAAGAGCGCAAAAGTACCACAACATGCCTGCCTCCACAGCTTTTTCCTTGGGGACATGCCTAATTCCTGGCTGATTTGCCTTTCTCGTCTTAGGGTTGGGGTTCGGCCTAGGGCTAGGATTTTTAAAATCAGGAAGCCCTGAGTTCCAGGCACACTGGAGCTGTGAAAGGCATCCAAAAGGGAGTGCAAAAGTGCCACAACATGGCTGCTTTCACGGCTTTTTCCTTGGCAAGAAGCCTAACACCAGGCTGATTTACTTTCCCAGGGTTACTGTTAGGCTTAGGCCTAGGGCTAGGATTTTTGAAACTAGGAAGCCCTTAGCTCCAGGCACACTGCAGCTGTTCAAGGCATCCCAAGGGGAGTACAAAAGTGCAACAACATGGCAGCTTTCACAGCTTTTTCCTTGGCACCATCCCTATACCTAGGCTGGTTTATCTGCCTAGGGTTAGGGTTAGGGTTCAGCCTAGGGCTTGAATTTTTTTAACCAGGAAGCCCTGAGTTCCAGGCTTACTTCATCTGCCAAAGGCATCCCAAAGGGAGTGCAGAAGTGCCACAACATGGCTGCTTTCACGGCTTTTCCCTTAGGAAGAACCCTAATACCCGGCTGATTTACCTTCCTAGGGTTACTGTTAGGCTTAGGCCTAGGACTTTTAAAACCAGGAAGCCCTGGGCTCCAGGCACACTGCAGCTGCAAAAGGCATCCCAAGGGGAGCGCAAAAGTGACGCAACTTGGCTGCCACCACTGATATTTCCATGAGACCATCCCGAACCATAGGCTGATTTTCCTTCCTAGGGTTAAGGTTTGAGTTACGCCTAGGGTAAGGGTTCTATTAACCAGAAAGCCCTGAGTTCCAAGAACACAGCAGCTGCGAAGGACTAGCCAAGAAGAGCGCAAAAGTACCACAACATGCCTGCCTCCACAGCTTTTTCCTTGGGGACATGCCTAATTCCTGGCTGATTTGCCTTTCTCGTCTTAGGGTTGGGGTTCGGCCTAGGGCTAGGATTTTTAAAATCAGGAAGCCCTGAGTTCCAGGCACACTGGAGCTGTGAAAGGCATCCAAAAGGGAGTGCAAAAGTGCCACAACATGGCTGCTTTCACGGCTTTTTCCTTGGCAAGAAGCCTAACACCAGGCTGATTTACTTTCCCAGGGTTACTGTTAGGCTTAGGCCTAGGGCTAGGATTTTTGAAACTAGGAGGCCCTTAGCTCCAGGCACACTGCAGCTGTTCAAGGCATCCCAAGGGGAGTACAAAAGTGCAACAACATGGCATCTTTCACAGCTTTTTCCTTGGCACCATCCCTATACCTAGGCTGATTTATCTGCCTAGGGTTAGGGTTAGGGTTCAGCCTAGGGCTTGAATTTTTTTTACCAGGAAGCCCTGAGTTCCAGGCTTACTTCATCTGCCAAAGGCATCCCAAAGGGAGTGCAGAAGTGCCACAACATGGCTGCTTTCACGGCTTTTCCCTTAGGAAGAACCCTAATACCCGGCTGATTTACCTTCCTAGGGTTACTGTTAGGCTTAGGCCTAGGACTTTTAAAACCAGGAAGCCCTGGGCTCCAGGCACACTGCAGCTGCAAAAGGCATCCCAAGGGGAGCGCAAAAGTGACGCAACTTGGCTGCCACCACTGATATTTCCATGAGACCATCCCGAACCATAGGCTGATTTTCCTTCCTAGGGTTAAGGTTTGAGTTACGCCTAGGGTAAGGGTTCTATTAACCAGAAAGCCCTGAGTTCCAAGAACACAGCAGCTGCGAAGGACTAGCCAAGAAGAGCGCAAAAGTACCACAACATGCCTGCCTCCACAGCTTTTTCCTTGGGGACATGCCTAATTCCTGGCTGATTTGCCTTTCTCGTCTTAGGGTTGGGGTTCGGCCTAGGGCTAGGATTTTTAAAATCAGGAAGCCCTGAGTTCCAGGCACACTGCAGCTGTGAAAGGCATCCAAAAGGGAGTGCAAAAGTGCCACAACATGGCTGCTTTCACGGCTTTTTCCTTGGCAAGAAGCCTAACACCAGGCTGATTTACTTTCCCAGGGTTACTGTTAGGCTTAGGCCTAGGGCTAGGATTTTTGAAACTAGGAGGCCCTTAGCTCCAGGCACACTGCAGCTGTTCAAGGCATCCCAAGGGGAGTACAAAAGTGCAACAACATGGCATCTTTCACAGCTTTTTCCTTGGCACCATCCCTATACCTAGGCTGATTTATCTGCCTAGGGTTAGGGTTAGGGTTCAGCCTAGGGCTTGAATTTTTTTTACCAGGAAGCCCTGAGTTCCAGGCTTACTTCATCTGCCAAAGGCATCCCAAAGGGAGTGCAGAAGTGCCACAACATGGCTGCTTTCACGGCTTTTCCCTTAGGAAGAACCCTAATACCCGGCTGATTTACCTTCCTAGGGTTACTGTTAGGCTTAGGCCTAGGACTTTTAAAACCAGGAAGCCCTGGGCTCCAGGCACACTGCAGCTGCAAAAGGCATCCCAAGGGGAGCGCAAAAGTGACGCAACTTGGCTGCCACCACTGATATTTCCATGAGACCATCCCGAACCATAGGCTGATTTTCCTTCCTAGGGTTAAGGTTTGAGTTACGCCTAGGGTAAGGGTTCTATTAACCAGAAAGCCCTGAGTTCCAAGAACACAGCAGCTGCGAAGGACTAGCCAAGAAGAGTGCAAAAGTACCACAACATGCCTGCCTCCACAGCTTTTTCCTTGGGGACATGCCTAATTCCTGGCTGATTTGCCTTTCTCGTCTTAGGGTTGGGGTTCGGCCTAAGGCTAGGATTTTTAAAAGCAGGAAGCCCTGAGTTCCAGGCACACTGCAGCTGTGAAAGGCATCCAAAAGGGAGTGCAAAAGTGCCACAACATGGCTGCTTTCACGGCTTTTTCCTTGGCCAGACGCCTTACACCAGGCTGATTTACTTTCCCAGGGTTACTGTTAGGCTTAGGCCTAGGGCTAGGATTTTTGAAACTAGGAAGCCCTTAGCTCCAGGCACACTGCAGCTGTTCAAGGCATCCCAAGGGGAGTACAAAAGTGCAACAACATGGCAGCTTTCACAGCTTTTTCCTTGGCACCATCCCTATACCTAGGCTGATTTATCTGCCTAGGGTTAGGGTTAGGGTTCAGCCTAGGGCTTGGATTTCTTTAACCAGGAAGCCCTGAGTTCCAGGCTTACTTCATCTGCCAAAGGCATCCCAAAGGGAGTGCAGAAGTGCCACAACATGGCTGCTCTCACGGCTTTTTCCTTGGCAAGAAGCCTAACATCAGGCTGATTTACTTTCCCAGGGTTACTGTTAGGCTTAGGCCTAGGGCTAGGATTTTTGAAACTAGGAAGCCCTTAGCTCCAGGCACACTGCAGCTGTTCAAGGCATCCCAAGGGGAGTACAAAAGTGCAACAACATGGCAGCTTTCACAGCTTTTTCCTTGGCACCATCCCTATACCTAGGCTGGTTTATCTGCCTAGGGTTAGGGTTAGGGTTCAGCCTAGGGCTTGAATTTTTTTAACCAGGAAGCCCTGAGTTCCAGGCTTACTTCATCTGCCAAAGGCATCCCAAAGGGAGTGCAGAAGTGCCACAACATGGCTGCTTTCACGGCTTTTCCCTTAGGAAGAACCCTAATACCCGGCTGATTTACCTTCCTAGGGTTACTGTTAGGCTTAGGCCTAGGACTTTTAAAACCAGGAAGCCCTGGGCTCCAGGCACACTGCAGCTGCAAAAGGCATCCCAAGGGGAGCGCAAAAGTGACGCAACTTGGCTGCCACCACTGATATTTCCATGAGACCATCCCGAACCATAGGCTGATTTTCCTTCCTAGGGTTAAGGTTTGAGTTACGCCTAGGGTAAGGGTTCTATTAACCAGAAAGCCCTGAGTTCCAAGAACACAGCAGCTGCGAAGGACTAGCCAAGAAGAGCGCAAAAGTACCACAACATGCCTGCCTCCACAGCTTTTTCCTTGGGGACATGCCTAATTCCTGGCTGATTTGCCTTTCTCGTCTTAGGGTTGGGGTTCGGCCTAGGGCTAGGATTTTTAAAATCAGGAAGCCCTGAGTTCCAGGCACACTGGAGCTGTGAAAGGCATCCAAAAGGGAGTGCAAAAGTGCCACAACATGGCTGCTTTCACGGCTTTTTCCTTGGCAAGAAGCCTAACACCAGGCTGATTTACTTTCCCAGGGTTACTGTTAGGCTTAGGCCTAGGGCTAGGATTTTTGAAACTAGGAAGCCCTTAGCTCCAGGCACACTGCAGCTGTTCAAGGCATCCCAAGGGGAGTACAAAAGTGCAACAACATGGCAGTTTTCACAGCTTTTTCCTTGGCACCATCCCTATACCTAGGCTGATTTATCTGCCTAGGGTTAGGGTTAGGGTTCAGCCTAGGGCTTGGATTTCTTTAACCAGGAAGCCCTGAGTTACAGGCTTACTTCATCTGCCAAAGGCATCCCAAAGGGAGTGCAGAAGTGCCACAACATGGCTGCTCTCACGGCTTTTTCCTTGGCAAGAAGCCTAACATCAGGCTGATTTACTGTCCCAGAATTACTGTTAGGCTTAGGCCTAGGGCTAGGATTTTTGAAACTAGGAAGCCCTTAGCTCCAGGCACACTGCAGCTGTTCAAGGCATCCCAAGGGGAGTACAAAAGTGCAACAACATGGCAGCTTTCACAGCTTTTTCCTTGGCACCATCCCTATACCTAGGCTGATTTATCTGCCTAGGGTTAGGGTTAGGGTTCAGCCTAGGGCTTGAATTTTTTTTAACCAGGAAGCCCTGAGTTCCAGGCTTACTTCATCTGCCAAAGGCATCCCAAAGGGAGTGCAGAAGTGCCACAACATGGCTGCTTTCACGGCTTTTCCCTTAGGAAGAACCCTAATACCCGGCTGATTTACCTTCCTAGGGTTACTGTTAGGCTTAGGCCTAGGACTTTTAAAACCAGGAAGCCCTGGGCTCCAGGCACACTGCAGCTGCAAAAGGCATCCCAAGGGGAGCGCAAAAGTGACGCAACTTGGCTGCCACCACTGATATTTCCATGAGACCATCCCGAACCATAGGCTGATTTTCCTTCCTAGGGTTAAGGTTTGAGTTACGCCTAGGGTAAGGGTCTATTAACCAGAAAGCCCTGAGTTCCAAGAACACAGCAGCTGCGAAGGACTAGCCAAGAAGAGCGCAAAAGTACCACAACATGCCTGCCTCCACAGCTTTTTCCTTGGGGACATGCCTAATTCCTGGCTGATTTGCCTTTCTCGTCTTAGGGTTGGGGTGCGGCCTAGGGCTAGGATTTTTAAAATCAGGAAGCCCTGAGTTCCAGGCACACTGCAGCTGTGAAAGGCATCCAAAAGGGAGTGCAAAAGTGCCACAACATGGCTGCTTTCACGGCTTTTTCCTTGGCAAGAAGCCTAACACCAGGCTGATTTACTTTCCCAGGGTTACTGTTAGGCTTAGGCCTAGGGCTAGGATTTTTGAAACTAGGAAGCCCTTAGCTCCAGGCACACTGCAGCTGTTCAAGGCATCCCAAGGGGAGTACAAAAGTGCAACAACATGGCAGTTTTCACAGCTTTTTCCTTGGCACCATCCCTATACCTAGGCTGATTTATCTGCCTAGGGTTAGGGTTAGGGTTCAGCCTAGGGCTTGGATTTCTTTAACCAGGAAGCCCTGAGTTCCAGGCTTACTTCATCTGCCAAAGGCATCCCAAAGGGAGTGCAGAAGTGCCACAACATGGCTGCTCTCACGGCTTTTTCCTTGGCAAGAAGCCTAACACCAGGCTGATTTACTTTCCCAGGGTTACTGTTAGGCTTAGGCCTAGGGCTAGGATTTTTGAAACTAGGAAGCCCTTAGCTCCAGGCACACTGCAGCTGTTCAAGGCATCCCAAGGGGAGTACAAAAGTGCAACAACATGGCAGCTTTCACAGCTTTTTCCTTGGCACCATCCCTATACCTAGGCTGATTTATCTGCCTAGGGTTAGGGTTAGGGTTCAGCCTAGGGCTTGAATTTTTTTTACCAGGAAGCCCTGAGTTCCAGGCTTACTTCATCTGCCAAAGGCATCCCAAAGGGAGTGCAGAAGTGCCACAACATGGCTGCTTTCACGGCTTTTCCCTTAGGAAGAACCCTAATACCCGGCTGATTTACCTTCCTAGGGTTACTGTTAGGCTTAGGCCTAGGACTTTTAAAACCAGGAAGCCCTGGGCTCCAGGCACACTGCAGCTGCAAAAGGCATCCCAAGGGGAGCGCAAAAGTGACGCAACTTGGCTGCCACCACTGATATTTCCATGAGACCATCCCGAACCATAGGCTGATTTTCCTTCCTAGG
The DNA here is from genome assembly GCF_027579445.1 of Ammospiza nelsoni. Lineage (NCBI taxonomy): Eukaryota > Metazoa > Chordata > Aves > Passeriformes > Passerellidae > Ammospiza > Ammospiza nelsoni. The sequence goes on from NW_026683187.1 coordinate 147,366, forward strand.
GTTAAGGTTTGAGTTACGCCTAGGGTAAGGGTTCTATTAACCAGAAAGCCCTGAGTTCCAAGAACACAGCAGCTGCGAAGGACTAGCCAAGAAGAGTGCAAAAGTACCACAACATGCCTGCCTCCACAGCTTTTTCCTTGGGGACATGCCTAATTCCTGGCTGATTTGCCTTTCTCGTCTTAGGGTTGGGGTTCGGCCTAGGGCTAGGATTTTTAAAAGCAGGAAGCCCTGAGTTCCAGGCACACTGCAGCTGTGAAAGGCATCCAAAAGGGAGTGCAAAAGTGCCACAACATGGCTGCTTTCGCGGCTTTTTCCTTGGCAAGAAGCCTAACACCAGGCTGATTTACTTTCCCAGGGTTACTGTTAGGCTTAGGCCTAGGGCTAGGATTTTTGAAACTAGGAAGCCCTTAGCTCCAGGCACACTGCAGCTGTTCAAGGCATCCCAAGGGGAGTACAAAAGTGCAACAACATGGCAGTTTTCACAGCTTATTCCTTGGCACCATCCCTATACCTAGGCTGATTTATCTGCCTAGGGTTAGGGTTAGGGTTCAGCCTAGGGCTTGGATTTCTTCAACCAGGAAGCCCTGAGTTCCAGGCTTACTTCATCTGCCAAAGGCATCCCAAAGGGAGTGCAGAAGTGCCACAACATGGCTGCTTTCACGGCTTTTTCCTTGGCAAGAAGCCTAACACCAGGCTGATTTACTTTCCCAGGGTTACTGTTAGGCTTAGGCCTAGGACTTTTAAAACCAGGAAGCCCTGGGCTCCAGGCACACTGCAGCTGCAAAAGGCATCCCAAGGGGAGCGCAAAAGTGACGCAACTTGGCTGCCACCACTGATATTTCCATGAGACCATCCCGAACCATAGGCTGATTTTCCTTCCTAGGGTTAAGGTTTGAGTTACGCCTAGGGTAAGGGTCCTATTAACCAGAAAGCCCTGAGTTCCAAGAACACAGCAGCTGCGAAGGACTAGCCAAGAAGAGTGCAAAAGTACCACAACATGCCTGCCTCCACAGCTTTTTCCTTGGGGACATGCCTAATTCCTGGCTGATTTGCCTTTCTCGTCTTAGGGTTGGGGTTCGGCCTAAGGCTAGGATTTTTAAAATCAGGAAGCCCTGAGTTCCAGGCACACTGCAGCTGTGAAAGGCATCCAAAAGGGAGTGTAAAAGTGCCACAACATGGCTGCTTTCACGGCTTTTTCCTTGGCCAGACGCCTTACACCAGGCTGATTTACTTTCCCAGGGTTACTGTTAGGCTTAGGCCTAGGGCTAGGATTTTTGAAACTAGGAAGCCCTTAGCTCCAGGCACACTGCAGCTGTTCAAGGCATCCCAAGGGGAGTACAAAAGTGCAACAACATGGCAGCTTTCACAGCTTTTTCCTTGGCACCATCCCTATACCTAGGCTGATTTATCTGCCTAGGGTTAGGGTTAGGGTTCAGCCTAGGGCTTGGATTTTTTTAACCAGGAAGCCCTGAGTTCCAGGCTTACTTCATCTGCCAAAGGCATCCCAAAGGGAGTGCAGAAGTGCCACAACATGGCTGCTCTCATGGCTTTTTCCTTGGCAAGAAGCCTAACATCAGGCTGATTTACTTTCCCAGGGTTACTGTTAGGCTTAGGCCTAGGGCTAGGATTTTTGAAACTAGGAAGCCCTTAGCTAGAGGCACACTGCAGCTGTTCAAGGCATCCCAAGGGGAGTACAAAAGTGCAACAACATGGCAGCTTTCACAGCTTTTTCCTTGGCACCATCCCTATACCTAGGCTGGTTTATCTGCCTAGGGTTAGGGTTAGGGTTCAGCCTAGGGCTTGAATTTTTTTAACCAGGAAGCCCTGAGTTCCAGGCTTACTTCATCTGCCAAAGGCATCCCAAAGGGAGTGCAGAAGTGCCACAACATGGCTGCTTTCACGGCTTTTCCCTTAGGAAGAACCCTAATACCCGGCTGATTTACCTTCCTAGGGTTACTGTTAGGCTTAGGCCTAGGACTTTTAAAACCAGGAAGCCCTGGGCTCCAGGCACACTGCAGCTGCAAAAGGCATCCCAAGGGGAGCGCAAAAGTGACGCAACTTGGCTGCCACCACTGATATTTCCATGAGACCATCCCGAACCATAGGCTGATTTTCCTTCCTAGGGTTAAGGTTTGAGTTACGCCTAGGGTAAGGGTCTATTAACCAGAAAGCCCTGAGTTCCAAGAACACAGCAGCTGCGAAGGACTAGCCAAGAAGAGCGCAAAAGTACCACAACATGCCTGCCTCCACAGCTTTTTCCTTGGGGACATGCCTAATTCCTGGCTGATTTGCCTTTCTCGTCTTAGGGTTGGGGTTCGGCCTAGGGCTAGGATTTTTAAAAGCAGGAAGCCCTGAGTTCCAGGCACACTGGAGCTGTGAAAGGCATCCAAAAGGGAGTGCAAAAGTGCCACAACATGGCTGCTTTCACGGCTTTTTCCTTGGCAAGAAGCCTAACACCAGGCTGATTTACTTTCCCAGGGTTACTGTTAGGCTTAGGCCTAGGGCTAGGATTTTTGAAACTAGGAAGCCCTTAGCTCCAGGCACACTGCAGCTGTTCAAGGCATCCCAAGGGGAGTACAAAAGTGCAACAACATGGCAGCTTTCACAGCTTTTTCCTTGGCACCATCCCTATACCTAGGCTGATTTATCTGCCTAGGGTTAGGGTTAGGGTTCAGCCTAGGGCTTGGATTTCTTCAACCAGGAAGCCCTGAGTTCCAGGCTTACTTCATCTGCCAAAGGCATCCCAAAGGGAGTGCAGAAGTGCCACAACATGGCTGCTCTCACGGCTTTTTCCTTGGCAAGAAGCCTAACACCAGGCTGATTTACTTTCCCAGGGTTACTGTTAGGCTTAGGCCTAGGGCTAGGATTTTTGAAACTAGGAAGCCCTTAGCTCCAGGCACACTGCAGCTGTTCAAGGCATCCCAAGGGGAGTACAAAAGTGCAACAACATGGCAGCTTTCACAGCTTATTCCTTGGCACCATCCCTATACCTAGGCTGATTTATCTGCCTAGGGTTAGGGTTAGGGTTCAGCCTAGGGCTTGGATTTCTTCAACCAGGAAGCCCTGAGTTCCAGGCTTACTTCATCTGCCAAAGGCATCCCAAAGGGAGTGCAGAAGTGCCACAACATGGCTGCTTTCACGGCTTTTTCCTTGGCAAGAAGCCTAACACCAGGCTGATTTACTTTCCCAGGGTTACTGTTAGGCTTAGGCCTAGGACTTTTAAAACCAGGAAGCCCTGGGCTCCAGGCACACTGCAGCTGCAAAAGGCATCCCAAGGGGAGCGCAAAAGTGACGCAACTTGGCTGCCACCACTGATATTTCCATGAGACCATCCCGAACCATAGGCTGATTTTCCTTCCTAGGGTTAAGGTTTGAGTTACGCCTAGGGTAAGGGTTCTATTAACCAGAAAGCCCTGAGTTCCAAGAACACAGCAGCTGCGAAGGACTAGCCAAGAAGAGTGCAAAAGTACCACAACATGCCTGCCTCCACAGCTTTTTCCTTGGGGACATGCCTAATTCCTGGCTGATTTGCCTTTCTCGTCTTAGGGTTGGGGTTCGGCCTAAGGCTAGGATTTTTAAAAGCAGGAAGCCCTGAGTTCCAGGCACACTGCAGCTGTGAAAGGCATCCAAAAGGGAGTGCAAAAGTGCCACAACATGGCTGCTTTCACGGCTTTTTCCTTGGCCAGACGCCTTACACCAGGCTGATTTACTTTCCCAGGGTTACTGTTAGGCTTAGGCCTAGGGCTAGGATTTTTGAAACTAGGAAGCCCTTAGCTCCAGGCACACTGCAGCTGTTCAAGGCATCCCAAGGGGAGTACAAAAGTGCAACAACATGGCAGCTTTCACAGCTTTTTCCTTGGCACCATCCCTATACCTAGGCTGATTTATCTGCCTAGGGTTAGGGTTAGGGTTCAGCCTAGGGCTAGGATTTTTTTAACCAGGAAGCCCTGAGTTCCAGGCTTACTTCATCTGCCAAAGGCATCCCAAAGGGAGTGCAGAAGTGCCACAACATGGCTGCTTTCACGGCTTTTCCCTTAGGAAGAACCCTAATACCCGGCTGATTTACCTTCCTAGGGTTACTGTTAGGCTTAGGCCTAGGACTTTTAAAACCAGGAAGCCCTGGGCTCCAGGCACACTGCAGCTGCAAAAGGCATCCCAAGGGGAGCGCAAAAGTGACGCAACTTGGCTGCCACCACTGATATTTCCATGAGACCATCCCGAACCATAGGCTGATTTTCCTTCCTAGGGTTAAGGTTTGAGTTACGCCTAGGGTAAGGGTTCTATTAACCAGAAAGCCCTGAGTTCCAAGAACACAGCAGCTGCGAAGGACTAGCCAAGAAGAGCGCAAAAGTACCACAACATGCCTGCCTCCACAGCTTTTTCCTTGGGGACATGCCTAATTCCTGGCTGATTTGCCTTTCTCGTCTTAGGGTTGGGGTTCGGCCTAGGGCTAGGATTTTTAAAAGCAGGAAGCCCTGAGTTCCAGGCACACTGGAGCTGTGAAAGGCATCCAAAAGGGAGTGCAAAAGTGCCACAACATGGCTGCTTTCACGGCTTTTTCCTTGGCAAGAAGCCTAACACCAGGCTGATTTACTTTCCCAGGGTTACTGTTAGGCTTAGGCCTAGGGCTAGGATTTTTGAAACTAGGAGGCCCTTAGCTCCAGGCACACTGCAGCTGTTCAAGGCATCCCAAGGGGAGTACAAAAGTGCAACAACATGGCAGTTTTCACAGCTTTTTCCTTGGCACCATCCCTATACCTAGGCTGATTTATCTGCCTAGGGTTAGGGTTAGGGTTCAGCCTAGGGCTTGGATTTCTTTAACCAGGAAGCCCTGAGTTCCAGGCTTACTTCATCTGCCAAAGGCATCCCAAAGGGAGTGCAGAAGTGCCACAACATGGCTCCTCTCATGGCTTTTTCCTTGGCAAGAAGCCTAACATCAGGCTGATTTACTTTCCCAGGGTTACTGTTAGGCTTAGGCCTAGGGCTAGGATTTTTGAAACTAGGAAGCCCTTAGCTCCAGGCACACTGCAGCTGTTCAAGGCATCCCAAGGGGAGTACAAAAGTGCAACAACATGGCAGCTTTCACAGCTTTTTCCTTGGCACCATCCCTATACCTAGGCTGGTTTATCTGCCTAGGGTTAGGGTTAGGGTTCAGCCTAGGGCTTGAATTTCTTTAACCAGGAAGCCCTGAGTTCCAGGCTTACTTCATCTGCCAAAGGCATCCCAAAGGGAGTGCAGAAGTGCCACAACATGGCTGCTTTCACGGCTTTTCCCTTAGGAAGAACCCTAATACCCGGCTGATTTACCTTCCTAGGGTTACTGTTAGGCTTAGGCCTAGGACTTTTAAAACCAGGAAGCCCTGGGCTCCAGGCACACTGCAGCTGCAAAAGGCATCCCAAGGGGAGCGCAAAAGTGACGCAACTTGGCTGCCACCACTGATATTTCCATGAGACCATCCCGAACCATAGGCTGATTTTCCTTCCTAGGGTTAAGGTTTGAGTTACGCCTAGGGTAAGGGTCTATTAACCAGAAAGCCCTGAGTTCCAAGAACACAGCAGCTGCGAAGGACTAGCCAAGAAGAGCGCAAAAGTACCACAACATGCCTGCCTCCACAGCTTTTTCCTTGGGGACATGCCTAATTCCTGGCTGATTTGCCTTTCTCGTCTTAGGGTTGGGGTTCGGCCTAGGGCTAGGATTTTTAAAATCAGGAAGCCCTGAGTTCCAGGCACACTGCAGCTGTGAAAGGCATCCAAAAGGGAGTGCAAAAGTGCCACAACATGGCTGCTTTCACGGCTTTTTCCTTGGCAAGAAGCCTAACACCAGGCTGATTTACTTTCCCAGGGTTACTGTTAGGCTTAGGCCTAGGGCTAGGATTTTTGAAACTAGGAAGCCCTTAGCTCCAGGCACACTGCAGCTGTTCAAGGCATCCCAAGGGGAGTACAAAAGTGCAACAACATGGCAGCTTTCACAGCTTTTTCCTTGGCACCATCCCTATACCTAGGCTGATTTATCTGCCTAGGGTTAGGGTTAGGGTTCAGCCTAGGGCTTGGATTTCTTCAACCAGGAAGCCCTGAGTTCCAGGCTTACTTCATCTGCCAAAGGCATCCCAAAGGGAGTGCAGAAGTGCCACAACATGGCTGCTCTCACGGCTTTTTCCTTGGCAAGAAGCCTAACACCAGGCTGATTTACTTTCCCAGGGTTACTGTTAGGCTTAGGCCTAGGGCTAGGATTTTTGAAACTAGGAAGCCCTTAGCTCCAGGCACACTGCAGCTGTTCAAGGCATCCCAAGGGGAGTACAAAAGTGCAACAACATGGCAGCTTTCACAGCTTTTTCCTTGGCACCATCCCTATACCTAGGCTGGTTTATCTGCCTAGGGTTAGGGTTAGGGTTCAGCCTAGGGCTTGAATTTTTTTATCCAGGAAGCCCTGAGTTCCAGGCTTACTTCATCTGCCAAAGGCATCCCAAAGGGAGTGCAGAAGTGCCACAACATGGCTGCTTTCACGGCTTTTCCCTTAGGAAGAACCCTAATACCCGGCTGATTTACCTTCCTAGGGTTACTGTTAGGCTTAGGCCTAGGACTTTTAAAACCAGGAAGCCGTGGGCTCCAGGCACACTGCAGCTGCGAAAGGCATCCCAAGGGGAGCGCAAAAGTGACGCAACTTGGCTGCCACCACTGATATTTCCATGAGACCATCCCGAACCATAGGCTGATTTTCCTTCCTAGGGTTAAGGTTTGAGTTACGCCTAGGGTAAGGGTTCTATTAACCAGAAAGCCCTGAGTTCCAAGAACACAGCAGCTGCGAAGGACTAGCCAAGAAGAGCGCAAAAGTAGCACAACATGCCTGCCTCCACAGCTTTTTCCTTGGGGACATGCCTAATTCCTGGCTGATTTGCCTTTCTCGTCTTAGGGTTGGGGTTCGGCCTAGGGCTAGGATTTTTAAAAGCAGGAAGCCCTGAGTTCCAGGCACACTGGAGCTGTGAAAGGCATCCAAAAGGGAGTGCAAAAGTGCCACAACATGGCTGCTTTCGCGGCTTTTTCCTTGGCAAGAAGCCTAACACCAGGCTGATTTACTTTCCCAGGGTTACTGTTAGGCTTAGGCCTAGGGCTAGGATTTTTGAAACTAGGAAGCCCTTAGCTCCAGGCACACTGCAGCTGTTCAAGGCATCCCAAGGGGAGTACAAAAGTGCAACAACATGGCAGTTTTCACAGCTTATTCCTTGGCACCATCCCTATACCTAGGCTGATTTATCTGCCTAGGGTTAGGGTTAGGGTTCAGCCTAGGGCTTGGATTTCTTCAACCAGGAAGCCCTGAGTTCCAGGCTTACTTCATCTGCCAAAGGCATCCCAAAGGGAGTGCAGAAGTGCCACAACATGGCTGCTTTCACGGCTTTTTCCTTGGCAAGAAGCCTAACACCAGGCTGATTTACTTTCCCAGGGTTACTGTTAGGCTTAGGCCTAGGACTTTTAAAACCAGGAAGCCCTGGGCTCCAGGCACACTGCAGCTGCAAAAGGCATCCCAAGGGGAGCGCAAAAGTGACGCAACTTGGCTGCCACCACTGATATTTCCATGAGACCATCCCGAACCATAGGCTGATTTTCCTTCCTAGGGTTAAGGTTTGAGTTACGCCTAGGGTAAGGGTTCTATTAACCAGAAAGCCCTGAGTTCCAAGAACACAGCAGCTGCGAAGGACTAGCCAAGAAGAGTGCAAAAGTACCACAACATGCCTGCCTCCACAGCTTTTTCCTTGGGGACATGCCTAATTCCTGGCTGATTTGCCTTTCTCGTCTTAGGGTTGGGGTTCGGCCTAAGGCTAGGATTTTTAAAAGCAGGAAGCCCTGAGTTCCAGGCACACTGCAGCTGTGAAAGGCATCCAAAAGGGAGTGCAAAAGTGCCACAACATGGCTGCTTTCACGGCTTTTTCCTTGGCCAGACGCCTTACACCAGGCTGATTTACTTTCCCAGGGTTACTGTTAGGCTTAGGCCTAGGGCTAGGATTTTTGAAACTAGGAAGCCCTTAGCTCCAGGCACACTGCAGCTGTTCAAGGCATCCCAAGGGGAGTACAAAAGTGCAACAACATGGCAGCTTTCACAGCTTTTTCCTTGGCACCATCCCTATACCTAGGCTGATTTATCTGCCTAGGGTTAGGGTTAGGGTTCAGCCTAGGGCTAGGATTTTTTTAACCAGGAAGCCCTGAGTTCCAGGCTTACTTCATCTGCCAAAGGCATCCCAAAGGGAGTGCAGAAGTGCCACAACATGGCTGCTCTCACGGCTTTTTCCTTGGCAAGAAGCCTAACATCAGGCTGATTTACTTTCCCAGGGTTACTGTTAGGCTTAGGCCTAGGGCTAGGATTTTTGAAACTAGGAAGCCCTTAGCTCCAGGCACACTGCAGCTGTTCAAGGCATCCCAAGGGGAGTACAAAAGTGCAACAACATGGCAGCTTTCACAGCTTTTTCCTTGGCACCATCCCTATACCTAGGCTGGTTTATCTGCCTAGGGTTAGGGTTAGGGTTCAGCCTAGGGCTTGAATTTTTTTAACCAGGAAGCCCTGAGTTCCAGGCTTACTTCATCTGCCAAAGGCATCCCAAAGGGAGTGCAGAAGTGCCACAACATGGCTGCTTTCACGGCTTTTCCCTTAGGAAGAACCCTAATACCCGGCTGATTTACCTTCCTAGGGTTACTGTTAGGCTTAGGCCTAGGACTTTTAAAACCAGGAAGCCCTGGGCTCCAGGCACACTGCAGCTGCAAAAGGCATCCCAAGGGGAGCGCAAAAGTGACGCAACTTGGCTGCCACCACTGATATTTCCATGAGACCATCCCGAACCATAGGCTGATTTTCCTTCCTAGGGTTAAGGTTTGAGTTACGCCTAGGGTAAGGGTTCTATTAACCAGAAAGCCCTGAGTTCCAAGAACACAGCAGCTGCGAAGGACTAGCCAAGAAGAGCGCAAAAGTACCACAACATGCCTGCCTCCACAGCTTTTTCCTTGGGGACATGCCTAATTCCTGGCTGATTTGCCTTTCTCGTCTTAGGGTTGGGGTTCGGCCTAGGGCTAGGATTTTTAAAATCAGGAAGCCCTGAGTTCCAGGCACACTGGAGCTGTGAAAGGCATCCAAAAGGGAGTGCAAAAGTGCCACAACATGGCTGCTTTCACGGCTTTTTCCTTGGCAAGAAGCCTAACACCAGGCTGATTTACTTTCCCAGGGTTACTGTTAGGCTTAGGCCTAGGGCTAGGATTTTTGAAACTAGGAGGCCCTTAGCTCCAGGCACACTGCAGCTGTTCAAGGCATCCCAAGGGGAGTACAAAAGTGCAACAACATGGCAGTTTTCACAGCTTTTTCCTTGGCACCATCCCTATACCTAGGCTGATTTATCTGCCTAGGGTTAGGGTTAGGGTTCAGCCTAGGGCTTGGATTTCTTTAACCAGGAAGCCCTGAGTTCCAGGCTTACTTCATCTGCCAAAGGCATCCCAAAGGGAGTGCAGAAGTGCCACAACATGGCTGCTCTCACGGCTTTTTCCTTGGCAAGAAGCCTAACATCAGGCTGATTTACTTTCCCAGGGTTACTGTTAGGCTTAGGCCTAGGGCTAGGATTTTTGAAACTAGGAAGCCCTTAGCTCCAGGCACACTGCAGCTGTTCAAGGCATCCCAAGGGGAGTACAAAAGTGCAACAACATGGCAGCTTTCACAGCTTTTTCCTTGGCACCATCCCTATACCTAGGCTGGTTTATCTGCCTAGGGTTAGGGTTAGGGTTCAGCCTAGGGCTTGAATTTTTTTATCCAGGAAGCCCTGAGTTCCAGGCTTACTTCATCTGCCAAAGGCATCCCAAAGGGAGTGCAGAAGTGCCACAACATGGCTGCTTTCACGGCTTTTCCCTTAGGAAGAACCCTAATACCCGGCTGATTTACCTTCCTAGGGTTACTGTTAGGCTTAGGCCTAGGACTTTTAAAACCAGGAAGCCCTGGGCTCCAGGCACACTGCAGCTGCAAAAGGCATCCCAAGGGGAGCGCAAAAGTGACGCAACTTGGCTGCCACCACTGATATTTCCATGAGACCATCCCGAACCATAGGCTGATTTTCCTTCCTAGGGTTAAGGTTTGAGTTACGCCTAGGGTAAGGGTTCTATTAACCAGAAAGCCCTGAGTTCCAAGAACACAGCAGCTGCGAAGGACTAGCCAAGAAGAGCGCAAAAGTACCACAACATGCCTGCCTCCACAGCTTTTTCCTTGGGGACATGCCTAATTCCTGGCTGATTTGCCTTTCTCGTCTTAGGGTTGGGGTTCGGCCTAGGGCTAGGATTTTTAAAATCAGGAAGCCCTGAGTTCCAGGCACACTGGAGCTGTGAAACGCATCCAAAAGGGAGTGCAAAAGTGCCACAACATGGCTGCTTTCACGGCTTTTTCCTTGGCAAGAAGCCTAACACCAGGCTGATTTACTTTCCCAGGGTTACTGTTAGGCTTAGGCCTAGGGCTAGGATTTTTGAAACTAGGAGGCCCTTAGCTCCAGGCACACTGCAGCTGTTCAAGGCATCCCAAGGGGAGTACAAAAGTGCAACAACATGGCAGTTTTCACAGCTTATTCCTTTGCACCATCCCTATACCTAGGCTGATTTATCTGCCTAGGGTTAGGGTTAGGGTTCAGCCTAGGGCTTGGATTTCTTCAACCAGGAAGCCCTGAGTTCCAGGCTTACTTCATCTGCCAAAGGCATCCCAAAGGGAGTGCAGAAGTGCCACAACATGGCTGCTTTCACAGCTTTTTCCTTGGCAAGAAGCCTAACACCAGGCTGATTTACTTTCCCAGGGTTACTGTTAGGCTTAGGCCTAGGACTTTTAAAACCAGGAAGCCCTGGGCTCCAGGCACACTGCAGCTGCAAAAGGCATCCCAAGGGGAGCGCAAAAGTGACGCAACTTGGCTGCCACCACTGATATTTCCATGAGACCATCCCGAACCATAGGCTGATTTTCCTTCCTAGGGTTAAGGTTTGAGTTACGCCTAGGGTAAGGGTTCTATTAACCAGAAAGCCCTGAGTTCCAAGAACACAGCAGCTGCGAAGGACTAGCCAAGAAGAGTGCAAAAGTACCACAACATGCCTGCCTCCACAGCTTTTTCCTTGGGGACATGCCTAATTCCTGGCTGATTTGCCTTTCTCGTCTTAGGGTTGGGGTTCGGCCTAAGGCTAGGATTTTTAAAAGCAGGAAGCCCTGAGTTCCAGGCACACTGCAGCTGTGAAAGGCATCCAAAAGGGAGTGCAAAAGTGCCACAACATGGCTGCTTTCACGGCTTTTTCCTTGGCCAGACGCCTTACACCAGGCTGATTTACTTTCCCAGGGTTACTGTTAGGCTTAGGCCTAGGGCTAGGATTTTTGAAACTAGGAAGCCCTTAGCTCCAGGCACACTGCAGCTGTTCAAGGCATCCCAAGGGGAGTACAAAAGTGCAACAACATGGCAGCTTTCACAGCTTTTTCCTTGGCACCATCCCTATACCTAGGCTGATTTATCTGCCTAGGGTTAGGGTTAGGGTTCAGCCTAGGGCTAGGATTTTTTTAACCAGGAAGCCCTGAGTTCCAGGCTTACTTCATCTGCCAAAGGCATCCCAAAGGGAGTGCAGAAGTGCCACAACATGGCTGCTCTCACGGCTTTTTCCTTGGCAAGAAGCCTAACATCAGGCTGATTTACTTTCCCAGGGTTACTGTTAGGCTTAGGCCTAGGGCTAGGATTTTTGAAACTAGGAAGCCCTTAGCTCCAGGCACACTGCAGCTGTTCAAGGCATCCCAAGGGGAGTACAAAAGTGCAACAACATGGCAGCTTTCACAGCTTTTTCCTTGGCACCATCCCTATACCTAGGCTGGTTTATCTGCCTAGGGTTAGGGTTAGGGTTCAGCCTAGGGCTTGAATTTTTTTAACCAGGAAGCCCTGAGTTCCAGGCTTACTTCATCTGCCAAAGGCATCCCAAAGGGAGTGCAGAAGTGCCACAACATGGCTGCTTTCACGGCTTTTCCCTTAGGAAGAACCCTAATACCCGGCTGATTTACCTTCCTAGGGTTACTGTTAGGCTTAGGCCTAGGACTTTTAAAACCAGGAAGCCCTGGGCTCCAGGCACACTGCAGCTGCAAAAGGCATCCCAAGGGGAGCGCAAAAGTGACGCAACTTGGCTGCCACCACTGATATTTCCATGAGACCATCCCGAACCATAGGCTGATTTTCCTTCCTAGGGTTAAGGTTTGAGTTACGCCTAGGGTAAGGGTTCTATTAACCAGAAAGCCCTGAGTTCCAAGAACACAGCAGCTGCGAAGGACTAGCCAAGAAGAGCGCAAAAGTACCACAACATGCCTGCCTCCACAGCTTTTTCCTTGGGGACATGCCTAATTCCTGGCTGATTTGCCTTTCTCGTCTTAGGGTTGGGGTTCGGCCTAGGGCTAGGATTTTTAAAATCAGGAAGCCCTGAGTTCCAGGCACACTGGAGCTGTGAAAGGCATCCAAAAGGGAGTGCAAAAGTGCCACAACATGGCTGCTTTCACGGCTTTTTCCTTGGCAAGAAGCCTAACACCAGGCTGATTTACTTTCCCAGGGTTACTGTTAGGCTTAGGCCTAGGGCTAGGATTTTTGAAACTAGGAGGCCCTTAGCTCCAGGCACACTGCAGCTGTTCAAGGCATCCCAAGGGGAGTACAAAAGTGCAACAACATGGCAGTTTTCACAGCTTTTTCCTTGGCACCATCCCTATACCTAGGCTGATTTATCTGCCTAGGGTTAGGGTTAGGGTTCAGCCTAGGGCTTGGATTTCTTTAACCAGGAAGCCCTGAGTTCCAGGCTTACTTCATCTGCCAAAGGCATCCCAAAGGGAGTGCAGAAGTGCCACAACATGGCTGCTCTCACGGCTTTTTCCTTGGCAAGAAGCCTAACATCAGGCTGATTTACTTTCCCAGGGTTACTGTTAGGCTTAGGCCTAGGGCTAGGATTTTTGAAACTAGGAAGCCCTTAGCTCCAGGCACACTGCAGCTGTTCAAGGCATCCCAAGGGGAGTACAAAAGTGCAACAACATGGCAGCTTTCACAGCTTTTTCCTTGGCACCATCCCTATACCTAGGCTGGTTTATCTGCCTAGGGTTAGGGTTAGGGTTCAGCCTAGGGCTTGAATTTTTTTAACCAGGAAGCCCTGAGTTCCAGGCTTACTTCATCTGCCAAAGGCATCCCAAAGGGAGTGCAGAAGTGCCACAACATGGCTGCTTTCACGGCTTTTCCCTTAGGAAGAACCCTAATACCCGGCTGATTTACCTTCCTAGGGTTACTGTTAGGCTTAGGCCTAGGACTTTTAAAACCAGGAAGCCCTGGGCTCCAGGCACACTGCAGCTGCAAAAGGCATCCCAAGGGGAGCGCAAAAGTGACGCAACTTGGCTGCCACCACTGATATTTCCATGAGACCATCCCGAACCATAGGCTGATTTTCCTTCCTAGGGTTAAGGTTTGAGTTACGCCTAGGGTAAGGGTTCTATTAACCAGAAAGCCCTGAGTTCCAAGAACACAGCAGCTGCGAAGGACTAGCCAAGAAGAGCGCAAAAGTACCACAACATGCCTGCCTCCACAGCTTTTTCCTTGGGGACATGCCTAATTCCTGGCTGATTTGCCTTTCTCGTCTTAGGGTTGGGGTTCGGCCTAGGGCTAGGATTTTTAAAATCAGGAAGCCCTGAGTTCCAGGCACACTGGAGCTGTGAAAGGCATCCAAAAGGGAGTGCAAAAGTGCCACAACATGGCTGCTTTCACGGCTTTTTCCTTGGCAAGAAGCCTAACACCAGGCTGATTTACTTTCCCAGGGTTACTGTTAGGCTTAGGCCTAGGGCTAGGATTTTTGAAACTAGGAGGCCCTTAGCTCCAGGCACACTGCAGCTGTTCAAGGCATCCCAAGGGGAGTACAAAAGTGCAACAACATGGCATCTTTCACAGCTTTTTCCTTGGCACCATCCCTATACCTAGGCTGATTTATCTGCCTAGGGTTAGGGTTAGGGTTCAGCCTAGGGCTTGAATTTTTTTTACCAGGAAGCCCTGAGTTCCAGGCTTACTTCATCTGCCAAAGGCATCCCAAAGGGAGTGCAGAAGTGCCACAACATGGCTGCTTTCACGGCTTTTCCCTTAGGAAGAACCCTAATACCCGGCTGATTTACCTTCCTAGGGTTACTGTTAGGCTTAGGCCTAGGACTTTTAAAACCAGGAAGCCCTGGGCTCCAGGCACACTGCAGCTGCAAAAGGCATCCCAAGGGGAGCGCAAAAGTGACGCAACTTGGCTGCCACCACTGATATTTCCATGAGACCATCCCGAACCATAGGCTGATTTTCCTTCCTAGGGTTAAGGTTTGAGTTACGCCTAGGGTAAGGGTTCTATTAACCAGAAAGCCCTGAGTTCCAAGAACACAGCAGCTGCGAAGGACTAGCCAAGAAGAGCGCAAAAGTACCACAACATGCCTGCCTCCACAGCTTTTTCCTTGGGGACATGCCTAATTCCTGGCTGATTTGCCTTTCTCGTCTTAGGGTTGGGGTTCGGCCTAGGGCTAGGATTTTTAAAATCAGGAAGCCCTGAGTTCCAGGCACACTGGAGCTGTGAAAGGCATCCAAAAGGGAGTGCAAAAGTGCCACAACATGGCTGCTTTCACGGCTTTTTCCTTGGCAAGAAGCCTAACACCAGGCTGATTTACTTTCCCAGGGTTACTGTTAGGCTTAGGCCTAGGGCTAGGATTTTTGAAACTAGGAGGCCCTTAGCTCCAGGCACACTGCAGCTGTTCAAGGCATCCCAAGGGGAGTACAAAAGTGCAACAACATGGCAGTTTTCACAGCTTTTTCCTTGGCACCATCCCTATACCTAGGCTGATTTATCTGCCTAGGGTTAGGGTTAGGGTTCAGCCTAGGGCTTGGATTTCTTTAACCAGGAAGCCCTGAGTTCCAGGCTTACTTCATCTGCCAAAGGCATCCCAAAGGGAGTGCAGAAGTGCCACAACATGGCTGCTCTCACGGCTTTTTCCTTGGCAAGAAGCCTAACATCAGGCTGATTTACTTTCCCAGGGTTACTGTTAGGCTTAGGCCTAGGGCTAGGATTTTTGAAACTAGGAAGCCCTTAGCTCCAGGCACACTGCAGCTGTTCAAGGCATCCCAAGGGGAGTACAAAAGTGCAACAACATGGCAGCTTTCACAGCTTTTTCCTTGGCACCATCCCTATACCTAGGCTGGTTTATCTGCCTAGGGTTAGGGTTAGGGTTCAGCCTAGGGCTTGAATTTTTTTAACCAGGAAGCCCTGAGTTCCAGGCTTACTTCATCTGCCAAAGGCATCCCAAAGGGAGTGCAGAAGTGCCACAACATGGCTGCTTTCACGGCTTTTCCCTTAGGAAGAACCCTAATACCCGGCTGATTTACCTTCCTAGGGTTACTGTTAGGCTTAGGCCTAGGACTTTTAAAACCAGGAAGCCCTGGGCTCCAGGCACACTGCAGCTGCAAAAGGCATCCCAAGGGGAGCGCAAAAGTGACGCAACTTGGCTGCCACCACTGATATTTCCATGAGACCATCCCGAACCATAGGCTGATTTTCCTTCCTAGGGTTAAGGTTTGAGTTACGCCTAGGGTAAGGGTTCTATTAACCAGAAAGCCCTGAGTTCCAAGAACACAGCAGCTGCGAAGGACTAGCCAAGAAGAGCGCAAAAGTACCACAACATGCCTGCCTCCACAGCTTTTTCCTTGGGGACATGCCTAATTCCTGGCTGATTTGCCTTTCTCGTCTTAGGGTTGGGGTTCGGCCTAGGGCTAGGATTTTTAAAATCAGGAAGCCCTGAGTTCCAGGCACACTGGAGCTGTGAAAGGCATCCAAAAGGGAGTGCAAAAGTGCCACAACATGGCTGCTTTCACGGCTTTTTCCTTGGCAAGAAGCCTAACACCAGGCTGATTTACTTTCCCAGGGTTACTGTTAGGCTTAGGCCTAGGGCTAGGATTTTTGAAACTAGGAGGCCCTTAGCTCCAGGCACACTGCAGCTGTTCAAGGCATCCCAAGGGGAGTACAAAAGTGCAACAACATGGCATCTTTCACAGCTTTTTCCTTGGCACCATCCCTATACCTAGGCTGATTTATCTGCCTAGGGTTAGGGTTAGGGTTCAGCCTAGGGCTTGAATTTTTTTTACCAGGAAGCCCTGAGTTCCAGGCTTACTTCATCTGCCAAAGGCATCCCAAAGGGAGTGCAGAAGTGCCACAACATGGCTGCTTTCACGGCTTTTCCCTTAGGAAGAACCCTAATACCCGGCTGATTTACCTTCCTAGGGTTACTGTTAGGCTTAGGCCTAGGACTTTTAAAACCAGGAAGCCCTGGGCTCCAGGCACACTGCAGCTGCGAAAGGCATCCCAAGGGGAGCGCAAAAGTGGCGCAACTTGGCTGCCACCACTGATATTTCCATGAGACCATCCCGAACCATAGGCTGATTTTCCTTCCTAGGGTTAAGGTTTGAGTTACGCCTAGGGTAAGGGTCTATTAACCAGAAAGCCCTGAGTTCCAAGAACACAGCAGCTGCGAAGGACTAGCCAAGAAGAGCGCAAAAGTACCACAACATGCCTGCCTCCACAGCTTTTTCCTTGGGGACATGCCTAATTCCTGGCTGATTTGCCTTTCTCGTCTTAGGGTTGGGGTTCGGCCTAGGGCTAGGATTTTTAAAAGCAGGAAGCCCTGAGTTCCAGGCACACTGGAGCTGTGAAAGGCATCCAAAAGGGAGTGCAAAAGTGCCACAACATGGCTGCTTTCACGGCTTTTTCCTTGGCAAGAAGCCTAACATCAGGCTGATTTACTTTCCCAGGGTTACTGTTAGGCTTAGGCCTAGGGCTAGGATTTTTGAAACTAGGAAGCCCTTAGCTCCAGGCACACTGCAGCTGTTCAAGGCATCCCAAGGGGAGTACAAAAGTGCAACAACATGGCAGCTTTCACAGCTTTTTCCTTGGCACCATCCCTATACCTAGGCTGATTTATCTGCCTAGGGTTAGGGTTAGGGTTCAGCCTAGGGCTTGAATTTTTTTAACCAGGAAGCCCTGAGTTCCAGGCTTACTTCATCTGCCAAAGGCATCCCAAAGGGAGTGCAGAAGTGCCACAACATGGCTGCTTTCACGGCTTTTCCCTTAGGAAGAACCCTAATACCCGGCTGATTTACCTTCCTAGGGTTACTGTTAGGCTTAGGCCTAGGACTTTTAAAACCAGGAAGCCCTGGGCTCCAGGCACACTGCAGCTGCAAAAGGCATCCCAAGGGGAGCGCAAAAGTGACGCAACTTGGCTGCCACCACTGATATTTCCATGAGACCATCCCGAACCATAGGCTGATTTTCCTTCCTAGGGTTAAGGTTTGAGTTACGCCTAGGGTAAGGGTTCTATTAACCAGAAAGCCCTGAGTTCCAAGAACACAGCAGCTGCGAAGGACTAGCCAAGAAGAGCGCAAAAGTACCACAACATGCCTGCCTCCACAGCTTTTTCCTTGGGGACATGCCTAATTCCTGGCTGATTTGCCTTTCTCGTCTTAGGGTTGGGGTTCGGCCTAGGGCTAGGATTTTTAAAAGCAGGAAGCCCTGAGTTCCAGGCACACTGGAGCTGTGAAAGGCATCCAAAAGGGAGTGCAAAAGTGCCACAACATGGCTGCTTTCACGGCTTTTTCCTTGGCAAGACGCCTAACACCAGGCTGACTTACATTCCCAGGGTTACTGTTAGGCTTAGGCCTAGGGCTAGGATTTTTAAAACTAGGAAGCCCTTAGCTCCAGGCACACTGCAGCTGTTCAAGGCATCCCAAGGGGAGTACAAAAGTGCAACAACATGGCAGTTTTCACAGCTTTTTCCTTGGCATCATCCCTATACCTAGGCTGATTTATCTGCCTAGGGTTAGGGTTAGGGTTCAGCCTAGGGCTTGGATTTCTTTAACCAGGAAGCCCTGAGTTCCAGGCTTACTTCATCTGCCAAAGGCATCCCAAAGGGAGTGCAGAAGTGCCACAACATGGCTGCTTTCACGGCTTTTCCCTTAGGAAGAACCCTAATACCCGGCTGATTTACCTTCCTAGGGTTACTGTTAGGCTTAGGCCTAGGACTTTTAAAACCAGGAAGCCCTGGGCTCCAGGCACACTGCAGCTGCAAAAGGCATCCCAAGGGGAGCGCAAAAGTGATGCAACTTGGCTGCCACCACTGATATTTCCATGAGACCATCCCGAACCATAGGCTGATTTTCCTTCCTAGGGTTAAGGTTTGAGTTACGCCTAGGGTAAGGGTCTATTAACCAGAAAGCCCTGAGTTCCAAGAACACAGCAGCTGCGAAGGACTAGCCAAGAAGAGCGCAAAAGTACCACAACATGCCTGCCTCCACAGCTTTTTCCTTGGGGACATGCCTAATTCCTGGCTGATTTGCCTTTCTCGTCTTAGGGTTGGGGTTCGGCCTAGGGCTAGGATTTTTAAAAGCAGGAAGCCCTGAGTTCCAGGCACACTGGAGCTGTGAAAGGCATCCAAAAGGGAGTGCAAAAGTGCCACAACATGGCTGCTTTCACGGCTTTTTCCTTGGCAAGAAGCCTAACATCAGGCTGATTTACTTTCCCAGGGTTACTGTTAGGCTTAGGCCTAGGGCTAGGATTTTTGAAACTAGGAAGCCCTTAGCTCCAGGCACACTGCAGCTGTTCAAGGCATCCCAAGGGGAGTACAAAAGTGCAACAACATGGCAGCTTTCACAGCTTTTTCCTTGGCACCATCCCTATACCTAGGCTGATTTATCTGCCTAGGGTTAGGGTTAGGGTTCAGCCTAGGGCTTGAATTTTTTTAACCAGGAAGCCCTGAGTTCCAGGCTTACTTCATCTGCCAAAGGCATCCCAAAGGGAGTGCAGAAGTGCCACAACATGGCTGCTTTCACGGCTTTTCCCTTAGGAAGAACCCTAATACCCGGCTGATTTACCTTCCTAGGGTTACTGTTAGGCTTAGGCCTAGGACTTTTAAAACCAGGAAGCCCTGGGCTCCAGGCACACTGCAGCTGCAAAAGGCATCCCAAGGGGAGCGCAAAAGTGACGCAACTTGGCTGCCACCACTGATATTTCCATGAGACCATCCCGAACCATAGGCTGATTTTCCTTCCTAGGGTTAAGGTTTGAGTTACGCCTAGGGTAAGGGTTCTATTAACCAGAAAGCCCTGAGTTCCAAGAACACAGCAGCTGCGAAGGTCTAGCCAAGAAGAGCGCAAAAGTACCACAACATGCCTGCCTCCACAGCTTTTTCCTTGGGGACATGCCTAATTCCTGGCTGATTTGCCTTTCTCGTCTTAGGGTTGGGGTTCGGCCTAGGGCTAGGATTTTTAAAAGCAGGAAGCCCTGAGTTCCAGGCACACTGGAGCTGTGAAAGGCATCCAAAAGGGAGTGCAAAAGTGCCACAACATGGCTGCTTTCACGGCTTTTTCCTTGGCAAGAAGCCTAACATCAGGCTGATTTACTTTCCCAGGGTTACTGTTAGGCTTAGGCCTAGGGCTAGGATTTTTGAAACTAGGAAGCCCTTAGCTCCAGGCACACTGCAGCTGTTCAAGGCATCCCAAGGGGAGTACAAAAGTGCAACAACATGGCAGCTTTCACAGCTTTTTCCTTGGCACCATCCCTATACCTAGGCTGATTTATCTGCCTAGGGTTAGGGTTAGGGTTCAGCCTAGGGCTTGGATTTCTTTAACCAGGAAGCCCTGAGTTCCAGGCTTACTTCATCTGCCAAAGGCATCCCAAAGGGAGTGCAGAAGTGCCACAACATGGCTGCTTTCACGGCTTTTCCCTTAGGAAGAACCCTAATACCCGGCTGATTTACCTTCCTAGGGTTACTGTTAGGCTTAGGCCTAGGACTTTTAAAACCAGGAAGCCCTGGGCTCCAGGCACACTGCAGCTGCAAAAGGCATCCCAAGGGGAGCGCAAAAGTGATGCAACTTGGCTGCCACCACTGATATTTCCATGAGACCATCCCGAACCATAGGCTGATTTTCCTTCCTAGGGTTAAGGTTTGAGTTACGCCTAGGGTAAGGGTCTATTAACCAGAAAGCCCTGAGTTCCAAGAACACAGCAGCTGCGAAGGACTAGCCAAGAAGAGCGCAAAAGTACCACAACATGCCTGCCTCCACAGCTTTTTCCTTGGGGACATGCCTAATTCCTGGCTGATTTGCCTTTCTCGTCTTAGGGTTGGGGTTCGGCCTAGGGCTAGGATTTTTAAAAGCAGGAAGCCCTGAGTTCCAGGCACACTGGAGCTGTGAAAGGCATCCAAAAGGGAGTGCAAAAGTGCCACAACATGGCTGCTTTCACGGCTTTTTCCTTGGCAAGAAGCCTAACATCAGGCTGATTTACTTTCCCAGGGTTACTGTTAGGCTTAGGCCTAGGGCTAGGATTTTTGAAACTAGGAAGCCCTTAGCTCCAGGCACACTGCAGCTGTTCAAGGCATCCCAAGGGGAGTACAAAAGTGCAACAACATGGCAGCTTTCACAGCTTTTTCCTTGGCACCATCCCTATACCTAGGCTGATTTATCTGCCTAGGGTTAGGGTTAGGGTTCAGCCTAGGGCTTGAATTTTTTTAACCAGGAAGCCCTGAGTTCCAGGCTTACTTCATCTGCCAAAGGCATCCCAAAGGGAGTGCAGAAGTGCCACAACATGGCTGCTTTCACGGCTTTTCCCTTAGGAAGAACCCTAATACCCGGCTGATTTACCTTCCTAGGGTTACTGTTAGGCTTAGGCCTAGGACTTTTAAAACCAGGAAGCCCTGGGCTCCAGGCACACTGCAGCTGCAAAAGGCATCCCAAGGGGAGCGCAAAAGTGACGCAACTTGGCTGCCACCACTGATATTTCCATGAGACCATCCCGAACCATAGGCTGATTTTCCTTCCTAGGGTTAAGGTTTGAGTTACGCCTAGGGTAAGGGTTCTATTAACCAGAAAGCCCTGAGTTCCAAGAACACAGCAGCTGCGAAGGTCTAGCCAAGAAGAGCGCAAAAGTACCACAACATGCCTGCCTCCACAGCTTTTTCCTTGGGGACATGCCTAATTCCTGGCTGATTTGCCTTTCTCGTCTTAGGGTTGGGGTTCGGCCTAGGGCTAGGATTTTTAAAAGCAGGAAGCCCTGAGTTCCAGGCACACTGGAGCTGTGAAAGGCATCCAAAAGGGAGTGCAAAAGTGCCACAACATGGCTGCTTTCACGGCTTTTTCCTTGGCAAGAAGCCTAACATCAGGCTGATTTACTTTCCCAGGGTTACTGTTAGGCTTAGGCCTAGGGCTAGGATTTTTGAAACTAGGAAGCCCTTAGCTCCAGGCACACTGCAGCTGTTCAAGGCATCCCAAGGGGAGTACAAAAGTGCAACAACATGGCAGCTTTCACAGCTTTTTCCTTGGCACCATCCCTATACCTAGGCTGATTTATCTGCCTAGGGTTAGGGTTAGGGTTCAGCCTAGGGCTTGGATTTCTTTAACCAGGAAGCCCTGAGTTCCAGGCTTACTTCATCTGCCAAAGGCATCCCAAAGGGAGTGCAGAAGTGCCACAACATGGCTGCTTTCACGGCTTTTCCCTTAGGAAGAACCCTAATACCCGGCTGATTTACCTTCCTAGGGTTACTGTTAGGCTTAGGCCTAGGACTTTTAAAACCAGGAAGCCCTGGGCTCCAGGCACACTGCAGCTGCAAAAGGCATCCCAAGGGGAGCGCAAAAGTGACGCAACTTGGCTGCCACCACTGATATTTCCATGAGACCATCCCGAACCATAGGCTGATTTTCCTTCCTAGGGTTAAGGTTTGAGTTACGCCTAGGGTAAGGGTTCTATTAACCAGAAAGCCCTGAGTTCCAAGAACACAGCAGCTGCGAAGGACTAGCCAAGAAGAGCGCAAAAGTACCACAACATGCCTGCCTCCACAGCTTTTTCCTTGGGGACATGCCTAATTCCTGGCTGATTTGCCTTTCTCGTCTTAGGGTTGGGGTTCGGCCTAGGGCTAGGATTTTTAAAAGCAGGAAGCCCTGAGTTCCAGGCACACTGGAGCTGTGAAAGGCATCCAAAAGGGAGTGCAAAAGTGCCACAACATGGCTGCTTTCACGGCTTTTTCCTTGGCAAGAAGCCTAATATCAGGCTGATTTACTTTCCCAGGGTTACTGTTAGGCTTAGGCCTAGGGCTAGGATTTTTGAAACTAGGAAGCCCTTAGCTCCAGGCACACTGCAGCTGTTCAAGGCATCCCAAGGGGAGTACAAAAGTGCAACAACATGGCTGCTTTCACGGCTTTTTCCTTGGCAAGAAGCCTAACATCAGGCTGATTTACTTTCCCAGGGTTACTGTTAGGCTTAGGCCTAGGGCTAGGATTTTTGAAACTAGGAAGCCCTTAGCTCCAGGCACACTGCAGCTGTTCAAGGCATCCCAAGGGGAGTACAAAAGTGCAACAACATGGCAGCTTTCACAGCTTTTTCCTTGGCACCATCCCTATACCTAGGCTGATTTATCTGCCTAGGGTTAGGGTTAGGGTTCAGCCTAGGGCTTGGATTTCTTTAACCAGGAAGCCCTGAGTTCCAGGCTTACTTCATCTGCCAAAGGCATCCCAAAGGGAGTGCAGAAGTGCCACAACATGGCTGCTCTCACGGCTTTTTCCTTGGCAAGAAGCCTAACATCAGGCTGATTTACTTTCCCAGGGTTACTGTTAGGCTTAGGCCTAGGGCTAGGATTTTTGAAACTAGGAAGCCCTTAGCTCCAGGCACACTGCAGCTGTTCAAGGCATCCCAAGGGGAGTACAAAAGTGCAACAACATGGCAGCTTTCACAGCTTTTTCCTTGGCACCATCCCTATACCTAGGCTGATTTATCTGCCTAGGGTTAGGGTTAGGGTTCAGCCTAGGGCTTGGATTTCTTTAACCAGGAAGCCCTGAGTTCCAGGCTTACTTCATCTGCCAAAGGCATTCCAAAGGGAGTGCAGAAGTGCCACAACATGGCTGCTTTCACGGCTTTTCCCTTAGGAAGAACCCTAATACCCGGCTGATTTACCTTCCTAGGGTTACTGTTAGGCTTAGGCCTGGGACTTTTAAAACCAGGAAGCCCTGGGCTCCAGGCACACTGCAGCTGCAAAAGGCATCCCAAGGGGAGCGCAAAAGTGACGCAACTTGGCTGCCACCACTGATATTTCCATGAGACCATCCCGAACCATAGGCTGATTTTCCTTCCTAGGGTTAAGGTTTGAGTTACGCCTAGGGTAAGGGTTCTATTAACCAGAAAGCCCTGAGTTCCAAGAACACAGCAGCTGCGAAGGACTAGCCAAGAAGAGCGCAAAAGTACCACAACATGCCTGCCTCCACAGCTTTTTCCTTGGGGACATGCCTAATTCCTGGCTGATTTGCCTTTCTCGTCTTAGGGTTGGGGTTCGGCCTAGGGCTAGGATTTTTAAAAGCAGGAAGCCCTGAGTTCCAGGCACACTGGAGCTGTGAAAGGCATCCAAAAGGGAGTGCAAAAGTGCCACAACATGGCTGCTTTCACGGCTTTTTCCTTGGCAAGAAGCCTAACATCAGGCTGATTTACTTTCCCAGGGTTACTGTTAGGCTTAGGCCTAGGGCTAGGATTTTTGAAACTAGGAAGCCCTTAGCTCCAGGCACACTGCAGCTGTTCAAGGCATCCCAAGGGGAGTACAAAAGTGCAACAACATGGCAGCTTTCACAGCTTTTTCCTTGGCACCATCCCTATACCTAGGCTGATTTATCTGCCTAGGGTTAGGGTTAGGGTTCAGCCTAGGGCTTGGATTTCTTTAACCAGGAAGCCCTGAGTTCCAGGCTTACTTCATCTGCCAAAGGCATCCCAAAGGGAGTGCAGAAGTGCCACAACATGGCTGCTCTCACGGCTTTTCCCTTAGGAAGAACCCTAATACCCGGCTGATTTACCTTCCTAGGGTTACTGTTAGGCTTAGGCCTAGGACTTTTAAAACCAGGAAGCCCTGGGCTCCAGGCACACTGCAGCTGCAAAAGGCATCCCAAGGGGAGCGCAAAAGTGACGCAACTTGGCTGCCACCACTGATATTTCCATGAGACCATCCCGAACCATAGGCTGATTTTCCTTCCTAGGGTTAAGGTTTGAGTTACGCCTAGGGTAAGGGTTCTATTAACCAGAAAGCCCTGAGTTCCAAGAACACAGCAGCTGCGAAGGACTAGCCAAGAAGAGCGCAAAAGTACCACAACATGCCTGCCTCCACAGCTTTTTCCTTGGGGACATGCCTAATTCCTGGCTGATTTGCCTTTCTCGTCTTAGGGTTGGGGTTCGGCCTAGGGCTAGGATTTTTAAAAGCAGGAAGCCCTGAGTTCCAGGCACACTGGAGCTGTGAAAGGCATCCAAAAGGGAGTGCAAAAGTGCCACAACATGGCTGCTTTCACGGCTTTTTCCTTGGCAAGAAGCCTAACATCAGGCTGATTTACTTTCCCAGGGTTACTGTTAGGCTTAGGCCTAGGGCTAGGATTTTTGAAACTAGGAAGCCCTTAGCTCCAGGCACACTGCAGCTGTTCAAGGCATCCCAAGGGGAGTACAAAAGTGCAACAACATGGCAGCTTTCACAGCTTTTTCCTTGGCACCATCCCTATACCTAGGCTGATTTATCTGCCTAGGGTTAGGGTTAGGGTTCAGCCTAGGGCTTGGATTTCTTTAACCAGGAAGCCCTGAGTTCCAGGCTTACTTCATCTGCCAAAGGCATCCCAAAGGGAGTGCAGAAGTGCCACAACATGGCTGCTCTCACGGCTTTTTCCTTGGCAAGAAGCCTAACATCAGGCTGATTTACTTTCCCAGGGTTACTGTTAGGCTTAGGCCTAGGGCTAGGATTTTTGAAACTAGGAAGCCCTTAGCTCCAGGCACACTGCAGCTGTTCAAGGCATCCCAAGGGGAGTACAAAAGTGCAACAACATGGCAGCTTTCACAGCTTTTTCCTTGGCACCATCCCTATACCTAGGCTGATTTATCTGCCTAGGGTTAGGGTTAGGGTTCAGCCTAGGGCTTGGATTTCTTTAACCAGGAAGCCCTGAGTTCCAGGCTTACTTCATCTGCCAAAGGCATCCCAAAGGGAGTGCAGAAGTGCCACAACATGGCTGCTTTCACGGCTTTTCCCTTAGGAAGAACCCTAATACCCGGCTGATTTACCTTCCTAGGGTTACTGTTAGGCTTAGGCCTAGGACTTTTAAAACCAGGAAGCCCTGGGCTCCAGGCACACTGCAGCTGCAAAAGGCATCCCAAGGGGAGCGCAAAAGTGACGCAACTTGGCTGCCACCACTGATATTTCCATGAGACCATCCCGAACCATAGGCTGATTTTCCTTCCTAGGGTTAAGGTTTGAGTTACGCCTAGGGTAAGGGTTCTATTAACCAGAAAGCCCTGAGTTCCAAGAACACAGCAGCTGCGAAGGACTAGCCAAGAAGAGCGCAAAAGTACCACAACATGCCTGCCTCCACAGCTTTTTCCTTGGGGACATGCCTAATTCCTGGCTGATTTGCCTTTCTCGTCTTAGGGTTGGGGTTCGGCCTAGGGCTAGGATTTTTAAAAGCAGGAAGCCCTGAGTTCCAGGCACACTGGAGCTGTGAAAGGCATCCAAAAGGGAGTGCAAAAGTGCCACAACATGGCTGCTTTCACGGCTTTTTCCTTGGCAAGAAGCCTAACATCAGGCTGATTTACTTTCCCAGGGTTACTGTTAGGCTTAGGCCTAGGGCTAGGATTTTTGAAACTAGGAAGCCCTTAGCTCCAGGCACACTGCAGCTGTTCAAGGCATCTCAAGGGGAGTACAAAAGTGCAACAACATGGCAGCTTTCACAGCTTTTTCCTTGGCACCATCCCTATACCTAGGCTGATTTATCTGCCTAGGGTTAGGGTTAGGGTTCAGCCTAGGGCTTGGATTTCTTTAACCAGGAAGCCCTGAGTTCCAGGCTTACTTCATCTGCCAAAGGCATCCCAAAGGGAGTGCAGAAGTGCCACAACATGGCTGCTCTCACGGCTTTTTCCTTGGCAAGAAGCCTAACATCAGGCTGATTTACCTTCCCAGGGTTACTGTTAGGCTTAGGCCTAGGGCTAGGATTTTTGAAACTAGGAAGCCCTTAGCTCCAGGCACACTGCAGCTGTTCAAGGCATCCCAAGGGGAGTACAAAAGTGCAACAACATGGCAGCTTTCACAGCTTTTTCCTTGGCACCATCGCTATACCTAGGCTGATTTATCTGCCTAGGGTTAGGGTTAGGGTTCAGCCTAGGGCTTGAATTTTTTTAACCAGGAAGCCCTGAGTTCCAGGCTTACTTCATCTGCCAAAGGCATCCCAAAGGGAGTGCAGAAGTGCCACAACATGGCTGCTTTCACGGCTTTTCCCTTAGGAAGAACCCTAATACCCGGCTGATTTACCTTCCTAGGGTTACTGTTAGGCTTAGGCCTAGGACTTTTAAAACCAGGAAGCCCTGGGCTCCAGGCACACTGCAGCTGCGAAAGGCATCCCAAGGGGAGCGCAAAAGTGACGCAACTTGGCTGCCACCACTGATATTTCCATGAGACCATCCCGAACCATAGGCTGATTTTCCTTCCTAGGGTTAAGGTTTGAGTTACGCCTAGGGTAAGGGTTCTATTAACCAGAAAGCCCTGAGTTCCAAGAACACAGCAGCTGCGAAGGACTAGCCAAGAAGAGCGCAAAAGTACCACAACATGCCTGCCTCCACAGCTTTTTCCTTGGGGACATGCCTAATTCCTGGCTGATTTGCCTTTCTCGTCTTAGGGTTGGGGTTCGGCCTAGGGCTAGGATTTTTAAAAGCAGGAAGCCCTGAGTTCCAGGCACACTGGAGCTGTGAAAGGCATCCAAAAGGGAGTGCAAAAGTGCCACAACATGGCTGCTTTCACGGCTTTTTCCTTGGCAAGAAGCCTAACACCAGGCTGATTTACTTTCCCAGGGTTACTGTTAGGCTTAGGCCTAGGGCTAGGATTTTTGAAACTAGGAGGCCCTTAGCTCCAGGCACACTGCAGCTGTTCAAGGCATCCCAAGGGGAGTACAAAAGTGCAACAACATGGCATCTTTAACAGCTTTTTCCTTGGCACCATCCCTATACCTAGGCTGATTTATCTGCCTAGGGTTAGGGTTAGGGTTCAGCCTAGGGCTTGAATTTTTTTTACCAGGAAGCCCTGAGTTCCAGGCTTACTTCATCTGCCAAAGGCATCCCAAAGGGAGTGCAGAAGTGCCACAACATGGCTGCTTTCACAGCTTTTCCCTTAGGAAGAACCCTAATACCCGGCTGATTTACCTTCCTAGGGTTACTGTTAGGCTTAGGCCTAGGACTTTTAAAACCAGGAAGCCCTGGGCTCCAGGCACACTGCAGCTGCAAAAGGCATCCCAAGGGGAGCGCAAAAGTGACGCAACTTGGCTGCCACCACTGATATTTCCATGAGACCATCCCGAACCATAGGCTGATTTTCCTTCCTAGGGTTAAGGTTTGAGTTACGCCTAGGGTAAGGGTTCTATTAACCAGAAAGCCCTGAGTTCCAAGAACACAGCAGCTGCGAAGGACTAGCCAAGAAGAGCGCAAAAGTACCACAACATGCCTGCCTCCACAGCTTTTTCCTTGGGGACATGCCTAATTCCTGGCTGATTTGCCTTTCTCGTCTTAGGGTTGGGGTTCGGCCTAGGGCTAGGATTTTTAAAAGCAGGAAGCCCTGAGTTCCAGGCACACTGGAGCTGTGAAAGGCATCCAAAAGGGAGTGCAAAAGTGCCACAACATGGCTGCTTTCACGGCTTTTTCCTTGGCAAGAAGCCTAACATCAGGCTGATTTACTTTCCCAGGGTTACTGTTAGGCTTAGGCCTAGGGCTAGGATTTTTGAAACTAGGAAGCCCTTAGCTCCAGGCACACTGCAGCTGTTCAAGGCATCCCAAGGGGGGTACAAAAGTGCAACAACATGGCAGCTTACACAGCTTTTTCCTTGGCACCATCCCTATACCTAGGCTGATTTATCTGCCTAGGGTTAGGGTTAGGGTTCAGCCTAGGGCTTGGATTTCTTTAACCAGGAAGCCCTGAGTTCCAGGCTTACTTCATCTGCCAAAGGCATCCCAAAGGGAGTGCAGAAGTGCCACAACATGGCTGCTCTCACGGCTTTTTCCTTGGCAAGAAGCCTAACATCAGGCTGATTTACCTTCCCAGGGTTACTGTTAGGCTTAGGCCTAGGGCTAGGATTTTTGAAACTAGGAAGCCCTTAGCTCCAGGCACACTGCAGCTGTTCAAGGCATCCCAAGGGGAGTACAAAAGTGCAACAACATGGCAGCTTTCACAGCTTTTTCCTTGGCACCATCCCTATACCTAGGCTGGTTTATCTGCCTAGGGTTAGGGTTAGGGTTCAGCCTAGGGCTTGGATTTCTTTAACCAGGAAGCCCTGAGTTCCAGGCTTACTTCATCTGCCAAAGGCATCCCAAAGGGAGTGCAGAAGTGCCACAACATGGCTGCTTTCACGGCTTTTCCCTTAGGAAGAACCCTAATACCCGGCTGATTTACCTTCCTAGGGTTACTGTTAGGCTTAGGCCTAGGACTTTTAAAACCAGGAAGCCCTGGGCTCCAGGCACACTGCAGCTGCAAAAGGCATCCCAAGGGGAGCGCAAAAGTGACGCAACTTGGCTGCCACCACTGATATTTCCATGAGACCATCCCGAACCATAGGCTGATTTTCCTTCCTAGGGTTAAGGTTTGAGTTACGCCTAGGGTAAGGGTTCTATTAACCAGAAAGCCCTGAGTTCCAAGAACACAGCAGCTGCGAAGGACTAGCCAAGAAGAGCGCAAAAGTACCACAACATGCCTGCCTCCACAGCTTTTTCCTTGGGGACATGCCTAATTCCTGGCTGATTTGCCTTTCTCGTCTTAGGGTTGGGGTTCGGCCTAGGGCTAGGATTTTTAAAAGCAGGAAGCCCTGAGTTCCAGGCACACTGGAGCTGTGAAAGGCATCCAAAAGGGAGTGCAAAAGTGCCACAACATGGCTGCTTTCACGGCTTTTTCCTTGGCAAGACGCCTAACACCAGGCTGACTTACCTTTCCCAGGGTTACTATTAGGCTTAGGCCTAGGGCTAGGATTTTTAAAACTAGGAAGCCCTTAGCTCCAGGCACACTGCAGCTGTTCAAGGCATCCCAAGGGGAGTACAAAAGTGCAACAACATGGCATCTTTCACAGCTTTTTCCTTGGCACCATCCCTATACCTAGGCTGATTTATCTGCCTAGGGTTAGGGTTAGGGTTCAGCCTAGGGCTTGAATTTTTTTAACCAGGAAGCCCTGAGTTCCAGGCTTACTTCATCTGCCAAAGGCATCCCAAAGGGAGTGCAGAAGTGCCACAACATGGCTGCTTTCACGGCTTTTCCCTTAGGAAGAACCCTAATACCCGGCTGATTTACCTTCCTAGGGTTACTGTTAGGCTTAGGCCTAGGACTTTTAAAACCAGGAAGCCCTGGGCTCCAGGCACACTGCAGCTGCAAAAGGCATCCCAAGGGGAGCGCAAAAGTGACGCAACTTGGCTGCCACCACTGATATTTCCATGAGACCATCCCGAACCATAGGCTGATTTTCCTTCCTAGGGTTAAGGTTTGAGTTACGCCTAGGGTAAGGGTTCTATTAACCAGAAAGCCCTGAGTTCCAAGAACACAGCAGCTGCGAAGGACTAGCCAAGAAGAGCGCAAAAGTACCACAACATGCCTGCCTCCACAGCTTTTTCCTTGGGGACATGCCTAATTCCTGGCTGATTTGCCTTTCTCGTCTTAGGGTTGAGGTTCGGCCTAGGGCTAGGATTTTTAAAAGCAGGAAGCCCTGAGTTCCAGGCACACTGCAGCTGTGAAAGGCATCCAAAAGGGAGTGCAAAAGTGCCACAACATGGCTGCTTTCACGGCTTTTTCCTTGGCAAGAAGCCTAACATCAGGCTGATTTACTTTCCCAGGGTTACTGTTAGGCTTAGGCCTAGGGCTAGGATTTTTGAAACTAGGAAGCCCTTAGCTCCAGGCACACTGCAGCTGTTCAAGGCATCCCAAGGGGAGTACAAAAGTGCAACAACATGGCAGCTTTCACAGCTTTTTCCTTGGCACCATCCCTATACCTAGGCTGATTTATCTGCCTAGGGTTAGGGTTAGGCTTCAGCCTAGGGCTTGGATTTCTTTAACCAGGAAGCCCTGAGTTCCAGGCTTACTTCATCTGCCAAAAGCATCCCAAAGGGAGTGCAGAAGTGCCACAACATGGCTGCTTTCACGGCTTTTCCCTTAGGAAGAACCCTAATACCCGGCTGATTTACCTTCCTAGGGTTACTGTTAGGCTTAGGCCTAGGACTTTTAAAACCAGGAAGCCCTGGGCTCCAGGCACACTGCAGCTGCAAAAGGCATCCCAAGGGGAGCGCAAAAGTGACGCAACTTGGCTGCCACCACTGATATTTCCATGAGACCATCCCGAACCATAGGCTGATTTTCCTTCCTAGGCTTAAGGTTTGAGTTACGCCTAGGGTAAGGGTTCTATTAACCAGAAAGCCCTGAGTTCCAAGAACACAGCAGCTGCGAAGGACTAGCCAAGAAGAGCGCAAAAGTACCACAACATGCCTGCCTCCACAGCTTTTTCCTTGGGGACATGCCTAATTCCTGGCTGATTTGCCTTTCTCGTCTTAGGGTTGGGGTTCGGCCTAGGGCTAGGATTTTTAAAATCAGGAAGCCCTGAGTTCCAGGCACACTGGAGCTGTGAAAGGCATCCAAAAGGGAGTGCAAAAGTGCCACAACATGGCTGCTTTCACGGCTTTTTCCTTGGCAAGAAGCCTAACACCAGGCTGATTTACTTTCCCAGGGTTACTGTTAGGCTTAGGCCTAGGGCTAGGATTTTTGAAACTAGGAGGCCCTTAGCTCCAGGCACACTGCAGCTGTTCAAGGCATCCCAAGGGGAGTACAAAAGTGCAACAACATGGCATCTTTCACAGCTTTTTCCTTGGCACCATCCCTATACCTAGGCTGATTTATCTGCCTAGGGTTAGGGTTAGGGTTCAGCCTAGGGCTTGAATTTTTTTTACCAGGAAGCCCTGAGTTCCAGGCTTACTTCATCTGCCAAAGGCATCCCAAAGGGAGTGCAGAAGTGCCACAACATGGCTGCTTTCACGGCTTTTCCCTTAGGAAGAACCCTAATACCCGGCTGATTTACCTTCCTAGGGTTACTGTTAGGCTTAGGCCTAGGACTTTTAAAACCAGGAAGCCCTGGGCTCCAGGCACACTGCAGCTGCAAAAGGCATCCCAAGGGGAGCGCAAAAGTGACGCAACTTGGCTGCCACCACTGATATTTCCATGAGACCATCCCGAACCATAGGCTGATTTTCCTTCCTAGGGTTAAGGTTTGAGTTACGCCTAGGGTAAGGGTTCTATTAACCAGAAAGCCCTGAGTTCCAAGAACACAGCAGCTGCGAAGGACTAGCCAAGAAGAGCGCAAAAGTACCACAACATGCCTGCCTCCACAGCTTTTTCCTTGGGGACATGCCTAATTCCTGGCTGATTTGCCTTTCTCGTCTTAGGGTTGGGGTTCGGCCTAGGGCTAGGATTTTTAAAAGCAGGAAGCCCTGAGTTCCAGGCACACTGGAGCTGTGAAAGGCATCCAAAAGGGAGTGCAAAAGTGCCACAACATGGCTGCTTTCACGGCTTTTTCCTTGGCAAGAAGCCTAACATCAGGCTGATTTACTTTCCCAGGGTTACTGTTAGGCTTAGGCCTAGGGCTAGGATTTTTGAAACTAGGAAGCCCTTAGCTCCAGGCACACTGCAGCTGTTCAAGGCATCCCAAGGGGAGTACAAAAGTGCAACAACATGGCAGCTTTCACAGCTTTTTCCTTGGCACCATCCCTATACCTAGGCTGATTTATCTGCCTAGGGTTAGGGTTAGGGTTCAGCCTAGGGCTTGGATTTCTTTAACCAGGAAGCCCTGAGTTCCAGGCTTACTTCATCTGCCAAAGGCATCCCAAAGGGAGTGCATAAGTGCCACAACATGGCTGCTCTCACGGCTTTTTCCTTGGCAAGACGCCTAACACCAGGCTGACTTACCTTTCCCAGGGTTACTATTAGGCTTAGGCCTAGGGCTAGGATTTTTAAAACTAGGAAGCCCTTAGCTCCAGGCACACTGCAGCTGTTCAAGGCATCCCAAGGGGAGTACAAAAGTGCAACAACATGGCAGCTTTCACAGCTTTTTCTTTGGCACCATCCCTATACCTAGGCTGATTTATCTGCCTAGGGTTAGGGTTAGGGTTCAGCCTAGGGCTTGGATTTCTTTAACCAGGAAGCCCTGAGTTCCAGGCTTACTTCATCTGCCAAAGGCATCCCAAAGGGAGTGCAGAAGTGCCACAACATGGCTGCTTTCACGGCTTTTCCCTTAGGAAGAACCCTAATACCCGGCTGATTTACCTTCCTAGGGTTACTGTTAGGCTTAGGCCTAGGACTTTTAAAACCAGGAAGCCCTGGGCTCCAGGCACACTGCAGCTGCAAAAGGCATCCCAAGGGGAGCGCAAAAGTGACGCAACTTGGCTGCCACCACTGATATTTCCATGAGACCATCCCGAACCATAGGCTGATTTTCCTTCCTAGGGTTAAGGTTTGAGTTACGCCTAGGGTAAGGGTTCTATTAACCAGAAAGCCCTGAGTTCCAAGAACACAGCAGCTGCGAAGGACTAGCCAAGAAGAGCGCAAAAGTACCACAACATGCCTGCCTCCACAGCTTTTTCCTTGGGGACATGCCTAATTCCTGGCTGATTTGCCTTTCTCGTCTTAGGGTTGGGGTTCGGCCTAGGGCTAGGATTTTTAAAAGCAGGAAGCCCTGAGTTCCAGGCACACTGGAGCTGTGAAAGGCATCCAAAAGGGAGTGCAAAAGTGCCACAACATGGCTGCTTTCACGGCTTTTTCCTTGGCAAGAAGCCTAACACAAGGCTGATTTACTTTCCCAGGGTTACTGTTAGGCTTAGGCCTAGGGCTAGGATTTTTGAAACTAGGTGGCCCTTAGCTCCAGGCACACTGCAGCTGTTCAAGGCATCCCAAGGGGAGTACAAAAGTGCAACAACATGGCAGCTTTCACAGCTTTTTCCTTGGCACCATCCCTATACCTAGGCTGATTTATCTGCCTAGGGTTAGGGTTAGGGTTCAGCCTAGGGCTTGGATTTCTTTAACCAGGAAGCCCTGAGTTCCAGGCTTACTTCATCTGCCAAAGGCATCCCAAAGGGAGTGCAGAAGTGCCACAACATGGCTGCTTTCACGGCTTTTCCCTTAGGAAGAACCCTAATACCCGGCTGATTTACCTTCCTAGGGTTACTGTTAGGCTTAGGCCTAGGACTTTTAAAACCAGGAAGCCCTGGGCTCCAGGCACACTGCAGCTGCAAAAGGCATCCCAAGGGGAGCGCAAAAGTGACGCAACTTGGCTGCCACCACTGATATTTCCATGAGACCATCCCGAACCATAGGCTGATTTTCCTTCCTAGGCTTAAGGTTTGAGTTACGCCTAGGGTAAGGGTCTATTAACCAGAAAGCCCTGAGTTCCAAGAACACAGCAGCTGCGAAGGACTAGCCAAGAAGAGCGCAAAAGTACCACAACATGCCTGCCTCCACAGCTTTTTCCTTGGGGACATGCCTAATTCCTGGCTGATTTGCCTTTCTCGTCTTAGGGTTGGGGTTCGGCCTAGGGCTAGGATTTTTAAAAGCAGGAAGCCCTGAGTTCCAGGCACACTGGAGCTGTGAAAGGCATCCAAAAGGGAGTGCAAAAGTGCCACAACATGGCTGCTTTCACGGCTTTTTCCTTGGCAAGAAGCCTAACACCAGGCTGATTTACTTTCCCAGGGTTACTGTTAGGCTTAGGCCTAGGGCTAGGATTTTTGAAACTAGGAGGCCCTTAGCTCCAGGCACACTGCAGCTGTTCAAGGCATCCCAAGGGGAGTACAAAAGTGCAACAACATGGCAGCTTTCACAGCTTTTTCCTTGGCACCATCCCTATACCTAGGCTGATTAATCTGCCTAGGGTTAGGGTTAGGGTTCAGCCTAGGGCTTGAATTTTTTTTACCAGGAAGCCCTGAGTTCCAGGCTTACTTCATCTGCCAAAGGCATCCCAAAGGGAGTGCAGAAGTGCCACAACATGGCTGCTTTCACGGCTTTTCCCTTAGGAAGAACCCTAATACCCGGCTGATTTACCTTCCTAGGGTTACTGTTAGGCTTAGGCCTAGGACTTTTAAAACCAGGAAGCCCTGGGCTCCAGGCACACTGCAGCTGCGAAAGGCATCCCAAGGGGAGCGCAAAAGTGACGCAACTTGGCTGCCACCACTGATATTTCCATGAGACCATCCCGAACCATATGCTGATTTTCCTTCCTAGGGTTAAGGTTTGAGTTACGCCTAGGGTAAGGGTTCTATTAACCAGAAAGCCCTGAGTTCCAAGAACACAGCAGCTGCGAAGGACTAGCCAAGAAGAGCGCAAAAGTACCACAACATGCCTGCCTCCACAGCTTTTTCCTTGGGGACATGCCTAATTCCTGGCTGATTTGCCTTTCTCGTCTTAGGGTTGGGGTTCGGCCTAGGGCTAGGATTTTTAAAAGCAGGAAGCCCTGAGTTCCAGGCACACTGGAGCTGTGAAAGGCATCCAAAAGGGAGTGCAAAAGTGCCACAACATGGCTGCTTTCACGGCTTTTTCCTTGGCAAGACGCCTAACACCAGGCTGACTTACCTTCCCAGGGTTACTGTTAGGCTTAGGCCTAGGGCTAGGATTTTTAAAACTAGGAAGCCCTTAGCTCCAGGCACACTGCAGCTGTTCAAGGCATCCCAAGGGGAGTACAAAAGTGCAACAACATGGCATCTTTCACAGCTTTTTCCTTGGCATCATCCCTATACCTAGGCTGATTTATCTGCCTAGGGTTAGGGTTAGGGTTCAGCCTAGGGCTTGGATTTCTTTAACCAGGAAGCCCTGAGTTCCAGGCTTACTTCATCTGCCAAAGGCATCCCAAAGGGAGTGCAGAAGTGCCACAACATGGCTGCTTTCACGGCTTTTCCCTTAGGAAGAACCCTAATACCCGGCTGATTTACCTTCCTAGGGTTACTGTTAGGCTTAGGCCTAGGACTTTTAAAACCAGGAAGCCCTGGGCTCCAGGCACACTGCAGCTGCAAAAGGCATCCCAAGGGGAGCGCAAAAGTGATGCAACTTGGCTGCCACCACTGATATTTCCATGAGACCATCCCGAACCATAGGCTGATTTTCCTTCCTAGGGTTAAGGTTTGAGTTACGCCTAGGGTAAGGGTCTATTCACCAGAAAGCCCTGAGTTCCAAGAACACAGCAGCTGCGAAGGACTAGCCAAGAAGAGCGCAAAAGTACCACAACATGCCTGCCTCCACAGCTTTTTCCTTGGGGACATGCCTAATTCCTGGCTGATTTGCCTTTCTCGTCATAGGGTTGGGGTTCGGCCTAGGGCTAGGATTTTTAAAAGCAGGAAGCCCTGAGTTCCAGGCACACTGGAGCTGTGAAAGGCATCCAAAAGGGAGTGCAAAAGTGCCACAACATGGCTGCTTTCACGGCTTTTTCCTTGGCAAGAAGCCTAACATCAGGCTGATTTACTTTCCCAGGGTTACTGTTAGGCTTAGGCCTAGGGCTAGGATTTTTGAAACTAGGAAGCCCTTAGCTCCAGGCACACTGCAGCTGTTCAAGGCATCCCAAGGGGAGTACAAAAGTGCAACAACATGGCAGCTTTCACAGCTTTTTCCTTGGCACCATCCCTATACCTAGGCTGATTTATCTGCCTAGGGTTAGGGTTAGGGTTCAGCCTAGGGCTTGGATTTCTTTAACCAGGAAGCCCTGAGTTCCAGGCTTACTTCATCTGCCAAAGGCATCCCAAAGGGAGTGCAGAAGTGCCACAACATGGCTGCTTTCACGGCTTTTCCCTTAGGAAGAACCCTAATACCCGGCTGATTTACCTTCCTAGGGTTACTGTTAGGCTTAGGCCTAGGACTTTTAAAACCAGGAAGCCCTGGGCTCCAGGCACACTGCAGCTGCAAAAGGCATCCCAAGGGGAGCGCAAAAGTGACGCAACTTGGCTGCCACCACTGATATGTCCATGAGACCATCCCGAACCATAGGCTGATTTTCCTTCCTAGGGTTAAGGTTTGAGTTACGCCTAGGGTAAGGGTTCTATTAACCAGAAAGCCCTGAGTTCCAAGAACACAGCAGCTGCGAAGGACTAGCCAAGAAGAGCGCAAAAGTACCACAACATGCCTGCCTCCACAGCTTTTTCCTTGGGGACATGCCTAATTCCTGGCTGATTTGCCTTTCTCGTCTTAGGGTTGGGGTTCGGCCTAGGGCTAGGATTTTTAAAAGCAGGAAGCCCTGAGTTCCAGGCACACTGGAGCTGTGAAAGGCATCCAAAAGGGAGTGCAAAAGTGCCACAACATGGCTGCTTTCACGGCTTTTTCCTTGGCAAGAAGCCTAACATCAGGCTGATTTACTTTCCCAGGGTTACTGTTAGGCTTAGGCCTAGGGCTAGGATTTTTGAAACTAGGAAGCCCTTAGCTCCAGGCACACTGCAGCTGTTCAAGGCATCCCAAGGGGAGTACAAAAGTGCAACAACATGGCAGCTTTCACAGCTTTTTCCTTGGCACCATCCCTATACCTAGGCTGATTTATCTGCCTAGGGTTAGGGTTAGGGTTCAGCCTAGGGCTTGGATTTCTTTAACCAGGAAGCCCTGAGTTCCAGGCTTACTTCATCTGCCAAAGGCATCCCAAAGGGAGTGCAGAAGTGCTACAACATGGCTGCTTTCACGGCTTTTCCCTTAGGAAGAACCCTAATACCCGGCTGATTTACCTTCCTAGGGTTACTGTTAGGCTTAGGCCTAGGACTTTTAAAACCAGGAAGCCCTGGGCTCCAGGCACACTGCAGCTGCAAAAGGCATCCCAAGGGGAGCGCAAAAGTGACGCAACTTGGCTGCCACCACTGATATTTCCATGAGACCATCCCGAACCATAGGCTGATTTTCCTTCCTAGGGTTAAGGTTTGAGTTACGCCTAGGGTAAGGGTTCTATTAACCAGAAAGCCCTGAGTTCCAAGAACACAGCAGCTGCGAAGGACTAGCCAAGAAGAGCGCAAAAGTACCACAACATGCCTGCCTCCACAGCTTTTTCCTTGGGGACATGCCTAATTCCTGGCTGATTTGCCTTTCTCGTCTTAGGGTTGGGGTTCGGCCTAGGGCTAGGATTTTTAAAAGCAGGAAGCCCTGAGTTCCAGGCACACTGGAGCTGTGAAAGGCATCCAAAAGGGAGTGCAAAAGTGCCACAACATGGCTGCTTTCACGGCTTTTTCCTTGGCAAGAAGCCTAACATCAGGCTGATTTACTTTCCCAGGGTTACTGTTAGGCTTAGGCCTAGGGCTAGGATTTTTGAAACTAGGAAGCCCTTAGCTCCAGGCACACTGCAGCTGTTCAAGGCATCCCAAGGGGAGTACAAAAGTGCAACAACATGGCAGCTTTCACAGCTTTTTCCTTGGCACCATCCCTATACCTAGGCTGATTTATCTGCCTAGGGTTAGGGTTAGGGTTCAGCCTAGGGCTTGGATTTCTTTAACCAGGAAGCCCTGAGTTCCAGGCTTACTTCATCTGCCAAAGGCATCCCAAAGGGAGTGCAGAAGTGCCACAACATGGCTGCTTTCACGGCTTTTTCCTTGGCAAGAAGCCTAACATCAGGCTGATTTACCTTCCCAGGGTTACTGTTAGGCTTAGGCCTAGGGCTAGGATTTTTGAAACTAGGAAGCCCTTAGCTCCAGGCACACTGCAGCTGTTCAAGGCATCCCAAGGGGAGTACAAAAGTGCAACAACATGGCAGCTTTCACAGCTTTTTCCTTGGCACCATCCCTATACCTAGGCTGGTTTATCTGCCTAGGGTTAGGGTTAGGGTTCAGCCTAGGGCTTGAATTTTTTTAACCAGGAAGCCCTGAGTTCCAGGCTTACTTCATCTGCCAAAGGCATCCCAAAGGGAGTGCAGAAGTGCCACAACATGGCTGCTTTCACGGCTTTTCCCTTAGGAAGAACCCTAATACCCGGCTGATTTACCTTCCTAGGGTTACTGTTAGGCTTAGGCCTAGGACTTTTAAAACCAGGAAGCCCTGGGCTCCAGGCACACTGCAGCTGCGAAAGGCATCCCAAGGGGAGCGCAAAAGTGACGCAACTTGGCTGCCACCACTGATATTTCCATGAGACCATCCCGAACCATAGGCTGATTTTCCTTCCTAGGGTTAAGGTTTGAGTTACGCCTAGGGTAAGGGTTCTATTAACCAGAAAGCCCTGAGTTCCAAGAACACAGCAGCTGCGAAGGACTAGCCAAGAAGAGCGCAAAAGTACCACAACATGCCTGCCTCCACAGCTTTTTCCTTGGGGACATGCCTAATTCCTGGCTGATTTGCCTTTCTCGTCTTAGGGTTGGGGTTCGGCCTAGGGCTAGGATTTTTAAAAGCAGGAAGCCCTGAGTTCCAGGCACACTGGAGCTGTGAAAGGCATCCAAAAGGGAGTGCAAAAGTGCCACAACATGGCTGCTTTCACGGCTTTTTCCTTGGCAAGACGCCTAACACCAGGCTGACTTACCTTTCCCAGGGTTACTATTAGGCTTAGGCCTAGGGCTAGGATTTTTAAAACTAGGAAGCCCTTAGCTCCAGGCACACTGCAGCTGTTCAAGGCATCCCAAGGGGAGTACAAAAGTGCAACAACATGGCAGCTTTCACAGCTTTTTCCTTGGCACCATCCCTATACCTAGGCTGATTTATCTGCCTAGGGTTAGGGTTAGGGTTCAGCCTAGGGCTTGGATTTCTTTAACCAGGAAGCCCTGAGTTCCAGGCTTACTTCATCTGCCAAAGGCATCCCAAAGGGAGTGCAGAAGTGCCACAACATGGCTGCTTTCACGGCTTTTCCCTTAGGAAGAACCCTAATACCCGGCTGATTTACCTTCCTAGGGTTACTGTTAGGCTTAGGCCTAGGACTTTTAAAACCAGGAAGCCCTGGGCTCCAGGCACACTGCAGCTGCAAAAGGCATCCCAAGGGGAGCGCAAAAGTGACGCAACTTGGCTGCCACCACTGATATTTCCATGAGACCATCCCGAACCATAGGCTGATTTTCCTTCCTAGGGTTAAGGTTTGAGTTACGCCTAGGGTAAGGGTCTATTAACCAGAAAGCCCTGAGTTCCAAGAACACAGCAGCTGCGAAGGACTAGCCAAGAAGAGCGCAAAAGTACCACAACATGCCTGCCTCCACAGCTTTTTCCTTGGGGACATGCCTAATTCCTGGCTGATTTGCCTTTCTCGTCTTAGGGTTGGGGTTCGGCCTAGGGCTAGGATTTTTAAAAGCAGGAAGCCCTGAGTTCCAGGCACACTGCAGCTGTGAAAGGCATCCAAAAGGGAGTGCAAAAGTGCCACAACATGGCTGCTTTCACGGCTTTTTCCTTGGCAAGAAGCCTAACACCAGGCTGATTTACTTTTCCAGGGTTACTGTTAGGCTTAGGCCTAGGGCTAGGATTTTTGAAACTAGGAAGCCCTTAGCTCCAGGCACACTGCAGCTGTTCAAGGCATCCCAAGGGGAGTACAAAAGTGCAACAACATGGCAGCTTTCACAGCTTTTTCCTTGGCACCATCCCTATACCTAGGCTGATTTATCTGCCTAGGGTTAGGGTTAGGGTTCAGCCTAGGGCTTGGATTTCTTTAACCAGGAAGCCCTGAGTTCCAGGCTTACTTCATCTGCCAAAGGCATCCCAAAGGGAGTGCAGAAGTGCCACAACATGGCTGCTCTCACGGCTTTTTCCTTGGCAAGAAGCCTAACATCAGGCTGATTTACTTTCCCAGGGTTACTGTTAGGCTTAGGCCTAGGGCTAGGATTTTTGAAACTAGGAAGCCCTTAGCTCCAGGCACACTGCAGCTGTTCAAGGCATCCCAAGGGGAGTACAAAAGTGCAACAACATGGCAGCTTTCACAGCTTTTTCCTTGGCACCATCCCTATACCTAGGCTGATTTATCTGCCTAGGGTTAGGGTTAGGGTTCAGCCTAGGGCTTGGATTTCTTTAACCAGGAAGCCCTGAGTTCCAGGCTTACTTCATCTGCCAAAGGCATCCCAAAGGGAGTGCAGAAGTGCCACAACATGGCTGCTTTCACGGCTTTTCCCTTAGGAAGAACCCTAATACCCGGCTGATTTACCTTCCTAGGGTTACTGTTAGGCTTAGGCCTAGGACTTTTAAAACCAGGAAGCCCTGGGCTCCAGGCACACTGCAGCTGCAAAAGGCATCCCAAGGGGAGCGCAAAAGTGACGCAACTTGGCTGCCACCACTGATATTTCCATGAGACCATCCCGAACCATAGGCTGATTTTCCTTCCTAGGGTTAAGGTTTGAGTTACGCCTAGGGTAAGGGTTCTATTAACCAGAAAGCCCTGAGTTCCAAGAACACAGCAGCTGCGAAGGACTAGCCAAGAAGAGCGCAAAAGTACCACAACATGCCTGCCTCCACAGCTTTTTCCTTGGGGACATGCCTAATTCCTGGCTGATTTGCCTTTCTCGTCTTAGGGTTGGGGTTCGGCCTAGGGCTAGGATTTTTAAAAGCAGGAAGCCCTGAGTTCCAGGCACACTGGAGCTGTGAAAGGCATCCAAAAGGGAGTGAAAAAGTGCCACAACATGGCTGCTTTCACGGCTTTTTCCTTGGCAAGACGCCTAACACCAGGCTGACTTACCTTTCCCAGGGTTACTGTTAGGCTTAGGCCTAGGGCTAGGATTTTTGAAACTAGGAAGCCCTTAGCTCCAGGCACACTGCAGCTGTTCAAGGCATCCCAAGGGGAGTACAAAAGTGCAACAACATGGCAGCTTTCACAGCTTTTTCCTTGGCACCATCCCTATACCTAGGCTGATTTATCTGCCTAGGGTTATGGTTAGGGTTCAGCCTAGGGCTTGGATTTCTTTAACCAGGAAGCCCTGAGTTCCAGGCTTACTTCATCTGCCAAAGGCATCCCAAAGGGAGTGCAGAAGTGCCACAACATGGCTGCTTTCACGGCTTTTCCCTT
This sequence comes from Ammospiza nelsoni, assembly GCF_027579445.1. Lineage (NCBI taxonomy): Eukaryota > Metazoa > Chordata > Aves > Passeriformes > Passerellidae > Ammospiza > Ammospiza nelsoni. The sequence goes on from NW_026683187.1 coordinate 188,385, forward strand.
AGGAAGAACCCTAATACCCGGCTGATTTACCTTCCTAGGGTTACTGTTAGGCTTAGGCCTAGGACTTTTAAAACCAGGAAGCCCTGGGCTCCAGGCACACTGCAGCTGCAAAAGGCATCCCAAGGGGAGCGCAAAAGTGACGCAACTTGGCTGCCACCACTGATATTTCCATGAGACCATCCCGAACCATAGGCTGATTTTCCTTCCTAGGGTTAAGGTTTGAGTTACGCCTAGGGTAAGGGTTCTATTAACCAGAAAGCCCTGAGTTCCAAGAACACAGCAGCTGCGAAGGACTAGCCAAGAAGAGCGCAAAAGTACCACAACATGCCTGCCTCCACAGCTTTTTCCTTGGGGACATGCCTAATTCCTGGCTGATTTGCCTTTCTCGTCTTAGGGTTGGGGTTCGGCCTAGGGCTAGGATTTTTAAAAGCAGGAAGCCCTGAGTTCCAGGCACACTGGAGCTGTGAAAGGCATCCAAAAGGGAGTGCAAAAGTGCCACAACATGGCTGCTTTCACGGCTTTTTCCTTGGCAAGAAGCCTAACATCAGGCTGATTTACTTTCCCAGGGTTACTGTTAGGCTTAGGCCTAGGGCTAGGATTTTTGAAACTAGGAAGCCCTTAGCTCCAGGCACACTGCAGCTGTTCAAGGCATCCCAAGGGGAGTACAAAAGTGCAACAACATGGCAGCTTTCACAGCTTTTTCCTTGGCACCATCCCTATACCTAGGCTGATTTATCTGCCTAGGGTTAGGGTTAGGGTTCAGCCTAGGGCTTGGATTTCTTTAACCAGGAAGCCCTGAGTTCCAGGCTTACTTCATCTGCCAAAGGCATCCCAAAGGGAGTGCAGAAGTGCCACAACATGGCTGCTCTCACGGCTTTTTCCTTGGCAAGAAGCCTAACATCAGGCTGATTTACCTTCCCAGGGTTACTGTTAGGCTTAGGCCTAGGGCTAGGATTTTTGAAACTAGGAAGCCCTTAGCTCCAGGCACACTGCAGCTGTTCAAGGCATCCCAAGGGGAGTACAAAAGTGCAACAACATGGCAGCTTTCACAGCTTTTTCCTTGGCACCATCCCTATACCTAGGCTGGTTTATCTGCCTAGGGTTATGGTTAGGGTTCAGCCTAGGGCTTGAATTTTTTTAACCAGGAAGCCCTGAGTTCCAGGCTTACTTCATCTGCCAAAGGCATCCCAAAGGGAGTGCAGAAGTGCCACAACATGGCTGCTTTCACGGCTTTTCCCTTAGGAAGAACCCTAATACCCGGCTGATTTACCTTCCTAGGGTTACTGTTAGGCTTAGGCCTAGGACTTTTAAAACCAGGAAGCCCTGGGCCCCAGGCACACTGCAGCTGCAAAAGGCATCCCAAGGGGAGCGCAAAAGTGACGCAACTTGGCTGCCACCACTGATATTTCCATGAGACCATCCCGAACCATAGGTTGATTTTCCTTCCTAGGGTTAAGGTTTGAGTTACGCCTAGGGTAAGGGTTCTATTAACCAGAAAGCCCTGAGTTCCAAGAACACAGCAGCTGCGAAGGACTAGCCAAGAAGAGCGCAAAAGTACCACAACATGCCTGCCTCCACAGCTTTTTCCTTGGGGACATGCCTAATTCCTGGCTGATTTGCCTTTCTCGTCTTAGGGTTGGGGTTCGGCCTAGGGCTAGGATTTTTAAAAGCAGGAAGCCCTGAGTTCCAGGCACACTGGAGCTGTGAAAGGCATCCAAAAGGGAGTGCAAAAGTGCCACAACATGGCTGCTTTCACGGCTTTTTCCTTGGCAAGAAGCCTAACATCAGGCTGATTTACTTTCCCAGGGTTACTGTTAGGCTTAGGCCTAGGGCTAGGATTTTTGAAACTAGGAAGCCCTTAGCTCCAGGCACACTGCAGCTGTTCAAGGCATCCCAAGGGGAGTACAAAAGTGCAACAACATGGCAGCTTTCACAGCTTTTTCCTTGGCACCATCCCTATACCTAGGCTGATTTATCTGCCTAGGGTTAGGGTTAGGGTTCAGCCTAGGGCTTGGATTTCTTTAACCAGGAAGCCCTGAGTTCCAGGCTTACTTCATCTGCCAAAGGCATCCCAAAGGGAGTGCAGAAGTGCCACAACATGGCTGCTCTCACGGCTTTTTCCTTGGCAAGAAGCCTAACATCAGGCTGATTTACCTTCCCAGGGTTACTGTTAGGCTTAGGCCTAGGGCTAGGATTTTTGAAACTAGGAAGCCCTTAGCTCCAGGCACACTGCAGCTGTTCAAGGCATCCCAAGGGGAGTACAAAAGTGCAACAACATGGCAGCTTTCACAGCTTTTTCCTTGGCACCATCCCTATACCTAGGCTGGTTTATCTGCCTAGGGTTATGGTTAGGGTTCAGCCTAGGGCTTGAATTTTTTTAACCAGGAAGCCCTGAGTTCCAGGCTTACTTCATCTGCCAAAGGCATCCCAAAGGGAGTGCAGAAGTGCCACAACATGGCTGCTTTCACGGCTTTTCCCTTAGGAAGAACCCTAATACCCGGCTGATTTACCTTCCTAGGGTTACTGTTAGGCTTAGGCCTAGGACTTTTAAAACCAGGAAGCCCTGGGCCCCAGGCACACTGCAGCTGCAAAAGGCATCCCAAGGGGAGCGCAAAAGTGACGCAACTTGGCTGCCACCACTGATATTTCCATGAGACCATCCCGAACCATAGGTTGATTTTCCTTCCTAGGGTTAAGGTTTGAGTTACGCCTAGGGTAAGGGTTCTATTAACCAGAAAGCCCTGAGTTCCAAGAACACAGCAGCTGCGAAGGACTAGCCAAGAAGAGCGCAAAAGTACCACAACATGCCTGCCTCCACAGCTTTTTCCTTGGGGACATGCCTAATTCCTGGCTGATTTGCCTTTCTCGTCTTAGGGTTGGGGTTCGGCCTAGGGCTAGGATTTTTAAAAGCAGGAAGCCCTGAGTTCCAGGCACACTGGAGCTGTGAAAGGCATCCCAAAGGGAGTGCAGAAGTGCCACAACATGGCTACTCTCACGGCTTTTTCCTTGGCAAGAAGCCTAACATCAGGCTGATTTACTTTCCCAGGGTTACTGTTAGGCTTAGGCCTAGGGCTAGGATTTTTGAAACTAGGAAGCCCTTAGCTCCAGGCACACTGCAGCTGTTCAAGGCATCCCAAGGGGAGTACAAAAGTGCAACAACATGGCAGCTTTCACAGCTTTTTCCTTGGCACCATCCCTATACCTAGGCTGATTTATCTGCCTAGGGTTAGGGTTAGGGTTCAGCCTAGGGCTTGGATTTCTTTAACCAGGAAGCCCTGAGTTCCAGGCTTACTTCATCTGCCAAAGGCATCCCAAAGGGAGTGCAGAAGTGCCACAACATGGCTGCTTTCACGGCTTTTCCCTTAGGAAGAACCCTAATACCCGGCTGATTTACCTTCCTAGGGTTACTGTTAGGCTTAGGCCTAGGACTTTTAAAACCAGGAAGCCCTGGGCTCCAGGCACACTGCAGCTGCAAAAGGCATCCCAAGGGGAGCGCAAAAGTGACGCAACTTGGCTGCCACCACTGATATTTCCATGAGACCATCCCGAACCATAGGCTGATTTTCCTTCCTAGGGTTAAGGTTTGAGTTACGCCTAGGGTAAGGGTCTATTAACCAGAAAGCCCTGAGTTCCAAGAACACAGCAGCTGCGAAGGACTAGCCAAGAAGAGCGCAAAAGTACCACAACATGCCTGCCTCCACAGCTTTTTCCTTGGGGACATGCCTAATTCCTGGCTGATTTGCCTTTCTCGTCTTAGGGTTGGGGTTCGGCCTAGGGCTAGGATTTTTAAAAGCAGGAAGCCCTGAGTTCCAGGCACACTGCAGCTGTGAAAGGCATCCAAAAGGGAGTGCAAAAGTGCCACAACATGGCTGCTTTCACGGCTTTTTCCTTGGCAAGAAGCCTAACATCAGGCTGATTTACTTTCCCAGGGTTACTGTTAGGCTTAGGCCTAGGGCTAGGATTTTTGAAACTAGGAGGCCCTTAGCTCCAGGCACACTGCAGCTGTTCAAGGCATCCCAAGGGGAGTACAAAAGTGCAACAACATGGCAGCTTTCACAGCTTTTTCCTTGGCACCATCCCTATACCTAGGCTGATTTATCTGCCTAGGGTTAGGGTTAGGGTTCAGCCTAGGGCTTGGATTTCTTTAACCAGGAAGCCCTGAGTTCCAGGCTTACTTCATCTGCCAAAGGCATCCCAAAGGGAGTGCAGAAGTGCCACAACATGGCTGCTTTCACGGCTTTTCCCTTAGGAAGAACCCTAATACCCGGCTGATTTACCTTCCTAGGGTTACTGTTAGGCTTAGGCCTAGGACTTTTAAAACCAGGAAGCCCTGGGCTCCAGGCACACTGCAGCTGCAAAAGGCATCCCAAGGGGAGCGCAAAAGTGACGCAACTTGGCTGCCACCACTGATATTTCCATGAGACCATCCCGAACCATAGGCTGATTTTCCTTCCTAGGGTTAAGGTTTGAGTTACGCCTAGGGTAAGGGTTCTATTAACCAGAAAGCCCTGAGTTCCAAGAACACAGCAGCTGCGAAGGACTAGCCAAGAAGAGCGCAAAAGTACCACAACATGCCTGCCTCCACAGCTTTTTCCTTGGGGACATGCCTAATTCCTGGCTGATTTGCCTTTCTCGTCTTAGGGTTGGGGTTCGGCCTAGGGCTAGGATTTTTAAAAGCAGGAAGCCCTGAGTTCCAGGCACACTGGAGCTGTGAAAGGCATCCAAAAGGGAGTGCAAAAGTGCCACAACATGGCTGCTTTCACGGCTTTTTCCTTGGCAAGACGCCTAACACCAGGCTGACTTACCTTTCCCAGGGTTACTGTTAGGCTTAGGCCTAGGGCTAGGATTTTTAAAACTAGGAAGCCCTTAGCTCCAGGCACACTGCAGCTGTTCAAGGCATCCCAAGGGGAGTACAAAAGTGCAACAACATGGCCGCTTTCACAGCTTTTTCCTTGGCACCATCCCTATACCTAGGCTGATTTATCTGCCTAGGGTTAGGGTTAGGGTTCAGCCTAGGGCTTGGATTTCTTTAACCAGGAAGCCCTGAGTTCCAGGCTTACTTCATCTGCCAAAGGCATCCCAAAGGGAGCGCAGAAGTGCCACAACATGGCTGCTTTCACGGCTTTTCCCTTAGGAAGAACCCTAATACCCGGCTGATTTACCTTCCTAGGGTTACTGTTAGGCTTAGGCCTAGGACTTTTAAAACCAGGAAGCCCTGGGCTCCAGGCACACTGCAGCTGCAAAAGGCATCCCAAGGGGAGCGCAAAAGTGACGCAACTTGGCTGCCACCACTGATATTTCCATGAGACCATCCCGAACCATAGGCTGATTTTCCTTCCTAGGGTTAAGGTTTGAGTTACGCCTAGGGTAAGGGTTCTATTAACCAGAAAGCCCTGAGTTCCAAGAACACAGCAGCTGCGAAGGACTAGCCAAGAAGAGCGCAAAAGTACCACAACATGCCTGCCTCCACAGCTTTTTCCTTGGGGACATGCCTAATTCCTGGCTGATTTGCCTTTCTCGTCTTAGGGTTGGGGTTCGGCCTAGGGCTAGGATTTTTAAAAGCAGGAAGCCCTGAGTTCCAGGCACACTGGAGCTGTGAAAGGCATCCAAAAGGGAGTGCAAAAGTGCCACAACATGGCTGCTTTCACGGCTTTTTCCTTGGCAAGAAGCCTAACATCAGGCTGATTTACTTTCCCAGGGTTACTGTTAGGCTTAGGCCTAGGGCTAGGATTTTTGAAACTAGGAAGCCCTTAGCTCCAGGCACACTGCAGCTGTTCAAGGCATCCCAAGGGGAGTACAAAAGTGCAACAACATGGCAGCTTTCACAGCTTTTTCCTTGGCACCATCCCTATACCTAGGCTGATTTATCTGCCTAGGGTTAGGGTTAGGGTTCAGCCTAGGGCTTGGATTTCTTTAACCAGGAAGCCCTGAGTTCCAGGCTTACTTCATCTGCCAAAGGCATCCCAAAGGGAGTGCAGAAGTGCCACAACATGGCTGCTCTCACGGCTTTTTCCTTGGCAAGAAGCCTAACATCAGGCTGATTTACCTTCCCAGGGTTACTGTTAGGCTTAGGCCTAGGGCTAGGATTTTTGAAACTAGGAAGCCCTTAGCTCCAGGCACACTGCAGCTGTTCAAGGCATCCCAAGGGGAGTACAAAAGTGCAACAACATGGCAGCTTTCACAGCTTTTTCCTTGGCACCATCCCTATACCTAGGCTGGTTTATCTGCCTAGGGTTATGGTTAGGGTTCAGCCTAGGGCTTGAATTTTTTTAACCAGGAAGCCCTGAGTTCCAGGCTTACTTCATCTGCCAAAGGCATCCCAAAGGGAGTGCAGAAGTGCCACAACATGGCTGCTTTCACGGCTTTTCCCTTAGGAAGAACCCTAATACCCGGCTGATTTACCTTCCTAGGGTTACTGTTAGGCTTAGGCCTAGGACTTTTAAAACCAGGAAGCCCTGGGCCCCAGGCACACTGCAGCTGCAAAAGGCATCTCAAGGGGAGCGCAAAAGTGACGCAACTTGGCTGCCACCACTGATATTTCCATGAGACCATCCCGAACCATAGGTTGATTTTCCTTCCTAGGGTTAAGGTTTGAGTTACGCCTAGGGTAAGGGTTCTATTAACCAGAAAGCCCTGAGTTCCAAGAACACAGCAGCTGCGAAGGACTAGCCAAGAAGAGCGCAAAAGTACCACAACATGCCTGCCTCCACAGCTTTTTCCTTGGGGACATGCCTAATTCCTGGCTGATTTGCCTTTCTCGTCTTAGGGTTGGGGTTCGGCCTAGGGCTAGGATTTTTAAAAGCAGGAAGCCCTGAGTTCCAGGCACACTGGAGCTGTGAAAGGCATCCCAAAGGGAGTGCAGAAGTGCCACAACATGGCTACTCTCACGGCTTTTTCCTTGGTAAGAAGCCTAACATCAGGCTGATTTACTTTCCCAGGGTTACTGTTAGGCTTAGGCCTAGGGCTAGGATTTTTGAAACTAGGAAGCCCTTAGCTCCAGGCACACTGCAGCTGTTCAAGGCATCCCAAGGGGAGTACAAAAGTGCAACAACATGGCAGCTTTCACAGCTTTTTCCTTGGCACCATCCCTATACCTAGGCTGATTTATCTGCCTAGGGTTAGGGTTAGGGTTCAGCCTAGGGCTTGGATTTCTTTAACCAGGAAGCCCTGAGTTCCAGGCTTACTTCATCTGCCAAAGGCATCCCAAAGGGAGTGCAGAAGTGCCACAACATGGCTGCTCTCACGGCTTTTTCCTTGGCAAGAAGCCTAACATCAGGCTGATTTACCTTCCCAGGGTTACTGTTAGGCTTAGGCCTAGGGCTAGGATTTTTGAAACTAGGAAGCCCTTAGCTCCAGGCACACTGCAGCTGTTCAAGGCATCCCAAGGGGAGTACAAAAGTGCAACAACATGGCAGCTTTCACAGCTTTTTCCTTGGCACCATCCCTATACCTAGGCTGGTTTATCTGCCTAGGGTTATGGTTAGGGTTCAGCCTAGGGCTTGAATTTTTTTAACCAGGAAGCCCTGAGTTCCAGGCTTACTTCATCTGCCAAAGGCATCCCAAAGGGAGTGCAGAAGTGCCACAACATGGCTGCTTTCACGGCTTTTCCCTTAGGAAGAACCCTAATACCCGGCTGATTTACCTTCCTAGGGTTACTGTTAGGCTTAGGCCTAGGACTTTTAAAACCAGGAAGCCCTGGGCCCCAGGCACACTGCAGCTGCAAAAGGCATCCCAAGGGGAGCGCAAAAGTGACGCAACTTGGCTGCCACCACTGATATTTCCATGAGACCATCCCGAACCATAGGTTGATTTTCCTTCCTAGGGTTAAGGTTTGAGTTACGCCTAGGGTAAGGGTTCTATTAACCAGAAAGCCCTGAGTTCCAAGAACACAGCAGCTGCGAAGGACTAGCCAAGAAGAGCGCAAAAGTACCACAACATGCCTGCCTCCACAGCTTTTTCCTTGGGGACATGCCTAATTCCTGGCTGATTTGCCTTTCTCGTCTTAGGGTTGGGGTTCGGCCTAGGGCTAGGATTTTTAAAAGCAGGAAGCCCTGAGTTCCAGGCACACTGGAGCTGTGAAAGGCATCCCAAAGGGAGTGCAGAAGTGCCACAACATGGCTACTCTCACGGCTTTTTCCTTGGTAAGAAGCCTAACATCAGGCTGATTTACTTTCCCAGGGTTACTGTTAGGCTTAGGCCTAGGGCTAGGATTTTTGAAACTAGGAAGCCCTTAGCTCCAGGCACACTGCAGCTGTTCAAGGCATCCCAAGGGGAGTACAAAAGTGCAACAACATGGCAGCTTTCACAGCTTTTTCCTTGGCACCATCCCTATACCTAGGCTGATTTATCTGCCTAGGGTTAGGGTTAGGGTTCAGCCTAGGGCTTGGATTTCTTTAACCAGGAAGCCCTGAGTTCCAGGCTTACTTCATCTGCCAAAGGCATCCCAAAGGGAGTGCAGAAGTGCCACAACATGGCTGCTTTCACGGCTTTTCCCTTAGGAAGAACCCTAATACCCGGCTGATTTACCTTCCTAGGGTTACTGTTAGGCTTAGGCCTAGGAATTTTAAAACCAGGAAGCCCTGGGCTCCAGGCACACTGCAGCTGCAAAAGGCATCCCAAGGGGAGCGCAAAAGTGACGCAACTTGGCTGCCACCACTGATATTTCCATGAGACCATCCCGAACCATAGGCTGATTTTCCTTCCTAGGGTTAAGGTTTGAGTTACGCCTAGGGTAAGGGTCTATTAACCAGAAAGCCCTGAGTTCCAAGAACACAGCAGCTGCGAAGGACTAGCCAAGAAGAGCGCAAAAGTACCACAACATGCCTGCCTCCACAGCTTTTTCCTTGGGGACATGCCTAATTCCTGGCTGATTTGCCTTTCTCGTCTTAGGGTTGGGGTTCGGCCTAGGGCTAGGATTTTTAAAAGCAGGAAGCCCTGAGTTCCAGGCACACTGGAGCTGTGAAAGGCATCCAAAAGGGAGTGCAAAAGTGCCACAACATGGCTGCTTTCACGGCTTTTTCCTTGGCAAGAAGCCTAACACCAGGCTGATTTACTTTCCCAGGGTTACTGTTAGGCTTAGGCCTAGGGCTAGGATTTTTGAAACTAGGAAGCCCTTAGCTCCAGGCACACTGCAGCTGTTCAAGGCATCCCAAGGGGAGTACAAAAGTGCAACAACATGGCAGCTTTCACAGCTTTTTCCTTGGCACCATCCCTATACCTAGGCTGATTTATCTGCCTAGGGTTAGGGTTAGGGTTCAGCCTAGGGCTTGGATTTCTTTAACCAGGAAGCCCTGAGTTCCAGGCTTACTTCATCTGCCAAAGGCATCCCAAAGGGAGTGCAGAAGTGCCACAACATGGCTGCTCTCACGGCTTTTTCCTTGGCAAGAAGCCTAACATCAGGCTGATTTACCTTCCCAGGGTTACTGTTAGGCTTAGGCCTAGGGCTAGGATTTTTGAAACTAGGAAGCCCTTAGCTCCAGGCACACTGCAGCTGTTCAAGGCATCCCAAGGGGAGTACAAAAGTGCAACAACATGGCAGCTTTCACAGCTTTTTCCTTGGCACCATCCCTATACCTAGGCTGGTTTATCTGCCTAGGGTTAGGGTTAGGGTTCAGCCTAGGGCTTGAATTTTTTTAACCAGGAAGCCCTGAGTTCCAGGCTTACTTCATCTGCCAAAGGCATCCCAAAGGGAGTGCAGAAGTGCCACAACATGGCTGCTTTCACGGCTTTTCCCTTAGGAAGAACCCTAATACCCGGCTGATTTACCTTCCTAGGGTTACTGTTAGGCTTAGGCCTAGGACTTTTAAAACCAGGAAGCCCTGGGCTCCAGGCACACTGCAGCTGCGAAAGGCATCCCAAGGGGAGCGCAAAAGTGACGCAACTTGGCTGCCACCACTGATATTTCCATGAGACCATCCCGAACCATAGGCTGATTTTCCTTCCTAGGGTTAAGGTTTGAGTTACGCCTAGGGTAAGGGTTCTATTAACCAGAAAGCCCTGAGTTCCAAGAACACAGCAGCTGCGAAGGACTAGCCAAGAAGAGCGCAAAAGTACCACAACATGCCTGCCTCCACAGCTTTTTCCTTGGGGACATGCCTAATTCCTGGCTGATTTGCCTTTCTCGTCTTAGGGTTGGGGTTCGGCCTAGGGCTAGGATTTTTAAAAGCAGAAAGCCCTGAGTTCCAGGCACACTGGAGCTGTGAAAGGCATCCAAAAGGGAGTGCAAAAGTGCCACAACATGGCTGCTTTCACGGCTTTTTCCTTGGCAAGACGCCTAACACCAGGCTGACTTACCTTTCCCAGGGTTACTATTAGGCTTAGGCCTAGGGCTAGGATTTTTAAAACTAGGAAGCCCTTAGCTCCAGGCACACTGCAGCTGTTCAAGGCATCCCAAGGGGAGTACAAAAGTGCAACAACATGGCAGCTTTCACAGCTTTTTCCTTGGCACCATCCCTATACCTAGGCTGATTTATCTGCCTAGGGTTAGGGTTAGGGTTCAGCCTAGGGCTTGGATTTCTTTAACCAGGAAGCCCTGAGTTCCAGGCTTACTTCATCTGCCAAAGGCATCCCAAAGGGAGTGCAGAAGTGCCACAACATGGCTGCTTTCACGGCTTTTCCCTTAGGAAGAACCCTAATACCCGGCTGATTTACCTTCCTAGGGTTACTGTTAGGCTTAGGCCTAGGACTTTTAAAACCAGGAAGCCCTGGGCTCCAGGCACACTGCAGCTGCAAAAGGCATCCCAAGGGGAGCGCAAAAGTGACGCAACTTGGCTGCCACCACTGATATTTCCATGAGACCATCCCGAACCATAGGCTGATTTTCCTTCCTAGGGTTAAGGTTTGAGTTACGCCTAGGGTAAGGGTCTATTAACCAGAAAGCCCTGAGTTCCAAGAACACAGCAGCTGCGAAGGACTAGCCAAGAAGAGCGCAAAAGTACCACAACATGCCTGCCTCCACAGCTTTTTCCTTGGGGACATGCCTAATTCCTGGCTGATTTGCCTTTCTCGTCTTAGGGTTGGGGTTCGGCCTAGGGCTAGGATTTTTAAAAGCAGGAAGCCCTGAGTTCCAGGCACACTGGAGCTGTGAAAGGCATCCAAAAGGGAGTGCAAAAGTGCCACAACATGGCTGCTTTCACGGCTTTTTCCTTGGCAAGATGCCTAACACCAGGCTGATTTACCTTCCCAGGGTTACTGTTAGGCTTAGGCCTAGGGCTAGGATTTTTAAAACTAGGAAGCCCTTAGCTCCAGGCACACTGCAGCTGTTCAAGGCATCCCAAGGGGAGTACAAAAGTGCAACAACATGGCAGCTTTCACAGCTTTTTCCTTGGCACCATCCCTATACCTAGGCTGATTTATCTGCCTAGGGTTAGGGTTAGGGTTCAGCCTAGGGCTTGGATTTCTTTAACCAGGAAGCCCTGAGTTCCAGGCTTACTTCATCTGCCAAAGGCATCCCAAAGGGAGTGCAGAAGTGCCACAACATGGCTACTCTCACGGCTTTTTCCTTGGCAAGAAGCCTAACATCAGGCTGATTTACTTTCCCAGGGTTACTGTTAGGCTTAGGCCTAGGGCTAGGATTTTTGAAACTAGGAAGCCCTTAGCTCCAGGCACACTGCAGCTGTTCAAGGCATCCCAAGGGGAGTACAAAAGTGCAACAACATGGCAGCTTTCACAGCTTTTTCCTTGGCACCATCCCTATACCTAGGCTGATTTATCTGCCTAGGGTTAGGGTTAGGGTTCAGCCTAGGGCTTGGATTTCTTTAACCAGGAAGCCCTGAGTTCCAGGCTTACTTCATCTGCCAAAGGCATCCCAAAGGGAGCGCAGAAGTGCCACAACATGGCTGCTTTCACGGCTTTTCCCTTAGGAAGAACCCTAATACCCGGCTGATTTACCTTCCTAGGGTTACTGTTAGGCTTAGGCCTAGGACTTTTAAAACCAGGAAGCCCTGGGCTCCAGGCACACTGCAGCTGCAAAAGGCATCCCAAGGGGAGCGCAAAAGTGACGCAACTTGGCTGCCACCACTGATATTTCCATGAGACCATCCCGAACCATAGGCTGATTTTCCTTCCTAGGGTTAAGGTTTGAGTTACGCCTAGGGTAAGGGTTCTATTAACCAGAAAGCCCTGAGTTCCAAGAACACAGCAGCTGCGAAGGACTAGCCAAGAAGAGCGCAAAAGTACCACAACATGCCTGCCTCCACAGCTTTTTCCTTGGGGACATGCCTAATTCCTGGCTGATTTGCCTTTCTCGTCTTAGGGTTGGGGTTCGGCCTAGGGCTAGGATTTTTAAAAGCAGGAAGCCCTGAGTTCCAGGCACACTGGAGCTGTGAAAGGCATCCAAAAGGGAGTGCAAAAGTGCCACAACATGGCTGCTTTCACGGCTTTTTCCTTGGCAAGAAGCCTAACATCAGGCTGATTTACTTTCCCAGGGTTACTGTTAGGCTTAGGCCTAGGGCTAGGATTTTTGAAACTAGGAAGCCCTTAGCTCCAGGCACACTGCAGCTGTTCAAGGCATCCCAAGGGGAGTACAAAAGTGCAACAACATGGCAGCTTTCACAGCTTTTTCCTTGGCACCATCCCTATACCTAGGCTGATTTATCTGCCTAGGGTTAGGGTTAGGGTTCAGCCTAGGGCTTGGATTTCTTTAACCAGGAAGCCCTGAGTTCCAGGCTTACTTCATCTGCCAAAGGCATCCCAAAGGGAGTGCAGAAGTGCCACAACATGGCTGCTCTCACGGCTTTTTCCTTGGCAAGAAGCCTAACATCAGGCTGATTTACCTTCCCAGGGTTACTGTTAGGCTTAGGCCTAGGGCTAGGATTTTTGAAACTAGGAAGCCCTTAGCTCCAGGCACACTGCAGCTGTTCAAGGCATCCCAAGGGGAGTACAAAAGTGCAACAACATGGCAGCTTTCACAGCTTTTTCCTTGGCACCATCCCTATACCTAGGCTGGTTTATCTGCCTAGGGTTATGGTTAGGGTTCAGCCTAGGGCTTGAATTTTTTTAACCAGGAAGCCCTGAGTTCCAGGCTTACTTCATCTGCCAAAGGCATCCCAAAGGGAGTGCAGAAGTGCCACAACATGGCTGCTTTCACGGCTTTTCCCTTAGGAAGAACCCTAATACCCGGCTGATTTACCTTCCTAGGGTTACTGTTAGGCTTAGGCCTAGGACTTTTAAAACCAGGAAGCCCTGGGCCCCAGGCACACTGCAGCTGCAAAAGGCATCTCAAGGGGAGCGCAAAAGTGACGCAACTTGGCTGCCACCACTGATATTTCCATGAGACCATCCCGAACCATAGGTTGATTTTCCTTCCTAGGGTTAAGGTTTGAGTTACGCCTAGGGTAAGGGTTCTATTAACCAGAAAGCCCTGAGTTCCAAGAACACAGCAGCTGCGAAGGACTAGCCAAGAAGAGCGCAAAAGTACCACAACATGCCTGCCTCCACAGCTTTTTCCTTGGGGACATGCCTAATTCCTGGCTGATTTGCCTTTCTCGTCTTAGGGTTGGGGTTCGGCCTAGGGCTAGGATTTTTAAAAGCAGGAAGCCCTGAGTTCCAGGCACACTGGAGCTGTGAAAGGCATCCCAAAGGGAGTGCAGAAGTGCCACAACATGGCTACTCTCACGGCTTTTTCCTTGGTAAGAAGCCTAACATCAGGCTGATTTACTTTCCCAGGGTTACTGTTAGGCTTAGGCCTAGGGCTAGGATTTTTGAAACTAGGAAGCCCTTAGCTCCAGGCACACTGCAGCTGTTCAAGGCATCCCAAGGGGAGTACAAAAGTGCAACAACATGGCAGCTTTCACAGCTTTTTCCTTGGCACCATCCCTATACCTAGGCTGATTTATCTGCCTAGGGTTAGGGTTAGGGTTCAGCCTAGGGCTTGGATTTCTTTAACCAGGAAGCCCTGAGTTCCAGGCTTACTTCATCTGCCAAAGGCATCCCAAAGGGAGTGCAGAAGTGCCACAACATGGCTGCTCTCACGGCTTTTTCCTTGGCAAGAAGCCTAACATCAGGCTGATTTACCTTCCCAGGGTTACTGTTAGGCTTAGGCCTAGGGCTAGGATTTTTGAAACTAGGAAGCCCTTAGCTCCAGGCACACTGCAGCTGTTCAAGGCATCCCAAGGGGAGTACAAAAGTGCAACAACATGGCAGCTTTCACAGCTTTTTCCTTGGCACCATCCCTATACCTAGGCTGATTTATCTGCCTAGGGTTATGGTTAGGGTTCAGCCTAGGGCTTGAATTTTTTTAACCAGGAAGCCCTGAGTTCCAGGCTTACTTCATCTGCCAAAGGCATCCCAAAGGGAGTGCAGAAGTGCCACAACATGGCTGCTTTCACGGCTTTTCCCTTAGGAAGAACCCTAATACCCGGCTGATTTACCTTCCTAGGGTTACTGTTAGGCTTAGGCCTAGGACTTTTAAAACCAGGAAGCCCTGGGCCCCAGGCACACTGCAGCTGCAAAAGGCATCCCAAGGGGAGCGCAAAAGTGACGCAACTTGGCTGCCACCACTGATATTTCCATGAGACCATCCCGAACCATAGGTTGATTTTCCTTCCTAGGGTTAAGGTTTGAGTTACGCCTAGGGTAAGGGTTCTATTAACCAGAAAGCCCTGAGTTCCAAGAACACAGCAGCTGCGAAGGACTAGCCAAGAAGAGCGCAAAAGTACCACAACATGCCTGCCTCCACAGCTTTTTCCTTGGGGACATGCCTAATTCCTGGCTGATTTGCCTTTCTCGTCTTAGGGTTGGGGTTCGGCCTAGGGCTAGGATTTTTAAAAGCAGGAAGCCCTGAGTTCCAGGCACACTGGAGCTGTGAAAGGCATCCCAAAGGGAGTGCAGAAGTGCCACAACATGGCTACTCTCACGGCTTTTTCCTTGGTAAGAAGCCTAACATCAGGCTGATTTACTTTCCCAGGGTTACTGTTAGGCTTAGGCCTAGGGCTAGGATTTTTGAAACTAGGAAGCCCTTAGCTCCAGGCACACTGCAGCTGTTCAAGGCATCCCAAGGGGAGTACAAAAGTGCAACAACATGGCAGCTTTCACAGCTTTTTCCTTGGCACCATCCCTATACCTAGGCTGATTTATCTGCCTAGGGTTAGGGTTAGGGTTCAGCCTAGGGCTTGGATTTCTTTAACCAGGAAGCCCTGAGTTCCAGGCTTACTTCATCTGCCAAAGGCATCCCAAAGGGAGTGCAGAAGTGCCACAACATGGCTGCTTTCACGGCTTTTCCCTTAGGAAGAACCCTAATACCCGGCTGATTTACCTTCCTAGGGTTACTGTTAGGCTTAGGCCTAGGAATTTTAAAACCAGGAAGCCCTGGGCTCCAGGCACACTGCAGCTGCAAAAGGCATCCCAAGGGGAGCGCAAAAGTGACGCAACTTGGCTGCCACCACTGATATTTCCATGAGACCATCCCGAACCATAGGCTGATTTTCCTTCCTAGGGTTAAGGTTTGAGTTACGCCTAGGGTAAGGGTCTATTAACCAGAAAGCCCTGAGTTCCAAGAACACAGCAGCTGCGAAGGACTAGCCAAGAAGAGCGCAAAAGTACCACAACATGCCTGCCTCCACAGCTTTTTCCTTGGGGACATGCCTAATTCCTGGCTGATTTGCCTTTCTCGTCTTAGGGTTGGGGTTCGGCCTAGGGCTAGGATTTTTAAAAGCAGGAAGCCCTGAGTTCCAGGCACACTGGAGCTGTGAAAGGCATCCAAAAGGGAGTGCAAAAGTGCCACAACATGGCTGCTTTCACGGCTTTTTCCTTGGCAAGAAGCCTAACACCAGGCTGATTTACTTTCCCAGGGTTACTGTTAGGCTTAGGCCTAGGGCTAGGATTTTTGAAACTAGGAAGCCCTTAGCTCCAGGCACACTGCAGCTGTTCAAGGCATCCCAAGGGGAGTACAAAAGTGCAACAACATGGCAGCTTTCACAGCTTTTTCCTTGGCACCATCCCTATACCTAGGCTGATTTATCTGCCTAGGGTTAGGGTTAGGGTTCAGCCTAGGGCTTGGATTTCTTTAACCAGGAAGCCCTGAGTTCCAGGCTTACTTCATCTGCCAAAGGCATCCCAAAGGGAGTGCAGAAGTGCCACAACATGGCTGCTCTCACGGCTTTTTCCTTGGCAAGAAGCCTAACATCAGGCTGATTTACCTTCCCAGGGTTACTGTTAGGCTTAGGCCTAGGGCTAGGATTTTTGAAACTAGGAAGCCCTTAGCTCCAGGCACACTGCAGCTGTTCAAGGCATCCCAAGGGGAGTACAAAAGTGCAACAACATGGCAGCTTTCACAGCTTTTTCCTTGGCACCATCCCTATACCTAGGCTGGTTTATCTGCCTAGGGTTAGGGTTAGGGTTCAGCCTAGGGCTTGAATTTTTTTAACCAGGAAGCCCTGAGTTCCAGGCTTACTTCATCTGCCAAAGGCATCCCAAAGGGAGTGCAGAAGTGCCACAACATGGCTGCTTTCACGGCTTTTCCCTTAGGAAGAACCCTAATACCCGGCTGATTTACCTTCCTAGGGTTACTGTTAGGCTTAGGCCTAGGACTTTTAAAACCAGGAAGCCCTGGGCTCCAGGCACACTGCAGCTGCGAAAGGCATCCCAAGGGGAGCGCAAAAGTGACGCAACTTGGCTGCCACCACTGATATTTCCATGAGACCATCCCGAACCATAGGCTGATTTTCCTTCCTAGGGTTAAGGTTTGAGTTACGCCTAGGGTAAGGGTTCTATTAACCAGAAAGCCCTGAGTTCCAAGAACACAGCAGCTGCGAAGGACTAGCCAAGAAGAGCGCAAAAGTACCACAACATGCCTGCCTCCACAGCTTTTTCCTTGGGGACATGCCTAATTCCTGGCTGATTTGCCTTTCTCGTCTTAGGGTTGGGGTTCGGCCTAGGGCTAGGATTTTTAAAAGCAGAAAGCCCTGAGTTCCAGGCACACTGGAGCTGTGAAAGGCATCCAAAAGGGAGTGCAAAAGTGCCACAACATGGCTGCTTTCACGGCTTTTTCCTTGGCAAGACGCCTAACACCAGGCTGACTTACCTTTCCCAGGGTTACTATTAGGCTTAGGCCTAGGGCTAGGATTTTTAAAACTAGGAAGCCCTTAGCTCCAGGCACACTGCAGCTGTTCAAGGCATCCCAAGGGGAGTACAAAAGTGCAACAACATGGCAGCTTTCACAGCTTTTTCCTTGGCACCATCCCTATACCTAGGCTGATTTATCTGCCTAGGGTTAGGGTTAGGGTTCAGCCTAGGGCTTGGATTTCTTTAACCAGGAAGCCCTGAGTTCCAGGCTTACTTCATCTGCCAAAGGCATCCCAAAGGGAGTGCAGAAGTGCCACAACATGGCTGCTTTCACGGCTTTTCCCTTAGGAAGAACCCTAATACCCGGCTGATTTACCTTCCTAGGGTTACTGTTAGGCTTAGGCCTAGGACTTTTAAAACCAGGAAGCCCTGGGCTCCAGGCACACTGCAGCTGCAAAAGGCATCCCAAGGGGAGCGCAAAAGTGACGCAACTTGGCTGCCACCACTGATATTTCCATGAGACCATCCCGAACCATAGGCTGATTTTCCTTCCTAGGGTTAAGGTTTGAGTTACGCCTAGGGTAAGGGTCTATTAACCAGAAAGCCCTGAGTTCCAAGAACACAGCAGCTGCGAAGGACTAGCCAAGAAGAGCGCAAAAGTACCACAACATGCCTGCCTCCACAGCTTTTTCCTTGGGGACATGCCTAATTCCTGGCTGATTTGCCTTTCTCGTCTTAGGGTTGGGGTTCGGCCTAGGGCTAGGATTTTTAAAAGCAGGAAGCCCTGAGTTCCAGGCACACTGGAGCTGTGAAAGGCATCCAAAAGGGAGTGCAAAAGTGCCACAACATGGCTGCTTTCACGGCTTTTTCCTTGGCAAGATGCCTAACACCAGGCTGATTTACCTTCCCAGGGTTACTGTTAGGCTTAGGCCTAGGGCTAGGATTTTTAAAACTAGGAAGCCCTTAGCTCCAGGCACACTGCAGCTGTTCAAGGCATCCCAAGGGGAGTACAAAAGTGCAACAACATGGCAGCTTTCACAGCTTTTTCCTTGGCACCATCCCTATACCTAGGCTGATTTATCTGCCTAGGGTTAGGGTTAGGGTTCAGCCTAGGGCTTGGATTTCTTTAACCAGGAAGCCCTGAGTTCCAGGCTTACTTCATCTGCCAAAGGCATCCCAAAGGGAGTGCAGAAGTGCCACAACATGGCTACTCTCACGGCTTTTTCCTTGGCAAGAAGCCTAACATCAGGCTGATTTACTTTCCCAGGGTTACTGTTAGGCTTAGGCCTAGGGCTAGGATTTTTGAAACTAGGAAGCCCTTAGCTCCAGGCACACTGCAGCTGTTCAAGGCATCCCAAGGGGAGTACAAAAGTGCAACAACATGGCAGCTTTCACAGCTTTTTCCTTGGCACCATCCCTATACCTAGGCTGATTTATCTGCCTAGGGTTAGGGTTAGGGTTCAGCCTAGGGCTTGGATTTCTTTAACCAGGAAGCCCTGAGTTCCAGGCTTACTTCATCTGCCAAAGGCATCCCAAAGGGAGCGCAGAAGTGCCACAACATGGCTGCTTTCACGGCTTTTCCCTTAGGAAGAACCCTAATACCCGGCTGATTTACCTTCCTAGGGTTACTGTTAGGCTTAGGCCTAGGACTTTTAAAACCAGGAAGCCCTGGGCTCCAGGCACACTGCAGCTGCAAAAGGCATCCCAAGGGGAGCGCAAAAGTGACGCAACTTGGCTGCCACCACTGATATTTCCATGAGACCATCCCGAACCATAGGCTGATTTTCCTTCCTAGGGTTAAGGTTTGAGTTACGCCTAGGGTAAGGGTTCTATTAACCAGAAAGCCCTGAGTTCCAAGAACACAGCAGCTGCGAAGGACTAGCCAAGAAGAGCGCAAAAGTACCACAACATGCCTGCCTCCACAGCTTTTTCCTTGGGGACATGCCTAATTCCTGGCTGATTTGCCTTTCTCGTCTTAGGGTTGGGGTTCGGCCTAGGGCTAGGATTTTTAAAAGCAGGAAGCCCTGAGTTCCAGGCACACTGGAGCTGTGAAAGGCATCCAAAAGGGAGTGCAAAAGTGCCACAACATGGCTGCTTTCACGGCTTTTTCCTTGGCAAGAAGCCTAACATCAGGCTGATTTACTTTCCCAGGGTTACTGTTAGGCTTAGGCCTAGGGCTAGGATTTTTGAAACTAGGAAGCCCTTAGCTCCAGGCACACTGCAGCTGTTCAAGGCATCCCAAGGGGAGTACAAAAGTGCAACAACATGGCAGCTTTCACAGCTTTTTCCTTGGCACCATCCCTATACCTAGGCTGATTTATCTGCCTAGGGTTAGGGTTAGGGTTCAGCCTAGGGCTTGGATTTCTTTAACCAGGAAGCCCTGAGTTCCAGGCTTACTTCATCTGCCAAAGGCATCCCAAAGGGAGTGCAGAAGTGCCACAACATGGCTGCTCTCACGGCTTTTTCCTTGGCAAGAAGCCTAACATCAGGCTGATTTACCTTCCCAGGGTTACTGTTAGGCTTAGGCCTAGGGCTAGGATTTTTGAAACTAGGAAGCCCTTAGCTCCAGGCACACTGCAGCTGTTCAAGGCATCCCAAGGGGAGTACAAAAGTGCAACAACATGGCAGCTTTCACAGCTTTTTCCTTGGCACCATCCCTATACCTAGGCTGGTTTATCTGCCTAGGGTTATGGTTAGGGTTCAGCCTAGGGCTTGAATTTTTTTAACCAGGAAGCCCTGAGTTCCAGGCTTACTTCATCTGCCAAAGGCATCCCAAAGGGAGTGCAGAAGTGCCACAACATGGCTGCTTTCACGGCTTTTCCCTTAGGAAGAACCCTAATACCCGGCTGATTTACCTTCCTAGGGTTACTGTTAGGCTTAGGCCTAGGACTTTTAAAACCAGGAAGCCCTGGGCCCCAGGCACACTGCAGCTGCAAAAGGCATCTCAAGGGGAGCGCAAAAGTGACGCAACTTGGCTGCCACCACTGATATTTCCATGAGACCATCCCGAACCATAGGTTGATTTTCCTTCCTAGGGTTAAGGTTTGAGTTACGCCTAGGGTAAGGGTTCTATTAACCAGAAAGCCCTGAGTTCCAAGAACACAGCAGCTGCGAAGGACTAGCCAAGAAGAGCGCAAAAGTACCACAACATGCCTGCCTCCACAGCTTTTTCCTTGGGGACATGCCTAATTCCTGGCTGATTTGCCTTTCTCGTCTTAGGGTTGGGGTTCGGCCTAGGGCTAGGATTTTTAAAAGCAGGAAGCCCTGAGTTCCAGGCACACTGGAGCTGTGAAAGGCATCCCAAAGGGAGTGCAGAAGTGCCACAACATGGCTACTCTCACGGCTTTTTCCTTGGTAAGAAGCCTAACATCAGGCTGATTTACTTTCCCAGGGTTACTGTTAGGCTTAGGCCTAGGGCTAGGATTTTTGAAACTAGGAAGCCCTTAGCTCCAGGCACACTGCAGCTGTTCAAGGCATCCCAAGGGGAGTACAAAAGTGCAACAACATGGCAGCTTTCACAGCTTTTTCCTTGGCACCATCCCTATACCTAGGCTGATTTATCTGCCTAGGGTTAGGGTTAGGGTTCAGCCTAGGGCTTGGATTTCTTTAACCAGGAAGCCCTGAGTTCCAGGCTTACTTCATCTGCCAAAGGCATCCCAAAGGGAGTGCAGAAGTGCCACAACATGGCTGCTCTCACGGCTTTTTCCTTGGCAAGAAGCCTAACATCAGGCTGATTTACCTTCCCAGGGTTACTGTTAGGCTTAGGCCTAGGGCTAGGATTTTTGAAACTAGGAAGCCCTTAGCTCCAGGCACACTGCAGCTGTTCAAGGCATCCCAAGGGGAGTACAAAAGTGCAACAACATGGCAGCTTTCACAGCTTTTTCCTTGGCACCATCCCTATACCTAGGCTGATTTATCTGCCTAGGGTTATGGTTAGGGTTCAGCCTAGGGCTTGAATTTTTTTAACCAGGAAGCCCTGAGTTCCAGGCTTACTTCATCTGCCAAAGGCATCCCAAAGGGAGTGCAGAAGTGCCACAACATGGCTGCTTTCACGGCTTTTCCCTTAGGAAGAACCCTAATACCCGGCTGATTTACCTTCCTAGGGTTACTGTTAGGCTTAGGCCTAGGACTTTTAAAACCAGGAAGCCCTGGGCCCCAGGCACACTGCAGCTGCAAAAGGCATCCCAAGGGGAGCGCAAAAGTGACGCAACTTGGCTGCCACCACTGATATTTCCATGAGACCATCCCGAACCATAGGTTGATTTTCCTTCCTAGGGTTAAGGTTTGAGTTACGCCTAGGGTAAGGGTTCTATTAACCAGAAAGCCCTGAGTTCCAAGAACACAGCAGCTGCGAAGGACTAGCCAAGAAGAGCGCAAAAGTACCACAACATGCCTGCCTCCACAGCTTTTTCCTTGGGGACATGCCTAATTCCTGGCTGATTTGCCTTTCTCGTCTTAGGGTTGGGGTTCGGCCTAGGGCTAGGATTTTTAAAAGCAGGAAGCCCTGAGTTCCAGGCACACTGGAGCTGTGAAAGGCATCCCAAAGGGAGTGCAGAAGTGCCACAACATGGCTACTCTCACGGCTTTTTCCTTGGTAAGAAGCCTAACATCAGGCTGATTTACTTTCCCAGGGTTACTGTTAGGCTTAGGCCTAGGGCTAGGATTTTTGAAACTAGGAAGCCCTTAGCTCCAGGCACACTGCAGCTGTTCAAGGCATCCCAAGGGGAGTACAAAAGTGCAACAACATGGCAGCTTTCACAGCTTTTTCCTTGGCACCATCCCTATACCTAGGCTGATTTATCTGCCTAGGGTTAGGGTTAGGGTTCAGCCTAGGGCTTGGATTTCTTTAACCAGGAAGCCCTGAGTTCCAGGCTTACTTCATCTGCCAAAGGCATCCCAAAGGGAGTGCAGAAGTGCCACAACATGGCTGCTTTCACGGCTTTTCCCTTAGGAAGAACCCTAATACCCGGCTGATTTACCTTCCTAGGGTTACTGTTAGGCTTAGGCCTAGGAATTTTAAAACCAGGAAGCCCTGGGCTCCAGGCACACTGCAGCTGCAAAAGGCATCCCAAGGGGAGCGCAAAAGTGACGCAACTTGGCTGCCACCACTGATATTTCCATGAGACCATCCCGAACCATAGGCTGATTTTCCTTCCTAGGGTTAAGGTTTGAGTTACGCCTAGGGTAAGGGTCTATTAACCAGAAAGCCCTGAGTTCCAAGAACACAGCAGCTGCGAAGGACTAGCCAAGAAGAGCGCAAAAGTACCACAACATGCCTGCCTCCACAGCTTTTTCCTTGGGGACATGCCTAATTCCTGGCTGATTTGCCTTTCTCGTCTTAGGGTTGGGGTTCGGCCTAGGGCTAGGATTTTTAAAAGCAGGAAGCCCTGAGTTCCAGGCACACTGGAGCTGTGAAAGGCATCCAAAAGGGAGTGCAAAAGTGCCACAACATGGCTGCTTTCACGGCTTTTTCCTTGGCAAGAAGCCTAACACCAGGCTGATTTACTTTCCCAGGGTTACTGTTAGGCTTAGGCCTAGGGCTAGGATTTTTGAAACTAGGAAGCCCTTAGCTCCAGGCACACTGCAGCTGTTCAAGGCATCCCAAGGGGAGTACAAAAGTGCAACAACATGGCAGCTTTCACAGCTTTTTCCTTGGCACCATCCCTATACCTAGGCTGATTTATCTGCCTAGGGTTAGGGTTAGGGTTCAGCCTAGGGCTTGGATTTCTTTAACCAGGAAGCCCTGAGTTCCAGGCTTACTTCATCTGCCAAAGGCATCCCAAAGGGAGTGCAGAAGTGCCACAACATGGCTGCTCTCACGGCTTTTTCCTTGGCAAGAAGCCTAACATCAGGCTGATTTACCTTCCCAGGGTTACTGTTAGGCTTAGGCCTAGGGCTAGGATTTTTGAAACTAGGAAGCCCTTAGCTCCAGGCACACTGCAGCTGTTCAAGGCATCCCAAGGGGAGTACAAAAGTGCAACAACATGGCAGCTTTCACAGCTTTTTCCTTGGCACCATCCCTATACCTAGGCTGGTTTATCTGCCTAGGGTTAGGGTTAGGGTTCAGCCTAGGGCTTGAATTTTTTTAACCAGGAAGCCCTGAGTTCCAGGCTTACTTCATCTGCCAAAGGCATCCCAAAGGGAGTGCAGAAGTGCCACAACATGGCTGCTTTCACGGCTTTTCCCTTAGGAAGAACCCTAATACCCGGCTGATTTACCTTCCTAGGGTTACTGTTAGGCTTAGGCCTAGGACTTTTAAAACCAGGAAGCCCTGGGCTCCAGGCACACTGCAGCTGCGAAAGGCATCCCAAGGGGAGCGCAAAAGTGACGCAACTTGGCTGCCACCACTGATATTTCCATGAGACCATCCCGAACCATAGGCTGATTTTCCTTCCTAGGGTTAAGGTTTGAGTTACGCCTAGGGTAAGGGTTCTATTAACCAGAAAGCCCTGAGTTCCAAGAACACAGCAGCTGCGAAGGACTAGCCAAGAAGAGCGCAAAAGTACCACAACATGCCTGCCTCCACAGCTTTTTCCTTGGGGACATGCCTAATTCCTGGCTGATTTGCCTTTCTCGTCTTAGGGTTGGGGTTCGGCCTAGGGCTAGGATTTTTAAAAGCAGAAAGCCCTGAGTTCCAGGCACACTGGAGCTGTGAAAGGCATCCAAAAGGGAGTGCAAAAGTGCCACAACATGGCTGCTTTCACGGCTTTTTCCTTGGCAAGACGCCTAACACCAGGCTGACTTACCTTTCCCAGGGTTACTATTAGGCTTAGGCCTAGGGCTAGGATTTTTAAAACTAGGAAGCCCTTAGCTCCAGGCACACTGCAGCTGTTCAAGGCATCCCAAGGGGAGTACAAAAGTGCAACAACATGGCAGCTTTCACAGCTTTTTCCTTGGCACCATCCCTATACCTAGGCTGATTTATCTGCCTAGGGTTAGGGTTAGGGTTCAGCCTAGGGCTTGGATTTCTTTAACCAGGAAGCCCTGAGTTCCAGGCTTACTTCATCTGCCAAAGGCATCCCAAAGGGAGTGCAGAAGTGCCACAACATGGCTGCTTTCACGGCTTTTCCCTTAGGAAGAACCCTAATACCCGGCTGATTTACCTTCCTAGGGTTACTGTTAGGCTTAGGCCTAGGACTTTTAAAACCAGGAAGCCCTGGGCTCCAGGCACACTGCAGCTGCAAAAGGCATCCCAAGGGGAGCGCAAAAGTGACGCAACTTGGCTGCCACCACTGATATTTCCATGAGACCATCCCGAACCATAGGCTGATTTTCCTTCCTAGGGTTAAGGTTTGAGTTACGCCTAGGGTAAGGGTCTATTAACCAGAAAGCCCTGAGTTCCAAGAACACAGCAGCTGCGAAGGACTAGCCAAGAAGAGCGCAAAAGTACCACAACATGCCTGCCTCCACAGCTTTTTCCTTGGGGACATGCCTAATTCCTGGCTGATTTGCCTTTCTCGTCTTAGGGTTGGGGTTCGGCCTAGGGCTAGGATTTTTAAAATCAGGAAGCCCTGAGTTCCAGGCACACTGCAGCTGTGAAAGGCATCCAAAAGGGAGTGCAAAAGTGCCACAACATGGCTGCTTTCACGGCTTTTTCCTTGGCAAGATGCCTAACACCAGGCTGATTTACCTTCCCAGGGTTACTGTTAGGCTTAGGCCTAGGGCTAGGATTTTTAAAACTAGGAAGCCCTTAGCTCCAGGCACACTGCAGCTGTTCAAGGCATCCCAAGGGGAGTACAAAAGTGCAACAACATGGCAGCTTTCACAGCTTTTTCCTTGGCACCATCCCTATACCTAGGCTGATTTATCTGCCTAGGGTTAGGGTTAGGGTTCAGCCTAGGGCTTGGATTTCTTTAACCAGGAAGCCCTGAGTTCCAGGCTTACTTCATCTGCCAAAGGCATCCCAAAGGGAGTGCAGAAGTGCCACAACATGGCTACTCTCACGGCTTTTTCCTTGGCAAGAAGCCTAACATCAGGCTGATTTACTTTCCCAGGGTTACTGTTAGGCTTAGGCCTAGGGCTAGGATTTTTGAAACTAGGAAGCCCTTAGCTCCAGGCACACTGCAGCTGTTCAAGGCATCCCAAGGGGAGTACAAAAGTGCAACAACATGGCAGCTTTCACAGCTTTTTCCTTGGCACCATCCCTATACCTAGGCTGATTTATCTGCCTAGGGTTAGGGTTAGGGTTCAGCCTAGGGCTTGGATTTCTTTAACCAGGAAGCCCTGAGTTCCAGGCTTACTTCATCTGCCAAAGGCATCCCAAAGGGAGTGCAGAAGTGCCACAACATGGCTGCTTTCACGGCTTTTCCCTTAGGAAGAACCCTAATACCCGGCTGATTTACCTTCCTAGGGTTACTGTTAGGCTTAGGCCTAGGACTTTTAAAACCAGGAAGCCCTGGGCTCCAGGCACACTGCAGCTGCAAAAGGCATCCCAAGGGGAGCGCAAAAGTGACGCAACTTGGCTGCCACCACTGATATTTCCATGAGACCATCCCGAACCATAGGCTGATTTTCCTTCCTAGGGTTAAGGTTTGAGTTACGCCTAGGGTAAGGGTTCTATTAACCAGAAAGCCCTGAGTTCCAAGAACACAGCAGCTGCGAAGGACTAGCCAAGAAGAGCGCAAAAGTACCACAACATGCCTGCCTCCACAGCTTTTTCCTTGGGGACATGCCTAATTCCTGGCTGATTTGCCTTTCTCGTCTTAGGGTTGGGGTTCGGCCTAGGGCTAGGATTTTTAAAAGCAGGAAGCCCTGAGTTCCAGGCACACTGCAGCTGTGAAAGGCATCCAAAAGGGAGTGCAAAAGTGCCACAACATGGCTGCTTTCACGGCTTTTTCCTTGGCAAGAAGCCTAACACCAGGCTGATTTACTTTCCCAGGGTTACTGTTAGGCTTAGGCCTAGGGCTAGGATTTTTGAAACTAGGAGGCCCTTAGCTCCAGGCACACTGCAGCTGTTCAAGGCATCCCAAGGGGAGTACAAAAGTGCAACAACATGGCAGCTTTCACAGCTTTTTCCTTGGCACCATCCCTATACCTAGGCTGATTTATCTGCCTAGGGTTAGGGTTAGGGTTCAGCCTAGGGCTTGGATTTCTTTAACCAGGAAGCCCTGAGTTCCAGGCTTACTTCATCTGCCAAAGGCATCCCAAAGGGAGTGCAGAAGTGCCACAACATGGCTGCTTTCACGGCTTTTCCCTTAGGAAGAACCCTAATACCCGGCTGATTTACCTTCCTAGGGTTACTGTTAGGCTTAGGCCTAGGACTTTTAAAACCAGGAAGCCCTGGGCTCCAGGCACACTGCAGCTGCAAAAGGCATCCCAAGGGGAGCGCAAAAGTGACGCAACTTGGCTGCCACCACTGATATTTCCATGAGACCATCCCGAACCATAGGCTGATTTTCCTTCCTAGGGTTAAGGTTTGAGTTACGCCTAGGGTAAGGGTTCTATTAACCAGAAAGCCCTGAGTTCCAAGAACACAGCAGCTGCGAAGGACTAGCCAAGAAGAGCGCAAAAGTACCACAACATGCCTGCCTCCACAGCTTTTTCCTTGGGGACATGCCTAATTCCTGGCTGATTTGCCTTTCTCGTCTTAGGGTTGGGGTTCGGCCTAGGGCTAGGATTTTTAAAAGCAGGAAGCCCTGAGTTCCAGGCACACTGGAGCTGTGAAAGGCATCCAAAAGGGAGTGCAAAAGTGCCACAACATGGCTGCTTTCACGGCTTTTTCCTTGGCAAGAAGCCTAACATCAGGCTGATTTACTTTCCCAGGGTTACTGTTAGGCTTAGGCCTAGGGCTAGGATTTTTGAAACTAGGAAGCCCTTAGCTCCAGGCACACTGCAGCTGTTCAAAGCATCCCAAGGGGAGTACAAAAGTGCAACAACATGGCAGCTTTCACAGCTTTTTCCTTGGCACCATCCCTATACCTAGGCTGATTTATCTGCCTAGGGTTAGGGTTAGGGTTCAGCCTAGGGCTTGGATTTCTTTAACCAGGAAGCCCTGAGTTCCAGGCTTACTTCATCTGCCAAAGGCATCCCAAAGGGAGTGCAGAAGTGCCACAACATGGCTGCTCTCACGGCTTTTTCCTTGGCAAGAAGCCTAACATCAGGCTGATTTACTTTCCCAGGGTTACTGTTAGGCTTAGGCCTAGGGCTAGGATTTTTGAAACTAGGAAGCCCTTAGCTCCAGGCACACTGCAGCTGTTCAAGGCATCCCAAGGGGAGTACAAAAGTGCAACAACATGGCAGCTTTCACAGCTTTTTCCTTGGCACCATCCCTATACCTAGGCTGGTTTATCTGCCTAGGGTTAGGGTTAGGGTTCAGCCTAGGGCTTGAATTTTTTTAACCAGGAAGCCCTGAGTTCCAGGCTTACTTCATCTGCCAAAGGCATCCCAAAGGGAGTGCAGAAGTGCCACAACATGGCTGCTTTCACGGCTTTTCCCTTAGGAAGAACCCTAATACCCGGCTGATTTACCTTCCTAGGGTTACTGTTAGGCTTAGGCCTAGGACTTTTAAAACCAGGAAGCCCTGGGCTCCAGGCACACTGCAGCTGCGAAAGGCATCCCAAGGGGAGCGCAAAAGTGACGCAACTTGGCTGCCACCACTGATATTTCCATGAGACCATCCCGAACCATAGGCTGATTTTCCTTCCTAGGGTTAAGGTTTGAGTTACGCCTAGGGTAAGGGTTCTCTTAACCAGAAAGCCCTGAGTTCCAAGAACACAGCAGCTGCGAAGGACTAGCCAAGAAGAGCACAAAAGTACCACAACATGCCTGCCTCCACAGCTTTTTCCTTGGGGACATGCCTAATTCCTGGCTGATTTGCCTTTCTCGTCTTAGGGTTGGGGTTCGGCCTAGGGCTAGGATTTTTAAAAGCAGGAAGCCCTGAGTTCCAGGCACACTGGAGCTGTGAAAGGCATCCAAAAGGGAGTGCAAAAGTGCCACAACATGGCTGCTTTCACGGCTTTTTCCTTGGCAAGAAGCCTAACACCAGGCTGATTTACTTTCCCAGGGTTACTGTTAGGCTTAGGCCTAGGGCTAGGATTTTTGAAACTAGGAGGCCCTTAGCTCCAGGCACACTGCAGCTGTTCAAGGCATCCCAAGGGGAGTACAAAAGTGCAACAACATGGCAGCTTTCACAGCTTTTTCCTTGGCACCATCCCTATACCTAGGCTGATTTATCTGCCTAGGGTTAGTGTTAGGGTTCAGCCTAGGGCTTGAATTTTTTTAACCAGGAAGCCCTGAGTTCCAGGCTTACTTCATCTGCCAAAGGCATCCCAAAGGGAGTGCAGAAGTGCCACAACATGGCTGCTTTCACGGCTTTTCCCTTAGGAAGAACCCTAATACCCGGCTGATTTACCTTCCTAGGGTTACTGTTAGGCTTAGGCCTAGGACTTTTAAAACCAGGAAGCCCTGGGCTCCAGGCACACTGCAGCTGCAAAAGGCATCCCAAGGGGAGCGCAAAAGTGACGCAACTTGGCTGCCACCACTGATATTTCCATGAGACCATCCCGAACCATAGGCTGATTTTCCTTCCTAGGGTTAAGGTTTGAGTTACGCCTAGGGTAAGGGTTCTATTAACCAGAAAGCCCTGAGTTCCAAGAACACAGCAGCTGCGAAGGACTAGCCAAGAAGAGCGCAAAAGTACCACAACATGCCTGCCTCCACAGCTTTTTCCTTGGGGACATGCCTAATTCCTGGCTGATTTGCCTTTCTCGTCTTAGGGTTGGGGTTCGGCCTAGGGCTAGGATTTTTAAAAGCAGGAAGCCCTGAGTTCCAGGCACACTGGAGCTGTGAAAGGCATCCAAAAGGGAGTGCAAAAGTGCCACAACATGGCTGCTTTCACGGCTTTTTCCTTGGCAAGAAGCCTAACATCAGGCTGATTTACTTTCCCAGGGTTACTGTTAGGCTTAGGCCTAGGGCTAGGATTTTTGAAACTAGGAAGCCCTTAGCTCCAGGCACACTGCAGCTGTTCAAGGCATCCCAAGGGGAGTACAAAAGTGCAACAACATGGCAGCTTTCACAGCTTTTTCCTTGGCACCATCCCTATACCTAGGCTGATTTATCTGCCTAGGGTTAGGGTTAGGGTTCAGCCTAGGGCTTGGATTTTTTTTAACCAGGAAGCCCTGAGTTCCAGGCTTACTTCATCTGCCAAAGGCATCCCAAAGGGAGTGCAGAAGTGCCACAACATGGCTGCTTTCACGGCTTTTCCCTTAGGAAGAACCCTAATACCCGGCTGATTTACCTTCCTAGGGTTACTGTTAGGCTTAGGCCTAGGACTTTTAAAACCAGGAAGCCCTGGGCTCCAGGCACACTGCAGCTGCAAAAGGCATCCCAAGGGGAGCGCAAAAGTGACGCAACTTGGCTGCCACCACTGATATTTCCATGAGACCATCCCGAACCATAGGCTGATTTTCCTTCCTAGGGTTAAGGTTTGAGTTACGCCTAGGGTAAGGGTCTATTAACCAGAAAGCCCTGAGTTCCAAGAACACAGCAGCTGCGAAGGACTAGCCAAGAAGAGCGCAAAAGTACCACAACATGCCTGCCTCCACAGCTTTTTCCTTGGGGACATGCCTAATTCCTGGCTGATTTGCCTTTCTCGTCTTAGGGTTGGGGTTCGGCCTAGGGCTAGGATTTTTGAAACTAGGAAGCCCTTAGCTCCAGGCACACTGCAGCTGTTCAAGGCATCCCAAGGGGAGTACAAAAGTGCAACAACATGGCAGCTTTCACAGCTTTTTCCTTGGCACCATCCCTATACCTAGGCTGATTTATCTGCCTAGGGTTAGGGTTAGGGTTCAGCCTAGGGCTTGGATTTCTTTAACCAGGAAGCCCTGAGTTCCAGGCTTACTTCATCTGCCAAAGGCATCCCAAAGGGAGTGCAGAAGTGCCACAACATGGCTGCTCTCACGGCTTTTTCCTTGGCAAGAAACCTAACATCAGGCTGATTTACTTTCCCAGGGTTACTGTTAGGCTTAGGCCTAGGGCTAGGATTTTTGAAACTAGGAAGCCCTTAGCTCCAGGCACACTGCAGCTGTTCAAGGCATCCCAAGGGGAGTACAAAAGTGCAACAACATGGCAGCTTTCACAGCTTTTTCCTTGGCACCATCCCTATACCTAGGCTGGTTTATCTGCCTAGGGTTAGGGTTAGGGTTCAGCCTAGGGCTTGAATTTTTTTAACCAGGAAGCCCTGAATTCCAGGCTTACTTCATCTGCCAAAGGCATCCCAAAGGGAGTGCAGAAGTGCCACAACATGGCTGCTTTCACGGCTTTTCCCTTAGGAAGAACCCTAATACCCGGCTGATTTACCTTCCTAGGGTTACTGTTAGGCTTAGGCCTAGGACTTTTAAAACCAGGAAGCCCTGGGCTCCAGGCACACTGCAGCTGCAAAAGGCATCCCAAGGGGAGCGCAAAAGTGACGCAACTTGGCTGCCACCACTGATATTTCCATGAGACCATCCCGAACCATAGGCTGATTTTCCTTCCTAGGGTTAAGGTTTGAGTTACGCCTAGGGTAAGGGTTCTATTAACCAGAAAGCCCTGAGTTCCAAGAACACAGCAGCTGCGAAGGACTAGCCAAGAAGAGCGCAAAAGTACCACAACATGCCTGCCTCCACAGCTTTTTCCTTGGGGACATGCCTAATTCCTGGCTGATTTGCCTTTCTCGTCTTAGGGTTGGGGTTCGGCCTAGGGCTAGGATTTTTAAAAGCAGGAAGCCCTGAGTTCCAGGCACACTGGAGCTGTGAAAGGCATCCAAAAGGGAGTGCAAAAGTGCCACAACATGGCTGCTTTCACGGCTTTTTCCTTGGCAAGAAGCCTAACACCAGGCTGATTTACCTTCCCAGGGTTACTGTTAGGCTTAGGCCTAGGGCTAGGATTTTTGAAACTAGGAGGCCCTTAGCTCCAGGCACACTGCAGCTGTTCAAGGCATCCCAAGGGGAGTACAAAAGTGCAACAACATGGCATCTTTCACAGCTTTTTCCTTGGCACCATCCCTATACCTAGGCTGATTTATCTGCCTAGGGTTAGGGTTAGGGTTCAGCCTAGGGCTTGGATTTCTTTAACCAGGAAGCCCTGAGTTCCAGGCTTACTTCATCTGCCAAAGGCATCCCAAAGGGAGTGCAGAAGTGCCACAACATGGCTGCTTTCACGGCTTTTCCCTTAGGAAGAACCCTAATACCCGGCTGATTTACCTTCCTAGGGTTACTGTTCGGCTTAGGCCTAGGACTTTTAAAACCAGGAAGCCCTGGGCTCCAGGCACACTGCAGCTGCAAAAGGCATCCCAAGGGGAGCGCAAAAGTGACGCAACTTGGCTGCCACCACTGATATTTCCATGAGACCATCCCGAACCATAGGCTGATTTTCCTTCCTAGGGTTAAGGTTTGAGTTACGCCTAGGGTAAGGGTCTATTAACCAGAAAGCCCTGAGTTCCAAGAACACAGCAGCTGCGAAGGACTAGCCAAGAAGAGCGCAAAAGTACCACAACATGCCTGCCTCCACAGCTTTTTCCTTGGGGACATGCCTAATTCCTGGCTGATTTGCCTTTCTCGTCTTAGGGTTGGGGTTCGGCCTAGGGCTAGGATTTTTAAAAGCAGGAAGCCCTGAGTTCCAGGCACACTGGAGCTGTGAAAGGCATCCAAAAGGGAGTGCAAAAGTGCCACAACATGGCTGCTTTCACGGCTTTTTCCTTGGCAAGAAGCCTAACACCAGGCTGATTTACTTTCCCAGGGTTACTGTTAGGCTTAGGCCTAGGGCTAGGATTTTTGAAACTAGGAAGCCCTTAGCTCCAGGCACACTGCAGCTGTTCAAGGCATCCCAAGGGGAGTACAAAAGTGCAACAACATGGCAGCTTTCACAGCTTTTTCCTTGGCACCATCCCTATACCTAGGCTGATTTATCTGCCTAGGGTTAG
Organism: Ammospiza nelsoni; assembly: GCF_027579445.1. Taxonomy (NCBI): domain Eukaryota; kingdom Metazoa; phylum Chordata; class Aves; order Passeriformes; family Passerellidae; genus Ammospiza; species Ammospiza nelsoni. The sequence goes on from NW_026683187.1 coordinate 220,285, forward strand.
GGTTAGGGTTCAGCCTAGGGCTTGGATTTCTTTAACCAGGAAGCCCTGAGTTCCAGGCTTACTTCATCTGCCAAAGGCATCCCAAAGGGAGTGCAGAAGTGCCACAACATGGCTGCTCTCACGCCTTTTTCCTTGGCAAGAAACCTAACATCAGGCTGATTTACTTTCCCAGGGTTACTGTTAGGCTTAGGCCTAGGGCTAGGATTTTTGAAACTAGGAAGCCCTTAGCTCCAGGCACACTGCAGCTGTTCAAGGCATCCCAAGGGGAGTACAAAAGTGCAACAACATGGCAGCTTTCACAGCTTTTTCCTTGGCACCATCCCTATACCTAGGCTGGTTTATCTGCCTAGGGTTAGGGTTAGGGTTCAGCCTAGGGCTTGAATTTTTTTAACCAGGAAGCCCTGAGTTCCAGGCTTACTTCATCTGCCAAAGGCATCCCAAAGGGAGTGCAGAAGTGCCACAACATGGCTGCTTTCACGGCTTTTCCCTTAGGAAGAACCCTAATACCCGGCTGATTTACCTTCCTAGGGTTACTGTTAGGCTTAGGCCTAGGACTTTTAAAACCAGGAAGCCCTGGGCTCCAGGCACACTGCAGCTGCGAAAGGCATCCCAAGGGGAGCGCAAAAGTGACGCAACTTGGCTGCCACCACTGATATTTCCATGAGACCATCCCGAACCATAGGCTGATTTTCCTTCCTAGGGTTAAGGTTTGAGTTACGCCTAGGGTAAGGGTTCTATTAACCAGAAAGCCCTGAGTTCCAAGAACACAGCAGCTGCGAAGGACTAGCCAAGAAGAGCGCAAAAGTACCACAACATGCCTGCCTCCACAGCTTTTTCCTTGGGGACATGCCTAATTCCTGGCTGATTTGCCTTTCTCGTCTTAGGGTTGGGGTTCGGCCTAGGGCTAGGATTTTTAAAAGCAGGAAGCCCTGAGTTCCAGGCACACTGGAGCTGTGAAAGGCATCCAAAAGGGAGTGCAAAAGTGCCACAACATGGCTGCTTTCACGGCTTTTTCCTTGGCAAGAAGCCTAACACCAGGCTGATTTACCTTCCCAGGGTTACTGTTAGGCTTAGGCCTAGGGCTAGGATTTTTGAAACTAGGAGGCCCTTAGCTCCAGGCACACTGCAGCTGTTCAAGGCATCCCAAGGGGAGTACAAAAGTGCAACAACATGGCATCTTTCACAGCTTTTTCCTTGGCACCATCCCTATACCTAGGCTGATTTATCTGCCTAGGGTTAGGGTTAGGGTTCAGCCTAGGGCTTGAATTTTTTTTACCAGGAAGCCCTGAGTTCCAGGCTTACTTCATCTGCCAAAGGCATCCCAAAGGGAGTGCAGAAGTGCCACAACATGGCTGCTTTCACGGCTTTTCCCTTAGGAAGAACCCTAATACCCGGCTGATTTACCTTCCTAGGGTTACTGTTAGGCTTAGGCCTAGGACTTTTAAAACCAGGAAGCCCTGGGCTCCAGGCACACTGCAGCTGCCAAAGGCATCCCAAGGGGAGCGCAAAAGTGACGCAACTTGGCTGCCACCACTGATATTTCCATGAGACCATCCCGAACCATAGGCTGATTTTCCTTCCTAGGGTTAAGGTTTGAGTTACGCCTAGGGTAAGGGTCTATTAACCAGAAAGCCCTGAGTTCCAAGAACACAGCAGCTGCGAAGGACTAGCCAAGAAGAGCGCAAAAGTACCACAACATGCCTGCCTCCACAGCTTTTTCCTTGGGGACATGCCTAATTCCTGGCTGATTTGCCTTTCTCGTCTTAGGGTTGGGGTTCGGCCTAGGGCTAGGATTTTTAAAAGCAGGAAGCCCTGAGTTCCAGGCACACTGGAGCTGTGAAAGGCATCCAAAAGGGAGTGCAAAAGTGCCACAACATGGCTGCTTTCACGGCTTTTTCCTTGGCAAGAAGCCTAACACCAGGCTGATTTACTTTCCCAGGGTTACTGTTAGGCTTAGGCCTAGGGCTAGGATTTTTGAAACTAGGAAGCCCTTAGCTCCAGGCACACTGCAGCTGTTCAAGGCATCCCAAGGGGAGTACAAAAGTGCAACAACATGGCAGCTTTCACAGCTTTTTCCTTGGCACCATCCCTATACCTAGGCTGATTTATCTGCCTAGGGTTAGGGTTAGGGTTCAGCCTAGGGCTTGGATTTCTTTAACCAGGAAGCCCTGAGTTCCAGGCTTACTTCATCTGCCAAAGGCATCCCAAAGGGAGTGCAGAAGTGCCACAACATGGCTGCTCTCACGGCTTTTTCCTTGGCAAGAAGCCTAACATCAGGCTGATTTACCTTCCCAGGGTTACTGTTAGGCTTAGGCCTAGGGCTAGGATTTTTGAAACTAGGAAGCCCTTAGCTCCAGGCACACTGCAGCTGTTCAAGGCATCCCAAGGGGAGTACAAAAGTGCAACAACATGGCAGCTTTCACAGCTTTTTCCTTGGCACCATCCCTATACCTAGGCTGGTTTATCTGCCTAGGGTTAGGGTTAGGGTTCAGCCTAGGGCTTGGATTTCTTTAACCAGGAAGCCCTGAGTTCCAGGCTTACTTCATCTGCCAAAGGCATCCCAAAGGGAGTGCAGAAGTGCCACAACATGGCTGCTTTCACGGCTTTTCCCTTAGGAAGAACCCTAATACCCGGCTGATTTACCTTCCTAGGGTTACTGTTAGGCTTAGGCCTAGGACTTTTAAAACCAGGAAGCCCTGGGCTCCAGGCACACTGCAGCTGCAAAAGGCATCCCAAGGGGAGCGCAAAAGTGACGCAACTTGGCTGCCACCACTGATATTTCCATGAGACCATCCCGAACCATAGGCTGATTTTCCTTCCTAGGGTTAAGGTTTGAGTTACGCCTAGGGTAAGGGTTCTATTAACCAGAAAGCCCTGAGTTCCAAGAACACAGCAGCTGCGAAGGACTAGCCAAGAAGAGCGCAAAAGTACCACAACATGCCTGCCTCCACAGCTTTTTCCTTGGGGACATGCCTAATTCCTGGCTGATTTGCCTTTCTCGTCTTAGGGTTGGGGTTCGGCCTAGGGCTAGGATTTTTAAAAGCAGGAAGCCCTGAGTTCCAGGCACACTGGAGCTGTGAAAGGCATCCAAAAGGGAGTGCAAAAGTGCCACAACATGGCTGCTTTCACGGCTTTTTCCTTGGCAAGAAACCTAACATCAGGCTGATTTACTTTCCCAGGGTTACTGTTAGGCTTAGGCCTAGGGCTAGGATTTTTGAAACTAGGAAGCCCTTAGCTCCAGGCACACTGCAGCTGTTCAAGGCATCCCAAGGGGAGTACAAAAGTGCAACAACATGGCAGCTTTCACAGCTTTTTCCTTGGCACCATCCCTATACCTAGGCTGATTTATCTGCCTAGGGTTAGGGTTAGGGTTCAGCCTAGGGCTTGGATTTTTTTAACCAGGAAGCCCTGAGTTCCAGGCTTACTTCATCTGCCAAAGGCATCCCAAAGGGAGTGCAGAAGTGCCACAACATGGCTGCTTTCACGGCTTTTCCCTTAGGAAGAACCCTAATACCCGGCTGATTTACCTTCCTAGGGTTACTGTTAGGCTTAGGCCTAGGACTTTTAAAACCAGGAAGCCCTGGGCTCCAGGCACACTGCAGCTGCAAAAGGCATCCCAAGGGGAGCGCAAAAGTGACGCAACTTGGCTGCCACCACTGATATTTCCATGAGACCATCCCGAACCATAGGCTGATTTTCCTTCCTAGGGTTAAGGTTTGAGTTACGCCTAGGGTAAGGGTTCTATTAACCAGAAAGCCCTGAGTTCCAAGAACACAACAGCTGCGAAGGACTAGCCAAGAAGAGCGCAAAAGTACCACAACATGCCTGCCTCCACATCTTTTTCATTGGGGACATGCCTAATTCCTGGCTGATTTGCCTTTCTCGTCTTAGGGTTGGGGTTCGGCCTAGGGCTAGGATTTTTAAAAGCAGGAAGCCCTGAGTTCCAGGCACACTGGAGCTGTGAAAGGCATCCAAAAGGGAGTGCAAAAGTGCCACAACAAGGCTGCTTTCACGGCTTTTTCCTTGGCAAGAAGCCTAACACCAGGCTGATTTACTTTCCCAGGGTTACTGTTAGGCTTAGGCCTAGGGCTAGGATTTTTGAAACTAGGAAGCCCTTAGCTCCAGGCACACTGCAGCTGTTCAAGGCATCCCAAGGGGAGTACAAAAGTGCAACAACATGGCAGCTTTCACAGCTTTTTCCTTGGCACCATCCCTATACCTAGGCTGATTTATCTGCCTAGGGTTAGGGTTAGGGTTCAGCCTAGGGCTTGGATTTCTTTAACCAGGAAGCCCTGAGTTCCAGGCTTACTTCATCTGCCAAAGGCATCCCAAAGGGAGTGCAGAAGTGCCACAACATGGCTGCTTTCACGGCTTTTCCCTTAGGAAGAACCCTAATACCCGGCTGATTTACCTTCCTAGGGTTACTGTTCGGCTTAGGCCTAGGACTTTTAAAACCAGGAAGCCCTGGGCTCCAGGCACACTGCAGCTGCAAAAGGCATCCCAAGGGGAGCGCAAAAGTGACGCAACTTGGCTGCCACCACTGATATTTCCATGAGACCATCCCGAACCATAGGCTGATTTTCCTTCCTAGGGTTAAGGTTTGAGTTACGCCTAGGGTAAGGGTCTATTAACCAGAAAGCCCTGAGTTCCAAGAACACAGCAGCTGCGAAGGACTAGCCAAGAAGAGCGCAAAAGTACCACAACATGCCTGCCTCCACAGCTTTTTCCTTGGGGACATGCCTAATTCCTGGCTGATTTGCCTTTCTCGTCTTAGGGTTGGGGTTCGGCCTAGGGCTAGGATTTTTAAAAGCAGGAAGCCCTGAGTTCCAGGCACACTGGAGCTGTGAAAGGCATCCAAAAGGGAGTGCAAAAGTGCCACAACATGGCTGCTTTCACGGCTTTTTCCTTGGCAAGAAACCTAACATCAGGCTGATTTACTTTCCCAGGGTTACTGTTAGGCTTAGGCCTAGGGCTAGGATTTTTGAAACTAGGAAGCCCTTAGCTCCAGGCACACTGCAGCTGTTCAAGGCATCCCAAGGGGAGTACAAAAGTGCAACAACATGGCAGCTTTCACAGCTTTTTCCTTGGCACCATCCCTATACCTAGGCTGATTTATCTGCCTAGGGTTAGGGTTAGGGTTCGGCTTGGATTTCTTTAACCAGGAAGCCCTGAGTTCCAGGCTTACTTCATCTGCCAAAGGCATCCCAAAGGGAGTGCAGAAGTGCCACAACATGGCTGCTTTCACGGCTTTTCCCTTAGGAAGAACCCTAATACCCGGCTGATTTACCTTCCTAGGGTTACTGTTCGGCTTAGGCCTAGGACTTTTAAAACCAGGAAGCCCTGGGCTCCAGGCACACTGCAGCTGCAAAAGGCATCCCAAGGGGAGCGCAAAAGTGACGCAACTTGGCTGCCACCACTGATATTTCCATGAGACCATCCCGAACCATAGGCTGATTTTCCTTCCTAGGGTTAAGGTTTGAGTTACGCCTAGGGTAAGGGTCTATTAACCAGAAAGCCCTGAGTTCCAAGAACACAGCAGCTGCGAAGGACTAGCCAAGAAGAGCGCAAAAGTACCACAACATGCCTGCCTCCACAGCTTTTTCCTTGGGGACATGCCTAATTCCTGGCTGATTTGCCTTTCTCGTCTTAGGGTTGGGGTTCGGCCTAGGGCTAGGATTTTTAAAAGCAGGAAGCCCTGAGTTCCAGGCACACTGGAGCTGTGAAAGGCATCCAAAAGGGAGTGCAAAAGTGCCACAACATGGCTGCTTTCACGGCTTTTTCCTTGGCTAGACGCCTAACACCAGGCTGATTTACCTTCCCAGGGTTACTGTTGGGCTTAGGCCTAGGGCTAGGATTTTTAAAACTAGGAAGCCCTTAGCTCCAGGCACACTGCAGCTGTTCAAGGCATCCCAAGGGGAGTACAAAAGTGCAACAACATGGCAGCTTTCACAGCTTTTTCCTTGGCACCATCCCTATACCTAGGCTGATTTATCTGCCTAGGGTTAGGGTTAGGGTTCAGCCTAGGGCTTGGATTTCTTTAACCAGGAAGCCCTGAGTTCCAGGCTTACTTCATCTGCCAAAGGCATCCCAAAGGGAGTGCAGAAGTGCCACAACATGGCTGCTTTCACGGCTTTTCCCTTAGGAAGAACCCTAATACCCGGCTGATTTACCTTCCTAGGGTTACTGTTAGGCTTAGGCCTAGGACTTTTAAAACCAGGAAGCCCTGGGCTCCAGGCACACTGCAGCTGCAAAAGGCATCCCAAGGGGAGCGCAAAAGTGACGCAACTTGGCTGCCACCACTGATATTTCCATGAGACCATCCCGAACCATAGGCTGATTTTCCTTCCTAGGGTTAAGGTTTGAGTTACGCCTAGGGTAAGGGTTCTATTAACCGGAAAGCCCTGAGTTCCAAGAACACAGCAGCTGCGAAGGACTAGCCAAGAAGAGCGCAAAAGTACCACAACATGCCTGCCTCCACAGCTTTTTCCTTGGGGACATGCCTAATTCCTGGCTGATTTGCCTTTCTCGTCTTAGGGTTGGGGTTCGGCCTAGGGCTAGGATTTTTAAAAGCAGGAAGCCCTGAGTTCCAGGCACACTGGAGCTGTGAAAGGCATCCAAAAGGGAGTGCAAAAGTGCCACAACATGGCTGCTTTCACGGCTTTTTCCTTGGCAAGACGCCTAACACCAGGCTGACTTACCTTTCCCAGGGTTACTGTTAGGCTTAGGCCTAGGGCTAGGATTTTTAAAAGTAGGAAGCCCTTAGCTCCAGGCACACTGCAGCTGTTCAAGGCATCCCAAGGGGAGTACAAAAGTGCAACAACATGGCAGCTTTCACAGCTTTTTCCTTGGCACCATCCCTATACCTAGGCTGATTTATCTGCCTAGGGTTAGGGTTAGGGTTCAGCCTAGGGCTTGAATTTTTTTTACCAGGAAGCCCTGAGTTCCAGGCTTACTTCATCTGCCAAAGGCATCCCAAAGGGAGTGCAGAAGTGCCACAACATGGCTGCTTTCACGGCTTTTCCCTTAGGAAGAACCCTAATACCCGGCTGATTTACCTTCCTAGGGTTACTGTTAGGCTTAGGCCTAGGACTTTTAAAACCAGGAAGCCCTGGGCTCCAGGCACACTGCAGCTGCAAAAGGCATCCCAAGGGGAGCGCAAAAGTGACGCAACTTGGCTGCCACCACTGATATTTCCATGAGACCATCCCGAACCATAGGCTGATTTTCCTTCCTAGGGTTAAGGTTTGAGTTACGCCTAGGGTAAGGGTCTATTAACCAGAAAGCCCTGAGTTCCAAGAACACAGCAGCTGCGAAGGACTAGCCAAGAAGAGCGCAAAAGTACCACAACATGCCTGCCTCCACAGCTTTTTCCTTGGGGACATGCCTAATTCCTGGCTGATTTGCCTTTCTCGTCTTAGGGTTGGGGTTCGGCCTAGGGCTAGGATTTTTAAAAGCAGGAAGCCCTGAGTTCCAGGCACACTGGAGCTGTGAAAGGCATCCAAAAGGGAGTGCAAAAGTGCCACAACATGGCTGCTTTCACGGCTTTTTCCTTGGCAAGAAGCCTAACACCAGGCTGATTTACTTTCCCAGGGTTACTGTTAGGCTTAGGCCTAGGGCTAGGATTTTTGAAACTAGGAAGCCCTTAGCTCCAGGCACACTGCAGCTGTTCAAGGCACCCCAAGGGGAGTACAAAAGTGCAACAACATGGCAGCTTTCACAGCTTTTTCCTTGGCACCATCCCTATACCTAGGCTGATTTATCTGCCTAGGGTTAGGGTTAGGGTTCAGCCTAGGGCTTGGATTTCTTTAACCAGGAAGCCCTGAGTTCCAGGCTTACTTCATCTGCCAAAGGCATCCCAAAGGGAGTGCAGAAGTGCCACAACATGGCTGCTCTCACGGCTTTTTCCTTGGCAAGAAGCCTAACATCAGGCTGATTTACCTTCCCAGGGTTACTGTTAGGCTTAGGCCTAGGGCTAGGATTTTTGAAACTAGGAAGCCCTTAGCTCCAGGCACACTGCAGCTGTTCAAGGCATCCCAAGGGGAGTACAAAAGTGCAACAACATGGCAGCTTTCACAGCTTTTTCCTTGGCACCATCCCTATACCTAGGCTGGTTTATCTGCCTAGGGTTAGGGTTAGGGTTCAGCCTAGGGCTTGGATTTCTTTAACCAGGAAGCCCTGAGTTCCAGGCTTACTTCATCTGCCAAAGGCATCCCAAAGGGAGTGCAGAAGTGCCACAACATGGCTGCTTTCACGGCTTTTCCCTTAGGAAGAACCCTAATACCCGGCTGATTTACCTTCCTAGGGTTACTGTTAGGCTTAGGCCTAGGACTTTTAAAACCAGGAAGCCCTGGGCTCCAGGCACACTGCAGCTGCAAAAGGCATCCCAAGGGGAGCGCAAAAGTGACGCAACTTGGCTGCCACCACTGATATTTCCATGAGACCATCCCGAACCATAGGCTGATTTTCCTTCCTAGGGTTAAGGTTTGAGTTACGCCTAGGGTAAGGGTTCTATTAACCAGAAAGCCCTGAGTTCCAAGAACACAGCAGCTGCGAAGGACTAGCCAAGAAGAGCGCAAAAGTACCACAACATGCCTGCCTCCACAGCTTTTTCCTTGGGGACATGCCTAATTCCTGGCTGATTTGCCTTTCTCGTCTTAGGGTTGGGGTTCGGCCTAGGGCTAGGATTTTTAAAAGCAGGAAGCCCTGAGTTCCAGGCACACTGGAGCTGTGAAAGGCATCCAAAAGGGAGTGCAAAAGTGCCACAACATGGCTGCTTTCACGGCTTTTTCCTTGGCAAGAAGCCTAACACCAGGCTGATTTACCTTCCCAGGGTTACTGTTAGGCTTAGGCCTAGGGCTAGGATTTTTGAAACTAGGAGGCCCTTAGCTCCAGGCACACTGCAGCTGTTCAAGGCATCCCAAGGGGAGTACAAAAGTGCAACAACATGGCATCTTTCACAGCTTTTTCCTTGGCACCATCCCTATACCTAGGCTGATTTATCTGCCTAGGGTTAGGGTTAGGGTTCAGCCTAGGGCTTGAATTTTTTTTACCAGGAAGCCCTGAGTTCCAGGCTTACTTCATCTGCCAAAGGCATCCCAAAGGGAGTGCAGAAGTGCCACAACATGGCTGCTTTCACGGCTTTTCCCTTAGGAAGAACCCTAATACCCGGCTGATTTACCTTCCTAGGGTTACTGTTCGGCTTAGGCCTAGGACTTTTAAAACCAGGAAGCCCTGGGCTCCAGGCACACTGCAGCTGCAAAAGGCATCCCAAGGGGAGCGCAAAAGTGACGCAACTTGGCTGCCACCACTGATATTTCCATGAGACCATCCCGAACCATAGGCTGATTTTCCTTCCTAGGGTTAAGGTTTGAGTTACGCCTAGGGTAAGGGTTCTATTAACCAGAAAGCCCTGAGTTCCAAGAACACAGCAGCTGCGAAGGACTAGCCAAGAAGAGCGCAAAAGTACCACAACATGCCTGCCTCCACAGCTTTTTCCTTGGGGACATGCCTAATTCCTGGCTGATTTGCCTTTCTCGTCTTAGGGTTGGGGTTCGGCCTAGGGCTAGGATTTTTAAAAGCAGGAAGCCCTGAGTTCCAGGCACACTGGAGCTGTGAAAGGCATCCAAAAGGGAGTGCAAAAGTGCCACAACATGGCTGCTTTCACGGCTTTTTCCTTGGCAAGAAACCTAACATCAGGCTGATTTACTTTCCCAGGGTTACTGTTAGGCTTAGGCCTAGGGCTAGGATTTTTGAAACTAGGAAGCCCTGGGCTCCAGGCACACTGCAGCTGTTCAAGGCATCCCAAGGGGAGTACAAAAGTGCAACAACATGGCAGCTTTCACAGCTTTTTCCTTGGCACCATCCCTATACCTAGGCTGATTTATCTGCCTAGGGTTAGGGTTAGGGTTCAGCCTAGGGCTTGGATTTCTTTAACCAGGAAGCCCTGAGTTCCAGGCTTACTTCATCTGCCAAAGGCATCCCAAAGGGAGTGCAGAAGTGCCACAACATGGCTGCTTTCACGGCTTTTCCCTTAGGAAGAACCCTAATACCCGGCTGATTTACCTTCCTAGGGTTACTGTTAGGCTTAGGCCTAGGACTTTTAAAACCAGGAAGCCCTGGGCTCCAGGCACACTGCAGCTGCAAAAGGCATCCCAAGGGGAGCGCAAAAGTGACGCAACTTGGCTGCCACCACTGATATTTCCATGAGACCATCCCGAACCATAGGCTGATTTTCCTTCCTAGGGTTAAGGTTTGAGTTACGCCTAGGGTAAGGGTTCTATTAACCAGAAAGCCCTGAGTTCCAAGAACACAGCAGCTGCGAAGGACTAGCCAAGAAGAGCGCAAAAGTACCACAACATGCCTGCCTCCACAGCTTTTTCCTTGGGGACATGCCTAATTCCTGGCTGATTTGCCTTTCTCGTCTTAGGGTTGGGGTTCGGCCTAGGGCTAGGATTTTTAAAAGCAGGAAGCCCTGAGTTCCAGGCACACTGGAGCTGTGAAAGGCATCCAAAAGGGAGTGCAAAAGTGCCACAACATGGCTGCTTTCACGGCTTTTTCCTTGGCAAGAAGCCTAACACCAGGCTGATTTACTTTCCCAGGGTTACTGTTAGGCTTAGGCCTAGGGCTAGGATTTTTGAAACTAGGAAGCCCTTAGCTCCAGGCACACTGCAGCTGTTCAAGGCATCCCAAGGGGAGTACAAAAGTGCAACAACATGGCAGCTTTCACAGCTTTTTCCTTGGCACCATCCCTATACCTAGGCTGATTTATCTGCCTAGGGTTAGGGTTAGGGTTCAGCCTAGGGCTTGGATTTCTTTAACCAGGAAGCCCTGAGTTCCAGGCTTACTTCATCTGCCAAAGGCATCCCAAAGGGAGTGCAGAAGTGCCACAACATGGCTGCTTTCACGGCTTTTCCCTTAGGAAGAACCCTAATACCCGGCTGATTTACCTTCCTAGGGTTACTGTTCGGCTTAGGCCTAGGACTTTTAAAACCAGGAAGCCCTGGGCTCCAGGCACACTGCAGCTGCAAAAGGCATCCCAAGGGGAGCGCAAAAGTGACGCAACTTGGCTGCCACCACTGATATTTCCATGAGACCATCCCGAACCATAGGCTGATTTTCCTTCCTAGGGTTAAGGTTTGAGTTACGCCTAGGGTAAGGGTCTATTAACCAGAAAGCCCTGAGTTCCAAGAACACAGCAGCTGCGAAGGACTAGCCAAGAAGAGCGCAAAAGTACCACAACATGCCTGCCTCCACAGCTTTTTCCTTGGGGACATGCCTAATTCCTGGCTGATTTGCCTTTCTCGTCTTAGGGTTGGGGTTCGGCCTAGGGCTAGGATTTTTAAAAGCAGGAAGCCCTGAGTTCCAGGCACACTGGAGCTGTGAAAGGCATCCAAAAGGGAGTGCAAAAGTGCCACAACATGGCTGCTTTCACGGCTTTTTCCTTGGCAAGAAACCTAACATCAGGCTGATTTACTTTCCCAGGGTTACTGTTAGGCTTAGGCCTAGGGCTAGGATTTTTGAAACTAGGAAGCCCTGGTCTCCAGGCACACTGCAGCTGTTCAAGGCATCCCAAGGGGAGTACAAAAGTGCAACAACATGGCATCTTTCACAGCTTTTTCCTTGGCACCATCCCTATACCTAGGCTGATTTATCTGCCTAGGGTTAGGGTTAGGGTTCAGCCTAGGGCTTGGATTTCTTTAACCAGGAAGCCCTGAGTTCCAGGCTTACTTCATCTGCCAAAGGCATCCCAAAGGGAGTGCAGAAGTGCCACAACATGGCTGCTTTCACGGCTTTTCCCTTAGGAAGAACCCTAATACCCGGCTGATTTACCTTCCTAGGGTTACTGTTAGGCTTAGGCCTAGGACTTTTAAAACCAGGAAGCCCTGGGCTCCAGGCACACTGCAGCTGCAAAAGGCATCCCAAGGGGAGCGCAAAAGTGACGCAACTTGGCTGCCACCACTGATATTTCCATGAGACCATCCCGAACCATAGGCTGATTTTCCTTCCTAGGGTTAAGGTTTGAGTTACGCCTAGGGTAAGGGTTCTATTAACCAGAAAGCCCTGAGTTCCAAGAACACAGCAGCTGCGAAGGACTAGCCAAGAAGAGCGCAAAAGTACCACAACATGCCTGCCTCCACAGCTTTTTCCTTGGGGACATGCCTAATTCCTGGCTGATTTGCCTTTCTCGTCTTAGGGTTGGGGTTCGGCCTAGGGCTAGGATTTTTAAAAGCAGGAAGCCCTGAGTTCCAGGCACACTGCAGCTGTGAAAGGCATCCAAAAGGGAGTGCAAAAGTGCCACAACATGGCTGCTTTCACGGCTTTTTCCTTGGCAAGACGCCTAACACCAGGCTGATTTACCTTCCCAGGGTTACTGTTGGGCTTAGGCCTAGGGCTAGGATTTTTAAAACTAGGAAGCCCTTAGCTCCAGGCACACTGCAGCTGTTCAAGGCATCCCAAGGGGAGTACAAAAGTGCAACAACATGGCAGCTTTCACAGCTTTTTCCTTGGCACCATCCCTATACCTAGGCTGATTTATCTGCCTAGGGTTAGGGTTAGGGTTCAGCCTAGGGCTTGGATTTCTTTAACCAGGAAGCCCTGAGTTCCAGGCTTACTTCATCTGCCAAAGGCATCCCAAAGGGAGTGCAGAAGTGCCACAACATGGCTGCTTTCACGGCTTTTCCCTTAGGAAGAACCCTAATACCCGGCTGATTTACCTTCCTAGGGTTACTGTTAGGCTTAGGCCTAGGACTTTTAAAACCAGGAAGCCCTGGGCTCCAGGCACACTGCAGCTGCAAAAGGCATCCCAAGGGGAGCGCAAAAGTGACGCAACTTGGCTGCCACCACTGATATTTCCATGAGACCATCCCGAACCATAGGCTGATTTTCCTTCCTAGGGTTAAGGTTTGAGTTACGCCTAGGGTAAGGGTTCTATTAACCAGAAAGCCCTGAGTTCCAAGAACACAGCAGCTGCGAAGGACTAGCCAAGAAGAGCGCAAAAGTACCACAACATGCCTGCCTCCACAGCTTTTTCCTTGGGGACATGCCTAATTCCTGGCTGATTTGCCTTTCTCGTCTTAGGGTTGGGGTTCGGCCTAGGGCTAGGATTTTTAAAAGCAGGAAGCCCTGAGTTCCAGGCACACTGGAGCTGTGAAAGGCATCCAAAAGGGAGTGCAAAAGTGCCACAACATGGCTGCTTTCACGGCTTTTTCCTTGGCAAGACGCCTAACACCAGGCTGACTTACCTTTCCCAGGGTTACTGTTAGGCTTAGGCCTAGGGCTAGGATTTTTAAAAGTAGGAAGCCCTTAGCTCCAGGCACACTGCAGCTGTTCAAGGCATCCCAAGGGGAGTACAAAAGTGCAACAACATGGCAGCTTTCACAGCTTTTTCCTTGGCACCATCCCTATACCTAGGCTGATTTATCTGCCTAGGGTTAGGGTTAGGGTTCAGCCTAGGGCTTGGATTTCTTTAACCAGGAAGCCCTGAGTTCCAGGCTTACTTCATCTGCCAAAAACATCCCAAAGGGAGTGCAGAAGTGCCACAACATAGCTGCTCTCACGGCTTTTTCCTTGGCAAGAAGCCTAACATCAGGCTGATTTACTTTCCCAGGGTTACTGTTAGGCTTAGGCCTAGGGCTAGGATTTTTGAAACTAGGAAGCCCTTAGCTCCAGGCACACTGCAGCTGTTCAAGGCATCCCAAGGGGAGTACAAAAGTGCAACAACATGGCAGCTTTCACAGCTTTTTCCTTGGCACCATCCCTATACCTAGGCTGATTTATCTGCCTAGGGTTAGGGTTAGGGTTCAGCCTAGGGCTTGGATTTCTTTAACCAGGAAGCCCTGAGTTCCAGGCTTACTTCATCTGCCAAAGGCATCCCAAAGGGAGTGCAGAAGTGCCACAACATGGCTGCTTTCACGGCTTTTCCCTTAGGAAGAACCCTAATACCCGGCTGATTTACCTTCCTAGGGTTACTGTTAGGCTTAGGCCTAGGACTTTTAAAACCAGGAAGCCCTGGGCTCCAGGCACACTGCAGCTGCGAAAGGCATCCCAAGGGGAGCGCAAAAGTGATGCAACTTGGCTGCCACCACTGATATTTCCATGAGACCATCCCGAACCATAGGCTGATTTTCCTTCCTAGGGTTAAGGTTTGAGTTGCGCCTAGGGTAAGGGTCTATTAACCAGGAAGCCCTGAGTTCCAAGAACACAGCAGCTGCGAAGGACTAGCCAAGAAGAGCGCAAAAGTACCACAACATGCCTGCCTCCACAGCTTTTTCCTTGGGGACATGCCTAATTCCTGGCTGATTTGCCTTTCTCGTCTTAGGGTTGGGGTTCGGCCTAGGGCTAGGATTTTTAAAAGCAGGAAGCCCTGAGTTCCAGGCACACTGGAGCTGTGAAAGGCATCCAAAAGGGAGTGCAAAAGTGCCACAACATGGCTGCTTTCACGGCTTTTTCCTTGGCAAGAAGCCTAACACCAGGCTGATTTACTTTCCCAGGGTTACTGTTAGGCTTAGGCCTAGGGCTAGGATTTTTGAAACTAGGAAGCCCTTAGCTCCAGGCACACTGCAGCTGTTCAAGGCATCCCAAGGGGAGTACAAAAGTGCAACAACATGGCAGCTTTCACAGCTTTTTCCTTGGCACCATCCCTATACCTAGGCTGATTTATCTGCCTAGGGTTAGGGTTAGGGTTCAGCCTAGGGCTTGGATTTCTTTAACCAGGAAGCCCTGAGTTCCAGGCTTACTTCATCTGCCAAAGGCATCCCAAAGGGAGTGCAGAAGTGCCACAACATGGCTGCTTTCACGGCTTTTCCCTTAGGAAGAACCCTAATACCCGGCTGATTTACCTTCCTAGGGTTACTGTTCGGCTTAGGCCTAGGACTTTTAAAACCAGGAAGCCCTGGGCTCCAGGCACACTGCAGCTGCAAAAGGCATCCCAAGGGGAGCGCAAAAGTGACGCAACTTGGCTGCCACCACTGATATTTCCATGAGACCATCCCGAACCATAGGCTGATTTTCCTTCCTAGGGTTAAGGTTTGAGTTACGCCTAGGGTAAGGGTCTATTAACCAGAAAGCCCTGAGTTCCAAGAACACAGCAGCTGCGAAGGACTAGCCAAGAAGAGCGCAAAAGTACCACAACATGCCTGCCTCCACAGCTTTTTCCTTGGGGACATGCCTAATTCCTGGCTGATTTGCCTTTCTCGTCTTAGGGTTGGGGTTCGGCCTAGGGCTAGGATTTTTAAAAGCAGGAAGCCCTGAGTTCCAGGCACACTGGAGCTGTGAAAGGCATCCAAAAGGGAGTGCAAAAGTGCCACAACATGGCTGCTTTCACGGCTTTTTCCTTGGCAAGAAACCTAACATCAGGCTGATTTACTTTCCCAGGGTTACTGTTAGGCTTAGGCCTAGGGCTAGGATTTTTGAAACTAGGAAGCCCTTAGCTCCAGGCACACTGCAGCTGTTCAAGGCATCCCAAGGGGAGTACAAAAGTGCAACAACATGGCAGCTTTCACAGCTTTTTCCTTGGCACCATCCCTATACCTAGGCTGATTTATCTGCCTAGGGTTAGGGTTAGGGTTCAGCCTAGGGCTTGGATTTCTTTAACCAGGAAGCCCTGAGTTCCAGGCTTACTTCATCTGCCAAAGGCATCCCAAAGGGAGTGCAGAAGTGCCACAACATGGCTGCTTTCACGGCTTTTCCCTTAGGAAGAACCCTAATACCCGGCTGATTTACCTTCCTAGGGTTACTGTTCGGCTTAGGCCTAGGACTTTTAAAACCAGGAAGCCCTGGGCTCCAGGCACACTGCAGCTGCAAAAGGCATCCCAAGGGGAGCGCAAAAGTGACGCAACTTGGCTGCCACCACTGATATTTCCATGAGACCATCCCGAACCATAGGCTGATTTTCCTTCCTAGGGTTAAGGTTTGAGTTACGCCTAGGGTAAGGGTCTATTAACCAGAAAGCCCTGAGTTCCAAGAACACAGCAGCTGCGAAGGACTAGCCAAGAAGAGCGCAAAAGTACCACAACATGCCTGCCTCCACAGCTTTTTCCTTGGGGACATGCCTAATTCCTGGCTGATTTGCCTTTCTCGTCTTAGGGTTGGGGTTCGGCCTAGGGCTAGGATTTTTAAAAGCAGGAAGCCCTGAGTTCCAGGCACACTGGAGCTGTGAAAGGCATCCAAAAGGGAGTGCAAAAGTGCCACAACATGGCTGCTTTCACGGCTTTTTCCTTGGCAAGAAACCTAACATCAGGCTGATTTACTTTCCCAGGGTTACTGTTAGGCTTAGGCCTAGGGCTAGGATTTTTGAAACTAGGAAGCCCTGGTCTCCAGGCACACTGCAGCTGTTCAAGGCATCCCAAGGGGAGTACAAAAGTGCAACAACATGGCATCTTTCACAGCTTTTTCCTTGGCACCATCCCTATACCTAGGCTGATTTATCTGCCTAGGGTTAGGGTTAGGGTTCAGCCTAGGGCTTGGATTTCTTTAACCAGGAAGCCCTGAGTTCCAGGCTTACTTCATCTGCCAAAGGCATCCCAAAGGGAGTGCAGAAGTGCCACAACATGGCTGCTTTCACGGCTTTTCCCTTAGGAAGAACCCTAACACCCGGCTGATTTACCTTCCTAGGGTTACTGTTAGGCTTAGGCCTAGGACTTTTAAAACCAGGAAGCCCTGGGCTCCAGGCACACTGCAGCTGCAAAAGGCATCCCAAGGGGAGCGCAAAAGTGACGCAACTTGGCTGCCACCACTGATATTTCCATGAGACCATCCCGAACCATAGGCTGATTTTCCTTCCTAGGGTTAAGGTTTGAGTTACGCCTAGGGTAAGGGTTCTATTAACCAGAAAGTCCTGAGTTCCAAGAACACAGCAGCTGCGAAGGACTAGCCAAGAAGAGCGCAAAAGTACCACAACATGCCTGCCTCCACAGCTTTTTCCTTGGGGACATGCCTAATTCCTGGCTGATTTGCCTTTCTCGTCTTAGGGTTGGGGTTCGGCCTAGGGCTAGGATTTTTAAAAGCAGGAAGCCCTGAGTTCCAGGCACACTGCAGCTGTGAAAGGCATCCAAAAGGGAGTGCAAAAGTGCCACAACATGGCTGCTTTCATGGCTTTTTCCTTGGCAAGACGCCTAACACCAGGCTGATTTACCTTCCCAGGGTTACTGTTGGGCTTAGGCCTAGGGCTAGGATTTTTAAAACTAGGAAGCCCTTAGCTCCAGGCACACTGCAGCTGTTCAAGGCATCCCAAGGGGAGTACAAAAGTGCAACAACATGGCAGCTTTCACAGCTTTTTCCTTGGCACCATCCCTATACCTAGGCTGATTTATCTGCCTAGGGTTAGGGTTAGGGTTCAGCCTAGGGCTTGGATTTCTTTAACCAGGAAGCCCTGAGTTCCAGGCTTACTTCATCTGCCAAAGGCATCCCAAAGGGAGTGCAGAAGTGCCACAACATGGCTGCTTTCACGGCTTTTCCCTTAGGAAGAACCCTAATACCCGGCTGATTTACCTTCCTAGGGTTACTGTTAGGCTTAGGCCTAGGACTTTTAAAACCAGGAAGCCCTGGGCTCCAGGCACACTGCAGCTGCAAAAGGCATCCCAAGGGGAGCGCAAAAGTGACGCAACTTGGCTGCCACCACTGATATTTCCATGAGACCATCCCGAACCATAGGCTGATTTTCCTTCCTAGGGTTAAGGTTTGAGTTACGCCTAGGGTAAGGGTTCTATTAACCAGAAAGCCCTGAGTTCCAAGAACACAGCAGCTGCGAAGGACTAGCCAAGAAGAGCGCAAAAGTACCACAACATGCCTGCCTCCACAGCTTTTTCCTTGGGGACATGCCTAATTCCTGGCTGATTTGCCTTTCTCGTCTTAGGGTTGGGGTTCGGCCTAGGGCTAGGATTTTTAAAAGCAGGAAGCCCTGAGTTCCAGGCACACTGGAGCTGTGAAAGGCATCCAAAAGGGAGTGCAAAAGTGCCACAACATGGCTGCTTTCACGGCTTTTTCCTTGGCAAGACGCCTAACACCAGGCTGACTTACCTTTCCCAGGGTTACTGTTAGGCTTAGGCCTAGGGCTAGGATTTTTAAAAGTAGGAAGCCCTTAGCTCCAGGCACACTGCAGCTGTTCAAGGCATCCCAAGGGGAGTACAAAAGTGCAACAACATGGCAGCTTTCACAGCTTTTTCCTTGGCACCATCCCTATACCTAGGCTGATTTATCTGCCTAGGGTTAGGGTTAGGGTTCAGCCTAGGGCTTGGATTTCTTTAACCAGGAAGCCCTGAGTTCCAGGCTTACTTCATCTGCCAAAGGCATCCCAAAGGGAGTGCAGAAGTGCCACAACATAGCTGCTCTCACGGCTTTTTCCTTGGCAAGAAGCCTAACATCAGGCTGATTTACTTTCCCAGGGTTACTGTTAGGCTTAGGCCTAGGGCTAGGATTTTTGAAACTAGGAAGCCCTTAGCTCCAGGCACACTGCAGCTGTTCAAGGCATCCCAAGGGGAGTACAAAAGTGCAACAACATGGCAGCTTTCACAGCTTTTTCCTTGGCACCATCCCTATACCTAGGCTGATTTATCTGCCTAGGGTTAGGGTTAGGGTTCAGCCTAGGGCTTGGATTTCTTTAACCAGGAAGCCCTGAGTTCCAGGCTTACTTCATCTGCCAAAGGCATCCCAAAGGGAGTGCAGAAGTGCCACAACATGGCTGCTTTCACGGCTTTTCCCTTAGGAAGAACCCTAATACCCGGCTGATTTACCTTCCTAGGGTTACTGTTAGGCTTAGGCCTAGGACTTTTAAAACCAGGAAGCCCTGGGCTCCAGGCACACTGCAGCTGCGAAAGGCATCCCAAGGGGAGCGCAAAAGTGATGCAACTTGGCTGCCACCACTGATATTTCCATGAGACCATCCCGAACCATAGGCTGATTTTCCTTCCTAGGGTTAAGGTTTGAGTTACGCCTAGGGTAAGGGTCTATTAACCAGGAAGCCCTGAGTTCCAAGAACACAGCAGCTGCGAAGGACTAGCCAAGAAGAGCGCAAAAGTACCACAACATGCCTGCCTCCACAGCTTTTTCCTTGGGGACATGCCTAATTCCTGGCTGATTTGCCTTTCTCGTCTTAGGGTTGGGGTTCGGCCTAGGGCTAGGATTTTTAAAAGCAGGAAGCCCTGAGTTCCAGGCACACTGGAGCTGTGAAAGGCATCCAAAAGGGAGTGCAAAAGTGCCACAACATGGCTGCTTTCACGGCTTTTTCCTTGGCAAGAAGCCTAACACGAGGCTGATTTACTTTCCCAGGGTTACTGTTAGGCTTAGGCCTAGGGCTAGGATTTTTGAAACTAGGAGGCCCTTAGCTCCAGGCACACTGCAGCTGTTCAAGGCATCCCAAGGGGAGTACAAAAGTGCAACAACATGGCAGCTTTCACAGCTTTTTCCTTGGCACCATCCCTATACCTAGGCTGATTTATCTGCCTAGGGTTAGGGTTAGGGTTCAGCCTAGGGCTTGGATTTCTTTAACCAGGAAGCCCTGAGTTCCAGGCTTACTTCATCTGCCAAAGGCATCCCAAAGGGAGTGCAGAAGTGCCACAACATGGCTGCTTTCACGGCTTTTCCCTTAGGAAGAACCCTAATACCCGGCTGATTTACCTTCCTAGGGTTACTGTTAGGCTTAGGCCTAGGACTTTTAAAACCAGGAAGCCCTGGGCTCCAGGCACACTGCAGCTGCAAAAGGCATCCCAAGGGGAGCGCAAAAGTGACGCAACTTGGCTGCCACCACTGATATTTCCATGAGACCATCCCGAACCATAGGCTGATTTTCCTTCCTAGGGTTAAGGTTTGAGTTACGCCTAGGGTAAGGGTTCTATTAACCAGAAAGCCCTGAGTTCCAAGAACACAGCAGCTGCGAAGGACTAGCCAAGAAGAGCGCAAAAGTACCACAACATGCCTGCCTCCACAGCTTTTTCCTTGGGGACATGCCTAATTCCTGGCTGATTTGCCTTTCTCGTCTTAGGGTTGGGGTTCGGCCTAGGGCTAGGATTTTTAAAAGCAGGAAGCCCTGAGTTCCAGGCACACTGCAGCTGTGAAAGGCATCCAAAAGGGAGTGCAAAAGTGCCACAACATGGCTGCTTTCACGGCTTTTTCCTTGGCAAGACGCCTAACACCAGGCTGACTTACCTTTCCCAGGGTTACTGTTAGGCTTAGGCCTAGGGCTAGGATTTTTAAAACTAGGAAGCCCTTAGCTCCAGGCACACTGCAGCTGTTCAAGGCATCCCAAGGGGAGTACAAAAGTGCAACAACATGGCAGCTTTCACAGCTTTTTCCTTGGCACCATCCCTATACCTAGGCTGATTTATCTGCCTAGGGTTAGGGTTAGGGTTCAGCCTAGGGCTTGGATTTCTTTAACCAGGAAGCCCTGAGTTCCAGGCTTACTTCATCTGCCAAAGGCATCCCAAAGGGAGTGCAGAAGTGCCACAACATGGCTGCTCTCACGGCTTTTTCCTTGGCAAGAAGCCTAACATCAGGCTGATTTACCTTCCCAGGGTTACTGTTAGGCTTAGGCCTAGGGCTAGGATTTTTGAAACTAGGAAGCCCTTAGCTCCAGGCACACTGCAGCTGTTCAAGGCATCCCAAGGGGAGTACAAAAGTGCAACAACATGGCAGCTTTCACAGCTTTTTCCTTGGCACCATCCCTATACCTAGGCTGGTTTATCTGCCTAGGGTTAGGGTTAGGGTTCAGCCTAGGGCTTGAATTTTTTTAACCAGGAAGCCCTGAGTTCCAGGCTTACTTCATCTGCCAAAGGCATCCCAAAGGGAGTGCAGAAGTGCCACAACATGGCTGCTTTCACGGCTTTTCCCTTAGGAAGAACCCTAATACCCGGCTGATTTACCTTCCTAGGGTTACTGTTCGGCTTAGGCCTAGGACTTTTAAAACCAGGAAGCCCTGGGCTCCAGGCACACTGCAGCTGCAAAAGGCATCCCAAGGGGAGCGCAAAAGTGACGCAACTTGGCTGCCACCACTGATATTTCCATGAGACCATCCCGAACCATAGGCTGATTTTCCTTCCTAGGGTTAAGGTTTGAGTTACGCCTAGGGTAAGGGTCTATTAACCAGAAAGCCCTGAGTTCCAAGAACACAGCAGCTGCGAAGGACTAGCCAAGAAGAGCGCAAAAGTACCACAACATGCCTGCCTCCACAGCTTTTTCCTTGGGGACATGCCTAATTCCTGGCTGATTTGCCTTTCTCGTCTTAGGGTTGGGGTTCGGCCTAGGGCTAGGATTTTTAAAAGCAGGAAGCCCTGAGTTCCAGGCACACCGGAGCTGTGAAAGGCATCCAAAAGGGAGTGCAAAAGTGCCACAACATGGCTGCTTTCACGGCTTTTTCCTTGGCAAGAAGCCTAACACCAGGCTGATTTACTTTCCCAGGGTTACTGTTAGGCTTAGGCCTAGGGCTAGGATTTTTGAAACTAGGAAGCCCTTAGCTCCAGGCACACTGCAGCTGTTCAAGGCATCCCAAGGGGAGTACAAAAATGCAACAACATGGCATCTTTCACAGCTTTTTCCTTGGCACCATCCCTATACCTAGGCTGATTTATCTGCCTAGGGTTAGGGTTAGGGTTCAGCCTAGGGCTTGGATTTCTTTAACCAGGAAGCCCTGAGTTCCAGGCTTACTTCATCTGCCAAAAGCATCCCAAAGGGAGTGCAGAAGTGCCACAACATGGCTGCTTTCACGGCTTTTCCCTTAGGAAGAACCCTAATACCCGGCTGATTTACCTTCCTAGGGTTACTGTTAGGCTTAGGCCTAGGACTTTTAAAACCAGGAAGCCCTGGGCTCCAGGCACACTGCAGCTGCGAAAGGCATCCCAAGGGGAGCGCAAAAGTGATGCAACTTGGCTGCCACCACTGATATTTCCATGAGACCATCCCGAACCATAGGCTGATTTTCCTTCCTAGGGTTAAGGTTTGAGTTACGCCTAGGGTAAGGGTCTATTAACCAGGAAGCCCTGAGTTCCAAGAACACAGCAGCTGCGAAGGACTAGCCAAGAAGAGCGCAAAAGTACCACAACATGCCTGCCTCCACAGCTTTTTCCTTGGGGACATGCCTAATTCCTGGCTGATTTGCCTTTCTCGTCGTAGGGTTGGGGTTCGGCCTAGGGCTAGGATTTTTAAAAGCAGGAAGCCCTGAGTTCCAGGCACACTGGAGCTGTGAAAGGCATCCAAAAGGGAGTGCAAAAGTGCCACAACATGGCTGCTTTCACGGCTTTTTCCTTGGCAAGAAGCCTAACACCAGGCTGATTTACTTTCCCAGGGTTACTGTTAGGCTTAGGCCTAGGGCTAGGATTTTTGAAACTAGGAAGCCCTTAGCTCCAGGCACACTGCAGCTGTTCAAGGCATCCCAAGGGGAGTACAAAAGTGCAACAACATGGCAGCTTTCACAGCTTTTTCCTTGGCACCATCCCTATACCTAGGCTGATTTATCTGCCTAGGGTTAGGGTTAGGGTTCAGCCTAGGGCTTGGATTTCTTTAACCAGGAAGCCCTGAGTTCCAGGCTTACTTCATCTGCCAAAGGCATCCCAAAGGGAGTGCAGAAGTGCCACAACATGGCTGCTCTCACGGCTTTTTCCTTGGCAAGAAGCCTAACATCAGGCTGATTTACCTTCCCAGGGTTACTGTTAGGCTTAGGCCTAGGGCTAGGATTTTTGAAACTAGGAAGCCCTTAGCTCCAGGCACACTGCAGCTGTTCAAGGCATCCCAAGGGGAGTACAAAAGTGCAACAACATGGCAGCTTTCACAGCTTTTTCCTTGGCACCATCCCTATACCTAGGCTGGTTTATCTGCCTAGGGTTAGGGTTAGGGTTCAGCCTAGGGCTTGAATTTTTTTTACCAGGAAGCCCTGAGTTCCAGGCTTACTTCATCTGCCAAAGGCATCCCAAAGGGAGTGCAGAAGTGCCACAACATGGCTGCTTTCACGGCTTTTCCCTTAGGAAGAACCCTAATACCCGGCTGATTTACCTTCCTAGGGTTACTGTTCGGCTTAGGCCTAGGACTTTTAAAACCAGGAAGCCCTGGGCTCCAGGCACACTGCAGCTGCAAAAGGCATCCCAAGGGGAGCGCAAAAGTGACGCAACTTGGCTGCCACCACTGATATTTCCATGAGACCATCCCGAACCATAGGCTGATTTTCCTTCCTAGGGTTAAGGTTTGAGTTACGCCTAGGGTAAGGGTCTATTAACCAGAAAGCCCTGAGTTCCAAGAACACAGCAGCTGCGAAGGACTAGCCAAGAAGAGCGCAAAAGTACCACAACATGCCTGCCTCCACAGCTTTTTCCTTGGGGACATGCCTAATTCCTGGCTGATTTGCCTTTCTCGTCTTAGTGTTGGGGTTCGGCCTAGGGCTAGGATTTTTAAAAGCAGGAAGCCCTGAGTTCCAGGCACACTGGAGCTGTGAAAGGCATCCAAAAGGGAGTGCAAAAGTGCCACAACATGGCTGCTTTCACGGCTTTTTCCTTGGCAAGAAGCCTAACATCAGGCTGATTTACTTTCCCAGGGTTACTGTTAGGCTTAGGCCTAGGGCTAGGATTTTTGAAACTAGGAAGCCCTTAGCTCCAGGCACACTGCAGCTGTTCAAGGCATCCCAAGGGGAGTACAAAAGTGCAACAACATGGCAGCTTTCACAGCGTTTTCCTTGGCACCATCCCTATACCTAGGCTGGTTTATCTGCCTAGGGTTAGGGTTAGGGTTCAGCCTAGGGCTTGAATTTTTTTAACCAGGAAGCCCTGAGTTCCAGGCTTACTTCATCTGCCAAAGGCATCCCAAAGGGAGTGCAGAAGTGCCACAACATGGCTGCTTTCACGGCTTTTCCCTTAGGAAGAACCCTAATACCCGGCTGATTTACCTTCCTAGGGTTACTGTTCGGCTTAGGCCTAGGACTTTTAAAACCAGGAAGCCCTGGGCTCCAGGCACACTGCAGCTGCAAAAGGCATCCCAAGGGGAGCGCAAAAGTGACGCAACTTGGCTGCCACCACTGATATTTCCATGAGACCATCCCGAACCATAGGCTGATTTTCCTTCCTAGGGTTAAGGTTTGAGTTACGCCTAGGGTAAGGGTCTATTAACCAGAAAGCCCTGAGTTCCAAGAACACAGCAGCTGCGAAGGACTAGCCAAGAAGAGCGCAAAAGTACCACAACATGCCTGCCTCCACAGCTTTTTCCTTGGGGACATGCCTAATTCCTGGCTGATTTGCCTTTCTCGTCTTAGGGTTGGGGTTCGGCCTAGGGCTAGGATTTTTAAAAGCAGGAAGCCCTGAGTTCCAGGCACACCGGAGCTGTGAAAGGCATCCAAAAGGGAGTGCAAAAGTGCCACAACATGGCTGCTTTCACGGCTTTTTCCTTGGCAAGAAACCTAACATCAGGCTGATTTACTTTCCCAGGGTTACTGTTAGGCTTAGGCCTAGGGCTAGGATTTTTGAAACTAGGAAGCCTTGGGCTCCAGGCACACTGCAGCTGTTCAAGGCATCCCAAGGGGAGTACAAAAATGCAACAACATGGCATCTTTCACAGCTTTTTCCTTGGCACCATCCCTATACCTAGGCTGATTTATCTGCCTAGGGTTAGGGTTAGGGTTCAGCCTAGGGCTTGGATTTCTTTAACCAGGAAGCCCTGAGTTCCAGGCTTACTTCATCTGCCAAAGGCATCCCAAAGGGAGTGCAGAAGTGCCACAACATGGCTGCTTTCACGGCTTTTCCCTTAGGAAGAACCCTAATACCCGGCTGATTTACCTTCCTAGGGTTACTGTTAGGCTTAGGCCTAGGACTTTTAAAACCAGGAAGCCCTGGGCTCCAGGCACACTGCAGCTGCAAAAGGCATCCCAAGGGGAGCGCAAAAGTGACGCAACTTGGCTGCCACCACTGATATTTCCATGAGACCATCCCGAACCATAGGCTGATTTTCCTTCCTAG
Source organism: Ammospiza nelsoni (assembly GCF_027579445.1). Classification (NCBI taxonomy): domain Eukaryota; kingdom Metazoa; phylum Chordata; class Aves; order Passeriformes; family Passerellidae; genus Ammospiza; species Ammospiza nelsoni. The sequence goes on from NW_026683187.1 coordinate 245,205, forward strand.
GGTTAAGGTTTGAGTTACGCCTAGGGTAAGGGTTCTATTAACCAGAAAGCCCTGAGTTCCAAGAACACAGCAGCTGTGAAGGACTAGCCAAGAAGAGCGCAAAAGTACCACAACATGCCTGCCTCCACAGCTTTTTCCTTGGGGACATGCCTAATTCCTGGCTGATTTGCCTTTCTCGTCTTAGGGTTGGGGTTCGGCCTAGGGCTAGGATTTTTAAAAGCAGGAAGCCCTGAGTTCCAGGCACACTGGAGCTGTGAAAGGCATCCAAAAGGGAGTGCAAAAGTGCCACAACATGGCTGCTTTCACAGCTTTTTCCTTGGCAAGAAGCCTAACACCAGGCTGATTTACTTTCCCAGGGTTACTGTTAGGCTTAGGCCTAGGGCTAGGATTTTTGAAACTAGGAAGCCCTTAGCTCCAGGCACACTGCAGCTGTTCAAGGCATCCCAAGGGGAGTACAAAAGTGCAACAACATGGCAGCTTTCACAGCTTTTTCCTTGGCACCATCCCTATACCTAGGCTGATTTATCTGCCTAGGGTTAGGGTTAGGGTTCAGCCTAGGGCTTGGATTTCTTTAACCAGGAAGCCCTGAGTTCCAGGCTTACTTCATCTGCCAAAGGCATCCCAAAGGGAGCGCAGAAGTGCCACAACATGGCTGCTTTCACGGCTTTTCCCTTAGGAAGAACCCTAATACCCGGCTGATTTACCTTCCTAGGGTTACTGTTAGGCTTAGGCCTAGGACTTTTAAAACCAGGAAGCCCTGGGCTCCAGGCACACTGCAGCTGCAAAAGGCATCCCAAGGGGAGCGCAAAAGTGACGCAACTTGGCTGCCACCACTGATATTTCCATGAGACCATCCCGAACCATAGGCTGATTTTCCTTCCTAGGGTTAAGGTTTGAGTTACGCCTAGGGTAAGGGTTCTATTAACCAGAAAGCCCTGAGTTCCAAGAACACAGCAGCTGCGAAGGACTAGCCAAGAAGAGCGCAAAAGTACCAAAACATGCCTGCCTCCACAGCTTTTTCCTTGGGGACATGCCTAATTCCTGGCTGATTTGCCTTTCTCGTCTTAGGGTTGGGGTTCGGCCTAGGGCTAGGATTTTTAAAAGCAGGAAGCCCTGAGTTCCAGGCACACTGGAGCTGTGAAAGGCATCCAAAAGGGAGTGCAAAAGCGCCACAACATGGCTGCTTTCACGGCTTTTTCCTTGGCAAGAAGCCTAACATCAGGCTGATTTACTTTCCCAGGGTTACTGTTAGGCTTAGGCCTAGGGCTAGGATTTTTGAAACTAGGAAGCCCTTAGCTCCAGGCACACTGCAGCTGTTCAAGGCATCCCAAGGGGAGTACAAAAGTGCAACAACATGGCAGCTTTCACAGCTTTTTCCTTGGCACCATCCCTATACCTAGGCTGATTTATCTGCCTAGGGTTAGGGTTAGGGTTCAGCCTAGGGCTTGGATTTCTTTAACCAGGAAGCCCTGAGTTCCAGGCTTACTTCATCTGCCAAAGGCATCCCAAAGGGAGTGCAGAAGTGCCACAACATGGCTGCTTTCACGGCTTTTCCCTTAGGAAGAACCCTAATACCCGGCTGATTTACCTTCCTAGGGTTACTGTTAGGCTTAGGCCTAGGACTTTTAAAACCAGGAAGCCCTGGGCTCCAGGCACACTGCAGCTGCAAAAGGCATCCCAAGGGGAGCGCAAAAGTGACGCAACTTGGCTGCCACCACTGATATTTCCATGAGACCATCCCGAACCATAGGCTGATTTTCCTTCCTAGGGTTAAGGTTTGAGTTACGCCTAGGGTAAGGGTCTATTAACCAGAAAGCCCTGAGTTCCAAGAACACAGCAGCTGCGAAGGACTAGCCAAGAAGAGCGCAAAAATACCACAACATGCCTGCCTCCACAGCTTTTTCCTTGGGGACATGCCTAATTCCTGGCTGATTTGCCTTTCTCGTCTTAGGGTTGGGGTTCGGCCTAGGGCTAGGATTTTTAAAAGCAGGAAGCCCTGAGTTCCAGGCACACTGGAGCTGTGAAAGGCATCCAAAAGGGAGTGCAAAAGTGCCACAACATGGCTGCTTTCACGGCTTTTTCCTTGGCAAGAAGCCTAACATCAGGCTGATTTACTTTCCCAGGGTTACTGTTAGGCTTAGGCCTAGGGCTAGGATTTTTGAAACTAGGAAGCCCTTAGCTCCAGGCACACTGCAGCTGTTCAAGGCATCCCAAGGGGAGTACAAAAGTGCAACAACATGGCATCTTTCACAGCTTTTTCCTTGGCACCATCCCTATACCTAGGCTGATTTATCTGCCTAGGGTTAGGGTTAGGGTTCAGCCTAGGGCTTGGATTTCTTTAACCAGGAAGCCCTGAGTTCCAGGCTTACTTCATCTGCCAAAGGCATCCCAAAGGGAGTGCAGAAGTGCCACAACATGGCTGCTTTCACGGCTTTTCCCTTAGGAAGAACCCTAATACCCGGCTGATTTACCTTCCTAGGGTTACTGTTAGGCTTAGGCCTAGGACTTTTAAAACCAGGAAGCCCTGGGCTCCAGGCACACTGCAGCTGCAAAAGGCATCCCAAGGGGAGCGCAAAAGTGACGCAACTTGGCTGCCACCACTGATATTTCCATGAGACCATCCCGAACCATAGGCTGATTTTCCTTCCTAGGGTTAAGGTTTGAGTTACGCCTAGGGTAAGGGTTCTATTAACCAGAAAGCCCTGAGTTCCAAGAACACAGCAGCTGCGAAGGACTAGCCAAGAAGAGCGCAAAAGTACCACAACATGCCTGCCTCCACAGCTTTTTCCTTGGGGACATGCCTAATTCCTGGCTGATTTGCCTTTCTCGTCTTAGGGTTGGGGTTCGGCCTAGGGCTAGGATTTTTAAAAGCAGGAAGCCCTGAGTTCCAGGCACACTGCAGCTGTGAAAGGCATCCAAAAGGGAGTGCAAAAGTGCCACAACATGGCTGCTCTCACGGCTTTTTCCTTGGCAAGACGCCTAACACCAGGCTGACTTACCTTTCCCAGGGTTACTGTTAGGCTTAGGCCTAGGGCTAGGATTTTTAAAAGTAGGAAGCCCTTAGCTCCAGGCACACTGCAGCTGTTCAAGGCATCCCAAGGGGAGTACAAAAGTGCAACAACATGGCAGCTTTCACAGCTTTTTCCTTGGCACCATCCCTATACCTAGGCTGATTTATCTGCCTAGGGTTAGGGTTAGAGTTCAGCCTAGGGCTTGGATTTCTTTAACCAGGAAGCCCTGAGTTCCAGGCTTACTTCATCTGCCAAAGGCATCCCAAAGGGAGTGCAGAAGTGCCACAACATAGCTGCTCTCACGGCTTTTTCCTTGGCAAGAAGCCTAACATCAGGCTGATTTACTTTCCCAGGGTTACTGTTAGGCTTAGGCCTAGGGCTAGGATTTTTGAAACTAGGAAGCCCTTAGCTCCAGGCACACTGCAGCGGTTCAAGGCATCCCAAGGGGAGTACAAAAGTGCAACAACATGGCAGCTTTCACAGCTTTTTCCTTGGCACCATCCCTATACCTAGGCTGATTTATCTGCCTAGGGTTAGGGTTAGGGTTCAGCCTAGGGCTTGGATTTCTTTAACCAGGAAGCCCTGAGTTCCAGGCTTACTTCATCTGCCAAAGGCATCCCAAAGGGAGTGCAGAAGTGCCACAACATGGCTGCTTTCACGGCTTTTCCCTTAGGAAGAACCCTAATACCCGGCTGATTTACCTTCCTAGGGTTACTGTTAGGCTTAGGCCTAGGACTTTTAAAACCAGGAAGCCCTGGGCTCCAGGCACACTGCAGCTGCGAAAGGCATCCCAAGGGGAGCGCAAAAGTGATGCAACTTGGCTGCCACCACTGATATTTCCATGAGACCATCCCGAACCATAGGCTGATTTTCCTTCCTAGGGTTAAGGTTTGAGTTACGCCTAGGGTAAGGGTCTATTAACCAGGAAGCCCTGAGTTCCAAGAACACAGCAGCTGCGAAGGACTAGCCAAGAAGAGCGCAAAAGTACCACAACATGCCTGCCTCCACAGCTTTTTCCTTGGGGACATGCCTAATTCCTGGCTGATTTGCCTTTCTCGTCTTAGGGTTGGGGTTCGGCCTAGGGCTAGGATTTTTAAAAGCAGGAAGCCCTGAGTTCCAGGCACACTGGAGCTGTGAAAGGCATCCAAAAGGGAGTGCAAAAGTGCCACAACATGGCTGCTTTCACGGCTTTTTCCTTGGCAAGAAGCCTAACACGAGGCTGATTTACTTTCCCAGGGTTACTGTTAGGCTTAGGCCTAGGGCTAGGATTTTTGAAACTAGGAGGCCCTTAGCTCCAGGCACACTGCAGCTGTTCAAGGCATCCCAAGGGGAGTACAAAAGTGCAACAACATGGCAGCTTTCACAGCTTTTTCCTTGGCACCATCCCTATACCTAGGCTGATTTATCTGCCTAGGGTTAGGGTTAGGGTTCAGCCTAGGGCTTGGATTTCTTTAACCAGGAAGCCCTGAGTTCCAGGCTTACTTCATCTGCCAAAGGCATCCCAAAGGGAGTGCAGAAGTGCCACAACATGGCTGCTTTCACGGCTTTTCCCTTAGGAAGAACCCTAATACCCGGCTGATTTACCTTCCTAGGGTTACTGTTCGGCTTAGGCCTAGGACTTTTAAAACCAGGAAGCCCTGGGCTCCAGGCACACTGCAGCTGCAAAAGGCATCCCAAGGGGAGCGCAAAAGTGACGCAACTTGGCTGCCACCACTGATATTTCCATGAGACCATCCCGAACCATAGGCTGATTTTCCTTCCTAGGGTTAAGGTTTGAGTTACGCCTAGGGTAAGGGTTCTATTAACCAGAAAGCCCTGAGTTCCAAGAACACAGCAGCTGCGAAGGACTAGCCAAGAAGAGCGCAAAAGTACCACAACATGCCTGCCTCCACAGCTTTTTCCTTGGGGACATGCCTAATTCCTGGCTGATTTGCCTTTCTCGTCGTAGGGTTGGGGTTCGGCCTAGGGCTAGGATTTTTAAAAGCAGGAAGCCCTGAGTTCCAGGCACACTGGAGCTGTGAAAGGCATCCAAAAGGGAGTGCAAAAGTGCCACAACATGGCTGCTTTCACGGCTTTTTCCTTGGCAAGAAGCCTAACACCAGGCTGATTTACTTTCCCAGGGTTACTGTTAGGCTTAGGCCTAGGGCTAGGATTTTTGAAACTAGGAAGCCCTTAGCTCCAGGCACACTGCAGCTGTTCAAGGCATCCCAAGGGGAGTACAAAAGTGCAACAACATGGCAGCTTTCACAGCTTTTTCCTTGGCACCATCCCTATACCTAGGCTGATTTATCTGCCTAGGGTTAGGGTTAGGGTTCAGCCTAGGGCTTGGATTTCTTTAACCAGGAAGCCCTGAGTTCCAGGCTTACTTCATCTGCCAAAGGCATCCCAAAGGGAGTGCAGAAGTGCCACAACATGGCTGCTCTCACGCCTTTTTCCTTGGCAAGAAACCTAACATCAGGCTGATTTACCTTCCCAGGGTTACTGTTAGGCTTAGGCCTAGGGCTAGGATTTTTGAAACTAGGAAGCCCTTAGCTCCAGGCACACTGCAGCTGTTCAAGGCATCCCAAGGGGAGTACAAAAGTGCAACAACATGGCAGCTTTCACAGCTTTTTCCTTGGCACCATCCCTATACCTAGGCTGGTTTATCTGCCTAGGGTTAGGGTTAGGGTTCAGCCTAGGGCTTGAATTTTTTTAACCAGGAAGCCCTGAGTTCCAGGCTTACTTCATCTGCCAAAGGCATCCCAAAGGGAGTGCAGAAGTGCCACAACATGGCTGCTTTCACGGCTTTTCCCTTAGGAAGAACCCTAATACCCGGCTGATTTACCTTCCTAGGGTTACTGTTAGGCTTAGGCCTAGGACTTTTAAAACCAGGAAGCCCTGGGCTCCAGGCACACTGCAGCTGCAAAAGGCATCCCAAGGGGAGCGCAAAAGTGACGCAACTTGGCTGCCACCACTGATATTTCCATGAGACCATCCCGAACCATAGGCTGATTTTCCTTCCTAGGGTTAAGGTTTGAGTTACGCCTAGGGTAAGGGTTCTATTAACCAGAAAGCCCTGAGTTCCAAGAACACAGCAGCTGCGAAGGACTAGCCAAGAAGAGCGCAAAAGTACCACAACATGCCTGCCTCCACAGCTTTTTCCTTGGGGACATGCCTAATTCCTGGCTGATTTGCCTTTCTCGTCTTAGGGTTGGGGTTCGGCCTAGGGCTAGGATTTTTAAAAGCAGGAAGCCCTGAGTTCCAGGCACACTGGAGCTGTGAAAGGCATCCAAAAGGGAGTGCAAAAGTGCCACAACATGGCTGCTTTCACGGCTTTTTCCTTGGCAAGAAGCCTAACACCAGGCTGATTTACCTTCCCAGGGTTACTGTTAGGCTTAGGCCTAGGGCTAGGATTTTTGAAACTAGGAGGCCCTTAGCTCCAGGCACACTGCAGCTGTTCAAGGCATCCCAAGGGGAGTACAAAAGTGCAACAACATGGCATCTTTCACAGCTTTTTCCTTGGCACCATCCCTATACCTAGGCTGATTTATCTGCCTAGGGTTAGGGTTAGGGTTCAGCCTAGGGCTTGAATTTTTTTTACCAGGAAGCCCTGAGTTCCAGGCTTACTTCATCTGCCAAAGGCATCCCAAAGGGAGTGCAGAAGTGCCACAACATGGCTGCTTTCACGGCTTTTCCCTTAGGAAGAACCCTAATACCCGGCTGATTTACCTTCCTAGGGTTACTGTTAGGCTTAGGCCTAGGACTTTTAAAACCAGGAAGCCCTGGGCTCCAGGCACACTGCAGCTGCAAAAGGCATCCCAAGGGGAGCGCAAAAGTGACGCAACTTGGCTGCCACCACTGATATTTCCATGAGACCATCCCGAACCATAGGCTGATTTTCCTTCCTAGGGTTAAGGTTTGAGTTACGCCTAGGGTAAGGGTCTATTAACCAGAAAGCCCTGAGTTCCAAGAACACAGCAGCTGCGAAGGACTAGCCAAGAAGAGCGCAAAAGTACCACAACATGCCTGCCTCCACAGCTTTTTCCTTGGGGACATGCCTAATTCCTGGCTGATTTGCCTTTCTCGTCTTAGGGTTGGGGTTCGGCCTAGGGCTAGGATTTTTAAAAGCAGGAAGCCCTGAGTTCCAGGCACACTGGAGCTGTGAAAGGCATCCAAAAGGGAGTGCAAAAGTGCCACAACATGGCTGCTTTCACGGCTTTTTCCTTGGCAAGAAGCCTAACACCAGGCTGATTTACTTTCCCAGGGTTACTGTTAGGCTTAGGCCTAGGGCTAGGATTTTTGAAACTAGGAAGCCCTTAGCTCCAGGCACACTGCAGCTGTTCAAGGCATCCCAAGGGGAGTACAAAAGTGCAACAACATGGCAGCTTTCACAGCTTTTTCCTTGGCACCATCCCTATACCTAGGCTGATTTATCTGCCTAGGGTTAGGGTTAGGGTTCAGCCTAGGGCTTGGATTTCTTTAACCAGGAAGCCCTGAGTTCCAGGCTTACTTCATCTGCCAAAGGCATCCCAAAGGGAGTGCAGAAGTGCCACAACATGGCTGCTCTCACGGCTTTTTCCTTGGCAAGAAGCCTAACATCAGGCTGATTTACCTTCCCAGGGTTACTGTTAGGCTTAGGCCTAGGGCTAGGATTTTTGAAACTAGGAAGCCCTTAGCTCCAGGCACACTGCAGCTGTTCAAGGCATCCCAAGGGGAGTACAAAAGTGCAACAACATGGCAGCTTTCACAGCTTTTTCCTTGGCACCATCCCTATACCTAGGCTGGTTTATCTGCCTAGGGTTAGGGTTAGGGTTCAGCCTAGGGCTTGAATTTTTTTTACCAGGAAGCCCTGAGTTCCAGGCTTACTTCATCTGCCAAAGGCATCCCAAAGGGAGTGCAGAAGTGCCACAACATGGCTGCTTTCACGGCTTTTCCCTTAGGAAGAACCCTAATACCCGGCTGATTTACCTTCCTAGGGTTACTGTTAGGCTTAGGCCTAGGACTTTTAAAACCAGGAAGCCCTGGGCTCCAGGCACACTGCAGCTGCAAAAGGCATCCCAAGGGGAGCGCAAAAGTGACGCAACTTGGCTGCCACCACTGATATTTCCATGAGACCATCCCGAACCATAGGCTGATTTTCCTTCCTAGGGTTAAGGTTTGAGTTACGCCTAGGGTAAGGGTTCTATTAACCAGAAAGCCCTGAGTTCCAAGAACACAGCAGCTGCGAAGGACTAGCCAAGAAGAGCGCAAAAGTACCACAACATGCCTGCCTCCACAGCTTTTTCCTTGGGGACATGCCTAATTCCTGGCTGATTTGCCTTTCTCGTCTTAGGGTTGGGGTTCGGCCTAGGGCTAGGATTTTTAAAAGCAGGAAGCCCTGAGTTCCAGGCACACTGGAGCTGTGAAAGGCATCCAAAAGGGAGTGCAAAAGTGCCACAACATGGCTGCTTTCACGGCTTTTTCCTTGGCAAGAAACCTAACATCAGGCTGATTTACTTTCCCAGGGTTACTGTTAGGCTTAGGCCTAGGGCTAGGATTTTTGAAACTAGGAAGCCCTGGGCTCCAGGCACACTGCAGCTGTTCAAGGCATCCCAAGGGGAGTACAAAAGTGCAACAACATGGCAGCTTTCACAGCTTTTTCCTTGGCACCATCCCTATACCTAGGCTGATTTATCTGCCTAGGGTTAGGGTTAGGGTTCAGCCTAGGGCTTGGATTTTTTTAACCAGGAAGCCCTGAGTTCCAGGCTTACTTCATCTGCCAAAGGCATCCCAAAGGGAGTGCAGAAGTGCCACAACATGGCTGCTTTCACGGCTTTTCCCTTAGGAAGAACCCTAATACCCGGCTGATTTACCTTCCTAGGGTTACTGTTAGGCTTAGGCCTAGGACTTTTAAAACCAGGAAGCCCTGGGCTCCAGGCACACTGCAGCTGCAAAAGGCATCCCAAGGGGAGCGCAAAAGTGACGCAACTTGGCTGCCACCACTGATATTTCCATGAGACCATCCCGAACCATAGGCTGATTTTCCTTCCTAGGGTTAAGGTTTGAGTTACGCCTAGGGTAAGGGTTCTATTAACCAGAAAGCCCTGAGTTCCAAGAACACAACAGCTGCGAAGGACTAGCCAAGAAGAGCGCAAAAGTACCACAACATGCCTGCCTCCACAGCTTTTTCCTTGGGGACATGCCTAATTCCTGGCTGATTTGCCTTTCTCGTCTTAGGGTTGGGGTTCGGCCTAGGGCTAGGATTTTTAAAAGCAGGAAGCCCTGAGTTCCAGGCACACTGGAGCTGTGAAAGGCATCCAAAAGGGAGTGCAAAAGTGCCACAACATGGCTGCTTTCACGGCTTTTTCCTTGGCAAGAAGCCTAACACCAGGCTGATTTACTTTCCCAGGGTTACTGTTAGGCTTAGGCCTAGGGCTAGGATTTTTGAAACTAGGAAGCCCTTAGCTCCAGGCACACTGCAGCTGTTCAAGGCATCCCAAGGGGAGTACAAAAGTGCAACAACATGGCAGCTTTCACAGCTTTTTCCTTGGCACCATCCCTATACCTAGGCTGATTTATCTGCCTAGGGTTAGGGTTAGGGTTCAGCCTAGGGCTTGGATTTCTTTAACCAGGAAGCCCTGAGTTCCAGGCTTACTTCATCTGCCAAAGGCATCCCAAAGGGAGTGCAGAAGTGCCACAACATGGCTGCTTTCACGGCTTTTCCCTTAGGAAGAACCCTAATACCCGGCTGATTTACCTTCCTAGGCTTACTGTTCGGCTTAGGCCTAGGACTTTTAAAACCAGGAAGCCCTGGGCTCCAGGCACACTGCAGCTGCAAAAGGCATCCCAAGGGGAGCGCAAAAGTGACGCAACTTGGCTGCCACCACTGATATTTCCATGAGACCATCCCGAACCATAGGCTGATTTTCCTTCCTAGGGTTAAGGTTTGAGTTACGCCTAGGGTAAGGGTCTATTAACCAGAAAGCCCTGAGTTCCAAGAACACAGCAGCTGCGAAGGACTAGCCAAGAAGAGCGCAAAAGTACCACAACATGCCTGCCTCCACAGCTTTTTCCTTGGGGACATGCCTAATTCCTGGCTGATTTGCCTTTCTCGTCTTAGGGTTGGGGTTCGGCCTAGGGCTAGGATTTTTAAAAGCAGGAAGCCCTGAGTTCCAGGCACACTGGAGCTGTGAAAGGCATCCAAAAGGGAGTGCAAAAGTGCCACAACATGGCTGCTTTCACGGCTTTTTCCTTGGCAAGAAACCTAACATCAGGCTGATTTACTTTCCCAGGGTTACTGTTAGGCTTAGGCCTAGGGCTAGGATTTTTGAAACTAGGAAGCCCTTAGCTCCAGGCACACTGCAGCTGTTCAAGGCATCCCAAGGGGAGTACAAAAGTGCAACAACATGGCAGCTTTCACAGCTTTTTCCTTGGCACCATCCCTATACCTAGGCTGATTTATCTGCCTAGGGTTAGGGTTAGGGTTCGGCTTGGATTTCTTTAACCAGGAAGCCCTGAGTTCCAGGCTTACTTCATCTGCCAAAGGCATCCCAAAGGGAGTGCAGAAGTGCCACAACATGGCTGCTTTCACGGCTTTTCCCTTAGGAAGAACCCTAATACCCGGCTGATTTACCTTCCTAGGGTTACTGTTCGGCTTAGGCCTAGGACTTTTAAAACCAGGAAGCCCTGGGCTCCAGGCACACTGCAGCTGCAAAAGGCATCCCAAGGGGAGCGCAAAAGTGACGCAACTTGGCTGCCACCACTGATATTTCCATGAGACCATCCCGAACCATAGGCTGATTTTCCTTCCTAGGGTTAAGGTTTGAGTTACGCCTAGGGTAAGGGTCTATTAACCAGAAAGCCCTGAGTTCCAAGAACACAGCAGCTGCGAAGGACTAGCCAAGAAGAGCGCAAAAGTACCACAACATGCCTGCCTCCACAGCTTTTTCCTTGGGGACATGCCTAATTCCTGGCTGATTTGCCTTTCTCGTCTTAGGGTTGGGGTTCGGCCTAGGGCTAGGATTTTTAAAAGCAGGAAGCCCTGAGTTCCAGGCACACTGGAGCTGTGAAAGGCATCCAAAAGGGAGTGCAAAAGTGCCACAACATGGCTGCTTTCACGGCTTTTTCCTTGGCTAGACGCCTAACACCAGGCTGATTTACCTTCCCAGGGTTACTGTTGGGCTTAGGCCTAGGGCTAGGATTTTTAAAACTAGGAAGCCCTTAGCTCCAGGCACACTGCAGCTGTTCAAGGCATCCCAAGGGGAGTACAAAAGTGCAACAACATGGCAGCTTTCACAGCTTTTTCCTTGGCACCATCCCTATACCTAGGCTGATTTATCTGCCTAGGGTTAGGGTTAGGGTTCAGCCTAGGGCTTGGATTTCTTTAACCAGGAAGCCCTGAGTTCCAGGCTTACTTCATCTGCCAAAGGCATCCCAAAGGGAGTGCAGAAGTGCCACAACATGGCTGCTTTCACGGCTTTTCCCTTAGGAAGAACCCTAATACCCGGCTGATTTACCTTCCTAGGGTTACTGTTAGGCTTAGGCCTAGGACTTTTAAAACCAGGAAGCCCTGGGCTCCAGGCACACTGCAGCTGCAAAAGGCATCCCAAGGGGAGCGCAAAAGTGACGCAACTTGGCTGCCACCACTGATATTTCCATGAGACCATCCCGAACCATAGGCTGATTTTCCTTCCTAGGGTTAAGGTTTGAGTTACGCCTAGGGTAAGGGTTCTATTAACCAGAAAGCCCTGAGTTCCAAGAACACAGCAGCTGCGAAGGACTAGCCAAGAAGAGCGCAAAAGTACCACAACATGCCTGCCTCCACAGCTTTTTCCTTGGGGACATGCCTAATTCCTGGCTGATTTGCCTTTCTCGTCTTAGGGTTGGGGTTCGGCCTAGGGCTAGGATTTTTAAAAGCAGGAAGCCCTGAGTTCCAGGCACACTGGAGCTGTGAAAGGCATCCAAAAGGGAGTGCAAAAGTGCCACAACATGGCTGCTTTCACGGCTTTTTCCTTGGCAAGACGCCTAACACCAGGCTGACTTACCTTTCCCAGGGTTACTGTTAGGCTTAGGCCTAGGGCTAGGATTTTTAAAAGTAGGAAGCCCTTAGCTCCAGGCACACTGCAGCTGTTCAAGGCATCCCAAGGGGAGTACAAAAGTGCAACAACATGGCAGCTTTCACAGCTTTTTCCTTGGCACCATCCCTATACCTAGGCTGATTTATCTGCCTAGGGTTAGGGTTAGGGTTCAGCCTAGGGCTTGGATTTCTTTAACCAGGAAGCCCTGAGTTCCAGGCTTACTTCATCTGCCAAAGGCATCCCAAAGGGAGTGCAGAAGTGCCACAACATGGCTGCTTTCATGGCTTTTCCCTTAGGAAGAACCCTAATACCCGGCTGATTTACCTTCCTAGGGTTACTGTTAGGCTTAGGCCTAGGACTTTTAAAACCAGGAAGCCCTGGGCTCCAGGCACACTGCAGCTGCAAAAGGCATCCCAAGGGGAGCGCAAAAGTGACGCAACTTGGCTGCCACCACTGATATTTCCATGAGACCATCCCGAACCATAGGCTGATTTTCCTTCCTAGGGTTAAGGTTTGAGTTACGCCTAGGGTAAGGGTCTATTAACCAGAAAGCCCTGAGTTCCAAGAACACAGCAGCTGCGAAGGACTAGCCAAGAAGAGCGCAAAAGTACCACAACATGCCTGCCTCCACAGCTTTTTCCTTGGGGACATGCCTAATTCCTGGCTGATTTGCCTTTCTCGTCTTAGGGTTGGGGTTCGGCCTAGGGCTAGGATTTTTAAAAGCAGGAAGCCCTGAGTTCCAGGCACACTGGAGCTGTGAAAGGCATCCAAAAGGGAGTGCAAAAGTGCCACAACATGGCTGCTTTCACGGCTTTTTCCTTGGCAAGAAGCCTAACATCAGGCTGATTTACTTTCCCAGGGTTACTGTTAGGCTTAGGCCTAGGGCTAGGATTTTTGAAACTAGGAAGCACTTAGCTCCAGGCACACTGCAGCTGTTCAAGGCATCCCAAGGGGAGTACAAAAGTGCAACAACATGGCATCTTTCACAGCTTTTTCCTTGGCACCATCCCTATACCTAGGCTGATTTATCTGCCTAGGGTTAGGGTTAGGGTTCAGCCTAGGGCTTGAATTTTTTTTACCAGGAAGCCCTGAGTTCCAGGCTTACTTCATCTGCCAAAGGCATCCCAAAGGGAGTGCAGAAGTGCCACAACATGGCTGCTTTCACGGCTTTTCCCTTAGGAAGAACCCTAATACCCGGCTGATTTACCTTCCTAGGGTTACTGTTCGGCTTAGGCCTAGGACTTTTAAAACCAGGAAGCCCTGGGCTCCAGGCACACTGCAGCTGCAAAAGGCATCCCAAGGGGAGCGCAAAAGTGACGCAACTTGGCTGCCACCACTGATATTTCCATGAGACCATCCCGAACCATAGGCTGATTTTCCTTCCTAGGGTTAAGGTTTGAGTTACGCCTAGGGTAAGGGTCTATTAACCAGAAAGCCCTGAGTTCCAAGAACACAGCAGCTGCGAAGGACTAGCCAAGAAGAGCGCAAAAGTACCACAACATGCCTGCCTCCACAGCTTTTTCCTTGGGGACATGCCTAATTCCTGGCTGATTTGCCTTTCTCGTCTTAGGGTTGGGGTTCGGCCTAGGGCTAGGATTTTTAAAAGCAGGAAGCCCTGAGTTCCAGGCACACTGGAGCTGTGAAAGGCATCCAAAAGGGAGTGCAAAAGTGCCACAACATGGCTGCTTTCACGGCTTTTTCCTTGGCAAGAAGCCTAACACCAGGCTGATTTACTTTCCCAGGGTTACTGTTAGGCTTAGGCCTAGGGCTAGGATTTTTGAAACTAGGAAGCCCTTAGCTCCAGGCACACTGCAGCTGTTCAAGGCACCCCAAGGGGAGTACAAAAGTGCAACAACATGGCAGCTTTCACAGCTTTTTCCTTGGCACCATCCCTATACCTAGGCTGATTTATCTGCCTAGGGTTAGGGTTAGGGTTCAGCCTAGGGCTTGGATTTCTTTAACCAGGAAGCCCTGAGTTCCAGGCTTACTTCATCTGCCAAAGGCATCCCAAAGGGAGTGCAGAAGTGCCACAACATGGCTGCTCTCACGGCTTTTTCCTTGGCAAGAAGCCTAACATCAGGCTGATTTACCTTCCCAGAATTACTGTTAGGCTTAGGCCTAGGGCTAGGATTTTTGAAACTAGGAAGCCCTTAGCTCCAGGCACACTGCAGCTGTTCAAGGCATCCCAAGGGGAGTACAAAAGTGCAACAACATGGCAGCTTTCACAGCTTTTTCCTTGGCACCATCCCTATACCTAGGCTGGTTTATCTGCCTAGGGTTAGGGTTAGGGTTCAGCCTAGGGCTTGGATTTCTTTAACCAGGAAGCCCTGAGTTCCAGGCTTACTTCATCTGCCAAAGGCATCCCAAAGGGAGTGCAGAAGTGCCACAACATGGCTGCTTTCACGGCTTTTCCCTTAGGAAGAACCCTAATACCCGGCTGATTTACCTTCCTAGGGTTACTGTTAGGCTTAGGCCTAGGACTTTTAAAACCAGGAAGCCCTGGGCTCCAGGCACACTGCAGCTGCAAAAGGCATCCCAAGGGGAGCGCAAAAGTGACGCAACTTGGCTGCCACCACTGATATTTCCATGAGACCATCCCGAACCATAGGCTGATTTTCCTTCCTAGGGTTAAGGTTTGAGTTACGCCTAGGGTAAGGGTTCTATTAACCAGAAAGCCCTGAGTTCCAAGAACACAGCAGCTGCGAAGGACTAGCCAAGAAGAGCGCAAAAGTACCACAACATGCCTGCCTCCACAGCTTTTTCCTTGGGGACATGCCTAATTCCTGGCTGATTTGCCTTTCTCGTCTTAGGGTTGGGGTTCGGCCTAGGGCTAGGATTTTTAAAAGCAGGAAGCCCTGAGTTCCAGGCACACCGGAGCTGTGAAAGGCATCCAAAAGGGAGTGCAAAAGTGCCACAACATGGCTGCTTTCACGGCTTTTTCCTTGGCAAGAAGCCTAACACCAGGCTGATTTACCTTCCCAGGGTTACTGTTAGGCTTAGGCCTAGGGCTAGGATTTTTGAAACTAGGAGGCCCTTAGCTCCAGGCACACTGCAGCTGTTCAAGGCATCCCAAGGGGAGTACAAAAGTGCAACAACATGGCATCTTTCACAGCTTTTTCCTTGGCACCATCCCTATACCTAGGCTGATTTATCTGCCTAGGGTTAGGGTTAGGGTTCAGCCTAGGGCTTGAATTTTTTTTACCAGGAAGCCCTGAGTTCCAGGCTTACTTCATCTGCCAAAGGCATCCCAAAGGGAGTGCAGAAGTGCCACAACATGGCTGCTTTCACGGCTTTTCCCTTAGGAAGAACCCTAATACCCGGCTGATTTACCTTCCTAGGGTTACTGTTCGGCTTAGGCCTAGGACTTTTAAAACCAGGAAGCCCTGGGCTCCAGGCACACTGCAGCTGCAAAAGGCATCCCAAGGGGAGCGCAAAAGTGACGCAACTTGGCTGCCACCACTGATATTTCCATGAGACCATCCCGAACCATAGGCTGATTTTCCTTCCTAGGGTTAAGGTTTGAGTTACGCCTAGGGTAAGGGTTCTATTAACCAGAAAGCCCTGAGTTCCAAGAACACAGCAGCTGCGAAGGACTAGCCAAGAAGAGCGCAAAAGTACCACAACATGCCTGCCTCCACAGCTTTTTCCTTGGGGACATGCCTAATTCCTGGCTGATTTGCCTTTCTCGTCTTAGGGTTGGGGTTCGGCCTAGGGCTAGGATTTTTAAAAGCAGGAAGCCCTGAGTTCCAGGCACACTGGAGCTGTGAAAGGCATCCAAAAGGGAGTGCAAAAGTGCCACAACATGGCTGCTTTCACGGCTTTTTCCTTGGCAAGAAACCTAACATCAGGCTGATTTACTTTCCCAGGGTTACTGTTAGGCTTAGGCCTAGGGCTAGGATTTTTGAAACTAGGAAGCCCTGGTCTCCAGGCACACTGCAGCTGTTCAAGGCATCCCAAGGGGAGTACAAAAGTGCAACAACATGGCATCTTTCACAGCTTTTTCCTTGGCACCATCCCTATACCTAGGCTGATTTATCTGCCTAGGGTTAGGGTTAGGGTTCAGCCTAGGGCTTGGATTTCTTTAACCAGGAAGCCCTGAGTTCCAGGCTTACTTCATCTGCCAAAGGCATCCCAAAGGGAGTGCAGAAGTGCCACAACATGGCTGCTTTCACGGCTTTTCCCTTAGGAAGAACCCTAATACCCGGCTGATTTACCTTCCTAGGGTTACTGTTAGGCTTAGGCCTAGGACTTTTAAAACCAGGAAGCCCTGGGCTCCAGGCACACTGCAGCTGCAAAAGGCATCCCAAGGGGAGCGCAAAAGTGACGCAACTTGGCTGCCACCACTGATATTTCCATGAGACCATCCCGAACCATAGGCTGATTTTCCTTCCTAGGGTTAAGGTTTGAGTTACGCCTAGGGTAAGGGTTCTATTAACCAGAAAGCCCTGAGTTCCAAGAACACAGCAGCTGCGAAGGACTAGCCAAGAAGAGCGCAAAAGTACCACAACATGCCTGCCTCCACAGCTTTTTCCTTGGGGACATGCCTAATTCCTGGCTGATTTGCCTTTCTCGTCTTAGGGTTGGGGTTCGGCCTAGGGCTAGGATTTTTAAAAGCAGGAAGCCCTGAGTTCCAGGCACACTGCAGCTGTGAAAGGCATCCAAAAGGGAGTGCAAAAGTGCCACAACATGGCTGCTTTCACGGCTTTTTCCTTGGCAAGACGCCTAACACCAGGCTGATTTACCTTCCCAGGGTTACTGTTGGGCTTAGGCCTAGGGCTAGGATTTTTAAAACTAGGAAGCCCTTAGCTCCAGGCACACTGCAGCTGTTCAAGGCATCCCAAGGGGAGTACAAAAGTGCAACAACATGGCAGCTTTCACAGCTTTTTCCTTGGCACCATCCCTATACCTAGGCTGATTTATCTGCCTAGGGTTAGGGTTAGGGTTCAGCCTAGGGCTTGGATTTCTTTAACCAGGAAGCCCTGAGTTCCAGGCTTACTTCATCTGCCAAAGGCATCCCAAAGGGAGTGCAGAAGTGCCACAACATGGCTGCTTTCACGGCTTTTCCCTTAGGAAGAACCCTAATACCCGGCTGATTTACCTTCCTAGGGTTACTGTTAGGCTTAGGCCTAGGACTTTTAAAACCAGGAAGCCCTGGGCTCCAGGCACACTGCAGCTGCAAAAGGCATCCCAAGGGGAGCGCAAAAGTGACGCAACTTGGCTGCCACCACTGATATTTCCATGAGACCATCCCGAACCATAGGCTGATTTTCCTTCCTAGGGTTAAGGTTTGAGTTACGCCTAGGGTAAGGGTTCTATTAACCAGAAAGCCCTGAGTTCCAAGAACACAGCAGCTGCGAAGGACTAGCCAAGAAGAGCGCAAAAGTACCACAACATGCCTGCCTCCACAGCTTTTTCCTTGGGGACATGCCTAATTCCTGGCTGATTTGCCTTTCTCGTCTTAGGGTTGGGGTTCGGCCTAGGGCTAGGATTTTTAAAAGCAGGAAGCCCTGAGATCCAGGCACACTGGAGCTGTGAAAGGCATCCAAAAGGGAGTGCAAAAGTGCCACAACATGGCTGCTTTCACGGCTTTTTCCTTGGCAAGACGCCTAACACCAGGCTGACTTACCTTTCCCAGGGTTACTGTTAGGCTTAGGCCTAGGGCTAGGATTTTTAAAAGTAGGAAGCCCTTAGCTCCAGGCACACTGCAGCTGTTCAAGGCATCCCAAGGGGAGTACAAAAGTGCAACAACATGGCAGCTTTCACAGCTTTTTCCTTGGCACCATCCCTATACCTAGGCTGATTTATCTGCCTAGGGTTAGGGTTAGGGTTCAGCCTAGGGCTTGGATTTCTTTAACCAGGAAGCCCTGAGTTCCAGGCTTACTTCATCTGCCAAAGGCATCCCAAAGGGAGTGCAGAAGTGCCACAACATAGCTGCTCTCACGGCTTTTTCCTTGGCAAGAAGCCTAACATCAGGCTGATTTACTTTCCCAGGGTTACTGTTAGGCTTAGGCCTAGGGCTAGGATTTTTGAAACTAGGAAGCCCTTAGCTCCAGGCACACTGCAGCTGTTCAAGGCATCCCAAGGGGAGTACAAAAGTGCAACAACATGGCAGCTTTCACAGCTTTTTCCTTGGCACCATCCCTATACCTAGGCTGATTTATCTGCCTAGGGTTAGGGTTAGGGTTCAGCCTAGGGCTTGGATTTCTTTAACCAGGAAGCCCTGAGTTCCAGGCTTACTTCATCTGCCAAAGGCATCCCAAAGGGAGTGCAGAAGTGCCACAACATGGCTGCTTTCACGGCTTTTCCCTTAGGAAGAACCCTAATACCCGGCTGATTTACCTTCCTAGGGTTACTGTTAGGCTTAGGCCTAGGACTTTTAAAACCAGGAAGCCCTGGGCTCCAGGCACACTGCAGCTGCGAAAGGCATCCCAAGGGGAGCGCAAAAGTGATGCAACTTGGCTGCCACCACTGATATTTCCATGAGACCATCCCGAACCATAGGCTGATTTTCCTTCCTAGGGTTAAGGTTTGAGTTACGCCTAGGGTAAGGGTCTATTAACCAGGAAGCCCTGAGTTCCAAGAACACAGCAGCTGCGAAGGACTAGCCAAGAAGAGCGCAAAAGTACCACAACATGCCTGCCTCCACAGCTTTTTCCTTGGGGACATGCCTAATTCCTGGCTGATTTGCCTTTCTCGTCTTAGGGTTGGGGTTCGGCCTAGGGCTAGGATTTTTAAAAGCAGGAAGCCCTGAGTTCCAGGCACACTGGAGCTGTGAAAGGCATCCAAAAGGGAGTGCAAAAGTGCCACAACATGGCTGCTTTCACGGCTTTTTCCTTGGCAAGAAGCCTAACACCAGGCTGATTTACTTTCCCAGGGTTACTGTTAGGCTTAGGCCTAGGGCTAGGATTTTTGAAACTAGGAAGCCCTTAGCTCCAGGCACACTGCAGCTGTTCAAGGCATCCCAAGGGGAGTACAAAAGTGCAACAACATGGCAGCTTTCACAGCTTTTTCCTTGGCACCATCCCTATACCTAGGCTGATTTATCTGCCTAGGGTTAGGGTTAGGGTTCAGCCTAGGGCTTGGATTTCTTTAACCAGGAAGCCCTGAGTTCCAGGCTTACTTCATCTGCCAAAGGCATCCCAAAGGGAGTGCAGAAGTGCCACAACATGGCTGCTTTCACGGCTTTTCCCTTAGGAAGAACCCTAATACCCGGCTGATTTACCTTCCTAGGGTTACTGTTAGGCTTAGGCCTAGGACTTTTAAAACCAGGAAGCCCTGGGCTCCAGGCACACTGCAGCTGCAAAAGGCATCCCAAGGGGAGCGCAAAAGTGACGCAACTTGGCTGCCACCACTGATATTTCCATGAGACCATCCCGAACCATAGGCTGATTTTCCTTCCTAGGGTTAAGGTTTGAGTTACGCCTAGGGTAAGGGTCTATTAACCAGAAAGCCCTGAGTTCCAAGAACACAGCAGCTGCGAAGGACTAGCCAAGAAGAGCGCAAAAGTACCACAACATGCCTGCCTCCACAGCTTTTTCCTTGGGGACATGCCTAATTCCTGGCTGATTTGCCTTTCTCGTCTTAGGGTTGGGGTTCGGCCTAGGGCTAGGATTTTTAAAAGCAGGAAGCCCTGAGTTCCAGGCACACTGGAGCTGTGAAAGGCATCCAAAAGGGAGTGCAAAAGTGCCACAACATGGCTGCTTTCACGGCTTTTTCCTTGGCAAGAAACCTAACATCAGGCTGATTTACTTTCCCAGGGTTACTGTTAGGCTTAGGCCTAGGGCTAGGATTTTTGAAACTAGGAAGCCCTTAGCTCCAGGCACACTGCAGCTGTTCAAGGCATCCCAAGGGGAGTACAAAAGTGCAACAACATGGCAGCTTTCACAGCTTTTTCCTTGGCACCATCCCTATACCTAGGCTGATTTATCTGCCTAGGGTTAGGGTTAGGGTTCAGCCTAGGGCTTGGATTTCTTTAACCAGGAAGCCCTGAGTTCCAGGCTTACTTCATCTGCCAAAGGCATCCCAAAGGGAGTGCAGAAGTGCCACAACATGGCTGCTTTCACGGCTTTTCCCTTAGGAAGAACCCTAATACCCGGCTGATTTACCTTCCTAGGGTTACTGTTCGGCTTAGGCCTAGGACTTTTAAAACCAGGAAGCCCTGGGCTCCAGGCACACTGCAGCTGCAAAAGGCATCCCAAGGGGAGCGCAAAAGTGACGCAACTTGGCTGCCACCACTGATATTTCCATGAGACCATCCCGAACCATAGGCTGATTTTCCTTCCTAGGGTTAAGGTTTGAGTTACGCCTAGGGTAAGGGTCTATTAACCAGAAAGCCCTGAGTTCCAAGAACACAGCAGCTGCGAAGGACTAGCCAAGAAGAGCGCAAAAGTACCACAACATGCCTGCCTCCACAGCTTTTTCCTTGGGGACATGCCTAATTCCTGGCTGATTTGCCTTTCTCGTCTTAGGGTTGGGGTTCGGCCTAGGGCTAGGATTTTTAAAAGCAGGAAGCCCTGAGTTCCAGGCACACTGGAGCTGTGAAAGGCATCCAAAAGGGAGTGCAAAAGTGCCACAACATGGCTGCTTTCACGGCTTTTTCCTTGGCAAGAAACCTAACATCAGGCTGATTTACTTTCCCAGGGTTACTGTTAGGCTTAGGCCTAGGGCTAGGATTTTTGAAACTAGGAAGCCCTTAGCTCCAGGCACACTGCAGCTGTTCAAGGCATCCCAAGGGGAGTACAAAAGTGCAACAACATGGCATCTTTCACAGCTTTTTCCTTGGCACCATCCCTATACCTAGGCTGATTTATCTGCCTAGGGTTAGGGTTAGGGTTCAGCCTAGGGCTTGGATTTCTTTAACCAGGAAGCCCTGAGTTCCAGGCTTACTTCATCTGCCAAAGGCATCCCAAAGGGAGTGCAGAAGTGCCACAACATGGCTGCTTTCACGGCTTTTCCCTTAGGAAGAACCCTAATACCCGGCTGATTTACCTTCCTAGGGTTACTGTTAGGCTTAGGCCTAGGACTTTTAAAACCAGGAAGCCCTGGGCTCCAGGCACACTGCAGCTGCAAAAGGCATCCCAAGGGGAGCGCAAAAGTGACGCAACTTGGCTGCCACCACTGATATTTCCATGAGACCATCCCGAACCATAGGCTGATTTTCCTTCCTAGGGTTAAGGTTTGAGTTACGCCTAGGGTAAGGGTTCTATTAACCAGAAAGCCCTGAGTTCCAAGAACACAGCAGCTGCGAAGGACTAGCCAAGAAGAGCGCAAAAGTACCACAACATGCCTGCCTCCACAGCTTTTTCCTTGGGGACATGCCTAATTCCTGGCTGATTTGCCTTTCTCGTCTTAGGGTTGGGGTTCGGCCTAGGGCTAGGATTTTTAAAAGCAGGAAGCCCTGAGTTCCAGGCACACTGCAGCTGTGAAAGGCATCCAAAAGGGAGTGCAAAAGTGCCACAACATGGCTGCTTTCACGGCTTTTTCCTTGGCAAGACGCCTAACATCAGGCTGATTTACCTTCCCAGGGTTACTGTTGGGCTTAGGCCTAGGGCTAGGATTTTTAAAACTAGGAAGCCCTTAGCTCCAGGCACACTGCAGCTGTTCAAGGCATCCCAAGGGGAGTACAAAAGTGCAACAACATGGCAGCTTTCACAGCTTTTTCCTTGGCACCATCCCTATACCTAGGCTGATTTATCTGCCTAGGGTTAGGGTTAGGGTTCAGCCTAGGGCTTGGATTTCTTTAACCAGGAAGCCCTGAGTTCCAGGCTTACTTCATCTGCCAAAGGCATCCCAAAGGGAGTGCAGAAGTGCCACAACATGGCTGCTTTCACGGCTTTTCCCTTAGGAAGAACCCTAATACCCGGCTGATTTACCTTCCTAGGGTTACTGTTAGGCTTAGGCCTAGGACTTTTAAAACCAGGAAGCCCTGGGCTCCAGGCACACTGCAGCTGCAAAAGGCATCCCAAGGGGAGCGCAAAAGTGACGCAACTTGGCTGCCACCACTGATATTTCCATGAGACCATCCCGAACCATAGGCTGATTTTCCTTCCTAGGGTTAAGGTTTGAGTTACGCCTAGGGTAAGGGTTCTATTAACCAGAAAGCCCTGAGTTCCAAGAACACAGCAGCTGCGAAGGACTAGCCAAGAAGAGCGCAAAAGTACCACAACATGCCTGCCTCCACAGCTTTTTCCTTGGGGACATGCCTAATTCCTGGCTGATTTGCCTTTCTCGTCTTAGGGTTGGGGTTCGGCCTAGGGCTAGGATTTTTAAAAGCAGGAAGCCCTGAGATCCAGGCACACTGGAGCTGTGAAAGGCATCCAAAAGGGAGTGCAAAAGTGCCACAACATGGCTGCTTTCACGGCTTTTTCCTTGGCAAGACGCCTAACACCAGGCTGACTTACCTTTCCCAGGGTTACTGTTAGGCTTAGGCCTAGGGCTAGGATTTTTAAAAGTAGGAAGCCCTTAGCTCCAGGCACACTGCAGCTGTTCAAGGCATCCCAAGGGGAGTACAAAAGTGCAACAACATGGCAGCTTTCACAGCTTTTTCCTTGGCACCATCCCTATACCTAGGCTGATTTATCTGCCTAGGGTTAGGGTTAGGGTTCAGCCTAGGGCTTGGATTTCTTTAACCAGGAAGCCCTGAGTTCCAGGCTTACTTCATCTGCCAAAGGCATCCCAAAGGGAGTGCAGAAGTGCCACAACATAGCTGCTCTCACGGCTTTTTCCTTGGCAAGAAGCCTAACATCAGGCTGATTTACTTTCCCAGGGTTACTGTTAGGCTTAGGCCTAGGGCTAGGATTTTTGAAACTAGGAAGCCCTTAGCTCCAGGCACACTGCAGCTGTTCAAGGCATCCCAAGGGGAGTACAAAAGTGCAACAACATGGCAGCTTTCACAGCTTTTTCCTTGGCACCATCCCTATACCTAGGCTGATTTATCTGCCTAGGGTTAGGGTTAGGGTTCAGCCTAGGGCTTGGATTTCTTTAACCAGGAAGCCCTGAGTTCCAGGCTTACTTCATCTGCCAAAGGCATCCCAAAGGGAGTGCAGAAGTGCCACAACATGGCTGCTTTCACGGCTTTTCCCTTAGGAAGAACCCTAATACCCGGCTGATTTACCTTCCTAGGGTTACTGTTAGGCTTAGGCCTAGGACTTTTAAAACCAGGAAGCCCTGGGCTCCAGGCACACTGCAGCTGCGAAAGGCATCCCAAGGGGAGCGCAAAAGTGATGCAACTTGGCTGCCACCACTGATATTTCCATGAGACCATCCCGAACCATAGGCTGATTTTCCTTCCTAGGGTTAAGGTTTGAGTTACGCCTAGGGTAAGGGTCTATTAACCAGGAAGCCCTGAGTTCCAAGAACACAGCAGCTGCGAAGGACTAGCCAAGAAGAGCGCAAAAGTACCACAACATGCCTGCCTCCACAGCTTTTTCCTTGGGGACATGCCTAATTCCTGGCTGATTTGCCTTTCTCGTCTTAGGGTTGGGGTTCGGCCTAGGGCTAGGATTTTTAAAAGCAGGAAGCCCTGAGTTCCAGGCACACTGGAGCTGTGAAAGGCATCCAAAAGGGAGTGCAAAAGTGCCACAACATGGCTGCTTTCACGGCTTTTTCCTTGGCAAGAAGCCTAACACCAGGCTGATTTACTTTCCCAGGGTTACTGTTAGGCTTAGGCCTAGGGCTAGGATTTTTGAAACTAGGAAGCCCTTAGCTCCAGGCACACTGCAGCTGTTCAAGGCATCCCAAGGGGAGTACAAAAGTGCAACAACATGGCAGCTTTCACAGCTTTTTCCTTGGCACCATCCCTATACCTAGGCTGATTTATCTGCCTAGGGTTAGGGTTAGGGTTCAGCCTAGGGCTTGGATTTCTTTAACCAGGAAGCCCTGAGTTCCAGGCTTACTTCATCTGCCAAAGGCATCCCAAAGGGAGTGCAGAAGTGCCACAACATGGCTGCTTTCACGGCTTTTCCCTTAGGAAGAACCCTAATACCCGGCTGATTTACCTTCCTAGGGTTACTGTTAGGCTTAGGCCTAGGACTTTTAAAACCAGGAAGCCCTGGGCTCCAGGCACACTGCAGCTGCAAAAGGCATCCCAAGGGGAGCGCAAAAGTGACGCAACTTGGCTGCCACCACTGATATTTCCATGAGACCATCCCGAACCATAGGCTGATTTTCCTTCCTAGGGTTAAGGTTTGAGTTACGCCTAGGGTAAGGGTCTATTAACCAGAAAGCCCTGAGTTCCAAGAACACAGCAGCTGCGAAGGACTAGCCAAGAAGAGCGCAAAAGTACCACAACATGCCTGCCTCCACAGCTTTTTCCTTGGGGACATGCCTAATTCCTGGCTGATTTGCCTTTCTCGTCTTAGGGTTGGGGTTCGGCCTAGGGCTAGGATTTTTAAAAGCAGGAAGCCCTGAGTTCCAGGCACACTGGAGCTGTGAAAGGCATCCAAAAGGGAGTGCAAAAGTGCCACAACATGGCTGCTTTCACGGCTTTTTCCTTGGCAAGAAACCTAACATCAGGCTGATTTACTTTCCCAGGGTTACTGTTAGGCTTAGGCCTAGGGCTAGGATTTTTGAAACTAGGAAGCCCTTAGCTCCAGGCACACTGCAGCTGTTCAAGGCATCCCAAGGGGAGTACAAAAGTGCAACAACATGGCAGCTTTCACAGCTTTTTCCTTGGCACCATCCCTATACCTAGGCTGATTTATCTGCCTAGGGTTAGGGTTAGGGTTCAGCCTAGGGCTTGGATTTCTTTAACCAGGAAGCCCTGAGTTCCAGGCTTACTTCATCTGCCAAAGGCATCCCAAAGGGAGTGCAGAAGTGCCACAACATGGCTGCTTTCACGGCTTTTCCCTTAGGAAGAACCCTAATACCCGGCTGATTTACCTTCCTAGGGTTACTGTTCGGCTTAGGCCTAGGACTTTTAAAACCAGGAAGCCCTGGGCTCCAGGCACACTGCAGCTGCAAAAGGCATCCCAAGGGGAGCGCAAAAGTGACGCAACTTGGCTGCCACCACTGATATTTCCATGAGACCATCCCGAACCATAGGCTGATTTTCCTTCCTAGGGTTAAGGTTTGAGTTACGCCTAGGGTAAGGGTCTATTAACCAGAAAGCCCTGAGTTCCAAGAACACAGCAGCTGCGAAGGACTAGCCAAGAAGAGCGCAAAAGTACCACAACATGCCTGCCTCCACAGCTTTTTCCTTGGGGACATGCCTAATTCCTGGCTGATTTGCCTTTCTCGTCTTAGGGTTGGGGTTCGGCCTAGGGCTAGGATTTTTAAAAGCAGGAAGCCCTGAGTTCCAGGCACACTGGAGCTGTGAAAGGCATCCAAAAGGGAGTGCAAAAGTGCCACAACATGGCTGCTTTCACGGCTTTTTCCTTGGCAAGAAACCTAACATCAGGCTGATTTACTTTCCCAGGGTTACTGTTAGGCTTAGGCCTAGGGCTAGGATTTTTGAAACTAGGAAGCCCTGGTCTCCAGGCACACTGCAGCTGTTCAAGGCATCCCAAGGGGAGTACAAAAGTGCAACAACATGGCATCTTTCACAGCTTTTTCCTTGGCACCATCCCTATACCTAGGCTGATTTATCTGCCTAGGGTTAGGGTTAGGGTTCAGCCTAGGGCTTGGATTTCTTTAACCAGGAAGCCCTGAGTTCCAGGCTTACTTCATCTGCCAAAGGCATCCCAAAGGGAGTGCAGAAGTGCCACAACATGGCTGCTTTCACGGCTTTTCCCTTAGGAAGAACCCTAACACCCGGCTGATTTACCTTCCTAGGGTTACTGTTAGGCTTAGGCCTAGGACTTTTAAAACCAGGAAGCCCTGGGCTCCAGGCACACTGCAGCTGCAAAAGGCATCCCAAGGGGAGCGCAAAAGTGACGCAACTTGGCTGCCACCACTGATATTTCCATGAGACCATCCCGAACCATAGGCTGATTTTCCTTCCTAGGGTTAAGGTTTGAGTTACGCCTAGGGTAAGGGTTCTATTAACCAGAAAGTCCTGAGTTCCAAGAACACAGCAGCTGCGAAGGACTAGCCAAGAAGAGCGCAAAAGTACCACAACATGCCTGCCTCCACAGCTTTTTCCTTGGGGACATGCCTAATTCCTGGCTGATTTGCCTTTCTCGTCTTAGGGTTGGGGTTCGGCCTAGGGCTAGGATTTTTAAAAGCAGGAAGCCCTGAGTTCCAGGCACACTGCAGCTGTGAAAGGCATCCAAAAGGGAGTGCAAAAGTGCCACAACATGGCTGCTTTCATGGCTTTTTCCTTGGCAAGACGCCTAACACCAGGCTGATTTACCTTCCCAGGGTTACTGTTGGGCTTAGGCCTAGGGCTAGGATTTTTAAAACTAGGAAGCCCTTAGCTCCAGGCACACTGCAGCTGTTCAAGGCATCCCAAGGGGAGTACAAAAGTGCAACAACATGGCAGCTTTCACAGCTTTTTCCTTGGCACCATCCCTATACCTAGGCTGATTTATCTGCCTAGGGTTAGGGTTAGGGTTCAGCCTAGGGCTTGGATTTCTTTAACCAGGAAGCCCTGAGTTCCAGGCTTACTTCATCTGCCAAAGGCATCCCAAAGGGAGTGCAGAAGTGCCACAACATGGCTGCTTTCACGGCTTTTCCCTTAGGAAGAACCCTAATACCCGGCTGATTTACCTTCCTAGGGTTACTGTTAGGCTTAGGCCTAGGACTTTTAAAACCAGGAAGCCCTGGGCTCCAGGCACACTGCAGCTGCAAAAGGCATCCCAAGGGGAGCGCAAAAGTGACGCAACTTGGCTGCCACCACTGATATTTCCATGAGACCATCCCGAACCATAGGCTGATTTTCCTTCCTAGGGTTAAGGTTTGAGTTACGCCTAGGGTAAGGGTTCTATTAACCAGAAAGCCCTGAGTTCCAAGAACACAGCAGCTGCGAAGGACTAGCCAAGAAGAGCGCAAAAGTACCACAACATGCCTGCCTCCACAGCTTTTTCCTTGGGGACATGCCTAATTCCTGGCTGATTTGCCTTTCTCGTCTTAGGGTTGGGGTTCGGCCTAGGGCTAGGATTTTTAAAAGCAGGAAGCCCTGAGTTCCAGGCACACTGGAGCTGTGAAAGGCATCCAAAAGGGAGTGCAAAAGTGCCACAACATGGCTGCTTTCACGGCTTTTTCCTTGGCAAGACGCCTAACACCAGGCTGACTTACCTTTCCCAGGGTTACTGTTAGGCTTAGGCCTAGGGCTAGGATTTTTAAAAGTAGGAAGCCCTTAGCTCCAGGCACACTGCAGCTGTTCAAGGCATCCCAAGGGGAGTACAAAAGTGCAACAACATGGCAGCTTTCACAGCTTTTTCCTTGGCACCATCCCTATACCTAGGCTGATTTATCTGCCTAGGGTTAGGGTTAGGGTTCAGCCTAGGGCTTGGATTTCTTTAACCAGGAAGCCCTGAGTTCCAGGCTTACTTCATCTGCCAAAGGCATCCCAAAGGGAGTGCAGAAGTGCCACAACATAGCTGCTCTCACGGCTTTTTCCTTGGCAAGAAGCCTAACATCAGGCTGATTTACTTTCCCAGGGTTACTGTTAGGCTTAGGCCTAGGGCTAGGATTTTTGAAACTAGGAAGCCCTTAGCTCCAGGCACACTGCAGCTGTTCAAGGCATCCCAAGGGGAGTACAAAAGTGCAACAACATGGCAGCTTTCACAGCTTTTTCCTTGGCACCATCCCTATACCTAGGCTGATTTATCTGCCTAGGGTTAGGGTTAGGGTTCAGCCTAGGGCTTGGATTTCTTTAACCAGGAAGCCCTGAGTTCCAGGCTTACTTCATCTGCCAAAGGCATCCCAAAGGGAGTGCAGAAGTGCCACAACATGGCTGCTTTCACGGCTTTTCCCTTAGGAAGAACCCTAATACCCGGCTGATTTACCTTCCTAGGGTTACTGTTAGGCTTAGGCCTAGGACTTTTAAAACCAGGAAGCCCTGGGCTCCAGGCACACTGCAGCTGCGAAAGGCATCCCAAGGGGAGCGCAAAAGTGATGCAACTTGGCTGCCACCACTGATATTTCCATGAGACCATCCCGAACCATAGGCTGATTTTCCTTCCTAGGGTTAAGGTTTGAGTTACGCCTAGGGTAAGGGTCTATTAACCAGGAAGCCCTGAGTTCCAAGAACACAGCAGCTGCGAAGGACTAGCCAAGAAGAGCGCAAAAGTACCACAACATGCCTGCCTCCACAGCTTTTTCCTTGGGGACATGCCTAATTCCTGGCTGATTTGCCTTTCTCGTCTTAGGGTTGGGGTTCGGCCTAGGGCTAGGATTTTTAAAAGCAGGAAGCCCTGAGTTCCAGGCACACTGGAGCTGTGAAAGGCATCCAAAAGGGAGTGCAAAAGTGCCACAACATGGCTGCTTTCACGGCTTTTTCCTTGGCAAGAAGCCTAACACGAGGCTGATTTACTTTCCCAGGGTTACTGTTAGGCTTAGGCCTAGGGCTAGGATTTTTGAAACTAGGAGGCCCTTAGCTCCAGGCACACTGCAGCTGTTCAAGGCATCCCAAGGGGAGTACAAAAGTGCAACAACATGGCAGCTTTCACAGCTTTTTCCTTGGCACCATCCCTATACCTAGGCTGATTTATCTGCCTAGGGTTAGGGTTAGGGTTCAGCCTAGGGCTTGGATTTCTTTAACCAGGAAGCCCTGAGTTCCAGGCTTACTTCATCTGCCAAAGGCATCCCAAAGGGAGTGCAGAAGTGCCACAACATGGCTGCTTTCACGGCTTTTCCCTTAGGAAGAACCCTAATACCCGGCTGATTTACCTTCCTAGGGTTACTGTTAGGCTTAGGCCTAGGACTTTTAAAACCAGGAAGCCCTGGGCTCCAGGCACACTGCAGCTGCAAAAGGCATCCCAAGGGGAGCGCAAAAGTGACGCAACTTGGCTGCCACCACTGATATTTCCATGAGACCATCCCGAACCATAGGCTGATTTTCCTTCCTAGGGTTAAGGTTTGAGTTACGCCTAGGGTAAGGGTTCTATTAACCAGAAAGCCCTGAGTTCCAAGAACACAGCAGCTGCGAAGGACTAGCCAAGAAGAGCGCAAAAGTACCACAACATGCCTGCCTCCACAGCTTTTTCCTTGGGGACATGCCTAATTCCTGGCTGATTTGCCTTTCTCGTCGTAGGGTTGGGGTTCGGCCTAGGGCTAGGATTTTTAAAAGCAGGAAGCCCTGAGTTCCAGGCACACTGCAGCTGTGAAAGGCATCCAAAAGGGAGTGCAAAAGTGCCACAACATGGCTGCTTTCACGGCTTTTTCCTTGGCAAGAAGCCTAACACCAGGCTGATTTACTTTCCCAGGGTTACTGTTAGGCTTAGGCCTAGGGCTAGGATTTTTGAAACTAGGAAGCCCTTAGCTCCAGGCACACTGCAGCTGTTCAAGGCATCCCAAGGGGAGTACAAAAGTGCAACAACATGGCAGCTTTCACAGCTTTTTCCTTGGCACCATCCCTATACCTAGGCTGATTTATCTGCCTAGGGTTAGGGTTAGGGTTCAGCCTAGGGCTTGGATTTCTTTAACCAGGAAGCCCTGAGTTCCAGGCTTACTTCATCTGCCAAAGGCATCCCAAAGGGAGTGCAGAAGTGCCACAACATGGCTGCTCTCACGGCTTTTTCCTTGGCAAGAAGCCTAACATCAGGCTGATTTACCTTCCCAGGGTTACTGTTAGGCTTAGGCCTAGGGCTAGGATTTTTGAAACTAGGAAGCCCTTAGCTCCAGGCACACTGCAGCTGTTCAAGGCATCCCAAGGGGAGTACAAAAGTGCAACAACATGGCAGCTTTCACAGCTTTTTCCTTGGCACCATCCCTATACCTAGGCTGGTTTATCTGCCTAGGGTTAGGGTTAGGGTTCAGCCTAGGGCTTGAATTTTTTTTACCAGGAAGCCCTGAGTTCCAGGCTTACTTCATCTGCCAAAGGCATCCCAAAGGGAGTGCAGAAGTGCCACAACATGGCTGCTTTCACGGCTTTTCCCTTAGGAAGAACCCTAATACCCGGCTGATTTACCTTCCTAGGGTTACTGTTAGGCTTAGGCCTAGGACTTTTAAAACCAGGAAGCCCTGGGCTCCAGGCACACTGCAGCTGCAAAAGGCATCCCAAGGGGAGCGCAAAAGTGACGCAACTTGGCTGCCACCACTGATATTTCCATGAGACCATCCCGAACCATAGGCTGATTTTCCTTCCTAGGGTTAAGGTTTGAGTTACGCCTAGGGTAAGGGTCTATTAACCAGAAAGCCCTGAGTTCCAAGAACACAGCAGCTGCGAAGGACTAGCCAAGAAGAGCGCAAAAGTACCACAACATGCCTGCCTCCACAGCTTTTTCCTTGGGGACATGCCTAATTCCTGGCTGATTTGCCTTTCTCGTCTTAGTGTTGGGGTTCGGCCTAGGGCTAGGATTTTTAAAAGCAGGAAGCCCTGAGTTCCAGGCACACTGCAGCTGTGAAAGGCATCCAAAAGGGAGTGCAAAAGTGCCACAACATGGCTGCTTTCACGGCTTTTTCCTTGGCAAGAAGCCTAACATCAGGCTGATTTACTTTCCCAGGGTTACTGTTAGGCTTAGGCCTAGGGCTAGGATTTTTGAAACTAGGAAGCCCTTAGCTCCAGGCACACTGCAGCTGTTCAAGGCATCCCAAGGGGAGTACAAAAGTGCAACAACATGGCAGCTTTCACAGCGTTTTCCTTGGCACCATCCCTATACCTAGGCTGGTTTATCTGCCTAGGGTTAGGGTTAGGGTTCAGCCTAGGGCTTGAATTTTTTTAACCAGGAAGCCCTGAGTTCCAGGCTTACTTCATCTGCCAAAGGCATCCCAAAGGGAGTGCAGAAGTGCCACAACATGGCTGCTTTCACGGCTTTTCCCTTAGGAAGAACCCTAATACCCGGCTGATTTACCTTCCTAGGGTTACTGTTCGGCTTAGGCCTAGGACTTTTAAAACCAGGAAGCCCTGGGCTCCAGGCACACTGCAGCTGCAAAAGGCATCCCAAGGGGAGCGCAAAAGTGACGCAACTTGGCTGCCACCACTGATATTTCCATGAGACCATCCCGAACCATAGGCTGATTTTCCTTCCTAGGGTTAAGGTTTGAGTTACGCCTAGGGTAAGGGTCTATTAACCAGAAAGCCCTGAGTTCCAAGAACACAGCAGCTGCGAAGGACTAGCCAAGAAGAGCGCAAAAGTACCACAACATGCCTGCCTCCACAGCTTTTTCCTTGGGGACATGCCTAATTCCTGGCTGATTTGCCTTTCTCGTCTTAGGGTTGGGGTTCGGCCTAGGGCTAGGATTTTTAAAAGCAGGAAGCCCTGAGTTCCAGGCACACCGGAGCTGTGAAAGGCATCCAAAAGGGAGTGCAAAAGTGCCACAACATGGCTGCTTTCACGGCTTTTTCCTTGGCAAGAAACCTAACATCAGGCTGATTTACTTTCCCAGGGTTACTGTTAGGCTTAGGCCTAGGGCTAGGATTTTTGAAACTAGGAAGCCCTGGGCTCCAGGCACACTGCAGCTGTTCAAGGCATCCCAAGGGGAGTACAAAAATGCAACAACATGGCATCTTTCACAGCTTTTTCCTTGGCACCATCCCTATACCTAGGCTGATTTATCTGCCTAGGGTTAGGGTTAGGGTTCAGCCTAGGGCTTGGATTTCTTTAACCAGGAAGCCCTGAGTTCCAGGCTTACTTCATCTGCCAAAGGCATCCCAAAGGGAGTGCAGAAGTGCCACAACATGGCTGCTTTCACGGCTTTTCCCTTAGGAAGAACCCTAATACCCGGCTGATTTACCTTCCTAGGGTTACTGTTCGGCTTAGGCCTAGGACTTTTAAAACCAGGAAGCCCTGGGCTCCAGGCACACTGCAGCTGCAAAAGGCATCCCAAGGGGAGCGCAAAAGTGACGCAACTTGGCTGCCACCACTGATATTTCCATGAGACCATCCCGAACCATAGGCTGATTTTCCTTCCTAGGGTTAAGGTTTGAGTTACGCCTAGGGTAAGGGTTCTATTAACCAGAAAGCCCTGAGTTCCAAGAACACAGCAGCTGCGAAGGACTAGCCAAGAAGAGCGCAAAAGTACCACAACATGCCTGCCTCCACAGCTTTTTCCTTGGGGACATGCCTAATTCCTGGCTGATTTGCCTTTCTCGTCGTAGGGTTGGGGTTCGGCCTAGGGCTAGGATTTTTAAAAGCAGGAAGCCCTGAGTTCCAGGCACACTGGAGCTGTGAAAGGCATCCAAAAGGGAGTGCAAAAGTGCCACAACATGGCTGCTTTCACGGCTTTTTCCTTGGCAAGAAGCCTAACACCAGGCTGATTTACTTTCCCAGGGTTACTGTTAGGCTTAGGCCTAGGGCTAGGATTTTTGAAACTAGGAAGCCCTTAGCTCCAGGCACACTGCAGCTGTTCAAGGCATCCCAAGGGGAGTACAAAAGTGCAACAACATGGCAGCTTTCACAGCTTTTTCCTTGGCACCATCCCTATACCTAGGCTGATTTATCTGCCTAGGGTTAGGGTTAGGGTTCAGCCTAGGGCTTGGATTTCTTTAACCAGGAAGCCCTGAGTTCCAGGCTTACTTCATCTGCCAAAGGCATCCCAAAGGGAGTGCAGAAGTGCCACAACATGGCTGCTCTCACGGCTTTTTCCTTGGCAAGAAGCCTAACATCAGGCTGATTTACCTTCCCAGGGTTACTGTTAGGCTTAGGCCTAGGGCTAGGATTTTTGAAACTAGGAAGCCCTTAGCTCCAGGCACACTGCAGCTGTTCAAGGCATCCCAAGGGGAGTACAAAAGTGCAACAACATGGCAGCTTTCACAGCTTTTTCCTTGGCACCATCCCTATACCTAGGCTGGTTTATCTGCCTAGGGTTAGGGTTAGGGTTCAGCCTAGGGCTTGAATTTTTTTTACCAGGAAGCCCTGAGTTCCAGGCTTACTTCATCTGCCAAAGGCATCCCAAAGGGAGTGCAGAAGTGCCACAACATGGCTGCTTTCACGGCTTTTCCCTTAGGAAGAACCCTAATACCCGGCTGATTTACCTTCCTAGGGTTACTGTTAGGCTTAGGCCTAGGACTTTTTAAACCAGGAAGCCCTGGGCTCCAGGCACACTGCAGCTGCAAAAGGCATCCCAAGGGGAGCGCAAAAGTGACGCAACTTGGCTGCCACCACTGATATTTCCATGAGACCATCCCGAACCATAGGCTGATTTTCCTTCCTAGGGTTAAGGTTTGAGTTACGCCTAGGGTAAGGGTCTATTAACCAGAAAGCCCTGAGTTCCAAGAACACAGCAGCTGCGAAGGACTAGCCAAGAAGAGCGCAAAAGTACCACAACATGCCTGCCTCCACAGCTTTTTCCTTGGGGACATGCCTAATTCCTGGCTGATTTGCCTTTCTCGTCTTAGTGTTGGGGTTCGGCCTAGGGCTAGGATTTTTAAAAGCAGGAAGCCCTGAGTTCCAGGCACACTGGAGCTGTGAAAGGCATCCAAAAGGGAGTGCAAAAGTGCCACAACATGGCTGCTTTCACGGCTTTTTCCTTGGCAAGAAGCCTAACATCAGGCTGATTTACTTTCCCAGGGTTACTGTTAGGCTTAGGCCTAGGGCTAGGATTTTTGAAACTAGGAAGCCCTTAGCTCCAGGCACACTGCAGCTGTTCAAGGCATCCCAAGGGGAGTACAAAAGTGCAACAACATGGCAGCTTTCACAGCGTTTTCCTTGGCACCATCCCTATACCTAGGCTGGTTTATCTGCCTAGGGTTAGGGTTAGGGTTCAGCCTAGGGCTTGAATTTTTTTAACCAGGAAGCCCTGAGTTCCAGGCTTACTTCATCTGCCAAAGGCATCCCAAAGGGAGTGCAGAAGTGCCACAACATGGCTGCTTTCACGGCTTTTCCCTTAGGAAGAACCCTAATACCCGGCTGATTTACCTTCCTAGGGTTACTGTTCGGCTTAGGCCTAGGACTTTTAAAACCAGGAAGCCCTGGGCTCCAGGCACACTGCAGCTGCAAAAGGCATCCCAAGGGGAGCGCAAAAGTGACGCAACTTGGCTGCCACCACTGATATTTCCATGAGACCATCCCGAACCATAGGCTGATTTTCCTTCCTAGGGTTAAGGTTTGAGTTACGCCTAGGGTAAGGGTCTATTAACCAGAAAGCCCTGAGTTCCAAGAACACAGCAGCTGCGAAGGACTAGCCAAGAAGAGCGCAAAAGTACCACAACATGCCTGCCTCCACAGCTTTTTCCTTGGGGACATGCCTAATTCCTGGCTGATTTGCCTTTCTCGTCTTAGGGTTGGGGTTCGGCCTAGGGCTAGGATTTTTAAAAGCAGGAAGCCCTGAGTTCCAGGCACACCGGAGCTGTGAAAGGCATCCAAAAGGGAGTGCAAAAGTGCCACAACATGGCTGCTTTCACGGCTTTTTCCTTGGCAAGAAACCTAACATCAGGCTGATTTACTTTCCCAGGGTTACTGTTAGGCTTAGGCCTAGGGCTAGGATTTTTGAAACTAGGAAGCCCTGGGCTCCAGGCACACTGCAGCTGTTCAAGGCATCCCAAGGGGAGTACAAAAATGCAACAACATGGCATCTTTCACAGCTTTTTCCTTGGCACCATCCCTATACCTAGGCTGATTTATCTGCCTAGGGTTAGGGTTAGGGTTCAGCCTAGGGCTTGGATTTCTTTAACCAGGAAGCCCTGAGTTCCAGGCTTACTTCATCTGCCAAAGGCATCCCAAAGGGAGTGCAGAAGTGCCACAACATGGCTGCTTTCACGGCTTTTCCCTTAGGAAGAACCCTAATACCCGGCTGATTTACCTTCCTAGGGTTACTGTTAGGCTTAGGCCTAGGACTTTTAAAACCAGGAAGCCCTGGGCTCCAGGCACACTGCAGCTGCAAAAGGCATCCCAAGGGGAGCGCAAAAGTGACGCAACTTGGCTGCCACCACTGATATTTCCATGAGACCATCCCGAACCATAGGCTGATTTTCCTTCCTAGGGTTAAGGTTTGAGTTACGCCTAGGGTAAGGGTTCTATTAACCAGAAAGCCCTGAGTTCCAAGAACACAGCAGCTGTGAAGGACTAGCCAAGAAGAGCGCAAAAGTACCACAACATGCCTGCCTCCACAGCTTTTTCCTTGGGGACATGCCTAATTCCTGGCTGATTTGCCTTTCTCGTCTTAGGGTTGGGGTTCGGCCTAGGGCTAGGATTTTTAAAAGCAGGAAGCCCTGAGTTCCAGGCACACTGGAGCTGTGAAAGGCATCCAAAAGGGAGTGCAAAAGTGCCACAACATGGCTGCTTTCACAGCTTTTTCCTTGGCAAGAAGCCTAACACGAGGCTGATTTACTTTCCCAGGGTTACTGTTAGGCTTAGGCCTAGGGCTAGGATTTTTGAAACTAGGAAGCCCTTAGCTCCAGGCACACTGCAGCTGTTCAAGGCATCCCAAGGGGAGTACAAAAGTGCAACAACATGGCAGCTTTCACAGCTTTTTCCTTGGCACCATCCCTATACCTAGGCTGATTTATCTGCCTAGGGTTAGGGTTAGGGTTCAGCCTAGGGCTTGGATTTCTTTAACCAGGAAGCCCTGAGTTCCAGGCTTACTTCATCTGCCAAAGGCATCCCAAAGGGAGTGCAGAAGTGCCACAACATGGCTGCTCTCACGGCTTTTTCCTTGGCAAGAAGCCTAACATCAGGCTGATTTACTTTCCCAGGGTTACTGTTAGGCTTAGGCCTAGGGCTAGGATTTTTGAAACTAGGAAGCCCTTAGCTCCAGGCACACTGCAGCTGTTCAAGGCATCCCAAGGGGAGTACAAAAGTGCAACAACATGGCAGCTTTCACAGCGTTTTCCTTGGCACCATCCCTATACCTAGGCTGGTTTATCTGCCTAGGGTTAGGGTTAGGGTTCAGCCTAGGGCTTGAATTTTTTTAACCAGGAAGCCCTGAGTTCCAGGCTTACTTCATCTGCCAAAGGCATCCCAAAGGGAGTGCAGAAGTGCCACAACATGGCTGCTTTCACGGCTTTTCCCTTAGGAAGAACCCTAATACCCGGCTGATTTACCTTCCTAGGGTTACTGTTCGGCTTAGGCCTAGGACTTTTAAAACCAGGAAGCCCTGGGCTCCAGGCACACTGCAGCTGCAAAAGGCATCCCAAGGGGAGCGCAAAAGTGACGCAACTTGGCTGCCACCACTGATATTTCCATGAGACCATCCCGAACCATAGGCTGATTTTCCTTCCTAGGGTTAAGGTTTGAGTTACGCCTAGGGTAAGGGTCTATTAACCAGAAAGCCCTGAGTTCCAAGAACACAGCAGCTGCGAAGGACTAGCCAAGAAGAGCGCAAAAGTACCACAACATGCCTGCCTCCACAGCTTTTTCCTTGGGGACATGCCTAATTCCTGGCTGATTTGCCTTTCTCGTCTTAGGGTTGGGGTTCGGCCTAGGGCTAGGATTTTTAAAAGCAGGAAGCCCTGAGTTCCAGGCACACCGGAGCTGTGAAAGGCATCCAAAAGGGAGTGCAAAAGTGCCACAACATGGCTGCTTTCACGGCTTTTTCCTTGGCAAGAAACCTAACATCAGGCTGATTTACTTTCCCAGGGTTACTGTTAGGCTTAGGCCTAGGGCTAGGATTTTTGAAACTAGGAAGCCCTGGGCTCCAGGCACACTGCAGCTGTTCAAGGCATCCCAAGGGGAGTACAAAAATGCAACAACATGGCATCTTTCACAGCTTTTTCCTTGGCACCATCCCTATACCTAGGCTGATTTATCTGCCTAGGGTTAGGGTTAGGGTTCAGCCTAGGGCTTGGATTTCTTTAACCAGGAAGCCCTGAGTTCCAGGCTTACTTCATCTGCCAAAGGCATCCCAAAGGGAGTGCAGAAGTGCCACAACATGGCTGCTTTCACGGCTTTTCCCTTAGGAAGAACCCTAATACCCGGCTGATTTACCTTCCTAGGGTTACTGTTAGGCTTAGGCCTAGGACTTTTAAAACCAGGAAGCCCTGGGCTCCAGGCACACTGCAGCTGCAAAAGGCATCCCAAGGGGAGCGCAAAAGTGACGCAACTTGGCTGCCACCACTGATATTTCCATGAGACCATCCCGAACCATAGGCTGATTTTCCTTCCTAGGGTTAAGGTTTGAGTTACGCCTAGGGTAAGGGTTCTATTAACCAGAAAGCCCTGAGTTCCAAGAACACAGCAGCTGTGAAGGACTAGCCAAGAAGAGCGCAAAAGTACCACAACATGCCTGCCTCCACAGCTTTTTCCTTGGGGACATGCCTAATTCCTGGCTGATTTGCCTTTCTCGTCTTAGGGTTGGGGTTCGGCCTAGGGCTAGGATTTTTAAAAGCAGGAAGCCCTGAGTTCCAGGCACACTGGAGCTGTGAAAGGCATCCAAAAGGGAGTGCAAAAGTGCCACAACATGGCTGCTTTCACAGCTTTTTCCTTGGCAAGAAGCCTAACACGAGGCTGATTTACTTTCCCAGGGTTACTGTTAGGCTTAGGCCTAGGGCTAGGATTTTTGAAACTAGGAAGCCCTTAGCTCCAGGCACACTGCAGCTGTTCAAGGCATCCCAAGGGGAGTACAAAAGTGCAACAACATGGCAGCTTTCACAGCTTTTTCCTTGGCACCATCCCTATACCTAGGCTGATTTATCTGCCTAGGGTTAGGGTTAGGGTTCAGCCTAGGGCTTGGATTTCTTTAACCAGGAAGCCCTGAGTTCCAGGCTTACTTCATCTGCCAAAGGCATCCCAAAGGGAGTGCAGAAGTGCCACAACATGGCTGCTTTCACGGCTTTTCCCTTAGGAAGAACCCTAATACCCGGCTGATTTACCTTCCTAGGGTTACTGTTAGGCTTAGGCCTAGGACTTTTAAAACCAGGAAGCCCTGGGCTCCAGGCACACTGCAGCTGCAAAAGGCATCCCAAGGGGAGCGCAAAAGTGACGCAACTTGGCTGCCACCACTGATATTTCCATGAGACCATCCCGAACCATAGGCTGATTTTCCTTCCTAGGGTTAAGGTTTGAGTTACGCCTAGGGTAAGGGTTCTATTAACCAGAAAGCCCTGAGTTCCAAGAACACAGCAGCTGCGAAGGACTAGCCAAGAAGAGCGCAAAAGTACCAAAACATGCCTGCCTCCACAGCTTTATCCTTGGGGACATGCCTAATTCCTGGCTGATTTGCCTTTCTCGTCTTAGGGTTGGGGTTCGGCCTAGGGCTAGGATTTTTAAAAGCAGGAAGCCCTGAGTTCCAGGCACACTGGAGCTGTGAAAGGCATCCAAAAGGGAGTGCAAAAGCGCCACAACATGGCTGCTTTCACGGCTTTTTCCTTGGCAAGAAGCCTAACATCAGGCTGATTTACTTTCCCAGGGTTACTGTTAGGCTTAGGCCTAGGGCTAGGATTTTTGAAACTAGGAAGCCCTTAGCTCCAGGCACACTGCAGCTGTTCAAGGCATCCCAAGGGGAGTACAAAAGTGCAACAACATGGCAGCTTTCACAGCTTTTTCCTTGGCACCATCCCTATACCTAGGCTGATTTATCTGCCTAGGGTTAGGGTTAGGGTTCAGCCTAGGGCTTGGATTTCTTTAACCAGGAAGCCCTGAGTTCCAGGCTTACTTCATCTGCCAAAGGCATCCCAAAGGGAGTGCAGAAGTGCCACAACATGGCTGCTTTCACGGCTTTTCCCTTAGGAAGAACCCTAATACCCGGCTGATTTACCTTCCTAGGGTTACTGTTAGGCTTAGGCCTAGGACTTTTAAAACCAGGAAGCCCTGGGCTCCAGGCACACTGCAGCTGCAAAAGGCATCCCAAGGGGAGCGCAAAAGTGACGCAACTTGGCTGCCACCACTGATATTTCCATGAGACCATCCCGAACCATAGGCTGATTTTCCTTCCTAGGGTTAAGGTTTGAGTTACGCCTAGGGTAAGGGTCTATTAACCAGAAAGCCCTGAGTTCCAAGAACACAGCAGCTGCGAAGGACTAGCCAAGAAGAGCGCAAAAGTACCACAACATGCCTGCCTCCACAGCTTTTTCCTTGGGGACATGCCTAATTCCTGGCTGATTTGCCTTTCTCGTCTTAGGGTTGGGGTTCGGCCTAGGGCTAGGATTTTTAAAAGCAGGAAGCCCTGAGTTCCAGGCACACTGCAGCTGTGAAAGGCATCCAAAAGGGAGTGCAAAAGTGCCACAACATGGCTGCTTTCATGGCTTTTTCCTTGGCAAGACGCCTAACACCAGGCTGATTTACCTTCCCAGGGTTACTGTTAGGCTTAGGCCTAGGGCTAGGATTTTTAAAACTAGGAAGCCCTTAGCTCCAGGCACACTGCAGCTGTTCAAGGCATCCCAAGGGGAGTACAAAAGTGCAACAACATGGCAGCTTTCACAGCTTTTTCCTTGGCACCATCCCTATACCTAGGCTGATTTATCTGCCTAGGGTTAGGGTTAGGGTTCAGCCTAGGGCTTGGATTTCTTTAACCAGGAAGCCCTGAGTTCCAGGCTTACTTCATCTGCCAAAGGCATCCCAAAGGGAGTGCAGAAGTGCCACAACATGGCTGCTTTCACGGCTTTTCCCTTAGGAAGAACCCTAATACCCGGCTGATTTACCTTCCTAGGGTTACTGTTAGGCTTAGGCCTAGGACTTTTAAAACCAGGAAGCCCTGGGCTCCAGGCACACTGCAGCTGCAAAAGGCATCCCAAGGGGAGCGCAAAAGTGACGCAACTTGGCTGCCACCACTGATATTTCCATGAGACCATCCCGAACCATAGGCTGATTTTCCTTCCTAGGGTTAAGGTTTGAGTTACGCCTAGGGTAAGGGTTCTATTAACCAGAAAGCCCTGAGTTCCAAGAACACAGCAGCTGCGAAGGACTAGCCAAGAAGAGCGCAAAAGTACCACAACATGCCTGCCTCCACAGCTTTTTCCTTGGGGACATGCCTAATTCCTGGCTGATTTGCCTTTCTCGTCTTAGGGTTGGGGTTCGGCCTAGGGCTAGGATTTTTAAAAGCAGGAAGCCCTGAGTTCCAGGCACACTGCAGCTGTGAAAGGCATCCAAAAGGGAGTGCAAAAGTGCCACAACATGGCTGCTCTCACGGCTTTTTCCTTGGCAAGACGCCTAACACCAGGCTGACTTACCTTTCCCAGGGTTACTGTTAGGCTTAGGCCTAGGGCTAGGATTTTTAAAAGTAGGAAGCCCTTAGCTCCAGGCACACTGCAGCTGTTCAAGGCATCCCAAGGGGAGTACAAAAGTGCAACAACATGGCAGCTTTCACAGCTTTTTCCTTGGCACCATCCCTATACCTAGGCTGATTTATCTGCCTAGGGTTAGGGTTAGGGTTCAGCCTAGGGCTTGGATTTCTTTAACCAGGAAGCCCTGAGTTCCAGGCTTACTTCATCTGCCAAAGGCATCCCAAAGGGAGTGCAGAAGTGCCACAACATAGCTGCTCTCACGGCTTTTTCCTTGGCAAGAAGCCTAACATCAGGCTGATTTACTTTCCCAGGGTTACTGTTAGGCTTAGGCCTAGGGCTAGGATTTTTGAAACTAGGAAGCCCTTAGCTCCAGGCACACTGCAGCTGTTCAAGGCATCCCAAGGGGAGTACAAAAGTGCAACAACATGGCAGCTTTCACAGCTTTTTCCTTGGCACCATCCCTATACCTAGGCTGATTTATCTGCCTAGGGTTAGGGTTAGGGTTCAGCCTAGGGCTTGGATTTCTTTAACCAGGAAGCCCTGAGTTCCAGGCTTACTTCATCTGCCAAAGGCATCCCAAAGGGAGTGCAGAAGTGCCACAACATGGCTGCTTTCACGGCTTTTCCCTTAGGAAGAACCCTAATACCCGGCTGATTTACCTTCCTAGGGTTACTGTTAGGCTTAGGCCTAGGACTTTTAAAACCAGGAAGCCCTGGGCTCCAGGCACACTGCAGCTGCGAAAGGCATCCCAAGGGGAGCGCAAAAGTGATGCAACTTGGCTGCCACCACTGATATTTCCATGAGACCATCCCGAACCATAGGCTGATTTTCCTTCCTAGGGTTAAGGTTTGAGTTACGCCTAGGGTAAGGGTCTATTAACCAGGAAGCCCTGAGTTCCAAGAACACAGCAGCTGCGAAGGACTAGCCAAGAAGAGCGCAAAAGTACCACAACATGCCTGCCTCCACAGCTTTTTCCTTGGGGACATGCCTAATTCCTGGCTGATTTGCCTTTCTCGTCTTAGGGTTGGGGTTCGGCCTAGGGCTAGGATTTTTAAAAGCAGGAAGCCCTGAGTTCCAGGCACACTGGAGCTGTGAAAGGCATCCAAAAGGGAGTGCAAAAGTGCCACAACATGGCTGCTTTCACGGCTTTTTCCTTGGCAAGAAGCCTAACACGAGGCTGATTTACTTTCCCAGGGTTACTGTTAGGCTTAGGCCTAGGGCTAGGATTTTTGAAACTAGGAGGCCCTTAGCTCCAGGCACACTGCAGCTGTTCAAGGCATCCCAAGGGGAGTACAAAAGTGCAACAACATGGCAGCTTTCACAGCTTTTTCCTTGGCACCATCCCTATACCTAGGCTGATTTATCTGCCTAGGGTTAGGGTTAGGGTTCAGCCTAGGGCTTGGATTTCTTTAACCAGGAAGCCCTGAGTTCCAGGCTTACTTCATCTGCCAAAGGCATCCCAAAGGGAGTGCAGAAGTGCCACAACATGGCTGCTTTCACGGCTTTTCCCTTAGGAAGAACCCTAATACCCGGCTGATTTACCTTCCTAGGGTTACTGTTAGGCTTAGGCCTAGGACTTTTAAAACCAGGAAGCCCTGGGCTCCAGGCACACTGCAGCTGCAAAAGGCATCCCAAGGGGAGCGCAAAAGTGACGCAACTTGGCTGCCACCACTGATATTTCCATGAGACCATCCCGAACCATAGGCTGATTTTCCTTCCTAGGGTTAAGGTTTGAGTTACGCCTAGGGTAAGGGTTCTATTAACCAGAAAGCCCCGAGTTCCAAGAACACAGCAGCTGCGAAGGACTAGCCAAGAAGAGCGCAAAAGTACCACAACATGCCTGCCTCCACAGCTTTTTCCTTGGGGACATGCCTAATTCCTGGCTGATTTGCCTTTCTCGTCGTAGGGTTGGGGTTCGGCCTAGGGCTAGGATTTTTAAAAGCAGGAAGCCCTGAGTTCCAGGCACACTGGAGCTGTGAAAGGCATCCAAAAGGGAGTGCAAAAGTGCCACAACATGGCTGCTTTCACGGCTTTTTCCTTGGCAAGAAGCCTAACACCAGGCTGATTTACTTTCCCAGGGTTACTGTTAGGCTTAGGCCTAGGGCTAGGATTTTTGAAACTAGGAAGCCCTTAGCTCCAGGCACACTGCAGCTGTTCAAGGCATCCCAAGGGGAGTACAAAAGTGCAACAACATGGCAGCTTTCACAGCTTTTCCTTGGCACCATCCCTATACCTAGGCTGATTTATCTGCCTAGGGTTAGGGTTAGGGTTCAGCCTAGGGCTTGGATTTCTTTAACCAGGAAGCCCTGAGTTCCAGGCTTACTTCATCTGCCAAAGGCATCCCAAAGGGAGTGCAGAAGTGCCACAACATGGCTGCTCTCACGGCTTTTTCCTTGGCAAGAAGCCTAACATCAGGCTGATTTACCTTCCCAGGGTTACTGTTAGGCTTAGGCCTAGGGCTAGGATTTTTGAAACTAGGAAGCCCTTAGCTCCAGGCACACTGCAGCTGTTCAAGGCATCCCAAGGGGAGTACAAAAGTGCAACAACATGGCAGCTTTCACAGCTTTTTCCTTGGCACCATCCCTATACCTAGGCTGGTTTATCTGCCTAGGGTTAGGGTTAGGGTTCAGCCTAGGGCTTGAATTTTTTTTACCAGGAAGCCCTGAGTTCCAGGCTTACTTCATCTGCCAAAGGCATCCCAAAGGGAGTGCAGAAGTGCCACAACATGGCTGCTTTCACGGCTTTTCCCTTAGGAAGAACCCTAATACCCGGCTGATTTACCTTCCTAGGGTTACTGTTCGGCTTAGGCCTAGGACTTTTAAAACCAGGAAGCCCTGGGCTCCAGGCACACTGCAGCTGCAAAAGGCATCCCAAGGGGAGCGCAAAAGTGACGCAACTT
Organism: Ammospiza nelsoni; assembly: GCF_027579445.1. Classification (NCBI taxonomy): domain Eukaryota; kingdom Metazoa; phylum Chordata; class Aves; order Passeriformes; family Passerellidae; genus Ammospiza; species Ammospiza nelsoni. The sequence continues at coordinate 288,288 of NW_026683187.1, forward strand.
GGCTGCCACCACTGATATTTCCATGAGACCATCCCGAACCATAGGCTGATTTTCCTTCCTAGGGTTAAGGTTTGAGTTACGCCTAGGGTAAGGGTCTATTAACCAGAAAGCCCTGAGTTCCAAGAACACAGCAGCTGCGAAGGACTAGCCAAGAAGAGCGCAAAAGTACCACAACATGCCTGCCTCCACAGCTTTTTCCTTGGGGACATGCCTAATTCCTGGCTGATTTGCCTTTCTCGTCTTAGTGTTGGGGTTCGGCCTAGGGCTAGGATTTTTAAAAGCAGGAAGCCCTGAGTTCCAGGCACACTGGAGCTGTGAAAGGCATCCAAAAGGGAGTGCAAAAGTGCCACAACATGGCTGCTTTCACGGCTTTTTCCTTGGCAAGAAGCCTAACATCAGGCTGATTTACTTTCCCAGGGTTACTGTTAGGCTTAGGCCTAGGGCTAGGATTTTTGAAACTAGGAAGCCCTTAGCTCCAGGCACACTGCAGCTGTTCAAGGCATCCCAAGGGGAGTACAAAAGTGCAACAACATGGCAGCTTTCACAGCGTTTTCCTTGGCACCATCCCTATACCTAGGCTGGTTTATCTGCCTAGGGTTAGGGTTAGGGTTCAGCCTAGGGCTTGAATTTTTTTAACCAGGAAGCCCTGAGTTCCAGGCTTACTTCATCTGCCAAAGGCATCCCAAAGGGAGTGCAGAAGTGCCACAACATGGCTGCTTTCACGGCTTTTCCCTTAGGAAGAACCCTAATACCCGGCTGATTTACCTTCCTAGGGTTACTGTTCGGCTTAGGCCTAGGACTTTTAAAACCAGGAAGCCCTGGGCTCCAGGCACACTGCAGCTGCAAAAGGCATCCCAAGGGGAGCGCAAAAGTGACGCAACTTGGCTGCCACCACTGATATTTCCATGAGACCATCCCGAACCATAGGCTGATTTTCCTTCCTAGGGTTAAGGTTTGAGTTACGCCTAGGGTAAGGGTCTATTAACCAGAAAGCCCTGAGTTCCAAGAACACAGCAGCTGCGAAGGACTAGCCAAGAAGAGCGCAAAAGTACCACAACATGCCTGCCTCCACAGCTTTTTCCTTGGGGACATGCCTAATTCCTGGCTGATTTGCCTTTCTCGTCTTAGGGTTGGGGTTCGGCCTAGGGCTAGGATTTTTAAAAGCAGGAAGCCCTGAGTTCCAGGCACACCGGAGCTGTGAAAGGCATCCCAAAGGGAGTGCAAAAGTGCCACAACATGGCTGCTTTCACGGCTTTTTCCTTGGCAAGAAACCTAACATCAGGCTGATTTACTTTCCCAGGGTTACTGTTAGGCTTAGGCCTAGGGCTAGGATTTTTGAAACTAGGAAGCCCTGGGCTCCAGGCACACTGCAGCTGTTCAAGGCATCCCAAGGGGAGTACAAAAATGCAACAACATGGCATCTTTCACAGCTTTTTCCTTGGCACCATCCCTATACCTAGGCTGATTTATCTGCCTAGGGTTAGGGTTAGGGTTCAGCCTAGGGCTTGGATTTCTTTAACCAGGAAGCCCTGAGTTCCAGGCTTACTTCATCTGCCAAAGGCATCCCAAAGGGAGTGCAGAAGTGCCACAACATGGCTGCTTTCACGGCTTTTCCCTTAGGAAGAACCCTAATACCCGGCTGATTTACCTTCCTAGGGTTACTGTTAGGCTTAGGCCTAGGACTTTTAAAACCAGGAAGCCCTGGGCTCCAGGCACACTGCAGCTGCAAAAGGCATCCCAAGGGGAGCGCAAAAGTGACGCAACTTGGCTGCCACCACTGATATTTCCATGAGACCATCCCGAACCATAGGCTGATTTTCCTTCCTAGGGTTAAGGTTTGAGTTACGCCTAGGGTAAGGGTTCTATTAACCAGAAAGCCCTGAGTTCCAAGAACACAGCAGCTGTGAAGGACTAGCCAAGAAGAGCGCAAAAGTACCACAACATGCCTGCCTCCACAGCTTTTTCCTTGGGGACATGCCTAATTCCTGGCTGATTTGCCTTTCTCGTCTTAGGGTTGGGGTTCGGCCTAGGGCTAGGATTTTTAAAAGCAGGAAGCCCTGAGTTCCAGGCACACTGGAGCTGTGAAAGGCATCCAAAAGGGAGTGCAAAAGTGCCACAACATGGCTGCTTTCACAGCTTTTTCCTTGGCAAGAAGCCTAACATCAGGCTGATTTACTTTCCCAGGGTTACTGTTAGGCTTAGGCCTAGGGCTAGGATTTTTGAAACTAGGAAGCCCTTAGCTCCAGGCACACTGCAGCTGTTCAAGGCATCCCAAGGGGAGTACAAAAGTGCAACAACATGGCAGCTTTCACAGCTTTTTCCTTGGCACCATCCCTATACCTAGGCTGATTTATCTGCCTAGGGTTAGGGTTAGGGTTCAGCCTAGGGCTTGGATTTCTTTAACCAGGAAGCCCTGAGTTCCAGGCTTACTTCATCTGCCAAAGGCATCCCAAAGGGAGCGCAGAAGTGCCACAACATGGCTGCTTTCACGGCTTTTCCCTTAGGAAGAACCCTAATACCCGGCTGATTTACCTTCCTAGGGTTACTGTTAGGCTTAGGCCTAGGACTTTTAAAACCAGGAAGCCCTGGGCTCCAGGCACACTGCAGCTGCAAAAGGCATCCCAAGGGGAGCGCAAAAGTGACGCAACTTGGCTGCCACCACTGATATTTCCATGAGACCATTCCGAACCATAGGCTGATTTTCCTTCCTAGGGTTAAGGTTTGAGTTACGCCTAGGGTAAGGGTTCTATTAACCAGAAAGCCCTGAGTTCCAAGAACACAGCAGCTGCGAAGGACTAGCCAAGAATAGCGCAAAAGTACCAAAACATGCCTGCCTCCACAGCTTTTTCCTTGGGGACATGCCTAATTCCTGGCTGATTTGCCTTTCTCGTCTTAGGGTTGGGGTTCGGCCTAGGGCTAGGATTTTTAAAAGCAGGAAGCCCTGAGTTCCAGGCACACTGGAGCTGTGAAAGGCATCCAAAAGGGAGTGCAAAAGCGCCACAACATGGCTGCTTTCACGGCTTTTTCCTTGGCAAGAAGCCTAACATCAGGCTGATTTACTTTCCCAGGGTTACTGTTAGGCTTAGGCCTAGGGCTAGGATTTTTGAAACTAGGAAGCCCTTAGCTCCAGGCACACTGCAGCTGTTCAAGGCATCCCAAGGGGAGTACAAAAGTGCAACAACATGGCAGCTTTCACAGCTTTTTCCTTGGCACCATCCCTATACCTAGGCTGATTTATCTGCCTAGGGTTAGGGTTAGGGTTCAGCCTAGGGCTTGGATTTTTTTTACCAGGAAGCCCTGAGTTCCAGGCTTACTTCATCTGCCAAAGGCATCCCAAAGGGAGTGCAGAAGTGCCACAACATGGCTGCTCTCACGGCTTTTCCCTTAGGAAGAACCCTAATACCCGGCTGATTTACCTTCCTAGGGTTACTGTTAGGCTTAGGCCTAGGACTTTTAAAACCAGGAAGCCCTGGGCTCCAGGCACACTGCAGCTGCCAAAGGCATCCCAAGGGGAGCGCAAAAGTGACGCAACTTGGCTGCCACCACTGATATTTCCATGAGACCATCCCGAACCATAGGCTGATTTTCCTTCCTAGGGTTAAGGTTTGAGTTACGCCTAGGGTAAGGGTCTATTAACCAGAAAGCCCTGAGTTCCAAGAACACAGCAGCTGCGAAGGACTAGCCAAGAAGAGCGCAAAAGTACCACAACATGCCTGCCTCCACAGCTTTTTCCTTGGGGACATGCCTAATTCCTGGCTGATTTGCCTTTCTCGTCTTAGGGTTGGGGTTCGGCCTAGGGCTAGGATTTTTAAAATCAGGAAGCCCTGAGTTCCAGGCACACTGGAGCTGTGAAAGGCATCCAAAAGGGAGTGCAAAAGTGCCACAACATGGCTGCTTTCACGGCTTTTTCCTTGGCAAGAAGCCTAACACCAGGCTGATTTACTTTCCCAGGGTTACTGTTAGGCTTAGGCCTAGGGCTAGGATTTTTGAAACTAGGAGGCCCTTAGCTCCAGGCACACTGCAGCTGTTCAAGGCATCCCAAGGGGAGTACAAAAGTGCAACAACATGGCATCTTTCACAGCTTTTTCCTTGGCACCATCCCTATACCTAGGCTGATTTATCTGCCTAGGGTTAGGGTTAGGGTTCAGCCTAGGGCTTGAATTTTTTTTACCAGGAAGCCCTGAGTTCCAGGCTTACTTCATCTGCCAAAGGCATCCCAAAGGGAGTGCAGAAGTGCCACAACATGGCTGCTTTCACGGCTTTTCCCTTAGGAAGAACCCTAATACCCGGCTGATTTACCTTCCTAGGGTTACTGTTAGGCTTAGGCCTAGGACTTTTAAAACCAGGAAGCCCTGGGCTCCAGGCACACTGCAGCTGCAAAAGGCATCCCAAGGGGAGCGCAAAAGTGACGCAACTTGGCTGCCACCACTGATATTTCCATGAGACCATCCCGAACCATAGGCTGATTTTCCTTCCTAGGGTTAAGGTTTGAGTTACGCCTAGGGTAAGGGTTCTATTAACCAGAAAGCCCTGAGTTCCAAGAACACAGCAGCTGCGAAGGACTAGCCAAGAAGAGCGCAAAAGTACCACAACATGCCTGCCTCCACAGCTTTTTCCTTGGGGACATGCCTAATTCCTGGCTGATTTGCCTTTCTCGTCTTAGGGTTGGGGTTCGGCCTAGGGCTAGGATTTTTAAAAGCAGGAAGCCCTGAGTTCCAGGCACACTGGAGCTGTGAAAGGCATCCAAAAGGGAGTGCAAAAGTGCCACAACATGGCTGCTTTCACGGCTTTTTCCTTGGCAAGAAGCCTAACATCAGGCTGATTTACTTTCCCAGGGTTACTGTTAGGCTTAGGCCTAGGGCTAGGATTTTTGAAACTAGGAATCCCTTAGCTCCAGGCACACTGCAGCTGTTCAAGGCATCCCAAGGGGAGTACAAAAGTGCAACAACATGGCAGCTTTCACAGCTTTTTCCTTGGCACCATCCCTATACCTAGGCTGATTTATCTGCCTAGGGTTAGGGTTAGGGTTCAGCCTAGGGCTTGGATTTCTTTAACCAGGAAGCCCTGAGTTCCAGGCTTACTTCATCTGCCAAAGGCATCCCAAAGGGAGTGCAGAAGTGCCACAACATGGCTGCTTTCACGGCTTTTTCCTTAGGAAGAACCCTAATACCCGGCTGATTTACCTTCCTAGGGTTACTGTTAGGCTTAGGCCTAGGACTTTTAAAACCAGGAAGCCCTGGGCTCCAGGCACACTGCAGCTGCAAAAGGCATCCCAAGGGGAGCGCAAAAGTGACGCAACTTGGCTGCCACCACTGATATTTCCATGAGACCATCCCGAACCATAGGCTGATTTTCCTTCCTAGGGTTAAGGTTTGAGTTACGCCTAGGGTAAGGGTCTATTAACCAGAAAGCCCTGAGTTCCAAGAACACAGCAGCTGCGAAGGACTAGCCAAGAAGAGCGCAAAAGTACCACAACATGCCTGCCTCCACAGCTTTTTCCTTGGGGACATGCCTAATTCCTGGCTGATTTGCCTTTCTCGTCTTAGGGTTGGGGTTCGGCCTAGGGCTAGGATTTTTAAAAGCAGGAAGCCCTGAGTTCCAGGCACACTGGAGCTGTGAAAGGCATCCCAAAGGGAGTGCAGAAGTGCCACAACATGGCTACTCTCACGGCTTTTTCCTTGGCAAGAAGCCTAACATCAGGCTGATTTACTTTCCCAGGGTTACTGTTAGGCTTAGGCCTAGGGCTAGGATTTTTGAAACTAGGAAGCCCTTAGCTCCAGGCACACTGCAGCTGTTCAAGGCATCCCAAGGGGAGTACAAAAGTGCAACAACATGGCAGCTTTCACAGCTTTTTCCTTGGCACCATCCCTATACCTAGGCTGATTTATCTGCCTAGGGTTAGGGTTAGGGTTCAGCCTAGGGCTTGGATTTCTTTAACCAGGAAGCCCTGAGTTCCAGGCTTACTTCATCTGCCAAAGGCATCCCAAAGGGAGTGCAGAAGTGCCACAACATGGCTGCTCTCACGGCTTTTTCCTTGGCAAGAAGCCTAACATCAGGCTGATTTACTTTCCCAGGGTTACTGTTAGGCTTAGGCCTAGGGCTAGGATTTTTGAAACTAGGAAGCCCTTAGCTCCAGGTACACTGCAGCTGTTCAAGGCATCCCAAGGGGAGTACAAAAGTGCAACAACATGGCAGCTTTCACAGCTTTTTCCTTGGCACCATCCCTATACCTAGGCTGGTTTATCTGCCTAGGGTTAGGGTTAGGGTTCAGCCTAGGGCTTGAATTTTTTTAACCAGGAAGCCCTGAGTTCCAGGCTTACTTCATCTGCCAAAGGCATCCCAAAGGGAGTGCAGAAGTGCCACAACATGGCTGCTTTCACGGCTTTTCCCTTAGGAAGAACCCTAATACCCGGCTGATTTACCTTCCTAGGGTTACTGTTAGGCTTAGGCCTAGGACTTTTAAAACCAGGAAGCCCTGGGCTCCAGGCACACTGCAGCTGCAAAAGGCATCCCAAGGGGAGCGCAAAAGTGACGCAACTTGGCTGCCACCACTGATATTTCCATGAGACCATCCCGAACCATAGGCTGATTTTCCTTCCTAGGGTTAAGGTTTGAGTTACGCCTAGGGTAAGGGTTCTATTAACCAGAAAGCCCTGAGTTCCAAGAACACAGCAGCTGCGAAGGACTAGCCAAGAAGAGCGCAAAAGTACCACAACATGCCTGCCTCCACAGCTTTTTCCTTGGGGACATGCCTAATTCCTGGCTGATTTGCCTTTCTCGTCTTAGGGTTGGGGTTCGGCCTAGGGCTAGGATTTTTAAAATCAGGAAGCCCTGAGTTCCAGGCACACTGGAGCTGTGAAAGGCATCCAAAAGGGAGTGCAAAAGTGCCACAACATGGCTGCTTTCACGGCTTTTTCCTTGGCAAGAAGCCTAACACCAGGCTGATTTACTTTCCCAGGGTTACTGTTAGGCTTAGGCCTAGGGCTAGGATTTTTGAAACTAGGAGGCCCTTAGCTCCAGGCACACTGCAGCTGTTCAAGGCATCCCAAGGGGAGTACAAAAGTGCAACAACATGGCATCTTTCACAGCTTTTTCCTTGGCACCATCCCTATACCTAGGCTGATTTATCTGCCTAGGGTTAGGGTTAGGGTTCAGCCTAGGGCTTGAATTTTTTTTACCAGGAAGCCCTGAGTTCCAGGCTTACTTCATCTGCCAAAGGCATCCCAAAGGGAGTGCAGAAGTGCCACAACATGGCTGCTTTCACGGCTTTTCCCTTAGGAAGAACCCTAATACCCGGCTGATTTACCTTCCTAGGGTTACTGTTAGGCTTAGGCCTAGGACTTTTAAAACCAGGAAGCCCTGGGCTCCAGGCACACTGCAGCTGCAAAAGGCATCCCAAGGGGAGCGCAAAAGTGACGCAACTTGGCTGCCACCACTGATATTTCCATGAGACCATCCCGAACCATAGGCTGATTTTCCTTCCTAGGGTTAAGGTTTGAGTTACGCCTAGGGTAAGGGTTCTATTAACCAGAAAGCCCTGAGTTCCAAGAACACAGCAGCTGCGAAGGACTAGCCAAGAAGAGCGCAAAAGTACCACAACATGCCTGCCTCCACAGCTTTTTCCTTGGGGACATGCCTAATTCCTGGCTGATTTGCCTTTCTCGTCTTAGGGTTGGGGTTCGGCCTAGGGCTAGGATTTTTAAAAGCAGGAAGCCCTGAGTTCCAGGCACACTGGAGCTGTGAAAGGCATCCAAAAGGGAGTGCAAAAGTGCCACAACATGGCTGCTTTCACGGCTTTTTCCTTGGCAAGAAGCCTAACACCAGGCTGATTTACTTTCCCAGGGTTACTGTTAGGCTTAGGCCTAGGGCTAGGATTTTTGAAACTAGGAAGCCCTTAGCTCCAGGCACACTGCAGCTGTTCAAGGCATCCCAAGGGGAGTACAAAAGTGCAACAACATGGCAGCTTTCACAGCTTTTTCCTTGGCACCATCCCTATACCTAGGCTGATTTATCTGCCTAGGGTTAGGGTTAGGGTTCAGCCTAGGGCTTGGATTTCTTTAACCAGGAAGCCCTGAGTTCCAGGCTTACTTCATCTGCCAAAGGCATCCCAAAGGGAGTGCAGAAGTGCCACAACATGGCTGCTTTCACGGCTTTTTCCTTAGGAAGAACCCTAATACCCGGCTGATTTACCTTCCTAGGGTTACTGTTAGGCTTAGGCCTAGGACTTTTAAAACCAGGAAGCCCTGGGCTCCAGGCACACTGCAGCTGCAAAAGGCATCCCAAGGGGAGCGCAAAAGTGACGCAACTTGGCTGCCACCACTGATATTTCCATGAGACCATCCCGAACCATAGGCTGATTTTCCTTCCTAGGGTTAAGGTTTGAGTTACGCCTAGGGTAAGGGTTCTATTAACCAGAAAGCCCTGAGTTCCAAGAACACAGCAGCTGCGAAGGACTAGCCAAGAAGAGCGCAAAAGTACCACAACATGCCTGCCTCCACAGCTTTTTCCTTGGGGACATGCCTAATTCCTGGCTGATTTGCCTTTCTCGTCTTAGGGTTGGGGTTCGGCCTAGGGCTAGGATTTTTAAAAGCAGGAAGCCCTGAGTTCCAGGCACACTGGAGCTGTGAAAGGCATCCCAAAGGGAGTGCAGAAGTGCCACAACATGGCTACTCTCACGGCTTTTTCCTTGGCAAGAAGCCTAACATCAGGCTGATTTACTTTCCCAGGGTTACTGTTAGGCTTAGGCCTAGGGCTAGGATTTTTGAAACTAGGAAGCCCTTAGCTCCAGGCACACTGCAGCTGTTCAAGGCATCCCAAGGGGAGTACAAAAGTGCAACAACATGGCAGCTTTCACAGCTTTTTCCTTGGCACCATCCCTATACCTAGGCTGATTTATCTGCCTAGGGTTAGGGTTAGGGTTCAGCCTAGGGCTTGGATTTCTTTAACCAGGAAGCCCTGAGTTCCAGGCTTACTTCATCTGCCAAAGGCATCCCAAAGGGAGTGCAGAAGTGCCACAACATGGCTGCTCTCACGGCTTTTTCCTTGGCAAGAAGCCTAACATCAGGCTGATTTACTTTCCCAGGGTTACTGTTAGGCTTAGGCCTAGGGCTAGGATTTTTGAAACTAGGAAGCCCTTAGCTCCAGGCACACTGCAGCTGTTCAAGGCATCCCAAGGGGAGTACAAAAGTGCAACAACATGGCAGCTTTCACAGCTTTTTCCTTGGCACCATCCCTATACCTAGGCTGGTTTATCTGCCTAGGGTTAGGGTTAGGGTTCAGCCTAGGGCTTGAATTTTTTTAACCAGGAAGCCCTGAGTTCCAGGCTTACTTCATCTGCCAAAGGCATCCCAAAGGGAGTGCAGAAGTGCCACAACATGGCTGCTTTCACGGCTTTTCCCTTAGGAAGAACCCTAATACCCGGCTGATTTACCTTCCTAGGGTTACTGTTAGGCTTAGGCCTAGGACTTTTAAAACCAGGAAGCCCTGGGCTCCAGGCACACTGCAGCTGCAAAAGGCATCCCAAGGGGAGCGCAAAAGTGACGCAACTTGGCTGCCACCACTGATATTTCCATGAGACCATCCCGAACCATAGGCTGATTTTCCTTCCTAGGGTTAAGGTTTGAGTTACGCCTAGGGTAAGGGTTCTATTAACCAGAAAGCCCTGAGTTCCAAGAACACAGCAGCTGCGAAGGACTAGCCAAGAAGAGCGCAAAAGTACCACAACATGCCTGCCTCCACAGCTTTTTCCTTGGGGACATGCCTAATTCCTGGCTGATTTGCCTTTCTCGTCTTAGGGTTGGGGTTCGGCCTAGGGCTAGGATTTTTAAAAGCAGGAAGCCCTGAGTTCCAGGCACACTGGAGCTGTGAAAGGCATCCAAAAGGGAGTGCAAAAGTGCCACAACATGGCTGCTTTCACGGCTTTTTCCTTGGCAAGAAGCCTAACACCAGGCTGATTTACTTTCCCAGGGTTACTGTTAGGCTTAGGCCTAGGGCTAGGATTTTTGGAACAAGGAGGCCCTTAGCTCCAGGCACACTGCAGCTGTTCAAGGCATCCCAAGGGGAGTACAAAAGTGCAACAACATGGCAGCTTTCACAGCTTTTTCCTTGGCACCATCCCTATACCTAGGCTGATTTATCTGCCTAGGGTTAGGGTTAGGGTTCAGCCTAGGGCTTGAATTTTTTTAACCAGGAAGCCCTGAGTTCCAGGCTTACTTCATCTGCCAAAGGCATCCCAAAGGGAGTGCAGAAGTGCCACAACATGGCTGCTTTCACGGCTTTTCCCTTAGGAAGAACCCTAATACCCGGCTGATTTACCTTCCTAGGGTTACTGTTAGGCTTAGGCCTAGGACTTTTAAAACCAGGAAGCCCTGGGCTCCAGGCACACTGCAGCTGCAAAAGGCATCCCAAGGGGAGCGCAAAAGTGACGCAACTTGGCTGCCACCACTGATATTTCCATGAGACCATCCCGAACCATAGGCTGATTTTCCTTCCTAGGGTTAAGGTTTGAGTTACGCCTAGGGTAAGGGTTCTATTAACCAGAAAGCCCTGAGTTCCAAGAACACAGCAGCTGCGAAGGACTAGCCAAGAAGAGCGCAAAAGTACCACAACATGCCTGCCTCCACAGCTTTTTCCTTGGGGACATGCCTAATTCCTGGCTGATTTGCCTTTCTCGTCGTAGGGTTGGGGTTCGGCCTAGGGCTAGGATTTTTAAAAGCAGGAAGCCCTGAGTTCCAGGCACACTGGAGCTGTGAAAGGCATCCAAAAGGGAGTGCAAAAGTGCCACAACATGGCTGCTTTCACGGCTTTTTCCTTGGCAAGAAGCCTAACATCAGGCTGATTTACTTTCCCAGGGTTACTGTTAGGCTTAGGCCTAGGGCTAGGATTTTTGAAACTAGGAAGCCCTTAGCTCCAGGCACACTGCAGCTGTTCAAGGCATCCCAAGGGGAGTACAAAAGTGCAACAACATGGCAGCTTTCACAGCTTTTTCCTTGGCACCATCCCTATACCTAGGCTGATTTATCTGCCTAGGGTTAGGGTTAGGGTTCAGCCTAGGGCTTGGATTTTTTTTAACCAGGAAGCCCTGAGTTCCAGGCTTACTTCATCTGCCAAAGGCATCCCAAAGGGAGTGCAGAAGTGCCACAACATGGCTGCTTTCACGGCTTTTCCCTTAGGAAGAACCCTAATACGCGGCTGATTTACCTTCCTAGGGTTACTGTTAGGCTTAGGCCTAGGACTTTTAAAACCAGGAAGCCCTGGGCTCCAGGCACACTGCAGCTGCAAAAGGCATCCCAAGGGGAGCGCAAAAGTGACGCAACTTGGCTGCCACCACTGATATTTCCATGAGACCATCCCGAACCATAGGCTGATTTTCCTTCCTAGGGTTAAGGTTTGAGTTACGCCTAGGGTAAGGGTCTATTAACCAGAAAGCCCTGAGTTCCAAGAACACAGCAGCTGCGAAGGACTAGCCAAGAAGAGCGCAAAAGTACCACAACATGCCTGCCTCCACAGCTTTTTCCTTGGGGACATGCCTAATTCCTGGCTGATTTGCCTTTCTCGTCTTAGGGTTGGGGTTCGGCCTAGGGCTAGGATTTTTGAAACTAGGAAGCCCTTAGCTCCAGGCACACTGCAGCTGTTCAAGGCATCCCAAGGGGAGTACAAAAGTGCAACAACATGGCAGCTTTCACAGCTTTTTCCTTGGCACCATCCCTATACCTAGGCTGATTTATCTGCCTAGGGTTAGGGTTAGGGTTCAGCCTAGGGCTTGGATTTCTTTAACCAGGAAGCCCTGAGTTCCAGGCTTACTTCATCTGCCAAAGGCATCCCAAAGGGAGTGCAGAAGTGCCACAACATGGCTGCTCTCACGCCTTTTTCCTTGGCAAGAAACCTAACATCAGGCTGATTTACCTTCCCAGGGTTACTGTTAGGCTTAGGCCTAGGGCTAGGATTTTTGAAACTAGGAAGCCCTTAGCTCCAGGCACACTGCAGCTGTTCAAGGCATCCCAAGGGGAGTACAAAAGTGCAACAACATGGCAGCTTTCACAGCTTTTTCCTTGGCACCATCCCTATACCTAGGCTGATTTATCTGCCTAGGGTTAGGGTTAGGGTTCAGCCTAGGGCTTGGATTTCTTTAACCAGGAAGCCCTGAGTTCCAGGCTTACTTCATCTGCCAAAGGCATCCCAAAGGGAGTGCAGAAGTGCCACAACATGGCTGCTTTCACGGCTTTTCCCTTAGGAAGAACCCTAATACCCGGCTGATTTACCTTCCTAGGGTTACTGTTAGGCTTAGGCCTAGGACTTTTAAAACCAGGAAGCCCTGGGCTCCAGGCACACTGCAGCTGCAAAAGGCATCCCAAGGGGAGCGCAAAAGTGACGCAACTTGGCTGCCACCACTGATATTTCCATGAGACCATCCCGAACCATAGGCTGATTTTCCTTCCTAGGGTTAAGGTTTGAGTTACGCCTAGGGTAAGGGTTCTATTAACCAGAAAGCCCTGAGTTCCAAGAACACAGCAGCTGCGAAGGACTAGCCAAGAAGAGCGCAAAAGTACCACAACATGCCTGCCTCCACAGCTTTTTCCTTGGGGACATGCCTAATTCCTGGCTGATTTGCCTTTCTCGTCTTAGGGTTGGGGTTCGGCCTAGGGCTAGGATTTTTAAAAGCAGGAAGCCCTGAGTTCCAGGCACACTGGAGCTGTGAAAGGCATCCAAAAGGGAGTGCAAAAGTGCCACAACATGGCTGCTTTCACGGCTTTTTCCTTGGCAAGAAGCCTAACACCAGGCTGATTTACCTTCCCAGGGTTACTGTTAGGCTTAGGCCTAGGGCTAGGATTTTTGAAACTAGGAGGCCCTTAGCTCCAGGCACACTGCAGCTGTTCAAGGCATCCCAAGGGGAGTACAAAAGTGCAACAACATGGCATCTTTCACAGCTTTTTCCTTGGCACCATCCCTATACCTAGGCTGATTTATCTGCCTAGGGTTAGGGTTAGGGTTCAGCCTAGGGCTTGAATTTTTTTTACCAGGAAGCCCTGAGTTCCAGGCTTACTTCATCTGCCAAAGGCATCCCAAAGGGAGTGCAGAAGTGCCACAACATGGCTGCTTTCACGGCTTTTCCCTTAGGAAGAACCCTAATACCCGGCTGATTTACCTTCCTAGGGTTACTGTTAGGCTTAGGCCTAGGACTTTTAAAACCAGGAAGCCCTGGGCTCCAGGCACACTGCAGCTGCAAAAGGCATCCCAAGGGGAGCGCAAAAGTGACGCAACTTGGCTGCCACCACTGATATTTCCATGAGACCATCCCGAACCATAGGCTGATTTTCCTTCCTAGGGTTAAGGTTTGAGTTACGCCTAGGGTAAGGGTCTATTAACCAGAAAGCCCTGAGTTCCAAGAACACAGCAGCTGCGAAGGACTAGCCAAGAAGAGCGCAAAAGTACCACAACATGCCTGCCTCCACAGCTTTTTCCTTGGGGACATGCCTAATTCCTGGCTGATTTGCCTTTCTCGTCTTAGGGTTGGGGTTCGGCCTAGGGCTAGGATTTTTAAAAGCAGGAAGCCCTGAGTTCCAGGCACACTGGAGCTGTGAAAGGCATCCAAAAGGGAGTGCAAAAGTGCCACAACATGGCTGCTTTCACGGCTTTTTCCTTGGCAAGAAGCCTAACATCAGGCTGATTTACTTTCCCAGGGTTACTGTTAGGCTTAGGCCTAGGGCTAGGATTTTTGAAACTAGGAAGCCCTTAGCTCCAGGCACACTGCAGCTGTTCAAGGCATCCCAAGGGGAGTACAAAAGTGCAACAACATGGCAGCTTTCACAGCTTTTTCCTTGGCACCATCCCTATACCTAGGCTGATTTATCTGCCTAGGGTTAGGGTTAGGGTTCAGCCTAGGGCTTGGATTTTTTTTAACCAGGAAGCCCTGAGTTCCAGGCTTACTTCATCTGCCAAAGGCATCCCAAAGGGAGTGCAGAAGTGCCACAACATGGCTGCTTTCACGGCTTTTCCCTTAGGAAGAACCCTAATACCCGGCTGATTTACCTTCCTAGGGTTACTGTTAGGCTTAGGCCTAGGACTTTTAAAACCAGGAAGCCCTGGGCTCCAGGCACACTGCAGCTGCAAAAGGCATCCCAAGGGGAGCGCAAAAGTGACGCAACTTGGCTGCCACCACTGATATTTCCATGAGACCATCCCGAACCATAGGCTGATTTTCCTTCCTAGGGTTAAGGTTTGAGTTACGCCTAGGGTAAGGGTCTATTAACCAGAAAGCCCTGAGTTCCAAGAACACAGCAGCTGCGAAGGACTAGCCAAGAAGAGCGCAAAAGTACCACAACATGCCTGCCTCCACAGCTTTTTCCTTGGGGACATGCCTAATTCCTGGCTGATTTGCCTTTCTCGTCTTAGGGTTGGGGTTCGGCCTAGGGCTAGGATTTTTGAAACTAGGAAGCCCTTAGCTCCAGGCACACTGCAGCTGTTCAAGGCATCCCAAGGGGAGTACAAAAGTGCAACAACATGGCAGCTTTCACAGCTTTTTCCTTGGCACCATCCCTATACCTAGGCTGATTTATCTGCCTAGGGTTAGGGTTAGGGTTCAGCCTAGGGCTTGGATTTCTTTAACCAGGAAGCCCTGAGTTCCAGGCTTACTTCATCTGCCAAAGGCATCCCAAAGGGAGTGCAGAAGTGCCACAACATGGCTGCTTTCACGGCTTTTCCCTTAGGAAGAACCCTAATACCCGGCTGATTTACCTTCCTAGGGTTACTGTTAGGCTTAGGCCTAGGACTTTTAAAACCAGGAAGCCCTGGGCTCCAGGCACACTGCAGCTGCAAAAGGCATCCCAAGGGGAGCGCAAAAGTGACGCAACTTGGCTGCCACCACTGATATTTCCATGAGACCATCCCGAACCATAGGCTGATTTTCCTTCCTAGGGTTAAGGTTTGAGTTACGCCTAGGGTAAGGGTTCTATTAACCAGAAAGCCCTGAGTTCCAAGAACACAGCAGCTGCGAAGGACTAGCCAAGAAGAGCGCAAAAGTACCACAACATGCCTGCCTCCACAGCTTTTTCCTTGGGGACATGCCTAATTCCTGGCTGATTTGCCTTTCTCGTCTTAGGGTTGGGGTTCGGCCTAGGGCTAGGATTTTTAAAAGCAGGAAGCCCTGAGTTCCAGGCACACTGCAGCTGTGAAAGGCATCCAAAAGGGAGTGCAAAAGTGCCACAACATGGCTGCTTTCACGGCTTTTTCCTTGGCAAGAAGCCTAACACCAGGCTGATTTACCTTCCCAGGGTTACTGTTAGGCTTAGGCCTAGGGCTAGGATTTTTGAAACTAGGAGGCCCTTAGCTCCAGGCACACTGCAGCTGTTCAAGGCATCCCAAGGGGAGTACAAAAGTGCAACAACATGGCATCTTTCACAGCTTTTTCCTTGGCACCATCCCTATACCTAGGCTGATTTATCTGCCTAGGGTTAGGGTTAGGGTTCAGCCTAGGGCTTGAATTTTTTTTACCAGGAAGCCCTGAGTTCCAGGCTTACTTCATCTGCCAAAGGCATCCCAAAGGGAGTGCAGAAGTGCCACAACATGGCTGCTTTCACGGCTTTTCCCTTAGGAAGAACCCTAATACCCGGCTGATTTACCTTCCTAGGGTTACTGTTAGGCTTAGGCCTAGGACTTTTAAAACCAGGAAGCCCTGGGCTCCAGGCACACTGCAGCTGCAAAAGGCATCCCAAGGGGAGCGCAAAAGTGACGCAACTTGGCTGCCACCACTGATATTTCCATGAGACCATCCCGAACCATAGGCTGATTTTCCTTCCTAGGGTTAAGGTTTGAGTTACGCCTAGGGTAAGGGTCTATTAACCAGAAAGCCCTGAGTTCCAAGAACACAGCAGCTGCGAAGGACTAGCCAAGAAGAGCGCAAAAGTACCACAACATGCCTGCCTCCACAGCTTTTTCCTTGGGGACATGCCTAATTCCTGGCTGATTTGCCTTTCTCGTCTTAGGGTTGGGGTTCGGCCTAGGGCTAGGATTTTTAAAAGCAGGAAGCCCTGAGTTCCAGGCACACTGGAGCTGTGAAAGGCATCCAAAAGGGAGTGCAAAAGTGCCACAACATGGCTGCTTTCACGGCTTTTTCCTTGGCAAGAAGCCTAACACCAGGCTGATTTACTTTCCCAGGGTTACTGTTAGGCTTAGGCCTAGGGCTAGGATTTTTGAAACTAGGAAGCCCTTAGCTCCAGGCACACTGCAGCTGTTCAAGGCATCCCAAGGGGAGTACAAAAGTGCAACAACATGGCAGCTTTCACAGCTTTTTCCTTGGCACCATCCCTATACCTAGGCTGATTTATCTGCCTAGGGTTAGGGTTAGGGTTCAGCCTAGGGCTTGGATTTCTTTAACCAGGAAGCCCTGAGTTCCAGGCTTACTTCATCTGCCAAAGGCATCCCAAAGGGAGTGCAGAAGTGCCACAACATGGCTGCTCTCACGGCTTTTTCCTTGGCAAGAAACCTAACATCAGGCTGATTTACCTTCCCAGGGTTACTGTTAGGCTTAGGCCTAGGGCTAGGATTTTTGAAACTAGGAAGCCCTTAGCTCCAGGCACACTGCAGCTGTTCAAGGCATCCCAAGGGGAGTACAAAAGTGCAACAACATGGCAGCTTTCACAGCTTTTTCCTTGGCACCATCCCTATACCTAGGCTGGTTTATCTGCCTAGGGTTAGGGTTAGGGTTCAGCCTAGGGCTTGGATTTCTTTAACCAGGAAGCCCTGAGTTCCAGGCTTACTTCATCTGCCAAAGGCATCCCAAAGGGAGTGCAGAAGTGCCACAACATGGCTGCTTTCACGGCTTTTCCCTTAGGAAGAACCCTAATACCCGGCTGATTTACCTTCCTAGGGTTACTGTTAGGCTTAGGCCTAGGACTTTTAAAACCAGGAAGCCCTGGGCTCCAGGCACACTGCAGCTGCAAAAGGCATCCCAAGGGGAGCGCAAAAGTGACGCAACTTGGCTGCCACCACTGATATTTCCATGAGACCATCCCGAACCATAGGCTGATTTTCCTTCCTAGGGTTAAGGTTTGAGTTACGCCTAGGGTAAGGGTTCTATTAACCAGAAAGCCCTGAGTTCCAAGAACACAGCAGCTGCGAAGGACTAGCCAAGAAGAGCGCAAAAGTACCACAACATGCCTGCCTCCACAGCTTTTTCCTTGGGGACATGCCTAATTCCTGGCTGATTTGCCTTTCTCGTCTTAGGGTTGGGGTTCGGCCTAGGGCTAGGATTTTTAAAAGCAGGAAGCCCTGAGTTCCAGGCACACTGGAGCTGTGAAAGGCATCCAAAAGGGAGTGCAAAAGTGCCACAACATGGCTGCTTTCACGGCTTTTTCCTTGGCAAGAAACCTAACATCAGGCTGATTTACTTTCCCAGGGTTACTGTTAGGCTTAGGCCTAGGGCTAGGATTTTTGAAACTAGGAAGCCCTTAGCTCCAGGCACACTGCAGCTGTTCAAGGCATCCCAAGGGGAGTACAAAAGTGCAACAACATGGCAGCTTTCACAGCTTTTTCCTTGGCACCATCCCTATACCTAGGCTGATTTATCTGCCTAGGGTTAGGGTTAGGGTTCAGCCTAGGGCTTGGATTTCTTTAACCAGGAAGCCCTGAGTTCCAGGCTTACTTCATCTGCCAAAGGCATCCCAAAGGGAGTGCAGAAGTGCCACAACATGGCTGCTTTCACGGCTTTTCCCTTAGGAAGAACCCTAATACCCGGCTGATTTACCTTCCTAGGGTTACTGTTCGGCTTAGGCCTAGAACTTTTAAAACCAGGAAGCCCTGGGCTCCAGGCACACTGCAGCTGCAAAAGGCATCCCAAGGGGAGCGCAAAAGTGACGCAACTTGGCTGCCACCACTGATATTTCCATGAGACCATCCCGAACCATAGGCTGATTTTCCTTCCTAGGGTTAAGGTTTGAGTTACGCCTAGGGTAAGGGTCTATTAACCAGAAAGCCCTGAGTTCCAAGAACACAGCAGCTGCGAAGGACTAGCCAAGAAGAGCGCAAAAGTACCACAACATGCCTGCCTCCACAGCTTTTTCCTTGGGGACATGCCTAATTCCTGGCTGATTTGCCTTTCTCGTCTTAGGGTTGGGGTTCGGCCTAGGGCTAGGATTTTTAAAAGCAGGAAGCCCTGAGTTCCAGGCACACTGGAGCTGTGAAAGGCATCCAAAAGGGAGTGCAAAAGTGCCACAACATGGCTGCTTTCACGGCTTTTTCCTTGGCAAGAAACCTAACATCAGGCTGATTTACCTTCCCAGGGTTACTGTTGGGCTTAGGCCTAGGGCTAGGATTTTTAAAACTAGGAAGCCCTTAGCTCCAGGCACACTGCAGCTGTTCAAGGCATCCCAAGGGGAGTACAAAAGTGCAACAACATGGCAGCTTTCACAGCTTTTTCCTTGGCACCATCCCTATACCTAGGCTGATTTATCTGCCTAGGGTTAGGGTTAGGGTTCAGCCTAGGGCTTGGATTTCTTTAACCAGGAAGCCCTGAGTTCCAGGCTTACTTCATCTGCCAAAGGCATCCCAAAGGGAGTGCAGAAGTGCCACAACATGGCTGCTTTCACGGCTTTTCCCTTAGGAAGAACCCTAATACCCGGCTGATTTACCTTCCTAGGGTTACTGTTAGGCTTAGGCCTAGGACTTTTAAAACCAGGAAGCCCTGGGCTCCAGGCACACTGCAGCTGCAAAAGGCATCCCAAGGGGAGCGCAAAAGTGACGCAACTTGGCTGCCACCACTGATATTTCCATGAGACCATCCCGAACCATAGGCTGATTTTCCTTCCTAGGGTTAAGGTTTGAGTTACGCCTAGGGTAAGGGTTCTATTAACCAGAAAGCCCTGAGTTCCAAGAACACAGCAGCTGCGAAGGACTAGCCAAGAAGAGCGCAAAAGTACCACAACATGCCTGCCTCCACAGCTTTTTCCTTGGGGACATGCCTAATTCCTGGCTGATTTGCCTTTCTCGTCGTAGGGTTGGGGTTCGGCCTAGGGCTAGGATTTTTAAAAGCAGGAAGCCCTGAGTTCCAGGCACACTGGAGCTGTGAAAGGCATCCAAAAGGGAGTGCAAAAGTGCCACAACATGGCTGCTTTCACGGCTTTTTCCTTGGCAAGACGCCTAACACCAGGCTGACTTACCTTTCCCAGGGTTACTGTTAGGCTTAGGCCTAGGGCTAGGATTTTTGAAACTAGGAAGCCCTTAGCTCCAGGCACACTGCAGCTGTTCAAGGCATCCCAAGGGGAGTACAAAAGTGCAACAACATGGCAGCTTTCACAGCTTTTTCCTTGGCACCATCCCTATACCTAGGCTGATTTATCTGCCTAGGGTTAGGGTTAGGGTTCAGCCTAGGGCTTGGATTTCTTTAACCAGGAAGCCCTGAGTTCCAGGCTTACTTCATCTGCCAAAGGCATCCCAAAGGGAGTGCAGAAGTGCCACAACATGGCTGCTTTCACGGCTTTTCCCTTAGGAAGAACCCTAATACCCGGCTGATTTACCTTCCTAGGGTTACTGTTCGGCTTAGGCCTAGGACTTTTAAAACCAGGAAGCCCTGGGCTCCAGGCACACTGCAGCTGCAAAAGGCATCCCAAGGGGAGCGCAAAAGTGACGCAACTTGGCTGCCACCACTGATATTTCCATGAGACCATCCCGAACCATAGGCTGATTTTCCTTCCTAGGGTTAAGGTTTGAGTTACGCCTAGGGTAAGGGTCTATTAACCAGAAAGCCCTGAGTTCCAAGAACACAGCAGCTGCGAAGGACTAGCCAAGAAGAGCGCAAAAGTACCACAACATGCCTGCCTCCACAGCTTTTTCCTTGGGGACATGCCTAATTCCTGGCTGATTTGCCTTTCTCGTCTTAGGGTTGGGGTTCGGCCTAGGGCTAGGATTTTTAAAAGCAGGAAGCCCTGAGTTCCAGGCACACTGGAGCTGTGAAAGGCATCCAAAAGGGAGTGCAAAAGTGCCACAACATGGCTGCTTTCACGGCTTTTTCCTTGGCAAGAAGCCTAACACCAGGCTGATTTACTTTCCCAGGGTTACTGTTAGGCTTAGGCCTAGGGCTAGGATTTTTGAAACTAGGAAGCCCTTAGCTCCAGGCACACTGCAGCTGTTCAAGGCATCCCAAGGGGAGTACAAAAGTGCAACAACATGGCAGCTTTCACAGCTTTTTCCTTGGCACCATCCCTATACCTAGGCTGATTTATCTGCCTAGGGTTAGGGTTAGGGTTCAGCCTAGGGCTTGGATTTCTTTAACCAGGAAGCCCTGAGTTCCAGGCTTACTTCATCTGCCAAAGGCATCCCAAAGGGAGTGCAGAAGTGCCACAACATGGCTGCTTTCACGGCTTTTTCCTTAGGAAGAACCCTAATACCCGGCTGATTTACTTTCCCAGGGTTACTGTTAGGCTTAGGCCTAGGGCTAGGATTTTTGAAACTAGGAAGCCCTTAGCTCCAGGCACACTGCAGCTGTTCAAGGCATCCCAAGGGGAGTACAAAAGTGCAACAACATGGCAGCTTTCACAGCTTTTTCCTTGGCACCATCCCTATACCTAGGCTGATTTATCTGCCTAGGGTTAGGGTTAGGGTTCAGCCTAGGGCTTGGATTTCTTTAACCAGGAAGCCCTGAGTTCCAGGCTTACTTCATCTTCCAAAGGCATCCCAAAGGGAGTGCAGAAGTGCCACAACATGGCTGCTTTCACGGCTTTTCCCTTAGGAAGAACCCTAATACCCGGCTGATTTACCTTCCTAGGGTTACTGTTAGGCTTAGGCCTAGGACTTTTAAAACCAGGAAGCCCTGGGCTCCAGGCACACTGCAGCTGCGAAAGGCATCCCAAGGGGAGCGCAAAAGTGATGCAACTTGGCTGCCACCACTGATATTTCCATGAGACCATCCCGAACCATAGGCTGATTTTCCTTCCTAGGGTTAAGGTTTGAGTTACGCCTAGGGTAAGGGTCTATTAACCAGGAAGCCCTGAGTTCCAAGAACACAGCAGCTGCGAAGGACTAGCCAAGAAGAGCGCAAAAGTACCACAACATGCCTGCCTCCACAGCTTTTTCCTTGGGGACATGCCTAATTCCTGGCTGATTTGCCTTTCTCGTCTTAGGGTTGGGGTTCGGCCTAGGGCTAGGATTTTTAAAAGCAGGAAGCCCTGAGTTCCAGGCACACTGGAGCTGTGAAAGGCATCCAAAAGGGAGTGCAAAAGTGCCACAACATGGCTGCTTTCACGGCTTTTTCCTTGGCAAGAAGCCTAACACGAGGCTGATTTACTTTCCCAGGGTTACTGTTAGGCTTAGGCCTAGGGCTAGGATTTTTGAAACTAGGAGGCCCTTAGCTCCAGGCACACTGCAGCTGTTCAAGGCATCCCAAGGGGAGTACAAAAGTGCAACAACATGGCAGCTTTCACAGCTTTTTCCTTGGCACCATCCCTATACCTAGGCTGATTTATCTGCCTAGGGTTAGGGTTAGGGTTCAGCCTAGGGCTTGGATTTCTTTAACCAGGAAGCCCTGAGTTCCAGGCTTACTTCATCTGCCAAAGGCATCCCAAAGGGAGTGCAGAAGTGCCACAACATGGCTGCTCTCACGGCTTTTTCCTTGGCAAGAAGCCTAACATCAGGCTGATTTACCTTCCCAGGGTTACTGTTAGGCTTAGGCCTAGGGCTAGGATTTTTGAAACTAGGAAGCCCTTAGCTCCAGGCACACTGCAGCTGTTCAAGGCATCCCAAGGGGAGTACAAAAGTGCAACAACATGGCATCTTTCACAGCTTTTTCCTTGGCACCATCCCTATACCTAGGCTGATTTATCTGCCTAGGGTTAGGGTTAGGGTTCAGCCTAGGGCTTGGATTTCTTTAACCAGGAAGCCCTGAGTTCCAGGCTTACTTCATCTGCCAAAGGCATCCCAAAGGGAGTGCAGAAGTGCCACAACATGGCTGCTTTCACGGCTTTTCCCTTAGGAAGAACCCTAATACCCGGCTGATTTACCTTCCTAGGGTTACTGTTAGGCTTAGGCCTAGGACTTTTAAAACCAGGAAGCCCTGGGCTCCAGGCACACTGCAGCTGCAAAAGGCATCCCAAGGGGAGCGCAAAAGTGACGCAACTTGGCTGCCACCACTGATATTTCCATGAGACCATCCCGAACCATAGGCTGATTTTCCTTCCTAGGGTTAAGGTTTGAGTTACGCCTAGGGTAAGGGTCTATTAACCAGAAAGCCCTGAGTTCCAAGAACACAGCAGCTGCGAAGGACTAGCCAAGAAGAGCGCAAAAGTACCACAACATGCCTGCCTCCACAGCTTTTTCCTTGGGGACATGCCTAATTCCTGGCTGATTTGCCTTTCTCGTCTTAGGGTTGGGGTTCGGCCTAGGGCTAGGATTTTTAAAAGCAGGAAGCCCTGAGTTCCAGGCACACTGGAGCTGTGAAAGGCATCTAAAAGGGAGTGCAAAAGTGCCACAACATGGCTGCTTTCACGGCTTTTTCCTTGGCAAGAAACCTAACATCAGGCTGATTTACTTTCCCAGGGTTACTGTTAGGCTTAGGCCTAGGGCTAGGATTTTTGAAACTAGGAAGCCCTGGGCTCCAGGCACACTGCAGCTGTTCAAGGCATCCCAAGGGGAGTACAAAAGTGCAACAACATGGCATCTTTCACAGCTTTTTCCTTGGCACCATCCCTATACCTAGGCTGATTTATCTGCCTAGGGTTAGGGTTAGAGTTCAGCCTAGGGCTTGGATTTCTTTAACCAGGAAGCCCTGAGTTCCAGGCTTACTTCATCTGCCAAAGGCATCCCAAAGGGAGTGCAGAAGTGCCACAACATGGCTGCTTTCACGGCTTTTCCCTTAGGAAGAACCCTAATACCCGGCTGATTTACCTTCCTAGGGTTACTGTTAGGCTTAGGCCTAGGACTTTTAAAACCAGGAAGCCCTGGGCTCCAGGCACACTGCAGCTGCAAAAGGCATCCCAAGGGGAGCGCAAAAGTGACGCAACTTGGCTGCCACCACTGATATTTCCATGAGACCATCCCGAACCATAGGCTGATTTTCCTTCCTAGGGTTAAGGTTTGAGTTACGCCTAGGGTAAGGGTTCTATTAACCAGAAAGCCCTGAGTTCCAAGAACACAGCAGCTGTGAAGGACTAGCCAAGAAGAGCGCAAAAGTACCACAATATGCCTGCCTCCACAGCTTTTTCCTTGGGGACATGCCTAATTCCTGGCTGATTTGCCTTTCTCGTCTTAGGGTTGGGGTTCGGCCTAGGGCTAGGATTTTTAAAAGCAGGAAGCCCTGAGTTCCAGGCACACTGGAGCTGTGAAAGGCATCCAAAAGGGAGTGCAAAAGTGCCACAACATGGCTGCTTTCACGGCTTTTTCCTTGGCAAGAAGCCTAACACCAGGCTGATTTACCTTCCCAGGGTTACTGTTAGGCTTAGGCCTAGGGCTAGGATTTTTGAAACTAGGAAGCCCTGGGCTCCAGGCACACTGCAGCTGTTCAAGGCATCCCAAGGGGAGTACAAAAGTGCAACAACATGGCATCTTTCACAGCTTTTTCCTTGGCACCATCCCTATACCTAGGCTGATTTATCTGCCTAGGGTTAGGGTTAGGGTTCAGCCTAGGGCTTGGATTTCTTTAACCAGGAAGCCCTGAGTTCCAGGCTTACTTCATCTGCCAAAGGCATCCCAAAGGGAGTGCAGAAGTGCCACAACATGGCTGCTTTCACGGCTTTTCCCTTAGGAAGAACCCTAATACCCGGCTGATTTACCTTCCTAGGGTTACTGTTAGGCTTAGGCCTAGGACTTTTAAAACCAGGAAGCCCTGGGCTCCAGGCACACTGCAGCTGCAAAAGGCATCCCAAGGGGAGCGCAAAAGTGACGCAACTTGGCTGCCACCACTGATATTTCCATGAGACCATCCCGAACCATAGGCTGATTTTCCTTCCTAGGGTTAAGGTTTGAGTTACGCCTAGGGTAAGGGTCTATTAACCAGAAAGCCCTGAGTTCCAAGAACACAGCAGCTGCGAAGGACTAGCCAAGAAGAGCGCAAAAGTACCACAACATGCCTGCCTCCACAGCTTTTTCCTTGGGGACATGCCTAATTCCTGGCTGATTTGCCTTTCTCGTCTTAGGGTTGGGGTTCGGCCTAGGGCTAGGATTTTTAAAAGCAGGAAGCCCTGAGTTCCAGGCACACTGGAGCTGTGAAAGGCATCCAAAAGGGAGTGCAAAAGTGCCACAACATGGCTGCTTTCACGGCTTTTTCCTTGGCAAGAAACCTAACATCAGGCTGATTTACTTTCCCAGGGTTACTGTTAGGCTTAGGCCTAGGGCTAGGATTTTTGAAACTAGGAAGCCCTGGGCTCCAGGCACACTGCAGCTGTTCAAGGCATCCCAAGGGGAGTACAAAAGTGCAACAACATGGCATCTTTCACAGCTTTTTCCTTGGCACCATCCCTATACCTAGGCTGATTTATCTGCCTAGGGTTAGGGTTAGAGTTCAGCCTAGGGCTTGGATTTCTTTAACCAGGAAGCCCTGAGTTCCAGGCTTACTTCATCTGCCAAAGGCATCCCAAAGGGAGTGCAGAAGTGCCACAACATGGCTGCTTTCACGGCTTTTCCCTTAGGAAGAACCCTAATACCCGGCTGATTTACCTTCCTAGGGTTACTGTTAGGCTTAGGCCTAGGACTTTTAAAACCAGGAAGCCCTGGGCTCCAGGCACACTGCAGCTGCAAAAGGCATCCCAAGGGGAGCGCAAAAGTGACGCAACTTGGCTGCCACCACTGATATTTCCATGAGACCATCCCGAACCATAGGCTGATTTTCCTTCCTAGGGTTAAGGTTTGAGTTACGCCTAGGGTAAGGGTTCTATTAACCAGAAAGCCCTGAGTTCCAAGAACACAGCAGCTGTGAAGGACTAGCCAAGAAGAGCGCAAAAGTACCACAACATGCCTGCCTCCACAGCTTTTTCCTTGGGGACATGCCTAATTCCTGGCTGATTTGCCTTTCTCGTCTTAGTGTTGGGGTTCGGCCTAGGGCTAGGATTTTTAAAAGCAGGAAGCCCTGAGTTCCAGGCACACTGGAGCTGTGAAAGGCATCCAAAAGGGAGTGCAAAAGTGCCACAACATGGCTGCTTTCACGGCTTTTTCCTTGGCAAGAAGCCTAACACCAGGCTGATTTACCTTCCCAGGGTTACTGTTAGGCTTAGGCCTAGGGCTAGGATTTTTGAAACTAGGAAGCCCTGGGCTCCAGGCACACTGCAGCTGTTCAAGGCATCCCAAGGGGAGTACAAAAGTGCAACAACATGGCATCTTTCACAGCTTTTTCCTTGGCACCATCCCTATACCTAGGCTGATTTATCTGCCTAGGGTTAGGGTTAGGGTTCAGCCTAGGGCTTGGATTTCTTTAACCAGGAAGCCCTGAGTTCCAGGCTTACTTCATCTGCCAAAGGCATCCCAAAGGGAGTGCAGAAGTGCCACAACATGGCTGCTTTCACGGCTTTTCCCTTAGGAAGAACCCTAATACCCGGCTGATTTACCTTCCTAGGGTTACTGTTAGGCTTAGGCCTAGGACTTTTAAAACCAGGAAGCCCTGGGCTCCAGGCACACTGCAGCTGCAAAAGGCATCCCAAGGGGAGCGCAAAAGTGACGCAACTTGGCTGCCACCACTGATATTTCCATGAGACCATCCCGAACCATAGGCTGATTTTCCTTCCTAGGGTTAAGGTTTGAGTTACGCCTAGGGTAAGGGTCTATTAACCAGAAAGCCCTGAGTTCCAAGAACACAGCAGCTGCGAAGGACTAGCCAAGAAGAGCGCAAAAGTACCACAACATGCCTGCCTCCACAGCTTTTTCCTTGGGGACATGCCTAATTCCTGGCTGATTTGCCTTTCTCGTCTTAGGGTTGGGGTTCGGCCTAGGGCTAGGATTTTTAAAAGCAGGAAGCCCTGAGTTCCAGGCACACTGGAGCTGTGAAAGGCATCCAAAAGGGAGTGCAAAAGTGCCACAACATGGCTGCTTTCACGGCTTTTTCCTTGGCAAGAAACCTAACATCAGGCTGATTTACTTTCCCAGGGTTACTGTTAGGCTTAGGCCTAGGGCTAGGATTTTTGAAACTAGGAAGCCCTGGGCTCCAGGCACACTGCAGCTGTTCAAGGCATCCCAAGGGGAGTACAAAAATGCAACAACATGGCATCTTTCACAGCTTTTTCCTTGGCACCATCCCTATACCTAGGCTGATTTATCTGCCTAGGGTTAGGGTTAGGGTTCAGCCTAGGGCTTGGATTTCTTTAACCAGGAAGCCCTGAGTTCCAGGCTTACTTCATCTGCCAAAGGCATCCCAAAGGGAGTGCAGAAGTGCCACAACATGGCTGCTTTCACGGCTTTTCCCTTAGGAAGAACCCTAATACCCGGCTGATTTACCTTCCTAGGGTTACTGTTAGGCTTAGGCCTAGGACTTTTAAAACCAGGAAGCCCTGGGCTCCAGGCACACTGCAGCTGCAAAAGGCATCCCAAGGGGAGCGCAAAAGTGACGCAACTTGGCTGCCACCACTGATATTTCCATGAGACCATCCCGAACCATAGGCTGATTTTCCTTCCTAGGGTTAAGGTTTGAGTTACGCCTAGGGTAAGGGTTCTATTAACCAGAAAGCCCTGAGTTCCAAGAACACAGCAGCTGTGAAGGACTAGCCAAGAAGAGCGCAAAAGTACCACAACATGCCTGCCTCCACAGCTTTTTCCTTGGGGACATGCCTAATTCCTGGCTGATTTGCCTTTCTCGTCTTAGGGTTGGGGTTCGGCCTAGGGCTAGGATTTTTAAAAGCAGGAAGCCCTGAGTTCCAGGCACACTGCAGCTGTGAAAGGCATCCAAAAGGGAGTGCAAAAGTGCCACAACATGGCTGCTTTCACAGCTTTTTCCTTGGCAAGAAGCCTAACACCAGGCTGATTTACTTTCCCAGGGTTACTGTTTGGCTTAGGCCTAGGGCTAGGATTTTTGAAACTAGGAAGCCCTTAGCTCCAGGCACACTGCAGCTGTTCAAGGCATCCCAAGGGGAGTACAAAAGTGCAACAACATGGCAGCTTTCACAGCTTTTTCCTTGGCACCATCCCTATACCTAGGCTGATTTATCTGCCTAGGGTTAGGGTTAGGGTTCAGCCTAGGGCTTGGATTTCTTTAACCAGGAAGCCCTGAGTTCCAGGCTTACTTCATCTGCCAAAGGCATCCCAAAGGGAGTGCAGAAGTGCCACAACATGGCTGCTTTCACGGCTTTTCCCTTAGGAAGAACCCTAATACCCGGCTGATTTACCTTCCTAGGGTTACTGTTAGGCTTAGGCCTAGGACTTTTAAAACCAGGAAGCCCTGGGCTCCAGGCACACTGCAGCTGCAAAAGGCATCCCAAGGGGAGCGCAAAAGTGACGCAACTTGGCTGCCACCACTGATATTTCCATGAGACCATCCCGAACCATAGGCTGATTTTCCTTCCTAGGGTTAAGGTTTGAGTTACGCCTAGGGTAAGGGTCTATTAACCAGAAAGCCCTGAGTTCCAAGAACACAGCAGCTGCGAAGGACTAGCCAAGAAGAGCGCAAAAGTACCACAACATGCCTGCCTCCACAGCTTTTTCCTTGGGGACATGCCTAATTCCTGGCTGATTTGCCTTTCTCGTCTTAGTGTTGGGGTTCGGCCTAGGGCTAGGATTTTTAAAAGCAGGAAGCCCTGAGTTCCAGGCACACTGGAGCTGTGAAAGGCATCCAAAAGGGAGTGCAAAAGTGCCACAACATGGCTGCTTTCACGGCTTTTTCCTTGGCAAGAAGCCTAACATCAGGCTGATTTACTTTCCCAGGGTTACTGTTAGGCTTAGGCCTAGGGCTAGGATTTTTGAAACTAGGAAGCCCTTAGCTCCAGGCACACTGCAGCTGTTCAAGGCATCCCAAGGGGAGTACAAAAGTGCAACAACATGGCAGCTTTCACAGCGTTTTCCTTGGCACCATCCCTATACCTAGGCTGGTTTATCTGCCTAGCGTTAGGGTTAGGGTTCAGCCTAGGGCTTGAATTTTTTTAACCAGGAAGCCCTGAGTTCCAGGCTTACTTCATCTGCCAAAGGCATCCCAAAGGGAGTGCAGAAGTGCCACAACATGGCTGCTTTCACGGCTTTTCCCTTAGGAAGAACCCTAATACCCGGCTGATTTACCTTCCTAGGGTTACTGTTAGGCTTAGGCCTAGGACTTTTAAAACCAGGAAGCCCTGGGCTCCAGGCACACTGCAGCTGCAAAAGGCATCCCAAGGGGAGCGCAAAAGTGACGCAACTTGGCTGCCACCACTGATATTTCCATGAGACCATCCCGAACCATAGGCTGATTTTCCTTCCTAGGGTTAAGGTTTGAGTTACGCCTAGGGTAAGGGTCTATTAACCAGAAAGCCCTGAGTTCCAAGAACACAGCAGCTGCGAAGGACTAGCCAAGAAGAGCGCAAAAGTACCACAACATGCCTGCCTCCACAGCTTTTTCCTTGGGGACATGCCTAATTCCTGGCTGATTTGCCTTTCTCGTCTTAGGGTTGGGGTTCGGCCTAGGGCTAGGATTTTTAAAAGCAGGAAGCCCTGAGTTCCAGGCACACTGGAGCTGTGAAAGGCATCCAAAAGGGAGTGCAAAAGTGCCACAACATGGCTGCTTTCACGGCTTTTTCCTTGGCAAGAAACCTAACATCAGGCTGATTTACTTTCCCAGGGTTACTGTTAGGCTTAGGCCTAGGGCTAGGATTTTTGAAACTAGGAAGCCCTGGGCTCCAGGCACACTGCAGCTGTTCAAGGCATCCCAAGGGGAGTACAAAAATGCAACAACATGGCATCTTTCACAGCTTTTTCCTTGGCACCATCCCTATACCTAGGCTGATTTATCTGCCTAGGGTTAGGGTTAGGGTTCAGCCTAGGGCTTGGATTTCTTTAACCAGGAAGCCCTGAGTTCCAGGCTTACTTCATCTGCCAAAGGCATCCCAAAGGGAGTGCAGAAGTGCCACAACATGGCTGCTTTCACGGCTTTTCCCTTAGGAAGAACCCTAATACCCGGCTGATTTACCTTCCTAGGGTTACTGTTAGGCTTAGGCCTAGGACTTTTAAAACCAGGAAGCCCTGGGCTCCAGGCACACTGCAGCTGCAAAAGGCATCCCAAGGGGAGCGCAAAAGTGACGCAACTTGGCTGCCACCACTGATATTTCCATGAGACCATCCCGAACCATAGGCTGATTTTCCTTCCTAGGGTTAAGGTTTGAGTTACGCCTAGGGTAAGGGTTCTATTAACCAGAAAGCCCTGAGTTCCAAGAACACAGCAGCTGTGAAGGACTAGCCAAGAAGAGCGCAAAAGTACCACAACATGCCTGCCTCCACAGCTTTTTCCTTGGGGACATGCTTAATTCCTGGCTGATTTGCCTTTCTCGTCTTAGGGTTGGGGTTCGGCCTAGGGCTAGGATTTTTAAAAGCAGGAAGCCCTGAGTTCCAGGCACACTGCAGCTGTGAAAGGCATCCAAAAGGGAGTGCAAAAGTGCCACAACATGGCTGCTTTCACAGCTTTTTCCTTGGCAAGAAGCCTAACACCAGGCTGATTTACTTTCCCAGGGTTACTGTTAGGCTTAGGCCTAGGGCTAGGATTTTTGAAACTAGGAAGCCCTTAGCTCCAGGCACACTGCAGCTGTTCAAGGCATCCCAAGGGGAGTACAAAAGTGCAACAACATGGCAGCTTTCACAGCTTTTTCCTTGGCACCATCCCTATACCTAGGCTGATTTATCTGCCTAGGGTTAGGGTTAGGGTTCAGCCTAGGGCTTGGATTTCTTTAACCAGGAAGCCCTGAGTTCCAGGCTTACTTCATCTGCCAAAGGCATCCCAAAGGGAGTGCAGAAGTGCCACAACATGGCTGCTTTCACGGCTTTTCCCTTAGGAAGAACCCTAATACCCGGCTGATTTGCCTTCCTAGGGTTACTGTTAGGCTTAGGCCTAGGACTTTTAAAACCAGGAAGCCCTGGGCTCCAGGCACACTGCAGCTGCGAAAGGCATCCCAAGGGGAGCGCAAAAGTGACGCAACTTGGCTGCCACCACTGATATTTCCATGAGACCATCCCGAACCATAGGCTGATTTTCCTTCCTAGGGTTAAGGTTTGAGTTACGCCTAGGGTAAGGGTTCTATTAACCAGAAAGCCCTGAGTTCCAAGAACACAGCAGCTGCGAAGGACTAGCCAAGAAGAGCGCAAAAGTACCACAACATGCCTGCCTCCACAGCTTTTTCCTTGGGGACATGCCTAATTCCTGGCTGATTTGCCTTTCTCGTCTTAGGGTTGGGGTTCGGCCTAGGGCTAGGATTTTTAAAAGCAGGAAGCCCTGAGTTCCAGGCACACTGGAGCTGTGAAAGGCATCCAAAAGGGAGTGCAAAAGCGCCACAACATGGCTGCTTTCACGGCTTTTTCCTTGGCAAGAAGCCTAACATCAGGCTGATTTACTTTCCCAGGGTTACTGTTAGGCTTAGGCCTAGGGCTAGGATTTTTGAAACTAGGAAGCCCTTAGCTCCAGGCACACTGCAGCTGTTCAAGGCATCCCAAGGGGAGTACAAAAGTGCAACAACATGGCAGCTTTCACAGCTTTTTCCTTGGCACCATCCCTATACCTAGGCTGATTTATCTGCCTAGGGTTAGGGTTAGGGTTCAGCCTAGGGCTTGGATTTCTTTAACCAGGAAGCCCTGAGTTCCAGGCTTACTTCATCTGCCAAAGGCATCCCAAAGGGAGTGCAGAAGTGCCACAACATGGCTGCTCTCACGGCTTTTTCCTTGGCAAGAAGCCTAACATCAGGCTGATTTACTTTCCCAGGGTTACTGTTAGGCTTAGGCCTAGGACTTTTAAAACCAGGAAGCCCTGGGCTCCAGGCACACTGCAGCTGCAAAAGGCATCCCAAGGGAGTGCAAAAGTGACGCAACTTGGCTGCCACCACTGATATTTCCATGAGAGCATCCCGAACCATAGGCTGATTTTCCTTCCTAGGGTTAAGGTTTGAGTTACGCCTAGGGTAAGGGTCTATTAACCAGAAAGCCCTGAGTTCCAAGAACACAGCAGCTGCGAAGGACTAGCCAAGAAGAGCGCAAAAGTACCACAACATGCCTGCCTCCACAGCTTTTTCCTTGGGGACATGCCTAATTCCTGGCTGATTTGCCTTTCTCGTCTTAGGGTTGGGGTTCGGCCTAGGGCTAGGATTTTTAAAAGCAGGAAGCCCTGAGTTCCAGGCACACTGGAGCTGTGAAAGGCATCCAAAAGGGAGTGCAAAAGTGCCACAACATGGCTGCTTTCACGGCTTTTTCCTTGGCAAGAAGCCTAACATCAGGCTGATTTACTTTCCCAGGGTTACTGTTAGGCTTAGGCCTAGGGCTAGGATTTTTGAAACTAGGAAGCCCTTAGCTCCAGGCACACTGCAGCTGTTCAAGGCATCCCAAGGGGAGTACAAAAGTGCAACAACATGGCAGCTTTCACAGCTTTTTCCTTGGCACCATCCCTATACCTAGGCTGATTTATCTGCCTAGGGTTAGGGTTAGGGTTCAGCCTAGGGCTTGGATTTCTTTAACCAGGAAGCCCTGAGTTCCAGGCTTACTTCATCTGCCAAAGGCATCCCAAAGGGAGTACAGAAGTGCCACAACATGGCTGCTTTCACGGCTTTTCCCTTAGGAAGAACCCTAATACCCGGCTGATTTACCTTCCTAGGGTTACTGTTAGGCTTAGGCCTAGGACTTTTAAAACCAGGAAGCCCTGGGCTCCAGGCACACTGCAGCTGCAAAAGGCATCCCAAGGGGAGCGCAAAAGTGACGCAACTTGGCTGCCACCACTGATATTTCCATGAGACCATCCCGAACCATAGGCTGATTTTCCTTCCTAGGGTTAAGGTTTGAGTTACGCCTAGGGTAAGGGTTCTATTAACCAGAAAGCCCTGAGTTCCAAGAACACAGCAGCTGCGAAGGACTAGCCAAGAAGAGCGCAAAAGTACCACAACATGCCTGCCTCCACAGCTTTTTCCTTGGGGACATGCCTAATTCCTGGCTGATTTGCCTTTCTCGTCTTAGGGTTGGGGTTCGGCCTAGGGCTAGGATTTTTAAAAGCAGGAAGCCCTGAGTTCCAGGCACACTGGAGCTGTGAAAGGCATCCAAAAGGGAGTGCAAAAGTGCCACAACATGGCTGCTTTCACGGCTTTTTCCTTGGCAAGAAGCCTAACATCAGGCTGATTTACTTTCCCAGGGTTACTGTTAGGCTTAGGCCTAGGGCTAGGATTTTTGAAACTAGGAAGCCCTTAGCTCCAGGCACACTGCAGCTGTTCAAGGCATCCCAAGGGGAGTACAAAAGTGCAACAACATGGCAGCTTTCACAGCTTTTTCCTTGGCACCATCCCTATACCTAGGCTGATTTATCTGCCTAGGGTTAGGGTTAGGGTTCAGCCTAGGGCTTGGATTTCTTTAACCAGGAAGCCCTGAGTTCCAGGCTTACTTCATCTGCCAAAGGCATCCCAAAGGGAGTGCAGAAGTGCCACAACATGGCTGCTTTCACGGCTTTTCCCTTAGGAAGAACCCTAATACCCGGCTGATTTACCTTCCTAGGGTTACTGTTCGGCTTAGGCCTAGGACTTTTAAAACCAGGAAGCCCTGGGCTCCAGGCACACTGCAGCTGCAAAAGGCATCCCAAGGGGAGCGCAAAAGTGACGCAACTTGGCTGCCACCACTGATATTTCCATGAGACCATCCCGAACCATAGGCTGATTTTCCTTCCTAGGGTTAAGGTTTGAGTTACGCCTAGGGTAAGGGTTCTATTAACCAGAAAGCCCTGAGTTCCAAGAACACAACAGCTGCGAAGGACTAGCCAAGAAGAGCGCAAAAGTACCACAACATGCCTGCCTCCACAGCTTTTTCCTTGGGGACATGCCTAATTCCTGGCTGATTTGCCTTTCTCGTCTTAGGGTTGGGGTTCGGCCTAGGGCTAGGATTTTTAAAAGCAGGAAGCCCTGAGTTCCAGGCACACTGGAGCTGTGAAAGGCATCCAAAAGGGAGTGCAAAAGTGCCACAACATGGCTGCTTTCACGGCTTTTTCCTTGGCAAGAAGCCTAACATCAGGCTGATTTACTTTCCCAGGGTTACTGTTAGGCTTAGGCCTAGGGCTAGGATTTTTGAAACTAGGAAGCCCTTAGCTCCAGGCACACTGCAGCTGTTCAAGGCATCCCAAGGGGAGTACAAAAGTGCAACAACATGGCAGCTTTCACAGCTTTTTCCTTGGCACCATCCCTATACCTAGGCTGATTTATCTGCCTAGGGTTAGGGTTAGGGTTCAGCCTAGGGCTTGGATTTCTTTAACCAGGAAGCCCTGAGTTCCAGGCTTACTTCATCTGCCAAAGGCATCCCAAAGGGAGTGCAGAAGTGCCACAACATGGCTGCTTTCACGGCTTTTCCCTTAGGAAGAACCCTAATACCCGGCTGATTTACCTTCCTAGGGTTACTGTTAGGCTTAGGCCTAGGGCTAGGATTTTTGAAACTAGGAAGCCCTTAGCTCCAGGCACACTGCAGCTGTTCAAGGCATCCCAAGGGGAGTACAAAAGTGCAACAACATGGCAGCTTTCACAGCTTTTTCCTTGGCACCATCCCTATACCTAGGCTGGTTTATCTGCCTAGGGTTAGGGTTAGGGTTCAGCCTAGGGCTTGAATTTTTTTAACCAGGAAGCCCTGAGTTCCAGGCTTACTTCATCTGCCAAAGGCATCCCAAAGGGAGTGCAGAAGTGCCACAACATGGCTGCTTTCACGGCTTTTCCCTTAGGAAGAACCCTAATACCCGGCTGATTTACCTTCCTAGGGTTACTGTTAGGCTTAGGCCTAGGACTTTTAAAACCAGGAAGCCCTGGGCTCCAGGCACACTGCAGCTGCAAAAGGCATCCCAAGGGGAGCGCAAAAGTGACGCAACTTGGCTGCCACCACTGATATTTCCATGAGACCATCCCGAACCATAGGCTGATTTTCCTTCCTAGGGTTAAGGTTTGAGTTACGCCTAGGGTAAGGGTTCTATTAACCAGAAAGCCCTGAGTTCCAAGAACACAGCAGCTGCGAAGGACTAGCCAAGAAGAGCGCAAAAGTACCACAACATGCCTGCCTCCACAGCTTTTTCCTTGGGGACATGCCTAATTCCTGGCTGATTTGCCTTTCTCGTCTTAGGGTTGGGGTTCGGCCTAGGGCTAGGACTTTTAAAAGCAGGAAGCCCTGAGTTCCAGGCACACTGGAGCTGTGAAAGGCATCCAAAAGGGAGTGCAAAAGTGCCACAACATGGCTGCTTTCACGGCTTTTTCCTTGGCAAGAAACCTAACATCAGGCTGATTTACTTTCCCAGGGTTACTGTTAGGCTTAGGCCTAGGGCTCGGATTTTTGAAACTAGGAAGCCCTGGGCTCCAGGCACACTGCAGCTGTTCAAGGCATCCCAAGGGGAGTACAAAAGTGCAACAACATGGCATCTTTCACAGCTTTTTCCTTGGCACCATCCCTATACCTAGGCTGATTTATCTGCCTAGGGTTAGGGTTAGGGTTCAGCCTAGGGCTTGGATTTCTTTAACCAGGAAGCCCTGAGTTCCAGGCTTACTTCATCTGCCAAAGGCATCCCAAAGGGAGTGCAGAAGTGCCACAACATGGCTGCTTTCACGGCTTTTCCCTTAGGAAGAACCCTAATACCCGGCTGATTTACCTTCCTAGGGTTACTGTTAGGCTTAGGCCTAGGACTTTTAAAACCAGGAAGCCCTGGGCTCCAGGCACACTGCAGCTGCAAAAGGCATCCCAAGGGGAGCGCAAAAGTGACGCAACTTGGCTGCCACCACTGATATTTCCATGAGACCATCCCGAACCATAGGCTGATTTTCCTTCCTAGGGTTAAGGTTTGAGTTACGCCTAGGGTAAGGGTTCTATTAACCAGAAAGCCCTGAGTTCCAAGAACACAGCAGCTGCGAAGGACTAGCCAAGAAGAGCGCAAAAGTACCACAACATGCCTGCCTCCACAGCTTTTTCCTTGGGGACATGCCTAATTCCTGGCTGATTTGCCTTTCTCGTCTTAGGGTTGGGGTTCGGCCTAGGGCTAGGACTATTAAAAGCAGGAAGCCCTGAGTTCCAGGCACACTGGAGCTGTGAAAGGCATCCAAAAGGGAGTGCAAAAGTGCCACAACATGGCTGCTTTCACGGCTTTTTCCTTGGCAAGAAACCTAACATCAGGCTGATTTACTTTCCCAGGGTTACTGTTAGGCTTAGGCCTAGGGCTAGGACTTTTGAAACTAGGAAGCCCTGGGCTCCAGGCACACTGCAGCTGTTCAAGGCATCCCAAGGGGAGTACAAAAGTGCAACAACATGGCATCTTTCACAGCTTTTTCCTTGGCACCATCCCTATATCTAGGCTGATTTATCTGCCTAGGGTTAGGGTTAGGGTTCAGCCTAGGGCTTGGATTTCTTTAACCAGGAAGCCCTGAGTTCCAGGCTTACTTCATCTGCCAATGGCATCCCAAAGGGAGTGCAGAAGTGCCACAACATGGCTGCTTTCACGGCTTTTCCCTTAGGAAGAACCCTAATACCCGGCTGATTTACCTTCCTAGGGTTACTGTTAGGCTTAGGCCTAGGACTTTTAAAACCAGGAAGCCCTGGGCTCCAGGCACACTGCAGCTGCAAAAGGCATCCCAAGGGGAGCGCAAAAGTGACGCAACTTGGCTGCCACCACTGATATTTCCATGAGACCATCCCGAACCATAGGCTGATTTTCCTTCCTAGGGTTAAGGTTTGAGTTACGCCTAGGGTAAGGGTTCTATTAACCAGAAAGCCCTGAGTTCCAAGAACACAGCAGCTGCGAAGGACTAGCCAAGAAGAGCGCAAAAGTACCACAACATGCCTGCCTCCACAGCTTTTTCCTTGGGGACATGCCTAATTCCTGGCTGATTTGCCTTTCTCGTCTTAGGGTTGGGGTTCGGCCTAGGGCTAGGATTTTTAAAAGCAGGAAGCCCTGAGTTCCAGGCACACTGGAGCTGTGAAAGGCATCCAAAAGGGAGTGCAAAAGTGCCACAACATGGCTGCTTTCACGGCTTTTTCCTTGGCAAGAAGCCTAACATCAGGCTGATTTACTTTCCCAGGGTTACTGTTAGGCTTAGGCCTAGGGCTAGGACTTTTGAAACTAGGAAGCCCTTAGCTCCAGGCACACTGCAGCTGTTCAAGGCATCCCAAGGGGAGTACAAAAGTGCAACAACATGGCAGCTTTCACAGCTTTTTCCTTGGCACCATCCCTATACCTAGGCTGATTTATCTGCCTAGGGTTAGGGTTAGGGTTCAGCCTAGGGCTTGGATTTCTTTAACCAGGAAGCCCTGAGTTCCAGGCTTACTTCATCTGCCAAAGGCATCCCAAAGGGAGTGCAGAAGTGCCACAACATGGCTGCTTTCACGGCTTTTCCCTTAGGAAGAACCCTAATACCCGGCTGATTTACCTTCCTAGGTTTACTGTTAGGCTTAGGCCTAGGACTTTTAAAACCAGGAAGCCCTGGGCTCCAGGCACACTGCAGCTGCAAAAGGCATCCCAAGGGGAGCGCAAAAGTGACGCAACTTGGCTGCCACCACTGATATTTCCATGAGACCATCCCGAACCATAGGCTGATTTTCCTTCCTAGGGTTAAGGTTTGAGTTACGCCTAGGGTAAGGGTTCTATTAACCAGAAAGCCCTGAGTTCCAAGAACACAGCAGCTGCGAAGGACTAGCCAAGAAGAGCGCAAAAGTACCACAACATGCCTGCCTCCACAGCTTTTTCCTTGGGGACATGCCTAATTCCTGGCTGATTTGCCTTTCTCGTCTTAGGGTTGGGGTTCGGCCTAGGGCTAGGATTTTTAAAAGCAGGAAGCCCTGAGTTCCAGGCACACCGGAGCTGTGAAAGGCATCCAAAAGGGAGTGCAAAAGTGCCACAACATGGCTGCTTTCACGGCTTTTTCCTTGGCAAGAAGCCTAACATCAGGCTGATTTACTTTCCCAGGGTTACTGTTAGGCTTAGGCCTAGGGCTAGGATTTTTGAAACTAGGAAGCCCTTAGCTCCAGGCACACTGCAGCTGTTCAAGGCATCCCAAGGGGAGTACAAAAGTGCAACAACATGGCAGCTTTCACAGCTTTTTCCTTGGCACCATCCCTATACCTAGGCTGATTTATCTGCCTAGGGTTAGGGTTAGGGTTCAGCCTAGGGCTTGGATTTCTTTAACCAGGAAGCCCTGAGTTCCAGGCTTACTTCATCTGCCAAAGGCATCCCAAAGGGAGTGCAGAAGTGCCACAACATGGCTGCTCTCACGGCTTTTTCCTTGGCAAGAAGCCTAACATCAGGCTGATTTACTTTCCCAGGGTTACTGTTAGGCTTAGGCCTCGGGCTAGGATTTTTGAAACTAGGAGGCCCTTAGCTCCAGGCACACTGCAGCTGTTCAAGGCATCCCAAGGGGAGTACAAAAGTGCAACAACATGGCAGCTTTCACAGCTTTTTCCTTGGCACCATCCCTATACCTAGGCTGATTTATCTGCCTAGGGTTAGGGTTAGGGTTCAGCCTAGGGCTTGAATTTTTTTAACCAGGAAGCCCTGAGTTCCAGGCTTACTTCATCTGCCAAAGGCATCCCAAAGGGAGTGCAGAAGTGCCACAACATGGCTGCTTTCACGGCTTTTCCCTTAGGAAGAACCCTAATACCCGGCTGATTTACCTTCCTAGGGTTACTGTTAGGCTTAGGCCTAGGACTTTTAAAACCAGGAAGCCCTGGGCTCCAGGCACACTGCAGCTGCAAAAGGCATCCCAAGGGGAGCGCAAAAGTGACGCAACTTGGCTGCCACCACTGATATTTCCATGAGACCATCCCGAACCATAGGCTGATTTTCCTTCCTAGGGTTAAGGTTTGAGTTACGCCTAGGGTAAGGGTTCTATTAACCAGAAAGCCCTGAGTTCCAAGAACACAGCAGCTGCGAAGGACTAGCCAAGAAGAGCGCAAAAGTACCACAACATGCCTGCCTCCACAGCTTTTTCCTTGGGGACATGCCTAATTCCTGGCTGATTTGCCTTTCTCGTCTTAGGGTTGGGGTTCGGCCTAGGGCTAGGATTTTTAAAAGCAGGAAGCCCTGAGTTCCAGGCACACTGGAGCTGTGAAAGGCATCCAAAAGGGAGTGCAAAAGTGCCACAACATGGCTGCTCTCACGGCTTTTTCCTTGGCAAGAAGCCTAACATCAGGCTGATTTACTTTCCCAGGGTTACTGTTAGGCTTAGGCCTAGGGCTAGGATTTTTGAAACTAGGAAGCCCTTAGCTCCAGGCACACTGCAGCTGTTCAAGGCATCCCAAGGGGAGTACAAAAGTGCAACAACATGGCAGCTTTCACAGCTTTTTCCTTGGCACCATCCCTATACCTAGGCTGATTTATCTGCCTAGGGTTAGGGTTAGGGTTCAGCCTAGGGCTTGGATTTCTTTAACCAGGAAGCCCTGAGTTCCAGGCTTACTTCATCTGCCAAAGGCATCCCAAAGGGAGTGCAGAAGTGCCACAACATGGCTGCTTTCACGGCTTTTCCCTTAGGAAGAACCCTAATACCCGGCTGATTTACCTTCCTAGGGTTACTGTTAGGCTTAGGCCTAGGACTTTTAAAACCAGGAAGCCCTGGGCTCCAGGCACACTGCAGCTGCAAAAGGCATCCCAAGGGGAGCGCAAAAGTGACGCAACTTGGCTGCCACCACTGATATTTCCATGAGACCATCCCGAACCATAGGCTGATTTTCCTTCCTAGGCTTAAGGTTTGAGTTACGCCTAGGGTAAGGGTCTATTAACCAGAAAGCCCTGAGTTCCAAGAACACAGCAGCTGCGAAGGACTAGCCAAGAAGAGCGCAAAAGTACCACAACATGCCTGCCTCCACAGCTTTTTCCTTGGGGACATGCCTAATTCCTGGCTGATTTGCCTTTCTCGTCTTAGGGTTGGGGTTCGGCCTAGGGCTAGGATTTTTAAAAGCAGGAATCCCTGAGTTCCAGGCACACTGGAGCTGTGAAAGGCATCCAAAAGGGAGTGCAAAAGTGCCACAACATGGCTGCTTTCACGGCTTTTTCCTTGGCAAGAAGCCTAACATCAGGCTGATTTACTTTCCCAGGGTTACTGTTAGGCTTAGGCCTAGGGCTAGGATTTTTGAAACTAGGAGGCCCTTAGCTCCAGGCACACTGCAGCTGTTCAAGGCATCCCAAGGGGAGTACAAAAGTGCAACAACATGGCAGCTTTCACAGCTTTTTCCTTGGCACCATCCCTATACCTAGGCTGATTTATCTGCCTAGGGTTAGGGTTAGGGTTCAGCCTAGGGCTTGAATTTTTTTTACCAGGAAGCCCTGAGTTCCAGGCTTACTTCATCTGCCAAAGGCATCCCAAAGGGAGTGCAGAAGTGCCACAACATGGCTGCTTTCACGGCTTTTCCCTTAGGAAGAACCCTAATACCCGGCTGATTTACCTTCCTAGGGTTACTGTTAGGCTTAGGCCTAGGACTTTTAAAACCAGGAAGCCCTGGGCTCCAGGCACACTGCAGCTGCAAAAGGCATCCCAAGGGGAGCGCAAAAGTGACGCAACTTGGCTGCCACCACTGATATTTCCATGAGACCATCCCGAACCATAGGCTGATTTTCCTTCCTAGGGTTAAGGTTTGAGTTACGCCTAGGGTAAGGGTCTATTAACCAGAAAGCCCTGAGTTCCAAGAACACAGCAGCTGCGAAGGACTAGCCAAGAAGAGCGCAAAAGTACCACAACATGCCTGCCTCCATAGCTTTTTCCTTGGGGACATGCCTAATTCCTGGCTGATTTGCCTTTCTCGTCTTAGGGTTGGGGTTCGGCCTAGGGCTAGGATTTTTAAAAGCAGGAAGCCCTGAGTTCCAGGCACACTGGAGCTGTGAAAGGCATCCAAAAGGGAGTGCAAAAGTGCCACAACATGGCTGCTTTCACGGCTTTTTCCTTGGCAAGAAACCTAACATCAGGCTGATTTACTTTCCCAGGGTTACTGTTAGGCTTAGGCCTAGGGCTAGGATTTTTGAAACTAGGAAGCCCTTGGCTCCAGGCACACTGCAGCTGTTCAAGGCATCCCAAGGGGAGTACAAAAGTGCAACAACATGGCATCTTTCACAGCTTTTTCCTTGGCACCATCCCTATACCTAGGCTGATTTATCTGCCTAGGGTTAGGGTTAGGGTTCAGCCTAGGGCTTGGATTTCTTTAACCAGGAAGCCCTGAGTTCCAGGCTTACTTCATCTGCCAAAGGCATCCCAAAGGGAGTGCAGAAGTGCCACAACATGGCTGCTTTCACGGCTTTTTCCTTAGGAAGAACCCTAATACCCGGCTGATTTACCTTCCTAGGGTTACTGTTAGGCTTAGGCCTAGGACTTTTAAAACCAGGAAGCCCTGGGCTCCAGGCACACTGCAGCTGCAAAAGGCATCCCAAGGGGAGCGCAAAAGTGACGCAACTTGGCTGCCACCACTGATATTTCCATGAGACCATCCCGAACCATAGGCTGATTTTCCTTCCTAGGGTTAAGGTTTGAGTTACGCCTAGGGTAAGGGTTCTATTAACCAGAAAGCCCTGAGTTCCAAGAACACAGCAGCTGCGAAGGACTAGCCAAGAAGAGCGCAAAAGTACCACAACATGCCTGCCTCCACAGCTTTTTCCTTGGGGACATGCCTAATTCCTGGCTGATTTGCCTTTCTCGTCTTAGGGTTGGGGTTCGGCCTAGGGCTAGGATTTTTAAAAGCAGGAAGCCCTGAGTTCCAGGCACACTGGAGCTGTGAAAGGCATCCAAAAGGGAGTGCAAAAGTGCCACAACATGGCTGCTTTCACGGCTTTTTCCTTGGCAAGAAGCCTAACATCAGGCTGATTTACTTTCCCAGGGTTACTGTTAGGCTTAGGCCTAGGGCTAGGATTTTTGAAACTAGGAAGCCCTTAGCTCCAGGCACACTGCAGCTGTTCAAGGCATCCCAAGGGGAGTACAAAAGTGCAACAACATGGCATCTTTCACAGCTTTTTCCTTGGCACCATCCCTATACCTAGGCTGATTTATCTGCCTAGGGTTAGGGTTAGGGTTCAGCCTAGGGCTTGGATTTCTTTAACCAGGAAGCCCTGAGTTCCAGGCTTACTTCATCTGCCAAAGGCATCCCAAAGGGAGTGCAGAAGTGCCACAACATGGCTGCTCTCACGGCTTTTTCCTTGGCAAGAAGCCTAACATCAGGCTGATTTACTTTCCCAGGGTTACTGTTAGGCTTAGGCCTAGGGCTAGGATTTTTGAAACTAGGAGGCCCTTAGCTCCAGGCACACTGCAGCTGTTCAAGGCATCCCAAGGGGAGTACAAAAGTGCAACAACATGGCAGCTTTCACAGCTTTTTCCTTGGCACCATCCCTATACCTAGGCTGGTTTATCTGCCTAGGGTTAGGGTTAGGGTTTAGCCTAGGGCTTGAATTTTTTTAACCAGGAAGCCCTGAGTTCCAGGCTTACTTCATCTGCCAAAGGCATCCCAAAGGGAGTGCAGAAGTGCCACAACATGGCTGCTTTCACGGCTTTTCCCTTAGGAAGAACCCTAATACCCGGCTGATTTACCTTCCTAGGGTTACTGTTAGGCTTAGGCCTAGGACTTTTAAAACCAGGAAGCCCTGGGCTCCAGGCACACTGCAGCTGCAAAAGGCATCCCAAGGGGAGCGCAAAAGTGACGCAACTTGGCTGCCACCACTGATATTTCCATGAGACCATCCCGAACCATAGGCTGATTTTCCTTCCTAGGGTTAAGGTTTGAGTTACGCCTAGGGTAAGGGTTCTATTAACCAGAAAGCCCTGAGTTCCAAGAACACAGCAGCTGCGAAGGACTAGCCAAGAAGAGCGCAAAAGTACCACAACATGCCTGCCTCCACAGCTTTTTCCTTGGGGACATGCCTAATTCCTGGCTGATTTGCCTTTCTCGTCTTAGGGTTGGGGTTCGGCCTAGGGCTAGGATTTTTAAAAGCAGGAAGCCCTGAGTTCCAGGCACACTGGAGCTGTGAAAGGCATCCAAAAGGGAGTGCAAAAGTGCCACAACATGGCTGCTCTCACGGCTTTTTCCTTGGCAAGAAGCCTAACATCAGGCTGATTTACTTTCCCAGGGTTACTGTTAGGCTTAGGCCTAGGGCTAGGATTTTTGAAACTAGGAAGCCCTTAGCTCCAGGCACACTGCAGCTGTTCAAGGCATCCCAAGGGGAGTACAAAAGTGCAACAACATGGCAGCTTTCACAGCTTTTTCCTTGGCACCATCCCTATACCTAGGCTGATTTATCTGCCTAGGGTTAGGGTTAGGGTTCAGCCTAGGGCTTGGATTTCTTTAACCAGGAAGCCCTGAGTTCCAGGCTTACTTCATCTGCCAAAGGCATCCCAAAGGGAGTGCAGAAGTGCCACAACATGGCTGCTTTCACGGCTTTTCCCTTAGGAAGAACCCTAATACCCGGCTGATTTACCTTCCTAGGGTTACTGTTAGGCTTAGGCCTAGGGCTAGGATTTTTGAAACTAGGAAGCCCTTAGCTCCAGGCACACTGCAGCTGTTCAAGGCATCCCAAGGGGAGTACAAAAGTGCAACAACATGGCAGCTTTCACAGCTTTTTCCTTGGCACCATCCCTATACCTAGGCTGGTTTATCTGCCTAGGGTTAGGGTTAGGGTTCAGCCTAGGGCTTGAATTTTTTTAACCAGGAAGCCCTGAGTTCCAGGCTTACTTCATCTGCCAAAGGCATCCCAAAGGGAGTGCAGAAGTGCCACAACATGGCTGCTTTCACGGCTTTTCCCTTAGGAAGAACCCTAATACCCGGCTGATTTACCTTCCTAGGGTTACTGTTAGGCTTAGGCCTAGGACTTTTAAAACCAGGAAGCCCTGGGCTCCAGGCACACTGCAGCTGCAAAAGGCATCCCAAGGGGAGCGCAAAAGTGACGCAACTTGGCTGCCACCACTGATATTTCCATGAGACCATCCCGAACCATAGGCTGATTTTCCTTCCTAGGGTTAAGGTTTGAGTTACGCCTAGGGTAAGGGTTCTATTAACCAGAAAGCCCTGAGTTCCAAGAACACAGCAGCTGCGAAGGACTAGCCAAGAAGAGCGCAAAAGTACCACAACATGCCTGCCTCCACAGCTTTTTCCTTGGGGACATGCCTAATTCCTGGCTGATTTGCCTTTCTCGTCTTAGGGTTGGGGTTCGGCCTAGGGCTAGGATTTTTAAAAGCAGGAAGCCCTGAGTTCCAGGCACACTGGAGCTGTGAAAGGCATCCAAAAGGGAGTGCAAAAGTGCCACAACATGGCTGCTTTCACGGCTTTTTCCTTGGCAAGAAACCTAACATCAGGCTGATTTACTTTCCCAGGGTTACTGTTAGGCTTAGGCCTAGGGCTAGGATTTTTGAAACTAGGAAGCCCTTGGCTCCAGGCACACTGCAGCTGTTCAAGGCATCCCAAGGGGAGTACAAAAGTGCAACAACATGGCATCTTTCACAGCTTTTTCCTTGGC
The DNA here is from genome assembly GCF_027579445.1 of Ammospiza nelsoni. Lineage (NCBI taxonomy): Eukaryota > Metazoa > Chordata > Aves > Passeriformes > Passerellidae > Ammospiza > Ammospiza nelsoni. The sequence goes on from NW_026683187.1 coordinate 331,816, forward strand.
ACCATCCCTATACCTAGGCTGATTTATCTGCCTAGGGTTAGGGTTAGGGTTCAGCCTAGGGCTTGGATTTCTTTAACCAGGAAGCCCTGAGTTCCAGGCTTACTTCATCTGCCAAAGGCATCCCAAAGGGAGTGCAGAAGTGCCACAACATGGCTGCTTTCACGGCTTTTTCCTTAGGAAGAACCCTAATACCCGGCTGATTTACCTTCCTAGGGTTACTGTTAGGCTTAGGCCTAGGACTTTTAAAACCAGGAAGCCCTGGGCTCCAGGCACACTGCAGCTGCAAAAGGCATCCCAAGGGGAGCGCAAAAGTGACGCAACTTGGCTGCCACCACTGATATTTCCATGAGACCATCCCGAACCATAGGCTGATTTTCCTTCCTAGGGTTAAGGTTTGAGTTACGCCTAGGGTAAGGGTTCTATTAACCAGAAAGCCCTGAGTTCCAAGAACACAGCAGCTGCGAAGGACTAGCCAAGAAGAGCGCAAAAATACCACAACATGCCTGCCTCCACAGCTTTTTCCTTGGGGACATGCCTAATTCCTGGCTGATTTGCCTTTCTCGTCTTAGGGTTGGGGTTCGGCCTAGGGCTAGGATTTTTAAAAGCAGGAAGCCCTGAGTTCCAGGCACACTGGAGCTGTGAAAGGCATCCAAAAGGGAGTGCAAAAGTGCCACAACATGGCTGCTTTCACGGCTTTTTCCTTGGCAAGAAGCCTAACATCAGGCTGATTTACTTTCCCAGGGTTACTGTTAGGCTTAGGCCTAGGGCTAGGATTTTTGAAACTAGGAAGCCCTTAGCTCCAGGCACACTGCAGCTGTTCAAGGCATCCCAAGGGGAGTACAAAAGTGCAACAACATGGCATCTTTCACAGCTTTTTCCTTGGCACCATCCCTATACCTAGGCTGATTTATCTGCCTAGGGTTAGGGTTAGGGTTCAGCCTAGGGCTTGGATTTCTTTAACCAGGAAGCCCTGAGTTCCAGGCTTACTTCATCTGCCAAAGGCATCCCAAAGGGAGTGCAGAAGTGCCACAACATGGCTGCTCTCACGGCTTTTTCCTTGGCAAGAAGCCTAACATCAGGCTGATTTACTTTCCCAGGGTTACTGTTAGGCTTAGGCCTAGGGCTAGGATTTTTGAAACTAGGAAGCCCTTAGCTCCAGGCACACTGCAGCTGTTCAAGGCATCCCAAGGGGAGTACAAAAGTGCAACAACATGGCAGCTTTCACAGCTTTTTCCTTGGCACCATCCCTATACCTAGGCTGGTTTATCTGCCTAGGGTTAGGGTTAGGGTTTAGCCTAGGGCTTGAATTTTTTTAACCAGGAAGCCCTGAGTTCCAGGCTTACTTCATCTGCCAAAGGCATCCCAAAGGGAGTGCAGAAGTGCCACAACATGGCTGCTTTCACGGCTTTTCCCTTAGGAAGAACCCTAATACCTGGCTGATTTACCTTCCTAGGGTTACTGTTAGGCTTAGGCCTAGGACTTTTAAAACCAGGAAGCCCTGGGCTCCAGGCACACTGCAGCTGCAAAAGGCATCCCAAGGGGAGCGCAAAAGTGACGCAACTTGGCTGCCACCACTGATATTTCCATGAGACCATCCCGAACCATAGGCTGATTTTCCTTCCTAGGGTTAAGGTTTGAGTTACGCCTAGGGTAAGGGTTCTATTAACCAGAAAGCCCTGAGTTCCAAGAACACAGCAGCTGCGAAGGACTAGCCAAGAAGAGCGCAAAAGTACCACAACATGCCTGCCTCCACAGCTTTTTCCTTGGGGACATGCCTAATTCCTGGCTGATTTGCCTTTCTCGTCTTAGGGTTGGGGTTCGGCCTAGGGCTAGGATTTTTAAAAGCAGGAAGCCCTGAGTTCCAGGCACACTGGAGCTGTGAAAGGCATCCAAAAGGGAGTGCAAAAGTGCCACAACATGGCTGCTCTCACGGCTTTTTCCTTGGCAAGAAGCCTAACATCAGGCTGATTTACTTTCCCAGGGTTACTGTTAGGCTTAGGCCTAGGGCTAGGATTTTTGAAACTAGGAAGCCCTTAGCTCCAGGCACACTGCAGCTGTTCAAGGCATCCCAAGGGGAGTACAAAAGTGCAACAACATGGCAGCTTTCACAGCTTTTTCCTTGGCACCATCCCTATACCTAGGCTGATTTATCTGCCTAGGGTTAGGGTTAGGGTTCAGCCTAGGGCTTGGATTTCTTTAACCAGGAAGCCCTGAGTTCCAGGCTTACTTCATCTGCCAAAGGCATCCCAAAGGGAGTGCAGAAGTGCCACAACATGGCTGCTTTCACGGCTTTTCCCTTAGGAAGAACCCTAATACCCGGCTGATTTACCTTCCTAGGGTTACTGTTAGGCTTAGGCCTAGGGCTAGGATTTTTGAAACTAGGAAGCCCTTAGCTCCAGGCACACTGCAGCTGTTCAAGGCATCCCAAGGGGAGTACAAAAGTGCAACAACATGGCAGCTTTCACAGCTTTTTCCTTGGCACCATCCCTATACCTAGGCTGGTTTATCTGCCTAGGGTTAGGGTTAGGGTTCAGCCTAGGGCTTGAATTTTTTTAACCAGGAAGCCCTGAGTTCCAGGCTTACTTCATCTGCCAAAGGCATCCCAAAGGGAGTGCAGAAGTGCCACAACATGGCTGCTTTCACGGCTTTTCCCTTAGGAAGAACCCTAATACCCGGCTGATTTACCTTCCTAGGGTTACTGTTAGGCTTAGGCCTAGGACTTTTAAAACCAGGAAGCCCTGGGCTCCAGGCACACTGCAGCTGCAAAAGGCATCCCAAGGGGAGCGCAAAAGTGACGCAACTTGGCTGCCACCACTGATATTTCCATGAGACCATCCCGAACCATAGGCTGATTTTCCTTCCTAGGGTTAAGGTTTGAGTTACGCCTAGGGTAAGGGTTCTATTAACCAGAAAGCCCTGAGTTCCAAGAACACAGCAGCTGCGAAGGACTAGCCAAGAAGAGCGCAAAAGTACCACAACATGCCTGCCTCCACAGCTTTTTCCTTGGGGACATGCCTAATTCCTGGCTGATTTGCCTTTCTCGTCTTAGGGTTGGGGTTCGGCCTAGGGCTAGGATTTTTAAAATCAGGAATCCCTGAGTTCCAGGCACACTGGAGCTGTGAAAGGCATCCAAAAGGGAGTGCAAAAGTGCCACAACATGGCTGCTTTCACGGCTTTTTCCTTGGCAAGAAGCCTAACATCAGGCTGATTTACTTTCCCAGGGTTACTGTTAGGCTTAGGCCTAGGGCTAGGATTTTTGAAACTAGGAAGCCCTTAGCTCCAGGCACACTGCAGCTGTTCAAGGCATCCCAAGGGGAGTACAAAAGTGCAACAACATGGCAGCTTTCACAGCTTTTTCCTTGGCACCATCCCTATACCTAGGCTGATTTATCTGCCTAGGGTTAGGGTTAGGGTTCAGCCTAGGGCTTGGATTTCTTTAACCAGGAAGCCCTGAGTTCCAGGCTTACTTCATCTGCCAAAGGCATCCCAAAGGGAGTGCAGAAGTGCCACAACATGGCTGCTTTCACGGCTTTTCCCTTAGGAAGAACCCTAATACCCGGCTGATTTACCTTCCTAGGTTTACTGTTAGGCTTAGGCCTAGGACTTTTAAAACCAGGAAGCCCTGGGCTCCAGGCACACTGCAGCTGCAAAAGGCATCCCAAGGGGAGCGCAAAAGTGACGCAACTTGGCTGCCACCACTGATATTTCCATGAGACCATCCCGAACCATAGGCTGATTTTCCTTCCTAGGGTTAAGGTTTGAGTTACGCCTAGGGTAAGGGTTCTATTAACCAGAAAGCCCTGAGTTCCAAGAACACAGCAGCTGCGAAGGACTAGCCAAGAAGAGCGCAAAAGTACCACAACATGCCTGCCTCCACAGCTTTTCCCTTGGGGACATGCCTAATTCCTGGCTGATTTGCCTTTCTCGTCTTAGGGTTGGGGTTCGGCCTAGGGCTAGGATTTTTAAAAGCAGGAAGCCCTGAGTTCCAGGCACACTGGAGCTGTGAAAGGCATCCAAAAGGGAGTGCAAAAGTGCCACAACATGGCTGCTTTCACAGCTTTTTCCTTGGCAAGAAGCCTAACATCAGGCTGATTTACTTTCCCAGGGTTACTGTTAGGCTTAGGCCTAGGGCTAGGATTTTTGAAACTAGGAAGCCCTTAGCTCCAGGCACACTGCAGCTGTTCAAGGCATCCCAAGGGGAGTACAAAAGTGCAACAACATGGCAGCTTTCACAGCTTTTTCCTTGGCACCATCCCTATACCTAGGCTGATTTATCTGCCTAGGGTTAGGGTTAGGGTTCAGCCTAGGGCTTGGATTTCTTTAACCAGGAAGCCCTGAGTTCCAGGCTTACTTCATCTGCCAAAGGCATCCCAAAGGGAGTGCAGAAGTGCCACAACATGGCTGCTCTCACGGCTTTTTCCTTGGCAAGAAGCCTAACATCAGGCTGATTTACTTTCCCAGGGTTACTGTTAGGCTTAGGCCTAGGGCTAGGATTTTTGAAACTAGGAAGCCCTTAGCTCCAGGCACACTGCAGCTGTTCAAGGCATCCCAAGGGGAGTACAAAAGTGCAACAACATGGCAGCTTTCACAGCTTTTTCCTTGGCACCATCCCTATACCTAGGCTGGTTTATCTGCCTAGGGTTAGGGTTAGGGTTCAGCCTAGGGCTTGAATTTTTTTAACCAGGAAGCCCTGAGTTCCAGGCTTACTTCATCTGCCAAAGGCATCCCAAAGGGAGTGCAGAAGTGCCACAACATGGCTGCTTTCACGGCTTTTCCCTTAGGAAGAACCCTAATACCCGGCTGATTTACCTTCCTAGGGTTACTGTTAGGCTTAGGCCTAGGACTTTTAAAACCAGGAAGCCCTGGGCTCCAGGCACACTGCAGCTGCAAAAGGCATCCCAAGGGGAGCGCAAAAGTGACGCAACTTGGCTGCCACCACTGATATTTCCATGAGACCATCCCGAACCATAGGCTGATTTTCCTTCCTAGGGTTAAGGTTTGAGTTACGCCTAGGGTAAGGGTTCTATTAACCAGAAAGCCCTGAGTTCCAAGAACACAGCAGCTGCGAAGGACTAGCCAAGAAGAGCGCAAAAGTACCACAACATGCCTGCCTCCACAGCTTTTTCCTTGGGGACATGCCTAATTCCTGGCTGATTTGCCTTTCTCGTCTTAGGGTTGGGGTTCGGCCTAGGGCTAGGATTTTTAAAAGCAGGAAGCCCTGAGTTCCAGGCACACTGGAGCTGTGAAAGGCATCCAAAAGGGAGTGCAAAAGTGCCACAACATGGCTGCTCTCACGGCTTTTTCCTTGGCAAGAAGCCTAACATCAGGCTGATTTACTTTCCCAGGGTTACTGTTAGGCTTAGGCCTAGGGCTAGGATTTTTGAAACTAGGAAGCCCTTAGCTCCAGGCACACTGCAGCTGTTCAAGGCATCCCAAGGGGAGTACAAAAGTGCAACAACATGGCAGCTTTCACAGCTTTTTCCTTGGCACCATCCCTATACCTAGGCTGATTTATCTGCCTAGGGTTAGGGTTAGGGTTCAGCCTAGGGCTTGGATTTCTTTAACCAGGAAGCCCTGAGTTCCAGGCTTACTTCATCTGCCAAAGGCATCCCAAAGGGAGTGCAGAAGTGCCACAACATGGCTGCTTTCACGGCTTTTCCCTTAGGAAGAACCCTAATACCCGGCTGATTTACCTTCCTAGGGTTACTGTTAGGCTTAGGCCTAGGACTTTTAAAACCAGGAAGCCCTGGGCTCCAGGCACACTGCAGCTGCAAAAGGCATCCCAAGGGGAGCGCAAAAGTGACGCAACTTGGCTGCCACCACTGATATTTCCATGAGACCATCCCGAACCATAGGCTGATTTTCCTTCCTAGGGTTAAGGTTTGAGTTACGCCTAGGGTAAGGGTCTATTAACCAGAAAGCCCTGAGTTCCAAGAACACAGCAGCTGCGAAGGACTAGCCAAGAAGAGCGCAAAAGTACCACAACATGCCTGCCTCCACAGCTTTTTCCTTGGGGACATGCCTAATTCCTGGCTGATTTGCCTTTCTCGTCTTAGGGTTGGGGTTCGGCCTAGGGCTAGGATTTTTAAAATCAGGAATCCCTGAGTTCCAGGCACACTGGAGCTGTGAAAGGCATCCAAAAGGGAGTGCAAAAGTGCCACAACATGGCTGCTTTCACGGCTTTTTCCTTGGCAAGAAGCCTAACATCAGGCTGATTTACTTTCCCAGGGTTACTGTTAGGCTTAGGCCTAGGGCTAGGATTTTTGAAACTAGGAGGCCCTTAGCTCCAGGCACACTGCAGCTGTTCAAGGCATCCCAAGAGGAGTACAAAAGTGCAACAACATGGCAGCTTTCACAGCTTTTTCCTTGGCACCATCCCTATACCTAGGCTGATTTATCTGCCTAGGGTTAGGGTTAGGGTTCAGCCTAGGGCTTGAAATTTTTTTACCAGGAAGCCCTGAGTTCCAGGCTTACTTCATCTGCCAAAGGCATCCCAAAGGGAGTGCAGAAGTGCCACAACATGGCTGCTTTCACGGCTTTTCCCTTAGGAAGAACCCTAATACCCGGCTGATTTACCTTCCTAGGGTTACTGTTAGGCTTAGGCCTAGGACTTTTAAAACCAGGAAGCCCTGGGCTCCAGGCACACTGCAGCTGCAAAAGGCATCCCAAGGGGAGCGCAAAAGTGACGCAACTTGGCTGCCACCACTGATATTTCCATGAGACCATCCCGAACCATAGGCTGATTTTCCTTCCTAGGGTTAAGGTTTGTGTTACGCCTAGGGTAAGGGTCTATTAACCAGAAAGCCCTGAGTTCCAAGAACACAGCAGCTGCGAAGGACTAGCCAAGAAGAGCGCAAAAGTACCACAACATGCCTGCCTCCATAGCTTTTTCCTTGGGGACATGCCTAATTCCTGGCTGATTTGCCTTTCTCGTCTTAGGGTTGGGGTTCGGCCTAGGGCTAGGATTTTTAAAAGCAGGAAGCCCTGAGTTCCAGGCACACTGGAGCTGTGAAAGGCATCCAAAAGGGAGTGCAAAAGTGCCACAACATGGCTGCTTTCACGGCTTTTTCCTTGGCAAGAAACCTAACATCAGGCTGATTTACTTTCCCAGGGTTACTGTTAGGCTTAGGCCTAGGGCTAGGATTTTTGAAACTAGGAAGCCCTTAGCTCCAGGCACACTGCAGCTGTTCAAGGCATCCCAAGGGGAGTACAAAAGTGCAACAACATGGCATCTTTCACAGCTTTTTCCTTGGCACCATCCCTATACCTAGGCTGATTTATCTGCCTAGGGTTAGGGTTAGGGTTCAGCCTAGGGCTTGGATTTCTTTAACCAGGAAGCCCTGAGTTCCAGGCTTACTTCATCTGCCAAAGGCATCCCAAAGGGAGTGCAGAAGTGCCACAACATGGCTGCTTTCACGGCTTTTTCCTTAGGAAGAACCCTAATACCCGGCTGATTTACCTTCCTAGGGTTACTGTTAGGCTTAGGCCTAGGACTTTTAAAACCAGGAAGCCCTGGGCTCCAGGCACACTGCAGCTGCAAAAGGCATCCCAAGGGGAGCGCAAAAGTGACGCAACTTGGCTGCCACCACTGATATTTCCATGAGACCATCCCGAACCATAGGCTGATTTTCCTTCCTAGGGTTAAGGTTTGAGTTACGCCTAGGGTAAGGGTTCTATTAACCAGAAAGCCCTGAGTTCCAAGAACACAGCAGCTGCGAAGGACTAGCCAAGAAGAGCGCAAAAGTACCACAACATGCCTGCCTCCACAGCTTTTTCCTTGGGGACATGCCTAATTCCTGGCTGATTTGCCTTTCTCGTCTTAGGGTTGGGGTTCGGCCTAGGGCTAGGATTTTTAAAAGCAGGAAGCCCTGAGTTCCAGGCACACTGGAGCTGTGAAAGGCATCCAAAAGGGAGTGCAAAAGTGCCACAACATGGCTGCTTTCACGGCTTTTTCCTTGGCAAGAAGCCTAACATCAGGCTGATTTACTTTCCCAGGGTTACTGTTAGGCTTAGGCCTAGGGCTAGGATTTTTGAAACTAGGAAGCCCTTAGCTCCAGGCACACTGCAGCTGTTCAAGGCATCCCAAGGGGAGTACAAAAGTGCAACAACATGGCAGCTTTCACAGCTTTTTCCTTGGCACCATCCCTATACCTAGGCTGATTTATCTGCCTAGCGTTAGGGTTAGGGTTCAGCCTAGGGCTTGGATTTCTTTAACCAGGAAGCCCTGAGTTCCAGGCTTACTTCATCTGCCAAAGGCATCCCAAAGGGAGTGCAGAAGTGCCACAACATGGCTGCTCTCACGGCTTTTTCCTTGGCAAGAAGCCTAACATCAGGCTGATTTACTTTCCCAGGGTTACTGTTAGGCTTAGGCCTAGGGCTAGGATTTTTGAAACTAGGAAGCCCTTAGCTCCAGGCACACTGCAGCTGTTCAAGGCATCCCAAGGGGAGTACAAAAGTGCAACAACATGGCAGCTTTCACAGCTTTTTCCTTGGCACCATCCCTATACCTAGGCTGGTTAATCTGCCTAGGGTTAGGGTTAGGGTTCAGCCTAGGGCTTGGATTTCTTTAACCAGGAAGCCCTGAGTTCCAGGCTTACTTCATCTGCCAAAGGCATCCCAAAGGGAGTGCAGAAGTGCCACAACATGGCTGCTTTCACGGCTTTTCCCTTAGGAAGAACCCTAATACCCGGCTGATTTACCTTCCTAGGGTTACTGTTAGGCTTAGGCCTAGGGCTAGGATTTTTGAAACTAGGAAGCCCTTAGCTCCAGGCACACTGCAGCTGTTCAAGGCATCCCAAGGGGAGTACAAAAGTGCAACAACATGGCAGCTTTCACAGCTTTTTCCTTGGCACCATCCCTATACCTAGGCTGGTTTATCTGCCTAGGGTTAGGGTTAGGGTTCAGCCTAGGGCTTGAATTTTTTTAACCAGGAAGCCCTGAGTTCCAGGCTTACTTCATCTGCCAAAGGCATCCCAAAGGGAGTGCAGAAGTGCCACAACATGGCTGCTTTCACGGCTTTTCCCTTAGGAAGAACCCTAATACCCGGCTGATTTACCTTCCTAGGGTTACTGTTAGGCTTAGGCCTAGGACTTTTAAAACCAGGAAGCCCTGGGCTCCAGGCACACTGCAGCTGCAAAAGGCATCCCAAGGGGAGCGCAAAAGTGACGCAACTTGGCTGCCACCACTGATATTTCCATGAGACCATCCCGAACCATAGGCTGATTTTCCTTCCTAGGGTTAAGGTTTGAGTTACGCCTAGGGTAAGGGTTCTATTAACCAGAAAGCCCTGAGTTCCAAGAACACAGCAGCTGCGAAGGACTAGCCAAGAAGAGCGCAAAAGTACCACAACATGCCTGCCTCCACAGCTTTTTCCTTGGGGACATGCCTAATTCCTGGCTGATTTGCCTTTCTCGTCTTAGGGTTGGGGTTCGGCCTAGGGCTAGGATTTTTAAAAGCAGGAAGCCCTGAGTTCCAGGCACACTGGAGCTGTGAAAGGCATCCAAAAGGGAGTGCAAAAGTGCCACAACATGGCTGCTTTCACGGCTTTTTCCTTGGCAAGAAGCCTAACATCAGGCTGATTTACTTTCCCAGGGTTACTGTTAGGCTTAGGCCTAGGGCTAGGATTTTTGAAACTAGGAAGCCCTTAGCTCCAGGCACACTGCAGCTGTTCAAGGCATCCCAAGGGGAGTACAAAAGTGCAACAACATGGCATCTTTCACAGCTTTTTCCTTGGCACCATCCCTATATCTAGGCTGATTTATCTGCCTAGGGTTAGGGTTAGGGTTCAGCCTAGGGCTTGGATTTCTTTAACCAGGAAGCCCTGAGTTCCAGGCTTACTTCATCTGCCAAAGGCATCCCAAAGGGAGTGCAGAAGTGCCACAACATGGCTGCTTTCACGGCTTTTCCCTTAGGAAGAACCCTAATACCCGGCTGATTTACCTTCCTAGGGTTACTGTTAGGCTTAGGCCTAGGACTTTTAAAACCAGGAAGCCCTGGGCTCCAGGCACACTGCAGCTGCAAAAGGCATCCCAAGGGGAGCGCAAAAGTGACGCAACTTGGCTGCCACCACTGATATTTCCATGAGACCATCCCGAACCATAGGCTGATTTTCCTTCCTAGGGTTAAGGTTTGAGTTACGCCTAGGGTAAGGGTTCTATTAACCGGAAAGCCCTGAGTTCCAAGAACACAGCAGCTGCGAAGGACTAGCCAAGAAGAGCGCAAAAGTACCACAACATGCCTGCCTCCACAGCTTTTTCCTTGGGGACATGCCTAATTCCTGGCTGATTTGCCTTTCTCGTCTTAGGGTTGGGGTTCGGCCTAGGGCTAGGATTTTTAAAAGCAGGAAGCCCTGAGTTCCAGGCACACTGGAGCTGTGAAAGGCATCCAAAAGGGAGTGCAAAAGTGCCACAACATGGCTGCTTTCACGGCTTTTTCCTTGGCAAGAAGCCTAACATCAGGCTGATTTACTTTCCCAGGGTTACTGTTAGGCTTAGGCCTAGGGCTAGGATTTTTGAAACTAGGAAGCCCTTAGCTCCAGGCACACTGCAGCTGTTCAAGGCATCCCAAGGGGAGTACAAAAGTGCAACAACATGGCAGCTTTCACAGCTTTTTCCTTGGCACCATCCCTATACCTAGGCTGATTTATCTGCCTAGGGTTAGGGTTAGGGTTCAGCCTAGGGCTTGGATTTCTTTAACCAGGAAGCCCTGAGTTCCAGGCTTACTTCATCTGCCAAAGGCATCCCAAAGGGAGTGCAGAAGTGCCACAACATGGCTGCTTTCACGGCTTTTTCCTTAGGAAGAACCCTAATACCCGGCTGATTTACCTTCCTAGGTTTACTGTTAGGCTTAGGCCTAGGACTTTTAAAACCAGGAAGCCCTGGGCTCCAGGCACACTGCAGCTGCAAAAGGCATCCCAAGGGGAGCGCAAAAGTGACGCAACTTGGCTGCCACCACTGATATTTCCATGAGACCATCCCGAACCATAGGCTGATTTTCCTTCCTACGGTTAAGGTTTGAGTTACGCCTAGGGTAAGGGCTCTATTAACCAGAAAGCCCTGAGTTCCAAGAACACAGCAGCTGCGAAGGACTAGCCAAGAAGAGCGCAAAAGTACCACAACATGCCTGCCTCCACAGCTTTTTCCTTGGGGACATGCCTAATTCCTGGCTGATTTGCCTTTCTCGTCTTAGGGTTGGGGTTCGGCCTAGGGCTAGGATTTTTAAAAGCAGGAAGCCCTGAGTTCCAGGCACACTGGAGCTGTGAAAGGCATCCAAAAGGGAGTGCAAAAGTGCCACAACATGGCTGCTTTCACGGCTTTTTCCTTGGCAAGAAGCCTAACATCAGGCTGATTTACTTTCCCAGGGTTACTGTTAGGCTTAGGCCTAGGGCTAGGATTTTTGAAACTAGGAAGCCCTTAGCTCCAGGCACACTGCAGCTGTTCAAGGCATCCCAAGGGGAGTACAAAAGTGCAACAACATGGCAGCTTTCTCAGCTTTTTCCTTGGCACCATCCCTATACCTAGGCTGATTTATCTGCCTAGGGTTAGGGTTAGGGTTCAGCCTAGGGCTTGGATTTCTTTAACCAGGAAGCCCTGAGTTCCAGGCTTACTTCATCTGCCAAAGGCATCCCAAAGGGAGTGCAGAAGTGCCACAACATGGCTGCTCTCACGGCTTTTTCCTTGGCAAGAAGCCTAACATCAGGCTGATTTACTTTCCCAGGGTTACTGTTAGGCTTAGGCCTAGGGCTAGGATTTTTGAAACTAGGAAGCCCTTAGCTCCAGGCACACTGCAGCTGTTCAAGGCATCCCAAGGGGAGTACAAAAGTGCAACAACATGGCAGCTTTCACAGCTTTTTCCTTGGCACCATCCCTATACCTAGGCTGATTTATCTGCCTAGGGTTAGGGTTAGGGTTCAGCCTAGGGCTTGAATTTTTTTAACCAGGAAGCCCTGAGTTCCAGGCTTACTTCATCTGCCAAAGGCATCCCAAAGGGAGTGCAGAAGTGCCACAACATGGCTGCTTTCACGGCTTTTCCCTTAGGAAGAACCCTAATACCCGGCTGATTTACCTTCCTAGGGTTACTGTTAGGCTTAGGCCTAGGACTTTTAAAACCAGGAAGCCCTGGGCTCCAGGCACACTGCAGCTGCAAAAGGCATCCCAAGGGGAGCGCAAAAGTGACGCAACTTGGCTGCCACCACTGATATTTCCATGAGACCATCCCGAACCATAGGCTGATTTTCCTTCCTAGGGTTAAGGTTTGAGTTACGCCTAGGGTAAGGGTTCTATTAACCAGAAAGCCCTGAGTTCCAAGAACACAGCAGCTGCGAAGGACTAGCCAAGAAGAGCGCAAAAGTAGCACAACATGCCTGCCTCCACAGCTTTTTCCTTGGGGACATGCCTAATTCCTGGCTGATTTGCCTTTCTCGTCTTAGGGTTGGGGTTCGGCCTAGGGCTAGGATTTTTAAAAGCAGGAAGCCCTTAGTTCCAGGCACACTGGAGCTGTGAAAGGCATCCAAAAGGGAGTGCAAAAGTGCCACAACATGGCTGCTTTCACGGCTTTTTCCTTGGCAAGAAGCCTAACATCAGGCTGATTTACTTTCCCAGGGTTACTGTTAGGCTTAGGCCTAGGGCTAGGATTTTTGAAACTAGGAAGCCCTTAGCTCCAGGCACACTGCAGCTGTTCAAGGCATCCCAAGGGGAGTACAAAAGTGCAACAACATGGCAGCTTTCACAGCTTTTTCCTTGGCACCATCCCTATACCTAGGCTGATTTATCTGCCTAGGGTTAGGGTTAGGGTTCAGCCTAGGGCTTGGATTTCTTTAACCAGGAAGCCCTGAGTTCCAGGCTTACTTCATCTGCCAAAGGCATCCCAAAGGGAGTGCAGAAGTGCCACAACATGGCTGCTTTCACGGCTTTTCCCTTAGGAAGAACCCTAATACCCGGCTGATTTACCTTCCTAGGGTTACTGTTAGGCTTAGGCCTAGGACTTTTAAAACCAGGAAGCCCTGGGCTCCAGGCACACTGCAGCTGCAAAAGGCATCCCAAGGGGAGCGCAAAAGTGACGCAACTTGGCTGCCACCACTGATATTTCCATGAGACCATCCCGAACCATAGGCTGATTTTCCTTCCTAGGGTTAAGGTTTGAGTTACGCCTAGGGTAAGGGTCTATTAACCAGAAAGCCCTGAGTTCCAAGAACACAGCAGCTGCGAAGGACTAGCCAAGAAGAGCGCAAAAGTACCACAACATGCCTGCCTCCACAGCTTTTTCCTTGGGGACATGCCTAATTCCTGGCTGATTTGCCTTTCTCGTCTTAGGGTTGGGGTTCGGCCTAGGGCTAGGATTTTTAAAAGCAGGAATCCCTGAGTTCCAGGCACACTGGAGCTGTGAAAGGCATCCAAAAGGGAGTGCAAAAGTGCCACAACATGGCTGCTTTCACGGCTTTTTCCTTGGCAAGAAGCCTAACATCAGGCTGATTTACTTTCCCAGGGTTACTGTTAGGCTTAGGCCTAGGGCTAGGATTTTTGAAACTAGGAGGCCCTTAGCTCCAGGCACACTGCAGCTGTTCAAGGCATCCCAAGGGGAGTACAAAAGTGCAACAACATGGCAGCTTTCACAGCTTTTTCCTTGGCACCATCCCTATACCTAGGCTGATTTATCTGCCTAGGGTTAGGGTTAGGGTTCAGCCTAGGGCTTGAATTTTTTTACCAGGAAGCCCTGAGTTCCAGGCTTACTTCATCTGCCAAAGGCATCCCAAAGGGAGTGCAGAAGTGCCACAACATGGCTGCTTTCACGGCTTTTCCCTTAGGAAGAACCCTAATACCCGGCTGATTTACCTTCCTAGGGTTACTGTTAGGCTTAGGCCTAGGACTTTTAAAACCAGGAAGCCCTGGGCTCCAGGCACACTGCAGCTGCAAAAGGCATCCCAAGGGGAGCGCAAAAGTGACGCAACTTGGCTGCCACCACTGATATTTCCATGAGACCATCCCGAACCATAGGCTGATTTTCCTTCCTAGGGTTAAGGTTTGAGTTACGCCTAGGGTAAGGGTCTATTAACCAGAAAGCCCTGAGTTCCAAGAACACAGCAGCTGCGAAGGACTAGCCAAGAAGAGCGCAAAAGTACCACAACATGCCTGCCTCCATAGCTTTTTCCTTGGGGACATGCCTAATTCCTGGCTGATTTGCCTTTCTCGTCTTAGGGTTGGGGTTCGGCCTAGGGCTAGGATTTTTAAAAGCAGGAAGCCCTGAGTTCCAGGCACACTGGAGCTGTGAAAGGCATCCAAAAGGGAGTGCAAAAGTGCCACAACATGGCTGCTTTCACGGCTTTTTCCTTGGCAAGAAACCTAACATCAGGCTGATTTACTTTCCCAGGGTTACTGTTAGGCTTAGGCCTAGGGCTAGGATTTTTGAAACTAGGAAGCCCTGGGCTCCAGGCACACTGCAGCTGTTCAAGGCATCCCAAGGGGAGTACAAAAGTGCAACAACATGGCATCTTTCACAGCTTTTTCCTTGGCACCATCCCTATACCTAGGCTGATTTATCTGCCTAGGGTTAGGGTTAGGGTTCAGCCTAGGGCTTGGATTTCTTTAACCAGGAAGCCCTGAGTTCCAGGCTTACTTCATCTGCCAAAGGCATCCCAAAGGGAGTGCAGAAGTGCCACAACATGGCTGCTTTCACGGCTTTTTCCTTAGGAAGAACCCTAATACCCGGCTGATTTACCTTCCTAGGGTTACTGTTAGGCTTAGGCCTAGGACTTTTAAAACCAGGAAGCCCTGGGCTCCAGGCACACTGCAGCTGCAAAAGGCATCCCAAGGGGAGCGCAAAAGTGACGCAACTTGGCTGCCACCACTGATATTTCCATGAGACCATCCCGAACCATAGGCTGATTTTCCTTCCTAGGGTTAAGGTTTGAGTTACGCCTAGGGTAAGGGTTCTATTAACCAGAAAGCCCTGAGTTCCAAGAACACAGCAGCTGCGAAGGACTAGCCAAGAAGAGCGCAAAAGTACCACAACATGCCTGCCTCCACAGCTTTTTCCTTGGGGACATGCCTAATTCCTGGCTGATTTGCCTTTCTCGTCTTAGGGTTGGGGTTCGGCCTAGGGCTAGGATTTTTAAAAGCAGGAAGCCCTGAGTTCCAGGCACACTGGAGCTGTGAAAGGCATCCAAAAGGGAGTGCAAAAGTGCCACAACATGGCTGCTTTCACGGCTTTTTCCTTGGCAAGAAGCCTAACATCAGGCTGATTTACTTTCCCAGGGTTACTGTTAGGCTTAGGCCTAGGGCTAGGATTTTTGAAACTAGGAAGCCCTTAGCTCCAGGCACACTGCAGCTGTTCAAGGCATCCCAAGGGGAGTACAAAAGTGCAACAACATGGCAGCTTTCACAGCTTTTTCCTTGGCACCATCCCTATACCTAGGCTGATTTATCTGCCTAGGGTTAGGGTTAGGGTTCAGCCTAGGGCTTGGATTTCTTTAACCAGGAAGCCCTGAGTTCCAGGCTTACTTCATCTGCCAAAGGCATCCCAAAGGGAGTGCAGAAGTGCCACAACATGGCTGCTCTCACGGCTTTTTCCTTGGCAAGAAGCCTAACATCAGGCTGATTTACTTTCCCAGGGTTACTGTTAGGCTTAGGCCTAGGGCTAGGATTTTTGAAACTAGGAAGCCCTTAGCTCCAGGCACACTGCAGCTGTTCAAGGCATCCCAAGGGGAGTACAAAAGTGCAACAACATGGCAGCTTTCACAGCTTTTTCCTTGGCACCATCCCTATACCTAGGCTGGTTTATCTGCCTAGGGTTAGGGTTAGGGTTCAGCCTGGGGCTTGAATTTTTTTAACCAGGAAGCCCTGAGTTCCAGGCTTACTTCATCTGCCAAAGGCATCCCAAAGGGAGTGCAGAAGTGCCACAACATGGCTGCTTTCACGGCTTTTCCCTTAGGAAGAACCCTAATACCCGGCTGATTTACCTTCCTAGGGTTACTGTTAGGCTTAGGCCTAGGACTTTTAAAACCAGGAAGCCCTGGGCTCCAGGCACACTGCAGCTGCAAAAGGCATCCCAAGGGGAGCGCAAAAGTGACGCAACTTGGCTGCCACCACTGATATTTCCATGAGACCATCCCGAACCATAGGCTGATTTTCCTTCCTAGGGTTAAGGTTTGAGTTACGCCTAGGGTAAGGGTTCTATTAACCAGAAAGCCCTGAGTTCCAAGAACACAGCAGCTGCGAAGGACTAGCCAAGAAGAGCGCAAAAGTACCACAACATGCCTGCCTCCACAGCTTTTTCCTTGGGGACATGCCTAAATCCTGGCTGATTTGCCTTTCTCGTCTTAGGGTTGGGGTTCGGCCTAGGGCTAGGATTTTTAAAAGCAGGAAGCCCTGAGTTCCAGGCACACTGGAGCTGTGAAAGGCATCCAAAAGGGAGTGCAAAAGTGCCACAACATGGCTGCTCTCACGGCTTTTTCCTTGGCAAGAAGCCTAACATCAGGCTGATTTACTTTCCCAGGGTTACTGTTAGGCTTAGGCCTAGGGCTAGGATTTTTGAAACTAGGAAGCCCTTAGCTCCAGGCACACTGCAGCTGTTCAAGGCATCCCAAGGGGAGTACAAAAGTGCAACAACATGGCAGCTTTCACAGCTTTTTCCTTGGCACCATCCCTATACCTAGGCTGATTTATCTGCCTAGGGTTAGGGTTAGGGTTCAGCCTAGGGCTTGGATTTCTTTAACCAGGAAGCCCTGAGTTCCAGGCTTACTTCATCTGCCAAAGGCATCCCAAAGGGAGTGCAAAAGTGCCACAACATGGCTGCTCTCACGGCTTTTTCCTTGGCAAGAAGCCTAACATCAGGCTGATTTACTTTCCCAGGGTTACTGTTAGGCTTAGGCCTAGGGCTAGGATTTTTGAAACTAGGAAGCCCTTAGCTCCAGGCACACTGCAGCTGTTCAAGGCATCCCAAGGGGAGTACAAAAGTGCAACAACATGGCAGCTTTCACAGCTTTTTCCTTGGCACCATCCCTATACCTAGGCTGATTTATCTGCCTAGGGTTAGGGTTAGGGTTCAGCCTAGGGCTTGGATTTCTTTAACCAGGAAGCCCTGAGTTCCAGGCTTACTTCATCTGCCAAAGGCATCCCAAAGGGAGTGCAGAAGTGCCACAACATGGCTGCTTTCACGGCTTTTCCCTTAGGAAGAACCCTAATACCCGGCTGATTTACCTTCCTAGGGTTACTGTTAGGCTTAGGCCTAGGACTTTTAAAACCAGGAAGCCCTGGGCTCCAGGCACACTGCAGCTGCAAAAGGCATCCCAAGGGGAGCGCAAAAGTGACGCAACTTGGCTGCCACCACTGATATTTCCATGAGACCATCCCGAACCATAGGCTGATTTTCCTTCCTAGGGTTAAGGTTTGAGTTACGCCTAGGGTAAGGGTCTATTAACCAGAAAGCCCTGAGTTCCAAGAACACAGCAGCTGCGAAGGACTAGCCAAGAAGAGCGCAAAAGTACCACAACATGCCTGCCTCCACAGCTTTTTCCTTGGGGACATGCCTAATTCCTGGCTGATTTGCCTTTCTCGTCTTAGGGTTGGGGTTCGGCCTAGGGCTAGGATTTTTAAAATCAGGAATCCCTGAGTTCCAGGCACACTGGAGCTGTGAAAGGCATCCAAAAGGGAGTGCAAAAGTGCCACAACATGGCTGCTTTCACGGCTTTTTCCTTGGCAAGAAGCCTAACATCAGGCTGATTTACTTTCCCAGGGTTACTGTTAGGCTTAGGCCTAGGGCTAGGATTTTTGAAACTAGGAGGCCCTTAGCTCCAGGCACACTGCAGCTGTTCAAGGCATCCCAAGGGGAGTACAAAAGTGCAACAACATGGCAGCTTTCACAGCTTTTTCCTTGGCACCATCCCTATACCTAGGCTGATTTATCTGCCTAGGGTTAGGGTTAGGGTTCAGCCTAGGGCTTGAATTTTTTTTACCAGGAAGCCCTGAGTTCCAGGCTTACTTCATCTGCCAAAGGCATCCCAAAGGGAGTGCAGAAGTGCCACAACATGGCTGCTCTCACGGCTTTTTCCTTGGCAAGAAGCCTAACATCAGGCTGATTTACTTTCCCAGGGTTACTGTTAGGCTTAGGCCTAGGGCTAGGATTTTTGAAACTAGGAAGCCCTTAGCTCCAGGCACACTGCAGCTGTTCAAGGCATCCCAAGGGGAGTACAAAAGTGCAACAACATGGCAGCTTTCACAGCTTTTTCCTTGGCACCATCCCTATACCTAGGCTGGTTTATCTGCCTAGGGTTAGGGTTAGGGTTCAGCCTAGGGCTTGAATTTTTTTAACCAGGAAGCCCTGAGTTCCAGGCTTACTTCATCTGCCAAAGGCATCCCAAAGGGAGTGCAGAAGTGCCACAACATGGCTGCTTTCACGGCTTTTCCCTTAGGAAGAACCCTAATACCCGGCTGATTTACCTTCCTAGGGTTACTGTTAGGCTTAGGCCTAGGACTTTTAAAACCAGGAAGCCCTGGGCTCCAGGCACACTGCAGCTGCGAAAGGCATCCCAAGGGGAGCGCAAAAGTGACGCAACTTGGCTGCCACCACTGATATTTCCATGAGACCATCCCGAACCATAGGCTGATTTTCCTTCCTAGGGTTAAGGTTTGAGTTATGCCTAGGGTAAGGGTTCTATTAACCAGAAAGCCCTGAGTTCCAAGAACACAGCAGCTGCGAAGGACTAGCCAAGAAGAGCGCAAAAGTACCACAACATGCCTGCCTCCACAGCTTTTTCCTTGGGGACATGCCTAATTCCTGGCTGATTTGCCTTTCTCGTCTTAGGGTTGGGGTTCGGCCTAGGGCTAGGATTTTTAAAAGCAGGAAGCCCTGAGTTCCAGGCACACTGGAGCTGTGAAAGGCATCCCAAAGGGAGTGCAAAAGTGCCACAACATGGCTGCTTTCACGGCTTTTTCCTTGGCAAGAAGCCTAACATCAGGCTGATTTACTTTCCCAGGGTTACTGTTAGGCTTAGGCCTAGGGCTAGGATTTTTGAAACTAGGAAGCCCTTAGCTCCAGGCACACTGCAGCTGTTCAAGGCATCCCAAGGGGAGTACAAAAGTGCAACAACATGGCAGCTTTCACAGCTTTTTCCTTGGCACCATCCCTATACCTAGGCTGATTTATCTGCCTAGGGTTAGGGTTAGGGTTCAGCCTAGGGCTTGGATTTCTTTAACCAGGAAGCCCTGAGTTCCAGGCTTACTTCATCTGCCAAAGGCATCCCAAAGGGAGTGCAGAAGTGCCACAACATGGCTGCTCTCACGGCTTTTTCCTTGGCAAGAAGCCTAACATCAGGCTGATTTACTTTCCCAGGGTTACTGTTAGGCTTAGGCCTAGGGCTAGGATTTTTGAAACTAGGAAGCCCTTAGCTCCAGGCACACTGCAGCTGTTCAAGGCATCCCAAGGGGAGTACAAAAGTGCAACAACATGGCAGCTTTCACAGCTTTTTCCTTGGCACCATCCCTATACCTAGGCTGGTTTATCTGCCTAGGGTTAGGGTTAGGGTTCAGCCTAGGGCTTGAATTTTTTTAACCAGGAAGCCCTGAGTTCCAGGCTTACTTCATCTGCCAAAGGCATCCCAAAGGGAGTGCAGAAGTGCCACAACATGGCTGCTTTCACGGCTTTTCCCTTAGGAAGAACCCTAATACCCGGCTGATTTACCTTCCTAGGGTTACTGTTAGACTTAGGCCTAGGACTTTTAAAACCAGGAAGCCCTGGGCTCCAGGCACACTGCAGCTGCGAAAGGCATCCCAAGGGGAGCGCAAAAGTGACGCAACTTGGCTGCCACCACTGATATTTCCATGAGACCATCCCGAACCATAGGCTGATTTTCCTTCCTAGGGTTAAGGTTTGAGTTACGCCTAGGGTAAGGGTTCTATTAACCAGAAAGCCCTGAGTTCCAAGAACACAGCAGCTGCGAAGGACTAGCCAAGAAGAGCGCAAAAGTACCACAACATGCCTGCCTCCACAGCTTTTTCCTTGGGGACATGCCTAATTCCTGGCTGATTTGCCTTTCTCGTCTTAGGGTTGGGGTTCGGCCTAGGGCTAGGATTTTTAAAAGCAGGAAGCCCTGAGTTCCAGGCACACTGGAGCTGTGAAAGGCATCCAAAAGGGAGTGCAAAAGTGCCACAACATGGCTGCTTTCACGGCTTTTTCCTTGGCAAGAAGCCTAACATCAGGCTGATTTACTTTCCCAGGGTTACTGTTAGGCTTAGGCCTAGGGCTAGGATTTTTGAAACTAGGAAGCCCTTAGCTCCAGGCACACTGCAGCTGTTCAAGGCATCCCAAGGGGAGTACAAAAGTGCAACAACATGGCAGCTTTCACAGCTTTTTCCTTGGCACCATCCCTATACCTAGGCTGATTTATCTGCCTAGGGTTAGGGTTAGGGTTCAGCCTAGGGCTTGGATTTCTTTAACCAGGAAGCCCTGAGTTCCAGGCTTACTTCATCTGCCAAAGGCATCCCAAAGGGAGTGCAGAAGTGCCACAACATGGCTGCTTTCACGGCTTTTCCCTTAGGAAGAACCCTAATACCCGGCTGATTTACCTTCCTAGGGTTACTGTTAGGCTTAGGCCTAGGACTTTTAAAACCAGGAAGCCCTGGGCTCCAGGCACACTGCAGCTGCAAAAGGCATCCCAAGGGGAGCGCAAAAGTGACGCAACTTGGCTGCCACCACTGATATTTCCATGAGACCATCCCGAACCATAGGCTGATTTTCCTTCCTAGGGTTAAGGTTTGAGTTACGCCTAGGGTAAGGGTCTATTAACCAGAAAGCCCTGAGTTCCAAGAACACAGCAGCTGCGAAGGACTAGCCAAGAAGAGCGCAAAAGTACCACAACATGCCTGCCTCCACAGCTTTTTCCTTGGGGACATGCCTAATTCCTGGCTGATTTGCCTTTCTCGTCTTAGGGTTGGGGTTCGGCCTAGGGCTAGGATTTTTAAAATCAGGAATCCCTGAGTTCCAGGCACACTGGAGCTGTGAAAGGCATCCAAAAGGGAGTGCAAAAGTGCCACAACATGGCTGCTTTCACGGCTTTTTCCTTGGCAAGAAGCCTAACATCAGGCTGATTTACTTTCCCAGGGTTACTGTTAGGCTTAGGCCTAGGGCTAGGATTTTTGAAACTAGGAGGCCCTTAGCTCCAGGCACACTGCAGCTGTTCAAGGCATCCCAAGGGGAGTACAAAAGTGCAACAACATGGCAGCTTTCACAGCTTTTTCCTTGGCACCATCCCTATACCTAGGCTGATTTATCTGCCTAGGGTTAGGGTTAGGGTTCAGCCTAGGGCTTGAATTTTTTTTACCAGGAAGCCCTGAGTTCCAGGCTTACTTCATCTGCCAAAGGCATCCCAAAGGGAGTGCAGAAGTGCCACAACATGGCTGCTCTCACGGCTTTTTCCTTGGCAAGAAGCCTAACATCAGGCTGATTTACTTTCCCAGGGTTACTGTTAGGCTTAGGCCTAGGGCTAGGATTTTTGAAACTAGGAAGCCCTTAGCTCCAGGCACACTGCAGCTGTTCAAGGCATCCCAAGGGGAGTACAAAAGTGCAACAACATGGCAGCTTTCACAGCTTTTTCCTTGGCACCATCCCTATACCTAGGCTGGTTTATCTGCCTAGGGTTAGGGTTAGGGTTCAGCCTAGGGCTTGAATTTTTTTAACCAGGAAGCCCTGAGTTCCAGGCTTACTTCATCTGCCAAAGGCATCCCAAAGGGAGTGCAGAAGTGCCACAACATGGCTGCTTTCACGGCTTTTCCCTTAGGAAGAACCCTAATACCCGGCTGATTTACCTTCCTAGGGTTACTGTTAGGCTTAGGCCTAGGACTTTTAAAACCAGGAAGCCCTGGGCTCCAGGCACACTGCAGCTGCGAAAGGCATCCCAAGGGGAGCGCAAAAGTGACGCAACTTGGCTGCCACCACTGATATTTCCATGAGACCATCCCGAACCATAGGCTGATTTTCCTTCCTAGGGTTAAGGTTTGAGTTATGCCTAGGGTAAGGGTTCTATTAACCAGAAAGCCCTGAGTTCCAAGAACACAGCAGCTGCGAAGGACTAGCCAAGAAGAGCGCAAAAGTACCACAACATGCCTGCCTCCACAGCTTTTTCCTTGGGGACATGCCTAATTCCTGGCTGATTTGCCTTTCTCGTCTTAGGGTTGGGGTTCGGCCTAGGGCTAGGATTCTTAAAAGCAGGAAGCCCTGAGTTCCAGGCACACTGGAGCTGTGAAAGGCATCCCAAAGGGAGTGCAAAAGTGCCACAACATGGCTGCTTTCACGGCTTTTTCCTTGGCAAGACGCCTAACATCAGGCTGATTTACTTTCCCAGGGTTACTGTTAGGCTTAGGCCTAGGGCTAGGATTTTTGAAACTAGGAAGCCCTTAGCTCCAGGCACACTGCAGCAGTTCAAGGCATCCCAAGGGGAGTACAAAAGTGCAACAACATGGCAGCTTTCACAGCTTTTTCCTTGGCACCATCCCTATACCTAGGCTGATTTATCTGCCTAGGGTTAGGGTTAGGGTTCAGCCTAGGGCTTGGATTTCTTTAACCAGGAAGCCCTGAGTTCCAGGCTTACTTCATCTGCCAAAGGCATCCCAAAGGGAGTGCAGAAGTGCCACAACATGGCTGCTCTCACGGCTTTTTCCTTGGCAAGAAGCCTAACATCAGGCTGATTTACTTTCCCAGGGTTACTGTTAGGCTTAGGCCTAGGGCTAGGATTTTTGAAACTAGGAAGCCCTTAGCTCCAGGCACACTGCAGCTGTTCAAGGCATCCCAAGGGGAGTACAAAAGTGCAACAACATGGCAGCTTTCACAGCTTTTTCCTTGGCACCATCCCTATACCTAGGCTGGTTTATCTGCCTAGGGTTAGGGTTAGGGTTCAGCCTAGGGCTTGAATTTTTTTAACCAGGAAGCCCTGAGTTCCAGGCTTACTTCATCTGCCAAAGGCATCCCAAAGGGAGTGCAGAAGTGCCACAACATGGCTGCTTTCACGGCTTTTCCCTTAGGAAGAACCCTAATACCCGGCTGATTTACCTTCCTAGGGTTACTGTTAGACTTAGGCCTAGGACTTTTAAAACCAGGAAGCCCTGGGCTCCAGGCACACTGCAGCTGCGAAAGGCATCCCAAGGGGAGCGCAAAAGTGACGCAACTTGGCTGCCACCACTGATATTTCCATGAGACCATCCCGAACCATAGGCTGATTTTCCTTCCTAGGGTTAAGGTTTGAGTTACGCCTAGGGTAAGGGTTCTATTAACCAGAAAGCCCTGAGTTCCAAGAACACAGCAGCTGCGAAGGACTAGCCAAGAAGAGCGCAAAAGTACCACAACATGCCTGCCTCCACAGCTTTTTCCTTGGGGACATGCCTAATTCCTGGCTGATTTGCCTTTCTCGTCTTAGGGTTGGGGTTCGGCCTAGGGCTAGGATTTTTAAAAGCAGGAAGCCCTGAGTTCCAGGCACACTGGAGCTGTGAAAGGCATCCAAAAGGGAGTGCAAAAGTGCCACAACATGGCTGCTTTCACGGCTTTTTCCTTGGCAAGAAGCCTAACATCAGGCTGATTTACTTTCCCAGGGTTACTGTTAGGCTTAGGCCTAGGGCTAGGATTTTTGAAACTAGGAAGCCCTTAGCTCCAGGCACACTGCAGCTGTTCAAGGCATCCCAAGGGGAGTACAAAAGTGCAACAACATGGCAGCTTTCACAGCTTTTTCCTTGGCACCATCCCTATACCTAGGCTGATTTATCTGCCTAGGGTTAGGGTTAGGGTTCAGCCTAGGGCTTGGATTTCTTTAACCAGGAAGCCCTGAGTTCCAGGCTTACTTCATCTGCCAAAGGCATCCCAAAGGGAGTGCAGAAGTGCCACAACATGGCTGCTCTCACGGCTTTTTCCTTGGCAAGAAGCCTAACATCAGGCTGATTTACTTTCCCAGGGTTACTGTTAGGCTTAGGCCTAGGGCTAGGATTTTTGAAACTAGGAAGCCCTTAGCTCCAGGCACACTGCAGCTGTTCAAGGCATCCCAAGGGGAGTACAAAAGTGCAACAACATGGCAGCTTTCACAGCGTTTTCCTTGGCACCATCCCTATACCTAGGCTGGTTTATCTGCCTAGGGTTAGGGTTAGGGTTCAGCCTAGGGCTTGAATTTTTTTAACCAGGAAGCCCTGAGTTCCAGGCTTACTTCATCTGCCAAAGGCATCCCAAAGGGAGTGCAGAAGTGCCACAACATGGCTGCTTTCACGGCTTTTCCCTTAGGAAGAACCCTAATACCCGGCTGATTTACCTTCCTAGGGTTACTGTTAGACTTAGGCCTAGGACTTTTAAAACCAGGAAGCCCTGGGCTCCAGGCACACTGCAGCTGCGAAAGGCATCCCAAGGGGAGCGCAAAAGTGACGCAACTTGGCTGCCACCACTGATATTTCCATGAGACCATCCCGAACCATAGGCTGATTTTCCTTCCTAGGGTTAAGGTTTGAGTTACGCCTAGGGTAAGGGTTCTATTAACCAGAAAGCCCTGAGTTCCAAGAACACAGCAGCTGCGAAGGACTAGCCAAGAAGAGCGCAAAAGTACCACAACATGCCTGCCTCCACAGCTTTTTCCTTGGGGACATGCCTAATTCCTGGCTGATTTGCCTTTCTCGTCTTAGGGTTGGGGTTCGGCCTAGGGCTAGGATTTTTAAAAGCAGGAAGCCCTGAGTTCCAGGCACACTGGAGCTGTGAAAGGCATCCAAAAGGGAGTGCAAAAGTGCCACAACATGGCTGCTTTCACGGCTTTTTCCTTGGCAAGAAGCCTAACATCAGGCTGATTTACTTTCCCAGGGTTACTGTTAGGCTTAGGCCTAGGGCTAGGATTTTTGAAACTAGGAAGCCCTTAGCTCCAGGCACACTGCAGCTGTTCAAGGCATCCCAAGGGGAGTACAAAAGTGCAACAACATGGCAGCTTTCACAGCTTTTTCCTTGGCACCATCCCTATACCTAGGCTGATTTATCTGCCTAGGGTTAGGGTTAGGGTTCAGCCTAGGGCTTGGATTTCTTTAACCAGGAAGCCCTGAGTTCCAGGCTTACTTCATCTGCCAAAGGCATCCCAAAGGGAGTGCAGAAGTGCCACAACATGGCTGCTTTCACGGCTTTTCCCTTAGGAAGAACCCTAATACCCGGCTGATTTACCTTCCTAGGGTTACTGTTAGGCTTAGGCCTAGGACTTTTAAAACCAGGAAGCCCTGGGCTCCAGGCACACTGCAGCTGCGAAAGGCATCCCAAGGGGAGCCCAAAAGTGACGCAACTTGGCTGCCACCACTGATATTTCCATGAGACCATCCCGAACCATAGGCTGATTTTCCTTCCTAGGGTTAAGGTTTGAGTTACGCCTAGGGTAAGGGTTCTATTAACCAGAAAGCCCTGAGTTCCAAGAACACAGCAGCTGCGAAGGACTAGCCAAGAAGAGCGCAAAAGTACCACAACATGCCTGCCTCCACAGCTTTTTCCTTGGGGACATGCCTAATTCCTGGCTGATTTGCCTTTCTCGTCTTAGGGTTGGGGTTCGGCCTAGGGCTAGGATTTTTAAAAGCAGGAAGCCCTGAGTTCCAGGCACACTGGAGCTGTGAAAGGCATCCAAAAGGGAGTGCAAAAGTGCCACAACATGGCTGCTTTCACGGCTTTTTCCTTGGCAAGAAGCCTAACATCAGGCTGATTTACTTTCCCAGGGTTACTGTTAGGCTTAGGCCTAGGGCTAGGATTTTTGAAACTAGGAAGCCCTTAGCTCCAGGCACACTGCAGCTGTTCAAGGCATCCCAAGGGGAGTACAAAAGTGCAACAACATGGCAGCTTTCACAGCTTTTTCCTTGGCACCATCCCTATACCTAGGCTGATTTATCTGCCTAGGGTTAGGGTTAGGGTTCAGCCTAGGGCTTGGATTTCTTTAACCAGGAAGCCCTGAGTTCCAGGCTTACTTCATCTGCCAAAGGCATCCCAAAGGGAGTGCAGAAGTGCCACAACATGGCTGCTTTCACGGCTTTTCCCTTAGGAAGAACCCTAATACCCGGCTGATTTACCTTCCTAGGGTTACTGTTAGGCTTAGGCCTAGGACTTTTAAAACCAGGAAGCCCTGGGCTCCAGGCACACTGCAGCTGCGAAAGGCATCCCAAGGGGAGCCCAAAAGTGACGCAACTTGGCTGCCACCACTGATATTTCCATGAGACCATCCCGAACCATAGGCTGATTTTCCTTCCTAGGGTTAAGGTTTGAGTTACGCCTAGGGTAAGGGTTCTATTAACCAGAAAGCCCTGAGTTCCAAGAACACAGCAGCTGCGAAGGACTAGCCAAGAAGAGCGCAAAAGTACCACAACATGCCTGCCTCCACAGCTTTTTCCTTGGGGACATGCCTAATTCCTGGCTGATTTGCCTTTCTCGTCTTAGGGTTGGGGTTCGGCCTAGGGCTAGGATTTTTAAAAGCAGGAAGCCCTGAGTTCCAGGCACACTGGAGCTGTGAAAGGCATCCAAAAGGGAGTGCAAAAGTGCCACAACATGGCTGCTTTCACGGCTTTTTCCTTGGCAAGAAGCCTAACATCAGGCTGATTTACTTTCCCAGGGTTACTGTTAGGCTTAGGCCTAGGGCTAGGATTTTTGAAACTAGGAAGCCCTTAGCTCCAGGCACACTGCAGCTGTTCAAGGCATCCCAAGGGGAGTACAAAAGTGCAACAACATGGCAGCTTTCACAGCTTTTTCCTTGGCACCATCCCTATACCTAGGCTGATTTATCTGCCTAGGGTTAGGGTTAGGGTTCAGCCTAGGGCTTGGATTTCTTTAACCAGGAAGCCCTGAGTTCCAGGCTTACTTCATCTGCCAAAGGCATCCCAAAGGGAGTGCAGAAGTGCCACAACATGGCTGCTCTCACGGCTTTTTCCTTGGCAAGATGCCTAACATCAGGCTGATTTACTTTCCCAGGGTTACTGTTAGGCTTAGGCCTAGGGCTAGGATTTTTGAAACTAGGAAGCCCTGGGCTCCAGGCACACTGCAGCTGTTCAAGGCATCCCAAGGGGAGTATAAAAGTGCAACAACATGGCAGCTTTCACAGCTTTTTCCTTGGCACCATCCCTATACCTAGGCTGGTTTATCTGCCTAGGGTTAGGGTTAGGGTTCAGCCTAGGGCTTGAATTTTTTTAACCAGGAAGCCCTGAGTTCCAGGCTTACTTCATCTGCCAAAGGCATCCCAAAGGGAGTGCAGAAGTGCCACAACATGGCTGCTTTCACGGCTTTTCCCTTAGGAAGAACCCTAATACCCGGCTGATTTACCTTCCTAGGGTTACTGTTAGGCTTAGGCCTAGGACTTTTAAAACCAGGAAGCCCTGGGCTCCAGGCACACTGCAGCTGCGAAAGGCATCCCAAGGGGAGCGCAAAAGTGATGCAACTTGGCTGCCACCACTGATATTTCCATGAGACCATCCCGAACCATAGGCTGATTTTCCTTCCTAGGGTTAAGGTTTGAGTTACGCCTAGGGTAAGGGTTCTATTAACCAGAAAGCCCTGAGTTCCAAGAACACAGCAGCTGCGAAGGACTAGCCAAGAAGAGCGCAAAAGTACCACAACATGCCTGCCTCCACAGCTTTTTCCTTGGGGACATGCCTAATTCCTGGCTGATTTGCCTTTCTCGTCTTAGGGTTGGGGTTCGGCCTAGGGCTAGGATTTTTAAAAGCAGGAAGCCCTGAGTTCCAGGCACACTGGAGCTGTGAAAGGCATCCAAAAGGGAGTGCAAAAGTGCCACAACATGGCTGCTTTCACGGCTTTTTCCTTGGCAAGAAGCCTAACATCAGGCTGATTTACTTTCCCAGGGTTACTGTTAGGCTTAGGCCTAGGGCTAGGATTTTTGAAACTAGGAAGCCCTTAGCTCCAGGCACACTGCAGCTGTTCAAGGCATCCCAAGGGGAGTACAAAAGTGCAACAACATGGCAGCTTTCACAGCTTTTTCCTTGGCACCATCCCTATACCTAGGCTGATTTATCTGCCTAGGGTTAGGGTTAGGGTTCAGCCTAGGGCTTGGATTTCTTTAACCAGGAAGCCCTGAGTTCCAGGCTTACTTCATCTGCCAAAGGCATCCCAAAGGGAGTGCAGAAGTGCCACAACATGGCTGCTTTCACGGCTTTTCCCTTAGGAAGAACCCTAATACCCGGCTGATTTACCTTCCTAGGGTTACTGTTAGGCTTAGGCCTAGGACTTTTAAAACCAGGAAGCCCTGGGCTCCAGGCACACTGCAGCTGCAAAAGGCATCCCAAGGGGAGCGCAAAAGTGACGCAACTTGGCTGCCACCACTGATATTTCCATGAGACCATCCCGAACCATAGGCTGATTTTCCTTCCTAGGGTTAAGGTTTGAGTTACGCCTAGGGTAAGGGTCTATTAACCAGAAAGCCCTGAGTTCCAAGAACACAGCAGCTGCGAAGGACTAGCCAAGAAGAGCGCAAAAGTACCACAACATGCCTGCCTCCACAGCTTTTTCCTTGGGGACATGCCTAATTCCTGGCTGATTTGCCTTTCTCGTCTTAGGGTTGGGGTTCGGCCTAGGGCTAGGATTTTTAAAATCAGGAAGCCCTGAGTTCCAGGCACACTGGAGCTGTGAAAGGCATCCAAAAGGGAGTGCAAAAGTGCCACAACATGGCTGCTTTCACGGCTTTTTCCTTGGCAAGAAGCCTAACATCAGGCTGATTTACTTTCCCAGGGTTACTGTTAGGCTTAGGCCTAGGGCTAGGATTTTTGAAACTAGGAGGCCCTTAGCTCCAGGCACACTGCAGCTGTTCAAGGCATCCCAAGGGGAGTACAAAAGTGCAACAACATGGCAGCTTTCACAGCTTTTTCCTTGGCACCATCCCTATACCTAGGCTGATTTATCTGCCTAGGGTTAGGGTTAGGGTTCAGCCTAGGGCTTGAATTTTTTTTACCAGGAAGCCCTGAGTTCCAGGCTTACTTCATCTGCCAAAGGCATCCCAAAGGGAGTGCAGAAGTGCCACAACATGGCTGCTTTCACGGCTTTTCCCTTAGGAAGAACCCTAATACCCGGCTGATTTACCTTCCTAGGGTTACTGTTAGGCTTAGGCCTAGGACTTTTAAAACCAGGAAGCCCTGGGCTCCAGGCACACTGCAGCTGCAAAAGGCATCCCAAGGGGAGCGCAAAAGTGACGCAACTTGGCTGCCACCACTGATATTTCCATGAGACCATCCCGAACCATAGGCTGATTTTCCTTCCTAGGGTTAAGGTTTGAGTTACGCCTAGGGTAAGGGTCTATTAACCAGAAAGCCCTGAGTTCCAAGAACACAGCAGCTGCGAAGGACTAGCCAAGAAGAGCGCAAAAGTACCACAACATGCCTGCCTCCACAGCTTTTTCCTTGGGGACATGCCTAATTCCTGGCTGATTTGCCTTTCTCGTCTTAGGGTTGGGGTTCGGCCTAGGGCTAGGATTTTTAAAAGCAGGAAGCCCGGAGTTCCAGGCACACTGCAGCTGTGAAAGGCATCCAAAAGGGAGTGCAAAAGTGCCACTACATGGCTGCTTTCACGGCTTTTTCCTTGGCAAGAAACCTAACATCAGGCTGATTTACTTTCCCAGGGTTACTGTTAGGCTTAGGCCTAGGGCTAGGATTTTTGAAACTAGGAAGCCCTGGGCTCCAGGCACACTGCAGCTGTTCAAGGCATCCCAAGGGGAGTACAAAAGTGCAACAACATGGCATCTTTCACAGCTTTTTCCTTGGCACCATCCCTATACCTAGGCTGATTTATCTGCCTAGGGTTAGGGTTAGGGTTCAGCCTAGGGCTTGGATTTCTTTAACCAGGAAGCCCTGAGTTCCAGGCTTACTTCATCTGCCAAAGGCATCCCAAAGGGAGTGCAGAAGTGCCACAACATGGCTGCTCTCACGGCTTTTTCCTTGGCAAGAAGCCTAACATCAGGCTGATTTACTTTCCCAGGGTTACTGTTAGGCTTAGGCCTAGGGCTAGGATTTTTGAAACTAGGAAGCCCTTAGCTCCAGGCACACTGCAGCTGTTCAAGGCATCCCAAGGGGAGTACAAAAGTGCAACAACATGGCAGCTTTCACAGCTTTTTCCTTGGCACCATCCCTATACCTAGGCTGGTTTATCTGCCTAGGGTTAGGGTTAGGGTTCAGCCTAGGGCTTGAATTTTTTTAACCAGGAAGCCCTGAGTTCCAGGCTTACTTCATCTGCCAAAGGCATCCCAAAGGGAGTGCAGAAGTGCCACAACATGGCTGCTTTCACGGCTTTTCCCTTAGGAAGAACCCTAATACCCGGCTGATTTACCTTCCTAGGGTTACTGTTAGACTTAGGCCTAGGACTTTTAAAACCAGGAAGCCCTGGGCTCCAGGCACACTGCAGCTGCGAAAGGCATCCCAAGGGGAGCGCAAAAGTGACGCAACTTGGCTGCCACCACTGATATTTCCATGAGACCATCCCGAACCATAGGCTGATTTTCCTTCCTAGGGTTAAGGTTTGAGTTACGCCTAGGGTAAGGGTTCTATTAACCAGAAAGCCCTGAGTTCCAAGAACACAGCAGCTGCGAAGGACTAGCCAAGAAGAGCGCAAAAGTACCACAACATGCCTGCCTCCACAGCTTTTTCCTTGGGGACATGCCTAATTCCTGGCTGATTTGCCTTTCTCGTCTTAGGGTTGGGGTTCGGCCTAGGGCTAGGATTTTTAAAATCAGGAATCCCTGAGTTCCAGGCACACTGGAGCTGTGAAAGGCATCCAAAAGGGAGTGCAAAAGTGCCACAACATGGCTGCTTTCACGGCTTTTTCCTTGGCAAGAAGCCTAACATCAGGCTGATTTACTTTCCCAGGGTTACTGTTAGGCTTAGGCCTAGGGCTAGGATTTTTGAAACTAGGAGGCCCTTAGCTCCAGGCACACTGCAGCTGTTCAAGGCATCCCAAGGGGAGTACAAAAGTGCAACAACATGGCAGCTTTCACAGCTTTTTCCTTGGCACCATCCCTATACCTAGGCTGATTTATCTGCCTAGGGTTAGGGTTAGGGTTCAGCCTAGGGCTTGAATTTTTTTTACCAGGAAGCCCTGAGTTCCAGGCTTACTTCATCTGCCAAAGGCATCCCAAAGGGAGTGCAGAAGTGCCACAACATGGCTGCTTTCACGGCTTTTCCCTTAGGAAGAACCCTAATACCCGGCTGATTTACCTTCCTAGGGTTACTGTTAGGCTTAGGCCTAGGACTTTTAAAACCAGGAAGCCCTGGGCTCCAGGCACACTGCAGCTGCAAAAGGCATCCCAAGGGGAGCGCAAAAGTGACGCAACTTGGCTGCCACCACTGATATTTCCATGAGACCATCCCGAACCATAGGCTGATTTTCCTTCCTAGGGTTAAGGTTTGAGTTACGCCTAGGGTAAGGGTCTATTAACCAGAAAGCCCTGAGTTCCAAGAACACAGCAGCTGCGAAGGACTAGCCAAGAAGAGCGCAAAAGTACCACAACATGCCTGCCTCCACAGCTTTTTCCTTGGGGACATGCCTAATTCCTGGCTGATTTGCCTTTCTCGTCTTAGGGTTGGGGTTCGGCCTAGGGCTAGGATTTTTAAAAGCAGGAAGCCCTGAGTTCCAGGCACACTGCAGCTGTGAAAGGCATCCAAAAGGGAGTGCAAAAGTGCCACTACATGGCTGCTTTCACGGCTTTTTCCTTGGCAAGAAACCTAACATCAGGCTGATTTACTTTCCCAGGGTTACTGTTAGGCTTAGGCCTAGGGCTAGGATTTTTGAAACTAGGAAGCCCTGGGCTCCAGGCACACTGCAGCTGTTCAAGGCATCCCAAGGGGAGTACAAAAGTGCAACAACATGGCATCTTTCACAGCTTTTTCCTTGGCACCATCCCTATACCTAGGCTGATTTATCTGCCTAGGGTTAGGGTTAGGGTTCAGCCTAGGGCTTGGATTTCTTTAACCAGGAAGCCCTGAGTTCCAGGCTTACTTCATCTGCCAAAGGCATCCCAAAGGGAGTGCAGAAGTGCCACAACATGGCTGCTCTCACGGCTTTTTCCTTGGCAAGAAGCCTAACATCAGGCTGATTTACTTTCCCAGGGTTACTGTTAGGCTTAGGCCTAGGGCTAGGATTTTTGAAACTAGGAAGCCCTTAGCTCCAGGCACACTGCAGCTGTTCAAGGCATCCCAAGGGGAGTACAAAAGTGCAACAACATGGCAGCTTTCACAGCTTTTTCCTTGGCACCATCCCTATACCTAGGCTGGTTTATCTGCCTAGGGTTAGGGTTAGGGTTCAGCCTAGGGCTTGAATTTTTTTAACCAGGAAGCCCTGAGTTCCAGGCTTACTTCATCTGCCAAAGGCATCCCAAAGGGAGTGCAGAAGTGCCACAACATGGCTGCTTTCACGGCTTTTCCCTTAGGAAGAACCCTAATACCCGGCTGATTTACCTTCCTAGGGTTACTGTTAGACTTAGGCCTAGGACTTTTAAAACCAGGAAGCCCTGGGCTCCAGGCACACTGCAGCTGCGAAAGGCATCCCAAGGGGAGCGCAAAAGTGACGCAACTTGGCTGCCACCACTGATATTTCCATGAGACCATCCCGAACCATAGGCTGATTTTCCTTCCTAGGGTTAAGGTTTGAGTTACGCCTAGGGTAAGGGTTCTATTAACCAGAAAGCCCTGAGTTCCAAGAACACAGCAGCTGCGAAGGACTAGCCAAGAAGAGCGCAAAAGTACCACAACATGCCTGCCTCCACAGCTTTTTCCTTGGGGACATGCCTAATTCCTGGCTGATTTGCCTTTCTCGTCTTAGGGTTGGGGTTCGGCCTAGGGCTAGGATTTTTAAAAGCAGGAAGCCCTGAGTTCCAGGCACACTGGAGCTGTGAAAGGCATCCAAAAGGGAGTGCAAAAGTGCCACAACATGGCTGCTTTCACGGCTTTTTCCTTGGCAAGAAGCCTAACATCAGGCTGATTTACTTTCCCAGGGTTACTGTTAGGCTTAGGCCTAGGGCTAGGATTTTTGAAACTAGGAAGCCCTTAGCTCCAGGCACACTGCAGCTGTTCAAGGCATCCCAAGGGGAGTACAAAAGTGCAACAACATGGCAGCTTTCACAGCTTTTTCCTTGGCACCATCCCTATACCTAGGCTGATTTATCTGCCTAGGGTTAGGGTTAGGGTTCAGCCTAGGGCTTGGATTTCTTTAACCAGGAAGCCCTGAGTTCCAGGCTTACTTCATCTGCCAAAGGCATCCCAAAGGGAGTGCAGAAGTGCCACAACATGGCTGCTCTCACGGCTTTTTCCTTGGCAAGAAGCCTAACATCAGGCTGATTTACTTTCCCAGGGTTACTGTTAGGCTTAGGCCTAGGGCTAGGATTTTTGAAACTAGGAAGCCCTTAGCTCCAGGCACACTGCAGCTGTTCAAGGCATCCCAAGGGGAGTACAAAAGTGCAACAACATGGCAGTTTTCACAGCGTTTTCCTTGGCACCATCCCTATACCTAGGCTGGTTTATCTGCCTAGGGTTAGGGTTAGGGTTCAGCCTAGGGCTTGAATTTTTTTAACCAGGAAGCCCTGAGTTCCAGGCTTACTTCATCTGCCAAAGGCATCCCAAAGGGAGTGCAGAAGTGCCACAACATGGCTGCTTTCACGGCTTTTCCCTTAGGAAGAACCCTAATACCCGGCTGATTTACCTTCCTAGGGTTACTGTTAGGCTTAGGCCTAGGACTTTTAAAACCAGGAAGCCCTGGGCTCCAGGCACACTGCAGCTGCGAAAGGCATCCCAAGGGGAGGGCAAAAGTGACGCAACTTGGCTGCCACCACTGATATTTCCATGAGACCATCCCGAACCATAGGCTGATTTTCCTTCCTAGGGTTAAGGTTTGAGTTACGCCTAGGGTAAGGGTTCTATTAACCAGAAAGCCCTGAGTTCCAAGAACACAGCAGCTGCGAAGGACTAGCCAAGAAGAGCGCAAAAGTACCACAACATGCCTGCCTCCACAGCTTTTTCCTTGGGGACATGCCTAATTCCTGGCTGATTTGCCTTTCTCGTCTTAGGGTTGGGGTTCGGCCTAGGGCTAGGATTTTTAAAAGCAGGAAGCCCTGAGTTCCAGGCACACTGGAGCTGTGAAAGGCATCCAAAAGGGAGTGCAAAAGTGCCACAACATGGCTGCTTTCACGGCTTTTTCCTTGGCAAGAAGCCTAACATCAGGCTGATTTACTTTCCCAGGGTTACTGTTAGGCTTAGGCCTAGGGCTAGGATTTTTGAAACTAGGAAGCCCTTAGCTCCAGGCACACTGCAGCTGTTCAAGGCATCCCAAGGGGAGTACAAAAGTGCAACAACATGGCAGCTTTCACAGCTTTTTCCTTGGCACCATCCCTATACCTAGGCTGATTTATCTGCCTAGGGTTAGGGTTAGGGTTCAGCCTAGGGCTTGGATTTCTTTAACCAGGAAGCCCTGAGTTCCAGGCTTACTTCATCTGCCAAAGGCATCCCAAAGGGAGTGCAGAAGTGCCACAACATGGCTGCTTTCACGGCTTTTCCCTTAGGAAGAACCCTAATACCCGGCTGATTTACCTTCCTAGGGTTACTGTTAGGCTTAGGCCTAGGACTTTTAAAACCAGGAAGCCCTGGGCTCCAGGCACACTGCAGCTGCGAAAGGCATCCCAAGGGGAGCCCAAAAGTGACGCAACTTGGCTGCCACCACTGATATTTCCATGAGACCATCCCGAACCATAGGCTGATTTTCCTTCCTAGGGTTAAGGTTTGAGTTACGCCTAGGGTAAGGGTCTATTAACCAGAAAGCCCTGAGTTCCAAGAACACAGCAGCTGCGAAGGACTAGCCAAGAAGAGCGCAAAAGTACCACAACATGCCTGCCTCCACAGCTTTTTCCTTGGGGACATGCCTAATTCCTGGCTGATTTGCCTTTCTCGTCTTAGGGTTGGGGTTCGGCCTAGGGCTAGGATTTTTAAAATCAGGAATCCCTGAGTTCCAGGCACACTGGAGCTGTGAAAGGCATCCAAAAGGGAGTGCAAAAGTGCCACAACATGGCTGCTTTCACGGCTTTTTCCTTGGCAAGAAGCCTAACATCAGGCTGATTTACTTTCCCAGGGTTACTGTTAGGCTTAGGCCTAGGGCTAGGATTTTTGAAACTAGGAAGCCCTTAGCTCCAGGCACACTGCAGCTGTTCAAGGCATCCCAAGGGGAGTACAAAAGTGCAACAACATGGCAGCTTTCACAGCTTTTTCCTTGGCACCATCCCTATACCTAGGCTGATTTATCTGCCTAGGGTTAGGGTTAGGGTTCAGCCTAGGGCTTGGATTTCTTTAACCAGGAAGCCCTGAGTTCCAGGCTTACTTCATCTGCCAAAGGCATCCCAAAGGGAGTGCAGAAGTGCCACAACATGGCTGCTTTCACGGCTTTTCCCTTAGGAAGAACCCTAATACCCGGCTGATTTACCTTCCTAGGGTTACTGTTAGGCTTAGGCCTAGGACTTTTAAAACCAGGAAGCCCTGGGCTCCAGGCACACTGCAGCTGCAAAAGGCATCCCAAGGGGAGCGCAAAAGTGACGCAACTTGGCTGCCACCACTGATATTTCCATGAGACCATCCCGAACCATAGGCTGATTTTCCTTCCTAGGGTTAAGGTTTGAGTTACGCCTAGGGTAAGGGTCTATTAACCAGAAAGCCCTGAGTTCCAAGAACACAGCAGCTGCGAAGGACTAGCCAAGAAGAGCGCAAAAGTACCACAACATGCCTGCCTCCACAGCTTTTTCCTTGGGGACATGCCTAATTCCTGGCTGATTTGCCTTTCTCGTCTTAGGGTTGGGGTTCGGCCTAGGGCTAGGATTTTTAAAAGCAGGAAGCCCTGAGTTCCAGGCACACTGGAGCTGTGAAAGGCATCCAAAAGGGAGTGCAAAAGTGCCACAACATGGCTGCTTTCACGGCTTTTTCCTTGGCAAGAAACCTAACATCAGGCTGATTTACTTTCCCAGGGTTACTGTTAGGCTTAGGCCTAGGGCTAGGATTTTTGAAACTAGGAGGCCCTTAGCTCCAGGCACACTGCAGCTGTTCAAGGCATCCCAAGGGGAGTACAAAAGTGCAACAACATGGCAGCTTTCACAGCTTTTTCCTTGGCACCATCCCTATACCTAGGCTGATTTATCTGCCTAGGGTTAGGGTTAGGGTTCAGCCTAGGGCTTGAATTTTTTTTACCAGGAAGCCCTGAGTTCCAGGCTTACTTCATCTGCCAAAGGCATCCCAAAGGGAGTGCAGAAGTGCCACAACATGGCTGCTTTCACGGCTTTTCCCTTAGGAAGAACCCTAATACCCGGCTGATTTACCTTCCTAGGGTTACTGTTAGGCTTAGGCCTAGGACTTTTAAAACCAGGAAGCCCTGGGCTCCAGGCACACTGCAGCTGCAAAAGGCATCCCAAGGGGAGCGCAAAAGTGACGCAACTTGGCTGCCACCACTGATATTTCCATGAGACCATCCCGAACCATAGGCTGATTTTCCTTCCTAGGGTTAAGGTTTGAGTTACGCCTAGGGTAAGGGTTCTATTAACCAGAAAGCCCTGAGTTCCAAGAACACAGCAGCTGCGAAGGACTAGCCAAGAAGAGCGCAAAAGTACCACAACATGCCTGCCTCCACAGCTTTTTCCTTGGGGACATGCCTAATTCCTGGCTGATTTGCCTTTCTCGTCTTAGGGTTGGGGTTCGGCCTAGGGCTAGGATTTTTAAAAGCAGGAAGCCCTGAGTTCCAGGCACACTGGAGCTGTGAAAGGCATCCAAAAGGGAGTGCAAAAGTGCCACTACATGGCTGCTTTCACGGCTTTTTCCTTGGCAAGAAACCTAACATCAGGCTGATTTACTTTCCCAGGGTTACTGTTAGGCTTAGGCCTAGGGCTAGGATTTTTGAAACTAGGAAGCCCTGGGCTCCAGGCACACTGCAGCTGTTCAAGGCATCCCAAGGGGAGTACAAAAGTGCAACAACATGGCATCTTTCACAGCTTTTTCCTTGGCACCATCCCTATACCTAGGCTGATTTATCTGCCTAGGGTTAGGGTTAGGGTTCAGCCTAGGGCTTGGATTTCTTTAACCAGGAAGCCCTGAGTTCCAGGCTTACTTCATCTGCCAAAGGCATCCCAAAGGGAGTGCAGAAGTGCCACAACATGGCTGCTTTCACGGCTTTTCCCTTAGGAAGAACCCTAATACCCGGCTGATTTACCTTCCTAGGGTTACTGTTAGGCTTAGGCCTAGGACTTTTAAAACCAGGAAGCCCTGGGCTCCAGGCACACTGCAGCTGCAAAAGGCATCCCAAGGGGAGCGCAAAAGTGACGCAACTTGGCTGCCACCACTGATATTTCCATGAGACCATCCCGAACCATAGGCTGATTTTCCTTCCTAGGGTTAAGGTTTGAGTTACGCCTAGGGTAAGGGTTCTATTAACCAGAAAGCCCTGAGTTCCAAGAACACAGCAGCTGCGAAGGACTAGCCAAGAAGAGCGCAAAAGTACCACAACATGCCTGCCTCCACAGCTTTTTCCTTGGGGACATGCCTAATTCCTGGCTGATTTGCCTTTCTCGTCTTAGGGTTGGGGTTCGGCCTAGGGCTAGGATTTTTAAAAGCAGGAAGCCCTGAGTTCCAGGCACACTGGAGCTGTGAAAGGCATCCAAAAGGGAGTGCAAAAGTGCCACAACATGGCTGCTTTCACGGCTTTTTCCTTGGCAAGAAGCCTAACATCAGGCTGATTTACTTTCCCAGGGTTACTGTTAGGCTTAGGCCTAGGGCTAGGATTTTTGAAACTAGGAAGCCCTTAGCTCCAGGCACACTGCAGCTGTTCAAGGCATCCCAAGGGGAGTACAAAAGTGCAACAACATGGCAGCTTTCACAGCTTTTTCCTTGGCACCATCCCTATACCTAGGCTGATTTATCTGCCTAGGGTTAGGGTTAGGGTTCAGCCTAGGGCTTGGATTTCTTTAACCAGGAAGCCCTGAGTTCCAGGCTTACTTCATCTGCCAAAGGCATCCCAAAGGGAGTGCAGAAGTGCCACAACATGGCTGCTTTCACGGCTTTTCCCTTAGGAAGAACCCTAATACCCGGCTGATTTACCTTCCTAGGGTTACTGTTAGGCTTAGGCCTAGGACTTTTAAAACCAGGAAGCCCTGGGCTCCAGGCACACTGCAGCTGCGAAAGGCATCCCAAGGGGAGCCCAAAAGTGACGCAACTTGGCTGCCACCACTGATATTTCCATGAGACCATCCCGAACCATAGGCTGATTTTCCTTCCTAGGGTTAAGGTTTGAGTTACGCCTAGGGTAAGGGTCTATTAACCAGAAAGCCCTGAGTTCCAAGAACACAGCAGCTGCGAAGGACTAGCCAAGAAGAGCGCAAAAGTACCACAACATGCCTGCCTCCACAGCTTTTTCCTTGGGGACATGCCTAATTCCTGGCTGATTTGCCTTTCTCGTCTTAGGGTTGGGGTTCGGCCTAGGGCTAGGATTTTTAAAATCAGGAATCCCTGAGTTCCAGGCACACTGGAGCTGTGAAAGGCATCCAAAAGGGAGTGCAAAAGTGCCACAACATGGCTGCTTTCACGGCTTTTTCCTTGGCAAGAAGCCTAACATCAGGCTGATTTACTTTCCCAGGGTTACTGTTAGGCTTAGGCCTAGGGCTAGGATTTTTGAAACTAGGAAGCCCTTAGCTCCAGGCACACTGCAGCTGTTCAAGGCATCCCAAGGGGAGTACAAAAGTGCAACAACATGGCAGCTTTCACAGCTTTTTCCTTGGCACCATCCCTATACCTAGGCTGATTTATCTGCCTAGGGTTAGGGTTAGGGTTCAGCCTAGGGCTTGGATTTCTTTAACCAGGAAGCCCTGAGTTCCAGGCTTACTTCATCTGCCAAAGGCATCCCAAAGGGAGTGCAGAAGTGCCACAACATGGCTGCTCTCACGGCTTTTTCCTTGGCAAGATGCCTAACATCAGGCTGATTTACTTTCCCAGGGTTACTGTTAGGCTTAGGCCTAGGGCTAGGATTTTTGAAACTAGGAAGCCCTTAGCTCCAGGCACACTGCAGCTGTTCAAGGCATCCCAAGGGGAGTATAAAAGTGCAACAACATGGCAGCTTTCACAGCTTTTTCCTTGGCACCATCCCTATACCTAGGCTGGTTTATCTGCCTAGGGTTAGGGTTAGGGTTCAGCCTAGGGCTTGAATTTTTTTAACCAGGAAGCCCTGAGTTCCAGGCTTACTTCATCTGCCAAAGGCATCCCAAAGGGAGTGCAGAAGTGCCACAACATGGCTGCTTTCACGGCTTTTCCCTTAGGAAGAACCCTAATACCCGGCTGATTTACCTTCCTAGGGTTACTGTTAGGCTTAGGCCTAGGACTTTTAAAACCAGGAAGCCCTGGGCTCCAGGCACACTGCAGCTGCGAAAGGCATCCCAAGGGGAGCGCAAAAGTGATGCAACTTGGCTGCCACCACTGATATTTCCATGAGACCATCCCGAACCATAGGCTGATTTTCCTTCCTAGGGTTAAGGTTTGAGTTACGCCTAGGGTAAGGGTTCTATTAACCAGAAAGCCCTGAGTTCCAAGAACACAGCAGCTGCGAAGGACTAGCCAAGAAGAGCGCAAAAGTACCACAACATGCCTGCCTCCACAGCTTTTTCCTTGGGGACATGCCTAATTCCTGGCTGATTTGCCTTTCTCGTCTTAGGGTTGGGGTTCGGCCTAGGCCTAGGATTTTTAAAAGCAGGAAGCCCTGAGTTCCAGGCACACTGGAGCTGTGAAAGGCATCCAAAAGGGAGTGCAAAAGTGCCACAACATGGCTGCTTTCACGGCTTTTTCCTTGGCAAGAAGCCTAACATCAGGCTGATTTACTTTCCCAGGGTTACTGTTAGGCTTAGGCCTAGGGCTAGGATTTTTGAAACTAGGAAGCCCTTAGCTCCAGGCACACTGCAGCTGTTCAAGGCATCCCAAGGGGAGTACAAAAGTGCAACAACATGGCAGCTTTCACAGCTTTTTCCTTGGCACCATCCCTATACCTAGGCTGATTTATCTGCCTAGGGTTAGGGTTAGGGTTCAGCCTAGGGCTTGGATTTCTTTAACCAGGAAGCCCTGAGTTCCAGGCTTACTTCATCTGCCAAAGGCATCCCAAAGGGAGTGCAGAAGTGCCACAACATGGCTGCTTTCACGGCTTTTCCCTTAGGAAGAACCCTAATACCCGGCTGATTTACCTTCCTAGGGTTACTGTTAGGCTTAGGCCTAGGACTTTTAAAACCAGGAAGCCCTGGGCTCCAGGCACACTGCAGCTGCAAAAGGCATCCCAAGGGGAGCGCAAAAGTGACGCAACTTGGCTGCCACCACTGATATTTCCATGAGACCATCCCGAACCATAGGCTGATTTTCCTTCCTAGGGTTAAGGTTTGAGTTACGCCTAGGGTAAGGGTCTATTAACCAGAAAGCCCTGAGTTCCAAGAACACAGCAGCTGCGAAGGACTAGCCAAGAAGAGCGCAAAAGTACCACAACATGCCTGCCTCCACAGCTTTTTCCTTGGGGACATGCCTAATTCCTGGCTGATTTGCCTTTCTCGTCTTAGGGTTGGGGTTCGGCCTAGGGCTAGGATTTTTAAAAGCAGGAAGCCCTGAGTTCC
This sequence comes from Ammospiza nelsoni, assembly GCF_027579445.1. Classification (NCBI taxonomy): domain Eukaryota; kingdom Metazoa; phylum Chordata; class Aves; order Passeriformes; family Passerellidae; genus Ammospiza; species Ammospiza nelsoni. Next base: position 372,425 of record NW_026683187.1, read on the forward strand.
AGGCACACTGGAGCTGTGAAAGGCATCCAAAAGGGAGTGCAAAAGTGCCACAACATGGCTGCTTTCACGGCTTTTTCCTTGGCAAGAAACCTAACATCAGGCTGATTTACTTTCCCAGGGTTACTGTTAGGCTTAGGCCTAGGGCTAGGATTTTTGAAACTAGGAGGCCCTTAGCTCCAGGCACACTGCAGCTGTTCAAGGCATCCCAAGGGGAGTACAAAAGTGCAACAACATGGCAGCTTTCACAGCTTTTTCCTTGGCACCATCCCTATACCTAGGCTGATTTATCTGCCTAGGGTTAGGGTTAGGGTTCAGCCTAGGGCTTGAATTTTTTTTACCAGGAAGCCCTGAGTTCCAGGCTTACTTCATCTGCCAAAGGCATCCCAAAGGGAGTGCAGAAGTGCCACAACATGGCTGCTTTCACGGCTTTTCCCTTAGGAAGAACCCTAATACCCGGCTGATTTACCTTCCTAGGGTTACTGTTAGGCTTAGGCCTAGGACTTTTAAAACCAGGAAGCCCTGGGCTCCAGGCACACTGCAGCTGCAAAAGGCATCCCAAGGGGAGCGCAAAAGTGACGCAACTTGGCTGCCACCACTGATATTTCCATGAGACCATCCCGAACCATAGGCTGATTTTCCTTCCTAGGGTTAAGGTTTGAGTTACGCCTAGGGTAAGGGTTCTATTAACCAGAAAGCCCTGAGTTCCAAGAACACAGCAGCTGCGAAGGACTAGCCAAGAAGAGCGCAAAAGTACCACAACATGCCTGCCTCCACAGCTTTTTCCTTGGGGACATGCCTAATTCCTGGCTGATTTGCCTTTCTCGTCTTAGGGTTGGGGTTCGGCCTAGGGCTAGGATTTTTAAAAGCAGGAAGCCCTGAGTTCCAGGCACACTGGAGCTGTGAAAGGCATCCAAAAGGGAGTGCAAAAGTGCCACTACATGGCTGCTTTCACGGCTTTTTCCTTGGCAAGAAACCTAACATCAGGCTGATTTACTTTCCCAGGGTTACTGTTAGGCTTAGGCCTAGGGCTAGGATTTTTGAAACTAGGAAGCCCTGGGCTCCAGGCACACTGCAGCTGTTCAAGGCATCCCAAGGGGAGTACAAAAGTGCAACAACATGGCATCTTTCACAGCTTTTTCCTTGGCACCATCCCTATACCTAGGCTGATTTATCTGCCTAGGGTTAGGGTTAGGGTTCAGCCTAGGGCTTGGATTTCTTTAACCAGGAAGCCCTGAGTTCCAGGCTTACTTCATCTGCCAAAGGCATCCCAAAGGGAGTGCAGAAGTGCCACAACATGGCTGCTTTCACGGCTTTTCCCTTAGGAAGAACCCTAATACCCGGCTGATTTACCTTCCTAGGGTTACTGTTAGGCTTAGGCCTAGGACTTTTAAAACCAGGAAGCCCTGGGCTCCAGGCACACTGCAGCTGCAAAAGGCATCCCAAGGGGAGCGCAAAAGTGACGCAACTTGGCTGCCACCACTGATATTTCCATGAGACCATCCCGAACCATAGGCTGATTTTCCTTCCTAGGGTTAAGGTTTGAGTTACGCCTAGGGTAAGGGTTCTATTAACCAGAAAGCCCTGAGTTCCAAGAACACAGCAGCTGCGAAGGACTAGCCAAGAAGAGCGCAAAAGTACCACAACATGCCTGCCTCCACAGCTTTTTCCTTGGGGACATGCCTAATTCCTGGCTGATTTGCCTTTCTCGTCTTAGGGTTGGGGTTCGGCCTAGGGCTAGGATTTTTAAAAGCAGGAAGCCCTGAGTTCCAGGCACACTGGAGCTGTGAAAGGCATCCAAAAGGGAGTGCAAAAGTGCCACAACATGGCTGCTTTCACGGCTTTTTCCTTGGCAAGAAGCCTAACATCAGGCTGATTTACTTTCCCAGGGTTACTGTTAGGCTTAGGCCTAGGGCTAGGATTTTTGAAACTAGGAAGCCCTTAGCTCCAGGCACACTGCAGCTGTTCAAGGCATCCCAAGGGGAGTACAAAAGTGCAACAACATGGCAGCTTTCACAGCTTTTTCCTTGGCACCATCCCTATACCTAGGCTGATTTATCTGCCTAGGGTTAGGGTTAGGGTTCAGCCTAGGGCTTGGATTTCTTTAACCAGGAAGCCCTGAGTTCCAGGCTTACTTCATCTGCCAAAGGCATCCCAAAGGGAGTGCAGAAGTGCCACAACATGGCTGCTTTCACGGCTTTTTCCTTAGGAAGAACCCTAATACCCGGCTGATTTACCTTCCTAGGGTTACTGTTAGGCTTAGGCCTAGGACTTTTAAAACCAGGAAGCCCTGGGCTCCAGGCACACTGCAGCTGCGAAAGGCATCCCAAGGGGAGCGCAAAAGTGACGCAACTTGGCTGCCACCACTGATATTTCCATGAGACCATCCCGAACCATAGGCTGATTTTCCTTCCTAGGGTTAAGGTTTGAGTTACGCCTAGGGTAAGGGTTCTATTAACCAGAAAGCCCTGAGTTCCAAGAACACAGCAGCTGCGAAGGACTAGCCAAGAAGAGCGCAAAAGTACCACAACATGCCTGCCTCCACAGCTTTTTCCTTGGGGACATGCCTAATTCCTGGCTGATTTGCCTTTCTCGTCTTAGGGTTGGGGTTCGGCCTAGGGCTAGGAGTTTTAAAAGCAGGAAGCCCTGAGTTCCAGGCACACTGGAGCTGTGAAAGGCATCCAAAAGGGAGTGCAAAAGTGCCACAACATGGCTGCTTTCACGGCTTTTTCCTTGGCAAGAAGCCTAACATCAGGCTGATTTACTTTCCCAGGGTTACTGTTAGGCTTAGGCCTAGGGCTAGGATTTTTGAAACTAGGAAGCCCTTAGCTCCAGGCACACTGCAGCTGTTCAAGGCATCCCAAGCGGAGTACAAAAGTGCAACAACATGGCAGCTTTCACAGCTTTTTCCTTGGCACCATCCCTATACCTAGGCTGATTTATCTGCCTAGGGTTAGGGTTAGGGTTCAGCCTAGGGCTTGGATTTCTTTAACCAGGAAGCCCTGAGTTCCAGGCTTACTTCATCTGCCAAAGGCATCCCAAAGGGAGTGCAGAAGTGCCACAACATGGCTGCTCTCACGGCTTTTTCCTTGGCAAGAAGCCTAACATCAGGCTGATTTACTTTCCCAGGGTTACTGTTAGGCTTAGGCCTAGGGCTAGGATTTTTGAAACTAGGAAGCCCTTAGCTCCAGGCACACTGCAGCTGTTCAAGGCATCCCAAGGGGAGTACAAAAGTGCAACAACATGGCAGCTTTCACAGCTTTTTCCTTGGCACCATCCCTATACCTAGGCTGGTTTATCTGCCTAGGGTTAGGGTTAGGGTTCAGCCTAGGGCTTGAATTTTTTTAACCAGGAAGCCCTGAGTTCCAGGCTTACTTCATCTGCCAAAGGCATCCCAAAGGGAGTGCAGAAGTGCCACAACATGGCTGCTTTCACGGCTTTTCCCTTAGGAAGAACCCTAATACCCGGCTGATTTACCTTCCTAGGGTTACTGTTAGGCTTAGGCCTAGGACTTTTAAAACCAGGAAGCCCTGGGCTCCAGGCACACTGCAGCTGCAAAAGGCATCCCAAGGGGAGCGCAAAAGTGACGCAACTTGGCTGCCACCACTGATATTTCCATGAGACCATCCCGAACCATAGGCTGATTTTCCTTCCTAGGGTTAAGGTTTGAGTTACGCCTAGGGTAAGGGTTCTATTAACCAGAAAGCCCTGAGTTCCAAGAACACAGCAGCTGTGAAGGACTAGCCAAGAAGAGCGCAAAAGTACCACAACATGCCTGCCTCCACAGCTTTTTCCTTGGGGACATGCCTAATTCCTGGCTGATTTGCCTTTCTCGTCTTAGGGTTGGGGTTCGGCCTAGGGCTAGGATTTTTAAAAGCAGGAAGCCCTGAGTTCCAGGCACACTGGAGCTGTGAAAGGCATCCAAAAGGGAGTGCAAAAGTGCCACAACATGGCTGCTTTCACGGCTTTTTCCTTGGCAAGAAGCCTAACATCAGGCTGATTTACTTTCCCAGGGTTACTGTTAGGCTTAGGCCTAGGGCTAGGATTTTTGAAACTAGGAAGCCCTTAGCTCCAGGCACACTGCAGCTGTTCAAGGCATCCCAAGGGGAGTACAAAAGTGCAACAACATGGCAGCTTTCACAGCTTTTTCCTTGGCACCATCCCTATACCTAGGCTGATTTATCTGCCTAGGGTTAGGGTTAGGGTTCAGCCTAGGGCTTGGATTTCTTTAACCAGGAAGCCCTGAGTTCCAGGCTTACTTCATCTGCCAAAGGCATCCCAAAGGGAGTGCAGAAGTGCCACAACATGGCTGCTTTCACGGCTTTTTCCTTAGGAAGAACCCTAATACCCGGCTGATTTACCTTCCTAGGGTTACTGTTAGGCTTAGGCCTAGGACTTTTAAAACCAGGAAGCCCTGGGCTCCAGGCACACTGCAGCTGCAAAAGGCATCCCAAGGGGAGCGCAAAAGTGACGCAACTTGGCTGCCACCACTGATATTTCCATGAGACCATCCCGAACCATAGGCTGATTTTCTTTCCTAGGGTTAAGGTTTGCGTTACGCCTAGGGTAAGGGTTCTATTAACCAGAAAGCCCTGAGTTCCAAGAACACAGCAGCTGCGAAGGACTAGCCAAGAAGAGCGCAAAAGTACCACAACATGCCTGCCTCCACAGCTTTTTCCTTGGGGACATGCCTAATTCCTGGCTGATTTGCCTTTCTCGTCTTAGGGTTGGGGTTCGGCCTAGGGCTAGGATTTTTAAAAGCAGGAAGCCCTGAGTTCCAGGCACACTGGAGCTGTGAAAGGCATCCAAAAGGGAGTGCAAAAGTGCCACAACATGGCTGCTTTCACGGCTTTTTCCTTGGCAAGAAGCCTAACATCAGGCTGATTTACTTTCCCAGGGTTACTGTTAGGCTTAGGCCTAGGGCTAGGATTTTTGAAACTAGGAAGCCCTTAGCTCCAGGCACACTGCAGCTGTTCAAGGCATCCCAAGGGGAGTACAAAAGTGCAACAACATGGCAGCTTTCACAGCTTTTTCCTTGGCACCATCCCTATACCTAGGCTGATTTATCTGCCTAGGGTTAGGGTTAGGGTTCAGCCTAGGGCTTGGATTTCTTTAACCAGGAAGCCCTGAGTTCCAGGCTTACTTCATCTGCCAAAGGCATCCCAAAGGGAGTGCAGAAGTGCCACAACATGGCTGCTTTCACGGCTTTTTCCTTAGGAAGAACCCTAATACCCGGCTGATTTACCTTCCTAGGGTTACTGTTAGGCTTAGGCCTAGGATTTTTAAAAGCAGGAAGCCCTGGGCTCCAGGCACACTGCAGCTGCAAAAGGCATCCCAAGGGGAGCGCAAAAGTGACGCAACTTGGCTGCCACCACTGATATTTCCATGAGACCATCCCGAACCATAGGCTGATTTTCCTTCCTAGGGTTAAGGTTTGAGTTACGCCTAGGGTAAGGGTTCTATTAACCAGAAAGCCCTGAGTTCCAAGAACACAGCAGCTGCGAAGGACTAGCCAAGAAGAGCGCAAAAGTACCACAACATGCCTGCCTCCACAGCTTTTTCCTTGGGGACATGCCTAATTCCTGGCTGATTTGCCTTTCTCGTCTTAGGGTTGGGGTTCGGCCTAGGGCTAGGATTTTTAAAAGCAGGAAGCCCTGAGTTCCAGGCACACTGGAGCTGTGAAAGGCATCCAAAAGGGAGTGCAAAAGTGCCACAACATGGCTGCTTTCACGGCTTTTTCCTTGGCAAGAAGCCTAATATCAGGCTGATTTACTTTCCCAGGGTTACTGTTAGGCTTAGGCCTAGGGCTAGGATTTTTGAAACTAGGAAGCCCTTAGCTCCAGGCACACTGCAGCTGTTCAAGGCATCCCAAGGGGAGTACAAAAGTGCAACAACATGGCAGCTTTCACAGCTTTTTCCTTGGCACCATCCCTATACCTAGGCTGATTTATCTGCCTAGGGTTAGGGTTAGGGTTCAGCCTAGGGCTTGGATTTCTTTAACCAGGAAGCCCTGAGTTCCAGGCTTACTTCATCTGCCAAAGGCATCCCAAAGGGAGTGCAGAAGTGCCACAACATGGCTGCTCTCACGGCTTTTTCCTTGGCAAGAAGCCTAACATCAGGCTGATTTACTTTCCCAGGGTTACTGTTAGGCTTAGGCCTAGGGCTAGGATTTTTGAAACTAGGAAGCCCTTAGCTCCAGGCACACTGCAGCTGTTCAAGGCATCCCAAGGGGAGTACAAAAGTGCAACAACATGGCAGCTTTCACAGCTTTTTCCTTGGCACCATCCCTATACCTAGGCTGGTTTATCTGCCTAGGGTTAGGGTTAGGGTTCAGCCTAGGGCTTGAATTTTTTTAACCAGGAAGCCCTGAGTTCCAGGCTTACTTCATCTGCCAAAGGCATCCCAAAGGGAGTGCAGAAGTGCCACAACATGGCTGCTTTCACGGCTTTTTCCTTAGGAAGAACCCTAATACCCGGCTGATTTACCTTCCTAGGGTTACTGTTAGGCTTAGGCCTAGGACTTTTAAAACCAGGAAGCCCTGGGCTCCAGGCACACTGCAGCTGCAAAAGGCATCCCAAGGGGAGCGCAAAAGTGACGCAACTTGGCTGCCACCACTGATATTTCCATGAGACCATCCCGAACCATAGGCTGATTTTCCTTCCTAGGGTTAAGGTTTGAGTTACGCCTAGGGTAAGGGTTCTATTAACCAGAAAGCCCTGAGTTCCAAGAACACAGCAGCTGCGAAGGACTAGCCAAGAAGAGCGCAAAAGTACCACAACATGCCTGCCTCCACAGCTTTTTCCTTGGGGACATGCCTAATTCCTGGCTGATTTGCCTTTCTCGTCTTAGGGTTGGGGTTCGGCCTAGGGCTAGGATTTTTAAAAGCAGGAAGCCCTGAGTTCCAGGCACACTGGAGCTGTGAAAGGCATCCAAAAGGGAGTGCAAAAGTGCCACAACATGGCTGCTTTCACGGCTTTTTCCTTGGCAAGAAGCCTAACATCAGGCTGATTTACTTTCCCAGGGTTACTGTTAGGCTTAGGCCTAGGGCTAGGATTTTTGAAACTAGGAAGCCCTTAGCTCCAGGCACACTGCAGCTGTTCAAGGCATCCCAAGGGGAGTACAAAAGTGCAACAACATGGCAGCTTTCACAGCTTTTTCCTTGGCACCATCCCTATACCTAGGCTGATTTATCTGCCTAGGGTTAGGGTTAGGGTTCAGCCTAGGGCTTGGATTTCTTTAACCAGGAAGCCCTGAGTTCCAGGCTTACTTCATCTGCCAAAGGCATCCCAAAGGGAGTGCAGAAGTGCCACAACATGGCTGCTTTCACGGCTTTTTCCTTAGGAAGAACCCTAATACCCGGCTGATTTACCTTCCTAGGGTTACTGTTAGGCTTAGGCCTAGGACTTTTAAAACCAGGAAGCCCTGGGCTCCAGGCACACTGCAGCTGCAAAAGGCATCCCAAGGGGAGCGCAAAAGTGACGCAACTTGGCTGCCACCACTGATATTTCCATGAGACCATCCCGAACCATAGGCTGATTTTCCTTCCTAGGGTTAAGGTTTGAGTTACGCCTAGGGTAAGGGTTCTATTAACCAGAAAGCCCTGAGTTCCAAGAACACAGCAGCTGCGAAGGACTAGCCAAGAAGAGCGCAAAAGTACCACAACATGCCTGCCTCCACAGCTTTTTCCTTGGGGACATGCCTAATTCCTGGCTGATTTGCCTTTCTCGTCTTAGGGTTGGGGTTCGGCCTAGGGCTAGGATTTTTAAAAGCAGGAAGCCCTGAGTTCCAGGCACACTGGAGCTGTGAAAGGCATCCAAAAGGGAGTGCAAAAGTGCCACAACATGGCTGCTTTCACGGCTTTTTCCTTGGCAAGAAGCCTAACATCAGGCTGATTTACTTTCCCAGGGTTACTGTTAGGCTTAGGCCTAGGGCTAGGATTTTTGAAACTAGGAAGCCCTTAGCTCCAGGCACACTGCAGCTGTTCAAGGCATCCCAAGGGGAGTACAAAAGTGCAACAACATGGCAGCTTTCACAGCTTTTTCCTTGGCACCATCCCTATACTTAGGCTGGTTTATCTGCCTAGGGTTAGGGTTAGGGTTCAGCCTAGGGCTTGGATTTTTTTAACCAGGAAGCCCTGAGTTCCAGGCTTACTTCATCTGCCAAAGGCATCCCAAAGGGAGTGCAGAAGTGCCACAACATGGCTGCTTTCACGGCTTTTCCCTTAGGAAGAACCCTAATACCCGGCTGATTTACCTTCCTAGGGTTACTGTTAGACTTAGGCCTAGGACTTTTAAAACCAGGAAGCCCTGGGCTCCAGGCACACTGCAGCTGCGAAAGGCATCCCAAGGGGAGCGCAAAAGTGACGCAACTTGGCTGCCACCACTGATATTTCCATGAGACCATCCCGAACCATAGGCTGATTTTCCTTCCTAGGGTTAAGGTTTGAGTTACGCCTAGGGTAAGGGTTCTATTAACCAGAAAGCCCTGAGTTCCAAGAACACAGCAGCTGCGAAGGACTAGCCAAGAAGAGCGCAAAAGTACCACAACATGCCTGCCTCCACAGCTTTTTCCTTGGGGACATGCCTAATTCCTGGCTGATTTGCCTTTCTCGTCTTAGGGTTGGGGTTCGGCCTAGGGCTAGGAGTTTTAAAAGCAGGAAGCCCTGAGTTCCAGGCACACTGGAGCTGTGAAAGGCATCCAAAAGGGAGTGCAAAAGTGCCACAACATGGCTGCTTTCACGGCTTTTTCCTTGGCAAGAAGCCTAACATCAGGCTGATTTACTTTCCCAGGGTTACTGTTAGGCTTAGGCCTAGGGCTAGGATTTTTGAAACTAGGAAGCCCTTAGCTCCAGGCACACTGCAGCTGTTCAAGGCATCCCAAGCGGAGTACAAAAGTGCAACAACATGGCAGCTTTCACAGCTTTTTCCTTGGCACCATCCCTATACCTAGGCTGATTTATCTGCCTAGGGTTAGGGTTAGGGTTCAGCCTAGGGCTTGGATTTCTTTAACCAGGAAGCCCTGAGTTCCAGGCTTACTTCATCTGCCAAAGGCATCCCAAAGGGAGTGCAGAAGTGCCACAACATGGCTGCTTTCACGGCTTTTTCCTTGGCAAGAAGCCTAACACCAGGCTGATTTACTTTCCCAGGGTTACTGTTAGGCTTAGGCCTAGGGCTAGGATTTTTGAAACTAGGAAGCCCTTAGCTCCAGGCACACTGCAGCTGTTCAAGGCATCCCAAGGGGAGTACAAAAGTGCAACAACATGGCAGCTTTCACAGCGTTTTCCTTGGCACCATCCCTATACCTAGGCTGGTTTATCTGCCTAGGGTTAGGGTTAGGGTTCAGCCTAGGGCTTGAATTTTTTTAACCAGGAAGCCCTGAGTTCCAGGCTTACTTCATCTGCCAAAGGCATCCCAAAGGGAGTGCAGAAGTGCCACAACATGGCTGCTTTCACGGCTTTTCCCTTAGGAAGAACCCTAATACCCGGCTGATTTACCTTCCTAGGGTTACTGTTAGGCTTAGGCCTAGGACTTTTAAAACCAGGAAGCCCTGGGCTCCAGGCACACTGCAGCTGCAAAAGGCATCCCAAGGGGAGCGCAAAAGTGACGCAACTTGGCTGCCACCACTGATATTTCCATGAGACCATCCCGAACCATAGGCTGATTTTCCTTCCTAGGGTTAAGGTTTGAGTTACGCCTAGGGTAAGGGTTCTATTAACCAGAAAGCCCTGAGTTCCAAGAACACAGCAGCTGCGAAGGACTAGCCAAGAAGAGCGCAAAAGTACCACAACATGCCTGCCTCCACAGCTTTTTCCTTGGGGACATGCCTAATTCCTGGCTGATTTGCCTTTCTCGTCTTAGGGTTGGGGTTCGGCCTAGGGCTAGGATTTTTAAAAGCAGGAAGCCCTGAGTTCCAGGCACACTGGAGCTGTGAAAGGCATCCAAAAGGGAGTGCAAAAGTGCCACAACATGGCTGCTTTCACGGCTTTTTCCTTGGCAAGAAGCCTAACATCAGGCTGATTTACTTTCCCAGGGTTACTGTTAGGCTTAGGCCTAGGGCTAGGATTTTTGAAACTAGGAAGCCCTTAGCTCCAGGCACACTGCAGCTGTTCAAGGCATCCCAAGGGGAGTACAAAAGTGCAACAACATGGCAGCTTTCACAGCTTTTTCCTTGGCACCATCCCTATACCTAGGCTGATTTATCTGCCTAGCGTTAGGGTTAGGGTTCAGCCTAGGGCTTGGATTTCTTTAACCAGGAAGCCCTGAGTTCCAGGCTTACTTCATCTGCCAAAGGCATCCCAAAGGGAGTGCAGAAGTGCCACAACATGGCTGCTTTCACGGCTTTTCCCTTAGGAAGAACCCTAATACCCGGCTGATTTACCTTCCTAGGGTTACTGTTAGGCTTAGGCCTAGGACTTTTAAAACCAGGAAGCCCTGGGCTCCAGGCACACTGCAGCTGCGAAAGGCATCCCAAGGGGAGGGCAAAAGTGACGCAACTTGGCTGCCACCACTGATATTTCCATGAGACCATCCCGAACCATAGGCTGATTTTCCTTCCTAGGGTTAAGGTTTGAGTTACGCCTAGGGTAAGGGTCTATTAACCAGAAAGCCCTGAGTTCCAAGAACACAGCAGCTGCGAAGGACTAGCCAAGAAGAGCGCAAAAGTACCACAACATGCCTGCCTCCACAGCTTTTTCCTTGGGGACATGCCTAATTCCTGGCTGATTTGCCTTTCTCGTCTTAGGGTTGGGGTTCGGCCTAGGGCTAGGATTTTTAAAATCAGGAATCCCTGAGTTCCAGGCACACTGGAGCTGTGAAAGGCATCCAAAAGGGAGTGCAAAAGTGCCACAACATGGCTGCTTTCACGGCTTTTTCCTTGGCAAGAAGCCTAACATCAGGCTGATTTACTTTCCCAGGGTTACTGTTAGGCTTATGCCTAGGGCTAGGATTTTTGAAACTAGGAGGCCCTAAGCACCAGGCACACTGCAGCTGTTCAAGGCATCCCAAGGGGAGTACAAAAGTGCAACAACATGGCAGCTTTCACAGCTTTTTCCTTGGCACCATCCCTATACCTAGGCTGATTTATCTGCCTAGGGTTAGGGTTAGGGTTCAGCCTAGGGCTTGAATTTTTTTTACCAGGAAGCCCTGAGTTCCAGGCTTACTTCATCTGCCAAAGGCATCCCAAAGGGAGTGCAGAAGTGCCACAACATGGCTGCTTTCACGGCTTTTCCCTTAGGAAGAACCCTAATACCCGGCTGATTTACCTTCCTAGGGTTACTGTTAGGCTTAGGCCTAGGACTTTTAAAACCAGGAAGCCCTGGGCTCCAGGCACACTGCAGCTGCAAAAGGCATCCCAAGGGGAGCGCAAAAGTGACGCAACTTGGCTGCCACCACTGATATTTCCATGAGACCATCCCGAACCATAGGCTGATTTTCCTTCCTAGGGTTAAGGTTTGAGTTACGCCTAGGGTAAGGGTCTATTAACCAGAAAGCCATGAGTTCCAAGAACACAGCAGCTGCGAAGGACTAGCCAAGAAGAGCGCAAAAGTACCACAACATGCCTGCCTCCACAGCTTTTTCCTTGGGGACATGCCTAATTCCTGGCTGATTTGCCTTTCTCGTCTTAGGGTTGGGGTTCGGCCTAGGGCTAGGATTTTTAAAAGCAGGAAGCCCTGAGTTCCAGGCACACTGGAGCTGTGAAAGGCATCCAAAAGGGAGTGCAAAAGTGCCACAACATGGCTGCTTTCACGGCTTTTTCCTTGGCAAGAAGCCTAACATCAGGCTGATTTACTTTCCCAGGGTTACTGTTAGGCTTAGGCCTAGGGCTAGGATTTTTGAAACTAGGAAGCCCTTAGCTCCAGGCACACTGCAGCTGTTCAAGGCATCCCAAGGGGAGTACAAAAGTGCAACAACATGGCAGCTTTCACAGCTTTTTCCTTGGCACCATCCCTATACCTAGGCTGATTTATCTGCCTAGGGTTAGGGTTAGGGTTCAGCCTAGGGCTTGGATTTCTTTAACCAGGAAGCCCTGAGTTCCAGGCTTACTTCATCTGCCAAAGGCATCCCAAAGGGAGTGCAGAAGTGCCACAACATGGCTGCTTTCACGGCTTTTCCCTTAGGAAGAACCCTAATACCCGGCTGATTTACCTTCCTAGGGTTACTGTTAGGCTTAGGCCTAGGACTTTTAAAACCAGGAAGCCCTGGGCTCCAGGCACACTGCAGCTGCAAAAGGCATCCCAAGGGGAGCGCAAAAGTGACGCAACTTGGCTGCCACCACTGATATTTCCATGAGACCATCCCGAACCATAGGCTGATTTTCCTTCCTAGGGTTAAGGTTTGAGTTACGCCTAGGGTAAGGGTTCTATTAACCAGAAAGCCCTGAGTTCCAAGAACACAGCAGCTGCGAAGGACTAGCCAAGAAGAGCGCAAAAGTACCACAACATGCCTGCCTCCACAGCTTTTTCCTTGGGGACATGCCTAATTCCTGGCTGATTTGCCTTTCTCGTCTTAGGGTTGGGGTTCGGCCTAGGGCTAGGATTTTTAAAAGCAGGAAGCCCTGAGTTCCAGGCACACTGGAGCTGTGAAAGGCATCCAAAAGGGAGTGCAAAAGTGCCACAACATGGCTGCTTTCACGGCTTTTTCCTTGGCAAGAAGCCTAACATCAGGCTGATTTACTTTCCCAGGGTTACTGTTAGGCTTAGGCCTAGGGCTAGGATTTTTGAAACTAGGAAGCCCTTAGCTCCAGGCACACTGCAGCTGTTCAAGGCATCCCAAGGGGAGTACAAAAGTGCAACAACATGGCAGCTTTCACAGCTTTTTCCTTGGCACCATCCCTATACCTAGGCTGATTTATCTGCCTAGGGTTAGGGTTAGGGTTCAGCCTAGGGCTTGGATTTCTTTAACCAGGAAGCCCTGAGTTCCAGGCTTACTTCATCTGCCAAAGGCATCCCAAAGGGAGTGCAGAAGTGCCACAACATGGCTGCTTTCACGGCTTTTTCCTTGGCAAGAAGCCTAACATCAGGCTGATTTACTTTCCCAGGGTTACTGTTAGGCTTAGGCCTAGGGCTAGGATTTTTGAAACTAGGAAGCCCTTAGCTCCAGGCACACTGCAGCTGTTCAAGGCATCCCAAGGGGAGTACAAAAGTGCAACAACATGGCAGCTTTCACAGCTTTTTCCTTGGCACCATCCCTATACCTAGGCTGGTTTATCTGCCTAGGGTTAGGGTTAGAGTTCAGCCTAGGGCTTGAATTTTTTTAACCAGGAAGCCCTGAGTTCCAGGCTTACTTCATCTGCCAAAGGCATCCCAAAGGGAGTGCAGAAGTGCCACAACATGGCTGCTTTCACGGCTTTTCCCTTAGGAAGAACCCTAATACCCGGCTGATTTACCTTCCTAGGGTTACTGTTAGGCTTAGGCCTAGGACTTTTAAAACCAGGAAGCCCTGGGCTCCAGGCACACTGCAGCTGCGAAAGGCATCCCAAGGGGAGCGCAAAAGTGACGCAACTTGGCTGCCACCACTGATATTTCCATGAGACCATCCCGAACCATAGGCTGATTTTCCTTCCTAGGGTTAAGGTTTGAGTTACGCCTAGGGTAAGGGTCTATTAACCAGAAAGCCCTGAGTTCCAAGAACACAGCAGCTGCGAAGGACTAGCCAAGAAGAGCGCAAAAGTACCACAACATGCCTGCCTCCACAGCTTTTTCCTTGGGGACATGCCTAATTCCTGGCTGATTTGCCTTTCTCGTCTTAGGGTTGGGGTTCGGCCTAGGGCTAGGATTTTTAAAATCAGGAATCCCTGAGTTCCAGGCACACTGGAGCTGTGAAAGGCATCCAAAAGGGAGTGCAGAAGTGCCACAACATGGCTGCTTTCACGGCTTTTTCCTTGGCAAGAAGCCTAACATCAGGCTGATTTACTTTCCCAGGGTTACTGTTAGGCTTAGGCCTAGGGCTAGGATTTTTGAAACTAGGAAGCCCTGGGCTCCAGGCACACTGCAGCTGTTCAAGGCATCCCAAGGGGAGTACAAAAGTGCAACAACATGGCAGCTTTCACAGCTTTTTCCTTGGCACCATCCCTATACCTAGGCTGATTTATCTGCCTAGGGTTAGGGTTAGGGTTCAGCCTAGGGCTTGGATTTCTTTAACCAGGAAGCCCTGAGTTCCAGGCTTACTTCATCTGCCAAAGGCATCCCAAAGGGAGTGCAGAAGTGCCACAACATGGCTGCTTTCACGGCTTTTTCCTTGGCAAGAAGCCTAACATCAGGCTGATTTACTTTCCCAGGGTTACTGTTAGGCTTAGGCCTAGGGCTAGGATTTTTGAAACTAGGAAGCCCTTAGCTCCAGGCACACTGCAGCTGTTCAAGGCATCCCAAGGGGAGTACAAAAGTGCAACAACATGGCAGCTTTCACAGCTTTTTCCTTGGCACCATCCCTATACCTAGGCTGGTTTATCTGCCTAGGGTTAGGGTTAGGGTTCAGCCTAGGGCTTGAATTTTTTTTACCAGGAAGCCCTGAGTTCCAGGCTTACTTCATCTGCCAAAGGCATCCCAAAGGGAGTGCAGAAGTGCCACAACATGGCTGCTTTCACGGCTTTTCCCTTAGGAAGAACCCTAATACCCGGCTGATTTACCTTCCTAGGGTTACTGTTAGGCTTAGGCCTAGGACTTTTAAAACCAGGAAGCCCTGGGCTCCAGGCACACTGCAGCTGCAAAAGGCATCCCAAGGGGAGCGCAAAAGTGACGCAACTTGGCTGCCACCACTGATATTTCCATGAGACCATCCCGAACCATAGGCTGATTTTCCTTCCTAGGGTTAAGGTTTGAGTTACGCCTAGGGTAAGGGTTCTATTAACCAGAAAGCCCTGAGTTCCAAGAACACAGCAGCTGCGAAGGACTAGCCAAGAAGAGCGCAAAAGTACCACAACATGCCTGCCTCCACAGCTTTTTCCTTGGGGACATGCCTAATTCCTGGCTGATTTGCCTTTCTCGTCTTAGGGTTGGGGTTCGGCCTAGGGCTAGGATTTTTAAAAGCAGGAAGCCCTTAGCTCCAGGCACACTGCAGCTGTTCAAGGCATCCCAAGGGGAGTACAAAAGTGCCACAACATGGCAGCTTTCACAGCTTTTTCCTTGGCACCATCCCTATACCTAGGCTGATTTATCTGCCTAGGGATAGGGTTAGGCTTCAGCCTAGGGCTTGAATTTTTTTAACCAGGAAGCCCTGAGTTCCAGGCTTACTTCATCTGCCAAAGGCATCCCAAAGGGAGTGCAGAAGTGCCACAACATGGCTGCTTTCACGGCTTTTCCCTTAGGAAGAACCCTAATACCCGGCTGATTTACCTTCCTAGGGTTACTGTTAGGCTTAGGCCTAGGACTTTTAAAACCAGGAAGCCCTGGGCTCCAGGCACACTGCAGCTGCAAAAGGCATCCCAAGGGGAGCGCAAAAGTGACGCAACTTGGCTGCCACCACTGATATTTCCATGAGACCATCCCGAACCATAGGCTGATTTTCCTTCCTAGGGTTAAGGTTTGAGTTACGCCTAGGGTAAGGGTTCTATTAACCAGAAAGCCCTGAGTTCCAAGAACACAGCAGCTGCGAAGGACTAGCCAAGAAGAGCGCAAAAGTACCACAACATGCCTGCCTCCACAGCTTTTTCCTTGGGGACATGCCTAATTCCTGGCTGATTTGCCTTTCTCGTCTTAGGGTTGGGGTTCGGCCTAGGGCTAGGATTTTTAAAAGCAGGAAGCCCTGAGTTCCAGGCACACTGGAGCTGTGAAAGGCATCCAAAAGGGAGTGCAAAAGTGCCACAACATGGCTGCTTTCACGGCTTTTTCCTTGGCAAGACGCCTAACACCAGGCTGATTTCCCTTCCCAGGGTTACTGTTAGGCTTAGGCCTAGGGCTAGGATTTTTGAAACTAGGAAGCCCTTAGCTCCAGGCACACTGCAGCTGTTCAAGGCATCCCAAGGGGAGTACAAAAGTGCAACAACATGGCAGCTTTCACAGCTTTTTCCTTGGCACCATCCCTATACCTAGGCTGATTTATCTGCCTAGGGTTAGGGTTAGGGTTCAGCCTAGGGCTTGAATTTTTTTTACCAGGAAGCCCTGAGTTCCAGGCTTACTTCATCTGCCAAAGGCATCCCAAAGGGAGTGCAGAAGTGCCACAACATGGCTGCTTTCACGGCTTTTCCCTTAGGAAGAACCCTAATACCCGGCTGATTTACCTTCCTAGGGTTACTGTTAGGCTTAGGCCTAGGACTTTTAAAACCAGGAAGCCCTGGGCTCCAGGCACACTGCAGCTGCAAAAGGCATCCCAAGGGGAGCGCAAAAGTGACGCAACTTGGCTGCCACCACTGATATTTCCATGAGACCATCCCGAACCATAGGCTGATTTTCCTTCCTAGGGTTAAGGTTTGAGTTACGCCTAGGGTAAGGGTCTATTAACCAGAAAGCCCTGAGTTCCAAGAACACAGCAGCTGCGAAGGACTAGCCAAGAAGATCGCAAAAGTACCACAACATGCCTGCCTCCACAGCTTTTTCCTTGGGGACATGCCTAATTCCTGGCTGATTTGCCTTTCTCGTCTTAGGGTTCGGGTTCAGCCTAGGGCTTGAATTTTTTTAACCAGGAAGCCCTGAGTTCCAGGCACACTGGAGCTGTGAAAGGCATCCAAAAGGGAGTGCAAAAGTGCCACAACATGGCTGCTTTCACGGCTTTTTCCTTGGCAAGAAGCCTAACATCAGGCTGATTTACTTTCCCAGGGTTACTGTTAGGCTTAGGCCTAGGGCTAGGATTTTTGAAACTAGGAAGCCCTTAGCTCCAGGCACACTGCAGCTGTTCAAGGCATCCCAAGGGGAGTACAAAAGTGCAACAACATGGCAGCTTTCACAGCTTTTTCCTTGGCACCATCCCTATACCTAGGCTGGTTTATCTGCCTAGGGTTAGGGTTAGGGTTCAGCCTAGGGCTTGAATTTTTTTTACCAGGAAGCCCTGAGTTCCAGGCTTACTTCATCTGCCAAAGGCATCCCAAAGGGAGTGCAGAAGTGCCACAACATGGCTGCTTTCACGGCTTTTCCCTTAGGAAGAACCCTAATACCCGGCTGATTTACCTTCCTAGGGTTACTGTTAGGCTTAGGCCTAGGACTTTTAAAACCAGGAAGCCCTGGGCTCCAGGCACACTGCAGCTGCAAAAGGCATCCCAAGGGGAGCGCAAAAGTGACGCAACTTGGCTGCCACCACTGATATTTCCATGAGACCATCCCGAACCATAGGCTGATTTTCCTTCCTAGGGTTAAGGTTTGAGTTACGCCTAGGGTAAGGGTTCTATTAACCAGAAAGCCCTGAGTTCCAAGAACACAGCAGCTGCGAAGGACTAGCCAAGAAGAGCGCAAAAGTAGCACAACATGCCTGCCTCCACAGCTTTTTCCTTGGGGACATGCCTAATTCCTGGCTGATTTGCCTTTCTCGTCTTAGGGTTGGGGTTCGGCCTAGGGCTAGGATTTTTAAAAGCAGGAAGCCCTGAGTTCCAGGCACACTGGAGCTGTGAAAGGCATCCAAAAGGGAGTGCAAAAGTGCCACAACATGGCTGCTTTCACGGCTTTTTCCTTGGCAAGAAGCCTAACACCAGGCTGATTTACCTTCCCAGGGTTACTGTTAGGCTTAGGCCTAGGGCTAGGATTTTTGAAACTAGGAGGCCCTTAGCTCCAGGCACACTGCAGCTGTTCAAGGCATCCCAAGGGGAGTACAAAAGTGCAACAACATGGCATCTTTCACAGCTTTTTCCTTGGCACCATCCCTATACCTAGGCTGATTTATCTGCCTAGGGTTAGGGTTAGGGTTCAGCCTAGGGCTTGGATTTCTTTAACCAGGAAGCCCTGAGTTCCAGGCTTACTTCATCTGCCAAAGGCATCCCAAAGGGAGTGCAGAAGTGCCACAACATGGCTGCTTTCACGGCTTTTCCCTTAGGAAGAACCCTAATACCCGGCTGATTTACCTTCCTAGGGTTACTGTTAGGCTTAGGCCTAGGACTTTTAAAACCAGGAAGCCCTGGGCTCCAGGCACACTGCAGCTGCAAAAGGCATCCCAAGGGGAGCGCAAAAGTGACGCAACTTGGCTGCCACCACTGATATTTCCATGAGACCATCCCGAACCATAGGCTGATTTTCCTTCCTAGGGTTAAGGTTTGAGTTACGCCTAGGGTAAGGGTTCTATTAACCAGAAAGCCCTGAGTTCCAAGAACACAGCAGCTGCGAAGGACTAGCCAAGAAGAGCGCAAAAGTACCACAACATGCCTGCCTCCACAGCTTTTTCCTTGGGGACATGCCTAATTCCTGGCTGATTTGCCTTTCTCGTCTTAGGGTTGGGGTTCGGCCTAGGGCTAGGATTTTTAAAAGCAGGAAGCCCTGAGTTCCAGGCACACTGGAGCTGTGAAAGGCATCCCAAAGGGAGTGCAAAAGTGCCACAACATGGCTGCTTTCACGGCTTTTTCCTTGGCAAGAAGCCTAACATCAGGCTGATTTACTTTCCCAGGGTTACTGTTAGGCTTAGGCCTAGGGCTAGGATTTTTGAAACTAGGAAGCCCTTAGCTCCAGGCACACTGCAGCTGTTCAAGGCATCCCAAGGGGAGTACAAAAGTGCCACAACATGGCAGCTTTCACAGCTTTTTCCTTGGCACCATCCCTATACCTAGGCTGATTTATCTGCCTAGGGTTAGGGTTAGGGTTCAGCCTAGGGCTTGAATTTTTTTAACCAGGAAGCCCTGAGTTCCAGGCTTACTTCATCTGCCAAAGGCATCCCAAAGGGAGTGCAGAAGTGCCACAACATGGCTGCTTTCACGGCTTTTCCCTTAGGAAGAACCCTAATACCCGGCTGATTTACCTTCCTAGGGTTACTGTTAGGCTTAGGCCTAGGACTTTTAAAACCAGGAAGCCCTGGGCTCCAGGCACACTGCAGCTGCAAAAGGCATCCCAAGGGGAGCGCAAAAGTGACGCAACTTGGCTGCCACCACTGATATTTCCATGAGACCATCCCCAACCATAGGTTGATTTTCCTTCCTAGGGTTAAGGTTTGAGTTACGCTTAGGGTAAGGGTTCTATTAACCAGAAAGCCCTGAGTTCCAAGAACACAGCAGCTGCGAAGGACTAGCCAAGAAGAGCGCAAAAGTACCACAACATGCCTGCCTCCACAGCTTTTTCCTTGGGGACATGCCTAATTCCTGGCTGATTTGCCTTTCTCGTCTTAGGGTTGGGGTTCGGCCTAGGGCTAGGATTATTAAAAGCAGGAAGCCCTGAGTTCCAGGCACACTGGAGCTGTGAAAGGCATCCAAAAGGGAGTGCAAAAGTGCCACAACATGGCTGCTTTCACGGCTTTTTCCTTGGCAAGACGCCTAACACCAGGCTGACTTACCTTCCCAGGGTTACTATTAGGCTTAGGCCTAGGGCTAGGATTTTTGAAACTAGGAAGCCCTTAGCTCCAGGCACACTGCAGCTGTTCAAGGCATCCCAAGGGGAGTACAAAAGTGGAACAACATGGCAGCTTTCACAGCTTTTTCCTTGGCACCATCCCTATACCTAGGCTGATTTATCTGCCTAGGGTTAGGGTTAGGGTTCAGCCTAGGGCTTGAATTTTTTTAACCAGGAAGCCCTGAGTTCCAGGCTTACTTCATCTGCCAAAGGCATCCCAAAGGGAGTGCAAAAGTGCCACAACATGGCTGCTTTCACGGCTTTTTCCTTGGCAAGAAGCCTAACATCAGGCTGATTTACTTTCCCAGGGTTACTGTTAGGCTTAGGCCTAGGGCTAGGATTTTTAAAACTAGGAAGCCCTTAGCTCCAGGCACACTGCAGCTGTTCAAGGCATCCCAAGGGGAGTACAAAAGTGCAACAACATGGCAGGTTTCACAGCTTTTTCCTTGGCACCATCCCTATACCTAGGCTGATCTATCTGCCTAGGGTTAGGGTTAGGGTTCAGCCTAGGGCTTGGATTTTTTTAACCAGGAAGCCCTGAGTTCCAGGCTTCCTTCATCTGCCAAAGGCATCCCAAAGGGAGTGCAGAAGTGCCACAACATGGCTCCTTTCACGGCTTTTCCCTTAGGAAGAACCCTAATACCCGGCTGATTTACCTTCCTAGGGTTACTGTTAGGCTTAGGCCTAGGACTTTTAAAACCAGGAAGCCCTGGGCTCCAGGCACACTGCAGCTGCAAAAGGCATCCCAAGGGGAGCGCAAAAGTGACGCAACTTGGCTGCCACCACTGATATTTCCATGAGACCATCCCGAACCATAGGCTGATTTTCCTTCCTAGGGTTAAGGTTTGAGTTACGCCTAGGGTAAGGGTTCTATTAACCAGAAAGCCCTGAGTTCCAAGAACACAGCAGCTGCGAAGGACTAGCCAAGAAGAGCGCAAAAGTACCACAACATGCCTGCCTCCACAGCTTTTCCCTTGGGGACATGCCTAATTCCTGGCTGATTTGCCTTTCTCGTCTTAGGGTTGGGGTTCGGCCTAGGGCTAGGATTTTTAAAAGCAGGAAGCCCTGAGTTCCAGGCACACTGGAGCTGTGAAAGGCATCCAAAAGGGAGTGCAAAAGTGCCACAACATGGCTGCTTTCACGGCTTTTTCCTTGGCAAGAAACCTAACATCAGGCTGATTTACTTTCCCAGGGTTACTGTTAGGCTTAGGCCTAGGGCTAGGATTTTTGAAACTAGGAAGCCCTGGGCTCCAGGCACACTGCAGCTGTTCAAGGCATCCCAAGGGGAGTACAAAAGTGCAACAACATGGCAGCTTTCACAGCTTTTTCCTTGGCACCATCCCTATACCTAGGCTGATTTATCTGCCTAGGGATAGGGTTAGGCTTCAGCCTAGGGCTTGAATTTTTTTTACCAGGAAGCCCTGAGTTCCAGGCTTACTTCATCTGCCAAAGGCATCCCAAAGGGAGTGCAGAAGTGCCACAACATGGCTGCTTTCACGGCTTTTCCCTTAGGAAGAACCCTAATACCCGGCTGATTTACCTTCCTAGGGTTACTGTTAGGCTTAGGCCTAGGACTTTTAAAACCAGGAAGCCCTGGGCTCCAGGCACACTGCAGCTGCAAAAGGCATCCCAAGGGGAGCGCAAAAGTGACGCAACTTGGCTGCCACCACTGATATTTCCATGAGACCATCCCGAACCATAGGCTGATTTTCCTTCCTAGGGTTAAGGTTTGAGTTACGCCTAGGGTAAGGGTTCTATTAACCAGAAAGCCCTGAGTTCCAAGAACACAGCAGCTGCGAAGGACTAGCCAAGAAGAGCGCAAAAGTACCACAACATGCCTGCCTCCACAGCTTTTTCCTTGGGGACATGCCTAATTCCTGGCTGATTTGCCTTTCTCGTCTTAGGGTTGGGGTTCGGCCTAGGGCTAGGATTTTTAAAAGCAGGAAGCCCTGAGTTCCAGGCACACTGGAGCTGTGAAAGGCATCCAAAAGGGAGTGCAAAAGTGCCACAACATGGCTGCTTTCACGGCTTTTTCCTTGGCAAGAAGCCTAACATCAGGCTGATTTACTTTCCCAGGGTTACTGTTAGGCTTAGGCCTAGGGCTAGGATTTTTGAAACTAGGAAGCCCTTAGCTCCAGGCACACTGCAGCTGTTCAAGGCATCCCAAGGGGAGTACAAAAGTGCAACAACATGGCAGCTTTCACAGCTTTTTCCTTGGCACCATCCCTATACCTAGGCTGATTTATCTGCCTAGGGTTAGGGTTAGGCTTCAGCCTAGGGCTTGAATTTTTTTTACCAGGAAGCCCTGAGTTCCAGGCTTACTTCATCTGCCAAAGGCATCCCAAAGGGAGTGCAGAAGTGCCACAACATGGCTGCTTTCACGGCTTTTCCCTTAGGAAGAACCCTAATACCCGGCTGATTTACCTTCCTAGGGTTACTGTTAGGCTTAGGCCTAGGACTTTTAAAACCAGGAAGCCCTGGGCTCCAGGCACACTGCAGCTGCAAAAGGCATCCCAAGGGGAGCGCAAAAGTGACGCAACTTGGCTGCCACCACTGATATTTCCATGAGACCATCCCCAACCATAGGCTGATTTTCCTTCCTAGGGTTAAGGTTTGAGTTACGCCTAGGGTAAGGGTCTATTAACCAGAAAGCCCTGAGTTCCAAGAACACAGCAGCTGCGAAGGACTAGCCAAGAAGAGCGCAAAAGTACCACAACATGCCTGCCTCCACAGCTTTTTCCTTGGGGACATGCCTAATTCCTGGCTGATTTGCCTTTCTCGTCTTAGGGTTAGGGTTCAGCCTAGGGCTTGAATTTTTTTAACCAGGAAGCCCTGAGTTCCAGGCACACTGGAGCTGTGAAAGGCATCCAAAAGGGAGTGCAAAAGTGCCACAACATGGCTGCTTTCACGGCTTTTTCCTTGGCAAGAAGCCTAACATCAGGCTGATTTACTTTCCCAGGGTTACTGTTAGGCTTAGGCCTAGGGCTAGGATTTTTGAAACTAGGAAGCCCTTAGCTCCAGGCACACTGCAGCTGTTCAAGGCATCCCAAGGGGAGTACAAAAGTGCAACAACATGGCAGCTTTCACAGCTTTTTCCTTGGCACCATCCCTATACCTAGGCTGATTTATCTGCCTAGGGTTAGGGTTAGGGTTCAGCCTAGGGCTTGGATTTCTTTAACCAGGAAGCCCTGAGTTCCAGGCTTACTTCATCTGCCAAAGGCATCCCAAAGGGAGTGCAAAAGTGCCACAACATGGCTGCTCTCACGGCTGTTTCCTTGGCAAGAAGCCTAACATCAGGCTGATTTACTTTCCCAGGGTTACTGTTAGGCTTAGGCCTAGGGCTAGGATTTTTGAAACTAGGAAGCCCTTAGCTCCAGGCACACTGCAGCTGTTCAAGGCATCCCAAGGGGAGTACAAAAGTGCAACAACATGGCAGCTTTCACAGCTTTTTCCTTGGCACCATCCCTATACCTAGGCTGATCTATCTGCCTAGGGTTAGGGTTAGGGTTCAGCCTAGGGCTTGGATTTTTTTAACCAGGAAGCCCTGAGTTCCAGGCTTACTTCATCTGCCAAAGGCATCCCAAAGGGAGTGCAGAAGTGCCACATCATGGCTGCTTTCACGGCTTTTCCCTTAGGAAGAACCCTAATACCCGGCTGATTTACCTTCCTAGGGTTACTGTTAGGCTTAGGCCTAGGACTTTTAAAACCAGGAAGCCCTGGGCTCCAGGCACACTGCAGCTGCAAAAGGCATCCCAAGGGGAGCGCAAAAGTGACGCAACTTGGCTGCCACCACTGATATTTCCATGAGACCATCCCGAACCATAGGCTGATTTTCCTTCCTAGGGTTAAGGTTTGAGTTACGCCTAGGGTAAGGGCTCTATTAACCAGAAAGCCCTGAGTTCCAAGAACACAGCAGCTGCGAAGGACTAGCCAAGAAGAGCGCAAAAGTACCACAACATGCCTGCCTCCACAGCTTTTTCCTTGGGGACATGCCTAATTCCTGGCTGATTTGCCTTTCTCGTCTTAGGGTTGGGGTTCGGCCTAGGGCTAGGATTTTTAAAAGCAGGAAGCCCTGAGTTCCAGGCACACTGGAGCTGTGAAAGGCATCCAAAAGGGAGTGCAAAAGTGCCACAACATGGCTGCTTTCACGGCTTTTTCCTTGGCAAGAAACCTAACATCAGGCTGATTTACTTTCCCAGGGTTACTGTTAGGCTTAGGCCTAGGGCTAGGATTTTTGAAACTAGGAAGCCCTTAGCTCCAGGCACACTGCAGCTGTTCAAGGCATCCCAAGGGGAGTACAAAAGTGCAACAACATGGCAGCTTTCACAGCTTTTTCCTTGGCACCATCCCTATACCTAGGCTGATTTATCTGCCTAGGGTTAGGGTTAGGTTTCAGCCTAGGGCTTGAATTTTTTTTACCAGGAAGCCCTGAGTTCCAGGCTTACTTCATCTGCCAAAGGCATCCCAAAGGGAGTGCAGAAGTGCCACAACATGGCTGCTTTCACGGCTTTTCCCTTAGGAAGAACCCTAATACCCGGCTGATTTACCTTCCTAGGGTTACTGTTAGGCTTAGGCCTAGGACTTTTAAAACCAGGAAGCCCTGGGCTCCAGGCACACTGCAGCTGCAAAAGGCATCCCAAGGGGAGCGCAAAAGTGACGCAACTTGGCTGCCACCACTGATATTTCCATGAGACCATCCCGAATCATAGGCTGATTTTCCTTCCTAGGGTTAAGGTTTGAGTTACGCCTAGGGTAAGGGTTCTATTAACCAGAAAGCCCTGAGTTCCAAGAACACAGCAGCTGCGAAGGACTAGCCAAGAAGAGCGCAAAAGTACCACAACATGCCTGCCTCCACAGCTTTTTCCTTGGGGACATGCCTAATTCCTGGCTGATTTGCCTTTCTCGTCTTAGGGTTGGGGTTCGGCCTAGGGCTAGGATTTTAAAAGCAGGAAGCCCTGAGTTCCAGGCACACTGGAGCTGTGAAAGGCATCCAAAAGGGAGTGCAAAAGTGCCACAACATGGCTGCTTTCACGGCTTTTTCCTTGGCAAGACGCCTAACACCAGGCTGAT
Organism: Ammospiza nelsoni; assembly: GCF_027579445.1. Classification (NCBI taxonomy): domain Eukaryota; kingdom Metazoa; phylum Chordata; class Aves; order Passeriformes; family Passerellidae; genus Ammospiza; species Ammospiza nelsoni. The sequence continues at coordinate 396,939 of NW_026683187.1, forward strand.
TTCCCTTCCCAGGGTTACTGTTAGGCTTAGGCCTAGGGCTAGGATTTTTAAAACTAGGAAGCCCTTAGCTCCAGGCACACTGCAGCTGTTCAAGGCATCCCAAGGGGAGTACAAAAGTGCAACAACATGGCAGCTTTCACAGCTTTTTCCTTGGCACCATCCCTATACCTAGGCTGATTTATCTGCCTAGGGTTAGGGTTAGGGTTCAGCCTAGGGCTTGAATTTTTTTAACCAGGAAGCCCTGAGTTCCAGGCTTACTTCATCTGCCAAAGGCATCCCAAAGGGAGTGCAGAAGTGCCACAACATGGCTGCTTTCACGGCTTTTCCCTTAGGAAGAACCCTAATACCCGGCTGATTTACCTTCCTAGGGTTACTGTTAGGCTTAGGCCTAGGACTTTTAAAACCAGGAAGCCCTGGGCTCCAGGCACACTGCAGCTGCAAAAGGCATCCCAAGGGGAGCGCAAAAGTGACGCAACTTGGCTGCCACCACTGATATTTCCATGAGACCATCCCGAACCATAGGCTGATTTTCCTTCCGAGGGTTAAGGTTTGAGTTACGCCTAGGGTAAGGGTCTATTAACCAGAAAGCCCTGAGTTCCAAGAACACAGCAGCTGCGAAGGACTAGCCAAGAAGAGCGCAAAAGTACCACAACATGCCTGCCTCCACAGCTTTTTCCTTGGGGACATGCCTAATTCCTGGCTGATTTGCCTTTCTCGTCTTAGGGTTAGGGTTCAGACTAGGGCTTGAATTTTTTTAACCAGGAAGCCCTGAGTTCCAGGCACACTGGAGCTGTGAAAGGCATCCAAAAGGGAGTGCAAAAGTGCCACAACATGGCTGCTTTCACGGCTTTTTCCTTGGCAAGAAGCCTAACATCAGGCTGATTTACTTTCCCAGGGTTACTATTAGGCTTAGGCCTAGGGCTAGGATTTTTGAAACTAGGAAGCCCTTAGCTCCAGGCACACTGCAGCTGTTCAAGGCATCCCAAGGGGAGTACAAAAGTGCAACAACATGGCAGCTTTCACAGCTTTTTCCTTGGCACCATCCCTATACCTAGGCTGATTTATCTGCCTAGGGTTAGGGTTAGGGTTCAGCCTAGGGCTTGGATTTCTTTAACCAGGAAGCCCTGAGTTCCAGGCTTACTTCATCTGCCAAAGGCATCCCAAAGGGAGTGCAAAAGTGCCACAACATGGCTGCTTTCACGGCTGTTTCCTTGGCAAGAAGCCTAACATTAGGCTGATTTACTTTCCCAGGGTTACTGTTAGGCTTAGGCCTAGGGCTAGGATTTTTGAAACTAGGAAGCCCTTAGCTCCAGGCACACTGCACCTGTTCAAGGCATCCCAAGGGGAGTACAAAAGTGCAACAACATGGCAGCTTTCACAGCTTTTTCCTTGGCACCATCCCTATACCTAGGCTGATCTATCTGCCTAGGGTTAGGGTTAGGGTTCAGCCTAGGGCTTGGATTTTTTTAACCAGGAAGCCCTGAGTTCCAGGCTTACTTCATCTGCCAAAGGCATCCCAAAGGGAGTGCAGAAGTGCCACATCATGGCTGCTTTCACGGCTTTTCCCTTAGGAAGAACCCTAATACCCGGCTGATTTACCTTCCTAGGGTTACTGTTAGGCTTAGGCCTAGGACTTTTAAAACCAGGAAGCTCTGGGCTCCAGGCACACTGCAGCTGCAAAAGGCATCCCAAGGGGAGCGCAAAAGTGACGCAACTTGGCTGCCACCACTGATATTTCCATGAGACCATCCCGAACCATAGGCTGATTTTCCTTCCTAGGGTTAAGGTTTGAGTTACGCCTAGGGTAAGGGCTCTATTAACCAGAAAGCCCTGAGTTCCAAGAACACAGCAGCTGCGAAGGACTAGCCAAGAAGAGCGCAAAAGTACCACAACATGCCTGCCTCCACAGCTTTTTCCTTGGGGACATGCCTAATTCCTGGCTGATTTGCCTTTCTCGTCTTAGGGTTGGGGTTCGGCCTAGGGCTAGGATTTTTAAAAGCAGGAAGCCCTGAGTTCCAGGCACACTGGAGCTGTGAAAGGCATCCAAAAGGGAGTGCAAAAGTGCCACAACATGGCTGCTTTCACGGCTTTTTCCTTGGCAAGAAGCCTAACATCAGGCTGATTTACTTTCCCAGGGTTACTGTTAGTCTTAGGCCTAGGGCTAGGATTTTTGAAACTAGGAAGCCCTGGGCTCCAGGCACACTGCAGCTGTTCAAGGCATCCCAAGGGGAGTACAAAAGTGCAACAACATGGCAGCTTTCACAGCTTTTTCCTTGGCACCATCCCTATACCTAGGCTGATTTATCTGCCTAGGGTTAGGATTAGGGTTCAGCCTAGGGCTTGGATTTCTTTAACCAGGAAGCCCTGAGTTCCAGGCTTACTTCATCTGCCAAAGGCATCCCAAAGGGAGTGCAGAAGTGCCACAACATGGCTGCTTTCACGGCTTTTTCCTTGGCAAGAAGCCTAACATCAGGCTGATTTACTTTCCCAGGGTTACTGTTAGGCTTAGGCCTAGGGCTAGGATTTTTGAAACTAGGAAGCCCTTAGCTCCAGGCACACTGCAGCTGTTCAAGGCATACCAAGGGGAGTACAAAAGTGCAACAACATGGCAGCTTTCACAGCTTTTTCCTTGGCACCATCCCTATACCTAGGCTGATTTATCTGCCTAGGGTTAGGGTTAGAGTTCAGCCTAGGGCTAGGATTTCTTTAACCAGGAAGCCCTGAGTTCCAGGCTTACTTCATCTGCCAAAGGCATCCCAAAGGGAGTGCAGAAGTGCCACAACATGGCTGCTTTCACGGCTTTTTCCTTGGCAAGAAGCCTAACATCAGGCTGATTTACTTTCCCAGGGTTACTGTTAGGCTTAGGCCTAGGGCTAGGATTTTTGAAACTAGGAAGCCCTTAGCTCCAGGCACACTGCAGCTGTTCAAGGCATCCCAAGGGGAGTACAAAAGTGCAACAACATGGCAGCTTTCACAGCTTTTTCCTTGGCACCATCCCTATACCTAGGCTGATTTATCTGCCTAGGGTTAGGGTTAGGGTTCAGCCTAGGGCTTGAATTTCTTTAACCAGGAAGCCCTGAGTTCCAGGCTTACTTCATCTGCCAAAGGCATCCCAAAGGGAGTGCAGAAGTGCCACAACATGGCTGCTTTCACGGCTTTTCCCTTAGGAAGAACCCTAATACCCGGCTGATTTACCTTCCTAGGGTTACTGTTAGGCTTAGGCCTAGGACTTTTAAAACCAGGAAGCCCTGGGCTCCAGGCACACTGCAGCTGCAAAAGGCATCCCAAGGGGAGCGCAAAAGTGACGCAACTTGGCTGCCACCACTGATATTTCCATGAGACCATCCCGAACCATAGGCTGATTTTCCTTCCTAGGGTTAAGGTTTGAGTTACGCCTAGGGTAAGGGTTCTATTAACCAGAAAGCCCTGAGTACCAAGAACACAGCAGCTGCGAAGGACTAGCCAAGAAGAGCGCAAAAGTACCACAACATGCCTGCCTCCACAGCTTTTTCCTTGGGGACATGCCTAATTCCTGGCTGATTTGCCTTTCTCGTCTTAGGGTTGGGGTTCGGCCTAGGTTTAGGATTTTTAAAAGCAGGAAGCCCTGAGTTCCAGGCACACTGGAGCTGTGAAAGGCATCCCAAAGGGAGTGCAAAAGTGCCACAACATGGCTGCTTTCACGGCTTTTCCCTTAGGAAGAACCCTAATACCCGGCTGATTTACCTTCCTAGGGTTACTGTTAGGCTTAGGCCTAGGACTTTTAAAACCAGGAAGCCCTGGGCTCCAGGCACACTGCAGCTGCAAAAGGCATCCCAAGGGGAGCGCAAAAGTGACGCAACTTGGCTGCCAACACTGATATTTCCATGAGACCATCCCGAACCATAGGCTGATTTTCCTTCCTAGGGTTAAGGTTTGAGTTACGCCTAGGGTAAGGGTTCTATTAACCAGAAAGCCCTGAGTTCCAAGAACACAGCAGCTGCGAAGGACTAGCCAAGAAGAGCGCAAAAGTACCACAACATGCCTGCCTCCACAGCTTTTTCCTTGGGGACATGCCTAATTCCTGGCTGATTTGCCTTTCTCGTCTTAGGGTTGGGGTTCGGCCTAGGGCTAGGATTTTTAAAATCAGGAATCCCTGAGTTCCAGGCACACTGGAGCTGTGAAAGGCATCCAAAAGGGAGTGCAAAAGTGCCACAACATGGCTGCTTTCACGGCTTTTTCCTTGGCAAGAAGCCTAACATCAGGCTGATTTACTTTCCCAGGGTTACTGTTAGGCTTAGGCCTAGGGCTAGGATTTTTAAAACTAGGAAGCCCTTAGCTCCAGGCACACTGCAGCTGTTCAAGGCATCCCAAGGGGAGTACAAAAGTGCAACAACATGGCAGCTTTCACAGCTTTTTCCTTGGCACCATCCCTATACCTAGGCTGATTTATCTGCCTAGGGTTAGGGTTAGGGTTCAGCCTAGGGCTTGGATTTCTTTAACCAGGAAGCCCTGAGTTCCAGGCTTACTTCATCTGCCAAAGGCATCCCAAAGGGAGTGCAGAAGTGCCACAACATGGCTCCTTTCACGGCTTTTCCCTTAGGAAGAACCCTAATACCCGGCTGATTTACCTTCCTAGGGTTACTGTTAGGCTTAGGCCTAGGACTTTTAAAACCAGGAAGCCCTGGGCTCCAGGCACACTGCAGCTGCAAAAGGCATCCCAAGGGGAGCGCAAAAGTGACGCAACTTGGCTGCCACCACTGATATTTCCATGAGACCATCCCGAACCATAGGCTGATTTTCCTTCCTAGGGTTAAGGTTTGAGTTACGCCTAGGGTAAGGGTTCTATTAACCAGAAAGCCCTGAGTTCCAAGAACACAGCAGCTGCGAAGGACTAGCCAAGAAGAGCGCAAAAGTACCACAACATGCCTGCCTCCACAGCTTTTTCCTTGGGGACATGCCTAATTCCTGGCTGATTTGCCTTTCTCGTCTTAGGGTTGGGGTTCGGCCTAGGGCTAGGATTTTTAAAAGCAGGAAGCCCTGAGTTCCAGGCACACTGGAGCTGTGAAAGGCATCCAAAAGGGAGTGCAAAAGTGCCACAACATGGCTGCTTTCACGGCTTTTTCCTTGGCAAGAAGCCTAACACCAGGCTGATTTACCTTCCCAGGGTTACTGTTAGGCTTAGGCCTAGGGCTAGGATTTTTGAAACTAGGAAGCCCTTAGCTCCAGGCACACTGCAGCTGTTCAAGGCATCCCAAGGGGAGTACAAAAGTGCAACAACATGGCAGCTTTCACAGCTTTTTCCTTGGCACCATCCCTATACCTAGGCTGATTTATCTGCCTAGGGTTAGGGTTAGGGTTCAGCCTAGGGCTTGGATTTCTTTAACCAGGAAGCCCTGAGTTCCAGGCTTACTTCATCTGCCAAAGGCATCCCAAAGGGAGTGCAAAAGTGCCACAACATGGCTGCTTTCACGGCTGTTTCCTTGGCAAGAAGCCTAACATCAGGCTGATTTACTTTCCCAGGGTTACTGTTAGGCTTAGGCCTAGGGCTAGGATTTTTGAAACTAGGAAGCCCTTAGCTCCAGGCACACTGCAGCTGTTCAAGGCATCCCAAGGGGAGTACAAAAGTGCAACAACATGGCAGCTTTCACAGCTTTTTCCTTGGCACCATCCCTATACCTAGGCTGATCTATCTGCCTAGGGTTAGGGTTAGGGTTCAGCCTAGGGCTTGGATTTTTTTAACCAGGAAGCCCTGAGTTCCAGGCTTATTTCATCTGCCAAAGGCATCCCAAAGGGAGTGCAGAAGTGCCACATCATGGCTGCTTTCACGGCTTTTCCCTTAGGTAGAACCCTAATACCCGGCTGATTTACCTTCCTAGGGTTACTGTTAGGCTTAGGCCTAGGACTTTTAAAACCAGGAAGCCCTGGGCTCCAGGCACACTGCAGCTGCAAAAGGCATCCCAAGGGGAGCGCAAAAGTGACGCAACTTGGCTGCCACCACTGATATTTCCATGAGACCATCCCGAACCATAGGCTGATTTTCCTTCCTAGGGTTAAGGTTTGAGTTACGCCTAGGGTAAGGGCTCTATTAACCAGAAAGCCCTGAGTTCCAAGAACACAGCAGCTGCGAAGGACTAGCCAAGAAGAGCGCAAAAGTACCACAACATGCCTGCCTCCACAGCTTTTTCCTTGGGGACATGCCTAATTCCTGGCTGATTTGCCTTTCTCGTCTTAGGGTTGGGGTTCGGCCTAGGGCTAGGATTTTTAAAAGCAGGAAGCCCTGAGTTCCAGGCACACTGGAGCTGTGAAAGGCATCCAAAAGGGAGTGCAAAAGTGCCACAACATGGCTGCTTTCACGGCTTTTTCCTTGGCAAGAAACCTAACATCAGGCTGATTTACTTTCCCAGGGTTACTGTTAGGCTTAGGCCTAGGGCTAGGATTTTTGAAACTAGGAAGCCCTTAGCTCCAGGCACACTGCAGCTGTTCAAGGCATCCCAAGGGGAGTACAAAAGTGCAACAACATGGCAGCTTTCACAGCTTTTTCCTTGGCACCATCCCTATACCTAGGCTGATTTATCTGCCTAGGGTTAGGGTTAGGGTTCAGCCTAGGGCTTGAATTTTTTTAACCAGGAAGCCCTGAGTTCCAGGCTTACTTCATCTGCCAAAGGCATCCCAAAGGGAGTGCAGAAGTGCCACAACATGGCTGCTTTCACGGCTTTTCCCTTAGGAAGAACCCTAATACCCGGCTGATTTACCTTCCTAGGGTTACTGTTAGGCTTAGGCCTAGGACTTTTAAAACCAGGAAGCCCTGGGCTCCAGGCACACTGCAGCTGCAAAAGGCATCCCAAGGGGAGCGCAAAAGTGACGCAACTTGGCTGCCACCACTGATATTTCCATGAGACCATCCCGAACCATAGGCTGATTTTCCTTCCTAGGGTTAAGGTTTGAGTTACGCCTAGGGTAAGGGTCTATTAACCAGAAAGCCCTGAGTTCCAAGAACACAGCAGCTGCGAAGGACTAGCCAAGAAGAGCGCAAAAGTACCACAACATGCCTGCCTCCACAGCTTTTTCCTTGGGGACATGCCTAATTCCTGGCTGATTTGCCTTTCTCGTCTTAGGGTTAGGGTTCAGACTAGGGCTTGAATTTTTTTAACCAGGAAGCCCTGAGTTCCAGGCACACTGGAGCTGTGAAAGGCATCCAAAAGGGAGTGCAAAAGTGCCACAACATGGCTGCTTTCACGGCTTTTTCCTTGGCAAGAAGCCTAACATCAGGCTGATTTACTTTCCCAGGGTTACTGTTAGGCTTAGGCCTAGGGCTAGGATTTTTGAAACTAGGAAGCCCTTAGCTCCAGGCACACTGCAGCTGTTCAAGGCATCCCAAGGGGAGTACAAAAGTGCAACAACATGGCAGCTTTCACAGCTTTTTCCTTGGCACCATCCCTATACCTAGGCTGATTTATCTGCCTAGGGTTAGGGTTAGGGTTCAGCCTAGGGCTTGGATTTCTTTAACCAGGAAGCCCTGAGTTCCAGGCTTACTTCATCTGCCAAAGGCATCCCAAAGGGAGTGCAAAAGTGCCACAACATGGCTGCTTTCACGGCTGTTTCCTTGGCAAGAAGCCTAACATTAGGCTGATTTACTTTCCCAGGGTTACTGTTAGGCTTAGGCCTAGGGCTAGGATTTTTGAAACTAGGAAGCCCTTAGCTCCAGGCACACTGCAGCTGTTCAAGGCATCCCAAGGGGAGTACAAAAGTGCAACAACATGGCAGCTTTCACAGCTTTTTCCTTGGCACCATCCCTATACCTAGGCTGATCTATCTGCCTAGGGTTAGGGTTAGGGTTCAGCCTAGGGCTTGGATTTTTTTAACCAGGAAGCCCTGAGTTCCAGGCTTACTTCATCTGCCAAAGGCATCCCAAAGGGAGTGCAGAAGTGCCACATCATGGCTGCTTTCACGGCTTTTCCCTTAGGAAGAACCCTAATACCCGGCTGATTTACCTTCCTAGGGTTACTGTTAGGCTTAGGCCTAGGACTTTTAAAACCAGGAAGCTCTGGGCTCCAGGCACACTGCAGCTGTTCAAGGCATCCCAAGGGGAGCGCAAAAGTGACGCAACTTGGCTGCCACCACTGATATTTCCATGAGACCATCCCGAACCATAGGCTGATTTTCCTTCCTAGGGTTAAGGTTTGAGTTACGCCTAGGGTAAGGGCTCTATTAACCAGAAAGCCCTGAGTTCCAAGAACACAGCAGCTGCGAAGGACTAGCCAAGAAGAGCGCAAAAGTACCACAACATGCCTGCCTCCACAGCTTTTTCCTTGGGGACATGCCTAATTCCTGGCTGATTTGCCTTTCTCGTCTTAGGGTTGGGGTTCGGCCTAGGGCTAGGATTTTTAAAAGCAGGAAGCCCTGAGTTCCAGGCACACTGGAGCTGTGAAAGGCATCCAAAAGGGAGTGCAAAAGTGCCACAACATGGCTGCTTTCACGGCTTTTTCCTTGGCAAGAAGCCTAACATCAGGCTGATTTACTTTCCCAGGGTTACTGTTAGTCTTAGGCCTAGGGCTAGGATTTTTGAAACTAGGAAGCCCTGGGCTCCAGGCACACTGCAGCTGTTCAAGGCATCCCAAGGGGAGTACAAAAGTGCAACAACATGGCAGCTTTCACAGCTTTTTCCTTGGCACCATCCCTATACCTAGGCTGATTTATCTGCCTAGGGTTAGGATTAGGGTTCAGCCTAGGGCTTGGATTTCTTTAACCAGGAAGCCCTGAGTTCCAGGCTTACTTCATCTGCCAAAGGCATCCCAAAGGGAGTGCAGAAGTGCCACAACATGGCTGCTTTCACGGCTTTTTCCTTGGCAAGAAGCCTAACATCAGGCTGATTTACTTTCCCAGGGTTACTGTTAGGCTTAGGCCTAGGGCTAGGATTTTTGAAACTAGGAAGCCCTTAGCTCCAGGCACACTGCAGCTGTTCAAGGCATCCCAAGGGGAGTACAAAAGTGCAACAACATGGCAGCTTTCACAGCTTTTTCCTTGGCACCATCCCTATACCTAGGCTGATTTATCTGCCTAGGGTTAGGGTTAGAGTTCAGCCTAGGGCTTGGATTTCTTTAACCAGGAAGCCCTGAGTTCCAGGCTTACTTCATCTGCCAAAGGCATCCCAAAGGGAGTGCAGAAGTGCCACAACATGGCTGCTTTCACGGCTTTTTCCTTGGCAAGAAGCCTAACATCAGGCTGATTTACTTTCCCAGGGTTACTGTTAGGCTTAGGCCTAGGGCTAGGATTTTTGAAACTAGGAAGCCCTTAGCTCCAGGCACACTGCAGCTGTTCAAGGCATCCCAAGGGGAGTACAAAAGTGCAACAACATGGCAGCTTTCACAGCTTTTTCCTTGGCACCATCCCTATACCTAGGCTGATTTATCTGCCTAGGGTTAGGGTTAGGGTTCAGCCTAGGGCTTGGATTTCTTTAACCAGGAAGCCCTGAGTTCCAGGCTTACTTCATCTGCCAAAGGCATCCCAAAGGGAGTGCAAAAGTGCCACAACATGGCTGCTTTCACGGCTTTTTCCTTGGCAAGAAGCCTAACATCAGGCTGATTTACTTTCCCAGGGTTACTGTTAGGCTTAGGCCTAGGGCTAGGATTTTTGAAACTAGGAAGCCCTTAGCTCCAGGCACACTGCAGCTGTTCAAGGCATCCCAAGGGGAGTACAAAAGTGCAACAACATGGCAGCTTTCACAGCTTTTTCCTTGGCACCATCCCTATACCTAGGCTGATCTATCTGCCTAGGGTTAGGGTTAGGGTTCAGCCTAGGGCTTGGATTTTTTTAACCAGGAAGCCCTGAGTTCCAGGCTTACTTCATCTGCCAAAGGCATCCCAAAGGGAGTGCAGAAGTGCCACATCATGGCTGCTTTCACGGCTTTTCCCTTAGGAAGAACCCTAATACCCGGCTGATTTACCTTCCTAGGGTTACTGTTAGGCTTAGGCCTAGGACTTTTAAAACCAGGAAGCCCTGGGCTCCAGGCACACTGCAGCTGCAAAAGGCATCCCAAGGGGAGCGCAAAAGTGACGCAACTTGGCTGCCACCACTGATATTTCCATGAGACCATCCCGAACCATAGGCTGATTTTCCTTCCTAGGGTTAAGGTTTGAGTTACGCCTAGGGTAAGGGCTCTATTAACCAGAAAGCCCTGAGTTCCAAGAACACAGCAGCTGCGAAGGACTAGCCAAGAAGAGCGCAAAAGTACCACAACATGCCTGCCTCCACAGCTTTTTCCTTGGGGACATGCCTAATTCCTGGCTGATTTGCCTTTCTCGTCTTAGGGTTGGGGTTCGGCCTAGGGCTAGGATTTTTAAAAGCAGGAAGCCCTGAGTTCCAGGCACACTGGAGCTGTGAAAGGCATCCAAAAGGGAGTGCAAAAGTGCCACAACATGGCTGCTTTCACGGCTTTTTCCTTGGCAAGAAACCTAACATCAGGCTGATTTACTTTCCCAGGGTTACTGTTAGGCTTAGGCCTAGGGCTAGGATTTTTGAAACTAGGAAGCCCTTAGCTCCAGGCACACTGCAGCTGTTCAAGGCATCCCAAGGGGAGTACAAAAGTGCAACAACATGGCAGCTTTCACAGCTTTTTCCTTGGCACCATCCCTATACCTAGGCTGATTTATCTGCCTAGGGTTAGGGTTAGGCTTCAGCCTAGGGCTTGAATTTTTTTTACCAGGAAGCCCTGAGTTCCAGGCTTACTTCATCTGCCAAAGGCATCCCAAAGGGAGTGCAGAAGTGCCACAACATGGCTGCTTTCACGGCTTTTCCCTTAGGAAGAACCCTAATACCCGGCTGATTTACCTTCCTAGGGTTACTGTTAGGCTTAGGCCTAGGACTTTTAAAACCAGGAAGCCCTGGGCTCCAGGCACACTGCAGCTGCAAAAGGCATCCCAAGGGGAGCGCAAAAGTGACGCAACTTGGCTGCCACCACTGATATTTCCATGAGACCATCCCGAATCATAGGCTGATTTTCCTTCCTAGGGTTAAGGTTTGAGTTACGCCTAGGGTAAGGGTTCTATTAACCAGAAAGCCCTGAGTTCCAAGAACACAGCAGCTGCGAAGGACTAGCCAAGAAGAGCGCAAAAGTACCACAACATGCCTGCCTCCACAGCTTTTTCCTTGGGGACATGCCTAATTCCTGGCTGATTTGCCTTTCTCGTCTTAGGGTTGGGGTTCGGCCTAGGGCTAGGATTTTTAAAAGCAGGAAGCCCTGAGTTCCAGGCACACTGGAGCTGTGAAAGGCATCCAAAAGGGAGTGCAAAAGTGCCACAACATGGCTGCTTTCACGGCTTTTTCCTTGGCAAGAAGCCTAACATCAGGCTGATTTACTTTCCCAGGGTTACTGTTAGTCTTAGGCCTAGGGCTAGGATTTTTGAAACTAGGAAGCCCTGGGCTCCAGGCACACTGCAGCTGTTCAAGGCATCCCAAGGGGAGTACAAAAGTGCAACAACATGGCAGCTTTCACAGCTTTTTCCTTGGCACCATCCCTATACCTAGGCTGATTTATCTGCCTAGGGTTAGGATTAGGGTTCAGCCTAGGGCTTGGATTTCTTTAACCAGGAAGCCCTGAGTTCCAGGCTTACTTCATCTGCCAAAGGCATCCCAAAGGGAGTGCAGAAGTGCCACAACATGGCTGCTTTCACGGCTTTTTCCTTGGCAAGAAGCCTAACATCAGGCTGATTTACTTTCCCAGGGTTACTGTTAGGCTTAGGCCTAGGGCTAGGATTTTTGAAACTAGGAAGCCCTTAGCTCCAGGCACACTGCAGCTGTTCAAGGCATCCCAAGGGGAGTACAAAAGTGCAACAACATGGCAGCTTTCACAGCTTTTTCCTTGGCACCATCCCTATACCTAGGCTGATTTATCTGCCTAGGGTTAGGGTTAGAGTTCAGCCTAGGGCTTGGATTTCTTTAACCAGGAAGCCCTGAGTTCCAGGCTTACTTCATCTGCCAAAGGCATCCCAAAGGGAGTGCAGAAGTGCCACAACATGGCTGCTTTCACGGCTTTTTCCTTGGCAAGAAGCCTAACATCAGGCTGATTTACTTTCCCAGGGTTACTGTTAGGCTTAGGCCTAGGGCTAGGATTTTTGAAACTAGGAAGCCCTTAGCTCCAGGCACACTGCAGCTGTTCAAGGCATCCCAAGGGGAGTACAAAAGTGCAACAACATGGCAGCTTTCACAGCTTTTTCCTTGGCACCATCCCTATACCTAGGCTGATTTATCTGCCTAGGGTTAGGGTTAGGGTTCAGCCTAGGGCTTGAATTTTTTTAACCAGGAAGCCCTGAGTTCCAGGCTTACTTCATCTGCCAAAGGCATCCCAAAGGGAGTGCAGAAGTGCCACAACATGGCTGCTTTCACGGCTTTTCCCTTAGGAAGAACCCTAATACCCGGCTGATTTACCTTCCTAGGGTTACTGTTAGGCTTAGGCCTAGGACTTTTAAAACCAGGAAGCCCTGGGCTCCAGGCACACTGCAGCTGCAAAAGGCATCCCAAGGGGAGCGCAAAAGTGACGCAACTTGGCTGCCACCACTGATATTTCCATGAGACCATCCCGAACCATAGGCTGATTTTCCTTCCTAGGGTTAAGGTTTGAGTTACGCCTAGGGTAAGGGTTCTATTAACCAGAAAGCCCTGAGTTCCAAGAACACAGCAGCTGCGAAGGACTAGCCAAGAAGAGCGCAAAAGTACCACAACATGCCTGCCTCCACAGCTTTTTCCTTGGGGACATGCCTAATTCCTGGCTGATTTGCCTTTCTCGTCTTAGGGTTGGGGTTCGGCCTAGGTTTAGGATTTTTAAAAGCAGGAAGCCCTGAGTTCCAGGCACACTGGAGCTGTGAAAGGCATCCCAAAGGGAGTGCAAAAGTGCCACAACATGGCTGCTTTCACGGCTTTTCCCTTAGGAAGAACCCTAATACCCGGCTGATTTACCTTCCTAGGGTTACTGTTAGGCTTAGGCCTAGGACTTTTAAAACCAGGAAGCCCTGGGCTCCAGGCACACTGCAGCTGCAAAAGGCATCCCAAGGGGAGCGCAAAAGTGACGCAACTTGGCTGCCACCACTGATATTTCCATGAGACCATCCCGAACCATAGGCTGATTTTCCTTCCTAGGGTTAAGGTTTGAGTTACGCCTAGGGTAGGGGTCTATTAACCAGAAAGCCCTGAGTTCCAAGAACACAGCAGCTGCGAAGGACTAGCCAAGAAGAGCGCAAAAGTAGCACAACATGCCTGCCTCCACAGCTTTTTCCTTGGGGACATGCCTAATTCCTGGCTGATTTGCCTTTCTCGTCTTAGGGTTGGGGTTCGGCCTAGGGCTAGGATTTTTAAAATCAGGAATCCCTGAGTTCCAGGCACACTGGAGCTGTGAAAGGCATCCAAAAGGGAGTGCAAAAGTGCCACAACATGGCTGCTTTCACGGCTTTTTCCTTGGCAAGAAGCCTAACATCAGGCTGATTTACTTTCCCAGGGTTACTGTTAGGCTTAGGCCTAGGGCTAGGATTTTTAAAACTAGGAAGCCCTTAGCTCCAGGCACACTGCAGCTGTTCAAGGCATCCCAAGGGGAGTACAAAAGTGCAACAACATGGCAGCTTTCACAGCTTTTTCCTTGGCACCATCCCTATACCTAGGCTGATTTATCTGCCTAGGGTTAGGGTTAGGGTTCAGCCTAGGGCTTGGATTTCTTTAACCAGGAAGCCCTGAGTTCCAGGCTTACTTCATCTGCCAAAGGCATCCCAAAGGGAGTGCAGAAGTGCCACAACATGGCTGCTTTCACGGCTTTTCCCTTAGGAAGAACCCTAATACCCGGCTGATTTACCTTCCTAGGGTTACTGTTAGGCTTAGGCCTAGGACTTTTAAAACCAGGAAGCCCTGGGCTCCAGGCACACTGCAGCTGCAAAAGGCATCCCAAGGGGAGCGCAAAAGTGACGCAACTTGGCTGCCACCACTGATATTTCCATGAGACCATCCCGAACCATAGGCTGATTTTCCTTCCTAGGGTTAAGGTTTGAGTTACGCCTAGGGTAAGGGTTCTATTAACCAGAAAGCCCTGAGTTCCAAGAACACAGCAGCTGCGAAGGACTAGCCAAGAAGAGCGCAAAAGTACCACAACATGCCTGCCTCCACAGCTTTTTCCTTGGGGACATGCCTAATTCCTGGCTGATTTGCCTTTCTCGTCTTAGGGTTGGGGTTCGGCCTAGGGCTAGGATTTTTAAAAGCAGGAAGCCCTGAGTTCCAGGCACACTGGAGCTGTGAAAGGCATCCAAAAGGGAGTGCAAAAGTGCCACAACATGGCTGCTTTCACGGCTTTTTCCTTGGCAAGAAGCCTAACACCAGGCTGATTTACCTTCCCAGGGTTACTGTTAGGCTTAGGCCTAGGGCTAGGATTTTTGAAACTAGGAAGCCCTTAGCTCCAGGCACACTGCAGCTGTTCAAGGCATCCCAAGGGGAGTACAAAAGTGCAACAACATGGCAGCTTTCACAGCTTTTTCCTTGGCACCATCCCTATACCTAGGCTGATTTATCTGCCTAGGGTTAGGGTTAGGGTTCAGCCTAGGGCTTGGATTTCTTTAACCAGGAAGCCCTGAGTTCCAGGCTTACTTCATCTGCCAAAGGCATCCCAAAGGGAGTGCAAAAGTGCCACAACATGGCTGCTTTCACGGCTGTTTCCTTGGCAAGAAGCCTAACATCAGGCTGATTTACTTTCCCAGGGTTACTGTTAGGCTTAGGCCTAGGGCTAGGATTTTTGAAACTAGGAAGCCCTTAGCTCCAGGCACACTGCAGCTGTTCAAGGCATCCCAAGGGGAGTACAAAAGTGCAACAACATGGCAGCTTTCACAGCTTTTTCCTTGGCACCATCCCTATACCTAGGCTGATCTATCTGCCTAGGGTTAGGGTTAGGGTTCAGCCTAGGGCTTGGATTTTTTTAACCAGGAAGCCCTGAGTTCCAGGCTTACTTCATCTGCCAAAGGCATCCCAAAGGGAGTGCAGAAGTGCCACATCATGGCTGCTTTCACGGCTTTTCCCTTAGGAAGAACCCTAATACCCGGCTGATTTACCTTCCTAGGGTTACTGTTAGGCTTAGGCCTAGGACTTTTAAAACCAGGAAGCCCTGGGCTCCAGGCACACTGCAGCTGCAAAAGGCATCCCAAGGGGAGCGCAAAAGTGACGCAACTTGGCTGCCACCACTGATATTTCCATGAGACCATCCCGAACCATAGGCTGATTTTCCTTCCTAGGGTTAAGGTTTGAGTTACGCCTAGGGTAAGGGCTCTATTAACCAGAAAGCCCTGAGTTCCAAGAACACAGCAGCTGCGAAGGACTAGCCAAGAAGAGCGCAAAAGTACCACAACATGCCTGCCTCCACAGCTTTTTCCTTGGGGACATGCCTAATTCCTGGCTGATTTGCCTTTCTCGTCTTAGGGTTGGGGTTCGGCCTAGGGCTAGGATTTTTAAAAGCAGGAAGCCCTGAGTTCCAGGCACACTGGAGCTGTGAAAGGCATCCAAAAGGGAGTGCAAAAGTGCCACAACATGGCTGCTTTCACGGCTTTTTCCTTGGCAAGAAACCTAACATCAGGCTGATTTACTTTCCCAGGGTTACTGTTAGGCTTAGGCCTAGGGCTAGGATTTTTGAAACTAGGAAGCCCTTAGCTCCAGGCACACTGCAGCTGTTCAAGGCATCCCAAGGGGAGTACAAAAGTGCAACAACATGGCAGCTTTCACAGCTTTTTCCTTGGCACCATCCCTATACCTAGGCTGATTTATCTGCCTAGGGTTAGGGTTAGGCTTCAGCCTAGGGCTTGAATTTTTTTTACCAGGAAGCCCTGAGTTCCAGGCTTACTTCATCTGCCAAAGGCATCCCAAAGGGAGTGCAGAAGTGCCACAACATGGCTGCTTTCACGGCTTTTCCCTTAGGAAGAACCCTAATACCCGGCTGATTTACCTTCCTAGGGTTACTGTTAGGCTTAGGCCTAGGACTTTTAAAACCAGGAAGCCCTGGGCTCCAGGCACACTGCAGCTGCAAAAGGCATCCCAAGGGGAGCGCAAAAGTGACGCAACTTGGCTGCCACCACTGATATTTCCATGAGACCATCCCGAATCATAGGCTGATTTTCCTTCCTAGGGTTAAGGTTTGAGTTACGCCTAGGGTAAGGGTTCTATTAACCAGAAAGCCCTGAGTTCCAAGAACACAGCAGCTGCGAAGGACTAGCCAAGAAGAGCGCAAAAGTACCACAACATGCCTGCCTCCACAGCTTTTTCCTTGGGGACATGCCTAATTCCTGGCTGATTTGCCTTTCTCGTCTTAGGGTTGGGGTTCGGCCTAGGGCTAGGATTTTTAAAAGCAGGAAGCCCTGAGTTCCAGGCACACTGGAGCTGTGAAAGGCATCCAAAAGGGAGTGCAAAAGTGCCACAACATGGCTGCTTTCACGGCTTTTTCCTTGGCAAGACGCCTAACACCAGGCTGATTTCCCTTCCCAGGGTTACTGTTAGGCTTAGGCCTAGGGCTAGGATTTTTGAAACTAGGAAGCCCTTAGCTCCAGGCACACTGCAGCTGTTCAAGGCATCCCAAGGGGAGTACAAAAGTGCAACAACATGGCAGCTTTCACAGCTTTTTCCTTGGCACCATCCCTATACCTAGGCTGATTTATCTGCCTAGGGTTAGGGTTAGGGTTCAGCCTAGGGCTTGAATTTTTTTAACCAGGAAGCCCTGAGTTCCAGGCTTACTTCATCTGCCAAAGGCATCCCAAAGGGAGTGCAGAAGTGCCACAACATGGCTGCTTTCACGGCTTTTCCCTTAGGAAGAACCCTAATACCCGGCTGATTTACCTTCCTAGGGTTACTGTTAGGCTTAGGCCTAGGACTTTTAAAACCAGGAAGCCCTGGGCTCCAGGCACACTGCAGCTGCAAAAGGCATCCCAAGGGGAGCGCAAAAGTGACGCAACTTGGCTGCCACCACTGATATTTCCATGAGACCATCCCGAACCATAGGCTGATTTTCCTTCCTAGGGTTAAGGTTTGAGTTACGCCTAGGGTAAGGGTCTATTAACCAGAAAGCCCTGAGTTCCAAGAACACAGCAGCTGCGAAGGACTAGCCAAGAAGAGCGCAAAAGTACCACAACATGCCTGCCTCCACAGCTTTTTCCTTGGGGACATGCCTAATTCCTGGCTGATTTGCCTTTCTCGTCTTAGGGTTAGGGTTCAGACTAGGGCTTGAATTTTTTTAACCAGGAAGCCCTGAGTTCCAGGCACACTGCAGCTGCGAAAGGCATCCAAAAGGGAGTGCAAAAGTGCCACAACATGGCTGCTCTCACGGCTTTTTCCTTGGCAAGAAGCCTAACATCAGGCTGATTTACTTTCCCAGGGTTACTGTTAGTCTTAGGCCTAGGGCTAGGATTTTTGAAACTAGGAAGCCCTGGGCTCCAGGCACACTGCAGCTGTTCAAGGCATCCCAAGGGGAGTACAAAAGTGCAACAACATGGCAGCTTTCACAGCTTTTTCCTTGGCACCATCCCTATACCTAGGCTGATTTATCTGCCTAGGGTTAGGATTAGGGTTCAGCCTAGGGCTTGGATTTCTTTAACCAGGAAGCCCTGAGTTCCAGGCTTACTTCATCTGCCAAAGGCATCCCAAAGGGAGTGCAGAAGTGCCACAACATGGCTGCTTTCACGGCTTTTTCCTTGGCAAGAAGCCTAACATCAGGCTGATTTACTTTCCCAGGGTTACTGTTAGGCTTAGGCCTAGGGCTAGGATTTTTGAAACTAGGAAGCCCTTAGCTCCAGGCACACTGCAGCTGTTCAAGGCATCCCAAGGGGAGTACAAAAGTGCAACAACATGGCAGCTTTCACAGCTTTTTCCTTGGCACCATCCCTATACCTAGGCTGATTTATCTGCCTAGGGTTAGGGTTAGAGTTCAGCCTAGGGCTTGGATTTCTTTAACCAGGAAGCCCTGAGTTCCAGGCTTACTTCATCTGCCAAAGGCATCCCAAAGGGAGTGCAGAAGTGCCACAACATGGCTGCTTTCACGGCTTTTTCCTTGGCAAGAAGCCTAACATCAGGCTGATTTACTTTCCCAGGGTTACTGTTAGGCTTAGGCCTAGGGCTAGGATTTTTGAAACTAGGAAGCCCTTAGCTCCAGGCACACTGCAGCTGTTCAAGGCATCCCAAGGGGAGTACAAAAGTGCAACAACATGGCAGCTTTCACAGCTTTTTCCTTGGCACCATCCCTATACCTAGGCTGATTTATCTGCCTAGGGTTAGGGTTAGGGTTCAGCCTAGGGCTTGAATTTTTTTAACCAGGAAGCCCTGAGTTCCAGGCTTACTTCATCTGCCAAAGGCATCCCAAAGGGAGTGCAGAAGTGCCACAACATGGCTGCTTTCACGGCTTTTCCCTTAGGAAGAACCCTAATACCCGGCTGATTTACCTTCCTAGGGTTACTGTTAGGCTTAGGCCTAGGACTTTTAAAACCAGGAAGCCCTGGGCTCCAGGCACACTGCAGCTGCAAAAGGCATCCCAAGGGGAGCGCAAAAGTGACGCAACTTGGCTGCCACCACTGATATTTCCATGAGACCATCCCGAACCATAGGCTGATTTTCCTTCCTAGGGTTAAGGTTTGAGTTACGCCTAGGGTAAGGGTTCTATTAACCAGAAAGCCCTGAGTTCCAAGAACACAGCAGCTGCGAAGGACTAGCCAAGAAGAGCGCAAAAGTACCACAACATGCCTGCCTCCACAGCTTTTTCCTTGGGGACATGCCTAATTCCTGGCTGATTTGCCTTTCTCGTCTTAGGGTTGGGGTTCGGCCTAGGTTTAGGATTTTTAAAAGCAGGAAGCCCTGAGTTCCAGGCACACTGGAGCTGTGAAAGGCATCCCAAAGGGAGTGCAAAAGTGCCACAACATGGCTGCTTTCACGGCTTTTCCCTTAGGAAGAACCCTAATACCCGGCTGATTTACCTTCCTAGGGTTACTGTTAGGCTTAGGCCTAGGACTTTTAAAACCAGGAAGCCCTGGGCTCCAGGCACACTGCAGCTGCAAAAGGCATCCCAAGGGGAGCGCAAAAGTGACGCAACTTGGCTGCCACCACTGATATTTCCATGAGACCATCCCGAACCATAGGCTGATTTTCCTTCCTAGGGTTAAGGTTTGAGTTACGCCTAGGGTAAGGGTTCTATTAACCAGAAAGCCCTGAGTTCCAAGAACACAGCAGCTGCGAAGGACTAGCCAAGAAGAGCGCAAAAGTACCACAACATGCCTGCCTCCACAGCTTTTTCCTTGGGGACATGCCTAATTCCTGGCTGATTTGCCTTTCTCGTCTTAGGGTTGGGGTTCGGCCTAGGGCTAGGATTTTTAAAATCAGGAATCCCTGAGTTCCAGGCACACTGGAGCTGTGAAAGGCATCCAAAAGGGAGTGCAAAAGTGCCACAACATGGCTGCTTTCACGGCTTTTTCCTTGGCAAGAAGCCTAACATCAGGCTGATTTACTTTCCCAGGGTTACTGTTAGGCTTAGGCCTAGGGCTAGGATTTTTAAAACTAGGAAGCCCTTAGCTCCAGGCACACTGCAGCTGTTCAAGGCATCCCAAGGGGAGTACAAAAGTGCAACAACATGGCAGCTTTCACAGCTTTTTCCTTGGCACCATCCCTATACCTAGGCTGATTTATCTGCCTAGGGTTAGGGTTAGGGTTCAGCCTAGGGCTTGGATTTCTTTAACCAGGAAGCCCTGAGTTCCAGGCTTACTTCATCTGCCAAAGGCATCCCAAAGGGAGTGCAGAAGTGCCACAACATGGCTGCTTTCACGGCTTTTCCCTTAGGAAGAACCCTAATACCCGGCTGATTTACCTTCCTAGGGTTACTGTTAGGCTTAGGCCTAGGACTTTTAAAACCAGGAAGCCCTGGGCTCCAGGCACACTGCAGCTGCAAAAGGCATCCCAAGGGGAGCGCAAAAGTGACGCAACTTGGCTGCCACCACTGATATTTCCATGAGACCATCCCGAACCATAGGCTGATTTTCCTTCCTAGGGTTAAGGTTTGAGTTACGCCTAGGGTAAGGGTTCTATTAACCAGAAAGCCCTGAGTTCCAAGAACACAGCAGCTGCGAAGGACTAGCCAAGAAGAGCGCAAAAGTACCACAACATGCCTGCCTCCACAGCTTTTTCCTTGGGGACATGCCTAATTCCTGGCTGATTTGCCTTTCTCGTCTTAGGGTTGGGGTTCGGCCTAGGGCTAGGATTTTTAAAAGCAGGAAGCCCTGAGTTCCAGGCACACTGGAGCTGTGAAAGGCATCCAAAAGGGAGTGCAAAAGTGCCACAACATGGCTGCTTTCACGGCTTTTTCCTTGGCAAGAAGCCTAACACCAGGCTGATTTACCTTCCCAGGGTTACTGTTAGGCTTAGGCCTAGGGCTAGGATTTTTGAAACTAGGAAGCCCTTAGCTCCAGGCACACTGCAGCTGTTCAAGGCATCCCAAGGGGAGTACAAAAGTGCAACAACATGGCAGCTTTCACAGTTTTTTCCTTGGCACCATCCCTATACCTAGGCTGATTTATCTGCCTAGGGTTAGGGTTAGGGTTCAGCCTAGGGCTTGGATTTCTTTAACCAGGAAGCCCTGAGTTCCAGGCTTACTTCATCTGCCAAAGGCATCCCAAAGGGAGTGCAGAAGTGCCACAACATGGCTGCTTTCACGGCTTTTCCCTTAGGAAGAACCCTAATACCCGGCTGATTTACCTTCCTAGGGTTACTGTTAGGCTTAGGCCTAGGACTTTTAAAACCAGGAAGCCCTGGGCTCCAGGCACACTGCAGCTGCAAAAGGCATCCCAAGGGGAGCGCAAAAGTGACGCAACTTGGCTGCCACCACTGATATTTCCATGAGACCATCCCGAACCATAGGCTGATTTTCCTTCCTAGGGTTAAGGTTTGAGTTACGCCTAGGGTAAGGGTTCTATTAACCAGAAAGCCCTGAGTTCCAAGAACACAGCAGCTGCGAAGGACTAGCCAAGAAGAGCGCAAAAGTACCACAACATGCCTGCCTCCACAGCTTTTTCCTTGGGGACATGCCTAATTCCTGGCTGATTTGCCTTTCTCGTCTTAGGGTTGGGGTTCGGCCTAGGGCTAGGATTTTTAAAAGCAGGAAGCCCTGAGTTCCAGGCACACTGGAGCTGTGAAAGGCATCCAAAAGGGAGTGCAAAAGTGCCACAACATGGCTGCTTTCACGGCTTTTTCCTTGGCAAGAAGCCTAACATCAGGCTGATTTACTTTCCCAGGGTTACTGTTAGGCTTAGGCCTAGGGCTAGGATTTTTGAAACTAGGAAGCCCTTAGCTCCAGGCACACTGCAGCTGTTCAAGGCATCCCAAGGGGAGTACAAAAGTGCAACAACATGGCAGCTTTCACAGCTTTTTCCTTGGCACCATCCCTATACCTAGGCTGATTTATCTGCCTAGGGTTAGGGTTAGGGTTCAGCCTAGGGCTTGGATTTCTTTAAGCAGGAAGCCCTGAGTTCCAGGCTTACTTCATCTGCCAAAGGCATCCCAAAGGGAGTGCAAAAGTGCCACAACATGGCTGCTTTCACGGCTTTTTCCTTGGCAAGAAGCCTAACATCAGGCTGATTTACTGTCCCAGGGTTACTGTTAGGCTTAGGCCTAAGGCTAGGATTTTTGAAACTAGGAAGCCCTTAGCTCCAGGCACACTGCAGCTGTTCAAGGCATCCCAAGGGGAGTATAAAAGTGCAACAACATGGCAGCTTTCACAGCTTTTTCCTTGGCACCATCCCTATACCTAGGCTGATTTATCTGCCTAGGGTTAGGGTTAGGGTTCAGCCTAGGGCTTGGATTTCTTTAACCAGGAAGCCCTGAGTTCCAGGCTTACTTCATCTGCCAAAGGCATCCCAAAGGGAGTGCAAAAGTGCCACAACATGGCTGCTTTCACGGCTTTTTCCTTGGCAAGAAGCCTAACATCAGGCTGATTTACTTTCCCAGGGTTACTGTTAGGCTTAGGCCTAGGGCTAGGATTTTTGAAACTAGGAAGCCCTTAGCTCCAGGCACACTGCAGCTGTTCAAGGCATCCCAAGGGGAGTACAAAAGTGCAACAACATGGCAGCTTTCACAGCTTTTTCCTTGGCACCATCCCTATACCTAGGCTGATTTATCTGCCTAGGGTTAGGGTTAGGGTTCAGCCTAGGGCTTGAATTTTTTTAACCAGGAAGCCCTGAGTTCCAGGCTTACTTCATCTGCCAAAGGCATCCCAAAGGGAGTGCAGAAGTGCCACATCATGGCGGCTTTCACGGCTTTTCCCTTAGGAAGAACCCTAATACCCGGCTGATTTACCTTCCTAGGGTTACTGTTAGGCTTAGGCCTAGGACTTTTAAAACCAGGAAGCCCTGGGCTCCAGGCACACTGCAGCTGCGAAAGGCATCCCAAGGGGAGCGCAAAAGTGATGCAACTTGGCTGCCACCACTGATATTTCCATGAGACCATCCCGAACCATAGGCTGATTTTCCTTCCTAGGGTTAAGGTTTGAGTTACGCCTAGGGTAAGGGTTCTATTAACCAGAAAGCCCTGAGTTCCAAGAACACAGCAGCTGCGAAGGACTAGCCAAGAAGAGCGCAAAAGTACCACAACATGCCTGCCTCCACAGCTTTTTCCTTGGGGACATGCCTAATTCCTGGCTGATTTGCCTTTCTCGTCTTAGGGTTGGGGTTCGGCCTAGGGCTAGGATTTTTAAAAGCAGGAAGCCCTGAGTTCCAGGCACACTGGAGCTGTGAAAGGCATCCAAAAGGGAGTGCAGAAGTGCCACAACATGGCTGCTTTCACGGCTTTTTCCTTGGCAAGAAACCTAACATCAGGCTGATTTACTTTCCCAGGGTTACTGTTAGGCTTAGGCCTAGGGCTAGGATTTTTGAAAGTAGGAAGCCCTGGGCTCCAGGCACACTGCAGCTGTTCAAGGCATCCCAAGGGGAGTACAAAAGTGCAACAACATGGCAGCTTTCACAGCTTTTTCCTTGGCACCATCCCTATACCTAGGCTGATTGATCTGCCTAGGGTTAGGATTAGGGTTCAGCCTAGGGCTTGGATTTTTTTAACCAGGAAGCCCTGAGTTCCAGGCTTACTTCATCTGCCAAAGGCATCCCAAAGGGAGTGCAGAAGTGCCACAACATGGCTGCTTTCACGGCTTTTTCCTTGGCAAGAAGCCTAACATCAGGCTGATTTACTTTCCCAGGGTTACTGTTAGGCTTAGGCCTAGGGCTAGGATTTTTGAAACTAGGAGGCCCTTAGCTCCAGGCACACTGCAGCTGTTCAAGGCATCCCAAGGGGAGTACAAAAGTGCAACAACATGGCAGCTTTCACAGCTTTTTCCTTGGCACCATCCCTATACCTAGGCTGATTTATCTGCCTAGGGTTAGGGTTAGGGTTCAGCCTAGGGCTTGAATTTTTTTAACCAGGAAGCCCTGAGTTCCAGGCTTACTTCATCTGCCAAAGGCATCCCAAAGGGAGTGCAGAAGTGCCACATCATGGCTGCTTTCACGGCTTTTCCCTTAGGAAGAACCCTAATACCCGGCTGATTTACCTTCCTAGGGTTACTGTTAGGCTTAGGCCTAGGACTTTTAAAACCAGGAAGCCCTGGGCTCCAGGCACACTGCAGCTGCAAAAGGCATCCCAAGGGGAGCGCAAAAGTGACGCAACTTGGCTGCCACCACTGATATTTCCATGAGACCATCCCGAACCATAGGCTGATTTTCCTTCCTAGGGTTAAGGTTTGAGTTACGCCTAGGGTAAGGGTTCTATTAACCAGAAAGCCCTGAGTTCCAAGAACACAGCAGCTGCGAAGGACTAGCCAAGAAGAGCGCAAAAGTACCACAACATGCCTGCCTCCACAGCTTTTTCCTTGGGGACATGCCTAATTCCTGGCTGATTTGCCTTTCTCGTCTTAGGGTTGGGGTTCGGCCTAGGTTTAGGATTTTTAAAAGCAGGAAGCCCTGAGTTCCAGGCACACTGGAGCTGTGAAAGGCATCCCAAAGGGAGTGCAAAAGTGCCACAACATGGCTGCTTTCACGGCTTTTCCCTTAGGAAGAACCCTAATACCCGGCTGATTTACCTTCCTAGGGTTACTGTTAGGCTTAGGCCTAGGACTTTTAAAACCAGGAAGCCCTGGGCTCCAGGCACACTGCAGCTGCAAAAGGCATCCCAAGGGGAGCGCAAAAGTGACGCAACTTGGCTGCCACCACTGATATTTCCATGAGACCATCCCGAACCATAGGCTGATTTTCCTTCCTAGGGTTAAGGTTTGAGTTACGCCTAGGGTAGGGGTCTATTAACCAGAAAGCCCTGAGTTCCAAGAACACAGCAGCTGCGAAGGACTAGCCAAGAAGAGCGCAAAAGTACCACAACATGCCTGCCTCCACAGCTTTTTCCTTGGGGACATGCCTAATTCCTGGCTGATTTGCCTTTCTCGTCTTAGGGTTGGGGTTCGGCCTAGGGCTAGGATTTTTAAAATCAGGAATCCCTGAGTTCCAGGCACACTGGAGCTGTGAAAGGCATCCAAAAGGGAGTGCAAAAGTGCCACAACATGGCTGCTTTCACGGCTTTTTCCTTGGCAAGAAGCCTAACATCAGGCTGATTTACTTTCCCAGGGTTACTGTTAGGCTTAGGCCTAGGGCTAGGATTTTTGAAACTAGGAAGCCCTTAGCTCCAGGCACACTGCAGCTGTTCAAGGCATCCCAAGGGGAGTACAAAAGTGCAACAACATGGCAGCTTTCACAGCTTTTTCCTTGGCACCATCCCTATACCTAGGCTGATTTATCTGCCTAGGGTTAGGGTTAGGGTTCAGCCTAGGGCTTGGATTTCTTTAACCAGGAAGCCCTGAGTTCCAGGCTTACTTCATCTGCCAAAGGCATCCCAAAGGGAGTGCAAAGTGCCACAACATGGCTGCTTTCACGGCTTTTCCCTTAGGAAGAACCCTAATACCCGGCTGATTTACCTTCCTAGGGTTACTGTTAGGCTTAGGCCTAGGACTTTTAAAACCAGGAAGCCCTGGGCTCCAGGCACACTGCAGCTGCAAAAGGCATCCCAAGGGGAGCGCAAAAGTGACGCAACTTGGCTGCCACCACTGATATTTCCATGAGACCATCCCGAACCATAGGCTGATTTTCCTTCCTAGGGTTAAGGTTTGAGTTACGCCTAGGGTAAGGGTTCTATTAACCAGAAAGCCCTGAGTTCCAAGAACACAGCAGCTGCGAAGGACTAGCCAAGAAGAGCGCAAAAGTACCACAACATGCCTGCCTCCACAGCTTTTTCCTTGGGGACATGCCTAATTCCTGGCTGATTTGCCTTTCTCGTCTTAGGGTTGGGGTTCGGCCTAGGGTTAGGATTTTTAAAAGCAGGAAGCCCTGAGTTCCAGGCACACTGGAGCTGTGAAAGGCATCCAAAAGGGAGTGCAAAAGTGCCACAACATGGCTGCTTTCACGGCTTTTTCCTTGGCAAGAAGCCTAACACCAGGCTGATTTCCCTTCCCAGGGTTACTGTTAGGCTTAGGCCTAGGGCTAGGATTTTTGAAACTAGGAAGCCCTTAGCTCCAGGCACACTGCAGCTGTTCAAGGCATCCCAAGGGGAGTACAAAAGTGCAACAACATGGCAGCTTTCACAGCTTTTTCCTTGGCACCATCCCTATACCTAGGCTGATTTATCTGCCTAGGGTTAGGGTTAGGGTTCAGCCTAGGGCTTGGATTTCTTTAACCAGGAAGCCCTGAGTTCCAGGCTTACTTCATCTGCCAAAGGCATCCCAAAGGGAGTGCAGAAGTGCCACAACATGGCTGCTTTCACGGCTTTTCCCTTAGGAAGAACCCTAATACCCGGCTGATTTACCTTCCTAGGGTTACTGTTAGGCTTAGGCCTAGGACTTTTAAAACCAGGAAGCCCTGGGCTCCAGGCACACTGCAGCTGCAAAAGGCATCCCAAGGGGAGCGCAAAAGTGACGCAACTTGGCTGCCACCACTGATATTTCCATGAGACCATCCCGAACCATAGGCTGATTTTCCTTCCTAGGGTTAAGGTTTGAGTTACGCCTAGGGTAAGGGTTCTATTAACCAGAAAGCCCTGAGTTCCAAGAACACAGCAGCTGCGAAGGACTAGCCAAGAAGAGCGCAAAAGTACCACAACATGCCTGCCTCCACAGCTTTTTCCTTGGGGACATGCCTAATTCCTGGCTGATTTGCCTTTCTCGTCTTAGGGTTGGGGTTCGGCCTAGGGCTAGGATTTTTAAAAGCAGGAAGCCCTGAGTTCCAGGCACACTGGAGCTGTGAAAGGCATCCAAAAGGGAGTGCAAAAGTGCCACAACATGGCTGCTTTCACGGCTTTTTCCTTGGCAAGAAACCTAACATCAGGCTGATTTACTTTCCCAGGGTTACTGTTAGGCTTAGGCCTAGGGCTAGGATTTTTGAAACTAGGAAGCCCTGGGCTCCAGGCACACTGCAGCTGTTCAAGGCATCCCAAGGGGAGTACAAAAGTGCAACAACATGGCAGCTTTCACAGCTTTTTCCTTGGCACCATCCCTATACCTAGGCTGATTGATCTGCCTAGGGTTAGGATTAGGGTTCAGCCTAGGGCTTGGATTTCTTTAACCAGGAAGCCCTGAGTTCCAGGCTTACTTCATCTGCCAAAGGCATCCCAAAGGGAGTGCAGAAGTGCCACAACATGGCTGCTTTCACGGCTTTTCCCTTAGGAAGAACCCTAATACCCGGCTGATTTACCTTCCTAGGGTTACTGTTAGGCTTAGGCCTAGGACTTTTAAAACCAGGAAGCCCTGGGCTCCAGGCACACTGCAGCTGCAAAAGGCATCCCAAGGGGAGCGCAAAAGTGACGCAACTTGGCTGCCACCACTGATATTTCCATGAGACCATCCCGAACCATAGGCTGATTTTCCTTCCTAGGGTTAAGGTTTGAGTTACGCCTAGGGTAAGGGTTCTATTAACCAGAAAGCCCTGAGTTCCAAGAACACAGCAGCTGCGAAGGACTAGCCAAGAAGAGCGCAAAAGTACCACAACATGCCTGCCTCCACAGCTTTTTCCTTGGGGACATGCCTAATTCCTGGCTGATTTGCCTTTCTCGTCTTAGGGTTGGGGTTCGGCCTAGGGCTAGGATTTTTAAAAGCAGGAAGCCCTGAGTTCCAGGCACACTGGAGCTGTGAAAGGCATCCCAAAGGGAGTGCAAAAGTGCCACAACATGGCTGCTTTCACGGCTTTTCCCTTAGGAAGAACCCTAATACCCGGCTGATTTACCTTCCTAGGGTTACTGTTAGGCTTAGGCCTAGGACTTTTAAAACCAGGAAGCCCTGGGCTCCAGGCACACTGCAGCTGCAAAAGGCATCCCAAGGGGAGCGCAAAAGTGACGCAACTTGGCTGCCACCACTGATATTTCCATGAGACCATCCCGAACCATAGGCTGATTTTCCTTCCTAGGGTTAAGGTTTGAGTTACGCCTAGGGTAAGGGTCTATTAACCAGAAAGCCCTGAGTTCCAAGAACACAGCAGCTGCGAAGGACTAGCCAAGAAGAGCGCAAAAGTACCACAACATGCCTGCCTCCACAGCTTTTTCCTTGGGGACATGCCTAATTCCTGGCTGATTTGCCTTTCTCGTCTTAGGGTTGGGGTTCGGCCTAGGGCTAGGATTTTTAAAATCAGGAATCCCTGAGTTCCAGGCACACTGGAGCTGTGAAAGGCATCCAAAAGGGAGTGCAAAAGTGCCACAACATGGCTGCTTTCACGGCTTTTTCCTTGGCAAGAAGCCTAACATCAGGCTGATTTACTTTCCCAGGGTTACTGTTAGGCTTAGGCCTAGGGCTAGGATTTTTGAAACTAGGAAGCCCTTAGCTCCAGGCACACTGCAGCTGTTCAAGGCATCCCAAGGGGAGTACAAAAGTGCAACAACATGGCAGCTTTCACAGCTTTTTCCTTGGCACCATCCCTATACCTAGGCTGATTTATCTGCCTAGGGTTAGGGTTAGGGTTCAGCCTAGGGCTTGGATTTTTTTTAACCAGGAAGCCCTGAGTTCCAGGCTTACTTCATCTGCCAAAGGCATCCCAAAGGGAGTGCAGAAGTGCCACAACATGGCTGCTTTCACGGCTTTTCCCTTAGGAAGAACCCTAATACCCGGCTGATTTACCTTCCTAGGGTTACTGTTAGGCTTAGGCCTAGGACTTTTAAAACCAGGAAGCCCTGGGCTCCAGGCACACTGCAGCTGCGAAAGGCATCCCAAGGGGAGCGCAAAAGTGACGCAACTTGGCTGCCACCACTGATATTTCCATGAGACCATCCCGAACCATAGGCTGATTTTCCTTCCTAGGGTTAAGGTTTGAGTTACGCCTAGGGTAAGGGTTCTATTAACCAGAAAGCCCTGAGTTCCAAGAACACAGCAGCTGCGAAGGACTAGCCAAGAAGAGCGCAAAAGGTATCACAACATGCCTGCCTCCACAGCTTTTTCCTTGGGGACATGCCTAATTCCTGGCTGATTTGCCTTTCTCGTCTTAGGGTTGGGGTTCGGCCTAGGGCTAGGATTTTTAAAATCAGGAATCCCTGAGTTCCAGGCACACTGGAGCTGTGAAAGGCATCCAAAAGGGAGTGCAAAAGTGCCACAACATGGCTGCTTTCACGGCTTTTTCCTTGGGAAGAAACCTAACATCAGGCTGATTTACTTTCCCAGGGTTACTGTTAGGCTTAGGCCTAGGGCTAGGATTTTTGAAACTAGGAAGCCCTGGGCTCCAGGCACACTGCAGCTGTTCAAGGCATCCCAAGGGGAGTACAAAAGTGCAACAACATGGCAGCTTTCACAGCTTTTTCCTTGGCACCATCCCTATACCTAGGCTGATTTATCTGCCTAGGGTTAGGGTTAGGGTTCAGCCTAGGGCTTGGATTTCTTTAACCAGGAAGCCCTGAGTTCCAGGCTTACTTCATCTGCCAAAGGCATCCCAAAGGGAGTGCAGAAGTGCCACAACATGGCTGCTTTCATGGCTTTTCCCTTAGGAAGAACCCTAATACCCGGCTGATTTACCTTCCTAGGGTTACTGTTAGGCTTAGGCCTAGGACTTTTAAAACCAGGAATCCCTGGGCTCCAGGCACACTGCAGCTGCAAAAGGCATCCCAAGGGGAGCGCAAAAGTGACGCAACTTGGCTGCCACCACTGATATTTCCATGAGACCATCCCGAACCATAGGCTGATTTTCCTTCCTAGGGTTAAGGTTTGAGTTACGCCTAGGGTAAGGGTTCTATTAACCAGAAAGCCCTGAGTTCCAAGAACACAGCAGCTGCGAAGGACTAGCCAAGAAGAGCGCAAAAGTACCACAACATGCCTGCCTCCACAGCTTTTTCCTTGGGGACATGCCTAATTCCTGGCTGATTTGCCTTTCTCGTCTTAGGGTTGGGGTTCGGCCTAGGGCTAGGATTTTTAAAAGCAGGAAGCCCTGAGTTCCAGGCACACTGGAGCTGTGAAAGGCATCCAAAAGGGAGTGCAAAAGTGACGCAACATGGCTGCTTTCACGGCTTTTTCCTTGGCAAGAAGCCTAACACCAGGCTGATTTCCCTTCCCAGGGTTACTGTTAGGCTTAGGCCTAGGGCTAGGATTTTTGAAACTAGGAAGCCCTGGGCTCCAGGAACACTGCAGCTGTTCAAGGCATCCCAAGGGGAGTACAAAAGTGCAACAACATGGCAGCTTTCACAGCTTTTTCCTTGGCACCATCCCTATACCTAGGCTGATTTATCTGCCTAGGGTTAGGGTTAGGGTTCAGCCTAGGGCTTGGATTTCTTTAACCAGGAAGCCCTGAGTTCCAGGCTTACTTCATCTGCCAAAGGCATCCCAAAGGGAGTGCAGAAGTGCCACAACATGGCTGCTTTCACGGCTTTTCCCTTAGGAAGAACCCTAATACCCGGCTGATTTACCTTCCTAGGGTTACTGTTAGGCTTAGGCCTAGGACTTTTAAAACCAGGAAGCCCTGGGCTCCAGGCACACTGCAGCTGCAAAAGGCATCCCAAGGGGAGCGCAAAAGTGACGCAACTTGGCTGCCACCACTGATATTTCCATGAGACCATCCCGAACCATAGGCTGATTTTCCTTCCTAGGGTTAAGGTTTGAGTTACGCCTAGGGTAAGGGTTCTATTAACCAGAAAGCCCTGAGTTCCAAGAACACAGCAGCTGCGAAGGACTAGCCAAGAAGAGCGCAAAAGTACCACAACATGCCTGCCTCCACAGCTTTTTCCTTGGGGACATGCCTAATTCCTGGCTGATTTGCCTTTCTCGTCTTAGGGTTGGGGTTCGGCCTAGGGCTAGGATTTTTAAAATCAGGAAGCCCTGAGTTCCAGGCACACTGGAGCTGTGAAAGGCATCCAAAAGGGAGTGCAAAAGTGCCACAACATGGCTGCTTTCACGGCTTTTTCCTTGGCAAAAAGCCTAACATCAGGCTGATTTACTTTCCCAGGGTTACTGTTAGGCTTAGGCCTAGGGCTAGGATTTTTGAAACTAGGAAGCCCTTAGCTCCAGGCACACTGCAGCTGTTCAAGGCATCCCAAGGGGAGTACAAAAGTGCAACAACATGGCAGCTTTCACAGCTTTTTCCTTGGCACCATCCCTATACCTAGGCTGATTTATCTGCCTAGGGTTAGGGTTAGGGTTCAGCCTAGGGCTTGGATTTCTTTAACCAGGAAGCCCTGAGTTCCAGGCTTACTTCATCTGCCAAAGGCATCCCAAAGGGAGTGCAAAAGTGCCACAACATGGCTGCTTTCACGGCTTTTTCCTTGGCAAGAAGCCTAACATCAGGCTGATTTAATTTTCCAGGGTTACTGTTAGGCTTAGGCCTAGGGCTAGGATTTTTGAAACTAGGAAGCCCTTAGCTCCAGGCACACTGCAGCTGTTCAAGGCATCCCAAGGGGAGTACAAAAGTGCAACAACATGGCAGCTTTCACAGCTTTTTCCTTGGCACCATCCCTATACCTAGGCTGATTTATCTGCCTAGGGTTAGGGTTAGGGTTCAGCCTAGGGCTTGGATTTCTTTAACCAGGAAGCCCTGAGTTCCAGGCTTACTTCATCTGCCAAAGGCATCCCAAAGGGAGTGGAAAAGTGCCACAACATGGCTGCTTTCACGGCTTTTTCCTTGGCAAGAAGCCTAACATCAGGCTGATTTACTTTCCCAGGGTTACTGTTAGGCTTAGGCCTAGGGCTAGGATTTTTGAAACTAGGAAGCCCTTAGCTCCAGGCACACTGCAGCTGTTCAAGGCATCCCAAGGGGAGTACAAAAGTGCAACAACATGGCAGCTTTCACAGCTTTTTCCTTGGCACCATCCCTATACCTAGGCTGATTTATCTGCCTAGGGTTAGGGTTAGGGTTCAGCCTAGGGCTTGGATTTTTTTAACCAGGAAGCCCTGAGTTCCAGGCTTACTTCATCTGCCAAAGGCATCCCAAAGGGAGTGCAGAAGTGCCACATCATGGCTGCTTTCACGGCTTTTCCCTTAGGAAGAACCCTAATACCCGGCTGATTTACCTTCCTAGGGTTACTGTTAGGCTTAGGCCTAGGGCTAGGATTTTTGAAACTAGGAAGCCCTTAGCTCCAGGCACACTGCAGCTGTTCAAGGCATCCCAAGGGGAGTACAAAAGTGCAACAACATGGCAGCTTTCACAGCTTTTTCCTTGGCACCATCCCTATACCTAGGCTGGTTTATCTGCCTAGGGTTAGGGTTAGGGTTCAGCCTAGGGCTTGAATTTTTTTAACCAGGAAGCCCTGAGTTCCAGGCTTACTTCATCTGCCAAAGGCATCCCAAAGGGAGTGCAGAAGTGCCACAACATGGCTGCTTTCACGGCTTTTCCCTTAGGAAGAACCCTAATACCCGGCTGATTTACCTTCCTAGGGTTACTGTTAGGCTTAGGCCTAGGACTTTTAAAACCAGGAAGCCCTGGGCTCCAGGCACACTGCAGCTGCGAAAGGCATCCCAAGGGGAGCGCAAAAGTGACGCAACTTGGCTGCCACCACTGATATTTCCATGAGACCATCCCGAACCATAGGCTGATTTTCCTTCCTAGGGTTAAGGTTTGAGTTACGCCTAGGGTAAGGGTTCTATTAACCAGAAAGCCCTGAGTTCCAAGAACACAGCAGCTGCGAAGGACTAGCCAAGAAGAGCGCAAAAGTACCACAACATGCCTGCCTCCACAGCTTTTTCCTTGGGGACATGCCTAATTCCTGGCTGATTTGCCTTTCTCGTCTTAGGGTTGGGGTTCGGCCTAGGGCTAGGATTTTTAAAAGCAGGAAGCCCTGAGTTCCAGGCACACTGGAGCTGTGAAAGGCATCCAAAAGGGAGTGCAAAAGTGCCACAACATGGCTGCTTTCACGGCTTTTTCCTTGGCAAGAAACCTAACATCAGGCTGATTTACTTTCCCAGGGTTACTGTTAGGCTTAGGCCTAGGGCTAGGATTTTTGAAACTAGGAAGCCCTGGGCTCCAGGCACACTGCAGCTGTTCAAGGCATCCCAAGGGGAGTACAAAAGTGCAACAACATGGCAGCTTTCACAGCTTTTTCCTTGGCACCATCCCTATACCTAGGCTGATTTATCTGCCTAGGGTTAGGGTTAGGGTTCAGCCTAGGGCTTGGATTTCTTTAACCAGGAAGCCCTGAGTTCCAGGCTTACTTCATCTGCCAAAGGCATCCCAAAGAGAGTGCAGAAGTGCCACAACATGGCTGCTTTCACGGCTTTTTCCTTGGCAAGAAGCCTAACATCAGGCTGATTTACTTTCCCAGGGTTACTGTTAGGCTTAGGCCTAGGGCTAGGATTTTTGAAACTAGGAGGCCCTTAGCTCCAGGCACACTGCAGCTGTTCAAGGCATCCCAAGGGGAGTACAAAAGTGCAACAACATGGCAGCTTTCACAGCTTTTTCCTTGGCACCATCCCTATACCTAGGCTGATTTATCTGCCTAGGGTTAGGGTTAGGGTTCAGCCTAGGGCTTGAATTTTTTTAACCAGGAAGCCCTGAGTTCCAGGCTTACTTCATCTGCCAAAGGCATCCCAAAGGGAGTGCAAAAGTGCCACAACATGGCTGCTTTCACGGCTTTTCCCTTAGGAAGAACCCTAATACCCGGCTGATTTACCTTCCTAGGGTTACTGTTAGGCTTAGGCCTAGGACTTTTAAAACCAGGAAGCCCTGGGCTCCAGGCACACTGCAGCTGCAAAAGGCATCCCAAGGGGAGCGCAAAAGTGACGCAACTTGGCTGCCACCACTGATATTTCCATGAGACCATCCCGAACCATAGGCTGATTTTCCTTCCTAGGGTTAAGGTTTGAGTTACGCCTAGGGTAAGGGTTCTATTAACCAGAAAGCCCTGAGTTCCAAGAACACAGCAGCTGCGAAGGACTAGCCAAGAAGAGCGCAAAAGTACCACAACATGCCTGCCTCCACAGCTTTTTCCTTGGGGACATGCCTAATTCCTGGCTGATTTGCCTTTCTCGTATTAGGGTTGGGGTTCGGCCTAGGGCAAGGATTTTTAAAAGCAGGAAGCCCTGAGTTCCAGGCACACTGGAGCTGTGAAAGGCATCCCAAAGGGAGTGCAAAAGTGCCACAACATGGCTGCTTTCACGGCTTTTCCCTTAGGAAGAACCCTAATACCCGGCTGATTTACCTTCCTAGGGTTACTGTTAGGCTTAGGCCTAGGACTTTTAAAACCAGGAAGCCCTGGGCTCCAGGCACACTGCAGCTGCAAAAGGCATCCCAAGGGGAGCGCAAAAGTGACGCAACTTGGCTGCCACCACTGATATTTCCATGAGACCATCCCGAACCATAGGCTGATTTTCCTTCCTAGGGTTAAGGTTTGAGTTACGCCTAGGGTAAGGGTTCTATTAACCAGAAAGCCCTGAGTTCCAAGAACACAGCAGCTGCGAAGGACTAGCCAAGAAGAGCGCAAAAGTACCACAACATGCCTGCCTCCACAGCTTTTTCCTTGGGGACATGCCTAATTCCTGGCTGATTTGCCTTTCTCGTCTTAGGGTTGGGGTTCGGCCTAGGGCTAGGATTTTTAAAAGCAGGAAGCCCTGAGTTCCAGGCACACTGGAGCTGTGAAAGGCATCCAAAAGGGAGTGCAAAAGTGCCACAACATGGCTGCTTTCACGGCTTTTTCCTTGGCAAGAAGCCTAACATCAGGCTGATTTACTTTCCCAGGGTTACTGTTAGGCTTAGGCCTAGGGCTAGGATTTTTGAAACTAGGAAGCCCTTAGCTCCAGGCACACTGCAGCTGTTCAAGGCATCCCAAGGGGAGTACAAAAGTGCAACAACATGGCAGCTTTCACAGCTTTTTCCTTGGCACCATCCCTATACCTAGGCTGATTTATCTGCCTAGGGATAGGGTTAGGGTTCAGCCTAGGGCTTGAATTTTTTTTACCAGGAAGCCCTGAGTTCCAGGCTTACTTCATCTGCCAAAGGCATCCCAAAGGGAGTGCAGAAGTGCCACAACATGGCTGCTTTCACGGCTTTTCCCTTAGGAAGAACCCTAATACCCGGCTGATTTACCTTCCTAGGGTTACTGTTAGGCTTAGGCCTAGGACTTTTAAAACCAGGAAGCCCTGGGCTCCAGGCACACTGCAGCTGCAAAAGGCATCCCAAGGGGAGCGCAAAAGTGACGCAACTTGGCTGCCACCACTGATATTTCCATGAGAGCATCCCGAACCATAGGCTGATTTTCCTTCCTAGGGTTAAGGTTTGAGTTACGCCTATGGTAAGGGTCTATTAACAAGAAAGCCCTGAATTCCAAGAACACAGCAGCTGCGAAGGAGTAGCCAAGAAGAGCGCAAAAGTACCACAACATGCCTGCCTCCACAGCTTTTTCCTTGGGGACATGCCTAATTCCTGGCTGATTTGCCTTTCTCGTCTTAGGGTTAGGGTTCAGCCTAGGGCTAGGATTTTTTTAACCAGGAAGCCCTGAGTTCCAGGCTTACTTCATCTGCCAAAGGCATCCAAAAGGGAGTGCAAAAGTGCCACAACATGGCTGCTTTCACGGCTTTTTCCTTGGCAAGAAGCCTAACATCAGGCTGATTTACTTTCCCAGGGTTACTGTTAGGCTTAGGCCTAGGGCTAGGATTTTTGAAACTAGGAAGCCCTTAGCTCCAGGCACACTGCAGCTGTTCAAGGCATCCCAAGGGGAGTACAAAAGTGCAACAACATGGCAGCTTTCACAGCTTTTTCCTTGGCACCATCCCTATACCTAGGCTGATTTATCTGCCTAGGGTTAGGGTTAGGGTTCAGCCTAGGGCTTGGATTTCTTTAACCAGGAAGCCCTGAGTTCCAGGCTTACTTCATCTGCCAAAGGCATCCCAAAGGGAGTGCAGAAGTGCCACAACATGGCTGCTTTCACGGCTTTTCCCTTAGGAAGAACCCTAATACCCGGCTGATTTACCTTCCTAGGGTTACTGTTAGGCTTAGGCCTAGGACTTTTAAAACCAGGAAGCCCTGGGCTCCAGGCACACTGCAGCTGCAAAAGGCATCCCAAGGGGAGTGCAAAAGTGACGCAACTTGGCTGCCACCACTGATATTTCCATGAGACCATCCCGAACCATAGGCTGATTTTCCTTCCTAGGGTTAAGGTTTGAGTTACGCCTAGGGTAAGGGTTCTATTAACCAGAAAGCCCTGAGTTCCAAGAACACAGCAGCTGCGAAGGACTAGCCAAGAAGAGCGCAAAAGTACCACAACATGCCTGCCTCCACAGCTTTTTCCTTGGGGACATGCCTAATTCCTGGCTGATTTGCCTTTCTCGTCTTAGGGTTGGGGTTCGGCCTAGGGCTAGGATTTTTAAAAGCAGGAAGCCCTGAGTTCCAGGCACACTGGAGCTGTGAAAGGCATCCAAAAGGGAGTGCAAAAGTGCCACAACATGGCTGCTTTCACGGCTTTTTCCTTGGCAAGAAGCCTAAAACCAGGCTGATTTCCCTTCCCAGGGTTACTGTTAGGCTTAGGCCTAGGGCTAGGATTTTTGAAACTAGGAAGCCCTTAGCTCCAGGCACACTGCAGCTGTTCAAGGCATCCCAAGGGGAGTACAAAAGTGCAACAACATGGCAGCTTTCACAGCTTTTTCCTTGGCACCATCCCTATACCTAGGCTGATTTATCTGCCTAGGATTAGGGTTAGAGTTCAGCCTAGGGCTTGGATTTCTTTAACCAGGAAGCCCTGAGTTCCAGGCTTACTTCATCTGCCAAAGGCATCCCAAAGGGAGTGCAGAAGTGCCACAACATGGCTGCTTTCACGGCTTTTCCCTTAGGAAGAACCCTAATACCCGGCTGATTTACCTTCCTAGGGTTACTGTTAGGCTTAGGCCTAGGACTTTTAAAACCAGGAAGCCCTGGGCTCCAGGCACACTGCAGCTGCGAAAGGCATCCCAAGGGGAGCGCAAAAGTGACGCAACTTGGCTGCCACCACTGATATTTCCATGAGACCATCCCGAACCATAGGCTGATTTTCCTTCCTAGGGTTAAGGTTTGAGTTACGCCTATGGTAAGGGTCTATTAACCAGAAAGCCCTGAGTTCCAAGAACACAGCAGCTGCGAAGGACTAGCCAAGAAGAGCGCAAAAGTACCACAACATGCCTGCCTCCACAGCTTTTTCCTTGGGGACATGCCTAATTCCTGGCTGATTTGCCTTTCTCGTCTTAGGGTTAGGGTTCAGCCTAGGGCTAGGATATTTTTAACCAGGAAGCCCTGAGTTCCAGGCTTACTTCATCTGCCAAAGGCATCCAAAAGGGAGTGCAAAAGTGCCACAACATGGCTGCTTTCACGGCTTTTTCCTTGTCAAGAAGCCTAACATCAGGCTGATTTACTTTCCCAGGGTTACTGTTAGGCTTAGGCCTAGGGCTAGGATTTTTGAAACTAGGAAGCCCTTAGCTCCAGGCACACTGCAGCTGTTCAAGGCATCCCAAGGGGAGTACAAAAGTGCAACAACATGGCAGCTTTCACAGCTTTTTCCTTGGCACCATCCCTATACCTAGGCTGATTTATCTGCCTAGGGTTAGGGTTAGGGTTCAGCCTAGGGCTTGGATTTCTTTAACCAGGAAGCCCTGAGTTCCAGGCTTACTTCATCTGCCAAAGGCATCCCAAAGGGAGTGCAGAAGTGCCACAACATGGCTGCTTTCACGGCTTTTCCCTTAGGAAGAACCCTAATACCCGGCTGATTTACCTTCCTAGGGTTACTGTTAGGCTTAGGCCTAGGACTTTTAAAACCAGGAAGCCCTGGGCTCCAGGCACACTGCAGCTGCAAAAGGCATCCCAAGGGGAGCGCAAAAGTGACGCAACTTGGCTGCCACCACTGATATTTCCATGAGACCATCCCGAACCATAGGCTGATTTTCCTTCCTAGGGTTAAGGTTTGAGTTACGCCTAGGGTAAGGGTTCTATTAACCAGAAAGCCCTGAGTTCCAAGAACACAGCAGCTGCGAAGGACTAGCCAAGAAGAGCGCAAAAGTACCACAACATGCCTGCCTCCACAGCTTTTTCCTTGGGGACATGCCTAATTCCTGGCTGATTTGCCTTTCTCGTCTTAGGGTTGGGGTTCGGCCTAGGGCTAGGATTTTTAAAAGCAGGAAGCCCTGAGTTCCAGGCACACTGGAGCTGTGAAAGGCATCCAAAAGGGAGTGCAAAAGTGCCACAACATGGCTGCTTTCACGGCTTTTTCCTTGGCAAGAAGCCTAACACCAGGCTGATTTCCCTTCCCAGGGTTACTGTTAGGCTTAGGCCTAGGGCTAGGATTTTTGAAACTAGGAAGCCCTTAGCTCCAGGCACACTGCAGCTGTTCAAGGCATCCCAAGGGGAGTACAAAAGTGCAACAACATGGCAGCTTTCACAGCTTTTTCCTTGGCACCATCCCTATACCTAGGCTGATTTATCTGCCTAGGATTAGGGTTAGAGTTCAGCCTAGGGCTTGGATTTCTTTAACCAGGAAGCCCTGAGTTCCAGGCTTACTTCATCTGCCAAAGGCATCCCAAAGGGAGTGCAGAAGTGCCACAACATGGCTGCTTTCACGGCTTTTCCCTTAGGAAGAACCCTAATACCCGGCTGATTTACCTTCCTAGGGTTACTGTTAGGCTTAGGCCTAGGACTTTTAAAACCAGGAAGCCCTGGGCTCCAGGCACACTGCAGCTGCGAAAGGCATCCCAAGGGGAGCGCAAAAGTGACGCAACTTGGCTGCCACCACTGATATTTCCATGAGACCATCCCGAACCATAGGCTGATTTTCCTTCCTAGGGTTAAGGTTTGAGTTACGCCTATGGTAAGGGTCTATTAACCAGAAAGCCCTGAGTTCCAAGAACACAGCAGCTGCGAAGGAGTAGCCAAGAAGAGCGCAAAAGTACCACAACATGCCTGCCTCCACAGCTTTTTCCTTGGGGACATGCCTAATTCCTGGCTGATTTGCCTTTCTCGTCTTAGGGTTAGGGTTCAGCCTAGGGCTAGGATTTATTAACCAGGAAGCCCTGAGTTCCAGGCTTACTTCATCTGCCAAAGGCATCCCAAAGGGAGTGCAAAAGTGCCACAACATGGCTGCTTTCACGGCTTTTTCCTTGGCAAGAAGCCTAACATCAGGCTGATTTACTTTCCCAGGGTTACTGTTAGGCTTAGGCCTAGGGCTAGGATTTTTGAAACTAGGAAGCCCTTAGCTCCAGGCACACTGCAGCTGTTCAAGGCATCCCAAGGGGAGTACAAAAGTGCAACAACATGGCAGCTTTCACAGCTTTTTCCTTGGCACCATCCCTATACCTAGGCTGATTTATCTGCCTAGGGTTAGGGTTAGGGTTCAGCCTAGGGCTTGGATTTCTTTAACCAGGAAGCCCTGAGTTCCAGGCTTACTTCATCTGCCAAAGGCATCCCAAAGGGAGTGCAGAAGTGCCACAACATGGCTGCTTTCACGGCTTTTCCCTTAGGAAGAACCCTAATACCCGGCTGATTTACCTTCCTAGGGTTACTGTTAGGCTTAGGCCTAGGACTTTTAAAACCAGGAAGCCCTGGGCTCCAGGCACACTGCAGCTGCAAAAGGCATCCCAAGGGGAGTGCAAAAGTGACGCAACTTGGCTGCCACCACTGATATTTCCATGAGACCATCCCGAACCATAGGCTGATTTTCCTTCCTAGGGTTAAGGTTTGAGTTACGCCTAGGGTAAGGGTTCTATTAACCAGAAAGCCCTGAGTTCCAAGAACACAGCAGCTGCGAAGGACTAGCCAAGAAGAGCGCAAAAGTACCACAACATGCCTGCCTCCACAGCTTTTTCCTTGGGGACATGCCTAATTCCTGGCTGATTTGCCTTTCTCGTCTTAGGGTTGGGGTTCGGCCTAGGGCTAGGATTTTTAAAAGCAGGAAGCCCTGAGTTCCAGGCACACTGGAGCTGTGAAAGGCATCCAAAAGGGAGTGCAAAAGTGCCACAACATGGCTGCTTTCACGGCTTTTTCCTTGGCAAGAAGCCTAACACCAGGCTGATTTCCCTTCCCAGGGTTACTGTTAGGCTTAGGCCTAGGGCTAGGATTTTTGAAACTAGGAAGCCCTTAGCTCCAGGCACACTGCAGCTGTTCAAGGCATCCCAAGGGGAGTACAAAAGTGCAACAACATGGCAGCTTTCACAGCTTTTTCCTTGGCACCATCCCTATACCTAGGCTGATTTATCTGCCTAGGATTAGGGTTAGAGTTCAGCCTAGGGCTTGGATTTCTTTAACCAGGAAGCCCTGAGTTCCAGGCTTACTTCATCTGCCAAAGGCATCCCAAAGGGAGTGCAGAAGTGCCACAACATGGCTGCTTTCACGGCTTTTCCCTTAGGAAGAACCCTAATACCCGGCTGATTTACCTTCCTAGGGTTACTGTTAGGCTTAGGCCTAGGACTTTTAAAACCAGGAAGCCCTGGGCTCCAGGCACACTGCAGCTGCGAAAGGCATCCCAAGGGGAGCGCAAAAGTGACGCAACTTGGCTGCCACCACTGATATTTCCATGAGACCATCCCGAACCATAGGCTGATTTTCCTTCCTAGGGTTAAGGTTTGAGTTACGCCTATGGTAAGGGTCTATTAACCAGAAAGCCCTGAGTTCCAAGAACACAGCAGCTGCGAAGGACTAGCCAAGAAGAGCGCAAAAGTACCACAACATGCCTGCCTCCACAGCTTTTTCCTTGGGGACATGCCTAATTCCTGGCTGATTTGCCTTTCTCGTCTTAGGGTTAGGGTTCAGCCTAGGGCTAGGATTTTTTTAACCAGGAAGCCCTGAGTTCCAGGCTTACTTCATCTGCCAAAGGCATCCAAAAGGGAGTGCAAAAGTGCCACAACATGGCTGCTTTCACGGCTTTTTCCTTGGCAAGAAGCCTAACATCAGGCTGATTTACTTTCCCAGGGTTACTGTTAGGCTTAGGCCTAGGGCTAGGATTTTTGAAACTAGGAAGCCCTTAGCTCCAGGCACACTGCAGCTGTTCAAGGCATCCCAAGGGGAGTACAAAAGTGCAACAACATGGCAGCTTTCACAGCTTTTTCCTTGGCACCATCCCTATACCTAGGCTGATTTATCTGCCTAGGGTTAGGGTTAGGGTTCAGCCTAGGGCTTGGATTTCTTTAACCAGGAAGCCCTGAGTTCCAGGCTTACTTCATCTGCCAAAGGCATCCCAAAGGGAGTGCAGAAGTGCCACAACATGGCTGCTTTCACGGCTTTTCCCTTAGGAAGAACCCTAATACCCGGCTGATTTACCTTCCTAGGGTTACTGTTAGGCTTAGGCCTAGGACTTTTAAAACCAGGAAGCCCTGGGCTCCAGGCACACTGCAGCTGCAAAAGGCATCCCAAGGGGAGCGCAAAAGTGACGCAACTTGGCTGCCACCACTGATATTTCCATGAGACC
Organism: Ammospiza nelsoni; assembly: GCF_027579445.1. Classification (NCBI taxonomy): domain Eukaryota; kingdom Metazoa; phylum Chordata; class Aves; order Passeriformes; family Passerellidae; genus Ammospiza; species Ammospiza nelsoni. The sequence goes on from NW_026683187.1 coordinate 437,781, forward strand.
ATCCCGAACCATAGGCTGATTTTCCTTCCTAGGGTTAAGGTTTGAGTTACGCCTAGGGTAAGGGTTCTATTAACCAGAAAGCCCTGAGTTCCAAGAACACAGCAGCTGCGAAGGACTAGCCAAGAAGAGCGCAAAAGTACCACAACATGCCTGCCTCCACAGCTTTTTCCTTGGGGACATGCCTAATTCCTGGCTGATTTGCCTTTCTCGTCTTAGGGTTGGGGTTCGGCCTAGGGCTAGGATTTTTAAAAGCAGGAAGCCCTGAGTTCCAGGCACACTGGAGCTGTGAAAGGCATCCAAAAGGGAGTGCAAAAGTGCCACAACATGGCTGCTTTCACGGCTTTTTCCTTGGCAAGAAGCCTAACACCAGGCTGATTTCCCTTCCCAGGGTTACTGTTAGGCTTAGGCCTAGGGCTAGGATTTTTGAAACTAGGAAGCCCTTAGCTCCAGGCACACTGCAGCTGTTCAAGGCATCCCAAGGGGAGTACAAAAGTGCAACAACATGGCAGCTTTCACAGCTTTTTCCTTGGCACCATCCCTATACCTAGGCTGATTTATCTGCCTAGGATTAGGGTTAGAGTTCAGCCTAGGGCTTGGATTTCTTTAACCAGGAAGCCCTGAGTTCCAGGCTTACTTCATCTGCCAAAGGCATCCCAAAGGGAGTGCAGAAGTGCCACAACATGGCTGCTTTCACGGCTTTTCCCTTAGGAAGAACCCTAATACCCGGCTGATTTACCTTCCTAGGGTTACTGTTAGGCTTAGGCCTAGGACTTTTAAAACCAGGAAGCCCTGGGCTCCAGGCACACTGCAGCTGCGAAAGGCATCCCAAGGGGAGCGCAAAAGTGACGCAACTTGGCTGCCACCACTGATATTTCCATGAGACCATCCCGAACCATAGGCTGATTTTCCTTCCTAGGGTTAAGGTTTGAGTTACGCCTATGGTAAGGGTCTATTAACCAGAAAGCCCTGAGTTCCAAGAACACAGCAGCTGCGAAGGAGTAGCCAAGAAGAGCGCAAAAGTACCACAACATGCCTGCCTCCACAGCTTTTTCCTTGGGGACATGCCTAATTCCTGGCTGATTTGCCTTTCTCGTCTTAGGGTTAGGGTTCAGCCTAGGGCTAGGATTTTTTAACCAGGAAGCCCTGAGTTCCAGGCTTACTTCATCTGCCAAAGGCATCCCAAAGGGAGTGCAAAAGTGCCACAACATGGCTGCTTTCACGGCTTTTTCCTTGTCAAGAAACCTAACATCAGGCTGATTTACTTTCCCAGGGTTACTGTTAGGCTTAGGCCTAGGGCTAGGATTTTTGAAACTAGGAAGCCCTTAGCTCCAGGCACACTGCAGCTGTTCAAGGCATCCCAAGGGGAGTACAAAAGTGCAACAACATGGCAGCTTTCACAGCTTTTTCCTTGGCACCATCCCTATACCTAGGCTGATTTATCTGCCTAGGGTTAGGGTTAGGGTTCAGCCTAGGGCTTGGATTTTTTTTACCAGGAAGCCCTGAGTTCCAGGCTTACTTCATCTGCCAAAGGCATCCCAAAGGGAGTGCAAAAGTGCCACAACATGGCTGCTTTCACGGCTTTTCCCTTAGGAAGAACCCTAATACCCGGCTGATTTACCTTCCTAGGGTTACTGTTAGGCTTAGGCCTAGGACTTTTAAAACCAGGAAGCCCTGGGCTCCAGGCACACTGCAGCTGCGAAAGGCATCCCAAGGGGAGCGCAAAAGTGACGCAACTTGGCTGCCACCACTGATATTTCCATGAGACCATCCCGAACCATAGGCTGATTTTCCTTCCTAGGGTTAAGGTTTGAGTTACGCCTAGGGTAAGGGTCTATTAACCAGAAAGCCCTGAGTTCCAAGAACACAGCAGCTGCGAAGGACTAGCCAAGAAGAGCGCAAAAGTACCACAACATGCCTGCCTCCACAGCTTTTTCCTTGGGGACATGCCTAATTGCTGGCTGATTTGCCTTTCTCGTCTTAGGGTTGGGGTTCGGCCTAGGGCTAGGATTTTTAAAAGCAGGAAGCCCTGAGTTCCAGGCACACTGGAGCTGTGAAAGGCATCCAAAAGGGAGTGCAGAAGTGCCACAACATGGCTGCTTTCACGGCTTTTTCCTTGGCAAGAAACCTAACATCAGGCTGATTTACTTTCCCAGGGTTACTGTTAGGCTTAGGCCTAGGGCTAGGATTTTTGAAACTAGGAAGCCCTTAGCTCCAGGCACACTGCAGCTGTTCAAGGCATCCCAAGGGGAGTACAAAAGTGCAACAACATGGCAGCTTTCACAGCTTTTTCCTTGGCACCATCCCTATACCTAGGCTGATTTATCTGCCTAGGATTAGGGTTAGAGTTCAGCCTAGGGCTTGGATTTCTTTAACCAGGAAGCCCTGAGTTCCAGGCTTACTTCATCTGCCAAAGGCATCCCAAAGGGAGTGCAGAAGTGCCACAACATGGCTGCTTTCACGGCTTTTCCCTTAGGAAGAACCCTAATACCCGGCTGATTTACCTTCCTAGGGTTACTGTTAGGCTTAGGCCTAGGACTTTTAAAACCAGGAAGCCCTGGGCTCCAGGCACACTGCAGCTGCGAAAGGCATCCCAAGGGGAGCGCAAAAGTGACGCAACTTGGCTGCCACCACTGATATTTCCATGAGACCATCCCGAACCATAGGCTGATTTTCCTTCCTAGGGTTAAGGTTTGAGTTACGCCTATGGTAAGGGTCTATTAACCAGAAAGCCCTGAGTTCCAAGAACACAGCAGCTGCGAAGGAGTAGCCAAGAAGAGCGCAAAAGTACCACAACATGCCTGCCTCCACAGCTTTTTCCTTGGGGACATGCCTAATTCCTGGCTGATTTGCCTTTCTCGTCTTAGGGTTAGGGTTCAGCCTAGGGCTAGGATTTTTTAACCAGGAAGCCCTGAGTTCCAGGCTTACTTCATCTGCCAAAGGCATCCCAAAGGGAGTGCAAAAGTGCCACAACATGGCTGCTTTCACGGCTTTTTCCTTGTCAAGAAACCTAACATCAGGCTGATTTACTTTCCCAGGGTTACTGTTAGGCTTAGGCCTAGGGCTAGGATTTTTGAAACTAGGAAGCCCTTAGCTCCAGGCACACTGCAGCTGTTCAAGGCATCCCAAGGGGAGTACAAAAGTGCAACAACATGGCAGCTTTCACAGCTTTTTCCTTGGCACCATCCCTATACCTAGGCTGATTTATCTGCCTAGGGTTAGGGTTAGGGTTCAGCCTAGGGCTTGGATTTCTTTAACCAGGAAGCCCTGAGTTCCAGGCTTACTTCATCTGCCAAAGGCATCCCAAAGGGAGTGCAGAAGTGCCACAACATGGCTGCTTTCACGGCTTTTCCCTTAGGAAGAACCCTAATACCCGGCTGATTTACCTTCCTAGGGTTACTGTTAGGCTTAGGCCTAGGACTTTTAAAACCAGGAAGCCCTGGGCTCCAGGCACACTGCAGCTGCAAAAGGCATCCCAAGGGGAGTGCAAAAGTGACGCAACTTGGCTGCCACCACTGATATTTCCATGAGACCATCCTGAACCATAGGCTGATTTTCCTTCCTAGGGTTAAGGTTTGAGTTACGCCTAGGGTAAGGGTTCTATTAACCAGAAAGCCCTGAGTTCCAAGAACACAGCAGCTGCGAAGGACTAGCCAAGAAGAGCGCAAAAGTACCACAACATGCCTGCCTCCACAGCTTTTTCCTTGGGGACATGCCTAATTCCTGGCTGATTTGCCTTTCTCGTCTTAGGGTTGGGGTTCGGCCTAGGGCTAGGATTTTTAAAAGCAGGAAGCCCTGAGTTCCAGGCACACTGGAGCTGTGAAAGGCATCCAAAAGGGAGTGCAAAAGTGCCACAACATGGCTGCTTTCACGGCTTTTTCCTTGGCAAGAAGCCTAACACCAGGCTGATTTCCCTTCCCAGGGTTACTGTTAGGCTTAGGCCTAGGGCTAGGATTTTTGAAACTAGGAAGCCCTTAGCTCCAGGCACACTGCAGCTGTTCAAGGCATCCCAAGGGGAGTACAAAAGTGCAACAACATGGCAGCTTTCACAGCTTTTTCCTTGGCACCATCCCTATACCTAGGCTGATTTATCTGCCTAGGGTTAGGGTTAGGGTTCAGCCTAGGGCTTGGATTTCTTTAACCAGGAAGCCCTGAGTTCCAGGCTTACTTCATCTGCCAAAGGCATCCCAAAGGGAGTGCAGAAGTGCCACAACATGGCTGCTTTCACGGCTTTTCCCTTAGGAAGAACCCTAATACCCGGCTGATTTACCTTCCTAGGGTTACTGTTAGGCTTAGGCCTAGGACTTTTAAAACCAGGAAGCCCTGGGCTCCAGGCACACTGCAGCTGCAAAAGGCATCCCAAGGGGAGTGCAAAAGTGACGCAACTTGGCTGCCACCACTGATATTTCCATGAGACCATCCCGAACCATAGGCTGATTTTCCTTCCTAGGGTTAAGGTTTGAGTTACGCCTAGGGTAAGGGTTCTATTAACCATAAAGCCCTGAGTTCCAAGAACACAGCAGCTGCGAAGGACTAGCCAAGAAGAGCGCAAAAGTACCACAACATGCCTGCCTCCACAGCTTTTTCCTTGGGGACATGCCTAATTCCTGGCTGATTTGCCTTTCTCGTCTTAGGGTTGGGGTTCGGCCTAGGGCTAGGATTTTTAAAAGCAGGAAGCCCTGAGTTCCAGGCACACTGGAGCTGTGAAAGGCATCCAAAAGGGAGTGCAAAAGTGCCACAACATGGCTGCTTTCACGGCTTTTTCCTTGGCAAGAAGCCTAACACCAGGCTGATTTCCCTTCCCAGGGTTACTGTTAGGCTTAGGCCTAGGGCTAGGATTTTTGAAACTAGGAAGCCCTTAGCTCCAGGCACACTGCAGCTGTTCAAGGCATCCCAAGGGGAGTACAAAAGTGCAACAACATGGCAGCTTTCACAGCTTTTTCCTTGGCACCATCCCTATACCTAGGCTGATTTATCTGCCTAGGATTAGGGTTAGAGTTCAGCCTAGGGCTTGGATTTCTTTAACCAGGAAGCCCTGAGTTCCAGGCTTACTTCATCTGCCAAAGGCATCCCAAAGGGAGTGCAGAAGTGCCACAACATGGCTGCTTTCACGGCTTTTCCCTTAGGAAGAACCCTAATACCCGGCTGATTTACCTTCCTAGGGTTACTGTTAGGCTTAGGCCTAGGACTTTTAAAACCAGGAAGCCCTGGGCTCCAGGCACACTGCAGCTGCGAAAGGCATCCCAAGGGGAGCGCAAAAGTGACGCAACTTGGCTGCCACCACTGATATTTCCATGAGACCATCCCGAACCATAGGCTGATTTTCCTTCCTAGGGTTAAGGTTTGAGTTACGCCTATGGTAAGGGTCTATTAACCAGAAAGCCCTGAGTTCCAAGAACACAGCAGCTGCGAAGGAGTAGCCAAGAAGAGCGCAAAAGTACCACAACATGCCTGCCTCCACAGCTTTTTCCTTGGGGACATGCCTAATTCCTGGCTGATTTGCCTTTCTCGTCTTAGGGTTAGGGTTCAGCCTAGGGCTAGGATTTTTTTAACCAGGAAGCCCTGAGTTCCAGGCTTACTTCATCTGCCAAAGGCATCCAAAAGGGAGTGCAAAAGTGCCACAACATGGCTGCTTTCACGGCTTTTTCCTTGGCAAGAAGCCTAACATCAGGCTGATTTACTTTCCCAGGGTTACTGTTAGGCTTAGGCCTAGGGCTAGGATTTTTGAAACTAGGAAGCCCTTAGCTCCAGGCACACTGCAGCTGTTCAAGGCATCCCAAGGGGAGTACAAAAGTGCAACAACATGGCAGCTTTCACAGCTTTTTCCTTGGCACCATCCCTATACCTAGGCTTATTTATCTGCCTAGGGTTAGGGTTAGGGTTCAGCCTAGGGCTTGGATTTCTTTAACCAGGAAGCCCTGAGTTCCAGGCTTACTTCATCTGCCAAAGGCATCCCAAAGGGAGTGCAGAAGTGCCACAACATGGCTGCTTTCACGGCTTTTCCCTTAGGAAGAACCCTAATACCCGGCTGATTTACCTTCCTAGGGTTACTGTTAGGCTTAGGCCTAGGACTTTTAAAACCAGGAAGCCCTGGGCTCCAGGCACACTGCAGCTGCAAAAGGCATCCCAAGGGGAGCGCAAAAGTGACGCAACTTGGCTGCCACCACTGATATTTCCATGAGACCATCCCGAACCATAGGCTGATTTTCCTTCCTAGGGTTAAGGTTTGAGTTACGCCTAGGGTAAGGGTTCTATTAACCAGAAAGCCCTGAGTTCCAAGAACACAGCAGCTGCGAAGGACTAGCCAAGAAGAGCGCAAAAGTACCACAACATGCCTGCCTCCACAGCTTTTTCCTTGGGGACATGCCTAATTCCTGGCTGATTTGCCTTTCTCGTCTTAGGGTTGGGGTTCGGCCTAGGGCTAGGATTTTTAAAAGCAGGAAGCCCTGAGTTCCAGGCACACTGGAGCTGTGAAAGGCATCCAAAAGGGAGTGCAAAAGTGCCACAACATGGCTGCTTTCACGGCTTTTTCCTTGGCAAGAAGCCTAACACCAGGCTGATTTCCCTTCCCAGGGTTACTGTTAGGCTTAGGCCTAGGGCTAGGATTTTTGAAACTAGGAAGCCCTTAGCTCCAGGCACACTGCAGCTGTTCAAGGCATCCCAAGGGGAGTACAAAAGTGCAACAACATGGCAGCTTTCACAGCTTTTTCCTTGGCACCATCCCTATACCTAGGCTGATTTATCTGCCTAGGATTAGGGTTAGAGTTAGGCCTAGGGCTTGGATTTCTTTAACCAGGAAGCCCTGAGTTCCAGGCTTACTTCATCTGCCAAAGGCATCCCAAAGGGAGTGCAGAAGTGCCACAACATGGCTGCTTTCACGGCTTTTCCCTTAGGAAGAACCCTAATACCCGGCTGATTTACCTTCCTAGGGTTACTGTTAGGCTTAGGCCTAGGACTTTTAAAACCAGGAAGCCCTGGGCTCCAGGCACACTGCAGCTGCGAAAGGCATCCCAAGGGGAGCGCAAAAGTGACGCAACTTGGCTGCCACCACTGATATTTCCATGAGACCATCCCGAACCATAGGCTGATTTTCCTTCCTAGGGTTAAGGTTTGAGTTACGCCTATGGTAAGGGTCTATTAACCAGAAAGCCCTGAGTTCCAAGAACACAGCAGCTGCGAAGGAGTAGCCAAGAAGAGCGCAAAAGTACCACAACATGCCTGCCTCCACAGCTTTTTCCTTGGGGACATGCCTAATTCCTGGCTGATTTGCCTTTCTCGTCTTAGGGTTAGGGTTCAGCCTAGGGCTAGGATTTTTTAACCAGGAAGCCCTGAGTTCCAGGCTTACTTCATCTGCCAAAGGCATCCCAAAGGGAGTGCAAAAGTGCCACAACATGGCTGCTTTCACGGCTTTTTCCTTGTCAAGAAACCTAACATCAGGCTGATTTACTTTCCCAGGGTTACTGTTAGGCTTAGGCCTAGGGCTAGGATTTTTGAAACTAGGAAGCCCTTAGCTCCAGGCACACTGCAGCTGTTCAAGGCATCCCAAGGGGAGTACAAAAGTGCAACAACATGGCAGCTTTCACAGCTTTTTCCTTGGCACCATCCCTATACCTAGGCTGATTTATCTGCCTAGGGTTAGGGTTAGGGTTCAGCCTAGGGCTTGGATTTTTTTTACCAGGAAGCCCTGAGTTCCAGGCTTACTTCATCTGCCAAAGGCATCCCAAAGGGAGTGCAAAAGTGCCACAACATGGCTGCTTTCACGGCTTTTCCCTTAGGAAGAACCCTAATACCCGGCTGATTTACCTTCCTAGGGTTACTGTTAGGCTTAGGCCTAGGACTTTTAAAACCAGGAAGCCCTGGGCTCCAGGCACACTGCAGCTGCGAAAGGCATCCCAAGGGGAGCGCAAAAGTGACGCAACTTGGCTGCCACCACTGATATTTCCATGAGACCATCCCGAACCATAGGCTGATTTTCCTTCCTAGGGTTAAGGTTTGAGTTACGCCTAGGGTAAGGGTCTATTAACCAGAAAGCCCTGAGTTCCAAGAACACAGCAGCTGCGAAGGACTAGCCAAGAAGAGCGCAAAAGTACCACAACATGCCTGCCTCCACAGCTTTTTCCTTGGGGACATGCCTAATTGCTGGCTGATTTGCCTTTCTCGTCTTAGGGTTGGGGTTCGGCCTAGGGCTAGGATTTTTAAAAGCAGGAAGCCCTGAGTTCCAGGCACACTGGAGCTGTGAAAGGCATCCAAAAGGGAGTGCAGAAGTGCCACAACATGGCTGCTTTCACGGCTTTTTCCTTGGCAAGAAGCCTAACATCAGGCTGATTTACTTTCCCAGGGTTACTGTTAGGCTTAGGCCTAGGGCTAGGATTTTTGAAACTAGGAAGCCCTTAGCTCCAGGCACACTGCAGCTGTTCAAGGCATCCCAAGGGGAGTACAAAAGTGCAACAACATGGCAGCTTTCACAGCTTTTTCCTTGGCACCATCCCTATATCTAGGCTGATTTATCTGCCTAGGGTTAGGGTTAGGGTTCAGCCTAGGGCTTGGATTTCTTTAACCAGGAAGCCCTGAGTTCCAGGCTTACTTCATCTGCCAAAGGCAACCCAAAGGGAGTGCAGAAGTGCCACAACATGGCTGCTTTCACGGCTTTTTCCTTGGAAAGAAGCCTAACATCAGGCTGATTTACCTTCCTAGGGTTACTGTTAGGCTTAGGCCTAGGGCTAGGATTTTTGAAACTAGGAAGCCCTTAGCTCCAGGCACACTGCAGCTGTTCAAGGCATCCCAAGGGGAGTACAAAAGTGCAACAACATGGCAGCTTTCACAGCTTTTTCCTTGGCACCATCCCTATACCTAGTCTGATTTATCTGCCTAGGGTTAGGGTTAGGGTTCAGCCTAGGGCTTGAATTTTTTTAACCAGGAAGCCCTGAGTTCCAGGCTTACTTCATCTGCCAAAGGCATCCCAAAGGGAGTGCAGAAGTGCCACAACATGGCTGCTTTCACGGCTTTTCCCTTAGGAAGAACCCTAATACCCGGCTGATTTACCTTCCTAGGGTTACTGTTAGGCTTAGGCCTAGGACTTTTAAAACCAGGAAGCCCTGGGCTCCAGGCACACTGCAGCTGCAAAAGGCATCCCAAGGGGAGCGCAAAAGTGACGCAACTTGGCTGCCACCACTGATATTTCCATGAGACCATCCCGAACCATAGGCTGATTTTCCTTCCTAGGGTTAAGGTTTGAGTTACGCCTAGGGTAAGGGTTCTATTAACCAGAAAGCCCTGAGTTCCAAGAACACAGCAGCTGCGAAGGACTAGCCAAGAAGAGCGCAAAAGTACCACAACATGCCTGCCTCCACAGCTTTTTCCTTGGGGACATGCCTAATTCCTGGCTGATTTGCCTTTCTCGTCTTAGGGTTGGGGTTCGGCCTAGGGCTAGGATTTTTAAAAGCAGGAAGCCCTGAGTTCCAGGCACACTGGAGCTGTGAAAGGCATCCAAAAGGGAGTGCAAAAGTGCCACAACATGGCTGCTTTCACGGCTTTTTCCTTGGCAAGAAGCCTAACACCAGGCTGACATACTTTCCCAGGGTTACTGTTAGGCTTAGGCCTAGGGCTAGGATTTTTGAAACTAGGAAGCCCTTAGCTCCAGGCACACTGCAGCTGTTCAAGGCATCCCAAGGGGAGTACAAAAGTGCAACAACATGGCAGCTTTCACAGCTTTTTCCTTGGCACCATCCCTATACCTAGGCTGATTTATCTGCCTAGGATTAGGGTTAGAGTTCAGCCTAGGGCTTGGATTTCTTTAACCAGGAAGCCCTGAGTTCCAGGCTTACTTCATCTGCCAAAGGCATCCCAAAGGGAGTGCAGAAGTGCCACAACATGGCTGCTTTCACGGCTTTTCCCTTAGGAAGAACCCTAATACCCGGCTGATTTACCTTCCTAGGGTTACTGTTAGGCTTAGGCCTAGGACTTTTAAAACCAGGAAGCCCTGGGCTCCAGGCACACTGCAGCTGCAAAAGGCATCCCAAGGGGAGCGCAAAAGTGACGCAACTTGGCTGCCACCACTGATATTTCCATGAGACCATCCCGAACCATAGGCTGATTTTCCTTCCTAGGGTTAAGGTTTGAGTTACGCCTATGGTAAGGGTCTATTAACCAGAAAGCCCTGAGTTCCAAGAACACAGCAGCTGCGAAGGACTAGCCAAGAAGAGCGCAAAAGTACCACAACATGCCTGCCTCCACAGCTTTTTCCTTGGGGACATGCCTAATTCCTGGCTGATTTGCCTTTCTCGTCTTAGGGTTAGCGTTCAGCCTAGGGCTAGGATTTTTTTAACCAGGAAGCCCTGAGTTCCAGGCTTACTTCATCTGCCAAAGGCATCCCAAAGGGAGTGCAAAAGTGCCACAACATGGCTGCTTTCACGGCTTTTTCCTTGGCAAGAACCCTAATACCAGGCTGATTTACCTTCCTAGGGTTACTGTTAGGCTTAGGCCTAGGACATTTAAAGCCAGGAAGCCCTGGGCTCCAGGCACACTGCAGCTGCAAAAGGCATCCCAAGGGGAGCGCAAAAGTGACGCAACTTGGCTGCCACCACTGATATTTCCATGAGACCATCCCGAACCATAGGCTGATTTTCCTTCCTAGGGTTAAGGTTTGAGTTACGCCTAGGGTAAGGGTTCTATTAACCAGAAAGCCCTGAGTTCCAAGAACACAGCAGCTGCGAAGGACTAGCCAAGAAGAGCGCAAAAGTACCACAACATGCCTGCCTCCACAGCTTTTTCCTTGGGGACATGCCTAATTCCTGGCTGATTTGCCTTTCTCGTCTTAGGGTTGGGGTTCGGCCTAGGGCTAGGATTTTTAAAAGCAGGAAGCCCTGAGTTCCAGGCACACTGGAGCTGTGAAAGGCATCCAAAAGGGAGTGCAAAAGTGCCACAACATGGCTGCTTTCACGGCTTTTTCCTTGGCAAGAAGCCTAACATCAGGCTGATTTACTTTCCCAGGGTTACTGTTAGGCTTAGGCCTAGGGCTAGGATTTTTGAAACTAGGAAGCCCTTAGCTCCAGGCACACTGCAGCTGTTCAAGGCATCCCAAGGGGAGTACAAAAGTGCAACAACATGGCAGCTTTCACAGCTTTTTCCTTGGCACAATCCCTATATCTAGGCTGATTTATCTGCCTAGGGTAAGGGTTAGGGTTCAGCCTAGGGCTTGGATTCCTTTAACCAGGAAGCCCTGAGTTCCAGGCTTACTTCATCTGCCAAAGGCATCCCAAAGGGAGTGCAGAAGTGCCACAACATGGCTGCTTTCACGGCTTTTTCCTTGGAAAGAAGCCTAACATCAGGCTGATTTACCTTCCTAGGGTTACTGTTAGGCTTAGGCCTAGGGCTAGGATTTTTGAAACTAGGAAGCCCTTAGCTCCAGGCACACTGCAGCTGTTCAAGGCATCCCAAGGGGAGTACAAAAGTGCAACAACATGGCAGCTTTCACAGCTTTTTCCTTGGCACCATCCCTATACCTAGGCTGATTTATCTGCCTAGGGTTAGGGTTAGGGTTCAGCCTAGGGCTTGAATTTTTTTTACCAGGAAGCCCTGAGTTCCAGGCTTACTTCATCTGCCAAAGGCATCCCAAAGGGAGTGCAGAAGTGCCACAACATGGCTGCTTTCACGGCTTTTCCCTTAGGAAGAACCCTAATACCCGGCTGATTTACCTTCCTAGGGTTACTGTTAGGCTTAGGCCTAGGACTTTTAAAACCAGGAAGCCCTGGGCTCCAGGCACACTGCAGCTGCAAAAGGCATCCCAAGGGGAGCGCAAAAGTGACGCAACTTGGCTGCCACCACTGATATTTCCATGAGACCATCCCGAACCATAGGCTGATTTTCCTTCCTAGGGTTAAGGTTTGAGTTACGCCTAGGGTAAGGGTCTATTAACCAGAAAGCCCTGAGTTCCAAGAACACAGCAGCTGCGAAGGACTAGCCAAGAAGAGCGCAAAAGTACCACAACATGCCTGCCTCCACAGCTTTTTCCTTGGGGACATGCCTAATTCCTGGCTGATTTGCCTTTCTCGTCTTAGGGTTGGGGTTCGGCCTAGGGCTAGGATTTTTTTAACCAGGAAGCCCTGAGTTCCAGGCTTACTTCATCTGCCAAAGGCATCCAAAAGGGAGTGCAAAAGTGCCACAACATGGCTGCTTTCACCGCTTTTTCCTTGGCAAGAAGCCTAACATCAGGCTGATTTACTTTCCCAGGGTTACTGTTAGGCTTAGGCCTAGGGCTAGGATTTTTGAAACTAGGAAGCCCTGGGCTCCAGGCACACTGCAGCTGTTCAAGGCATCCCAAGGGGAGTACAAAAGTGCAACAACATGGCAGCTTTCACAGCTTTTTCCTTGGCACCATCCCTATACCTAGGCTGATTTATCTGCCTAGGGTTAGGGTTAGGGTTCAGCCTAGGGCTTGAATTTTTTTAACCAGGAAGCCCTGAGTTCCAGGCTTACTTCATCTGCCAAAGGCATCCCAAAGGGAGTGCAGAAGTGCCACAACATGGCTGCTTTCACGGCTTTTCCCTTAGGAAGAACCCTAATACCCGGCTGATTTACCTTCCTAGGGTTACTGTTAGGCTTAGGCCTAGGACTTTTAAAACCAGGAAGCCCTGGGCTCCAGGCACACTGCAGCTGCGAAAGGCATCCCAAGGGGAGCGCAAAAGTGACGCAACTTGGCTGCCACCACTGATATTTCCATGAGACCATCCCGAACCATAGGCTGATTTTCCTTCCTAGGGTTAAGGTTTGAGTTACGCCTAGGGTAAGGGTTCTATTAACCAGAAAGCCCTGAGTTCCAAGAACACAGCAGCTGCGAAGGACTAGCCAAGAAGAGCGCAAAAGTACCACAACATGCCTGCCTCCACAGCTTTTTCCTTGGGGACATGCCTAATTCCTGGCTGATTTGCCTTTCTCGTCTTAGGGTTAGGGTTCAGCCGAGGGCTAGGATTTTTTTAACCAGGAAGCCCTGAGTTCCAGGCTTACTTCATCTGCCAAAGGCATCCAAAAGGGAGTGCAAAAGTGCCACAACATGGCTGCTTTCACGGCTTTTTCCTTGGCAAGAAGCCTAACATCAGGCTGATTTACTTTCCCAGGGTTACTGTTAGGCTTAGGCCTAGGGCTAGGATTTTTGAAACTAGGAAGCCCTGGGCTCCAGGCACACTGCAGCTGTTCAAGGCATCCCAAGGGGAGTACAAAAGTGCAACAACATGGCAGCTTTCACAGCTTTTTCCTTGGCACCATCCCTATACCTAGGCTGATTTATCTGCCTAGGGTTAGGGTTAGGGTTCAGCCTAGGGCTTGGATTTCTTTAACCAGGAAGCCCTGAGTTCCAGGCTTACTTCATCTGCCAAAGGCATCCCAAAGGGAGTGCAGAAGTGCCACAACATGGCTGCTTTCACGGCTTTTCCCTTAGGAAGAACCCTAATACCCGGCTGATTTACCTTCCTAGGGTTACTGTTAGGCTTAGGCCTAGGACTTTTAAAACCAGGAAGCCCTGGGCTCCAGGCACACTGCAGCTGCGAAAGGCATCCCAAGGGGAGCGCAAAAGTGACGCAACTTGGCTGCCACCACTGATATTTCCATGAGACCATCCCGAACCATAGGCTGATTTTCCTTCCTAGGGTTAAGGTTTGAGTTACGCCTAGGGTAAGGGCTCTATTAACCAGAAAGCCCTGAGTTCCAAGAACACAGCAGCTGCGAAGGACTAGCCAAGAAGAGCGCAAAAGTACCACAACATGCCTGCCTCCACAGCTTTTTCCTTGGGGACATGCCTAATTCCTGGCTGATTTGCCTTTCTCGTCTTAGGGTTGGGGTTCGGCCTAGGGCTAGGATTTTTAAAATCAGGAAGCCCTGAGTTCCAGGCACACTGGAGCTGTGAAAGGCATCCAAAAGGGAGTGCAAAAGTGCCACAACATGGCTGCTTTCACGGCTTTTTCCTTGGCAAGAAGCCTAACATCAGGCTGATTTACTTTCCCAGGGTTACTGTTAGGCTTAGGCCTAGGGCTAGGATTTTTGAAACTAGGAAGCCCTTAGCTCCAGGCACACTGCAGCTGTTCAAGGCATCCCAAGGGGAGTACAAAAGTGCAACAACATGGCAGCTTTCACAGCTTTTTCCTAGGCACCATCCCTATACCTAGGCTGATTTATCTGCCTAGGGTTAGGGTTAGGGTTCAGCCTAGGGCTTGGATTTCTTTAACCAGGAAGCCCTGAGTTCCAGGCTTACTTCATCTGCCAAAGGCATCCCAAAGGGAGTGCAGAAGTGCCACAACATGGCTGCTTTCACGGCTTTTTCCTTGGCAAGAAGCCTAACGTCAGGCTGATTTACTTTCCCAGGGTTACTGTTAGGCTTAGGCCTAGGGCTAGGATTTTTGAAACTAGGAAGCCCTTAGCTCCAGGCACACTGCAGCTGTTCAAGGCATCCCAAGGGGAGTACAAAAGTGCAACAACATGGCAGCTTTCACAGCTTTTTCCTTGGCACCATCCCTATACCTAGGCTGATTTATCTGCCTAGGGTTAGGGTTAGGGTTCAGCCTAGGGCTTGAATTTTTTTAACCAGGAAGCCCTGAGTTCCAGGCTTACTTCATCTGCCAAAGGCATCCCAAAGGGAGTGCAGAAGTGCCAAAACATGGCTGCTTTCACGGCTTTTCCCTTAGGAAGAACCCTAATACCCGGCTGATTTACCTTCCTAGGGTTACTGTTAGGCTTAGGCCTAGGACTTTTAAAACCAGGAAGCCCTGGGCTCCAGGCACACTGCAGCTGCAAAAGGCATCCCAAGGGGAGCGCAAAAGTGACGCAACTTGGCTGCCACCACTGATATTTCCATGAGACCATCCCGAACCATAGGCTGATTTTCCTTCCTAGGGTTAAGGTTTGAGTTACGCCTAGGGTAAGGGTTCTATTAACCAGAAAGCCCTGAGTTCCAAGAACACAGCAGCTGCGAAGGACTAGCCAAGAAGAGCGCAAAAGTACCACAACATGCCTGCCTCCACAGCTTTTTCCTTGGGGACATGCCTAATTCCTGGCTGATTTGCCTTTCTCGTCTTAGGGTTGGGGTTCGGCCTAGGGCTAGGATTTTTAAAAGCAGGAAGCCCTGAGTTCCAGGCACACTGGAGCTGTGAAAGGCATCCAAAAGGGAGTGCAAAAGTGCCACAACATGGCTGCTTTCACGGCTTTTTCCTTGGCAAGAAGCCTAACATCAGGCTGATTTACTTTCCCAGGGTTACTGTTAGGCTTAGGCCTAGGGCTAGGATTTTTGAAACTAGGAAGCCCTTAGCTCCAGGCACACTGCAGCTGTTCAAGGCATCCCAAGGGGAGTACAAAAGTGCAACAACATGGCAGCTTTCACAGCTTTTTCCTTGGCACCATCCCTATACCTAGGCTGATTTATCTGCCTAGGGTTAGGGTTAGGGTTCAGCCTAGGGCTTGGATTTCTTTAACCAGGAAGCCCTGAGTTCCAGGCTTACTTCATCTGCCAAAGGCATCCCAAAGGGAGTGCAGAAGTGCCACAACATGGCTGCTTTCACGGCTTTTTCCTTGGAAAGAAGCCTTACATCAGGCTGATTTACCTTCCTAGGGTTACTGTTAGGCTTAGGCCTAGGGCTAGGATTTTTGAAACTAGGAAGCCCTTAGCTCCAGGCACACTGCAGCTGTTCAAGGCATCCCAAGGGGAGTACAAAAGTGCAACAACATGGCAGCTTTCACAGCTTTTTCCTTGGCACCATCCCTATACCTAGGCTGATTTATCTGCCTAGGGTTAGGGTTAGGGTTCAGGCTAGGGCTTGGATTTTTTTTACCAGGAAGCCCTGAGTTCCAGGCTTACTTCATCTGCCAAAGGCATCCCAAAGGGAGTGCAGAAGTGCCACAACATGGCTGCTTTCACGGCTTTTCCCTTAGGAAGAACCCTAATACCCGGCTGATTTACCTTCCTAGGGTTACTGTTAGGCTTAGGCCTAGGACTTTTAAAACCAGGAAGCCCTGGGCTCCAGGCACACTGCAGCTGCAAAAGGCATCCCAAGGGGAGCGCAAAAGTGACGCAACTTGGCTGCCACCACTGATATTTCCATGAGACCATCCCGAACCATAGGCTGATTTTCCTTCCTAGGGTTAAGGTTTGAGTTACGCCTAGGGTAAGGGTCTATTAACCAGAAAGCCCTGAGTTCCAAGAACACAGCAGCTGCGAAGGACTAGCCAAGAAGAGCGCAAAAGTACCACAACATGCCTGCCTCCACAGCTTTTTCCTTGGGGACATGCCTAATTCCTGGCTGATTTGCCTTTCTCGTCTTAGGGTTGGGGTTCGGCCTAGGGCTAGGATTTTTAAAAGCAGGAAGCCCTGAGTTCCAGGCACACTGGAGCTGTGAAAGGCATCCAAAAGGGAGTGCAAAAGTGCCACAACATGGCTGCTTTCACGGCTTTTTCCTTGGCAAGAAACCTAACATCAGGCTGATTTACTTTCCCAGGGTTACTGTTAGGCTTAGGCCTAGGGCTAGGATTTTTGAAACTAGGAAGCCCTGGGCTCCAGGCACACTGCAGCTGTTCAAGGCATCCCAAGGGGAGTACAAAAGTGCAACAACATGGCAGCTTTCACAGCTTTTTCCTTGGCACCATCCCTATACCTAGGCTGATTTATCTGCCTAGGGTTAGGGTTAGGGTTCAGCCTAGGGCTTGGATTTCTTTAACCAGGAAGCCCTGAGTTCCAGGCTTACTTCATCTGCCAAAGGCATCCCAAAGGGAGTGCAGAAGTGCCACAACATGGCTGCTTTCACGGCTTTTCCCTTAGGAAGAACCCTAATACCCGGCTGATTTACCTTCCTAGGGTTACTGTTAGGCTTAGGCCTAGGACTTTTAAAAACAGGAAGCCCTGGGCTCCAGGCACACTGCAGCTGCAAAAGGCATCCCAAGGGGAGCGCAAAAGTGACGCAACTTGGCTGCCACCACTGATATTTCCATGAGACCATCCCGAACCATAGGCTGATTTTCCTTCCTAGGGTTAAGGTTTGAGTTACGCCTAGGGTAAGGGTTCTATTAACCAGAAAGCCCTGAGTTCCAAGAACACAGCAGCTGCGAAGGACTAGCCAAGAAGAGCGCAAAAGTACCACAACATGCCTGCCTCCACAGCTTTTTCCTTGGGGACATGCCTAATTCCTGGCTGATTTGCCTTTCTCGTCTTAGGGTTGGGGTTCGGCCTAGGGCTAGGATTTTTAAAAGCAGGAAGCCCTGAGTTCCAGGCACACTGGAGCTGTGAAAGGCATCCAAAAGGGAGTGCAAAAGTGCCACAACATGGCTGCTTTCACGGCTTTTTCCTTGGCAAGAAGCCTAACATCAGGCTGATTTACTTTCCCAGGGTTACTGTTAGGCTTAGGCCTAGGGCTAGGATTTTTGAAACTAGGAAGCCCTTAGCTCCAGGCACACTGCAGCTGTTCAAGGCATCCCAAGGGGAGTACAAAAGTGCAACAACATGGCAGCTTTCACAGCTTTTTCCTTGGCACCATCCCTATACCTAGGCTGATTTATCTGCCTAGGATTAGGGTTAGAGTTCAGCCTAGGGCTTGGATTTCTTTAACCAGGAAGCCCTGAGTTCCAGGCTTACTTCATCTGCCAAAGGCATCCCAAAGGGAGTGCAGAAGTGCCACAACATGGCTGCTTTCACGGCTTTTCCCTTAGGAAGAACCCTAATACCCGGCTGATTTACCTTCCTAGGGTTACTGTTAGGCTTAGGCCTAGGACTTTTAAAACCAGGAAGCCCTGGGCTCCAGGCACACTGCAGCTGCCAAAGGCATCCCAAGGGGAGCGCAAAAGTGACGCAACTTGGCTGCCACCACTGATATTTCCATGAGACCATCCCGAACCATAGGCTGATTTTCCTTCCTAGGGTTAAGGTTTGAGTTACGCCTAGGGTAAGGGTTCTATTAACCAGAAAGCCCTGAGTTCCAAGAACACAGCAGCTGCGAAGGACTAGCCAAGAAGAGCGCAAAAGTACCACAACATGCCTGCCTCCACAGCTTTTTCCTTGGGGACATGCCTAATTCCTGGCTGATTTGCCTTTCTCGTCTTAGGGTTGGGGTTCGGCCTAGAGTTAGGATGTTTAAAAGCAGGAAGCCCTGAGTTCCAGGCACACTGGAGCTGTGAAAGGCATCCAAAAGGGAGTGCAAAAGTGCCACAACATGGCTGCTTTCACGGCTTTTCCCTTAGGAAGAACCCTAATACCCGGCTGATTTACCTTCCTAGGGTTACTGTTAGGCTTAGGCCTAGGACTTTTAAAACCAGGAAGCCCTGGGCTCCAGGCACACTGCAGCTGCAAAAGGCATCCCAAGGGGAGCGCAAAAGTGACGCAACTTGGCTGCCACCACTGATATTTCCATGAGACCATCCCGAACCATAGGCTGATTTTCCTTCCTAGGGTTAAGGTTTGAGTTACGCCTAGGGTAAGGGTTCTATTAACCAGAAAGCCCTGAGTTCCAAGAACACAGCAGCTGCGAAGGACTAGCCAAGAAGAGCGCAAAAGTACCACAACATGCCTGCCTCCACAGCTTTTTCCTTGGGGACATGCCTAATTCCTGGCTGATTTGCCTTTCTCGTCTTAGGGTTGGGGTTCGGCCTAGGGCTAGGATTTTTAAAAGCAGGAAGCCCTGAGTTCCAGGCACACTGGAGCTGTGAAAGGCATCCAAAAGGGAGTGCAAAAGTGCCACAACATGGCTGCTCTCACGGCTTTTTCCTTGGCAAGAAGCCTAACATCAGGCTGATTTACTTTCCCAGGGTTACTGTTAGTCTTAGGCCTAGGGCTAGGATTTTTGAAACTAGGAAGCCCTTAGCTCCAGGCACACTGCAGCTGTTCAAGGCATCCCAAGGGGAGTACAAAAGTGCAACAACATGGCAGCTTTCACAGCTTTTTCCTTGGCACCATCCCTATATCTAGGCTGATTTATCTGCCTAGGGTTAGGGTTAGGGTTCAGCCTAGGGCTTGGATTTCTTTAACCAGGAAGCCCTGAGTTCCAGGCTTACTTCATCTGCCAAAGGCATCCCAAAGGGAGTGCAGAAGTGCCACAACATGGCTGCTTTCACGGCTTTTTCCTTGGAAAGAAGCCTAACATCAGGCTGATTTACCTTCCTAGGGTTACTGTTAGGCTTAGGCCTAGGGCTAGGAGTTTTGAAACTAGGAAGCCCTCAGCTCCAGGCACACTGCAGCTGTTCAAGGCATCCCAAGGGGAGTACAAAAGTGCAACAACATGGCAGCTTTCACAGCTTTTTCCTTGGCACCATCCCTATACCTAGGCTGATTTATCTGCCTAGGATTAGGGTTAGAGTTCAGCCTAGGGCTTGGATTTCTTTAACCAGGAAGCCCTGAGTTCCAGGCTTACTTCATCTGCCAAAGGCATCCCAAAGGGAGTGCAGAAGTGCCACAACATGGCTGCTTTCACGGCTTTTCCCTTAGGAAGAACCCTAATACCCGGGTGATTTACCTTCCTAGGGTTACTGTTAGGCTTAGGCCTAGGACTTTTAAAACCAGGAAGCCCTGGGCTCCAGGCACACTGCAGCTGCAAAAGGCATCCCAAGGGGAGCGCAAAAGTGACGCAACTTGGCTGCCACCACTGATATTTCCATGAGACCATCCCGAACCATAGGCTGATTTTCCTTCCTAGGGTTAAGGTTTGAGTTACGCCTAGGGTAAGGGTTCTATTAACCAGAAAGCCCTGAGTTCCAAGAACACAGCAGCTGCGAAGGACTAGCCAAGAAGAGCGCAAAAGTACCACAACATGCCTGCCTCCACAGCTTTTTCCTTGGGGACATGCCTAATTCCTGGCTGATTTGCCTTTCTCGTCTTAGGGTTGGGGTTCGGCCTAGGGTTAGGATGTTTAAAAGCAGGAAGCCCTGAGTTCCAGGCACACTGGAGCTGTGAAAGGCATCCAAAAGGGAGTGCAAAAGTGCCACAACATGGCTGCTTTCACGGCTTTTCCCTTAGGAAGAACCCTAATACCCGGCTGATTTACCTTCCTAGGGTTACTGTTAGGCTTAGGCCTAGGACTTTTAAAACCAGGAAGCCCTGGGCTCCAGGCACACTGCAGCTGCAAAAGGCATCCCAAGGGGAGCGCAAAAGTGACGCAACTTGGCTGCCACCACTGATATTTCCATGAGACCATCCCGAACCATAGGCTGATTTTCCTTCCTAGGGTTAAGGTTTGAGTTACGCCTAGGGTAAGGGTTCTATTAACCAGAAAGCCCTGAGTTCCAAGAACACAGCAGCTGCGAAGGACTAGCCAAGAAGAGCGCAAAAGTACCACAACATGCCTGCCTCCACAGCTTTTTCCTTGGGGACATGCCTAATTCCTGGCTGATTTGCCTTTCTCGTCTTAGGGTTGGGGTTCGGCCTAGGGCTAGGATTTTTAAAAGCAGGAAGCCCTGAGTTCCAGGCACACTGGAGCTGTGAAAGGCATCCAAAAGGGAGTGCAAAAGTGCCACAACATGGCTGCTTTCACGGCTTTTTCCTTGGCAAGAAGCCTAACACCAGGCTGACATACTTTCCCAGGGTTACTGTTAGGCTTAGGCCTAGGGCTAGGATTTTTGAAACTAGGAAGCCCTTAGCTCCAGGCACACTGCAGCTGTTCAAGGCATCCCAAGGGGAGTACAAAAGTGCAACAACATGGCAGCTTTCACAGCTTTTTCCTTGGCACCATCCCTATATCTAGGCTGATTTATCTGCCTAGGGTTAGGGTTAGGGTTCAGCCTAGGGCTTGGATTTCTTTAACCAGGAAGCCCTGAGTTCCAGGCTTACTTCATCTGCCAAAGGCATCCCAAAGGGAGTGCAGAAGTGCCACAACATGGCTGCTTTCACGGCTTTTTCCTTGGAAAGAAGCCTAACATCAGGCTGATTTACCTTCCTAGGGTTACTGTTAGGCTTAGGCCTAGGGCTAGGATTTTTGAAACTAGGAAGCCCTTAGCTCCAGGCACACTGCAGCTGTTCAAGGCATCCCAAGGGGAGTACAAAAGTGCAACAACATGGCAGCTTTCACAGCTTTTTCCTTGGCACCATCCCTATACCTAGGCTGATTTATCTGCCTAGGGTTAGGGTTAGGGTTCAGCCTAGGGCTTGAATTTTTTTAACCAGGAAGCCCTGAGTTCCAGGCTTACTTCATCTGCCAAAGGCATCCCAAAGGGAGTGCAGAAGTGCCACAACATGGCTGCTTTCACGGCTTTTCCCTTAGGAAGAACCCTAATACCCGGCTGATTTACCTTCCTAGGGTTACTGTTAGGCTTAGGCCTAGGACTTTTAAAACCAGGAAGCCCTGGGCTCCAGGCACACTGCAGCTGCAAAAGGCATCCCAAGGGGAGCGCAAAAGTGACGCAACTTGGCTGCCACCACTGATATTTCCATGAGACCATCCCGAACCATAGGTTGATTTTCCTTCCTAGGGTTAAGGTTTGAGTTACGCCTAGGGTAAGGGTCTATTAACCAGAAAGCCCTGAGTTCCAAGAACACAGCAGCTGCGAAGGACTAGCCAAGAAGAGCGCAAAAGTACCACAACATGCCTGCCTCCACAGCTTTTTCCTTGGGGACATGCCTAATTCCTGGCTGATTTGCCTTTCTCGTCTTAGGGTTAGGGTTCAGCCTAGGGCTAGGATTTTTTTAACCAGGAAGCCCTGAGTTCCAGGCTTACTTCATCTGCCAAAGGCATCCAAAAGGGAGTGCAAAAGTGCCACAACATGGCTGCTTTCACGGCTTTTTCCTTGGCAAGAAGCCTAACATCAGGCTGATTTACTTTCCCAGGGTTACTGTTAGGCTTAGGCCTAGGGCTAGGATTTTTGAAACTAGGAAGCCCTTAGCTCCAGGCACACTGCAGCTGTTCAAGGCATCCCAAGGGGAGTACAAAAGTGCAACAACATGGCAGCTTTCACAGCTTTTTCCTTGGCACCATCCCTATACCTAGGCTGATTTATCTGCCTAGGATTAGGGTTAGAGTTCAGCCTAGGGCTTGGATTTCTTTAACCAGGAAGCCCTGAGTTCCAGGCTTACTTCATCTGCCAAAGGCATCCCAAAGGGAGTGCAGAAGTGCCACAACATGGCTGCTTTCACGGCTTTTCCCTTAGGAAGAACCCTAATACCCGGCTGATTTACCTTCCTAGGGTTACTGTTAGGCTTAGGCCTAGGACTTTTAAAACCAGGAAGCCCTGGGCTCCAGGCACACTGCAGCTGCGAAAGGCATCCCAAGGGGAGCGCAAAAGTGACGCAACTTGGCTGCCACCACTGATATTTCCATGAGACCATCCCGAACCATAGGCTGATTTTCCTTCCTAGGGTTAAGGTTTGAGTTACGCCTAGGGTAAGGGTTCTATTAACCAGAAAGCCCTGAGTTCCAAGAACACAGCAGCTGCGAAGGACTAGCCAAGAAGAGCGCAAAAGTACCACAACATGCCTGCCTCCACAGCTTTTTCCTTGGGGACATGCCTAATTCCTGGCTGATTTGCCTTTCTCGTCTTAGGGTTGGGGTTCGGCCTAGGGCTAGGATTTTTAAAAGCAGGAAGCCCTGAGTTCCAGGCACACTGCAGCTGTGAAAGGCATCCAAAAGGGAGTGCAAAAGTGCCACAACATGGCTGCTCTCACGGCTTTTTCCTTGGCAAGAAGCCTAACATCAGGCTGATTTACTTTCCCAGGGTTACTGTTAGGCTTAGGCCTAGGGCTAGGATTTTTGAAACTAGGAAGCCCTTAGCTCCAGGCACACTGCAGCTGTTCAAGGCATCCCAAGGGGAGTACAAAAGCGCAACAACATGGCAGCTTTCACAGCTTTTTCCTTGGCACCATCCCTATATCTAGGCTGATTTATCTGCCTAGGGTTAGGGTTAGGGTTCAGCCTAGGGCTTGGATTTCTTTAACCAGGAAGCCCTGAGTTCCAGGCTTACTTCATCTGCCAAAGGCATCCCAAAGGGAGTGCAAAAGTGCCACAACATGGCTGCTTTCACGGCTTTTTCCTTGGCAAGAAGCCTAACATCAGGCTGATTTACTTTCCCAGGGTTATTGGTAGGCTTAGGCCTAGGGCTAGGATTTTTGAAACTAGGAAGCCCTTAGCTCCAGGCACACTGCAGCTGTTCAAGGCATCCCAAGGGGAGTACAAAAGTGCAACAACATGGCAGCTTTCACAGCTTTTTCCTTGGCACCATCCCTATACCTAGGCTGATTTATCTGCCTAGGGTTAGGGTTAGGGTTCAGCCTAGGGCTTGAATTTTTTTAACCAGGAAGCCCTGAGTTCCAGGCTTACTTCATCTGCCAAAGGCATCCAAAAGGGAGTGCAGAAGTGCCACAACATGGCTGCTTTCACGGCTTTTTCCTTGGCAAGAAGCCTAACATCAGGCTGATTTACTTTCCCAGGGTTACTGTTAGGCTTAGGCCTAGGGCTAGGATTTTTGAAACTAGGAAGCCCTTAGCTCCAGGCACACTGCAGCTGTTCAAGGCATCCCAAGGGGAGTACAAAAGTGCAACAACATGGCAGCTTTCACAGCTTTTTCCTTGGCACCATCCCTATACCTAGGCTGATTTATCTGCCTAGGGTTAGGGTTAGAGTTCAGCCTAGGGCTTGGATTTCTTTAACCAGGAAGCCCTGAGTTCCAGGCTTACTTCATCTGCCAAAGGCATCCCAAAGGGAGTGCAGAAGTGCCACAACATGGCTGCTTTCACGGCTTTTTCCTTGGCAAGAAGCCTAACATCCGGCTGATTTACTTTCCCAGGGTTACTGTTAGGCTTAGGCCTAGGGCTAGGATTTTTGAAACTAGGAAGCCCTTAGCTCCAGGCACACTGCAGCTGTTCAAGGCATCCCAAGGGGAGTACAAAAGTGCAACAACATGGCAGCTTTCACAGCTTTTTCCTTGGCACCATCCCTATACCTAGGCTGATTTATCTGCCTAGGGTTAGGGTTAGGGTTCAGCCTAGGGCTTGAAATTTTTTAACCAGGAAGCCCTGAGTTCCAGGCTTACTTCATCTGCCAAAGGCATCCCAAAGGGAGTGCAGAAGTGCCACAACATGGCTGCTTTCACGGCTTTTCCCTTAGGAAGAACCCTAATACCCGGCTGATTTACCTTCCTAGGGTTACTGTTAGGCTTAGGCCTAGGACTTTTAAAACCAGGAAGCCCTGGGCTCCAGGCACACTGCAGCTGCAAAAGGCATCCCAAGGGGAGCGCAAAAGTGACGCAACTTGGCTGCCACCACTGATATTTCCATGAGACCATCCCGATCCATAGGCTGATTTTCCTTCCTAGGGTTAAGGTTTGAGTTACGCCTAGGGTAAGGGTTCTATTAACCAGAAAGCCCTGAGTTCCAAGAACACAGCAGCTGCGAAGGACTAGCCAAGAAGAGCGCAAAAGTACCACAACATGCCTGCCTCCACAGCTTTTTCCTTGGGGACATGCCTAATTACTGGCTGATTTGCCTTTCTCGTCTTAGGGTTGGGGTTCGGCCTAGGGCTAGGATTTTTAAAAGCAGGAAGCCCTGAGTTCCAGGCACACTGGAGCTGTGAAAGGCATCCAAAAGGGAGTGCAAAAGTGCCACAACATGGCTGCTTTCACGGCTTTTTCCTTGGCAAGACGCCTAACATCAGGCTGATTTACTTTCCCAGGGTTACTGTTAGGCTTAGGCCTAGGGCTAGGATTTTTGAAACTAGGAAGCCCTTAGCTCCAGGCACACTGCAGCTGTTCAAGGCATCCCAAGGGGAGTACAAAAGTGCAACAACATGGCAGCTTTCACAGCTTTTTCCTTGGCACCATCCCTATACCTAGGCTGATTTATCTGCCTAGGGTTAGGGTTAGGGTTCAGCCTAGGGCTTGAATTTTTTTAACCAGGAAGCCCTGAGTTCCAGGCTTACTTCATCTGCCAAAGGCATCCCAAAGGGAGTGCAGAAGTGCCACAACATGGCTGCTTTCACGGCTTTTCCCTTAGGAAGAACCCTAATACCCGGCTGATTTACCTTCCTAGGGTTACTGTTAGGCTTAGGCCTAGGACTTTTAAAACCAGGAAGCCCTGGGCTCCAGGCACACTGCAGCTGCAAAAGGCATCCCAAGGGGAGCGCAAAAGTGACGCAACTTGGCTGCCACCACTGATATTTCCATGAGACCATCCCGAACCATAGGCTGATTTTCCTTCCTAGGGTTAAGGTTTGAGTTACGCCTAGGGTAAGGGTTCTATTAACCAGAAAGCCCTGAGTTCCAAGAACACAGCAGCTGCGAAGGACTAGCCAAGAAGAGCGCAAAAGTACCACAACATGCCTGCCTCCACAGCTTTTTCCTTGGGGACATGCCTAATTCCTGGCTGATTTGCCTTTCTCGTCTTAGGGTTGGGGTTCGGCCTAGGGCTAGGATTTTTAAAAGCAGGAATCCCTGAGTTCCAGGCACACTGGAGCTGCGAAAGGCATCCAAAAGGGAGTGCAAAAGTGCCACAACATGGCTGCTTTCACGGCTTTTTCCTTGGCAAGAAACCTAACATCAGGCTGATTTACTTTCCCAGGGTTACTGTTAGGCTTAGGCCTAGGGCTAGGATTTTTGAAACTAGGAAGCCCTGGGCTCCAGGCACACTGCAGCTGTTCAAGGCATCCCAAGGGGAGTACAAAAGTGCAACAACATGGCAGCTTTCACAGCTTTTTCCTTGGCACCATCCCTATACCTAGGCTGATTTATCTGCCTAGGGTTAGGGTTAGGGTTCAGCCTAGGGCTTGGATTTCTTTAACCAGGAAGCCCTGAGTTCCAGGCTTACTTCATCTGCCAAAGGCATCCCAAAGGGAGTGCAGAAGTGCCACAACATGGCTGCTTTCACGGCTTTTCCCTTAGGAAGAACCCTAATACCCGGCTGATTTACCTTCCTAGGGTTACTGTTAGGCTTAGGCCTAGGACTTTTAAAACCAGGAAGCCCTGGGCTCCAGGCACACTGCAGCTGCAAAAGGCATCCCAAGGGGAGCGCAAAAGTGACGCAACTTGGCTGCCACCACTGATATTTCCATGAGACCATCCCGAACCATAGGCTGATTTTCCTTCCTAGGGTTAAGGTTTGAGTTACGCCTAGGGTAAGGGTTCTATTAACCAGAAAGCCCTGAGTTCCAAGAACACAGCAGCTGCGAAGGACTAGCCAAGAAGAGCGCAAAAGTACCACAACATGCCTGCCTCCACAGCTTTTTCCTTGGGGACATGCCTAATTCCTGGCTGATTTGCCTTTCTCGTCTTAGGGTTGGGGTTCGGCCTAGGGCTAGGATTTTTAAAAGCAGGAAGCCCTGAGTTCCAGGCACACTGGAGCTGTGAAAGGCATCCAAAAGGGAGTGCAAAAGTGCCACAACATGGCTGCTTTCACGGCTTTTTCCTTGGCAAGAAGCCTAACATCAGGCTGATTTCCCTTCCCAGGGTTACTGTTAGGCTTAGGCCTAGGGCTAGGATCTTTGAAACTAGGAAGCCCTGGGCTCCAGGCACACTGCAGCTGTTCAAGGCATCCCAAGGGGAGTACAAAAGTGCAACAACATGGCAGCTTTCACAGCTTTTTCCTTGGCACCATCCCTATACCTAGGCTGATTTATCTGCCTAGGGTTAGGGTTAGGGTTCAGCCTAGGGCTTGGATTTCTTTAACCAGGAAGCCCTGAGTTCCAGGCTTACTTCATCTGCCAAAGGCATCCCAAAGGGAGTGCAGAAGTGCCACAACATGGCTGCTTTCACGGCTTTTCCCTTAGGTAGAACCCTAATACCCGGCTGATTTACCTTCCTAGGGTTACTGTTAGGCTTAGGCCTAGGACTTTTAAAACCAGGAAGCCCTGGGCTCCAGGCACACTGCAGCTGCGAAAGGCATCCCAAGGGGAGCGCAAAAGTGACGCAACTTGGCTGCCACCACTGATATTTCCATGAGACCATCCCGAACCATAGGCTGATTTTCCTTCCTAGGGTTAAGGTTTGAGTTACGCCTAGGGTAAGGGTTCTATTAACCAGAAAGCCCTGAGTTCCAAGAACACAGCAGCTGCGAAGGACTAGCCAAGAAGAGCGCAAAAGTAGCACAACATGCCTGCCTCCACAGCTTTTTCCTTGGGGACATGCCTAATTCCTGGCTGATTTGCCTTTCTCGTCTTAGGGTTGGGGTTCGGCCTAGGGCTAGGATTTTTAAAATCAGGAATCCCTGAGTTCCAGGCACACTGGAGCTGTGAAAGGCATCCAAAAGTGAGTGCAAAAGTGCCACAACATGGCTGCTTTCACGGCTTTTTCCTTGGCAAGAAGCCTAACATCAGGCTGATTTACTTTCCCAGGGTTACTGTTAGGCTTAGGCCTAGGGCTAGGATTTTTGAAACTAGGAAGCCCTTAGCTCCAGGCACACTGCAGCTGTTCAAGGCATCCCAAGGGGAGTACAAAAGTGCAACAACATGGCAGCTTTCACAGCTTTTTCCTTGGCACCATCCCTATACCTAGGCTGATTTATCTGCCTAGGGTTAGGGTTAGGGTTCAGCCTAGGGCTTGGATTTCTTTAACCAGGAAGCCCTGAGTTCCAGGCTTACTTCATCTGCCAAAGGCATCCCAAAGGGAGTGCAGAAGTGCCACAACATGGCTGCTCTCACGGCTTTTTCCTTGGCAAGAAGCCTAACATCAGGCTGATTTACTTTCCCAGGGTTACTGTTAGGCTTAGGCCTAGGGCTAGGATTTTTGAAACTAGGAAGCCCTTAGCTCCAGGCACACTGCAGCTGTTCAAGGCATCCCAAGGGGAGTACAAAAGTGCAACAACATGGCAGCTTTCACAGCTTTTTCCTTGGCACCATCCCTATACCTAGGCTGATTTATCTGCCTAGGATTAGGGTTAGAGTTCAGCCTAGGGCTTGGATTTCTTTAACCAGGAAGCCCTGAGTTCCAGGCTTACTTCATCTGCCAAAGGCATCCCAAAGGGAGTGCAGAAGTGCCACAACATGGCTGCTTTCACGGCTTTTCCCTTAGGAAGAACCCTAATACCCGGCTGATTTACCTTCCTAGGGTTACTGTTAGGCTTAGGCCTAGGACTTTTAAAACCAGGAAGCCCTGGGCTCCAGGCACACTGCAGCTGCAAAAGGCATCCCAAGGGGAGCGCAAAAGTGACGCAACTTGGCTGCCACCACTGATATTTCCATGAGACCATCCCGATCCATAGGCTGATTTTCCTTCCTAGGGTTAAGGTTTGAGTTACGCCTAGGGTAAGGGTTCTATTAACCAGAAAGCCCTGAGTTCCAAGAACACAGCAGCTGCGAAGGACTAGCCAAGAAGAGCGCAAAAGTACCACAACATGCCTGCCTCCACAGCTTTTTCCTTGGGGACATGCCTAATTCCTGGCTGATTTGCCTTTCTCGTCTTAGGGTTGGGGTTCGGCCTAGGGCTAGGATTTTTAAAAGCAGGAAGCCCTGAGTTCCAGGCACACTGCAGCTGTGAAAGGCATCCAAAAGGGAGTGCAAAAGTGCCACAACATGGCTGCTTTCACGGATTTTTCCTTGGCAAGAAACCTAACATCAGGCTGATTTCCCTTCCCAGGGTTACTGTTAGGCTTAGGCCTAGGGCTAGGATTTTTGAAACTAGGAAGCCCTGGGCTCCAGGCACACTGCAGCTGTTCAAGGCATCCCAAGGGGAGTACAAAAGTGCAACAACATGGCAGCTTTCACAGCTTTTTCCTTGGCACCATCCCTATATCTAGGCTGATTTATCTGCCTAGGGTTAGGGTTAGGGTTCAGCCTAGGGCTTGGATTTCTTTAACCAGGAAGCCCTGAGTTCCAGGCTTACTTCATCTGCCAAAGGCATCCCAAAGGGAGTGCAAAAGTGCCACAACATGGCTGCTTTCACGGCTTTTTCCTTGGCAAGAAGCCTAACATCAGGCTGATTTACCTTCCTAGGGTTACTGTTAGGCTTAGGCCTAGGACTTTTAAAACCAGGAAGCCCTGGGCTCCAGGCACACTGCAGCTGCAAAAGGCATCCCAAGGGGAGCGCAAAAGTGACGCAACTTGGCTGACACCACTGATATTTCCATGAGACCATCCCGATCCATAGGCTGATTTTCCTTCCTAGGGTTAAGGTTTGAGTTACGCCTAGGGTAAGGGTTCTATTAACCAGAAAGCCCTGAGTTCCAAGAACACAGCAGCTGCGAAGGACTAGCCAAGAAGAGCGCAAAAGTACCACAACATGCCTGCCTCCACAGCTTTTTCCTTGGGGACATGCCTAATTACTGGCTGATTTGCCTTTCTCGTCTTAGGGTTGGGGTTCGGCCTAGGGCTAGGATTTTTAAAAGCAGGAAGCCCTGAGTTCCAGGCACACTGGAGCTGTGAAAGGCATCCAAAAGGGAGTGCAAAAGTGCCACAACATGGCTGCTTTCACGTCTTTTTCCTTGGCAAGACGCCTAACACCAGGCTGATTTACTTTCCCAGGGTTACTGTTAGGCTTAGGCCTAGGGCTAGGATTTTTGAAACTAGGAAGCCCTGGGCTCCAGGCACACTGCAGCTGTTCAAGGCATCCCAAGGGGAGTACAAAAGTGCAACAACATGGCAGCTTTCACAGCTTTTTCCTTGGCACCATCCCTATACCTAGGCTGATTTATCTGCCTAGGGTTAGGGTTAGGGTTCAGCCTAGGGCTTGAATTTTTTTAACCAGGAAGCCCTGAGTTCCAGGCTTACTTCATCTGCCAAAGGCATCCCAAAGGGAGTGCAGAAGTGCCACAACATGGCTGCTTTCACGGCTTTTCCCTTAGGAAGAACCCTAATACCCGGCTGATTTACCTTCCTAGGGTTACTGTTAGGCTTAGGCCTAGGACTTTTAAAACCAGGAAGCCCTGGGCTCCAGGCACACTGCAGCTGCGAAAGGCATCCCAAGGGGAGCGCAAAAGTGACTCAACTTGGCTGCCACCACTGATATTTCCATGAGACCATCCCGAACCATAGGTTGATTTTCCTTCCTAGGGTTAAGGTTTGAGTTACGCCTAGGGTAAGGGTTCTATTAACCAGAAAGCCCTGAGTTCCAAGAACACAGCAGCTGCGAAGGACTAGCCAAGAAGAGCGCAAAAGTACCACAACATGCCTGCCTCCACAGCTTTTTCCTTGGGGACATGCCTAATTCCTGGCTGATTTGCCTTTCTCGTCTTAGGGTTGGGGTTCGGCCTAGGGCTAGGATTTTTAAAAGCAGGAAGCCCTGAGTTCCAGGCACACTGGAGCTGTGAAAGGCATCCAAAAGGGAGTGCAAAAGTGCCACAACATGGCTGCTTTCACGGCTTTTTCCTTGGCAAGAAACCTAACATCAGGCTGATTTACTTTCCCAGGGTTACTGTTAGGCTTAGGCCTAGGGCTAGGATTTTTGAAACTAGGAAGCCCTGGGCGCCAGGCACACTGCAGCTGTTCAAGGCATCCCAAGGGGAGTACAAAAGTGCAACAACATGGCAGCTTTCACAGCTTTTTCCTTGGCACCATCCCTATACCTAGGCTGATTTATCTGCCTAGGGTTAGGGTTAGGGTTCAGCCTAGGGCTTGGATTTCTTTAACCAGGAAGCCCTGAGTTCCAGGCTTACTTCATCTGCCAAAGGCATCCCAAAGGGAGTGCAGAAGTGCCACAACATGGCTGCTTTCACGGCTTTTCCCTTAGGAAGAACCCTAATACCTGGCTGATTTACCTTCCTAGGGTTACTGTTAGGCTTAGGCCTAGGACTTTTAAAACCAGGAAGCCCTGGGCTCCAGGCACACTGCAGCTGCAAAAGGCATCCCAAGGGGAGCGCAAAAGTGACGCAACTTGGCTGCCACCACTGATATTTCCATGAGACCATCCCGAACCATAGGCTGATTTTCCTTCCTAGGGTTAAGGTTTGAGTTACGCCTAGGGTAAGGGTTCTATTAACCAGAAAGCCCTGAGTTCCAAGAACACAGCAGCTGCGAAGGACTAGCCAAGAAGAGCGCAAAAGTACCACAACATGCCTGCCTCCACAGCTTTTTCCTTGGGGACATGCCTAATTCCTGGCTGATTTGCCTTTCTCGTCTTAGGGTTGGGGTTCGGCCTAGGGCTAGGATTTTTAAAAGCAGGAAGCCCTGAGTTCCAGGCACACTGCAGCTGTGAAAGGCATCCAAAAGGGAGTGCAAAAGTGCCACAACATGGCTGCTTTCACGGCTTTTTCCTTGGCAAGAAACCTAACATCAGGCTGATTTCCCTTCCCAGGGTTACTGTTAGGCTTAGGCCTAGGGCTAGGATTTTTGAAACTAGGAAGCCCTGGGCTCCAGGCACACTGCAGCTGTTCAAGGCATCCCAAGGGGAGTACAAAAGTGCAACAACATGGCAGCTTTCACAGCTTTTTCCTTGGCACCATCCCTATACCTAGGCTGATTTATCTGCCTAGGGTTAGGGTTAGGGTTCAGCCTAGGGCTTGGATTTCTTTAACCAGGAAGCCCTGAGTTCCAGGCTTACTTCATCTGCCAAAGGCATCCCAAAGGGAGTGCAGAAGTGCCACAACATGGCTGCTTTCATGGCTTTTCCCTTAGGTAGAACCCTAATACCCGGCTGATTTACCTTCCTAGGGTTACTGTTAGGCTTAGGCCTAGGACTTTTAAAACCAGGAAGCCCTGGGCTCCAGGCACACTGCAGCTGCGAAAGGCATCCCAAGGGGAGCGCAAAAGTGACGCAACTTGGCTGCCACCACTGATATTTCCATGAGACCATCCCGAACCATAGGCTGATTTTCCTTCCTAGGGTTAAGGTTTGAGTTACGCCTAGGGTAAGGGTTCTATTAACCAGAAAGCCCTGAGTTCCAAGAACACAGCAGCTGCGAAGGACTAGCCAAGAAGAGCGCAAAAGTACCACAACATGCCTGCCTCCACAGCTTTTTCCTTGGGGACATGCCTAATTCCTGGCTGATTTGCCTTTCTCGTCTTAGGGTTGGGGTTCGGCCTAGGGCTAGGATTTTTAAAAGCAGGAAGCCCTGAGTTCCAGGCACACTGGAGCTGTGAAAGGCATCCAAAAGGGAGTGCAAAAGTGCCACAACATGGCTGCTTTCACGGCTTTTTCCTTGGCAAGAAGCCTAACATCAGGCTGATTTACTTTCCCAGGGTTACTGTTAGGCTTAGGCCTAGGGCTAGGATTTTTGAAACTAGGAAGCCCTTAGCTCCAGGCACACTGCAGCTGTTCAAGGCATCCCAAGGGGAGTACAAAAGTGCAACAACATGGCAGCTTTCACAGCTTTTTCCTTGGCACCATCCCTATACCTAGGCTGATTTATCTGCCTAGGGTTAGGGTTAGGGTTCAGCCTAGGGCTTGGATTTCTTTAACCAGGAAGCCCTGAGTTCCAGGCTTACTTCATCTGCCAAAGGCATCCCAAAGGGAGTGCAGAAGTGCCACAACATGGCTGCTCTCACGGCTTTTTCCTTGGCAAGAAGCCTAACATCAGGCTGATTTACTTTCCCAGGGTTACTGTTAGGCTTAGGCCTAGGGCTAGGATTTTTGAAACTAGGAAGCCCTTAGCTCCAGGCACACTGCAGCTGTTCAAGGCATCCCAAGGGGAGTACAAAAGTGCAACAACATGGCAGCTTTCACAGCTTTTGCCTTGGCACCATCCCTATACCTAGGCTGATTTATCTGCCTAGGGTTAGGGTTAGGGTTCAGCCTAGGGCTTGAATTTTTTTTACCAGGAAGCCCTGAGTTCCAGGCTTACTTCATCTGCCAAAGGCATCCCAAAGGGAGTGCAGAAGTGCCACAACATGGCTGCTTTCACGGCTTTTCCCTTAGGAAGAACCCTAATACCCGGCTGATTTACCTTCCTAGGGTTACTGTTAGGCTTAGGCCTAGGACTTTTAAAACCAGGAAGCCCTGGGCTCCAGGCACACTGCAGCTGCAAAAGGCATCCCAAGGGGAGCGCAAAAGTGACGCAACTTGGCTGCCACCACTGATATTTCCATGAGACCATCCCGAACCATAGGCTGATTTTCCTTCCTAGGGTTAAGGTTTGATTTACGCCTAGGGTAAGGGTTCTATTAACCAGAAAGCCCTGAGTTCCAAGAACACAGCAGCTGCGAAGGACTAGCCAAGAAGAGCGCAAAAGTACCACAACATGCCTGCCTCCACAGCTTTTTCCTTGGGGACATGCCTAATTCCTGGCTGATTTGCCTTTCTCGTCTTAGGGTTGGGGTTCGGCCTAGGGCTAGGATTTTTAAAAGCAGGAAGCCCTGAGTTCCAGGCACACTGGAGCTGTGAAAGGCATCCAAAAGGGAGTGCAAAAGTGCCACAACATGGCTGCTTTCACGGCTTTTCCCTTAGGAAGAACCCTAATACCCGGCTGATTTACCTTCCTAGGGTTACTGTTAGGCTTAGGCCTAGGACTTTTAAAACCAGGAAGCCCTGGGCTCCAGGCACACTGCAGCTGCAAAAGGCATCCCAAGGGGAGCGCAAAAGTGACGCAACTTGGCTGCCACCACTGATATTTCCATGAGACCATCCCGAACCATAGGCTGATTTTCCTTCCTAGGGTTAAGGTTTGAGTTACGCCTAGGGTAAGGGTCTATTAACCAGAAAGCCCTGAGTTCCAAGAACACAGCAGCTGCGAAGGACTAGCCAAGAAGAGCGCAAAAGTACCACAACATGCCTGCCTCCACAGCTTTTTCCTTGGGGACATGCCTAATTCCTGGCTGATTTGCCTTTCTCGTCTTAGGGTTGGGGTTCGGCCTAGGGCTAGGATTTTTAAAAGCAGGAAGCCCTGAGTTCCAGGCACACTGGAGCTGTGAAAGGCATCCAAAAGGGAGTGCAAAAGTGCCACAACATGGCTGCTTTCACGGCTTTTTCCTTGGCAAGACGCCTAACACCAGGCTGATTTCCCTTCCCAGGGTTACTGTTAGGCTTAGGCCTAGGGCTAGGATTTTTAAAACTAGGAAGCCCTTAGCTCCAGGCACACTGCAGCTGTTCAAGGCATCCCAAGGGGAGTACAAAAGTGCAACAACATGGCAGCTTTCACAGCTTTTTCCTTGGCACCATCCCTATACCTAGGCTGATTTATCTGCCTAGGGTTAGGGTTAGGGTTCAGCCTAGGGCTTGAATTTTTTTAACAAGGAAGCCCTGAGTTCCAGGCTTACTTCATCTGCCAAAGGCATCCCAAAGGGAGTGCAGAAGTGCCACAACATGGCTGCTTTCACGGCTTTTCCCTTAGGAAGAACCCTAATACCCGGCTGATTTACCTTCCTAGGGTTACTGTTAGGCTTAGGCCTAGGACTTTTAAAACCAGGAAGCCCTGGGCTCCAGGCACACTGCAGCTGCGAAAGGCATCCCAAGGGGAGCGCAAAAGTGACGCAACTTGGCTGCCACCACTGATATTTCCATGAGAGCATCCCGAACCATAGGCTGATTTTCCTTCCTAGGGTTAAGGTTTGAGTTACGCCTAGGGTAAGGGTCTATTAACCAGAAAGCCCTGAGTTCCAAGAACACAGCAGCTGCGAAGGACTAGCCAAGAAGAGCGCAAAAGTACCACAACATGCCTGCCTCCACAGCTTTTTCCTTGGGGACATGCCTAATTCCTGGCTGATTTGCCTTTCTCGTCTTAGGGTTAGAGTTCAGCCTAGGGCTTGAATTTTTTTAACCAGGAAGCCCTGAGTTCCAGGCTTACTTCATCTGCCAAAGGCATCCAAAAGGGAGTGCAAAAGTGCCACAACATGGCTGCTTTCACGGCTTTTTCCTTGGCAATAAGCCTAACATCAGGCTGATTTACTTTCCCAGGGTTACTGTTAGGCTTAGGCCTAGGGCTAGGATTTTTGAAACTAGGAAGCCCTTAGCTCCAGGCACACTGCAGCTGTTCAAGGCATCCCAAGGGGAGTACAAAAGTGCAACAACATGGCAGCTTTCACAGCTTTTTCCTTGGCACCATCCCTATACCTAGGCTGATTTATCTGCCTAGGGTTAGGGTTAGGGTTCAGCCTAGGGCTTGAATTTTTTTAACCAGGAAGCCCTGAGTTCCAGGCTTACTTCATCTGCCAAAGGCATCCCAAAGGGAGTGCAGAAGTGCCACAACATGGCTGCTTTTACGGCTTTTCCCTTAGGAAGAACCCTAATACCCGGCTGATTTACCTTCCTAGGGTTACTGTTAGGCTTAGGCCTAGGACTTTTAAAACCAGGAAGCCCTGGGCTCCAGGCACACTGCAGCTGCGAAAGGCATCCCAAGGGGAGCGCAAAAGTGACGCAACTTGGCTGCCACCACTGATATTTCCATGAGACCATCCCGAACCATAGGCTGATTTTCCTTCCTAGGGTTAAGGTTTGAGTTACGCCTAGGGTAAGGGTTCTATTAACCAGAAAGCCCTGAGTTCCAAGAACACAGCAGCTGCGAAGGACTAGCCAAGAAGAGCGCAAAAGTACCACAACATGCCTGCCTCCACAGCTTTTTCCTTGGGGACATGCCTAATTACTGGCTGATTTGCCTTTCTCGTCTTAGGGTTGGGGTTCGGCCTAGGGCTAGGATTTTTAAAAGCAGGAAGCCCTGAGTTCCAGGCACACTGCAGCTGTGAAAGGCATCCAAAAGGGAGTGCAAAAGTGCCACAACATGGCTGCTTTCACGGCTTTTTCCTTGGCAAGAAGCCTAACATCAGGCTGATTTACTTTCCCAGGGTTACTGTTAGGCTTAGGCCTAGGGCTAGGATTTTTGAAACTAGGAAGCCCTTAGCTCCAGGCACACTGCAGCTGTTCAAGGCATCCCAAGGGGAGTACAAAAGTGCAACAACATGGCAGCTTTCACAGCTTTTTCCTTGGCACCATCCCTATACCTAGGCTGATTTATCTGCCTAGGGTTAGGGTTAGGGTTCAGCCTAGGGCTTGGATTTCTTTAACCAGGAAGCCCTGAGTTCCAGGCTTACTTCATCTGCCAAAGGCATCCCAAAGGGAGTGCAGAAGTGCCACAACATGGCTGCTCTCACGGCTTTTTCCTTGGCAAGAAGCCTAACATCAGGCTGATTTACTTTCCCAGGGTTACTGTTAGGCTTAGGCCTAGGGCTAGGATTTTTGAAACTAGGAAGCCCTTAGCTCCAGGCACACTGCAGCTGTTCAAGGCATCCCAAGGGGAGTACAAAAGTGCAACAACATGGCAGCTTTCACAGCTTTTGCCTTGGCACCATCCCTATACCTAGGCTGATTTATCTGCCTAGGGTTAGGGTTAGGGTTCAGCCTAGGGCTTGAATTTTTTTTACCAGGAAGCCCTGAGTTCCAGGCTTACTTCATCTGCCAAAGGCATCCCAAAGGGAGTGCAGAAGTGCCACAACATGGCTGCTTTCACGGCTTTTCCCTTAGGAAGAACCCTAATACCCGGCTGATTTACCTTCCTAGGGTTACTGTTAGGCTTAGGCCTAGGACTTTTAAAACCAGGAAGCCCTGGGCTCCAGGCACACTGCAGCTGCAAAAGGCATCCCAAGGGGAGCGCAAAAGTGACGCAACTTGGCTGCCACCACTGATATTTCCATGAGACCATCCCGAACCATAGGCTGATTTTCCTTCCTAGGGTTAAGGTTTGATTTACGCCTAGGGTAAGGGTTCTATTAACCAGAAAGCCCTGAGTTCCAAGAACACAGCAGCTGCGAAGGACTAGCCAAGAAGAGCGCAAAAGTACCACAACATGCCTGCCTCCACAGCTTTTTCCTTGGGGACATGCCTAATTCCTGGCTGATTTGCCTTTCTCGTCTTAGGGTTGGGGTTCGGCCTAGGGCTAGGATTTTTAAAAGCAGGAAGCCCTGAGTTCCAGGCACACTGGAGCTGTGAAAGGCATCCAAAAGAGAGTGCAAAAGTGCCACAACATGGCTGCTTTCACGGCTTTTCCCTTAGGAAGAACCCTAATACCCGGCTGATTTACCTTCCTAGGGTTACTGTTAGGCTTAGGCCTAGGACTTTTAAAACCAGGAAGCCCTGGGCTCCAGGCACACTGCAGCTGCAAAAGGCATCCCAAGGGGAGCGCAAAAGTGACGCAACTTGGCTGCCACCACTGATATTTCCATGAGACCATCCCGAACCATAGGCTGATTTTCCTTCCTAGGGTTAAGGTTTGAGTTACGCCTAGGGTAAGGGTCTATTAACCAGAAAGCCCTGAGTTCCAAGAACACAGCAGCTGCGAAGGACTAGCCAAGAAGAGCGCAAAAGTACCACAACATGCCTGCCTCCACAGCTTTTTCCTTGGGGACATGCCTAATTCCTGGCTGATTTGCCTTTCTCGTCTTAGGGTTAGAGTTCAGCCTAGGGCTTGAATTTTTTTAACCAGGAAGCCCTGAGTTCCAGGCTTACTTCATCTGCCAAAGGCATCCAAAAGGGAGTGCAAAAGTGCCACAACATGGCTGCTTTCACGGCTTTTTCCTTGGCAAGAAGCCTAACATCAGGCTGATTTACTTTCCCAGGGTTACTGTTAGGCTTAGGCCTAGGGCTAGGATTTTTGAAACTAGGAAGCCCTTAGCTCCAGGCACACTGCAGCTGTTCAAGGCATCCCAAGGGGAGTACAAAAGTGCAACAACATGGCAGCTTTCACAGCTTTTTCCTTGGCACCATCCCTATACCTAGGCTGATTTATCTGCCTAGGGTTAGGGTTAGGGTTCAGCCTAGGGCTTGAATTTTTTTAACCAGGAAGCCCTGAGTTCCAGGCTTACTTCATCTGCCAAAGGCATCCCAAAGGGAGTGCAGAAGTGCCACAACATGGCTGCTTTTACGGCTTTTCCCTTAGGAAGAACCCTAATACCCGGCTGATTTACCTTCCTAGGGTTACTGTTAGGCTTAGGCCTAGGACTTTTAAAACCAGGAAGCCCTGGGCTCCAGGCACACTGCAGCTGCGAAAGGCATCCCAAGGGGAGCGCAAAAGTGACGCAACTTGGCTGCCACCACTGATATTTCCATGAGACCATCCCGAACCATAGGCTGATTTTCCTTCCTAGGGTTAAGGTTTGAGTTACGCCTAGGGTAAGGGTCTATTAACCAGAAAGCCCTGAGTTCCAAGAACACAGCAGCTGCGAAGGACTAGCCAAGAAGAGCGCCAAAGTACCACAACATGCCTGCCTCCACAGCTTTTTCCTTGGGGACATGCCTAATTCCTGGCTGATTTGCCTTTCTCGTCTTAGGGTTAGAGTTCAGCCTAGGGCTTGAATTTTTTTAACCAGGAAGCCCTGAGTTCCAGGCTTACTTCATCTGCCAAAGGCATCCAAAAGGGAGTGCAAAAGTGCCACAACATGGCTGCTTTCACGGCTTTTTCCTTGGCAAGAAGCCTAACATCAGGCTGATTTACTTTCCCAGGGTTACTGTTAGGCTTAGGCCTAGGGCTAGGATTTTTGAAACTAGGAAGCCCTTAGCTCCAGGCACACTGCAGCTGTTCAAGGCATCCCAAGGGGAGTACAAAAGTGCAACAACATGGCAGCTTTCACAGCTTTTTCCTTGGCACCATCCCTATACCTAGGCTGATTTATCTGCCTAGGGTTAGGGTTAGGGTTCAGCCTAGGGCTTGAATTTTTTTAACCAGGAAGCCCTGAGTTCCAGGCTTACTTCATCTGCCAAAGGCATCCCAAAGGGAGTGCAGAAGTGCCACAACATGGCTGCTTTTACGGCTTTTCCCTTAGGAAGAACCCTAATACCCGGCTGATTTACCTTCCTAGGGTTACTGTTAGGCTTAGGCCTAGGACTTTTAAAACCAGGAAGCCCTGGGCTCCAGGCACACTGCAGCTGCGAAAGGCATCCCAAGGGGAGCGCAAAAGTGACGCAACTTGGCTGCCACCACTGATATTTCCATGAGACCATCCCGATCCATAGGCTGATTTTCCTTCCTAGGGTTAAGGTTTGAGTTACGCCTAGGGTAAGGGTTCTATTAACCAGAAAGCCCTGAGTTCCAAGAACACAGCAGCTGCGAAGGACTAGCCAAGAAGAGCGCAAAAGTACCACAACATGCCTGCCTCCACAGCTTTTTCCTTGGGGACATGCCTAATTCCTGGCTGATTTGCCTTTCTCGTCTTAGGGTTGGGGTTCGGCCTAGGGCTAGGATTTTTAAAAGCAGGAAGCCCTGAGTTCCAGGCACACTGGAGCTGTGAAAGGCATCCAAAAGGGAGTGCAAAAGTGCCACAACATGGCTGCTTTCACGGCTTTTTCCTTGGCAAGAAGCCTAACACCAGGCTGATTTACTTTCCCAGGGTTACTGTTAGGCTTAGGCCTAGGGCTAGGATTTTTGAAACTAGGAAGCCCTGGGCTCCAGGCACACTGCAGCTGTTCAAGGCATCCCAAGGGGAGTACAAAAGTGCAACAACATGGCAGCTTTCACAGCTTTTTCCTTGGCACCATCCCTATACCCAGGCTGATTTATCTGCCTAGGGTTAGGGTTAGGGTTCAGCCTAGGGCTTGGATTTCTTTAACCAGGAAGCCCTGAGTTCCAGGCTTACTTCATCTGCCAAAGGCATCCCAAAGGGAGTGCAGAAGTGCCACAACATGGCTGCTTTCACGGCTTTTCCCTTAGGAAGAACCCTAATACCCGGCTGATTTACCTTCCTAGGGTTACTGTTAGGCTTAGGCCTAGGACTTTTAAAACCAGGAAGCCCTGGGCTCCAGGCACACTGCAGCTGCAAAAGGCATCCCAAGGGGAGCGCAAAAGTGACGCAACGTGGCTGCCACCACTGATATTTCCATGAGACCATCCCGAACCATAGGTTGCTTTTCCTTCCTAGGGTTAAGGTTTGAGTTACGCCTAGGGTAAGGGCTCTATTAACCAGAAAGCCCTGAGTTCCAAGAACACAGCAGCTGCGAAGGACTAGCCAAGAAGAGCGCAAAAGTACCACAACATGCCTGCCTCCAAAGCTTTTTCCTTGGGGACATGCCTAATTCCTGGCTGATTTGCCTTTCTCGTCTTAGGGTTGGGGTTCGGCCTAGGGCTAGGATTTTTAAAAGCAGGAAGCCCTGAGTTCCAGGAAAACTGGAGCTGTGAAAGGCATCCAAAAGGGAGTGCAAAAGTGCCACAACATGGCTGCTTTCACGGCTTTTTCCTTGGCAAGAAGCCTAACACCAGGCTGACATACTCTCCCAGGGTTACTGTTAGGCTTAGGCCTAGGGCTAGGATTTTTGAAACTAGGAAGCCCTTAGCTCCAGGCACACTGCAGCTGTTCAAGGCATCCCAAGGGGAGTACAAAAGTGCAACAACATGGCAGCTTTCACAGCTTTTTCCTTGGCACCATCCCTATACCTAGGCTGATTTATCTGCCTAGGGTTAGGGTTAGAGTTCAGCCTAGGGCTTGGATTTCTTTAACCAGGAAGCCCTGAGTTCCAGGCTTACTTCATCTGCCAAAGGCATCCCAAAGGGAGTGCAGAAGTGCCACAACATGGCTGCTTTCACGGCTTTTTCCTTGGCAAGAAGCCTAACACCAGGCTGATTTACTTTCCCAGGGTTACTGTTAGGCTTAGGCCTAGGGCTAGGATTTTTGAAACTAGGAAGCCCTTAGCTCCAGGCACACTGCAGCTGTTCAAGGCATCCCAAGGGGAGTACAAAAGTGCAACAACATGGCAGCTTTCACAGCTTTTTCCTTGGCACCATCCCTATACCCAGGCTGATTTATCTGCCTAGGGTTAGGGTTAGGGTTCAGCCTAGGGCTTGGATTTCTTTAACCAGGAAGCCCTGAGTTCCAGGCTTACTTCATCTGCCAAAGGCATCCCAAAGGGAGTGCAGAAGTGCCACAACATGGCTGCTTTCACGGCTTTTTCCTTAGGAAGAACCCTAATACCCGGCTGATTTACCTTCCTAGGGTTACTGTTAGGCTTAGGCCTAGGACTTTTAAAACCAGGAAGCCCTGGGCTCCAGGCACACTGCAGCTGCAAAAGGCATCCCAAGGGGAGCGCAAAAGTGACGCAACTTGGCTGCCACCACTGATATTTCCATGAGACCATCCCGAACCATAGGCTGATTTTCCTTCCTAGGGTTAAGGTTTGAGTTACGCCTAGGGTAAGGGTTCTATTAACCAGAAAGCCCTGAGTTCCAAGAACACAGCAGCTGCGAAGGACTAGCCAAGAAGAGCACAAAAGTACCACAACATGCCTGCCTCCACAGCTTTTTCCTTGGGGACATGCCTAATTCCTGGCTGATTTGCCTTTCTCGTCTTAGGGTTGGGGTTCGGCCTAGGGCTAGGATTTTTAAAAGCAGGAAGCCCTGAGTTCCAGGCACACTGCAGCTGTGAAAGGCATCCAAAAGGGAGTGCAAAAGTGCCACAACATGGCTGCTTTCACGGCTTTTTCCTTGGCAAGAAGCCTAACACCAGGCTGACATACTCTCCCACGGTTACTGTTAGGCTTAGGCCTAGGGCTAGGATTTTTGAAACTAGGAAGCCCTGGGCTCCAGGCACACTGCAGCTGTTCAAGGCATCCCAAGGGGAGTACAAAAGTGCAACAACATGGCAGCTTTCACAGCTTTTTCCTTGGCACCATCCCTATACCTAGGCTGATTTATCTGCCTAGGGTTAGGGTTAGAGTTCAGCCTAGGGCTTGGATTTCTTTAACCAGGAAGCCCTGAGTTCCAGGCTTACTTCATCTGCCAAAGGCATCCCAAAGGGAGTGCAGAAGTGCCACAACATGGCTGCTTTCACGGCTTTTTCCTTGGCAAGAAGCCTAACATCAGGCTGATTTACTTTCCCAGGGTTACTGTTAGGCTTAGGCCTAGGGCTAGGATTTTTGAAACTAGGAAGCCCTTAGCTCCAGGCACACTGCAGCTGTTCAAGGCATCCCAAGGGGAGTACAAAAGTGCAACAACATGGCAGCTTTCACAGCTTTTTCCTTGGCACCATCCCTATACCCAGGCTGATTTATCTGCCTAGGGTTAGGGTTAGGGTTCAGCCTAGGGCTTGAATTTCTTTAACCAGGAAGCCCTGAGTTCCAGGCTTACTTCATCTGCCAAAGGCATCCCAAAGGGAGTGCAGAAGTGCCACAACATGGCTGCTTTCACGGCTTTTCCCTTAGGAAGAACCCTAATACCCGGCTGATTTACCTTCCTAGGGTTACTGTTAGGCTTAGGCCTAGGACTTTTAAAACCAGGAAGCCCTGGGCTCCAGGCACACTGCAGCTGCGAAAGGCATCCCAAGGGGAGCGCAAAAGTGACGCAACTTGGCTGCCACCACTGATATTTCCATGAGACCATCCCGAACCATAGGCTGATTTTCCTTCCTAGGGTTAAGGTTTGAGTTACGCCTAGGGTAAGGGTTCTATTAACCAGAAAGCCCTGAGTTCCAAGAACACAGCAGCTGCGAAGGACTAGCCAAGAAGAGCGCAAAAGTACCACAACATGCCTGCCTCCACAGCTTTTTCCTTGGGGACATGCCTAATTCCTGGCTGATTTGCCTTTCTCGTCTTAGGGTTGGGGTTCGGCCTAGGGCTAGGATTTTTAAAAGCAGGAAGCCCTGAGTTCCAGGCACACTGGAGCTGTGAAAGGCATCCAAAAGGGAGTGCAAAAGTGCCACAACATGGCTGCTTTCACGGCTTTTTCCTTGGCAAGAAGCCTAACATCAGGCTGATTTACTTTCCCAGGGTTACTGTTAGGCTTAGGCCTAGGGCTAGGATTTTTGAAACTAGGAAGCCCTGGGCTCCAGGCACACTGCAGCTGTTCAAGGCATCCCAAGGGGAGTACAAAAGTGCAACAACATGGCAGCTTTCACAGCTTTTTCCTTGGCACCATCCCTATACCTAGGCTGATTTATCTGCCTAGGGTTAGGGTTAGAGTTCAGCCTAGGGCTTGGATTTCTTTAACCAGGAAGCCCTGAGTTCCAGGCTTACTTCATCTGCCAAAGGCATCCCAAAGGGAGTGCAGAAGTGCCACAACATGGCTGCTTTCACGGCTTTTTCCTTGGCAAGAAGCCTAACACCAGGCTGATTTACTTTCCCAGGGTTACTGTTAGGCTTAGGCCTAGGGCTAGGATTTTTGAAACTAGGAAGCCCTTAGCTCCAGGCACACTGCAGCTGTTCAAGGCATCCCAAGGGGAGTACAAAAGTGCAACAACATGGCAGCTTTCACAGCTTTTTCCTTGGCACCATCCCTATACCCAGGCTGATTTATCTGCCTAGGGTTAGGGTTAGGGTTCAGCCTAGGGCTTGGATTTCTTTAACCAGGAAGCCCTGAGTTCCAGGCTTACTTCATCTGCCAAAGGCATCCCAAAGGGAGTGCAGAAGTGCCACAACATGGCTGCTTTCACGGCTTTTCCCTTAGGAAGAACCCTAATACCCGGCTGATTTACCTTCCTAGGGTTACTGTTAGGCTTAGGCCTAGGACTTTTAAAACCAGGAAGCCCTGGGCTCCAGGCACACTGCAGCTGCAAAAGGCATCCCAAGGGGAGCGCAAAAGTGACGCAACTTGGCTGCCACCACTGATATTTCCATGAGACCATCCCGAACCATAGGCTGATTTTCCTTCCTAGGGTTAAGGTTTGAGTTACGCCTAGGGTAAGGGTTCTATTAACCAGAAAGCCCTGAGTTCCAAGAACACAGCAGCTGCGAAGGACTAGCCAAGAAGAGCACAAAAGTACCACAACATGCCTGCCTCCACAGCTTTTTCCTTGGGGACATGCCTAATTCCTGGCTGATTTGCCTTTCTCGTCTTAGGGTTGGGGTTCGGCCTAGGGCTAGGATTTTTAAAAGCAGGAAGCCCTGAGTTCCAGGCACACTGCAGCTGTGAAAGGCATCCAAAAGGGAGTGCAAAAGTGCCACAACATGGCTGCTTTCACGGCTTTTTCCTTGGCAAGAAGCCTAACACCAGGCTGACATACTCTCCCACGGTTACTGTTAGGCTTAGGCCTAGGGCTAGGATTTTTGAAACTAGGAAGCCCTGGGCTCCAGGCACACTGCAGCTGTTCAAGGCATCCCAAGGGGAGTACAAAAGTGCAACAACATGGCAGCTTTCACAGCTTTTTCCTTGGCACCATCCCTATACCTAGGCTGATTTATCTGCCTAGGGTTAGGGTTAGAGTTCAGCCTAGGGCTTGGATTTCTTTAACCAGGAAGCCCTGAGTTCCAGGCTTACTTCATCTGCCAAAGGCATCCCAAAGGGAGTGCAGAAGTGCCACAACATGGCTGCTTTCACGGCTTTTTCCTTGGCAAGAAGCCTAACATCAGGCTGATTTACTTTCCCAGGGTTACTGTTAGGCTTAGGCCTAGGGCTAGGATTTTTGAAACTAGGAAGCCCTTAGCTCCAGGCACACTGCAGCTGTTCAAGGCATCCCAAGGGGAGTACAAAAGTGCAACAACATGGCAGCTTTCACAGCTTTTTCCTTGGCACCATCCCTATACCCAGGCTGATTTATCTGCCTAGGGTTAGGGTTAGGGTTCAGCCTAGGGCTTGAATTTCTTTAACCAGGAAGCCCTGAGTTCCAGGCTTACTTCATCTGCCAAAGGCATCCCAAAGGGAGTGCAGAAGTGCCACAACATGGCTGCTTTCACGGCTTTTCCCTTAGGAAGAACCCTAATACCCGGCTGATTTACCTTCCTAGGGTTACTGTTAGGCTTAGGCCTAGGACTTTTAAAACCAGGAAGCCCTGGGCTCCAGGCACACTGCAGCTGCGAAAGGCATCCCAAGGGGAGCGCAAAAGTGACGCAACTTGGCTGCCACCACTGATATTTCCATGAGACCATCCCGAACCATAGGCTGATTTTCCTTCCTAGGGTTAAGGTTTGAGTTACGCCTAGGGTAAGGGTTCTATTAACCAGAAAGCCCTGAGTTCCAAGAACACAGCAGCT
Source organism: Ammospiza nelsoni (assembly GCF_027579445.1). Lineage (NCBI taxonomy): Eukaryota > Metazoa > Chordata > Aves > Passeriformes > Passerellidae > Ammospiza > Ammospiza nelsoni. The sequence continues at coordinate 482,451 of NW_026683187.1, forward strand.
GCGAAGGACTAGCCAAGAAGAGCGCAAAAGTACCACAACATGCCTGCCTCCACAGCTTTTTCCTTGGGGACATGCCTAATTCCTGGCTGATTTGCCTTTCTCGTCTTAGGGTTGGGGTTCGGCCTAGGGCTAGGATTTTTAAAAGCAGGAAGCCCTGAGTTCCAGGCACACTGGAGCTGTGAAAGGCATCCAAAAGGGAGTGCAAAAGTGCCACAACATGGCTGCTTTCACGGCTTTTTCCTTGGCAAGAAGCCTAACATCAGGCTGATTTACTTTCCCAGGGTTACTGTTAGGCTTAGGCCTAGGGCTAGGATTTTTGAAACTAGGAAGCCCTGGGCTCCAGGCACACTGCAGCTGTTCAAGGCATCCCAAGGGGAGTACAAAAGTGCAACAACATGGCAGCTTTCACAGCTTTTTCCTTGGCACCATCCCTATACCTAGGCTGATTTATCTGCCTAGGGTTAGGGTTAGGGTTCAGCCTAGGGCTTGGATTTCTTTAACCAGGAAGCCCTGAGTTCCAGGCTTACTTCATCTGCCAAAGGCATCCCAAAGGGAGTGCAGAAGTGCCACAACATGGCTGCTTTCACGGCTTTTTCCTTGGCAAGAAGCCTAACATCAGGCTGATTTACTTTCCCAGGGTTACTGTTAGGCTTAGGCCTAGGGCTAGGATTTTTGAAACTAGGAAGCCCTTAGCTCCAGGCACACTGCAGCTGTTCAAGGCATCCCAAGGGGAGTACAAAAGTGCAACAACATGGCAGCTTTCACAGCTTTTTCCTTGGCACCATCCCTATACCCAGGCTGATTTATCTGCCTAGGGTTAGGGTTAGGGTTCAGCCTAGGGCTTGGATTTCTTTAACCAGGAAGCCCTGAGTTCCAGGCTTACTTCATCTGCCAAAGGCATCCCAAAGGGAGTGCAGAAGTGCCACAACATGGCTGCTTTCACGGCTTTTCCCTTAGGAAGAACCCTAATACCCGGCTGATTTACCTTCCTAGGGTTACTGTTAGGCTTAGGCCTAGGACTTTTAAAACCAGGAAGCCCTGGGCTCCAGGCACACTGCAGCTGCAAAAGGCATCCCAAGGGGAGCGCAAAAGTGACGCAACTTGGCTGCCACCACTGATATTTCCATGAGACCATCCCGAACCATAGGCTGATTTTCCTTCCTAGGGTTAAGGTTTGAGTTACGCCTAGGGTAAGGGTTCTATTAACCAGAAAGCCCTGAGTTCCAAGAACACAGCAGCTGCGAAGGACTAGCCAAGAAGAGCACAAAAGTACCACAACATGCCTGCCTCCACAGCTTTTTCCTTGGGGACATGCCTAATTCCTGGCTGATTTGCCTTTCTCGTCTTAGGGTTGGGGTTCGGCCTAGGGCTAGGATTTTTAAAAGCAGGAAGCCCTGAGTTCCAGGCACACTGCAGCTGTGAAAGGCATCCAAAAGGGAGTGCAAAAGTGCCACAACATGGCTGCTTTCACGGCTTTTTCCTTGGCAAGAAGCCTAACATCAGGCTGACATACTCTCCCACGGTTACTGTTAGGCTTAGGCCTAGGGCTAGGATTTTTGAAACTAGGAAGCCCTGGGCTCCAGGCACACTGCAGCTGTTCAAGGCATCCCAAGGGGAGTACAAAAGTGCAACAACATGGCAGCTTTCACAGCTTTTTCCTTGGCACCATCCCTATACCTAGGCTGATTTATCTGCCTAGGGTTAGGGTTAGAGTTCAGCCTAGGGCTTGGATTTCTTTAACCAGGAAGCCCTGAGTTCCAGGCTTACTTCATCTGCCAAAGGCATCCCAAAGGGAGTGCAGAAGTGCCACAACATGGCTGCTTTCACGGCTTTTTCCTTGGCAAGAAGCCTAACATCAGGCTGATTTACTTTCCCAGGGTTACTGTTAGGCTTAGGCCTAGGGCTAGGATTTTTGAAACTAGGAAGCCCTTAGCTCCAGGCACACTGCAGCTGTTCAAGGCATCCCAAGGGGAGTACAAAAGTGCAACAACATGGCAGCTTTCACAGCTTTTTCCTTGGCACCATCCCTATACCCAGGCTGATTTATCTGCCTAGGGTTAGGGTTAGGGTTCAGCCTAGGGCTTGAATTTCTTTAACCAGGAAGCCCTGAGTTCCAGGCTTACTTCATCTGCCAAAGGCATCCCAAAGGGAGTGCAGAAGTGCCACAACATGGCTGCTTTCACGGCTTTTCCCTTAGGAAGAACCCTAATACCCGGCTGATTTACCTTCCTAGGGTTACTGTTAGGCTTAGGCCTAGGACTTTTAAAACCAGGAAGCCCTGGGCTCCAGGCACACTGCAGCTGCGAAAGGCATCCCAAGGGGAGCGCAAAAGTGACGCAACTTGGCTGCCACCACTGATATTTCCATGAGACCATCCCGAACCATAGGCTGATTTTCCTTCCTAGGGTTAAGGTTTGAGTTACGCCTAGGGTAAGGGTTCTATTAACCAGAAAGCCCTGAGTTCCAAGAACACAGCAGCTGCGAAGGACTAGCCAAGAAGAGCGCAAAAGTACCACAACATGCCTGCCTCCACAGCTTTTTCCTTGGGGACATGCCTAATTCCTGGCTGATTTGCCTTTCTCGTCTTAGGGTTGGGGTTCGGCCTAGGGCTAGGATTTTTAAAAGCAGGAAGCCCTGAGTTCCAGGCACACTGGAGCTGTGAAAGGCATCCAAAAGGGAGTGCAAAAGTGCCACAACATGGCTGCTTTCACGGCTTTTTCCTTGGCAAGAAGCCTAACATCAGGCTGATTTACTTTCCCAGGGTTACTGTTAGGCTTAGGCCTAGGGCTAGGATTTTTGAAACTAGGAAGCCCTGGGCTCCAGGCACACTGCAGCTGTTCAAGGCATCCCAAGGGGAGTACAAAAGTGCAACAACATGGCAGCTTTCACAGCTTTTTCCTTGGCACCATCCCTATACCTAGGCTGATTTATCTGCCTAGGGTTAGGGTTAGGGTTCAGCCTAGGGCTTGGATTTCTTTAACCAGGAAGCCCTGAGTTCCAGGCTTACTTCATCTGCCAAAGGCATCCCAAAGGGAGTGCAGAAGTGCCACAACATGGCTGCTTTCACGGCTTTTTCCTTGGCAAGAAGCCTAACATCAGGCTGATTTACTTTCCCAGGGTTACTGTTAGGCTTAGGCCTAGGGCTAGGATTTTTGAAACTAGGAAGCCCTTAGCTCCAGGCACACTGCAGCTGTTCAAGGCATCCCAAGGGGAGTACAAAAGTGCAACAACATGGCAGCTTTCACAGCTTTTTCCTTGGCACCATCCCTATACCCAGGCTGATTTATCTGCCTAGGGTTAGGGTTAGGGTTCAGCCTAGGGCTTGGATTTCTTTAACCAGGAAGCCCTGAGTTCCAGGCTTACTTCATCTGCCAAAGGCATCCCAAAGGGAGTGCAGAAGTGCCACAACATGGCTGCTTTCACGGCTTTTCCCTTAGGAAGAACCCTAATACCCGGCTGATTTACCTTCCTAGGGTTACTGTTAGGCTTAGGCCTAGGACTTTTAAAACCAGGAAGCCCTGGGCTCCAGGCACACTGCAGCTGCAAAAGGCATCCCAAGGGGAGCGCAAAAGTGACGCAACTTGGCTGCCACCACTGATATTTCCATGAGACCATCCCGAACCATAGGCTGATTTTCCTTCCTAGGGTTAAGGTTTGAGTTACGCCTAGGGTAAGGGTTCTATTAACCAGAAAGCCCTGAGTTCCAAGAACACAGCAGCTGCGAAGGACTAGCCAAGAAGAGCACAAAAGTACCACAACATGCCTGCCTCCACAGCTTTTTCCTTGGGGACATGCCTAATTCCTGGCTGATTTGCCTTTCTCGTCTTAGGGTTGGGGTTCGGCCTAGGGCTAGGATTTTTAAAAGCAGGAAGCCCTGAGTTCCAGGCACACTGCAGCTGTGAAAGGCATCCAAAAGGGAGTGCAAAAGTGCCACAACATGGCTGCTTTCACGGCTTTTTCCTTGGCAAGAAGCCTAACACCAGGCTGACATACTCTCCCACGGTTACTGTTAGGCTTAGGCCTAGGGCTAGGATTTTTGAAACTAGGAAGCCCTGGGCTCCAGGCACACTGCAGCTGTTCAAGGCATCCCAAGGGGAGTACAAAAGTGCAACAACATGGCAGCTTTCACAGCTTTTTCCTTGGCACCATCCCTATACCTAGGCTGATTTATCTGCCTAGGGTTAGGGTTAGAGTTCAGCCTAGGGCTTGGATTTCTTTAACCAGGAAGCCCTGAGTTCCAGGCTTACTTCATCTGCCAAAGGCATCCCAAAGGGAGTGCAGAAGTGCCACAACATGGCTGCTTTCACGGCTTTTTCCTTGGCAAGAAGCCTAACATCAGGCTGATTTACTTTCCCAGGGTTACTGTTAGGCTTAGGCCTAGGGCTAGGATTTTTGAAACTAGGAAGCCCTTAGCTCCAGGCACACTGCAGCTGTTCAAGGCATCCCAAGGGGAGTACAAAAGTGCAACAACATGGCAGCTTTCACAGCTTTTTCCTTGGCACCATCCCTATACCCAGGCTGATTTATCTGCCTAGGGTTAGGGTTAGGGTTCAGCCTAGGGCTTGAATTTCTTTAACCAGGAAGCCCTGAGTTCCAGGCTTACTTCATCTGCCAAAGGCATCCCAAAGGGAGTGCAGAAGTGCCACAACATGGCTGCTTTCACGGCTTTTCCCTTAGGAAGAACCCTAATACCCGGCTGATTTACCTTCCTAGGGTTACTGTTAGGCTTAGGCCTAGGACTTTTAAAACCAGGAAGCCCTGGGCTCCAGGCACACTGCAGCTGCAAAAGGCATCCCAAGGGGAGCGCAAAAGTGACGCAACTTGGCTGCCACCACTGATATTTCCATGAGACCATCCCGAACCATAGGCTGATTTTCCTTCCTAGGGTTAAGGTTTGAGTTACGCCTAGGGTAAGGGTTCTATTAACCAGAAAGCCCTGAGTTCCAAGAACACAGCAGCTGCGAAGGACTAGCCAAGAAGAGCGCAAAAGTACCACAACATGCCTGCCTCCACAGCTTTTTCCTTGGGGACATGCCTAATTCCTGGCTGATTTGCCTTTCTCGTCTTAGGGTTGGGGTTCGGCCTAGGGCTAGGATTTTTAAAAGCAGGAAGCCCTGAGTTCCAGGCACACTGGAGCTGTGAAAGGCATCCAAAAGGGAGTGCAAAAGTGCCACAACATGGCTGCTTTCACGGCTTTTTCCTTGGCAAGAAGCCTAACATCAGGCTGATTTACTTTCCCAGGGTTACTGTTAGGCTTAGGCCTAGGGCTAGGATTTTTGAAACTAGGAAGCCCTGGGCTCCAGGCACACTGCAGCTGTTCAAGGCATCCCAAGGGGAGTACAAAAGTGCAACAACATGGCAGCTTTCACAGCTTTTTCCTTGGCACCATCCCTATACCTAGGCTGATTTATCTGCCTAGGGTTAGGGTTAGGGTTCAGCCTAGGGCTTGGATTTCTTTAACCAGGAAGCCCTGAGTTCCAGGCTTACTTCATCTGCCAAAGGCATCCCAAAGGGAGTGCAGAAGTGCCACAACATGGCTGCTTTCACGGCTTTTTCCTTGGCAAGAAGCCTAACATCAGGCTGATTTACTTTCCCAGGGTTACTGTTAGGCTTAGGCCTAGGGCTAGGATTTTTGAAACTAGGAAGCCCTTAGCTCCAGGCACACTGCAGCTGTTCAAGGCATCCCAAGGGGAGTACAAAAGTGCAACAACATGGCAGCTTTCACAGCTTTTTCCTTGGCACCATCCCTATACCCAGGCTGATTTATCTGCCTAGGGTTAGGGTTAGGGTTCAGCCTAGGGCTTGGATTTCTTTAACCAGGAAGCCCTGAGTTCCAGGCTTACTTCATCTGCCAAAGGCATCCCAAAGGGAGTGCAGAAGTGCCACAACATGGCTGCTTTCACGGCTTTTCCCTTAGGAAGAACCCTAATACCCGGCTGATTTACCTTCCTAGGGTTACTGTTAGGCTTAGGCCTAGGACTTTTAAAACCAGGAAGCCCTGGGCTCCAGGCACACTGCAGCTGCGAAAGGCATCCCAAGGGGAGCGCAAAAGTGACGCAACTTGGCTGCCACCACTGATATTTCCATGAGACCATCCCGAACCATAGGCTGATTTTCCTTCCTAGGGTTAAGGTTTGAGTTACGCCTAGGGTAAGGGTCTATTAACCAGAAAGCCCTGAGTTCCAAGAACACAGCAGCTGCGAAGGACTAGCCAAGAAGAGCGCAAAAGTACCACAACATGCCTGCCTCCACAGCTTTTTCCTTGGGGACATGCCTAATTCCTGGCTGATTTGCCTTTCTCGTCTTAGGGTTAGAGTTCAGCCTAGGGCTTGAATTTTTTTAACCAGGAAGCCCTGAGTTCCAGGCTTACTTCATCTGCCAAAGGCATCCAAAAGGGAGTGCAAAAGTGCCACAACATGGCTGCTTTCACGGCTTTTTCCTTGGCAAGAAGCCTAACATCAGGCTGATTTACTTTCCCAGGGTTACTGTTAGGCTTAGGCCTAGGGCTAGGATTTTTGAAACTAGGAAGCCCTTAGCTCCAGGCACACTGCAGCTGTTCAAGGCATCCCAAGGGGAGTACAAAAGTGCAACAACATGGCAGCTTTCACAGCTTTTTCCTTGGCACCATCCCTATACCTAGGCTGATTTATCTGCCTAGGGTTAGGGTTAGGGTTCAGCCTAGGGCTTGAATTTTTTTAACCAGGAAGCCCTGAGTTCCAGGCTTACTTCATCTGCCAAAGGCATCCCAAAGGGAGTGCAGAAGTGCCACAACATGGCTGCTTTTACGGCTTTTCCCTTAGGAAGAACCCTAATACCCGGCTGATTTACCTTCCTAGGGTTACTGTTAGGCTTAGGCCTAGGACTTTTAAAACAAGGAAGCCCTGGGCTCCAGGCACACTGCAGCTGCGAAAGGCATCCCAAGGGGAGCGCAAAAGTGACGCAACTTGGCTGCCACCACTGATATTTCCATGAGACCATCCCGATCCATAGGCTGATTTTCCTTCCTAGGGTTAAGGTTTGAGTTACGCCTAGGGTAAGGGTTCTATTAACCAGAAAGCCCTGAGTTCCAAGAACACAGCAGCTGCGAAGGACTAGCCAAGAAGAGCGCAAAAGTACCACAACATGCCTGCCTCCACAGCTTTTTCCTTGGGGACATGCCTAATTCCTGGCTGATTTGCCTTTCTCGTCTTAGGGTTGGGGTTCGGCCTAGGGCTAGGATTTTTAAAAGCAGGAAGCCCTGAGTTCCAGGCACACTGGAGCTGTGAAAGGCATCCAAAAGGGAGTGCAAAAGTGCCACAACATGGCTGCTTTCACGGCTTTTTCCTTGGCAAGAAACCTAACATCAGGCTGATTTCCCTTCCCAGGGTTACTGTTAGGCTTAGGCCTAGGGCTAGGATTTTTGAAACTAGGAAGCCCTTAGCTCCAGGCACACTGCAGCTGTTCAAGGCATCCCAAGGGGAGTACAAAAGTGCAACAACATGGCAGCTTTCACAGCTTTTTCCTTGGCACCATCCCTATACCTAGGCTGATTTATCTGCCTAGGGTTAGGGTTAGGGTTCAGCCTAGGGCTTGGATTTCTTTAACCAGGAAGCCCTGAGTTCCAGGCTTACTTCATCTGCCAAAGGCATCCCAAAGGGAGTGCAGAAGTGCCACAACATGGCTGCTTTCACGGCTTTTCCCTTAGGAAGAACCCTAATACCCGGCTGATTTACCTTCCTAGGGTTACTGTTAGGCTTAGGCCTAGGACTTTTAAAACCAGGAAGCCCTGGGCTCCAGGCACACTGCAGCTGCAAAAGGCATCCCAAGGGGAGCGCAAAAGTGACGCAACTTGGCTGCCACCACTGATATTTCCATGAGACCATCCCGAACCATAGGCTGATTTTCCTTCCTAGGGTTAAGGTTTGAGTTACGCCTAGGGTAAGGGTTCTATTAACCAGAAAGCCCTGAGTTCCAAGAACACAGCAGCTGCGAAGGACTAGCCAAGAAGAGCGCAAAAGTACCACAACATGCCTGCCTCCACAGCTTTTTCCTTGGGGACATGCCTAATTCCTGGCTGATTTGCCTTTCTCGTCTTAGGGTTGGGGTTCGGCCTAGGGCTAGGATTTTTAAAAGCAGGAAGCCCTGAGTTCCAGGCACACTGGAGCTGTGAAAGGCATCCAAAAGGGAGTGCAAAAGTGCCACAACATGGCTGCTTTCACGGCTTTTTCCTTGGCAAGAAACCTAACATCAGGCTGATTTCCCTTCCCAGGGTTACTGTTAGGCTTAGGCCTAGGGCTAGGATTTTTGAAACTAGGAAGCCCTTAGCTCCAGGCACACTGCAGCTGTTCAAGGCATCCCAAGGGGAGTACAAAAGTGCAACAACATGGCAGCTTTCACAGCTTTTTCCTTGGCACCATCCCTATACCTAGGCTGATTTATCTGCCTAGGGTTAGGGTTAGGGTTCAGCCTAGGGCTTGGATTTCTTTAACCAGGAAGCCCTGAGTTCCAGGCTTACTTCATCTGCCAAAGGCATCCCAAAGGGAGTGCAGAAGTGCCACAACATGGCTGCTTTCACGGCTTTTCCCTTAGGAAGAACCCTAATACCCGGCTGATTTACCTTCCTAGGGTTACTGTTAGGCTTAGGCCTAGGACTTTTAAAACCAGGAAGCCCTGGGCTCCAGGCACACTGCAGCTGCAAAAGGCATCCCAAGGGGAGCGCAAAAGTGACGCAACTTGGCTGCCACCACTGATATTTCCATGAGACCATCCCGAACCATAGGCTGATTTTCCTTCCTAGGGTTAAGGTTTGAGTTACGCCTAGGGTAAGGGTTCTATTAACCAGAAAGCCCTGAGTTCCAGGAACACAGCAGCTGCGAAGGACTAGCCAAGAAGAGCGCAAAAGTACCACAACATGCCTGCCTCCACAGCTTTTTCCTTGGGGACATGCCTAATTCCTGGCTGATTTGCCTTTCTCGTCTTAGGGTTGGGGTTCGGCCTAGGGCTAGGATTTTTAAAAGCAGGAAGCCCTGAGTTCCAGGCACACTGGAGCTGTGAAAGGCATCCAAAAGGGAGTGCAAAAGTGCCACAACATGGCTGCTTTCACGGCTTTTTCCTTGGCAAGAAGCCTAACACCAGGCTGATTTACTTTCCCAGGGTTACTGTTAGGCTTAGGCCTAGGGCTAGGATTTTTGAAACTAGGAAGCCCTGGGCTCCAGGCACACTGCAGCTGTTCAAGGCATCCCAAGGGGAGTACAAAAGTGCAACAACATGGCAGCTTTCACAGCTTTTTCCTTGGCACCATCCCTATACCTAGGCTGATTTATCTGCCTAGGGTTAGGGTTAGGGTTCAGCCTAGGGCTTGGATTTCTTTAACCAGGAAGCCCTGAGTTCCAGGCTTACTTCATCTGCCAAAGGCATCCCAAAGGGAGTGCAGAAGTGCCACAACATGGCTGCTTTCACGGCTTTTCCCTTAGGAAGAACCCTAATACCCGGCTGATTTACCTTCCTAGGGTTACTGTTAGGCTTAGGCCTAGGACTTTTAAAACCAGGAAGCCCTGGGCTCCAGGCACACTGCAGCTGCAAAAGGCATCCCAAGGGGAGCGCAAAAGTGACGCAACTTGGCTGCCACCACTGATATTTCCATGAGACCATCCCGAACCATAGGTTGCTTTTCCTTCCTAGGGTTAAGGTTTGAGTTACGCCTAGGGTAAGGGCTCTATTAACCAGAAAGCCCTGAGTTCCAAGAACACAGCAGCTGCGAAGGACTAGCCAAGAAGAGCGCAAAAGTAGCACAACATGCCTGCCTCCACAGCTTTTTCCTTGGGGACATGCCTAATTCCTGGCTGATTTGCCTTTCTCGTCTTAGGGTTGGGGTTCGGCCTAGGGCTAGGATTTTTAAAAGCAGGAAGCCCTGAGTTCCAGGAAAACTGGAGCTGTGAAAGGCATCCAAAAGGGAGTGCAAAAGTGCCACAACATGGCTGCTTTCACGGCTTTTTCCTTGGCAAGAAGCCTAACACCAGGCTGACATACTCTCCCAGGGTTACTGTTAGGCTTAGGCCTAGGGCTAGGATTTTTGAAACTAGGAAGCCCTTAGCTCCAGGCACACTGCAGCTGTTCAAGGCATCCCAAGGGGAGTACAAAAGTGCAACAACATGGCAGCTTTCACAGCTTTTTCCTTGGCACCATCCCTATACCTAGGCTGATTTATCTGCCTAGGGTTAGGGTTAGAGTTCAGCCTAGGGCTTGGATTTCTTTAACCAGGAAGCCCTGAGTTCCAGGCTTACTTCATCTGCCAAAGGCATCCCAAAGGGAGTGCAGAAGTGCCACAACATGGCTGCTTTCACGGCTTTTTCCTTGGCAAGAAGCCTAACACCAGGCTGATTTACTTTCCCAGGGTTACTGTTAGGCTTAGGCCTAGGGCTAGGATTTTTGAAACTAGGAAGCCCTTAGCTCCAGGCACACTGCAGCTGTTCAAGGCATCCCAAGGGGAGTACAAAAGTGCAACAACATGGCAGCTTTCACAGCTTTTTCCTTGGCACCATCCCTATACCCAGGCTGATTTATCTGCCTAGGGTTAGGGTTAGGGTTCAGCCTAGGGCTTGGATTTCTTTAACCAGGAAGCCCTGAGTTCCAGGCTTACTTCATCTGCCAAAGGCATCCCAAAGGGAGTGCAGAAGTGCCACAACATGGCTGCTTTCACGGCTTTTCCCTTAGGAAGAACCCTAATACCCGGCTGATTTACCTTCCTAGGGTTACTGTTAGGCTTAGGCCTAGGACTTTTAAAACCAGGAAGCCCTGGGCTCCAGGCACACTGCAGCTGCAAAAGGCATCCCAAGGGGAGCGCAAAAGTGACGCAACTTGGCTGCCACCACTGATATTTCCATGAGACCATCCCGAACCATAGGCTGATTTTCCTTCCTAGGGTTAAGGTTTGAGTTACGCCTAGGGTAAGGGTTCTATTAACCAGAAAGCCCTGAGTTCCAAGAACACAGCAGCTGCGAAGGACTAGCCAAGAAGAGCACAAAAGTACCACAACATGCCTGCCTCCACAGCTTTTTCCTTGGGGACATGCCTAATTCCTGGCTGATTTGCCTTTCTCGTCTTAGGGTTGGGGTTCGGCCTAGGGCTAGGATTTTTAAAAGCAGGAAGCCCTGAGTTCCAGGCACACTGCAGCTGTGAAAGGCATCCAAAAGGGAGTGCAAAAGTGCCACAACATGGCTGCTTTCACGGCTTTTTCCTTGGCAAGAAGCCTAACACCAGGCTGACATACTCTCCCACGGTTACTGTTAGGCTTAGGCCTAGGGCTAGGATTTTTGAAACTAGGAAGCCCTGGGCTCCAGGCACACTGCAGCTGTTCAAGGCATCCCAAGGGGAGTACAAAAGTGCAACAACATGGCAGCTTTCACAGCTTTTTCCTTGGCACCATCCCTATACCTAGGCTGATTTATCTGCCTAGGGTTAGGGTTAGAGTTCAGCCTAGGGCTTGGATTTCTTTAACCAGGAAGCCCTGAGTTCCAGGCTTACTTCATCTGCCAAAGGCATCCCAAAGGGAGTGCAGAAGTGCCACAACATGGCTGCTTTCACGGCTTTTTCCTTGGCAAGAAGCCTAACATCAGGCTGATTTACTTTCCCAGGGTTACTGTTAGGCTTAGGCCTAGGGCTAGGATTTTTGAAACTAGGAAGCCCTTAGCTCCAGGCACACTGCAGCTGTTCAAGGCATCCCAAGGGGAGTACAAAAGTGCAACAACATGGCAGCTTTCACAGCTTTTTCCTTGGCACCATCCCTATACCCAGGCTGATTTATCTGCCTAGGGTTAGGGTTAGGGTTCAGCCTAGGGCTTGGATTTCTTTAACCAGGAAGCCCTGAGTTCCAGGCTTACTTCATCTGCCAAAGGCATCCCAAAGGGAGTGCAGAAGTGCCACAACATGGCTGCTTTCACGGCTTTTCCCTTAGGAAGAACCCTAATACCCGGCTGATTTACCTTCCTAGGGTTACTGTTAGGCTTAGGCCTAGGACTTTTAAAACCAGGAAGCCCTGGGCTCCAGGCACACTGCAGCTGCGAAAGGCATCCCAAGGGGAGCGCAAAAGTGACGCAACTTGGCTGCCACCACTGATATTTCCATGAGACCATCCCGAACCATAGGCTGATTTTCCTTCCTAGGGTTAAGGTTTGAGTTACGCCTAGGGTAAGGGTTCTATTAACCAGAAAGCCCTGAGTTCCAAGAACACAGCAGCTGCGAAGGACTAGCCAAGAAGAGCGCAAAAGTACCACAACATGCCTGCCTCCACAGCTTTTTCCTTGGGGACATGCCTAATTCCTGGCTGATTTGCCTTTCTCGTCTTAGGGTTGGGGTTCGGCCTAGGGCTAGGATTTTTAAAAGCAGGAAGCCCTGAGTTCCAGGCACACTGGAGCTGTGAAAGGCATCCAAAAGGGAGTGCAAAAGTGCCACAACATGGCTGCTTTCACGGCTTTTTCCTTGGCAAGAAGCCTAACATCAGGCTGATTTACTTTCCCAGGGTTACTGTTAGGCTTAGGCCTAGGGCTAGGATTTTTGAAACTAGGAAGCCCTGGGCTCCAGGCACATTGCAGCTGTTCAAGGCATCCCAAGGGGAGTACAAAAGTGCAACAACATGGCAGCTTTCACAGCTTTTTCCTTGGCACCATCCCTATACCTAGGCTGATTTATCTGCCTAGGGTTAGGGTTAGGGTTCAGCCTAGGGCTTGGATTTCTTTAACCAGGAAGCCCTGAGTTCCAGGCTTACTTCATCTGCCAAAGGCATCCCAAAGGGAGTGCAGAAGTGCCACAACATGGCTGCTTTCACGGCTTTTTCCTTGGCAAGAAGCCTAACATCAGGCTGATTTACTTTCCCAGGGTTACTGTTAGGCTTAGGCCTAGGGCTAGGATTTTTGAAACTAGGAAGCCCTTAGCTCCAGGCACACTGCAGCTGTTCAAGGCATCCCAAGGGGAGTACAAAAGTGCAACAACATGGCAGCTTTCACAGCTTTTTCCTTGGCACCATCCCTATACCCAGGCTGATTTATCTGCCTAGGGTTAGGGTTAGGGTTCAGCCTAGGGCTTGGATTTCTTTAACCAGGAAGCCCTGAGTTCCAGGCTTACTTCATCTGCCAAAGGCATCCCAAAGGGAGTGCAGAAGTGCCACAACATGGCTGCTTTCACGGCTTTTCCCTTAGGAAGAACCCTAATACCCGGCTGATTTACCTTCCTAGGGTTACTGTTAGGCTTAGGCCTAGGACTTTTAAAACCAGGAAGCCCTGGGCTCCAGGCACACTGCAGCTGCAAAAGGCATCCCAAGGGGAGCGCAAAAGTGACGCAACTTGGCTGCCACCACTGATATTTCCATGAGACCATCCCGAACCATAGGCTGATTTTCCTTCCTAGGGTTAAGGTTTGAGTTACGCCTAGGGTAAGGGTTCTATTAACCAGAAAGCCCTGAGTTCCAAGAACACAGCAGCTGCGAAGGACTAGCCAAGAAGAGCACAAAAGTACCACAACATGCCTGCCTCCACAGCTTTTTCCTTGGGGACATGCCTAATTCCTGGCTGATTTGCCTTTCTCGTCTTAGGGTTGGGGTTCGGCCTAGGGCTAGGATTTTTAAAAGCAGGAAGCCCTGAGTTCCAGGCACACTGGAGCTGTGAAAGGCATCCAAAAGGGAGTGCAAAAGTGCCACAACATGGCTGCTTTCACGGCTTTTTCCTTGGCAAGAAGCCTAACATCAGGCTGACATACTCTCCCACGGTTACTGTTAGGCTTAGGCCTAGGGCTAGGATTTTTGAAACTAGGAAGCCCTGGGCTCCAGGCACACTGCAGCTGTTCAAGGCATCCCAAGGGGAGTACAAAAGTGCAACAACATGGCAGCTTTCACAGCTTTTTCCTTGGCACCATCCCTATACCTAGGCTGATTTATCTGCCTAGGGTTAGGGTTAGAGTTCAGCCTAGGGCTTGGATTTCTTTAACCAGGAAGCCCTGAGTTCCAGGCTTACTTCATCTGCCAAAGGCATCCCAAAGGGAGTGCAGAAGTGCCACAACATGGCTGCTTTCACGGCTTTTTCCTTGGCAAGAAGCCTAACATCAGGCTGATTTACTTTCCCAGGGTTACTGTTAGGCTTAGGCCTAGGGCTAGGATTTTTGAAACTAGGAAGCCCTTAGCTCCAGGCACACTGCAGCTGTTCAAGGCATCCCAAGGGGAGTACAAAAGTGCAACAACATGGCAGCTTTCACAGCTTTTTCCTTGGCACCATCCCTATACCCAGGCTGATTTATCTGCCTAGGGTTAGGGTTAGGGTTCAGCCTAGGGCTTGAATTTCTTTAACCAGGAAGCCCTGAGTTCCAGGCTTACTTCATCTGCCAAAGGCATCCCAAAGGGAGTGCAGAAGTGCCACAACATGGCTGCTTTCACGGCTTTTCCCTTAGGAAGAACCCTAATACCCGGCTGATTTACCTTCCTAGGGTTACTGTTAGGCTTAGGCCTAGGACTTTTAAAACCAGGAAGCCCTGGGCTCCAGGCACACTGCAGCTGCGAAAGGCATCCCAAGGGGAGCGCAAAAGTGACGCAACTTGGCTGCCACCACTGATATTTCCATGAGACCATCCCGAACCATAGGCTGATTTTCCTTCCTAGGGTTAAGGTTTGAGTTACGCCTAGGGTAAGGGTTCTATTAACCAGAAAGCCCTGAGTTCCAAGAACACAGCAGCTGCGAAGGACTAGCCAAGAAGAGCGCAAAAGTACCACAACATGCCTGCCTCCACAGCTTTTTCCTTGGGGACATGCCTAATTCCTGGCTGATTTGCCTTTCTCGTCTTAGGGTTGGGGTTCGGCCTAGGGCTAGGATTTTTAAAAGCAGGAAGCCCTGAGTTCCAGGCACACTGGAGCTGTGAAAGGCATCCAAAAGGGAGTGCAAAAGTGCCACAACATGGCTGCTTTCACGGCTTTTTCCTTGGCAAGAAGCCTAACATCAGGCTGATTTACTTTCCCAGGGTTACTGTTAGGCTTAGGCCTAGGGCTAGGATTTTTGAAACTAGGAAGCCCTGGGCTCCAGGTACACTGCAGCTGTTCAAGGCATCCCAAGGGGAGTACAAAAGTGCAACAACATGGCAGCTTTCACAGCTTTTTCCTTGGCACCATCCCTATACCTAGGCTTATTTATCTGCCTAGGGTTAGGGTTAGGGTTCAGCCTAGGGCTTGGATTTCTTTAACCAGGAAGCCCTGAGTTCCAGGCTTACTTCATCTGCCAAAGGCATCCCAAAGGGAGTGCAGAAGTGCCACAACATGGCTGCTTTCACGGCTTTTTCCTTGGCAAGAGGCCTAACATCAGGCTGATTTACTTTCCCAGGGTTACTGTTAGGCTTAGGCCTAGGGCTAGGATTTTTGAAACTAGGAAGCCCTTAGCTCCAGGCACACTGCAGCTGTTCAAGGCATCCCAAGGGGAGTACAAAAGTGCAACAACATGGCAGCTTTCACAGCTTTTTCCTTGGCACCATCCCTATACCCAGGCTGATTTATCTGCCTAGGGTTAGGGTTAGGGTTCAGCCTAGGGCTTGGATTTCTTTAACCAGGAAGCCCTGAGTTCCAGGCTTACTTCATCTGCCAAAGGCATCCCAAAGGGAGTGCAGAAGTGCCACAACATGGCTGCTTTCACGGCTTTTCCCTTAGGAAGAACCCTAATACCCGGCTGATTTACCTTCCTAGGGTTACTGTTAGGCTTAGGCCTAGGACTTTTAAAACCAGGAAGCCCTGGGCTCCAGGCACACTGCAGCTGCAAAAGGCATCCCAAGGGGAGCGCAAAAGTGACGCAACTTGGCTGCCACCACTGATATTTCCATGAGACCATCCCGAACCATAGGCTGATTTTCCTTCCTAGGGTTAAGGTTTGAGTTACGCCTAGGGTAAGGGTTCTATTAACCAGAAAGCCCTGAGTTCCAAGAACACAGCAGCTGCGAAGGACTAGCCAAGAAGAGCACAAAAGTACCACAACATGCCTGCCTCCACAGCTTTTTCCTTGGGGACATGCCTAATTCCTGGCTGATTTGCCTTTCTCGTCTTAGGGTTGGGGTTCGGCCTAGGGCTAGGATTTTTAAAAGCAGGAAGCCCTGAGTTCCAGGCACACTGCAGCTGTGAAAGGCATCCAAAAGGGAGTGCAAAAGTGCCACAACATGGCTGCTTTCACGGCTTTTTCCTTGGCAAGAAACCTAACACCAGGCTGACATACTCTCCCACGGTTACTGTTAGGCTTAGGCCTAGGGCTAGGATTTTTGAAACTAGGAAGCCCTGGGCTCCAGGCACACTGCAGCTGTTCAAGGCATCCCAAGGGGAGTACAAAAGTGCAACAACATGGCAGCTTTCACAGCTTTTTCCTTGGCACCATCCCTATACCTAGGCTGATTTATCTGCCTAGGGTTAGGGTTAGAGTTCAGCCTAGGGCTTGGATTTCTTTAACCAGGAAGCCCTGAGTTCCAGGCTTACTTCATCTGCCAAAGGCATCCCAAAGGGAGTGCAGAAGTGCCACAACATGGCTGCTTTCACGGCTTTTTCCTTGGCAAGAAGCCTAACATCAGGCTGATTTACTTTCCCAGGGTTACTGTTAGGCTTAGGCCTAGGGCTAGGATTTTTGAAACTAGGAAGCCCTTAGCTCCAGGCACACTGCAGCTGTTCAAGGCATCCCAAGGGGAGTACAAAAGTGCAACAACATGGCAGCTTTCACAGCTTTTTCCTTGGCACCATCCCTATACCTAGGCTGATTTATCTGCCTAGGGTTAGGGTTAGGGTTCAGCCTAGGGCTTGGATTTCTTTAACCAGGAAGCCCTGAGTTCCAGGCTTACTTCATCTGCCAAAGGCATCCCAAAGGGAGTGCAGAAGTGCCACAACATGGCTGCTTTCACGGCTTTTCCCTTAGGAAGAACCCTAATACCCGGCTGATTTACCTTCCTAGGGTTACTGTTAGGCTTAGGCCTAGGACTTTTAAAACCAGGAAGCCCTGGGCTCCAGGCACACTGCAGCTGCAAAAGGCATCCCAAGGGGAGCGCAAAAGTGACGCAACTTGGCTGCCACCACTGATATTTCCATGAGACCATCCCGAACCATAGGCTGATTTTCCTTCCTAGGGTTAAGGTTTGAGTTACGCCTAGGGTAAGGGTTCTATTAACCAGAAAGCCCTGAGTTCCAAGAACACAGCAGCTGCGAAGGACTAGCCAAGAAGAGCGCAAAAGTACCACAACATGCCTGCCTCCACAGCTTTTTCCTTGGGGACATGCCTAATTCCTGGCTGATTTGCCTTTCTCGTCTTAGGGTTGGGGTTCGGCCTAGGGCTAGGATTTTTAAAAGCAGGAAGCCCTGAGTTCCAGGCACACTGGAGCTGTGAAAGGCATCCAAAAGGGAGTGCAAAAGTGCCACAACATGGCTGCTTTCACGGCTTTTTCCTTGGCAAGAAGCCTAACATCAGGCTGATTTACTTTCCCAGGGTTACTGTTAGGCTTAGGCCTAGGGCTAGGATTTTTGAAACTAGGAAGCCCTGGGCTCCAGGCACACTGCAGCTGTTCAAGGCATCCCAAGGGGAGTACAAAAGTGCAACAACATGGCAGCTTTCACAGCTTTTTCCTTGGCACCATCCCTATACCTAGGCTGATTTATCTGCCTAGGGTTAGGGTTAGGGTTCAGCCTAGGGCTTGGATTTCTTTAACCAGGAAGCCCTGAGTTCCAGGCTTACTTCATCTGCCAAAGGCATCCCAAAGGGAGTGCAGAAGTGCCACAACATGGCTGCTTTCACGGCTTTTTCCTTGGCAAGAAGCCTAACATCAGGCTGATTTACTTTCCCAGGGTTACTGTTAGGCTTAGGCCTAGGGCTAGGATTTTTGAAACTAGGAAGCCCTTAGCTCCAGGCACACTGCAGCTGTTCAAGGCATCCCAAGGGGAGTACAAAAGTGCAACAACATGGCAGCTTTCACAGCTTTTTCCTTGGCACCATCCCTATACCCAGGCTGATTTATCTGCCTAGGGTTAGGGTTAGGGTTCAGCCTAGGGCTTGGATTTCTTTAACCAGGAAGCCCTGAGTTCCAGGCTTACTTCATCTGCCAAAGGCATCCCAAAGGGAGTGCAGAAGTGCCACAACATGGCTGCTTTCACGGCTTTTCCCTTAGGAAGAACCCTAATACCCGGCTGATTTACCTTCCTAGGGTTACTGTTAGGCTTAGGCCTAGGACTTTTAAAACCAGGAAGCCCTGGGCTCCAGGCACACTGCAGCTGCAAAAGGCATCCCAAGGGGAGCGCAAAAGTGACGCAACTTGGCTGCCACCACTGATATTTCCATGAGACCATCCCGAACCATAGGCTGATTTTCCTTCCTAGGGTTAAGGTTTGAGTTACGCCTAGGGTAAGGGTTCTATTAACCAGAAAGCCCTGAGTTCCAAGAACACAGCAGCTGCGAAGGACTAGCCAAGAAGAGCACAAAAGTACCACAACATGCCTGCCTCCACAGCTTTTTCCTTGGGGACATGCCTAATTCCTGGCTGATTTGCCTTTCTCGTCTTAGGGTTGGGGTTCGGCCTAGGGCTAGGATTTTTAAAAGCAGGAAGCCCTGAGTTCCAGGCACACTGCAGCTGTGAAAGGCATCCAAAAGGGAGTGCAAAAGTGCCACAACATGGCTGCTTTCACGGCTTTTTCCTTGGCAAGAAGCCTAACATCAGGATGATTTCCCTTCCCTGGGTTACTGTTAGGCTTAGGCCTAGGGCTAGGATTTTTGAAACTAGGAAGCCCTGGGCTCCAGGCACACTGCAGCTGTTCAAGGCATCCCAAGGGGAGTACAAAAGTGCAACAACATGGCAGCTTTCACAGCTTTTTCCTTGGCACCATCCCTATACCTAGGCTGATTTATCTGCCTAGGGTTAGGGTTAGGGTTCAGCCTAGGGCTTGGATTTCTTTAACCAGGAAGCCCTGAGTTCCAGGCTTACTTCATCTGCCAAAGGCATCCCAAAGGGAGTGCAGAAGTGCCACAACATGGCTGCTTTCACGGCTTTTCCCTTAGGAAGAACCCTAATACCCGGCTGATTTACCTTCCTAGGGTTACTGTTAGGCTTAGGCCTAGGACTTTTAAAACCAGGAAGCCCTGGGCTCCAGGCACACTGCAGCTGCGAAAGGCATCCCAAGGGGAGCGCAAAAGTGACGCAACTTGGCTGCCACCACTGATATTTCCATGAGACCATCCCGAACCATAGGCTGATTTTCCTTCCTAGGGTTAAGGTTTGAGTTACGCCTAGGGTAAGGGTTCTATTAACCAGAAAGCCCTGAGTTCCAAGAACACAGCAGCTGCGAAGGACTAGCCAAGAAGAGCGCAAAAGTACCACAACATGCCTGCCTCCACAGCTTTTTCCTTGGGGACATGCCTAATTCCTGGCTGATTTGCCTTTCTCGTCTTAGGGTTGGGGTTCGGCCTAGGGCTAGGATTTTTAAAAGCAGGAAGCCCTGAGTTCCAGGCACACTGGAGCTGTGAAAGGCATCCAAAAGGGAGTGCAAAAGTGCCACAACATGGCTGCTTTCACGGCTTTTTCCTTGGCAAGAAGCCTAACATCAGGCTGATTTACTTTCCCAGGGTTACTGTTAGGCTTAGGCCTAGGGCTAGGATTTTTGAAACTAGGAAGCCCTGGGCTCCAGGCACACTGCAGCTGTTCAAGGCATCCCAAGGGGAGTACAAAAGTGCAACAACATGGCAGCTTTCACAGCTTTTTCCTTGGCACCATCCCTATACCTAGGCTGATTTATCTGCCTAGGGTTAGGGTTAGGGTTCAGCCTAGGGCTTGGATTTCTTTAACCAGGAAGCCCTGAGTTCCAGGCTTACTTCATCTGCCAAAGGCATCCCAAAGGGAGTGCAGAAGTGCCACAACATGGCTGCTTTCACGGCTTTTCCCTTAGGAAGAACCCTAATACCCGGCTGATTTACCTTCCTAGGGTTACTGTTAGGCTTAGGCCTAGGACTTTTAAAACCAGGAAGCCCTGGGCTCCAGGCGCACTGCAGCTGCAAAAGGCATCCCAAGGGGAGCGCAAAAGTGACGCAACTTGGCTGCCACCACTGATATTTCCATGAGACCATCCCGAACCATAGGTTGATTTTCCTTCCTAGGGTTAAGGTTTGAGTTACGCCTAGGGTAAGGGCTCTATTAACCAGAAAGCCCTGAGTTCCAAGAACACAGCAGCTGCGAAGGACTAGCCAAGAAGAGCGCAAAAGTACCACAACATGCCTGCCTCCACAGCTTTTTCCTTGGGGACATGCCTAATTCCTGGCTGATTTGCCTTTCTCGTCTTAGGGTTGGGGTTCGGCCTAGGGCTAGGATTTTTAAAAGCAGGAAGCCCTGAGTTCCAGGCACACTGCAGCTGTGAAAGGCATCCAAAAGGGAGTGCAAAAGTGCCACAACATGGCTGCTTTCACGGCTTTTTCCTTGGCAAGAAGCCTAACACCAGGCTGACATACTCTCCCACGGTTACTGTTAGGCTTAGGCCTAGGGCTAGGATTTTTGAAACTAGGAAGCCCTGGGCTCCAGGCACACTGCAGCTGTTCAAGGCATCCCAAGGGGAGTACAAAAGTGCAACAACATGGCAGCTTTTACAGCTTTTTCCTTGGCACCATCCCTATACCTAGGCTGATTTATCTGCCTAGGGTTAGGGTTAGGGTTCAGCCTAGGGCTTGGATTTCTTTAACCAGGAAGCCCTGAGTTCCAGGCTTACTTCATCTGCCAAAGGCATCCCAAAGGGAGTGCAGAAGTGCCACAACATGGCTGCTTTCACAGCTTTTCCCTTAGGAAGAACCCTAATACCCGGCTGATTTACCTTCCTAGGGTTACTGTTTGGCTTAGGCCCAGGACTTTTAAAACCAGGAAGCCCTGGGCTCCAGGCACACTGCAGCTGCAAAAGGCATCCCAAGGGGAGCGCAAAAGTGACGCAACTTGGCTGCCACCACTGATATTTCCATGAGACCATCCCGAACCATAGGCTGATTTTCCTTCCTAGGGTTAAGGTTTGAGTTACGCCTAGGGTAAGGGTTCTATTAACCAGAAAGCCCTGAGTTCCAAGAACACAGCAGCTGCGAAGGACTAGCCAAGAAGAGCGCAAAAGTAGCACAACATGCCTGCCTCCACAGCTTTTTCCTTGGGGACATGCCTAATTCCTGGCTGATTTGCCTTTCTCGTCTTAGGGTTGGGGTTCGGCCTAGGGCTAGGATTTTTAAAAGCAGGAAGCCCTGAGTTCCAGGCACACTGCAGCTGTGAAAGGCATCCAAAAGGGAGTGCAAAAGTGCCACAACATGGCTGCTCTCACGGCTTTTTCCTTGGCAAGAAGCCTAACATCAGGATGATTTACTTTCCCAGGGTTACTGTTAGGCTTAGGCCTAGGGCTAGGATTTTTGAAACTAGGAAGCCCTTAGCTCCAGGCACACTGCAGCTGTTCAAGGCATCCCAAGGGGAGTACAAAAGTGCAACAACATGGCAGCTTTCACAGCTTTTTCCTTGGCACCATCCCTATACCTAGGCTGATTTATCTGCCTAGGGTTAGGGTTAGGGTTCAGCCTAGGGCTTGGATTTCTTTAACCAGGAAGCCCTGAGTTCCAGGCTTACTTCATCTGCCAAAGGCATCCCAAAGGGAGTGCAGAAGTGCCACAACATGGCTGCTTTCACGGCTTTTCCCTTAGGAAGAACCCTAATACCCGGCTGATTTACCTTCCTAGGGTTACTGTTAGGCTTAGGCCTAGGACTTTTAAAACCAGGAAGCCCTGGGCTCCAGGCGCACTGCAGCTGCAAAAGGCATCCCAAGGGGAGCGCAAAAGTGACGCAACTTGGCTGCCACCACTGATATTTCCATGAGACCATCCCGAACCATAGGTTGATTTTCCTTCCTAGGGTTAAGGTTTGAGTTACGCCTAGGGTAAGGGCTCTATTAACCAGAAAGCCCTGAGTTCCAAGAACACAGCAGCTGCGAAGGACTAGCCAAGAAGAGCGCAAAAGTACCACAACATGCCTGCCTCCACAGCTTTTTCCTTGGGGACATGCCTAATTCCTGGCTGATTTGCCTTTCTCGTCTTAGGGTTGGGGTTCGGCCTAGGGCTAGGATTTTTAAAAGCAGGAAGCCCTGAGTTCCAGGCACACTGCAGCTGTGAAAGGCATCCAAAAGGGAGTGCAAAAGTGCCACAACATGGCTGCTTTCACGGCTTTTTCCTTGGCAAGAAGCCTAACACCAGGCTGACATACTCTCCCACGGTTACTGTTAGGCTTAGGCCTAGGGCTAGGATTTTTGAAACTAGGAAGCCCTGGGCTCCAGGCACACTGCAGCTGTTCAAGGCATCCCAAGGGGAGTACAAAAGTGCAACAACATGGCAGCTTTTACAGCTTTTTCCTTGGCACCATCCCTATACCTAGGCTGATTTATCTGCCTAGGGTTAGGGTTAGGGTTCAGCCTAGGGCTTGGATTTCTTTAACCAGGAAGCCCTGAGTTCCAGGCTTACTTCATCTGCCAAAGGCATCCCAAAGGGAGTGCAGAAGTGCCACAACATGGCTGCTTTCACAGCTTTTCCCTTAGGAAGAACCCTAATACCCGGCTGATTTACCTTCCTAGGGTTACTGTTTGGCTTAGGCCCAGGACTTTTAAAACCAGGAAGCCCTGGGCTCCAGGCACACTGCAGCTGCAAAAGGCATCCCAAGGGGAGCGCAAAAGTGACGCAACTTGGCTGCCACCACTGATATTTCCATGAGACCATCCCGAACCATAGGCTGATTTTCCTTCCTAGGGTTAAGGTTTGAGTTACGCCTAGGGTAAGGGTTCTATTAACCAGAAAGCCCTGAGTTCCAAGAACACAGCAGCTGCGAAGGACTAGCCAAGAAGAGCGCAAAAGTAGCACAACATGCCTGCCTCCACAGCTTTTTCCTTGGGGACATGCCTAATTCCTGGCTGATTTGCCTTTCTCGTCTTAGGGTTGGGGTTCGGCCTAGGGCTAGGATTTTTAAAAGCAGGAAGCCCTGAGTTCCAGGCACACTGCAGCTGTGAAAGGCATCCAAAAGGGAGTGCAAAAGTGCCACAACATGGCTGCTCTCACGGCTTTTTCCTTGGCAAGAAGCCTAACATCAGGATGATTTACTTTCCCAGGGTTACTGTTAGGCTTAGGCCTAGGGCTAGGATTTTTGAAACTAGGAAGCCCTTAGCTCCAGGCACACTGCAGCTGTTCAAGGCATCCCAAGGGGAGTACAAAAGTGCAACAACATGGCAGCTTTCACAGCTTTTTCCTTGGCACCATCCCTATACCTAGGCTGATTTATCTGCCTAGGGTTAGGGTTAGGGTTCAGCCTAGGGCTTGGATTTCTTTAACCAGGAAGCCCTGAGTTCCAGGCTTACTTCATCTGCCAAAGGCATCCCAAAGGGAGTGCAGAAGTGCCACAACATGGCTGCTTTCACGGCTTTTTCCTTGGCAAGAAGCCTAACATCAGGCTGATTTACTTTCCCAGGGTTACTGTGAGGCTTAGGCCTAGGGCTAGGATTTTTGAAACTAGGAAGCCCTTAGCTCCAGGCACACTGCAGCTGTTCAAGGCATCCCAAGGGGAGTACAAAAGTGCAACAACATGGCAGCTTTCACAGCTTTTTCCTTGGCACCATCCCTATACCTAGGCTGATTTATCTGCCTAGGGTTAGGGTTAGGGTTCAGCCTAGGGCTTGAATTTTTTTTACCAGGAAGCCCTGAGTTCCAGGCTTACTTCATCTGCCAAAGGCATCCCAAAGGGAGTGCAGAAGTGCCACAACATGGCTGCTTTCACGGCTTTTCCCTTAGGAAGAACCCTAATACCCGGCTGATTTACCTTCCTAGGGTTACTGTTAGGCTTAGGCCTAGGACTTTTAAAACCAGGAAGCCCTGGGCTCCAGGCACACTGCAGCTGCAAAAGGCATCCCAAGGGGAGCGCAAAAGTGACGCAACTTGGCTGCCACCACTGATATTTCCATGAGACCATCCCGAACCATAGGCTGATTTTCCTTCCTAGGGTTAAGGTTTGAGTTACGCCTAGGGTAAGGGTTCTATTAACCAGAAAGCCCTGAGTTCCAAGAACACAGCAGCTGCGAAGGACTAGCCAAGAAGAGCGCAAAAGTACCACAACATGCCTGCCTCCACAGCTTTTTCCTTGGGGACATGCCTAATTCCTGGCTGATTTGCCTTTCTCGTCTTAGGGTTGGGGTTCGGCCTAGGGCTAGGATTTTTAAAAGCAGGAAGCCCTGAGTTCCAGGCACACTGGAGCTGTGAAAGGCATCCAAAAGGGAGTGCAAAAGTGCCACAACATGGCTGCTTTCACGGCTTTTTCCTTGGCAAGAAACCTAACATCAGGCTGATTTACTTTCCCAAGATTACTGTTAGGCTTAGGCCTAGGGCTAGGAATTTTGAAACTAGGAAGCCCTGGGCTCCAGGCACACTGCAGCTGTTCAAGGCATCCCAAGGGGAGTACAAAAGTGCAACAACATGGCAGCTTTCACAGCTTTTTCCTTGGCACCATCCCTATACCTAGGCTGATTTATCTGCCTAGGGTTAGGGTTAGGGTTCAGCCTAGGGCTTGGATTTCTTTAACCAGGAAGCCCTGAGTTCCAGGCTTACTTCATCTGCCAAAGGCATCCCAAAGGGAGTGCAGAAGTGCCACAACATGGCTGCTTTCACGGCTTTTTCCTTGGCAAGAAGCCTAACATCAGGCTGATTTACTTTCCCAGGGTTACTGTTAGGCTTAGGCCTAGGGCTAGGATTTTTGAAACTAGGAAGCCCTTAGCTCCAGGCACACTGCAGCTGTTCAAGGCATCCCAAGGGGAGTACAAAAGTGCAACAACATGGCAGCTTTCACAGCTTTTTCCTTGGCACCATCCCTATACCTAGGCTGATTTATCTGCCTAGGGTTAGGGTTAGGGTTCAGCCTAGGGCTTGAATTTTTTTAACCTGGAAGCCCTGAGTTCCAGGCTTACTTCATCTGCCAAAGGCATCCCAAAGGGAGTGCAGAAGTGCCACAACATGGCTGCTTTCACGGCTTTTCCCTTAGGAAGAACCCTAATACCCGGCTGATTTACCTTCCTAGGGTTACTGTTAGGCTTAGGCCTAGGACTTTTAAAACCAGGAAGCCCTGGGCTCCAGGCGCACTGCAGCTGCAAAAGGCATCCCAAGGGGAGCGCAAAAGTGACGCACCTTGGCTGCCACCACTGATATTTCCATGAGACCATCCCGAACCATAGGTTGATTTTCCTTCCTAGGGTTAAGGTTTGAGTTACGCCTAGGGTAAGGGTTCTATTAACCAGAAAGCCCTGAGTTCCAAGAACACAGCAGCTGCGAAGGACTAGCCAAGAAGAGCGCAAAAGTACCACAACATGCCTGCCTCCACAGCTTTTTCCTTGGGGACATGCCTAATTCCTGGCTGATTTGCCTTTCTCGTCTTAGGGTTGGGGTTCGGCCTAGGGCTAGGATTTTTAAAAGCAGGAAGCCCTGAGTTCCAGGCACACTGGAGCTGTGAAAGGCATCCAAAAGGGAGTGCAAAAGTGCCACAACATGGCTGCTTTCACGGCTTTTTCCTTGGCAAGAAGCCTAACACCAGGCTGACATACACTCCCACGGTTACTGTTAGGCTTAGGCCTAGGGCTAGGATTTTTGAAACTAGGAAGCCCTGGGCTCCAGGCACACTGCAGCTGTTCAAGGCATCCCAAGGGGAGTACAAAAGTGCAACAACATGGCAGCTTTCACAGCTTTTTCCTTGGCACCATCCCTATACCTAGGCTGATTTATCTGCCTAGGGTTAGGGTTAGGGTTCAGCCTAGGGCTTGGATTTCTTTAACCAGGAAGCCCTGAGTTCCAGGCTTACTTCATCTGCCAAAGGCATCCCAAAGGGAGTGCAGAAGTGCCACAACATGGCTGCTTTCACGGCTTTTCCCTTAGGAAGAACCCTAATACCCGGCTGATTTACCTTCCTAGGGTTACTGTTAGGCTTAGGCCTAGGACTTTTAAAACCAGGAAGCCCTGGGCTCCAGGCACACTGCAGCTGCAAAAGGCATCCCAAGGGGAGCGCAAAAGTGACGCAACTTGGCTGCCACCACTGATATTTCCATGAGACCATCCCGAACCATAGGTTGATTTTCCTTCCTAGGGTTAAGGTTTGAGTTACGCCTAGGGTAAGGGCTCTATTAACCAGAAAGCCCTGAGTTCCAGGAACACAGCAGCTGCGAAGGACTAGCCAAGAAGAGCGCAAAAGTACCACAACATGCCTGCCTCCACAGCTTTTTCCTTGGGGACATGCCTAATTCCTGGCTGATTTGCCTTTCTCGTCTTAGGGTTGGGGTTCGGCCTAGGGCTAGGATTTTTAAAAGCAGGAAGCCCTGAGTTCCAGGCACACTGCAGCTGTGAAAGGCATCCAAAAGGGAGTGCAAAAGTGCCACAACATGGCTGCTTTCACGGCTTTTTCCTTGGCAAGAAGCCTAACACCAGGCTGACATACTCTCCCACGGTTACTGTTAGGCTTAGGCCTAGGGCTAGGATTTTTGAAACTAGGAAGCCCTTAGCTCCAGGCACACTGCAGCTGTTCAAGGCATCCCAAGGGGAGTACAAAAGTGCAACAACATGGCAGCTTTCACAGCTTTTTCCTTGGCACCATCCCTATACCTAGGCTGATTTATCTGCCTAGGGTTAGGGTTAGGGTTCAGCCTAGGGCTTGGATTTCTTTAACCAGGAAGCCCTGAGTTCCAGGCTTACTTCATCTGCCAAAGGCATCCCAAAGGGAGTGCAGAAGTGCCACAACATGGCTGCTTTCACGGCTTTTCCCTTAGGAAGAACCCTAATACCCGGCTGATTTACCTTCCTAGGGTTACTGTTAGGCTTAGGCCTAGGACTTTTAAAACCAGGAAGCCCTGGGCTCCAGGCACACTGCAGCTGCGAAAGGCATCCCAAGGGGAGCGCAAAAGTGACGCAACTTGGCTGCCACCACTGATATTTCCATGAGACCATCCCGAACCATAGGTTGATTTTCCTTCCTAGGGTTAAGGTTTGAGTTACGCCTAGGGTAAGGGTTCTATTAACCAGAAAGCCCTGAGTTCCAGGAACACAGCAGCTGCGAAGGACTAGCCAAGAAGAGCGCAAAAGTACCACAACATGCCTGCCTCCACAGCTTTTTCCTTGGGGACATGCCTAATTCCTGGCTGATTTGCCTTTCTCGTCTTAGGGTTGGGGTTCGGCCTAGGGCTAGGATTTTTAAAAGCAGGAAGCCCTGAGTTCCAGGCACACTGCAGCTGTGAAAGGCATCCAAAAGGGAGTGCAAAAGTGCCACAACATGGCTGCTCTCACGGCTTTTTCCTTGGCAAGAAGCCTAACATCAGGATGATTTACTTTCCCAGGGTTACTGTTAGGCTTAGGCCTAGGGCTAGGATTTTTGAAACTAGGAAGCCCTTAGCTCCAGGCACACTGCAGCTGTTCAAGGCATCCCAAGGGGAGTACAAAAGTGCAACAACATGGCAGCTTTCACAGCTTTTTCCTTGGCACCATCCCTATACCTAGGCTGATTTATCTGCCTAGGGTTAGGGTTAGGGTTCAGCCTAGGGCTTGGATTTCTTTAACCAGGAAGCCCTGAGTTCCAGGCTTACTTCATCTGCCAAAGGCATCCCAAAGGGAGTGCAGAAGTGCCACAACATGGCTGCTTTCACGGCTTTTTCCTTGGCAAGAAGCCTACATCAGGCTGATTTACTTTCCCAGGGTTACTGTGAGGCTTAGGCCTAGGGCTAGGATTTTTGAAACTAGGAAGCCCTTAGCTCCAGGCACACTGCAGCTGTTCAAGGCATCCCAAGGGGAGTACAAAAGTGCAACAACATGGCAGCTTTCACAGCTTTTTCCTTGGCACCATCCCTATACCTAGGCTGATTTATCTGCCTAGGGTTAGGGTTAGGGTTCAGCCTAGGGCTTGGATTTCTTTAACCAGGAAGCCCTGAGTTCCAGGCTTACTTCATCTGCCAAAGGCATCCCAAAGGGAGTGCAGAAGTGCCACAACATGGCTGCTTTCACGGCTTTTTCCTTGGCAAGAAGCCTAACATCAGGCTGATTTACTTTCCCAGGGTTACTGTGAGTCTTAGGCCTAGGGCTAGGATTTTTGAAACTAGGAAGCCCTTAGCTCCAGGCACACTGCAGCTGTTCAAGGCATCCCAAGGGGAGTACAAAAGTGCAACAACATGGCAGCTTTCACAGCTTTTTCCTTGGCACCATCCCTATACCTAGGCTGATTTATCTGCCTAGGGTTAGGGTTAGGGTTCAGCCTAGGGCTTGAATTTTTTTAACCTGGAAGCCCTGAGTTCCAGGCTTACTTCATCTGCCAAAGGCATCCCAAAGGGAGTGCAGAAGTGCCACAACATGGCTGGTTTCACGGCTTTTCCCTTAGGAAGAACCCTAATACCCGGCTGATTTACCTTCCTAGGGTTACTGTTAGGCTTAGGCCTAGGACTTTTAAAACCAGGAAGCCCTGGGCTCCAGGCGCTCTGCAGCTGCAAAAGGCATCCCAAGGGGAGCGCAAAAGTGACGCAACTTGGCTGCCACCACTGATATTTCCATGAGACCATCCCGAACCATAAGTTGATTTTCCTTCCTAGGGTTAAGGTTTGAGTTACGCCTAGGGTAAGGGTTCTATTAACCAGAAAGCCCTGAGTTCCAAGAACACAGCAGCTGCGAAGGACTAGCCAAGAAGAGCGCAAAAGTACCACAACATGCCTGCCTCCACAGCTTTTTCCTTGGGGACATGCCTAATTCCTGGCTGATTTGCCTTTCTCGTCGTAGGGTTGGGGTTCGGCCTAGGGCTAGGATTTTTAAAAGCAGGAAGCCCTGAGTTCCAGGCACACTGGAGCTGTGAAAGGCATCCAAAAGGGAGTGCAAAAGTGCCACAACATGGCTGCTTTCACGGCTTTTTCCTTGGCAAGAAGCCTAACACCAGGCTGACATACTCTCCCACGGTTACTGTTAGGCTTAGGCCTAGGGCTAGGATTTTTGAAACTAGGAAGCCCTGGGCTCCAGGCACACTGCAGCTGTTCAAGGCATCCCAAGGGGAGTACAAAAGTGCAACAACATGGCAGCTTTCACAGCTTTTTCCTTGGCACCATCCCTATACCTAGGCTGATTTATCTGCCTAGGGTTAGGGTTAGGGTTCAGCCTAGGGCTTGGATTTCTTTAACCAGGAAGCCCTGAGTTCCAGGCTTACTTCATCTGCCAAAGGCATCCCAAAGGGAGTGCAGAAGTGCCACAACATGGCTGCTTTCACGGCTTTTCCCTTAGGAAGAACCCTAATACCCGGCTGATTTACCTTCCTAGGGTTACTGTTAGGCTTAGGCCTAGGACTTTTAAAACCAGGAAGCCCTGGGCTCCAGGCACACTGCAGCTGCGAAAGGCATCCCAAGGGGAGCGCAAAAGTGACGCAACTTGGCTGCCACCACTGATATTTCCATGAGACCATCCCGAACCATAGGTTGATTTTCCTTCCTAGGGTTAAGGTTTGAGTTACGCCTAGGGTAAGGGTTCTATTAACCAGAAAGCCCTGAGTTCCAGGAACACAGCAGCTGCGAAGGACTAGCCAAGAAGAGCGCAAAAGTACCACAACATGCCTGCCTCCACAGCTTTTTCCTTGGGGACATGCCTAATTCCTGGCTGATTTGCCTTTCTCGTCTTAGGGTTGGGGTTCGGCCTAGGGCTAGGATTTTTAAAAGCAGGAAGCCCTGAGTTCCAGGCACACTGGAGCTGTGAAAGGCATCCAAAAGGGAGTGCAAAAGTGCCACAACATGGCTGCTTTCACGGCTTTTTCCTTGGCAAGAAGCCTAACATCAGGCTGATTTACTTTCCCAGGGTTACTGTTAGGCTTAGGCCTAGGGCTAGGATTTTTGAAACTAGGAAGCCCTGGGCTCCAGGCACACTGCAGCTGTTCAAGGCATCCCAAGGGGAGTACAAAAGTGCAACAACATGGCAGCTTTCACAGCTTTTTCCTTGGCACCATCCCTATACCTAGGCTGATTTATCTGCCTAGGGTTAGGGTTAGGGTTCAGCCTAGGGCTTGGATTTCTTTAACCAGGAAGCCCTGAGTTCCAGGCTTACTTCATCTGCCAAAGGCATCCCAAAGGGAGTGCAGAAGTGCCACAACATGGCTGCTTTCACGGCTTTTTCCTTGAAAAGAAGCCTAACATCAGGCTGATTTACTTTCCCAGGGTTACTGTTAGGCTTAGGCCTAGGGCTAGGATTTTTGAAACTAGGAAGCCCTTAGCCCCAGGCACACTGCAGCTGTTCAAGGCATCCCAAGGGGAGTACAAAAGTGCAACAACATGGCAGCTTTCACAGCTTTTTCCTTGGCACCATCCCTATACCTAGGCTGATTTATCTGCCTAGGGTTAGGGTTAGGGTTCAGCCTAGGGCTTGGATTTCTTTAACCAGGAAGCCCTGAGTTCCAGGCTTACTTCATCTGCCAAAGGCATCCCAAAGGGAGTGCAGAAGTGCCACAACATGGCTGCTTTCACAGCTTTTCCCTTAGGAAGAACCCTAATACCCGGCTGATTTACCTTCCTAGGTTACTGTTTGGCTTAGGCCTAGGACTTTTAAAACCAGGAAGCCCTGGGCTCCAGGCACACTGCAGCTGCAAAAGGCATCCCAAGGGGAGCGCAAAAGTGACGCAACTTGGCTGCCACCACTGATATTTCCATGAGACCATCCCGAATCATAGGCTGATTTTCCTTCCTAGGGTTAAGGTTTGAGTTACGCCTAGGGTAAGGGTTCTATTAACCAGAAAGCCCTGAGTTCCAAGAACACAGCAGCTGCGAAGGACTAGCCAAGAAGAGCTCAAAAGTACCACAACATGCCTGCCTCCACAGCTTTTTCCTTGGGGACATGCCTAATTCCTGGCTGATTTGCCTTTCTCGTCTTAGGGTTGGGGTTCGGCCTAGGGCTAGGATTTTTAAAAGCAGGAAGCCCTGAGTTCCAGGCACACTGCAGCTGTGAAAGGCATCCAAAAGGGAGTGCAAAAGTGCCACAACATGGCTGCTCTCACGGCTTTTTCCTTGGCAAGAAGCCTAACATCAGGATGATTTACTTTCCCAGGGTTACTGTTAGGCTTAGGCCTAGGGCTATGATTTTTGAAACTAGGAAGCCCTTAGCTCCAGGCACACTGCAGCTGTTCAAGGCATCCCAAGGGGAGTACAAAAGTGCAACAACATGGCAGCTTTCACAGCTTTTTCCTTGGCACCATCCCTATACCTAGGCTGATTGATCAGCCTAGGGTTAGGGTTAGGGTTCAGCCTAGGGCTTGGATTTCTTTAACCAGGAAGCCCTGAGTTCCAGGCTTACTTCATCTGCCAAAGGCATCCCAAAGGGAGTGCAGAAGTGCCACAACATGGCTGCTTTCACGGCTTTTTCCTTGGCAAGAAGCCTAACATCAGGCTGATTTACTTTCCCAGGGTTACTGTGAGGCTTAGGCCTAGGGCTAGGATTTTTGAAACTAGGAAGCCCTTAGCTCCAGGCACACTGCAGCTGTTCAAGGCATCCCAAGGGGAGTACAAAAGTGCAACAACATGGCAGCTTTCACAGCTTTTTCCTTGGCACCATCCCTATACCTAGGCTGATTTATCTGCCTAGGGTTAGGGTTAGGGTTCAGCCTAGGGCTTGGATTTCTTTAACCAGGAAGCCCTGAGTTCCAGGCTTACTTCATCTGCCAAAGGCATCCCAAAGGGAGTGCAGAAGTGCCACAACATGGCTGCTTTCACGGCTTTTTCCTTGAAAAGAAGCCTAACATCAGGCTGATTTACTTTCCCAGGGTTACTGTTAGGCTTAGGCCTAGGGCTAGGATTTTTGAAACTAGGAAGCCCTTAGCCCCAGGCACACTGCAGCTGTTCAAGGCATCCCAAGGGGAGTACAAAAGTGCAACAACATGGCAGCTTTCACAGCTTTTTCCTTGGCACCATCCCTATACCTAGGCTGATTTATCTGCCTAGGGTTAGGGTTAGGGTTCAGCCTAGGGCTTGGATTTCTTTAACCAGGAAGCCCTGAGTTCCAGGCTTACTTCATCTGCCAAAGGCATCCCAAAGGGAGTGCAGAAGTGCCACAACATGGCTGCTTTCACAGCTTTTCCCTTAGGAAGAACCCTAATACCCGGCTGATTTACCTTCCTAGGTTACTGTTTGGCTTAGGCCCAGGACTTTTAAAACCAGGAAGCCCTGGGCTCCAGGCACACTGCAGCTGCAAAAGGCATCCCAAGGGGAGCGCAAAAGTGACGCAACTTGGCTGCCACCACTGATATTTCCATGAGACCATCCCGAACCATAGGCTGATTTTCCTTCCTAGGGTTAAGGTTTGAGTTACGCCTAGGGTAAGGGTTCTATTAACCAGAAAGCCCTGAGTTCCAAGAACACAGCAGCTGCGAAGGACTAGCCAAGAAGAGCTCAAAAGTACCACAACATGCCTGCCTCCACAGCTTTTTCCTTGGGGACATGCCTAATTCCTGGCTGATTTGCCTTTCTCGTCTTAGGGTTGGGGTTTGGCCTAGGGCTAGGATTTTTAAAAGCAGGAAGCCCTGAGTTCCAGGCACACTGCAGCTGTGAAAGGCATCCAAAAGGGAGTGCAAAAGTGCCACAACATGGCTGCTCTCACGGCTTTTTCCTTGGCAAGAAGCCTAACATCAGGATGATTTACTTTCCCAGGGTTACTGTTAGGCTTAGGCCTAGGGCTAGGATTTTTGAAACTAGGAAGCCCTTAGCTCCAGGCACACTGCAGCTGTTCAAGGCATCCCAAGGGGAGTACAAAAGTGCAACAACATGGCAGCTTTCACAGCTTTTTCCTTGGCACCATCCCTATACCTAGGCTGATTTATCTGCCTAGGGTTAGGGTTAGGGTTCAGCCTAGGGCTTGGATTTCTTTAACCAGGAAGCCCTGAGTTCCAGGCTTACTTCATCTGCCAAAGGCATCCCAAAGGGAGTGCAGAAGTGCCACAACATGGCTGCTTTCACGGCTTTTTCCTTGGCAAGAAGCCTAACATCAGGCTGATTTACTTTCCCAGGGTTACTGTGAGGCTTAGGCCTAGGGCTAGGATTTTTGAAACTAGGAAGCCCTTAGCTCCAGGCACACTGCAGCTGTTCAAGGCATCCCAAGGGGAGTACAAAAGTGCAACAACATGGCAGCTTTCACAGCTTTTTCCTTGGCACCATCCCTATACCTAGGCTGATTTATCTGCCTAGGGTTAGGGTTAGGGTTCAGCCTAGGGCTTGAATTTTTTTTACCAGGAAGCCCTGAGTTCCAGGCTTACTTCATCTGCCAAAGGCATCCCAAAGGGAGTGCAGAAGTGCCACAACATGGCTGCTTTCACGGCTTTTCCCTTAGGAAGAACCCTAATACCCGGCTGATTTACCTTCCTAGGGTTACTGTTAGGCTTAGGCCTAGGACTTTTAAAAGCAGGAAGCCCTGGGCTCCAGGCACACTGCAGCTGCAAAAGGCATCCCAAGGGGAGCGCAAAAGTGACGCAACTTGGCTGCCACCACTGATATTTCCATGAGACCATCCCGAACCATAGGCTGATTTTCCTTCCTAGGGTTAAGGTTTGAGTTACGCCTAGGGTAAGGGTCTATTAACCAGAAAGCCCTGAGTTCCAAGAACACAGCAGCTGCGAAGGACTAGCCAAGAAGAGCGCAAAAGTACCACAACATGCCTGCCTCCACAGCTTTTTCCTTGGGGACATGCCTAATTCCTGGCTGATTTGCCTTTCTCGTCTTAGGGTTGGGGTTCGGCCTAGGGCTAGGATTTTTAAAAGCAGGAAGCCCTGAGTTCCAGGCACACTGGAGCTGTGAAAGGCATCCAAAAGGGAGTGCAAAAGTGCCACAACATGGCTGCTTTCACGGCTTTTTCCTTGGCAAGAAGCCTAACATCAGGATGATTTACTTTCCCAAGATTACTGTTAGGCTTAGGCCTAGGGCTAGGAATTTTGAAACTAGGAAGCCCTGGGCTCCAGGCACACTGCAGCTGTTCAAGGCATCCCAAGGGGAGTACAAAAGTGCAACAACATGGCAGCTTTCACAGCTTTTTCCTTGGCACCATCCCTATACCTAGGCTGATTTATCTGCCTAGGGTTAGGGTTAGGGTTCAGCCTAGGGCTTGGATTTCTTTAACCAGGAAGCCCTGAGTTCCAGGCTTACTTCATCTGCCAAAGGCATCCCAAAGGGAGTGCAGAAGTGCCACAACATGGCTGCTTTCACAGCTTTTCCCTTAGGAAGAACCCTAATACCCGGCTGATTTACCTTCCTAGGGTTACTGTTAGGCTTAGGCCTAGGACTTTTAAAACCAGGAAGCCCTGGGCTCCAGGCACACTGCAGCTGCGAAAGGCATCCCAAGGGGAGCGCAAAAGTGACGCAACTTGGCTGCCACCACTGATATTTCCATGAGACCATCCCGAACCATAGGCTGATTTTCCTTCCTAGGGTTAAGGTTTGAGTTACGCCTAGGGTAAGGGTTCTATTAACCAGAAAGCCCTGAGTTCCAAGAACACAGCAGCTGCGAAGGACTAGCCAAGAAGAGCGCAAAAGTACCACAACATGCCTGCCTCCACAGCTTTTTCCTTGGGGACATGCCTAATTCCTGGCTGATTTGCCTTTCTCGTCTTAGGGTTGGGGTTCGGCCTAGGGCTAGGATTTTTAAAAGCAGGAAGCCCTGAGTTCCAGGCACACTGGAGCTGTGAAAGGCATCCAAAAGGGAGTGCAAAAGTGCCACAACATGGCTGCTTTCACGGCTTTTTCCTTGGCAAGAAGCCTAACATCAGGCTGATTTACTTTCCCAGGGTTACTGTTAGGCTTAGGCCTAGGGCTAGGATTTTTGAAACTAGGAAGCCCTTAGCTCCAGGCACACTGCAGCTGTTCAAGGCATCCCAAGGGGAGTACAAAAGTGCAACAACATGGCAGCTTTCACAGCTTTTTCCTTGGCACCATCCCTATACCTAGGCTGATTTATCTGCCTAGGGTTAGGGTTAGGGTTCAGCCTAGGGCTTGGATTTCTTTAACCAGGAAGCCCTGAGTTCCAGGCTTACTTCATCTGCCAAAGGCATCCCAAAGGGAGTGCAGAAGTGCCACAACATGGCTGCTTTCACAGCTTTTTCCTTGGCAAGAAGCCTAACATCAGGCTGATTTACTTTCCCAGGGTTACTGTTAGGCTTAGGCCTAGGGCTAGGATTTTT
This sequence comes from Ammospiza nelsoni, assembly GCF_027579445.1. Taxonomy (NCBI): domain Eukaryota; kingdom Metazoa; phylum Chordata; class Aves; order Passeriformes; family Passerellidae; genus Ammospiza; species Ammospiza nelsoni. The sequence goes on from NW_026683187.1 coordinate 517,644, forward strand.
GAAACTAGGAAGCCCTTAGCTCCAGGCACACTGCAGGTGTTCAAGGCATCCCAAGGGGAGTACAAAAGTACAACAACATGGCAGCTTTCACAGCTTTTTCCTTGGCACCATCCCTATACCTAGGCTGATTTATCTGCCTAGGGTTTGGGTTAGGGTTCAGCCTAGGGCTTGGATTTCTTTAACCAGGAAGCCCTGAGTTCCAGGCTTACTTCATCTGCCAAAGGCATCCCAAAGGGAGTGCAGAAGTGCCACAACATGGCTGCTTTCACAGCTTTTCCCTTAGGAAGAACCCTAATACCCGGCTGATTTACCTTCCTAGGGTTACTGTTTGGCTTAGGCCCAGGACTTTTAAAACCAGGAAGCCCTGGGCTCCAGGCACACTGCAGCTGCAAAAGGCATCCCAAGGGGAGCGCAAAAGTGACGCAACTTGGCTGCCACCACTGATATTTCCATGAGACCATCCCGAACCATAGGCTGATTTTCCTTCCTAGGGTTAAGGTTTGAGTTACGCCTAGGGTAAGGGTTCTATTAACCAGAAAGCCCTGAGTTCCAAGAACACAGCAGCTGCGAAGGACTAGCCAAGAAGAGCTCAAAAGTACCACAACATGCCTGCCTCCACAGCTTTTTCCTTGGGGACATGCCTAATTCCTGGCTGATTTGCCTTTCTCGTCTTAGGGTTGGGGTTCGGCCTAGGGCTAGGATTTTTAAAAGCAGGAAGCCCTGAGTTCCAGGCACACTGCAGCTGTGAAAGGCATCCAAAAGGGAGTGCAAAAGTGCCACAACATGGCTGCTCTCACGGCTTTTTCCTTGGCAAGAAGCCTAACATCAGGATGATTTACTTTCCCAGGGTTACTGTTAGGCTTAGGCCTAGGGCTAGGATTTTTGAAACTAGGAAGCCCTTAGCTCCAGGCACACTGCAGCTGTTCAAGGCATCCCAAGGGGAGTACAAAAGTGCAACAACATGGCAGCTTTCACAGCTTTTTCCTTGGCACCATCCCTATACCTAGGCTGATTTATCTGCCTAGGGTTAGGGTTAGGGTTCAGCCTAGGGCTTGGATTTCTTTAACCAGGAAGCCCTGAGTTCCAGGCTTACTTCATCTGCCAAAGGCATCCCAAAGGGAGTGCAGAAGTGCCACAACATGGCTGCTTTCACGGCTTTTCCTTGGCAAGAAGCCTAACATCAGGCTGATTTACTTTCCCAGGGTTACTGTGAGGCTTAGGCCTAGGGCTAGGATTTTTGAAACTAGGAAGCCCTTAGCTCCAGGCACACTGCAGCTGTTCAAGGCATCCCAAGGGGAGTACAAAAGTGCAACAACATGGCAGCTTTCACAGCTTTTTCCTTGGCACCATCCCTATACCTAGGCTGATTTATCTGCCTAGGGTTAGGGTTAGGGTTCAGCCTAGGGCTTGAATTTTTTTAACCAGGAAGCCCTGAGTTCCAGGCTTACTTCATCTGCCAAAGGCATCCCAAAGGGAGTGCAGAAGTGCCACAACATGGCTGCTTTCACGGCTTTTCCCTTAGGAAGAACCCTAATACCCGGCTGATTTACCTTCCTAGGGTTACTGTTAGGCTTAGGCCTAGGACTTTTAAAACCAGGAAGCCCTGGGCTCCAGGCACACTGCAGCTGCGAAAGGCATCCCAAGGGGAGCGCAAAAGTGACGCAACTTGGCTGCCACCACTGATATTTCCATGAGACCATCCCGAACCATAGGTTGATTTTCCTTCCTAGGGTTAAGGTTTGAGTTACGCCTAGGGTAAGGGTTCTATTAACCAGAAAGCCCTGAGTTCCAAGAACACAGCAGCTGCGAAGGACTAGCCAAGAAGAGCGCAAAAGTACCACAACATGCCTGCCTCCACAGCTTTTTCCTTGGGGACATGCCTAATTCCTGGCTGATTTGCCTTTCTCGTCTTAGGGTTGGGGTTCGGCCTAGGGCTAGGATTTTTAAAAGCAGGAAGCCCTGAGTTCCAGGCACACTGGAGCTGTGAAAGGCATCCAAAAGGGAGTGCAAAAGTGCCACAACATGGCTGCTTTCACGGCTTTTTCCTTGGCAAGAAGCCTAACATCAGGCTGATTTACTTTCCCAGGGTTACTGTTAGGCTTAGGCCTAGGGCTAGGATTTTTGAAACTAGGAAGCCCTTAGCTCCAGGCACACTGCAGCTGTTCAAGGCATCCCAAGGGGAGTACAAAAGTGCAACAACATGGCAGCTTTCACAGCTTTTTCCTTGGCACCATCCCTATACCTAGGCTGATTGATCTGCCTAGGGATAGGGTTAGGGTTCAGCCTAGGGCTTGGATTTCTTTAACCAGGAAGCCCTGAGTTCCAGGCTTACTTCATCTGCCAAAGGCATCCCAAAGGGAGTGCAGAAGTGCCACAACATGGCTGCTTTCACGGCTTTTTCCTTGGCAAGAAGCCTAACATCAGGCTGATTTACTGTCCCAGGGTTACTGTTAGGCTTAGGCCTAGGGCTAGGATTTTTGAAACTAGGAAGCCCTTAGCTCCAGGCACACTGCAGCTGTTCAAGGCATCCCAAGGGGAGTACAAAAGTACAACAACATGGCAGCTTTCACAGCTTTTTCCTTGGCACCATCCCTATACCTAGGCTGATTTATCTGCCTAGGGTTAGGGTTAGGGTTCAGCCTAGGGCTTGAATTTTTTTAAACAGGAAGCCCTGAGTTCCAGGCTTACTTCATCTGCCAAAGGCATCCCAAAGGGAGTGCAGAAGTGCCACAACATGGCTGCTTTCACGGCTTTTCCCTTAGGAAGAACCCTAATACCCGGCTGATTTACCTTCCTAGGGTTACTGTTAGGCTTAGGCCTAGGACTTTTAAAACCAGGAAGCCCTGGGCTCCAGGCACACTGCAGCTGCGAAAGGCATCCCAAGGGGAGCGCAAAAGTGACGCAACTTGGCTGCCACCACTGATATTTCCATGAGACCATCCCGAACCATAGGCTGATTTTCCTTCCTAGGGTTAAGGTTTGAGTTACGCCTAGGGTAAGGGTTCTATTAACCAGAAAGCCCTGAGTTCCAAGAACACAGCAGCTGCGAAGGACTAGCCAAGAAGAGCGCAAAAGTACCACAACATGCCTGCCTCCACAGCATTTTCCTTGGGGACATGCCTAATTCCTGGCTGATTTGCCTTTCTCGTCTTAGGGTTGGGGTTCGGCCTAGGGCTAGGATTTTTAAAAGCAGGAAGCCCTGAGTTCCAGGCACACTGGAGCTGTGAAAGGCATCCAAAAGGGAGTGCAAAAGTGCCACAACATGGCTGCTTTCACGGCTTTTTCCTTGGCAAGAAGCCTAACATCAGGCTGATTTACTTTCCCAGGGTTACTGTTAGGCTTAGGCCTAGGGCTAGGATTTTTGAAACTAGGAAGCCCTTAGCTCCAGGCACACTGCAGCTGTTCAAGGCATCCCAAGGGGAGTACAAAAGTGCAACAACATGGCAGCTTTCACAGCTTTTTCCTTGGCACCATCCCTATACCTAGGCTGATTGATCTGCCTAGGGTTAGGGTTAGGGTTCAGCCTAGGGCTTGGATTTCTTTAACCAGGAAGCCCTGAGTTCCAGGCTTACTTCATCTGCCAAAGGCATCCCAAAGGGAGTGCAGAAGTGCCACAACATGGCTGCTTTCACGGCTTTTTCCTTGGCAAGAAGCCTAACATCAGGCTGATTTACTGTCCCAGGGTTACTGTTAGGCTTAGGCCTAGGGCTAGGATTTTTGAAACTAGGAAGCCCTTAGCTCCAGGCACACTGCAGCTGTTCAAGGCATCCCAAGGGGAGTACAAAAGTACAACAACATGGCAGCTTTCACAGCTTTTTCCTTGGCACCATCCCTATACCTAGGCTGATTTATCTGCCTAGGGTTAGGGTTAGGGTTCAGCCTAGGGCTTGGATTTCTTTAACCAGGAAGCCCTGAGTTCCAGGCTTACTTCATCTGCCAAAGGCATCCCAAAGGGAGTGCAGAAGTGCCACAACATGGCTGCTTTCACAGCTTTTCCCTTAGGAAGAACCCTAATACCCGGCTGATTTACCTTCCTAGGGTTACTGTTTGGCTTAGGCCCAGGACTTTTAAAACCAGGAAGCCCTGGGCTCCAGGCACACTGCAGCTGCAAAAGGCATCCCAAGGGGAGCGCAAAAGTGACGCAACTTGGCTGCCACCACTGATATTTCCATGAGACCATCCCGAACCATAGGCTGATTTTCCTTCCTAGGGTTAAGGTTTGAGTTACGCCTAGGGTAAGGGTTCTATTAACCAGAAAGCCCTGAGTTCCAAGAACACAGCAGCTGCGAAGGACTAGCCAAGAAGAGCTCAAAAGTACCACAACATGCCTGCCTCCACAGCTTTTTCCTTGGGGACATGCCTAATTCCTGGCTGATTTGCCTTTCTCGTCTTAGGGTTGGGGTTCGGCCTAGGGCTAGGATTTTTAAAAGCAGGAAGCCCTGAGTTCCAGGCACACTGGAGCTGTGAAAGGCATCCAAAAGGGAGTGCAAAAGTGCCACAACATGGCTGCTCTCACGGCTTTTTCCTTGGCAAGAAGCCTAACATCAGGATGATTTACTTTCCCAGGGTTAATGTTAGGCTTAGGCCTAGGGCTAGGATTTTTGAAACTAGGAAGCCCTTAGCTCCAGGCACACTGCAGCTGTTCAAGGCATCCCAAGGGGAGTACAAAAGTGCAACAACATGGCAGCTTTCACAGCTTTTTCCTTGGCACCATCCCTATACCTAGGCTGATTTATCTGCCTAGGGTTAGGGTTAGGGTTCAGCCTAGGGCTTGGATTTCTTTAACCAGGAAGCCCTGAGTTCCAGGCTTACTTCATCTGCCAAAGGCATCCCAAAGGGAGTGCAGAAGTGCCACAACATGGCTGCTTTCACGGCTTTTTCCTTGGCAAGAAGCCTAACATCAGGCTGATTTACTTTCCCAGGGTTACTGTGAGGCTTAGGCCTAGGGCTAGGATTTTTGAAACTAGGAAGCCCTTAGCTCCAGGCACACTGCAGCTGTTCAAGGCATCCCAAGGGGAGTACAAAAGTGCAACAACATGGCAGCTTTCACAGCTTTTTCCTTGGCACCATCCCTATACCTAGGCTGATTTATCTGCCTAGGGTTAGGGTTAGGGTTCAGCCTAGGGCTTGAATTTTTTTTACCAGGAAGCCCTGAGTTCCAGGCTTACTTCATCTGCCAAAGGCATCCCAAAGGGAGTGCAGAAGTGCCACAACATGGCTGCTTTCACGGCTTTTCCCTTAGGAAGAACCCTAATACCCGGCTGATTTACCTTCCTAGGGTTACTGTTAGGCTTAGGCCTAGGACTTTTAAAACCAGGAAGCCCTGGGCTCCAGGCACACTGCAGCTGCGAAAGGCATCCCAAGGGGAGCGCAAAAGTGACGCAACTTGGCTGCCACCACTGATACTTCCATGAGACCATCCCGAACCATAGGCTGATTTTCCTTCCTAGGGTTAAGGTTTGAGTTACGCCTAGGGTAAGGGTCTATTAACCAGAAAGCCCTGAGTTCCAAGAACACAGCAGCTGCGAAGGACTAGCCAAGAAGAGCGCAAAAGTACCACAACATGCCTGCCTCCACAGCTTTTTCCTTGGGGACATGCCTAATTCCTGGCTGATTTGCCTTTCTCGTCTTAGGGTTGGGGTTCGGCCTAGGGCTAGGATTTTTAAAAGCAGGAAGCCCTGAGTTCCAGGCACACTGGAGCTGTGAAAGGCATCCAAAAGGGAGTGCAAAAGTGCCACAACATGGCTGCTTTCACGGCTTTTTCCTTGGCAAGAAACCTAACATCAGGCTGATTTACTTTCCCAAGATTACTGTTAGGCTTAGGCCTAGGGCTAGGATTTTTGAAACTAGGAAGCCCTGGGCTCCAGGCACACTGCAGCTGTTCAAGGCATCCCAAGGGGAGTACAAAAGTGCAACAACATGGCAGCTTTCACAGCTTTTTCCTTGGCACCATCCCTATACCTAGGCTGATTTATCTGCCTAGGGTTAGGGTTAGGGTTCAGCCTAGGGCTTGGATTTCTTTAACCAGGAAGCCCTGAGTTCCAGGCTTACTTCATCTGCCAAAGGCATCCCAAAGGGAGTGCAGAAGTGCCACAACATGGCTGCTTTCACGGCTTTTCCCTTAGGAAGAACCCTAATACCCGGCTGATTTACCTTCCTAGGGTTACTGTTAGGCTTAGGCCTAGGACTTTTAAAACCAGGAAGCCCTGGGCTCCAGGCACACTGCAGCTGCGAAAGGCATCCCAACGGGAGCACAAAAGTGACGCAACTTGGCTGCCACCACTGATATTTCCATGAGACCATCCCGAACCATAGGCTGATTTTCCTTCCTAGGGTTAAGGTTTGAGTTACGCCTAGGGTAAGGGCTCTATTAACCAGAAAGCCCTGAGTTCCAAGAACACAGCAGCTGCGAAGGACTAGCCAAGAAGAGCGCAAAAGTACCACAACATGCCTGCCTCCACAGCATTTTCCTTGGGGACATGCCTAATTCCTGGCTGATTTGCCTTTCTCGTCTTAGGGTTGGGGTTCGGCCTAGGGCTAGGATTTTTAAAATCAGGAAGCCCTGAGTTCCAGGCACACTGGAGCTGTGAAAGGCATCCAAAAGGGAGTGCAAAAGTGCCACAACATGGCTGCTTTCACGGCTTTTTCCTTGGCAAGAAGCCTAACATCAGGCTGATTTACTTTCCCAGGGTTACTGTTAGGCTTAGGCCTAGGGCTAGGATTTTTGAAACTAGGAAGCCCTTAGCTCCAGGCACACTGCAGCTGTTCAAGGCATCCCAAGGGGAGTACAAAAGTGCAACAACATGGCAGCTTTCACAGCTTTTTCCTTGGCACCATCCCTATACCTAGGCTGATGTATCTGCCTAGGGTTAGGGTTAGGGTTCAGCCTAGGGCTTGAATTTTTTTAACCAGGAAGCCCTGAGTTCCAGGCTTACTTCATCTGCCAAAGGCATCCCAAAGGGAGTGCAGAAGTGCCACAACATGGCTGCTTTCACGGCTTTTTCCTTGGCAAGAAGCCTAACATCAGGCTGATTTACTTTCCCAGGGTTACTGTTAGGCTTAGGCCTAGGGCTAGGATTTTTGAAACTAGGAAGCCCTTAGCTCCAGGCACACTGCAGCTGTTCAAGGCATCCCAAGGGGAGTACAAAAGTGCAACAACATGGCAGCTTTCACAGCTTTTTCCTTGGCACCATCCCTATACCTAGGCTGATTTATCTGCCTAGGGTTAGGGTTAGGGTTCAGCCTAGGGCTTGAATTTTTTTAAACAGGAAGCCCTGAGTTCCAGGCTTACTTCATCTGCCAAAGGCATCCCAAAGGGAGTGCAGAAGTGCCACAACATGGCTGCTTTCACGGCTTTTCCCTTAGGAAGAACCCTAATAGCCGGCTGATTTACCTTCCTAGGGTTACTGTTAGGCTTAGGCCTAGGACTTTTAAAACCAGGAAGCCCTGGGCTCCAGGCACACTGCAGCTGCAAAAGGCATCCCAAGGGGAGCGCAAAAGTGACGCAACTTGGCTGCCACCACTGATATTTCCATGAGACCATCCCGAACCATAGGTTGATTTTCCTTCCTAGGGTTAAGGTTTGAGTTACGCCTAGGGTAAGGGCTCTATTAACCAGAAAGCCCTGAGTTCCAAGAACACAGCAGCTGCGAAGGACTAGCCAAGAAGAGCGCAAAAGTAGCACAACATGCCTGCCTCCACAGCTTTTTCCTTGGGGCCATGCCTAATTCCTGGCTGATTTGCCTTTCTCGTCTTAGGGTTGGGGTTCGGCCTAGGGCTAGGATTTTTAAAAGCAGGAAGCCCTGAGTTCCAGGCACACTGGAGCTGTGAAAGGCATCCAAAAGGGAGTGCAAAAGTGCCACAACATGGCTGCTTTCACGGCTTTTTCCTTGGCAAGAAGCCTAACACCAGGCTGACATACTTTCCCAGGGTTACAATTAGGCTTAGGCCTAGGGCTAGGATTTTTGAAACTAGGAAGCCCTGGGCTCCAGGCACACTGCAGCTGTTCAAGGCATCCCAAGGGGAGTACAAAAGTGCAACAACATGGCAGCTTTCACAGCTTTTTCCTTGGCACCATCCCTATACCTAGGCTGATTTATCTGCCTAGGGTTAGGGTTAGGGTTCAGCCTAGGGCCTGGATGTCTTTAACCAGGAAGCCCTGAGTTCCAGGCTTACTTCATCTGCCAAAGGCATCCCAAAGGGAGTGCAGAAGTGCCACAACATGGCTGCTTTCACGGCTTTTTCCTTGGCAAGAAGCCTAACATCAGGCTGATTTACTTTCCCAGGGTTACTGTTAGGCTTAGGCCTAGGGCTAGGATTTTTGAAACTAGGAAGCCCTTAGCTCCAGGCACACTGCAGCTGTTCAAGGCATCCCAAGGGGAGTACAAAAGTGCAACAACATGGCAGCTTTCACAGCTTTTTCCTTGGCACCATCCCTATACCTAGGCTGATTTATCTGCCTAGGGTTAGGGTTAGGGTTCAGCCTAGGGCTTGGATTTCTTTAACCAGGAAGCCCTGAGTTCCAGGCTTACTTCATCTGCCAAAGGCATCCCAAAGGGAGTGCAGAAGTGCCACAACATGGCTGCTTTCACGGCTTTTCCCTTAGGAAGAACCCTAATACCCGGCTGATTTACCTTCCTAGGGTTACTGTTAGGCTTAGGCCTAGGACTTTTAAAACCAGGAAGCCCTGGGCTCCAGGCACACTGCAGCTGCAAAAGGCATCCCAAGGGGAGCGCAAAAGTGACGCAACTTGGCTGCCACCACTGATATTTCCATGAGACCATCCCGAACCATAGGCTGATTTTCCTTCCTAGGGTTAAGGTTTGAGTTACGCCTAGGGTAAGGGTTCTATTAACCAGAAAGCCCTGAGTTCCAAGAACACAGCAGCTGCGAAGGACTAGCCAAGAAGAGCGCAAAAGTAGCACAACATGCCTGCCTCCACAGCTTTTTCCTTGGGGCCATGCCTAATTCCTGGCTGATTTGCCTTTCTCGTCTTAGGGTTGGGGTTCGGCCTAGGGCTAGGATTTTTAAAAGCAGGAAGCCCTGAGTTCCAGGCACACTGGAGCTGTGAAAGGCATCCAAAAGGGAGTGCAAAAGTGCCACAACATGGCTGCTTTCACGGCTTTTTCCTTGGCAAGAAGCCTAACATCAGGCTGATTTACTTTCCCAGGGTTACTGTTAGGCTTAGGCCTAGGGCTAGGATTTTTGAAACTAGGAAGCCCTTAGCTCCAGGCACACTGCAGCTGTTCAAGGCATCCCAAGGGGAGTACAAAAGTGCAACAACATGGCAGCTTTCACAGCTTTTTCCCTGGCACCATCCCTATACCTAGGCTGATTTATCTGCCTAGGGTTAGGGTTAGGGTTCAGCCTAGGGCTTGGATTTCTTTAACCAGGAAGCCCTGAGTTCCAGGCTTACTTCATCTGCCAAAGGCATCCCAAAGGGAGTGCAGAAGTGCCACAACATGGCTGCTTTCACGGCTTTTCCCTTAGGAAGAACCCTAATACCCGGCTGATTTACCTTCCTAGGGTTACTGTTAGGCTTAGGCCTAGGACTTTTAAAACCAGGAAGCCCTGGGCTCCAGGCACACTGCAGCTGCAAAAGGCATCCCAAGGGGAGCGCAAAAGTGACGCAACTTGGCTGCCACCACTTATATTTCCATGAGAGCATCCCGAACCATAGGCTGATTTTCCTTCCTAGGGTTAAGGTTTGAGTTACGCCTAGGGTAAGGGTCTATTAACCAGAAAGCCCTGAGTTCCAAGAACACAGCAGCTGCGAAGGACTAGCCAAGAAGAGCGCAAAAGTACCACAACATGCCTGCCTCCACAGCTTTTTCCTTGGGGACATGCCTAATTCCTGGCTGATTTGCCTTTCTCGTCTTAGGGTTAGGGTTCAGCCTAGGGCTTGAATTTTTTTAACCAGGAAGCCCTGAGTTCCAGGCTTACTTCATCTGCCAAAGGCATCCCAACGGGAGTGCAGAAGTGCCACAACATGGCTGCTTTCACGGCTTTTCCCTTAGGAAGAACCCTAATACCCGGCTGATTTACCTTCCTAGGGTTACTGTTAGGCTTAGGCCTAGGACTTTTAAAACCAGGAAGCCCTGGGCTCCAGGCACACTGCAGCTGCAAAAGGCATCCCAAGGGGAGCGCAAAAGTGACGCAACTTGGCTGCCACCACTGATATTTCCATGAGACCATCCCGAATCATAGGCTGATTTTCCTTCCTAGGGTTAAGGTTTGAGTTACGCCTAGGGTAAGGGTTCTATTAACCAGAAAGCCCTGAGTTCCAAGAACACAGCAGCTGCGAAGGACTAGCCAAGAAGAGCGCAAAAGTAGCACAACATGCCTGCCTCCACAGCTTTTTCCTTGGGGACATGCCTAATTCCTGGCTGATTTGCCTTTCTCGTCTTAGGGTTGGGGTTCGGCCTAGGGCTAGGATTTTTAAAAGCAGGAAGCCCTGAGTTCCAGGCACACTGGAGCTGTGAAAGGCATCCAAAAGGGAGTGCAAAAGTGCCACAACATGGCTGCTTTCACGGCTTTTTCCTTGGCAAGAAGCCTAACATCAGGCTGATTTACTTTCCCAGGGTTACTGTTAGGCTTAGGCCTAGGGCTAGGATTTTTGAAACTAGGAAGCCCTTAGCTCCAGGCACACTGCAGCTGTTCAAGGCATCCCAAGGGGAGTACAAAAGTGCAACAACATGGCAGCTTTCACAGCTTTTTCCTTGGCACCATCCCTATACCTAGGCTGATTTATCTGCCTAGGGTTAGGGTTAGGGTTCAGTCTAGGGCTTGGATTTCTTTAACCAGGAAGCCCTGAGTTCCAGGCTTACTTCATCTGCCAAAGGCATCCCAAAGGGAGTGCAGAAGTGCCACAACATGGCTGCTTTCACGGCTTTTCCCTTAGGAAGAACCCTAATACCCGGCTGATTTACCTTCCTAGGGTTACTGTTAGGCTTAGGCCTAGGACTTTTAAAACCAGGAAGCCCTGGGCTCCAGGCACACTGCAGCTGCGAAAGGCATCCCAAGGGGAGCGCAAAAGTGATGCAACTTGGCTGCCACCACTGATATTTCCATGAGACCATCCCGAACCATAGGCTGATTTTCCTTCCTAGGGTTAAGGTTTGAGTTACGCCTAGGGTAAGGGCTCTATTAACCAGAAAGCCCTGAGTTCCAAGAACACAGCAGCTGCGAAGGACTAGCCAAGAAGAGCGCAAAAGTACCACAACATTTCTGCCTCCACAGCTTTTTCCTTGGGGACATGCCTAATTCCTGGCTGATTTGCCTTTCTCGTCTTAGGGTTGGGGTTCGGCCTAGGGCTAGGATTTTTAAAATCAGGAAGCCCTGAGTTCCAGGCACACTGGAGCTGTGAAAGGCATCCAAAAGGGAGTGCAAAAGTGCCACAACATGGCTGCTTTCACGGCTTTTTCCTTGGCAAGACGCCTAACACCAGGCTGATTTCCCTTCCCAAGGGTTACTGTTAGGCTTAGGCCTAGGGCTAGGATTTTTAAAACTAGGAAGCCCTTAGCTCCAGGCACACTGCAGCTGTTCAAGGCATCCCAAGGGGAGTACAAAAGTGCAACAACATGGCAGCTTTCACAGCTTTTTCCTTGGCACCATCCCTATACCTAGGCTGATTTATCTGCCTAGGGTTAGGGTTAGGGTTCAGCCTAGGGCTTGAATTTTTTTTACCAGGAAGCCCTGAGTTCCAGGCTTACTTCATCTGCCAAAGGCATCCCAAAGGGAGTGCAGAAGTGCCACAACATGGCTGCTTTCACGGCTTTTCCCTTAGGAAGAACCCTAATACCCGGCTGATTTACCTTCCTAGGGTTACTGTTAGGCTTAGGCCTAGGACTTTTAAAACCAGGAAGCCCTGGGCTCCAGGCACACTGCAGCTGCGAAAGGCATCCCAAGGGGAGCACAAAAGTGACGCAACTTGGCTGCCACCACTGATATTTCCATGAGACCATCCCGAACCATAGGCTGATTTTCCTTCCTAGGGTTAAGGTTTGAGTTACGCCTAGGGTAAGGGCTCTATTAACCAGAAAGCCCTGAGTTCCAAGAACACAGCAGCTGCGAAGGACTAGCCAAGAAGAGCGCAAAAGTACCACAACATGCCTGCCTCCACAGCTTTTTCCTTGGGGACATGCCTAATTCCTGGCTGATTTGCCTTTCTCGTCTTAGGGTTGGGGTTCGGCCTAGGGCTAGGATTTTTAAAAGCAGGAAGCCCTGAGTTCCAGGCACACTGGAGCTGTGAAAGGCATCCAAAAGGGAGTGCAAAAGTGCCACAACATGGCTGCTTTCACGGCTTTTTCCTTGGCAAGACGCCTAACACCAGGCTGATTTCCCTTCCCAGGGTTACTGTTAGGCTTAGGCCTAGGGCTAGGATTTTTAAAACTAGGAAGCCCTTAGCTCCAGGCACACTGCAGCTGTTCAAGGCATCCCAAGGGGAGTACAAAAGTGCAACAACATGGCAGCTTTCACAGCTTTTTCCTTGGCACCATCCCTATACCTAGGCTGATTTATCTGCCTAGGGTTAGGGTTAGTGTTCAGCCTAGGGCTTGAATATTTTTTACCAGGAAGCCCTGAGTTCCAGGCTTACTTCATCTGCCAAAGGCATCCCAAAGGGAGTGCAGAAGTGCCACAACATGGCTGCTTTCACGGCTTTTCCCTTAGGAAGAACCCTAATACCCGGCTGATTTACCTTCCTAGGGTTACTGTTAGGCTTAGGCCTAGGACTTTTAAAACCAGGAAGCCCTGGGCTCCAGGCACACTGCAGCTGCAAAAGGCATCCCAAGGGGAGCGCAAAAGTGACGCAACTTGGCTGCCACCACTTATATTTCCATGAGAGCATCCCGAACCATAGGCTGATTTTCCTTCCTAGGGTTAAGGTTTGAGTTACGCCTAGGGTAAGGGTTCTATTAACCAGAAAGCCCTGAGTTCCAAGAACACAGCAGCTGCGAAGGACTAGCCAAGAAGAGCGCAAAAGTACCACAACATGCCTGCCTCCACAGCTTTTTCCTTGGGGACATGCCTAATTCCTGGCTGATTTGCCTTTCTCGTCTTAGGGTTAGGGTTCAGCCTAGGGCTTGAATTTTTTTAACCAGGAAGCCCTGAGTTCCAGGCTTACTTCATCTGCCAAAGGCATCCCAACGGGAGTGCAGAAGTGCCACAACATGGCTGCTTTCACGGCTTTTCCCTTAGGAAGAACCCTAATACCCGGCTGATTTACCTTCCTAGGGTTACTGTTAGGCTTAGGCCTAGGACTTTTAAAACCAGGAAGCCCTGGGCTCCAGGCACACTGCAGCTGCGAAAGGCATCCCAAGGGGAGCACAAAAGTGACGCAACTTGGCTGCCACCACTGATATTTCCATGAGACCATCCCGAACCATAGGCTGATTTTCCTTCCTAGGGTTAAGGTTTGAGTTACGCCTAGGGTAAGGGCTCTATTAACCAGAAAGCCCCGAGTTCCAAGAACACAGCAGCTGCGAAGGACTAGCCAAGAAGAGCGCAAAAGTACCACAACATGCCTGCCTCCACAGCTTTTTCCTTGGGGACATGCCTAATTCCTGGCTGATTTGCCTTTCTCGTCTTAGGGTTGGGGTTCGGCCTAGGGCTAGGATTTTTAAAAGCAGGAAGCCCTGAGTTCCAGGCACACTGGAGCTGTGAAAGGCATCCAAAAGGGAGTGCAAAAGTGCCACAACATGGCTGCTTTCACGGCTTTTTCCTTGGCAAGACGCCTAACACCAGGCTGATTTCCCTTCCCAGGGTTACTGTTAGGCTTAGGCCTAGGGCTAGGATTTTTAAAACTAGGAAGCCCTTAGCTCCAGGCACACTGCAGCTGTTCAAGGCATCCCAAGGGGAGTACAAAAGTGCAACAACATGGCAGCTTTCACAGCTTTTTCCTTGGCACCATCCCTATACCTAGGCTGATTTATCTGCCTAGGGTTAGGGTTAGGGTTCAGCCTAGGGCTTGAATATTTTTTACCAGGAAGCCCTGAGTTCCAGGCTTACTTCATCTGCCAAAGGCATCCCAAAGGGAGTGCAGAAGTGCCACAACATGGCTGCTTTCACGGCTTTTCCCTTAGGAAGAACCCTAATACCCGGCTGATTTACCTTCCTAGGGTTACTGTTAGGCTTAGGCCTAGGACTTTTAAAACCAGGAAGCCCTGGGCTCCAGGCACACTGCAGCTGCAAAAGGCATCCCAAGGGGAGCGCAAAAGTGACGCAACTTGGCTGCCACCACTGATATTTCCATGAGAGCATCCCGAACCATAGGCTGATTTTCCTTCCTAGGGTTAAGGTTTGAGTTACGCCTAGGGTAAGGGTCTATTAACCAGAAAGCCCTGAGTTCCAAGAACACAGCAGCTGCGAAGGACTAGCCAAGAAGAGCGCAAAAGTACCACAACATGCCTGCCTCCACAGCTTTTTCCTTGGGGACATGCCTAATTCCTGGCTGATTTGCCTTTCTCGTCTTAGGGTTAGGGTTCAGCCTAGGGCTTGAATTTTTTTAACCAGGAAGCCCTGAGTTCCAGGCTTACTTCATCTGCCAAAGGCATCCCAACGGGAGTGCAGAAGTGCCACAACATGGCTGCTTTCACGGCTTTTCCCTTAGGAAGAACCCTAATACCCGGCTGATTTACCTTCCTAGGGTTACTGTTAGGCTTAGGCCTAGGACTTTTTAAACCAGGAAGCCCTGGGCTCCAGGCACACTGCAGCTGCAAAAGGCATCCCAAGGGGAGCGCAAAAGTGACGCAACTTGGCTGCCACCACTGATATTTCCATGAGACCATCCCGAACCATAGGCTGATTTTCCTTCCTAGGGTTAAGGTTTGAGTTACGCCTAGGGTAAGGGTTCTATTAACCAGAAAGCCCTGAGTTCCAAGAACACAGCAGCTGCGAAGGACTACCCAAGAAGAGCGCAAAAGTACCACAACATGCCTGCCTCCACAGCTTTTTCCTTGGGGACATGCCTAATTCCTGGCTGATTTGCCTTTCTCGTCTTAGGGTTGGGGTTCGGCCTAGGGCTAGGATTTTTAAAAGCAGGAAGCCCTGAGTTCCAGGCACACTGGAGCTGTGAAAGGCATCCAAAAGGGAGTGCAAAAGTGCCACAACATGGCTGCTTTCACGGCTTTTTCCTTGGCAAGAAACCTAACATCAGGCTGATTTACTTTCCCAGGGTTACTGTTAGGCTTAGGCCTAGGGCTAGGATTTTTGAAACTAGGAAGCCCTTAGCTCCAGGCACACTGCAGCTGTTCAAGGCATCCCAAGGGGAGTACAAAAGTGCAACAACATGGCAGCTTTCACAGCTTTTTCCTTGGCACCATCCCTATACCTAGGCTGATTTATCTGCCTAGGGTTAGGGTTAGGGTTCAGCCTAGGGCTTGGATTTCTTTAACCAGGAAGCCCTGAGTTCCAGGCTTACTTCATCTGCCAAAGGCATCCCAAAGGGAGTGCAGAAGTGCCACAACATGGCTGCTTTCACGGCTTTTCCCTTAGGAAGAACCCTAATACCCGGCTGATTTACCTTCCTAGGGTTACTGTTAGGCTTAGGCCTAGGACTTTTAAAACCAGGAAGCCCTGGGCTCCAGGCACACTGCAGCTGCGAAAGGCATCCCAAGGGGAGCGCAAAAGTGATGCAACTTGGCTGCCACCACTGATATTTCCATGAGACCATCCCGAACCATAGGCTGATTTTCCTTCCTAGGGTTAAGGTTTGAGTTACGCCTAGGGTAAGGGCTCTATTAACCAGAAAGCCCTGAGTTCCAAGAACACAGCAGCTGCGAAGGACTAGCCAAGAAGAGCGCAAAAGTAGCACAACATGCCTGCCTCCACAGCTTTTTCCTTGGGGACATGCCTAATTCCTGGCTGATTTGCCTTTCTCGTCTTAGGGTTGGGGTTCGGCCTAGGGCTAGGATTTTTAAAATCAGGAAGCCCTGAGTTCCAGGCACACTGGAGCTGTGAAAGGCATCCAAAAGGGAGTGCAAAAGTGCCACAACATGGCTGCTTTCACGGCTTTTTCCTTGGGAAGACGCCTAACACCAGGCTGATTTCCCTTCCCAAGGGTTACTGTTAGGCTTAGGCCTAGGGCTAGGATTTTTAAAACTAGGAAGCCCTTAGCTCCAGGCACACTGCAGCTGTTCAAGGCATCCCAAGGGGAGTACAAAAGTGCAACAACATGGCAGCTTTCACAGCTTTTTCCTTGGCACCATCCCTATACCTAGGCTGATTTATCTGCCTAGGGTTAGGGTTAGGGTTCAGCCTAGGGCTTGAATTTTTTTAACCAGGAAGCCCTGAGTTCCAGGCTTACTTCATCTGCCAAAGGCATCCCAAAGGGAGTGCAGAAGTGCCACAACATGGCTGCTTTCACGGCTTTTCCCTTAGGAAGAACCCTAATACCCGGCTGATTTACCTTCCTATGGTTACTGTTAGGCTTAGGCCTAGGACTTTTAAAACCAGGAAGCCCTGGGCTCCAGGCACACTGCAGCTGCGAAAGGCATCCCAAGGGGAGCGCAAAAGTGACGCAACTTGGCTGCCACCACTGATATTTCCATGAGACCATCCCGAACCATAGGCTGATTTTCCTTCCTAGGGTTAAGGTTTGAGTTACGCCTAGGGTAAGGGCTCTATTAACCAGAAAGCCCTGAGTTCCAAGAACACAGCAGCTGCGAAGGACTAGCCAAGAAGAGCGCAAAAGTAGCACAACATGCCTGCCTCCACAGCTTTTTCCTTGGGGACATGCCTAATTCCTGGCTGATTTGCCTTTCTCGTCTTAGGGTTGGGGTTCGGCCTAGGGCTAGGATTTTTAAAATCAGGAAGCCCTGAGTTCCAGGCACACTGGAGCTGTGAAAGGCATCCAAAAGGGAGTGCAAAAGTGCCACAACATGGCTGCTTTCACGGCTTTTTCCTTGGCAAGACGCCTAACACCAGGCTGATTTCCCTTCCCAAGGGTTACTGTTAGGCTTAGGCCTAGGGCTAGGATTTTTAAAACTAGGAAGCCCTTAGCTCCAGGCACACTGCAGCTGTTCAAGGCATCCCAAGGGGAGTACAAAAGTGCAACAACATGGCAGCTTTCACAGCTTTTTCCTTGGCACCATCCCTATACCTAGGCTGATTTATCTGCCTAGGGTTAGGGTTAGGGTTCAGCCTAGGGCTTGAATTTTTTTTACCAGGAAGCCCTGAGTTCCAGGCTTACTTCATCTGCCAAAGGCATCCCAAAGGGAGTGCAGAAGTGCCACAACATGGCTGCTTTCACGGCTTTTCCCTTAGGAAGAACCCTAATACCCGGCTGATTTACCTTCCTAGGGTTACTGTTAGGCTTAGGCCTAGGACTTTTAAAACCAGGAAGCCCTGGGCTCCAGGCACACTGCAGCTGCGAAAGGCATCCCAACGGGAGCACAAAAGTGACGCAACTTGGCTGCCACCACTGATATTTCCATGAGACCATCCCGAACCATAGGCTGATTTTCCTTCCTAGGGTTAAGGTTTGAGTTACGCCTAGGGTAAGGGCTCTATTAACCAGAAAGCCCTGAGTTCCAAGAACACAGCAGCTGCGAAGGACTAGCCAAGAAGAGCGCAAAAGTAGCACAACATGCCTGCCTCCACAGCTTTTTCCTTGGGGACATGCCTAATTCCTGGCTGATTTGCCTTTCTCGTCTTAGGGTTGGGGTTCGGCCTAGGGCTAGGATTTTTAAAAGCAGGAAGCCCTGAGTTCCAGGCACACTGGAGCTGTGAAAGGCATCCAAAAGGGAGTGCAAAAGTGCCACAACATGGCTGCTTTCACGGCTTTTTCCTTGGCAAGACGCCTAACAACAGGCTGATTTCCCTTCCCAGGGTTACTGTTAGGCTTAGGCCTAGGGCTAGGATTTTTAAAACTAGGAAGCCCTTAGCTCCAGGCACACTGCAGCTGTTCAAGGCATCCCAAGGGGAGTACAAAAGTGCAACAACATGGCAGCTTTCACAGCTTTTTCCTTGGCACCATCCCTATACCTAGGCTGATTTATCTGCCTAGGGTTAGGGTTAGGGTTCAGCCTAGGGCTTGGATTTCTTTAACCAGGAAGCCCTGAGTTCCAGGCTTACTTCATCTGCCAAAGGCATCCCAAAGGGAGTGCAGAAGTGCCACAACATGGCTGCTTTCACAGCTTTTCCCTTAGGAAGAACCCTAATACTCGGCTGATTTACCTTCCTAGGGTTACTGTTTGGCTTAGGCCCAGGACTTTTAAAACCAGGAAGCCCTGGGCTCCAGGCACACTGCAGCTGCAAAAGGCATCCCAAGGGGAGCGCAAAAGTGACGCAACTTGGCTGCCACCACTTATATTTCCATGAGAGCATCCCGAACCATAGGCTGATTTTCCTTCCTAGGGTTAAGGTTTGAGTTACGCCTAGGGTAAGGGTTCTATTAACCAGAAAGCCCTGAGTTCCAAGAACACAGCAGCTGCGAAGGACTAGCCAAGAAGAGCTCAAAAGTACCACAACATGCCTGCCTCCACAGCTTTTTCCTTGGGGACATGCCTAATTCCTGGCTGATTTGCCTTTCTCGTCTTAGGGTTGGGGTTCGGCCTAGGGCTAGGATTTTTAAAAGCAGGAAGCCCTGAGTTCCAGGCACACTGCAGCTGTGAAAGGCATCCAAAAGGGAGTGCAAAAGTGCCACAACATGGCTGCTCTCACGGCTTTTTCCTTGGCAAGAAGCCTAACATCAGGATGATTTACTTTCCCAGGGTTACTGTTAGGCTTAGGCCTAGGGCTAGGATTTTTGAAACTAGGAAGCCCTTAGCTCCAGGCACACTGCAGCTGTTCAAGGCATCCCAAGGGGAGTACAAAAGTGCAACAACATGGCAGCTTTCACAGCTTTTTCCTTGGCACCATCCCTATACCTAGGCTGATTTATCTGCCTAGGGTTAGGGTTAGGGTTCAGCCTAGGGCTTGGATTTCTTTAACCAGGAAGCCCTGAGTTCCAGGCTTACTTCATCTGCCAAAGGCATCCCAAAGGGAGTGCAGAAGTGCCACAACATGGCTGCTTTCACGGCTTTTTCCTTGGCAAGAAGCCTAACATCAGGCTGATTTACTTTCCCAGGGTTACTGTGAGGCTTAGGCCTAGGGCTAGGATTTTTGAAACTAGGAAGCCCTTAGCTCCAGGCACACTGCAGCTGTTCAAGGCATCCCAAGGGGAGTACAAAAGTGCAACAACATGGCAGCTTTCACAGCTTTTTCCTTGGCACCATCCCTATACCTAGGCTGATTTATCTGCCTAGGGTTAGGGTTAGGGTTCAGCCTAGGGCTTGAATTTTTTTTACCAGGAAGCCCTGAGTTCCAGGCTTACTTCATCTGCCAAAGGCATCCCAAAGGGAGTGCAGAAGTGCCACAACATGGCTGCTTTCACGGCTTTTCCCTTAGGAAGAACCCTAATACCCGGCTGATTTACCTTCCTAGGGTTACTGTTAGGCTTAGGCCTAGGACTTTTAAAACCAGGAAGCCCTGGGCTCCAGGCACACTGCAGCTGCGAAAGGCATCCCAAGGGGAGCGCAAAAGTGATGCAACTTGGCTGCCACCACTGATATTTCCATGAGAGCATCCCGAACCATAGGCTGATTTTCCTTCCTAGGGTTAAGGTTTGAGTTACGCCTAGGGTAAGGGTCTATTAACCAGAAAGCCCTGAGTTCCAAGAACACAGCAGCTGCGAAGGACTAGCCAAGAAGAGCGCAAAAGTACCACAACATGCCTGCCTCCACAGCTTTTTCCTTGGGGACATGCCTAATTCCTGGCTGATTTGCCTTTCTCGTCTTAGGGTTGGGGTTCGGCCTAGGGCTAGGATTTTTAAAAGCAGGAAGCCCTGAGTTCCAGGCACACTGGAGCTGTGAAAGGCATCCAAAAGGGAGTGCAGAAGTGCCACAACATGGCTGCTTTCACGGCTTTTCCCTTAGGAAGAACCCTAATACCCGGCTGATTTACCTTCCTAGGGTTACTGTTAGGCTTAGGCCTAGGACTTTTAAAACCAGGAAGCCCTGGGCTCCAGGCACACTGCAGCTGCGAAAGGCATCCCAACGGGAGCACAAAAGTGACGCAACTTGGCTGCCACCACTGATATTTCCATGAGACCATCCCGAACCATAGGCTGATTTTCCTTCCTAGGGTTAAGGTTTGAGTTACGCCTAGGGTAAGGGCTCTATTAACCAGAAAGCCCTGAGTTCCAAGAACACAGCAGCTGCGAAGGACTAGCCAAGAAGAGCGCAAAAGTACCACAACATGCCTGCCTCCACAGCTTTTTCCTTGGGGACATGCCTAATTCCTGGCTGATTTGCCTTTCTCGTCTTAGGGTTGGGGTTCGGCCTAGGGCTAGGATTTTTAAAAGCAGGAAGCCCTGAGTTCCAGGCACACTGGAGCTGTGAAAGGCATCCAAAAGGGAGTGCAAAAGTGCCACAACATGGCTGCTTTCACGGCTTTTTCCTTGGCAAGACGCCTAACACCAGGCTGATTTCCCTTCCCAGGGTTACTGTTAGGCTTAGGCCTAGGGCTAGGATTTTTAAAACTAGGAAGCCCTTAGCTCCAGGCACACTGCAGCTGTTCAAGGCATCCCAAGGGGAGTACAAAAGTGCAACAACATGGCAGCTTTCACAGCTTTTTCCTTGGCACCATCCCTATACCTAGGCTGATTTATCTGCCTAGGGTTAGGGTTAGGGTTCAGCCTAGGGCTTGAATTTTTTTAACCAGGAAGCCCTGAGTTCCAGGCTTACTTCATCTGCCAAAGGCATCCCAAAGGGAGTGCAGAAGTGCCACAACATGGCTGCTTTCACGGCTTTTCCCTTAGGAAGAACCCTAATACCCGGCTGATTTACCTTCCTAGGGTTACTGTTAGGCTTAGGCCTAGGACTTTTAAAACCAGGAAGCCCTGGGCTCCAGGCACACTGCAGCTGCAAAAGGCATCCCAAGGGGAGAGCAAAAGTGACGCAACTTGGCTGCCACCACTGATATTTCCATGAGACCATCCCGAACCATAGGCTGATTTTCCTTCCTAGGGTTAAGGTTTGAGTTACGCCTAGGGTAAGGGTCTATTAACCAGAAAGCCCTGAGTTCCAAGAACACAGCAGCTGCGAAGGACTAGCCAAGAAGAGCGCAAAAGTACCACAACATTTCTGCCTCCACAGCTTTTTCCTTGGGGACATGCCTAATTCCTGGCTGATTTGCCTTTCTCGTCTTAGGGTTGGGGTTCGGCCTAGGGCTAGGATTTTTAAAAGCAGGAAGCCCAGAGTTCCAGGCACACTGGAGCTGTGAAAGGCATCCAAAAGGGAGTGCAAAAGTGCCACAACATGGCTGCTTTCACGGCTTTTTCCTTGGCAAGACGCCTAACACCAGGCTGATTTCCCTTCCCAGGGTTACTGTTAGGCTTAGGCCTAGGGCTAGGATTTTTAAAACTAGGAAGCCCTTAGCTCCAGGCACACTGCAGCTGTTCAAGGCATCCCAAGGGGAGTACAAAAGTGCAACAACATGGCAGCTTTCACAGCTTTTTCCTTGGCACCATCCCTATACCTAGGCTGATTTATCTGCCTAGGGTTAGGGTTAGTGTTCAGCCTAGGGCTTGAATATTTTTTACCAGGAAGCCCTGAGTTCCAGGCTTACTTCATCTGCCAAAGGCATCCCAAAGGGAGTGCAGAAGTGCCACAACATGGCTGCTTTCACGGCTTTTCCCTTAGGAAGAACCCTAATACCCGGCTGATTTACCTTCCTAGGGTTACTGTTAGGCTTAGGCCTAGGACTTTTAAAACCAGGAAGCCCTGGGCTCCAGGCACACTGCAGCTGCAAAAGGCATCCCAAGGGGAGCGCAAAAGTGACGCAACTTGGCTGCCACCACTTATATTTCCATGAGAGCATCCCGAACCATAGGCTGATTTTCCTTCCTAGGGTTAAGGTTTGAGTTACGCCTAGGGTAAGGGTCTATTAACCAGAAAGCCCTGAGTTCCAAGAACACAGCAGCTGCGAAGGACTAGCCAAGAAGAGCGCAAAAGTACCACAACATGCCTGCCTCCACAGCTTTTTCCTTGGGGACATGCCTAATTCCTGGCTGATTTGCCTTTCTCGTCTTAGGGTTAGGGTTCAGCCTAGGGCTTGAATTTTTTTAACCAGGAAGCCCTGAGTTCCAGGCTTACTTCATCTTCCAAAGGCATCCCAACGGGAGTGCAGAAGTGCCACAACATGGCTGCTTTCACGGCTTTTCCTTTAGGAAGAACCCTAATACCCGGCTGATTTACCTTCCTAGGGTTACTGTTAGGCTTAGGCCTAGGACTTTTAAAACCAGGAAGCCCTGGGCTCCAGGCACACTGCAGCTGCAAAAGGCATCCCAAGGGGAGCGCAAAAGTGACGCAACTTGGCTGCCACCACTGATATTTCCATGAGACCATCCCGAACCATAGGCTGATTTTCCTTCCTAGGGTTAAGGTTTGAGTTACGCCTAGGGTAAGGGTTCTATTAACCAGAAAGCCCTGAGTTCCAAGAACACAGCAGCTGCGAAGGACTAGCCAAGAAGAGCGCAAAAGTAGCACAACATGCCTGCCTCCACAGCTTTTTCCTTGGGGACATGCCTAATTCCTGGCTGATTTGCCTTTCTCGTCTTAGGGTTGGGGTTCGGCCTAGGGCTAGGATTTTTAAAAGCAGGAAGCCCTGAGTTCCAGGCACACTGGAGCTGTGAAAGGCATCCAAAAGGGAGTGCAAAAGTGCCACAACATGGCAGCTTTCACAGCTTTTTCCTTGGCACCATCCCTATACCTAGGCTGATTTATCTGCCTAGGGTTAGGGTTAGGGTTCAGCCTAGGGCTTGGATTTCTTTAACCAGGAAGCCCTGAGTTCCAGGCTTACTTCATCTGCCAAAGGCATCCCAAAGGGAGTGCAGAAGTGCCACAACATGGCTGCTTTCACGGCTTTTTCCTTGGCAAGAAGCCTAACATCAGGCTGATTTACTTTCCCAGGGTTACTGTGAGGCTTTGGCCTAGGGCTAGGATTTTTGAAACTAGGAAGCCCTTAGCTCCAGGCACACTGCAGCTGTTCAAGGCATCCCAAGGGGAGTACAAAAGTGCAACAACATGGCAGCTTTCACAGCTTTTTCCTTGGCACCATCCCTATACCTAGGCTGATTTATCTGCCTAGGGTTAGGGTTAGGGTTCAGCCTAGGGCTTGAATTTTTTTTACCAGGAAGCCCTGAGTTCCAGGCTTACTTCATCTGCCAAAGGCATCCCAAAGGGAGTGCAGAAGTGCCACAACATGGCTGCTTTCACGGCTTTTCCCTTAGGAAGAACCCTAATACCCGGCTGATTTACCTTCCTAGGGTTACTGTTAGGCTTAGGCCTAGGACTTTTAAAACCAGGAAGCCCTGGGCTCCAGGCACACTGCAGCTGCGAAAGGCATCCCAAGGGGAGCGCAAAAGTGATGCAACTTGGCTGCCACCACTGATATTTCCATGAGAGCATCCCGAACCATAGGCTGATTTTCCTTCCTAGGGTTAAGGTTTGAGTTACGCCTAGGGTAAGGGTCTATTAACCAGAAAGCCCTGAGTTCCAAGAACACAGCAGCTGCGAAGGACTAGCCAAGAAGAGCGCAAAAGTACCACAACATGCCTGCCTCCACAGCTTTTTCCTTGGGGACATGCCTAATTCCTGGCTGATTTGCCTTTCTCGTCTTAGGGTTGGGGTTCGGCCTAGGGCTAGGATTTTTAAAAGCAGGAAGCCCTGAGTTCCAGGCACACTGGAGCTGTGAAAGGCATCCAAAAGGGAGTGCAGAAGTGCCACAACATGGCTGCTTTCACGGCTTTTCCCTTAGGAAGAACCCTAATACCCGGCTGATTTACCTTCCTAGGGTTACTGTTAGGCTTAGGCCTAGGACTTTTAAAACCAGGAAGCCCTGGGCTCCAGGCACACTGCAGCTGCGAAAGGCATCCCAACGGGAGCACAAAAGTGACGCAACTTGGCTGCCACCACTGATATTTCCATGAGACCATCCCGAACCATAGGCTGATTTTCCTTCCTAGGGTTAAGGTTTGAGTTACGCCTAGGGTAAGGGCTCTATTAACCAGAAAGCCCTGAGTTCCAAGAACACAGCAGCTGCGAAGGACTAGCCAAGAAGAGCGCAAAAGTACCACAACATGCCTGCCTCCACAGCTTTTTCCTTGGGGACATGCCTAATTCCTGGCTGATTTGCCTTTCTCGTCTTAGGGTTGGGGTTCGGCCTAGGGCTAGGATTTTTAAAAGCAGGAAGCCCTGAGTTCCAGGCACACTGGAGCTGTGAAAGGCATCCAAAAGGGAGTGCAAAAGTGCCACAACATGGCTGCTTTCACGGCTTTTTCCTTGGCAAGACGCCTAACACCAGGCTGATTTCCCTTCCCAGGGTTACTGTTAGGCTTAGGCCTAGGGCTAGGATTTTTAAAACTAGGAAGCCCTTAGCTCCAGGCACACTGCAGCTGTTCAAGGCATCCCAAGGGGAGTACAAAAGTGCAACAACATGGCAGCTTTCACAGCTTTTTCCTTGGCACCATCCCTATACCTAGGCTGATTTATCTGCCTAGGGTTAGGGTTAGGGTTCAGCCTAGGGCTTGAATTTTTTTAACCAGGAAGCCCTGAGTTCCAGGCTTACTTCATCTGCCAAAGGCATCCCAAAGGGAGTGCAGAAGTGCCACAACATGGCTGCTTTCACGGCTTTTCCCTTAGGAAGAACCCTAATACCCGGCTGATTTACCTTCCTAGGGTTACTGTTAGGCTTAGGCCTAGGACTTTTAAAACCAGGAAGCCCTGGGCTCCAGGCACACTGCAGCTGCAAAAGGCATCCCAAGGGGAGAGCAAAAGTGACGCAACTTGGCTGCCACCACTGATATTTCCATGAGACCATCCCGAACCATAGGCTGATTTTCCTTCCTAGGGTTAAGG
Source organism: Ammospiza nelsoni (assembly GCF_027579445.1). Taxonomy (NCBI): domain Eukaryota; kingdom Metazoa; phylum Chordata; class Aves; order Passeriformes; family Passerellidae; genus Ammospiza; species Ammospiza nelsoni. Next base: position 542,540 of record NW_026683187.1, read on the forward strand.
TTTGAGTTACGCCTAGGGTAAGGGTCTATTAACCAGAAAGCCCTGAGTTCCAAGAACACAGCAGCTGCGAAGGACTAGCCAAGAAGAGCGCAAAAGTACCACAACATTTCTGCCTCCACAGCTTTTTCCTTGGGGACATGCCTAATTCCTGGCTGATTTGCCTTTCTCGTCTTAGGGTTGGGGTTCGGCCTAGGGCTAGGATTTTTAAAAGCAGGAAGCCCTGAGTTCCAGGCACACTGGAGCTGTGAAAGGCATCCAAAAGGGAGTGCAAAAGTGCCACAACATGGCTGCTTTCACGGCTTTTTCCTTGGCAAGACGCCTAACACCAGGCTGATTTCCCTTCCCAGGGTTACTGTTAGGCTTAGGCCTAGGGCTAGGATTTTTAAAACTAGGAAGCCCTTAGCTCCAGGCACACTGCAGCTGTTCAAGGCATCCCAAGGGGAGTACAAAAGTGCAACAACATGGCAGCTTTCACAGCTTTTTCCTTGGCACCATCCCTATACCTAGGCTGATTTATCTGCCTAGGGTTAGGGTTAGTGTTCAGCCTAGGGCTTGAATATTTTTTACCAGGAAGCCCTGAGTTCCAGGCTTACTTCATCTGCCAAAGGCATCCCAAAGGGAGTGCAGAAGTGCCACAACATGGCTGCTTTCACGGCTTTTCCCTTAGGAAGAACCCTAATACCCGGCTGATTTACCTTCCTAGGGTTACTGTTAGGCTTAGGCCTAGGACTTTTAAAACCAGGAAGCCCTGGGCTCCAGGCACACTGCAGCTGCAAAAGGCATCCCAAGGGGAGCGCAAAAGTGACGCAACTTGGCTGCCACCACTTATATTTCCATGAGAGCATCCCGAACCATAGGCTGATTTTCCTTCCTAGGGTTAAGGTTTGAGTTACGCCTAGGGTAAGGGTCTATTAACCAGAAAGCCCTGAGTTCCAAGAACACAGCAGCTGCGAAGGACTAGCCAAGAAGAGCGCAAAAGTACCACAACATGCCTGCCTCCACAGCTTTTTCCTTGGGGACATGCCTAATTCCTGGCTGATTTGCCTTTCTCGTCTTAGGGTTAGGGTTCAGCCTAGGGCTTGAATTTTTTTAACCAGGAAGCCCTGAGTTCCAGGCTTACTTCATCTGCCAAAGGCATCCCAACGGGAGTGCAGAAGTGCCACAACATGGCTGCTTTCACGGCTTTTCCTTTAGGAAGAACCCTAATACCCGGCTGATTTACCTTCCTAGGGTTACTGTTAGGCTTAGGCCTAGGACTTTTAAAACCAGGAAGCCCTGGGCTCCAGGCACACTGCAGCTGCAAAAGGCATCCCAAGGGGAGCGCAAAAGTGACGCAACTTGGCTGCCACCACTGATATTTCCATGAGACCATCCCGAACCATAGGCTGATTTTCCTTCCTAGGGTTAAGGTTTGAGTTACGCCTAGGGTAAGGGTTCTATTAACCAGAAAGCCCTGAGTTCCAAGAACACAGCAGCTGCGAAGGACTAGCCAAGAAGAGCGCAAAAGTACCACAACATGCCTGCCTCCACAGCTTTTTCCTTGGGGACATGCCTAATTCCTGGCTGATTTGCCTTTCTCGTCTTAGGGTTGGGGTTCGGCCTAGGGCTAGGATTTTTAAAAGCAGGAAGCCCTGAGTTCCAGGCACACTGGAGCTGTGAAAGGCATCCAAAAGGGAGTGCAAAAGTGCCACAACATGGCTGCTTTCACGGCTTTTTCCTTGGCAAGAAGCCTAACATCAGGCTGATTTACTTTCCCAGGGTTACTGTTAGGCTTAGGCCTAGGGCTAGGATTTTTGAAACTAGGAAGCCCTTAGCTCCAGGCACACTGCAGCTGTTCAAGGCATCCCAAGGGGAGTACAAAAGTGCAACAACATGGCAGCTTTCACAGCTTTTTCCTTGGCACCATCCCTATACCTAGGCTGATTTATCTGCCTAGGGTTAGGGTTAGGGTTCAGCCTAGGGCTTGGATTTCTTTAACCAGGAAGCCCTGAGTTCCAGGCTTACTTCATCTGCCAAAGGCATCCCAAAGGGAGTGCAGAAGTGCCACAACATGGCTGCTTTCACGGCTTTTCCCTTAGGAAGAACCCTAATACCCGGCTGATTTACCTTCCTAGGGTTACTGTTAGGCTTAGGCCTAGGACTTTTAAAACCAGGAAGCCCTGGGCTCCAGGCACACTGCAGCTGCGAAAGGCATCCCAAGGGGAGCGCAAAAGTGATGCAACTTGGCTGCCACCACTGATATTTCCATGAGACCATCCCGAACCATAGGCTGATTTTCCTTCCTAGGGTTAAGGTTTGAGTTACGCCTAGGGTAAGGGCTCTATTAACCAGAAAGCCCTGAGTTCCAAGAACACAGCAGCTGCGAAGGACTAGCCAAGAAGAGCGCAAAAGTAGCACAACATGCCTGCCTCCACAGCTTTTTCCTTGGGGACATGCCTAATTCCTGGCTGATTTGCCTTTCTCGTCTTAGGGTTGGGGTTCGGCCTAGGGCTAGGATTTTTAAAATCAGGAAGCCCTGAGTTCCAGGCACACTGGAGCTGTGAAAGGCATCCAAAAGGGAGTGCAAAAGTGCCACAACATGGCTGCTTTCACGGCTTTTTCCTTGGCAAGACGCCTAACACCAGGATGATTTACCTTCCCAAGGGTTACTGTTAGGCTTAGGCCTAGGGCTAGGATTTTTAAAACTAGGAAGCCCTTAGCTCCAGGCACACTGCAGCTGTTCAAGGCATCCCAAGGGGAGTACAAAAGTGCAACAACATGGCAGCTTTCACAGCTTTTTCCTTGGCACCATCCCTATACCTAGGCTGATTTATCTGCCTAGGGTTAGGGTTAGGGTTCAGCCTAGGGCTTGAATTTTTTTAACCAGGAAGCCCTGAGTTCCAGGCTTACTTCATCTGCCAAAGGCATCCCAAAGGGAGTGCAGAAGTGCCACAACATGGCTGCTTTCACGGCTTTTCCCTTAGGAAGACCCCTAATACCCGGCTGATTTACCTTCCTAGGGTTACTGTTAGGCTTAGGCCTAGGACTTTTAAAACCAGGAAGCCCTGGGCTCCAGGCACACTGCAGCTGCGAAAGGCATCCCAAGGGGAGCGCAAAAGTGATGCAACTTGGCTGCCACCACTGATATTTCCATGAGAGCATCCCGAACCATAGGCTGATTTTCCTTCCTAGGGTTAAGGTTTGAGTTACGCCTAGGGTAAGGGTCTATTAACCAGAAAGCCCTGAGTTCCAAGAACACAGCAGCTGCGAAGGACTAGCCAAGAAGAGCGCAAAAGTAGCACAACATGCCTGCCTCCACAGCTTTTTCCTTGGGGACATGCCTAATTCCTGGCTGATTTGCCTTTCTCGTCTTAGGGTTGGGGTTCGGCCTAGGGCTAGGATTTTTAAAAGCAGGAAGCCCTGAGTTCCAGGCACACTGGAGCTGTGAAAGGCATCCAAAAGGGAGTGCAAAAGTGCCACAACATGGCTGCTTTCACGGCTTTTTCCTTGGCAAGACGCCTAACACCAGGCTGATTTCCCTTCCCAAGGGTTACTGTTAGGCTTAGGCCTAGGGCTAGGATTTTTAAAACTAGGAAGCCCTTAGCTCCAGGCACACTGCAGCTGTTCAAGGCATCCCAAGGGGAGTACAAAAGTGCAACAACATGGCAGCTTTCACAGCTTTTTCCTTGGCACCATCCCTATACCTAGGCTGATTTATCTGCCTAGGGTTAGGGTTAGGGTTCAGCCTAGGGCTTGAATTTTTTTTACCAGGAAGCCCTGAGTTCCAGGCTTACTTCATCTGCCAAAGGCATCCCAAAGGGAGTGCAGAAGTGCCACAACATGGCTGCTTTCACGGCTTTTCCCTTAGGAAGAACCCTAATACCCGGCTGATTTACCTTCCTAGGGTTACTGTTAGGCTTAGGCCTAGGACTTTTAAAACCAGGAAGCCCTGGGCTCCAGGCACACTGCAGCTGCGAAAGGCATCCCAAGGGGAGCGCAAAAGTGATGCAACTTGGCTGCCACCACTGATATTTCCATGAGAGCATCCCGAACCATAGGCTGATTTTCCTTCCTAGGGTTAAGGTTTGAGTTACGCCTAGGGTAAGGGTCTATTAACCAGAAAGCCCTGAGTTCCAAGAACACAGCAGCTGCGAAGGACTAGCCAAGAAGAGCGCAAAAGTACCACAACATGCCTGCCTCCACAGCTTTTTCCTTGGGGACATGCCTAATTCCTGGCTGATTTGCCTTTCTCGTCTTAGGGTTGGGGTTCGGCCTAGGGCTAGGATTTTTAAAAGCAGGAAGCCCTGAGTTCCAGGCACACTGGAGCTGTGAAAGGCATGCAAAAGGGAGTGCAGAAGTGCCACAACATGGCTGCTTTCACGGCTTTTCCCTTAGGAAGAACCCTAATACCCGGCTGATTTACCTTCCTAGGGTTACTGTTAGGCTTAGGCCTAGGACTTTTAAAACCAGGAAGCCCTGGGCTCCAGGCACACTGCAGCTGCGAAAGGCATCCCAAGGGGAGCGCAAAAGTGACGCAACTTGGTTGCCACCACTGATATTTCCATGAGACCATCCCGAACCATAGGCTGATTTTCCTTCCTAGGGTTAAGGTTTGAGTTACGCCTAGGGTAAGGGCTCTATTAACCAGAAAGCCCTGAGTTCCAAGAACACAGCAGCTGCGAAGGACTACCCAAGAAGAGCGCAAAAGTACCACAACATGCCTGCCTCCACAGCTTTTTCCTTGGGGACATGCCTAATTCCTGGCTGATTTGCCTTTCTCGTCTTAGGGTTGGGGTTCGGCCTAGGGCTAGGATTTTTAAAAGCAGGAAGCCCTGAGTTCCAGGCACACTGGAGCTGTGAAAGGCATCCAAAAGGGAGTGCAAAAGTGCCACAACATGGCTGCTTTCACGGCTTTTTCCTTGGCAAGACGCCTAACACCAGGCTGATTTCCCTTCCCAGGGTTACTGTTAGGCTTAGGCCTAGGGCTAGGATTTTTAAAACTAGGAAGCCCTTAGCTCCAGGCACACTGCAGCTGTTCAAGGCATCCCAAGGGGAGTACAAAAGTGCAACAACATGGCAGCTTTCACAGCTTTTTCCTTGGCACCATCCCTATACCTAGGCTGATTTATCTGCCTAGGGTTAGGGTTAGGGTTCAGCCTAGGGCTTGAATTTTTTTAACCAGGAAGCCCTGAGTTCCAGGCTTACTTCATCTGCTAAAGGCATCCCAAAGGGAGTGCAGAAGTGCCACAACATGGCTGCTTTCACGGCTTTTCCCTTAGGAAGAACCCTAATACCCGGCTGATTTACCTTCCTAGGGTTACTGTTAGGCTTAGGCCTAGGACTTTTAAAACCAGGAAGCCCTGGGCTCCAGGCACACTGCAGCTGCAAAAGGCATCCCAAGGGGAGAGCAAAAGTGACGCAACTTGGCTGCCACCACTGATATTTCCATGAGACCATCCCGAACCATAGGCTGATTTTCCTTCCTAGGGTTAAGGTTTGAGTTACGCCTAGGGTAAGGGTCTATTAACCAGAAAGCCCTGAGTTCCAAGAACACAGCAGCTGCGAAGGACTAGCCAAGAAGAGCGCAAAAGTACCACAACATTTCTGCCTCCACAGCTTTTTCCTTGGGGACATGCCTAATTCCTGGCTGATTTGCCTTTCTCGTCTTAGGGTTGGGGTTCGGCCTAGGGCTAGGATTTTTAAAAGCAGGAAGCCCTGAGTTCCAGGCACACTGGAGCTGTGAAAGGCATCCAAAAGGGAGTGCAAAAGTGCCACAACATGGCTGCTTTCACGGCTTTTTCCTTGGCAAGACGCCTAACACCAGGCTGATTTCCCTTCCCAGGGTTACTGTTAGGCTTAGGCCTAGGGCTAGGATTTTTAAAACTAGGAAGCCCTTAGCTCCAGGCACACTGCAGCTGTTCAAGGCATCCCAAGGGGAGTACAAAAGTGCAACAACATGGCAGCTTTCACAGCTTTTTCCTTGGCACCATCCCTATACCTAGGCTGATTTATCTGCCTAGGGTTAGGGTTAGGGTTCAGCCTAGGGCTTGAATTTTTTTACCAGGAAGCCCTGAGTTCCAGGCTTACTTCATCTGCCAAAGGCATCCCAAAGGGAGTGCAGAAGTGCCACAACATGGCTGCTTTCACGGCTTTTCCCTTAGGAAGAACCCTAATACCCGGCTGATTTACCTTCCTAGGGTTACTGTTAGGCTTAGGCCTAGGACTTTTAAAACCAGGAAGCCCTGGGCTCCAGGCACACTGCAGCTGCAAAAGGCATCCCAAGGGGAGCGCAAAAGTGACGCAACTTGGCTGCCACCACTGATATTTCCATGAGACCATCCCGAACCATAGGCTGATTTTCCTTCCTAGGGTTAAGGTTTGAGTTACGCCTAGGGTAAGGGTCTATTAACCAGAAAGCCCTGAGTTCCAAGAACACAGCAGCTGCGAAGGACTAGCCAAGAAGAGCGCAAAAGTACCACAACATGCCTGCCTCCACAGCTTTTTCCTTGGGGACATGCCTAATTCCTGGCTGATTTGCCTTTCTCGTCTTAGGTTTGGGGTTCGGCCTAGGGCTAGGATTTTTAAAATCAGGAAGCCCTGAGTTCCAGGCTTACTTCATCTGCCAAAGGCATCCCAAAGGGAGTGCAGAAGTGCCACAACATGGCTGCTTTCACGGCTTTTCCCTTAGGAAGAACCCTAATACCCGGCTGATTTACCTTCCTAGGGTTACTGTTAGGCTTAGGCCTAGGACTTTTAAAACCAGGAAGCCCTGGGCTCCAGGCACACTGCAGCTGCGAAAGGCGTCCCAACGGGAGCACAAAAGTGACGCAACTTGGCTGCCACCACTGATATTTCCATGAGACCATCCCGAACCATAGGCTGATTTTCCTTCCTAGGGTTAAGGTTTGAGTTACGCCTAGGGTAAGGGCTCTATTAACCAGAAAGCCCTGAGTTCCAAGAACACAGCAGCTGCGAAGGACTAGCCAAGAAGAGCGCAAAAGTACCACAACATGCCTGCCTCCACAGCTTTTTCCTTGGGGACATGCCTAATTCCTGGCTGATTTGCCTTTCTCGTCTTAGGGTTGGGGTTCGGCCTAGGGCTAGGATTTTTAAAAGCAGGAAGCCCTGAGTTCCAGGCACACTGCAGCTGTGAAAGGCATCCAAAAGGGAGTGCAAAAGTGCCACAACATGGCTGCTTTCACGGCTTTTTCCTTGGCAAGACGCCTAACACCAGGCTGATTTCCCTTCCCAGGGTTACTGTTAGGCTTAGGCCTAGGGCTAGGATTTTTAAAACTAAGAAGCCCTTAGCTCCAGGCACACTGCAGCTGTTCAAGGCATCCCAAGGGGAGTACAAAAGTGCAACAACATGGCAGCTTTCACAGCTTTTTCCTTGGCTCCATCCCTATACCTAGGCTGATTTATCTGCCTAGGGTTAGGGTTAGGGTTCAGCCTAGGGCTTGAATTTTTTTAACCAGGAAGCCCTGAGTTCCAGGCTTACTTCATCTGCCAAAGGCATCCCAAAGGGAGTGCAGAAGTGCCACAACATGGCTGCTTTCACGGCTTTTCCCTTAGGAAGAACCCTAATACCCGGCTGATTTACCTTCCTAGGGTTACTGTTAGGCTTAGGCCTAGGACTTTTAAAACCAGGAAGCCCTGGGCTCCAGGCACACTGCAGCTGCAAAAGGCATCCCAAGGGGAGCGCAAAAGTGACGCAACTTGGCTGCCACCACTGATATTTCCATGAGACCATCCCGAACCATAGGCTGATTTTCCTTCCTAGGGTTAAGGTTTGAGTTACGCCTAGGGTAAGGGTCTATTAACCAGAAAGCCCTGAGTTCCAAGAACACAGCAGCTGCGAAGGACTAGCCAAGAAGAGCGCAAAAGTACCACAACATTTCTGCCTCCACAGCTTTTTCCTTGGGGACATGCCTAATTCCTGGCTGATTTGCCTTTCTCGTCTTAGGGTTGGGGTTCGGCCTAGGGCTTGGATTTTTAAAAGCAGGAAGCCCTGAGTTCCAGGCACACTGGAGCTGTGAAAGGCATCCAAAAGGGAGTGCAAAAGTGCCACAACATGGCTGCTTTCACGGCTTTTTCCTTGGCAAGACGCCTAACACCAGGCTGATTTCCCTTCCCAGGGTTACTGTTAGGCTTAGGCCTAGGGCTAGGATTTTTGAAACTAGGAAGCCCTTAGCTCCAGGCACACTGCAGCTGTTCAAGGCATCCCAAGGGGAGTACAAAAGTGCAACAACATGGCAGCTTTCACAGCTTTTTCCTTGGCACCATCCCTATACCTAGGCTGATTTATCTGCCTAGGGTTAGGGTTAGGGTTCAGCCTAGGGCTTGAATTTTTTTACCAGGAAGCCCTTAGTTCCAGGCTTACTTCATCTGCCAAAGGCATCCCAAAGGGAGTGCAGAAGTGCCACAACATGGCTGCTTTCACGGCTTTTCCCTTAGGAAGAACCCTAATACCCGGCTGATTTACCTTCCTAGGGTTACTGTTAGGCTTAGGCCTAGGACTTTTAAAACCAGGAAGCCCTGGGCTCCAGGCACACTGCAGCTGTGAAAGGCATCCCAAGGGGAGCGCAAAAGTGACGCAACTTGGCTGCCACCACTGATATTTCCATGAGACCATCCCGAACCATAGGCTGATTTTCCTTCCTAGGGTTAAGGTTTGAGTTACGCCTAGGGTAAGGGTTCTATTAACCAGAAAGCCCTGAGTTCCAAGAACACAGCAGCTGCGAAGGACTAGCCAAGAAGAGCGCAAAAGTACCACAACATGCCTGCCTCCACAGCTTTTTCCTTGGGGACATGCCTAATTCCTGGCTGATTTGCCTTTCTCGTCTTAGGGTTGGGGTTCGGCCTAGGGCTAGGATTTTTAAAATCAGGAAGCCCTGAGTTCCAGGCTTACTTCATCTGCCAAAGGCATCCCAAAGGGAGTGCAGAAGTGCCACAACATGGCTGCTTTCACGGCTTTTCCCTTAGGAAGAACCCTAATACCCGGCTGATTTACCTTCCTAGGGTTACTGTTAGGCTTAGGCCTAGGACTTTTAAAACCAGGAAGCCCTGGGCTCCAGGCACACTGCAGCTGCGAAAGGCATCCCAACGGGAGCACAAAAGTGACGCAACTTGGCTGCCACCACTGATATTTCCATGAGACCATCCCGAACCATAGGCTGATTTTCCTTCCTAGGGTTAAGGTTTGAGTTACGCCTAGGGTAAGGGCTCTATTAACCAGAAAGCCCTGAGTTCCAAGAACACAGCAGCTGCGAAGGACTAGCCAAGAAGAGCGCAAAAGTACCACAACATGCCTGCCTCCACAGCTTTTTCCTTGGGGACATGCCTAATTCCTGGCTGATTTGCCTTTCTCGTCTTAGGGTTGGGGTTCGGCCTAGGGCTAGGATTTTTAAAAGCAGGAAGCCCTGAGTTCCAGGCACACTGCAGCTGTGAAAGGCATCCAAAAGGGAGTGCAAAAGTGCCACAACATGGCTGCTTTCACGGCTTTTTCCTTGGCAAGACGCCTAACACCAGGCTGATTTCCCTTCCCAGGGTTACTGTTAGGCTTAGGCCTAGGGCTAGGATTTTTAAAACTAAGAAGCCCTTAGCTCCAGGCACACTGCAGCTGTTCAAGGCATCCCAAGGGGAGTACAAAAGTGCAACAACATGGCAGCTTTCACAGCTTTTTCCTTGGCACCATCCCTATACCTAGGCTGATTTATCTGCCTAGGGTTAGGGTTAGGGTTCAGCCTAGGGCTTGAATTTTTTTAACCAGGAAGCCCTGAGTTCCAGGCTTACTTCATCTGCCAAAGGCATCCCAAAGGGAGTGCAGAAGTGCCACAACATGGCTGCTTTCACGGCTTTTCCCTTAGGAAGAACCCTAATACCCGGCTGATTTACCTTCCTAGGGTTACTGTTAGGCTTAGGCCTAGGACTTTTAAAACCAGGAAGCCCTGGGCTCCAGGCACACTGCAGCTGCGAAAGGCATCCCAAGGGGAGCGCAAAAGTGACGCAACTTGGCTGCCACCACTGATATTTCCATGAGACCATCCCGAACCATAGGCTGATTTTCCTTCCTAGGGTTAAGGTTTGAGTTACGCCTAGGGTAAGGGTCTATTAACCAGAAAGCCCTGAGTTCCAAGAACACAGCAGCTGCGAAGGACTAGCCAAGAAGAGCGCAAAAGTACCACAAAATTTCTGCCTCCACAGCTTTTTCCTTGGGGACATGCCTAATTCCTGGCTGATTTGCCTTTCTCGTCTTAGGGTTGGGGTTCGGCCTAGGGCTAGGATTTTTAAAATCAGGAAGCCCTGAGTTCCAGGCACACTGGAGCTGTGAAAGGCATCCCAAAGGGAGTGCAAAAGTGCCACAACATGGCTGCTTTCACGGCTTTTTCCTTGGCAAGACGCCTAACACCAGGCTGATTTCCCTTCCCAGGGTTACTGTTAGGCTTAGGCCTAGGGCTAGGATTTTTAAAACTAGGAAGCCCTTAGCTCCAGGCACACTGCAGCTGTTCAAGGCATCCCAAGGGGAGTACAAAAGTGCAACAACATGGCAGCTTTCACAGCTTTTTCCTTGGCACCATCCCTATACCTAGGCTGATTTATCTGCCTAGGGTTAGGGTTAGGGTTCAGCCTAGGGCTTGAATTTTTTTTACCAGGAAGCCCTGAGTTCCAGGCTTACTTCATCTGCCAAAGGCATCCCAAAGGGAGTGCAGAAGTGCCACAACATGGCTGCTTTCACGGCTTTTCCCTTAGGAAGAACCCTAATACCCGGCTGATTTACCTTCCTAGGGTTACTGTTAGGCTTAGGCCTAGGACTTTTAAAACCAGGAAGCCCTGGGCTCCAGGCACACTGCAGCTGCAAAAGGCATCCCAAGGGGAGAGCAAAAGTGACGCAACTTGGCTGCCACCACTGATATTTCCATGAGACCATCCCGAACCATAGGCTGATTTTCCTTCCTAGGGTTAAGGTTTGAGTTACGCCTAGGGTAAGGGTCTATTAACCAGAAAGCCCTGAGTTCCAAGAACACAGCAGCTGCGAAGGACTAGCCAAGAAGAGCGCAAAAGTACCACAACATTTCTGCCTCCACAGCTTTTTCCTTGGGGACATGCCTAATTCCTGGCTGATTTGCCTTTCTCGTCTTAGGGTTGGGGTTCGGCCTAGGGCTAGGATTTTTAAAAGCAGGAAGCCCTGAGTTCCAGGCACACTGGAGCTGTGAAAGGCATCCAAAAGGGAGTGCAAAAGTGCCACAACATGGCTGCTTTCACGGCTTTTTCCTTGGCAAGACGCCTAACACCAGGCTGATTTCCCTTCCCAGGGTTACTGTTAGGCTTAGGCCTAGGGCTAGGATTTTTAAAACTAGGAAGCCCTTAGCTCCAGGCACACTGCAGCTGTTCAAGGCATCCCAAGGGGAGTACAAAAGTGCAACAACATGGCAGCTTTCACAGCTTTTTCCTTGGCACCATCCCTATACCTAGGCTGATTTATCTGCCTAGGGTTAGGGTTCGGGTTCAGCCTAGGGCTTGAATTTTTTTACCAGGAAGCCCTGAGTTCCAGGCTTACTTCATCTGCCAAAGGCATCCCAAAGGGAGTGCAGAAGTGCCACAACATGGCTGCTTTCACGGCTTTTCCCTTAGGAAGAACCCTAATACCCGGCTGATTTACCTTCCTAGGGTTACTGTTAGGCTTAGGCCTAGGACTTTTAAAACCAGGAAGCCCTGGGCTCCAGGCACACTGCAGCTGTGAAAGGCATCCCAAGGGGAGCGCAAAAGTGACGCAACTTGGCTGCCACCACTGATATTTCCATGAGACCATCCCGAACCATAGGCTGATTTTCCTTCCTAGGGTTAAGGTTTGAGTTACGCCTAGGGTAAGGGTCTATTAACCAGAAAGCCCTGAGTTCCAAGAACACAGCAGCTGCGAAGGACTAGCCAAGAAGAGCGCAAAAGTACCACAACATGCCTGCCTCCACAGCTTTTTCCTTGGGGACATGCCTAATTCCTGGCTGATTTGCCTTTCTCGTCTTAGGGTTGGGGTTCGGCCTAGGGCTAGGATTTTTAAAATCAGGAAGCCCTGAGTTCCAGGCTTACTTCATCTGCCAAAGGCATCCCAAAGGGAGTGCAGAAGTGCCACAACATGGCTGCTTTCACGGCTTTTCCCTTAGGAAGAACCCTAATACCCGGCTGATTTACCTTCCTAGGGTTACTGTTAGGCTTAGGCCTAGGACTTTTAAAACCAGGAAGCCCTGGGCTCCAGGCACACTGCAGCTGCGAAAGGCATCCCAACGGGAGCACAAAAGTGACGCAACTTGGCTGCCACCACTGATATTTCCATGAGACCATCCCGAACCATAGGCTGATTTTCCTTCCTAGGGTTAAGGTTTGAGTTACGCCTAGGGTAAGGGCTCTATTAACCAGAAAGCCCTGAGTTCCAAGAACACAGCAGCTGCGAAGGACTAGCCAAGAAGAGCGCAAAAGTACCACAACATGCCTGCCTCCACAGCTTTTTCCTTGGGGACATGCCTAATTCCTGGCTGATTTGCCTTTCTCGTCTTAGGGTTGGGGTTCGGCCTAGGGCTAGGATTTTTAAAAGCAGGAAGCCCTGAGTTCCAGGCACACTGCAGCTGTGAAAGGCATCCAAAAGGGAGTGCAAAAGTGCCACAACATGGCTGCTTTCACGGCTTTTTCCTTGGCAAGACGCCTAACACCAGGCTGATTTCCCTTCCCAGGGTTACTGTTAGGCTTAGGCCTAGGGCTAGGATTTTTAAAACTAAGAAGCCCTTAGCTCCAGGCACACTGCAGCTGTTCAAGGCATCCCAAGGGGAGTACAAAAGTGCAACAACATGGCAGCTTTCACAGCTTTTTCCTTGGCTCCATCCCTATACCTAGGCTGATTTATCTGCCTAGGGTTAGGGTTAGGGTTCAGCCTAGGGCTTGAATTTTTTTAACCAGGAAGCCCTGAGTTCCAGGCTTACTTCATCTGCCAAAGGCATCCCAAAGGGAGTGCAGAAGTGCCACAACATGGCTGCTTTCACGGCTTTTCCCTTAGGAAGAACCCTAATACCCGGCTGATTTACCTTCCTAGGGTTACTGTTAGGCTTAGGCCTAGGACTTTTAAAACCAGGAAGCCCTGGGCTCCAGGCACACTGCAGCTGCGAAAGGCATCCCAAGGGGAGCGCAAAAGTGACGCAACTTGGCTGCCACCACTGATATTTCCATGAGACCATCCTGAACCATAGGCTGATTTTCCTTCCTAGGGTTAAGGTTTGAGTTACGCCTAGGGTAAGGGTCTATTAACCAGAAAGCCCTGAGTTCCAAGAACACAGCAGCTGCGAAGGACTAGCCAAGAAGAGCGCAAAAGTACCACAAAATTTCTGCCTCCACAGCTTTTTCCTTGGGGACATGCCTAATTCCTGGCTGATTTGCCTTTCTCGTCTTAGGGTTGGGGTTCGGCCTAGGGCTAGGATTTTTAAAATCAGGAAGCCCTGAGTTCCAGGCACACTGGAGCTGTGAAAGGCATCCCAAAGGGAGTGCAAAAGTGCCACAACATGGCTGCTTTCACGGCTTTTTCCTTGGCAAGACGCCTAACACCAGGCTGATTTCCCTTCCCAGGGTTACTGTTAGGCTTAGGCCTAGGGCTAGGATTTTTAAAACTAGGAAGCCCTTAGCTCCAGGCACACTGCAGCTGTTCAAGGCATCCCAAGGGGAGTACAAAAGTGCAACAACATGGCAGCTTTCACAGCTTTTTCCTTGGCACCATCCCTATACCTAGGCTGATTTATCTGCCTAGGGTTAGGGTTAGGGTTCAGCCTAGGGCTTGAATTTTTTTTACCAGGAAGCCCTGAGTTCCAGGCTTACTTCATCTGCCAAAGGCATCCCAAAGGGAGTGCAGAAGTGCCACAACATGGCTGCTTTCACGGCTTTTCCCTTAGGAAGAACCCTAATACCCGGCTGATTTACCTTCCTAGGGTTACTGTTAGGCTTAGGCCTAGGACTTTTAAAACCAGGAAGCCCTGGGCTCCAGGCACACTGCAGCTGCAAAAGGCATCCCAAGGGGAGCGCAAAAGTGACGCAACTTGGCTGCCACCACTGATATTTCCATGAGACCATCCCGAACCATAGGCTGATTTTCCTTCCTAGGGTTAAGGTTTGAGTTACGCCTAGGGTAAGGGTCTATTAACCAGAAAGCCCTGAGTTCCAAGAACACAGCAGCTGCGAAGGACTAGCCAAGAAGAGCGCAAAAGTACCACAACATTTCTGCCTCCACAGCTTTTTCCTTGGGGACATGCCTAATTCCTGGCTGATTTGCCTTTCTCGTCTTAGGGTTGGGGTTCGGCCTAGGGCTAGGATTTTTAAAAGCAGGAAGCCCTGAGTTCCAGGCACACTGGAGCTGTGAAAGGCATCCAAAAGGGAGTGCAAAAGTGCCACAACATGGCTGCTTTCACGGCTTTTTCCTTGGCAAGACGCCTAACACCAGGCTGATTTCCCTTCCCAGGGTTACTGTTAGGCTTAGGCCTAGGGCTAGGATTTTTAAAACTAGGAAGCCCTTAGCTCCAGGCACACTGCAGCTGTTCAAGGCATCCCAAGGGGAGTACAAAAGTGCAACAACATGGCAGCTTTCACAGCTTTTTCCTTGGCACCATCCCTATACCTAGGCTGATTTATCTGCCTAGGGTTAGGGTTCGGGTTCAGCCTAGGGCTTGAATTTTTTTACCAGGAAGCCCTGAGTTCCAGGCTTACTTCATCTGCCAAAGGCATCCCAAAGGGAGTGCAGAAGTGCCACAACATGGCTGCTTTCACGGCTTTTCCCTTAGGAAGAACCCTAATACCCGGCTGATTTACCTTCCTAGGGTTACTGTTAGGCTTAGGCCTAGGACTTTTAAAACCAGGAAGCCCTGGGCTCCAGGCACACTGCAGCTGTGAAAGGCATCCCAAGGGGAGCGCAAAAGTGACGCAACTTGGCTGCCACCACTGATATTTCCATGAGACCATCCCGAACCATAGGCTGATTTTCCTTCCTAGGGTTAAGGTTTGAGTTACGCCTAGGGTAAGGGTCTATTAACCAGAAAGCCCTGAGTTCCAAGAACACAGCAGCTGCGAAGGACTAGCCAAGAAGAGCGCAAAAGTACCACAACATGCCTGCCTCCACAGCTTTTTCCTTGGGGACATGCCTAATTCCTGGCTGATTTGCCTTTCTCGTCTTAGGGTTGGGGTTCGGCCTAGGGCTAGGATTTTTAAAATCAGGAAGCCCTGAGTTCCAGGCTTACTTCATCTGCCAAAGGCATCCCAAAGGGAGTGCAGAAGTGCCACAACATGGCTGCTTTCACGGCTTTTCCCTTAGGAAGAACCCTAATACCCGGCTGATTTACCTTCCTAGGGTTACTGTTAGGCTTAGGCCTAGGACTTTTAAAACCAGGAAGCCCTGGGCTCCAGGCACACTGCAGCTGCGAAAGGCATCCCAACGGGAGCACAAAAGTGACGCAACTTGGCTGCCACCACTGATATTTCCATGAGACCATCCCGAACCATAGGCTGATTTTCCTTCCTAGGGTTAAGGTTTGAGTTACGCCTAGGGTAAGGGCTCTATTAACCAGAAAGCCCTGAGTTCCAAGAACACAGCAGCTGCGAAGGACTAGCCAAGAAGAGCGCAAAAGTACCACAACATGCCTGCCTCCACAGCTTTTTCCTTGGGGACATGCCTAATTCCTGGCTGATTTGCCTTTCTCGTCTTAGGGTTGGGGTTCGGCCTAGGGCTAGGATTTTTAAAAGCAGGAAGCCCTGAGTTCCAGGCACACTGCAGCTGTGAAAGGCATCCAAAAGGGAGTGCAAAAGTGCCACAACATGGCTGCTTTCACGGCTTTTTCCTTGGCAAGACGCCTAACACCAGGCTGATTTCCCTTCCCAGGGTTACTGTTAGGCTTAGGCCTAGGGCTAGGATTTTTAAAACTAAGAAGCCCTTAGCTCCAGGCACACTGCAGCTGTTCAAGGCATCCCAAGGGGAGTACAAAAGTGCAACAACATGGCAGCTTTCACAGCTTTTTCCTTGGCTCCATCCCTATACCTAGGCTGATTTATCTGCCTAGGGTTAGGGTTAGGGTTCAGCCTAGGGCTTGAATTTTTTTAACCAGGAAGCCCTGAGTTCCAGGCTTACTTCATCTGCCAAAGGCATCCCAAAGGGAGTGCAGAAGTGCCACAACATGGCTGCTTTCACGGCTTTTCCCTTAGGAAGAACCCTAATACCCGGCTGATTTACCTTCCTAGGGTTACTGTTAGGCTTAGGCCTAGGACTTTTAAAACCAGGAAGCCCTGGGCTCCAGGCACACTGCAGCTGCGAAAGGCATCCCAAGGGGAGCGCAAAAGTGACGCAACTTGGCTGCCACCACTGATATTTCCATGAGACCATCCCGAACCATAGGCTGATTTTCCTTCCTAGGGTTAAGGTTTGAGTTACGCCTAGGGTAAGGGTCTATTAACCAGAAAGCCCTGAGTTCCAAGAACACAGCAGCTGCGAAGGACTAGCCAAGAAGAGCGCAAAAGTACCACAACATTTCTGCCTCCACAGCTTTTTCCTTGGGGACATGCCTAATTCCTGGCTGATTTGCCTTTCTCGTCTTAGGGTTGGGGTTCGGCCTAGGGCTAGGATTTTTAAAAGCAGGAAGCCCTGAGTTCCAGGCACACTGGAGCTGTGAAAGGCATCCAAAAGGGAGTGCAAAAGTGCCACAACATGGCTGCTTTCACGGCTTTTTCCTTGGCAAGACGCCTAACACCAGGCTGATTTCCCTTCCCAGGGTTACTGTTAGGCTTAGGCCTAGGGCTAGGATTTTTAAAACTAGGAAGCCCTTAGCTCCAGGCACACTGCAGCTGTTCAAGGCATCCCAAGGGGAGTACAAAAGTGCAACAACATGGCAGCTTTCACAGCTTTTTCCTTGGCACCATCCCTATACCTAGGCTGATTTATCTGCCTAGGGTTAGGGTTAGGGTTCAGCCTAGGGCTTGAATTTTTTTACCAGGAAGCCCTGAGTTCCAGGCTTACTTCATCTGCCAAAGGCATCCCAAAGGGAGTGCAGAAGTGCCACAACATGGCTGCTTTCACGGCTTTTCCCTTAGGAAGAACCCTAATACCCGGCTGATTTACCTTCCTAGGGTTACTGTTAGGCTTAGGCCTAGGACTTTTAAAACCAGGAAGCCCTGGGCTCCAGGCACACTGCAGCTGTGAAAGGCATCCCAAGGGGAGCGCAAAAGTGACGCAACTTGGCTGCCACCACTGATATTTCCATGAGACCATCCCGAACCATAGGCTGATTTTCCTTCCTAGGGTTAAGGTTTGAGTTACGCCTAGGGTAAGGGTTCTATTAACCAGAAAGCCCTGAGTTCCAAGAACACAGCAGCTGCGAAGGACTAGCCAAGAAGAGCGCAAAAGTACCACAACATGCCTGCCTCCACAGCTTTTTCCTTGGGGACATGCCTAATTCCTGGCTGATTTGCCTTTCTCGTCTTAGGGTTGGGGTTCGGCCTAGGGCTAGGATTTTTAAAATCAGGAAGCCCTGAGTTCCAGGCTTACTTCATCTGCCAAAGGCATCCCAAAGGGAGTGCAGAAGTGCCACAACATGGCTGCTTTCACGGCTTTTCCCTTAGGAAGAACCCTAATACCCGGCTGATTTACCTTCCTAGGGTTACTGTTAGGCTTAGGCCTAGGACTTTTAAAACCAGGAAGCCCTGGGCTCCAGGCACACTGCAGCTGCGAAAGGCATCCCAACGGGAGCACAAAAGTGACGCAACTTGGCTGCCACCACTGATATTTCTATGAGACCATCCCGAACCATAGGCTGATTTTCCTTCCTAGGGTTAAGGTTTGAGTTACGCCTAGGGTAAGGGCTCTATTAACCAGAAAGCCCTGAGTTCCAAGAACACAGCAGCTGCGAAGGACTAGCCAAGAAGAGCGCAAAAGTACCACAACATGCCTGCCTCCACAGCTTTTTCCTTGGGGACATGCCTAATTCCTGGCTGATTTGCCTTTCTCGTCTTAGGGTTGGGGTTCGGCCTAGGGCTAGGATTTTTAAAAGCAGGAAGCCCTGAGTTCCAGGCACACTGGAGCTGTGAAAGGCATCCAAAAGGGAGTGCAAAAGTGCCACAACATGGCTGCTTTCACGGCTTTTTCCTTGGCAAGACGCCTAACACCAGGCTGATTTCCCTTCCCAGGGTTACTGTTAGGCTTAGGCCTAGGGCTAGGATTTTTAAAACTAGGAAGCCCTTAGCTCCAGGCACACTGCAGCTGTTCAAGGCATCCCAAGGGGAGTACAAAAGTGCAACAACATGGCAGCTTTCACAGCTTTTTCCTTGGCACCATCCCTATACCTAGGCTGATTTATCTGCCTAGGGTTAGGGTTAGGGTTCAGCCTAGGGCTTGAATTTTTTTAACCAGGAAGCCCTGAGTTCCAGGCTTACTTCATCTGCCAAAGGCATCCCAAAGGGAGTGCAGAAGTGCCACAACATGGCTGCTTTCACGGCTTTTCCCTTAGGAAGAACCCTAATACCCGGCTGATTTACCTTCCTAGGGTTACTGTTAGGCTTAGGCCTAGGACTTTTAAAACCAGGAAGCCCTGGGCTCCAGGCACACTGCAGCTGCGAAAGGCATCCCAAGGGGAGCGCAAAAGTGACGCAACTTGGCTGCCACCACTGATATTTCCATGAGACCATCCCGAACCATAGGCTGATTTTCCTTCCTAGGGTTAAGGTTTGAGTTACGCCTAGGGTAAGGGTCTATTAACCAGAAAGCCCTGAGTTCCAAGAACACAGCAGCTGCGAAGGACTAGCCAAGAAGAGCGCAAAAGTACCACAAAATTTCTGCCTCCACAGCTTTTTCCTTGGGGACATGCCTAATTCCTGGCTGATTTGCCTTTCTCGTCTTAGGGTTGGGGTTCGGCCTAGGGCTAGGATTTTTAAAATCAGGAAGCCCTGAGTTCCAGGCACACTGGAGCTGTGAAAGGCATCCCAAAGGGAGTGCAAAAGTGCCACAACATGGCTGCTTTCACGGCTTTTTCCTTGGCAAGACGCCTAACACCAGGCTGATTTCCCTTCCCAGGGTTACTGTTAGGCTTAGGCCTAGGGCTAGGATTTTTAAAACTAGGAAGCCCTTAGCTCCAGGCACACTGCAGCTGTTCAAGGCATCCCAAGGGGAGTACAAAAGTGCAACAACATGGCAGCTTTCACAGCTTTTTCCTTGGCACCATCCCTATACCTAGGCTGATTTATCTGCCTAGGGTTAGGGTTAGGGTTCAGCCTAGGGCTTGAATTTTTTTTACCAGGAAGCCCTGAGTTCCAGGCTTACTTCATCTGCCAAAGGCATCCCAAAGGGAGTGCAGAAGTGCCACAACATGGCTGCTTTCACGGCTTTTCCCTTAGGAAGAACCCTAATACCCGGCTGATTTACCTTCCTAGGGTTACTGTTAGGCTTAGGCCTAGGACTTTTAAAACCAGGAAGCCCTGGGCTCCAGGCACACTGCAGCTGCAAAAGGCATCCCAAGGGGAGAGCAAAAGTGACGCAACTTGGCTGCCACCACTGATATTTCCATGAGACCATCCCGAACCATAGGCTGATTTTCCTTCCTAGGGTTAAGGTTTGAGTTACGCCTAGGGTAAGGGTCTATTAACCAGAAAGCCCTGAGTTCCAAGAACACAGCAGCTGCGAAGGACTAGCCAAGAAGAGCGCAAAAGTACCACAACATTTCTGCCTCCACAGCTTTTTCCTTGGGGACATGCCTAATTCCTGGCTGATTTGCCTTTCTCGTCTTAGGGTTGGGGTTCGGCCTAGGGCTAGGATTTTTAAAAGCAGGAAGCCCTGAGTTCCAGGCACACTGGAGCTGTGAAAGGCATCCAAAAGGGAGTGCAAAAGTGCCACAACATGGCTGCTTTCACGGCTTTTTCCTTGGCAAGACGCCTAACACCAGGCTGATTTCCCTTCCCAGGGTTACTGTTAGGCTTAGGCCTAGGGCTAGGATTTTTAAAACTAGGAAGCCCTTAGCTCCAGGCACACTGCAGCTGTTCAAGGCATCCCAAGGGGAGTACAAAAGTGCAACAACATGGCAGCTTTCACAGCTTTTTCCTTGGCACCATCCCTATACCTAGGCTGATTTATCTGCCTAGGGTTAGGGTTCGGGTTCAGCCTAGGGCTTGAATTTTTTTACCAGGAAGCCCTGAGTTCCAGGCTTACTTCATCTGCCAAAGGCATCCCAAAGGGAGTGCAGAAGTGCCACAACATGGCTGCTTTCACGGCTTTTCCCTTAGGAAGAACCCTAATACCCGGCTGATTTACCTTCCTAGGGTTACTGTTAGGCTTAGGCCTAGGACTTTTAAAACCAGGAAGCCCTGGGCTCCAGGCACACTGCAGCTGTGAAAGGCATCCCAAGGGGAGCGCAAAAGTGACGCAACTTGGCTGCCACCACTGATATTTCCATGAGACCATCCCGAACCATAGGCTGATTTTCCTTCCTAGGGTTAAGGTTTGAGTTACGCCTAGGGTAAGGGTCTATTAACCAGAAAGCCCTGAGTTCCAAGAACACAGCAGCTGCGAAGGACTAGCCAAGAAGAGCGCAAAAGTACCACAACATGCCTGCCTCCACAGCTTTTTCCTTGGGGACATGCCTAATTCCTGGCTGATTTGCGTTTCTCGTCTTAGGGTTGGGGTTCGGCCTAGGGCTAGGATTTTGAAAAACAGGAAGCCCTGAGTTCCAGGCTTACTTCATCTGCCAAAGGCATCCCAAAGGGAGTGCAGAAGTGCCACAACATGGCTGCTTTCACGGCTTTTCCCTTAGGAAGAACCCTAATACCCGGCTGATTTACCTTCCTAGGGTTACTGTTAGGCTTAGGCCTAGGACTTTTAAAACCAGGAAGCCCTGGGCTCCAGGCACACTGCAGCTGCGAAAGGCATCCCAACGGGAGCACAAAAGTGACGCAACTTGGCTGCCACCACTGATATTTCCATGAGACCATCCCGAACCATAGGCTGATTTTCCTTCCTAGGGTTAAGGTTTGAGTTACGCCTAGGGTAAGGGCTCTATTAACCAGAAAGCCCTGAGTTCCAAGAACACAGCAGCTGCGAAGGACTAGCCAAGAAGAGCGCAAAAGTACCACAACATGCCTGCCTCCACAGCTTTTTCCTTGGGGACATGCCTAATTCCTGGCTGATTTGCCTTTCTCGTCTTAGGGTTGGGGTTCGGCCTAGGGCTAGGATTTTTAAAAGCAGGAAGCCCTGAGTTCCAGGCACACTGCAGCTGTGAAAGGCATCCAAAAGGGAGTGCAAAAGTGCCACAACATGGCTGCTTTCACGGCTTTTTCCTTGGCAAGACGCCTAACACCAGGCTGATTTCCCTTCCCAGGGTTACTGTTAGGCTTAGGCCTAGGGCTAGGATTTTTAAAACTAAGAAGCCCTTAGCTCCAGGCACACTGCAGCTGTTCAAGGCATCCCAAGGGGAGTACAAAAGTGCAACAACATGGCAGCTTTCACAGCTTTTTCCTTGGCACCATCCCTATACCTAGGCTGATTTATCTGCCTAGGGTTAGGGTTAGGGTTCAGCCTAGGGCTTGAATTTTTTTAACCAGGAAGCCCTGAGTTCCAGGCTTACTTCATCTGCCAAAGGCATCCCAAAGGGAGTGCAGAAGTGCCACAACATGGCTGCTTTCACGGCTTTTCCCTTAGGAAGAACCCTAATACCCGGCTGATTTACCTTCCTAGGGTTACTGTTAGGCTTAGGCCTAGGACTTTTAAAACCAGGAAGCCCTGGGCTCCAGGCACACTGCAGCTGCGAAAGGCATCCCAAGGGGAGCGCAAAAGTGACGCAACTTGGCTGCCACCACTGATATTTCCATGAGACCATCCCGAACCATAGGCTGATTTTCCTTCCTAGGGTTAAGGTTTGAGTTACGCCTAGGGTAAGGGTCTATTAACCAGAAAGCCCTGAGTTCCAAGAACACAGCAGCTGCGAAGGACTAGCCAAGAAGAGCGCAAAAGTACCACAAAATTTCTGCCTCCACAGCTTTTTCCTTGGGGACATGCCTAATTCCTGGCTGATTTGCCTTTCTCGTCTTAGGGTTGGGGTTCGGCCTAGGGCTAGGATTTTTAAAAGCAGGAAGCCCTGAGTTCCAGGCACACTGGAGCTGTGAAAGGCATCCCAAAGGGAGTGCAAAAGTGCCACAACATGGCTGCTTTCACGGCTTTTTCCTTGGCAAGACGCCTAACACCAGGCTGATTTCCCTTCCCAGGGTTACTGTTAGGCTTAGGCCTAGGGCTAGGATTTTTAAAACTAGGAAGCCCTTAGCTCCAGGCACACTGCAGCTGTTCAAGGCATCCCAAGGGGAGTACAAAAGTGCAACAACATGGCAGCTTTCACAGCTTTTTCCTTGGCACCATCCCTATACCTAGGCTGATTTATCTGCCTAGGGTTAGGGTTAGGGTTCAGCCTAGGGCTTGGATTTCTTTAACCAGGAAGCCCTGAGTTCCAGGCTTACTTCATCTGCCAAAGGCATCCCAAAGGGAGTGCAGAAGTGCCACAACATGGCTGCTTTCACGGCTTTTCCCTTAGGAAGAACCCTAATACCCGGCTGATTTACCTTCCTAGGGTTACTGTTAGGCTTAGGCCTAGGACTTTTAAAACCAGGAAGCCCTGGGCTCCAGGCACACTGCAGCTGTGAAAGGCATCCCAAGGGGAGCGCAAAAGTGACGCAACTTGGCTGCCACCACTGATATTTCCATGAGACCATCCCGAACCATAGGCTGATTTTCCTTCCTAGGGTTAAGGTTTGAGTTACGCCTAGGGTAAGGGTCTATTAACCAGAAAGCCCTGAGTTCCAAGAACACAGCAGCTGCGAAGGACTAGCCAAGAAGAGCGCAAAAGTACCACAACATGCCTGCCTCCACAGCTTTTTCCTTGGGGACATGCCTAATTCCTGGCTGATTTGCCTTTCTCGTCTTAGGGTTGGGGTTCGGCCTAGGGCTAGGATTTTTAAAAGCAGGAAGCCCTGAGTTCCAGGCACACTGGAGCTGTGAAAGGCATGCAAAAGGGAGTGCAGAAGTGCCACAACATGGCTGCTTTCACGGCTTTTCCCTTAGGAAGAACCCTAATACCCGGCTGATTTACCTTCCTAGGGTTACTGTTAGGCTTAGGCCTAGGACTTTTAAAACCAGGAAGCCCTGGGCTCCAGGCACACTGCAGCTGCGAAAGGCATCCCAAGGGGAGCACAAAAGTGACGCAACTTGGTTGCCACCACTGATATTTCCATGAGACCATCCCGAACCATAGGCTGATTTTCCTTCCTAGGGTTAAGGTTTGAGTTACGCCTAGGGTAAGGGCTCTATTAACCAGAAAGCCCTGAGTTCCAAGAACACAGCAGCTGCGAAGGACTAGCCAAGAAGAGCGCAAAAGTACCACAACATGCCTGCCTCCACAGCTTTTTCCTTGGGGACATGCCTAATTCCTGGCTGATTTGCCTTTCTCGTCTTAGGGTTGGGGTTCGGCCTAGGGCTAGGATTTTTAAAAGCAGGAAGCCCTGAGTTCCAGGCACACTGGAGCTGTGAAAGGCATCCAAAAGGGAGTGCAAAAGTGCCACAACATGGCTGCTTTCACGGCTTTTTCCTTGGCAAGACGCCTAACACCAGGCTGATTTCCCTTCCCAGGGTTACTGTTAGGCTTAGGCCTAGGGCTAGGATTTTTAAAACTAGGAAGCCCTTAGCTCCAGGCACACTGCAGCTGTTCAAGGCATCCCAAGGGGAGTACAAAAGTGCAACAACATGGCAGCTTTCACAGCTTTTTCCTTGGCACCATCCCTATACCTAGGCTGATTTATCTGCCTAGGGTTAGGGTTAGGGTTCAGCCTAGGGCTTGAATTTTTTTAACCAGGAAGCCCTGAGTTCCAGGCTTACTTCATCTGCCAAAGGCATCCCAAAGGGAGTGCAGAAGTGCCACAACATGGCTGCTTTCACGGCTTTTCCCTTAGGAAGAACCCTAATACCCGGCTGATTTACCTTCCTAGGGTTACTGTTAGGCTTAGGCCTAGGACTTTTAAAACCAGGAAGCCCTGGGCTCCAGGCACACTGCAGCTGCAAAAGGCATCCCAAGGGGAGAGCAAAAGTGACGCAACTTGGCTGCCACCACTGATATTTCCATGAGACCATCCCGAACCATAGGCTGATTTTCCTTCCTAGGGTTAAGGTTTGAGTTACGCCTAGGGTAAGGGTCTATTAACCAGAAAGCCCTGAGTTCCAAGAACACAGCAGCTGCGAAGGACTAGCCAAGAAGAGCGCAAAAGTACCACAACATGCCTGCCTCCACAGCTTTTTCCTTGGGGACATGCCTAATTCCTGGCTGATTTGCCTTTCTCGTCTTAGGGTTGGGGTTCGGCCTAGGGCTAGGATTTTTAAAAGCAGGAAGCCCTGAGTTCCAGGCACACTGGAGCTGTGAAAGGCATCCAAAAGGGAGTGCAAAAGTGCCACAACATGGCTGCTTTCACGGCTTTTTCCTTGGCAAGACGCCTAACACCAGGCTGATTTCCCTTCCCAGGGTTACTGTTAGGCTTAGGCCTAGGGCTAGGATTTTTAAAACTAGGAAGCCCTTAGCTCCAGGCACACTGCAGCTGTTCAAGGCATCCCAAGGGGAGTACAAAAGTGCAACAACATGGCAGCTTTCACAGCTTTTTCCTTGGCACCATCCCTATACCTAGGCTGATTTATCTGCCTAGGGTTAGGGTTAGGGTTCAGCCTAGGGCTTGAATTTTTTTACCAGGAAGCCCTGAGTTCCAGGCTTACTTCATCTGCCAAAGGCATCCCAAAGGGAGTGCAGAAGTGCCACAACATGGCTGCTTTCACGGCTTTTCCCTTAGGAAGAACCCTAATACCCGGCTGATTTACCTTCCTAGGGTTACTGTTAGGCTTAGGCCTAGGACTTTTAAAACCAGGAAGCCCTGGGCTCCAGGCACACTGCAGCTGCGAAAGGCATCCCAAGGGGAGCGCAAAAGTGACGCAACTTGGCTGCCACCACTGATATTTCCATGAGACCATCCCGAACCATAGGCTGATTTTCCTTCCTAGGGTTAAGGTTTGAGTTACGCCTAGGGTAAGGGTCTATTAACCAGAAAGCCCTGAGTTCCAAGAACACAGCAGCTGCGAAGGACTAGCCAAGAAGAGCGCAAAAGTACCACAAAATTTCTGCCTCCACAGCTTTTTCCTTGGGGACATGCCTAATTCCTGGCTGATTTGCCTTTCTCGTCTTAGGGTTGGGGTTCGGCCTAGGGCTAGGATTTTTAAAATCAGGAAGCCCTGAGTTCCAGGCACACTGGAGCTGTGAAAGGCATCCCAAAGGGAGTGCAAAAGTGCCACAACATGGCTGCTTTCACGGCTTTTTCCTTGGCAAGACGCCTAACACCAGGCTGATTTCCCTTCCCAGGGTTACTGTTAGGCTTAGGCCTAGGGCTAGGATTTTTAAAACTAGGAAGCCCTTAGCTCCAGGCACACTGCAGCTGTTCAAGGCATCCCAAGGGGAGTACAAAAGTGCAACAACATGGCAGCTTTCACAGCTTTTTCCTTGGCACCATCCCTATACCTAGGCTGATTTATCTGCCTAGGGTTAGGGTTAGGGTTCAGCCTAGGGCTTGGATTTCTTTAACCAGGAAGCCCTGAGTTCCAGGCTTACTTCATCTGCCAAAGGCATCCCAAAGGGAGTGCAGAAGTGCCACAACATGGCTGCTTTCACGGCTTTTCCCTTAGGAAGAACCCTAATACCCGGCTGATTTACCTTCCTAGGGTTACTGTTAGGCTTAGGCCTAGGACTTTTAAAACCAGGAAGCCCTGGGCTCCAGGCACACTGCAGCTGTGAAAGGCATCCCAAGGGGAGCGCAAAAGTGACGCAACTTGGCTGCCACCACTGATATTTCCATGAGACCATCCCGAACCATAGGCTGATTTTCCTTCCTAGGGTTAAGGTTTGAGTTACGCCTAGGGTAAGGGTCTATTAACCAGAAAGCCCTGAGTTCCAAGAACACAGCAGCTGCGAAGGACTAGCCAAGAAGAGCGCAAAAGTACCACAACATGCCTGCCTCCACAGCTTTTTCCTTGGGGACATGCCTAATTCCTGGCTGATTTGCCTTTCTCGTCTTAGGGTTGGGGTTCGGCCTAGGGCTAGGATTTTTAAAAGCAGGAAGCCCTGAGTTCCAGGCACACTGGAGCTGTGAAAGGCATGCAAAAGGGAGTGCAGAAGTGCCACAACATGGCTGCTTTCACGGCTTTTCCCTTAGGAAGAACCCTAATACCCGGCTGATTTACCTTCCTAGGGTTACTGTTAGGCTTAGGCCTAGGACTTTTAAAACCAGGAAGCCCTGGGCTCCAGGCACACTGCAGCTGCGAAAGGCATCCCAAGGGGAGCACAAAAGTGACGCAACTTGGTTGCCACCACTGATATTTCCATGAGACCATCCCGAACCATAGGCTGATTTTCCTTCCTAGGGTTAAGGTTTGAGTTACGCCTAGGGTAAGGGCTCTATTAACCAGAAAGCCCTGAGTTCCAAGAACACAGCAGCTGCGAAGGACTAGCCAAGAAGAGCGCAAAAGTACCACAACATGCCTGCCTCCACAGCTTTTTCCTTGGGGACATGCCTAATTCCTGGCTGATTTGCCTTTCTCGTCTTAGGGTTGGGGTTCGGCCTAGGGCTAGGATTTTTAAAAGCAGGAAGCCCTGAGTTCCAGGCACACTGGAGCTGTGAAAGGCATCCAAAAGGGAGTGCAAAAGTGCCACAACATGGCTGCTTTCACGGCTTTTTCCTTGGCAAGACGCCTAACACCAGGCTGATTTCCCTTCCCAGGGTTACTGTTAGGCTTAGGCCTAGGGCTAGGATTTTTAAAACTAGGAAGCCCTTAGCTCCAGGCACACTGCAGCTGTTCAAGGCATCCCAAGGGGAGTACAAAAGTGCAACAACATGGCAGCTTTCACAGCTTTTTCCTTGGCACCATCCCTATACCTAGGCTGATTTATCTGCCTAGGGTTAGGGTTAGGGTTCAGCCTAGGGCTTGAATTTTTTTAACCAGGAAGCCCTGAGTTCCAGGCTTACTTCATCTGCCAAAGGCATCCCAAAGGGAGTGCAGAAGTGCCACAACATGGCTGCTTTCACGGCTTTTCCCTTAGGAAGAACCCTAATACCCGGCTGATTTACCTTCCTAGGGTTACTGTTAGGCTTAGGCCTAGGACTTTTAAAACCAGGAAGCCCTGGGCTCCAGGCACACTGCAGCTGCAAAAGGCATCCCAAGGGGAGAGCAAAAGTGACGCAACTTGGCTGCCACCACTGATATTTCCATGAGACCATCCCGAACCATAGGCTGATTTTCCTTCCTAGGGTTAAGGTTTGAGTTACGCCTAGGGTAAGGGTCTATTAACCAGAAAGCCCTGAGTTCCAAGAACACAGCAGCTGCGAAGGACTAGCCAAGAAGAGCGCAAAAGTACCACAACATGCCTGCCTCCACAGCTTTTTCCTTGGGGACATGCCTAATTCCTGGCTGATTTGCCTTTCTCGTCTTAGGGTTGGGGTTCGGCCTAGGGCTAGGATTTTTAAAAGCAGGAAGCCCTGAGTTCCAGGCACACTGGAGCTGTGAAAGGCATCCAAAAGGGAGTGCAAAAGTGCCACAACATGGCTGCTTTCACGGCTTTTTCCTTGGCAAGACGCCTAACACCAGGCTGATTTCCCTTCCCAGGGTTACTGTTAGGCTTAGGCCTAGGGCTAGGATTTTTAAAACTAGGAAGCCCTTAGCTCCAGGCACACTGCAGCTGTTCAAGGCATCCCAAGGGGAGTACAAAAGTGCAACAACATGGCAGCTTTCACAGCTTTTTCCTTGGCACCATCCCTATACCTAGGCTGATTTATCTGCCTAGGGTTAGGGTTAGGGTTCAGCCTAGGGCTTGAATTTTTTTACCAGGAAGCCCTGAGTTCCAGGCTTACTTCATCTGCCAAAGGCATCCCAAAGGGAGTGCAGAAGTGCCACAACATGGCTGCTTTCACGGCTTTTCCCTTAGGAAGAACCCTAATACCCGGCTGATTTACCTTCCTAGGGTTACTGTTAGGCTTAGGCCTAGGACTTTTAAAACCAGGAAGCCCTGGGCTCCAGGCACACTGCAGCTGCGAAAGGCATCCCAAGGGGAGCGCAAAAGTGACGCAACTTGGCTGCCACCACTGATATTTCCATGAGACCATCCCGAACCATAGGCTGATTTTCCTTCCTAGGGTTAAGGTTTGAGTTACGCCTAGGGTAAGGGTCTATTAACCAGAAAGCCCTGAGTTCCAAGAACACAGCAGCGGCGAAGGACTAGCCAAGAAGAGCGCAAAAGTACCACAACATGCCTGCCTCCACAGCTTTTTCCTTGGGGACATGCCTAATTCCTGGCTGATTTGCCTTTCTCGTCTTAGGGTTGGGGTTCGGCCTAGGGCTAGGATTTTTAAAATCAGGAAGCCCTGAGTTCCAGGCTTACTTCATCTGCCAAAGGCATCCCAAAGGGAGTGCAGAAGTGCCACAACATGGCTGCTTTCACGGCTTTTCCCTTAGGAAGAACCCTAATACCCGGCTGATTTACCTTCCTAGGGTTACTGTTAGGCTTAGGCCTAGGACTTTTAAAACCAGGAAGCCCTGGGCTCCAGGCACACTGCAGCTGCGAAAGGCATCCCAAGGGGAGCACAAAAGTGACGCAACTTGGCTGCCACCACTGATATTTCCATGAGACCATCCCGAACCATAGGCTGATTTTCCTTCCTAGGGTTAAGGTTTGAGTTACGCCTAGGGTAAGGGCTCTATTAACCAGAAAGCCCTGAGTTCCAAGAACACAGCAGCTGCGAAGGACTAGCCAAGAAGAGCGCAAAAGTACCACAACATGCCTGCCTCCACAGCTTTTTCCTTGGGGACATGCCTAATTCCTGGCTGATTTGCCTTTCTCGTCTTAGGGTTGGGGTTCGGCCTAGGGCTAGGATTTTTAAAAGCAGGAAGCCCTGAGTTCCAGGCACACTGCAGCTGTGAAAGGCATCCAAAAGGGAGTGCAAAAGTGCCACAACATGGCTGCTTTCACGGCTTTTTCCTTGGCAAGACGCCTAACACCAGGCTGATTTCCCTTCCCAGGGTTACTGTTAGGCTTAGGCCTAGGGCTAGGATTTTTAAAACTAAGAAGCCCTTAGCTCCAGGCACACTGCAGCTGTTCAAGGCATCCCAAGGGGAGTACAAAAGTGCAACAACATGGCAGCTTTCACAGCTTTTTCCTTGGCACCATCCCTATACCTAGGCTGATTTATCTGCCTAGGGTTAGGGTTAGGGTTCAGCCTAGGGCTTGAATTTTTTTAACCAGGAAGCCCTGAGTTCCAGGCTTACTTCATCTGCCAAAGGCATCCCAAAGGGAGTGCAGAAGTGCCACAACATGGCTGCTTTCACGGCTTTTCCCTTAGGAAGAACCCTAATACCCGGCTGATTTACCTTCCTAGGGTTACTGTTAGGCTTAGGCCTAGGACTTTTAAAACCAGGAAGCCCTGGGCTCCAGGCACACTGCAGCTGCGAAAGGCATCCCAAGGGGAGCGCAAAAGTGACGCAACTTGGCTGCCACCACTGATATTTCCATGAGACCATCCCGAACCATAGGCTGATTTTCCTTCCTAGGGTTAAGGTTTGAGTTACGCCTAGGGTAAGGGTCTATTAACCAGAAAGCCCTGAGTTCCAAGAACACAGCAGCTGCGAAGGACTAGCCAAGAAGAGCGCAAAAGTACCACAAAATTTCTGCCTCCACAGCTTTTTCCTTGGGGACATGCCTAATTCCTGGCTGATTTGCCTTTCTCGTCTTAGGGTTGGGGTTCGGCCTAGGGCTAGGATTTTTAAAATCAGGAAGCCCTGAGTTCCAGGCACACTGGAGCTGTGAAAGGCATCCCAAAGGGAGTGCAAAAGTGCCACAACATGGCTGCTTTCACGGCTTTTTCCTTGGCAAGACGCCTAACACCAGGCTGATTTCCCTTCCCAGGGTTACTGTTAGGCTTAGGCCTAGGGCTAGGATTTTTAAAACTAGGAAGCCCTTAGCTCCAGGCACACTGCAGCTGTTCAAGGCATCCCAAGGGGAGTACAAAAGTGCAACAACATGGCAGCTTTCACAGCTTTTTCCTTGGCACCATCCCTATACCTAGGCTGATTTATCTGCCTAGGGTTAGGGTTAGGGTTCAGCCTAGGGCTTGAATTCTTTTTACCAGGAAGCCCTGAGTTCCAGGCTTACTTCATCTGCCAAAGGCATCCCAAAGGGAGTGCAGAAGTGCCACAACATGGCTGCTTTCACGGCTTTTCCCTTAGGAAGAACCCTAATACCCGGCTGATTTACCTTCCTAGGGTTACTGTTAGGCTTAGGCCTAGGACTTTTAAAACCAGGAAGCCCTGGGCTCCAGGCACACTGCAGCTGCAAAAGGCATCCCAAGGGGAGCGCAAAAGTGACGCAACTTGGCTGCCACCACTGATATTTCCATGAGAGCATCCCGAACCATAGGCTGATTTTCCTTCCTAGGGTTAAGGTTTGAGTTACGCCTAGGGTAAGGGTCTATTAACCAGAAAGCCCTGAGTTCCAAGAACACAGCAGCTGCGAAGGACTAGCCAAGAAGAGCGCAAAAGTACCACAACATGCCTGCCTCCACAGCTTTTTCCTTGGGGACATGCCTAATTCCTGGCTGATTTGCCTTTCTCGTCTTAGGGTTGGGGTTCGGCCTAGGGCTAGGATTTTTAAAAGCAGGAAGCCCTGAGTTCCAGGCACACTGGAGCTGTGAAAGGCATCCAAAAGGGAGTGCAAAAGTGCCACAACATGGCTGCTTTCACGGCTTTTTCCTTGGCAAGACGCCTAACACCAGGCTGATTTCCCTTCCCAGGGTTACTGTTAGGCTTAGGCCTAGGGCTAGGATTTTTAAAACTAGGAAGCCCTTAGCTCCAGGCACACTGCAGCTGTTCAAGGCATCCCAAGGGGAGTACAAAAGTGCAACAACATGGCAGCTTTCACAGCTTTTTCCTTGGCACCATCCCTATACCTAGGCTGATTTATCTGCCTAGGGTTAGGGTTAGGGTTCAGCCTAGGGCTTGGATTTCTTTAACCAGGAAGCCCTGAGTTCCAGGCTTACTTCATCTGCCAAAGGCATCCCAAAGGGAGTGCAGAAGTGCCACAACATGGCTGCTTTCACGGCTTTTCCCTTAGGAAGAACCCTAATACCCGGCTGATTTACCTTCCTAGGGTTACTGTTAGGCTTAGGCCTAGGACTTTTAAAACCAGGAAGCCCTGGGCTCCAGGCACACTGCAGCTGCCAAAGGCATCCCAAGGGGAGCGCAAAAGTGACGCAACTTGGCTGCCACCACTGATATTTCCATGAGACCATCCCGAACCATAGGCTGATTTTCCTTCCTAGGGTTAAGGTTTGAGTTACGCCTAGGGTAAGGGTCTATTAACCAGAAAGCCCTGAGTTCCAAGAACACAGCAGCTGCGAAGGACTAGCCAAGAAGAGCGCAAAAGTACCACAACATGCCTGCCTCCACAGCTTTTTCCTTGGGGACATGCCTAATTCCTGGCTGATTTGCCTTTCTCGTCTTAGGGTTGGGGTTCGGCCTAGGGCTAGGATTTTTAAAAGCAGGAAGCCCTGAGTTCCAGGCACACTGGAGCTGTGAAAGGCATCCAAAAGGGAGTGCAAAAGTGCCACAACATGGCTGCTTTCACGGCTTTTTCCTTGGCAAGACGCCTAACACCAGGCTGATTTCCCTTCCCAGAGTTAATGTTAGGCTTAGGCCTAGGGCTAGGATTTTTAAAACTAGGAAGCCCTTAGCTCCAGGCACACTGCAGCTGTTCAAGGCATCCCAAGGGGAGTACAAAAGTGCAACAACATGGCAGCTTTCACAGCTTTTTCCTTGGCACCATCCCTATACCTAGGCTGATTTATCTGCCTAGGGTTAGGGTTAGGGTTCAGCCTAGGGCTTGGATTTCTTTAACCAGGAAGCCCTGAGTTCCAGGCTTACTTCATCTGCCAAAGGCATCCCAAAGGGAGTGCAGAAGTGCCACAACATGGCTGCTTTCACGGCTTTTCCCTTAGGAAGAACCCTAATACCCGGCTGATTTACCTTCCTAGGGTTACTGTTAGGCTTAGGCCTAGGACTTTTAAAACCAGGAAGCCCTGGGCTCCAGGCACACTGCAGCTGCGAAAGGCATCCCAAGGGGAGCGCAAAAGTGACGCAACTTGGCTGCCACCACTGATATTTCCATGAGAGCATCCCGAACCATAGGCTGATTTTCCTTCCTAGGGTTAAGGTTTGAGTTACGCCTAGGGTAAGGGTCTATTAACCAGAAAGCCCTGAGTTCCAAGAACACAGCAGCTGCGAAGGACTAGCCAAGAAGAGCGCAAAAGTACCACAACATGCCTGCCTCCACAGCTTTTTCCTTGGGGACATGCCTAATTCCTGGCTGATTTGCCTTTCTCGTCTTAGGGTTGGGGTTCGGCCTAGGGCTAGGATTTTTAAAAGCAGGAAGCCCTGAGTTCCAGGCACACTGGAGCTGTGAAAGGCATCCAAAAGGGAGTGCAAAAGTGCCACAACATGGCTGCTTTCACGGCTTTTTCCTTGGCAAGACGCCTAACACCAGGCTGATTTCCCTTCCCAGAGTTAATGTTAGGCTTAGGCCTAGGGCTAGGATTTTTAAAACTAGGAAGCCCTTAGCTCCAGGCACACTGCAGCTGTTCAAGGCATCCCAAGGGGAGTACAAAAGTGCAACAACATGGCAGCTTTCACAGCTTTTTCCTTGGCACCATCCCTATACCTAGGCTGATTTATCTGCCTAGGGTTAGGGTTAGGGTTCAGGCTAGGGCTTGGATTTTTTTTACCAGGAAGCCCTGAGTTCCAGGCTTACTTCATCTGCCAAAGGCATCCCAAAGGGAGTGCAGAAGTGCCACAACATGGCTGCTTTCACGGCTTTTCCCTTAGGAAGAACCCTAATACCCGGCTGATTTACCTTCCTAGGGTTACTGTTAGGCTTAGGCCTAGGACTTTTAAAACCAGGAAGCCCTGGGCTCCAGGCACACTGCAGCTGCGAAAGGCATCCCAAGGGGAGCGCAAAAGTGACGCAACTTGGCTGCCACCACTGATATTTCCATGAGACCATCCCGAACCATAGGCTGATTTTCCTTCCTAGGGTTAAGGTTTGAGTTACGCCTAGGGTAAGGGTCTATTAACCAGAAAGCCCTGAGTTCCAAGAACACAGCAGCTGCGAAGGACTAGCCAAGAAGAGCGCAAAAGTACCACAACATGCCTGCCTCCACAGCTTTTTCCTTGGGGACATGCCTAATTCCTGGCTGATTTGCCTTTCTCGTCTTAGGGTTGGGGTTCGGCCTAGGGCTAGGATTTTTAAAAGCAGGAAGCCCTGAGTTCCAGGCACACTGGAGCTGTGAAAGGCATCCAAAAGGGAGTGCAAAAGTGCCACAACATGGCTGCTTTCACGGCTTTTTCCTTGGCAAGACGCCTAACACCAGGCTGATTTCCCTTCACAGAGTTAATGTTAGGCTTAGGCCTAGGGCTAGGATTTTTAAAACTAGGAAGCCCTTAGCTCCAGGCACACTGCAGCTGTTCAAGGCATCCCAAGGGGAGTACAAAAGTGCAACAACATGGCAGCTTTCACAGCTTTTTCCTTGGCACCATCCCTATACCTAGGCTGATTTATCTGCCTAGGGTTAGGGTTAGGGTTCAGCCTAGGGCTTGGATTTCTTTAACCAGGAAGCCCTGAGTTCCAGGCTTACTTCATCTGCCAAAGGCATCCCAAAGGGAGTGCAGAAGTGCCACAACATGGCTGCTTTCACGGCTTTTCCCTTAGGAAGAACCCTAATACCCGGCTGATTTACCTTCCTAGGGTTACTGTTAGGCTTAGGCCTAGGACTTTTAAAACCAGGAAGCCCTGGGCTCCAGGCACACTGCAGCTGCAAAAGGCATCCCAAGGGGAGCGCAAAAGTGACGCAACTTGGCTGCCACCACTGATATTTCCATGAGACCATCCCGAACCATAGGCTGATTTTCCTTCCTAGGGTTAAGGTTTGAGTTACGCCTAGGGTAAGGGCTCTATTAACCAGAAAGCCCTGAGTTCCAAGAACACAGCAGCTGCGAAGGACTAGCCAAGAAGAGCGCAAAAGTACCACAACATGCCTGCCTCCACAGCTTTTTCCTTGGGGACATGCCTAATTCCTGGCTGATTTGCCTTTCTCGTCTTAGGGTTGGGGTTCGGCCTAGGGCTAGGATTTTTAAAAGCAGGAAGCCCTGAGTTCCAGGCACACTGGAGCTGTGAAAGGCATCCAAAAGGGAGTGCAAAAGTGCCACAACATGGCTGCTTTCACGGCTTTTTCCTTGGCAAGACGCCTAACACCAGGCTGATTTCCCTTCCCAGGGTTACTGTTAGGCTTAGGCCTAGGGCTAGGATTTTTAAAACTAGGAAGCCCTTAGCTCCAGGCACACTGCAGCTGTTCAAGGCATCCCAAGGGGAGTACAAAAGTGCAACAACATGGCAGCTTTCACAGCTTTTTCCTTGGCACCATCCCTATACCTAGGCTGATTTATCTGCCTAGGGTTAGGGTTAGGGTTCAGCCTAGGGCTTGGATTTCTTTAACCAGGAAGCCCTGAGTTCCAGGCTTACTTCATCTGCCAAAGGCATCCCAAAGGGAGTGCAGAAGTGCCACAACATGGCTGCTTTCACGGCTTTTCCCTTAGGAAGAACCCTAATACCCGGCTGATTTACCTTCCTAGGGTTACTGTTAGGCTTAGGCCTAGGACTTTTAAAACCAGGAAGCCCTGGGCTCCAGGCACACTGCAGCTGCAAAAGGCATCCCAAGGGGAGCGCAAAAGTGACGCAACTTGGCTGCCACCACTGATATTTCCATGAGAGCTTCCCGAACCATAGGCTGATTTTCCTTCCTAGGGTTAAGGTTTGAGTTACGCCTAGGGTAAGGGTCTATTAACCAGAAAGCCCTGAGTTCCAAGAACACAGCAGCTGCGAAGGAGTAGCCAAGAAGAGCGCAAAAGTACCACAACATGCCTGCCTCCACAGCTTTTTCCTTGGGGACATGCCTAATTCCTGGCTGAATGGCCTTTTTCGTCTTAGGGTTAGGGTTCGGCCTAGGGCTTGAATTTTTTTAACCAGGAAGCCCTGAGTTCCAGGCTTACTTCATCTGCCAAAGGCATCCCAAAGGGAGTGCAGAAGTGCCACAACATGGCTGCTTTCACGGCTTTTCCCTTAGGAAGAACCCTAATACCCGGCTGATTTACCTTCCTAGGGTTACTGTTAGGCTTAGGCCTAGGACTTTTAAAACCAGGAAGCCCTGGGCTCCAGGCACACTGCAGCTGCGAAAGGCATCCCAAGGGGAGCACAAAAGTGACGCAACTTGGCTGCCACCACTGATATTTCCATGAGACCATCCCGAACCATAGGCTGATTTTCCTTCCTAGGGTTAAGGTTTGAGTTACGCCTAGGGTAAGGGCTCTATTAACCAGAAAGCCCTGAGTTCCAAGAACACAGCAGCTGCGAAGGACTAGCCAAGAAGAGCGCAAAAGTACCACAACATGCCTGCCTCCACAGCTTTTTCCTTGGGGACATGCCTAATTCCTGGCTGATTTGCCTTTCTCGTCTTAGGGTTGGGGTTCGGCCTAGGGCTAGGATTTTTAAAAGCAGGAAGCCCTGAGTTCCAGGCACACTGGAGCTGTGAAAGGCATCCAAAAGGGAGTGCAAAAGTGCCACAACATGGCTGCTTTCACGGCTTTTTCCTTGGCAAGACGCCTAACACCAGGCTGATTTCCCTTCCCAGGGTTACTGTTAGGCTTAGGCCTAGGGCTAGGATTTTTAAAACTAGGAAGCCCTTAGCTCCAGGCACACTGCAGCTGTTCAAGGCATCCCAAGGGGAGTACAAAAGTGCAACAACATGGCAGCTTTCACAGCTTTTTCCTTGGCACCATCCCTATACCTAGGCTGATTTATCTGCCTAGGGTTAGGGTTAGGGTTCAGCCTAGGGCTTGAATTTTTTTAACCAGGAAGCCCTGAGTTCCAGGCTTACTTCATCTGCCAAAGGCATCCCAAAGGGAGTGCAGAAGTGCCACAACATGGCTGCTTTCACGGCTTTTCCCTTAGGAAGAACCCTAATACCCGGCTGATTTACCTTCCTAGGGTTACTGTTAGGCTTAGGCCTAGGACTTTTAAAACCAGGAAGCCCTGGGCTCCAGGCACACTGCAGCTGCAAAAGGCATCCCAAGGGGAGAGCAAAAGTGACGCAACTTGGCTGCCACCACTGATATTTCCATGAGAGCTTCCCGAACCATAGGCTGATTTTCCTTCCTAGGGTTAAGGTTTGAGTTACGCCTAGGGTAAGGGTCTATTAACCAGAAAGCCCTGAGTTCCAAGAACACAGCAGCTGCGAAGGACTAGCCAAGAAGAGCGCAAAAGTACCACAACATTTCTGCCTCCACAGCTTTTTCCTTGGGGACATGCCTAATTCCTGGCTGATTTGCCTTTCTCGTCTTAGGGTTGGGGTTCGGCCTAGGGCTAGGATTTTTAAAAGCAGGAAGCCCTGAGTTCCAGGCACACTGGAGCTGTGAAAGGCATCCAAAAGGGAGTGCAAAAGTGCCACAACATGGCTGCTTTCACGGCTTTTTCCTTGGCAAGACGCCTAACACCAGGCTGATTTCCCTTCCCAGGGTTACTGTTAGGCTTAGGCCTAGGGCTAGGATTTTTAAAACTAGGAAGCCCTTAGCTCCAGGCACACTGCAGCTGTTCAAGGCATCCCAAGGGGAGTACAAAAGTGCAACAACGTGGCAGCTTTCACAGCTTTTTCCTTGGCACCATCCCTATACCTAGGCTGATTTATCTGCCTAGGGTTAGGGTTAGTGTTCAGCCTAGGGCTTGAATATTTTTTACCAGGAAGCCCTGAGTTCCAGGCTTACTTCATCTGCCAAAGGCATCCCAAAGGGAGTGCAGAAGTGCCACAACATGGCTGCTTTCACGGCTTTTCCCTTAGGAAGAACCCTAATACCCGGCTGATTTACCTTCCTAGGGTTACTGTTAGGCTTAGGCCTAGGACTTTTAAAACCAGGAAGCCCTGGGCTCCAGGCACACTGCAGCTGCGAAAGGCATCCCAAGGGGAGCGCAAAAGTGATGCAACTTGGCTGCCACCACTGATATTTCCATGAGACCATCCCGAACCATAGGCTGATTTTCCTTCCTAGGGTTAAGGTTTGAGTTACGCCTAGGGTAAGGGTCTATTAACCAGAAAGCCCTGAGTTCCAAGAACACAGCAGCTGCGAAGGACTAGCCAAGAAGAGCGCAAAAGTACCACAACATGCCTGCCTCCACAGCTTTTTCCTTGGGGACATGCCTAATTCCTGGCTGATTTGCCTTTCTCGTCTTAGGGTTGGGGTTCGGCCTAGGGCTAGGATTTTTAAAAGCAGGAAGCCCTGAGTTCCAGGCACACTGGAGCTGTGAAAGGCATCCAAAAGGGAGTGCAAAAGTGCCACAACATGGCTGCTTTCACGGCTTTTTCCTTGGCAAGAAACCTAACATCAGGCTGACTTACTTTCCCAGGGTTACTGTTAGGCTTAGGCCTAGGGCTAGGATTTTTGAAACTAGGAAGCCCTGGGCTCCAGGCACACTGCAGCTGTTCAAGGCATCCCAAGGGGAGTACAAAAGTGCAACAACATGGCAGCTTTCACAGCTTTTTCCTTGGCACCATCCCTATACCTAGGCTGATTTATCTGCCTAGGGTTAGGGTTAGGGTTCAGCCTAGGGCTTGGATTTCTTTAACCAGGAAGCCCTGAGTTCCAGGCTTACTTCATCTGCCAAAGGCATCCCAAAGGGAGTGCAGAAGTGCCACAACATGGCTGCTTTCACGGCTTTTCCCTTAGGAAGAACCCTAATACCCGGCTGATTTACCTTCCTAGGGTTACTGTTAGGCTTAGGCCTAGGACTTTTAAAACCAGGAAGCCCTGGGCTCCAGGCACACTGCAGCTGCGAAAGGCATCCCAAGGGGAGCGCAAAAGTGATGCAACTTGGCTGCCACCACTGATATTTCCATGAGAGCATCCCGAACCATAGGCTGATTTTCCTTCCTAGGGTTAAGGTTTGAGTTACGCCTAGGGTAAGGGTCTATTAACCAGAAAGCCCTGAGTTCCAAGAACACAGCAGCTGCGAAGGACTAGCCAAGAAGAGCGCAAAAGTACCACAACATGCCTGCCTCCACAGCTTTTTCCTTGGGGACATGCCTAATTCCTGGCTGATTTGCCTTTCTCGTCTTAGGGTTAGGGTTCAGCCTAGGGCTTGAATTTTTTTAACCAGGAAGCCCTGAGTTCCAGGCTTACTTCATCTGCCAAAGGCATCCCAACGGGTGTGCAGAAGTGCCACAACATGGCTGCTTTCACGGCTTTTCCCTTAGGAAGAACCCTAATACCCGGCTGATTTACCTTCCTAGGGTTACTGTTAGGCTTAGGCCTAGGACTTTTAAAACCAGGAAGCCCTGGGCTCCAGGCACACTGCAGCTGCGAAAGGCATCCCAAGGGGAGCGCAAAAGTGACGCAACTTGGCTGCCACCACTGATATTTCCATGAGACCATGCCGAACCATAGGCTGATTTTCCTTCCTAGGGTTAAGGTTTGAGTTACGCCTAGGGTAAGGGTCTATTAACCAGAAAGCCCTGAGTTCCAAGAACACAGCAGCTGCGAAGGACTAGCCAAGAAGAGCGCAAAAGTACCACAACATGCCTGCCTCCACAGCTTTTTCCTTGGGGACATGCCTAATTCCTGGCTGATTTGCCTTTCTCGTCTTAGGGTTGGGGTTCGGCCTAGGGCTAGGATTTTTAAAAGCAGGAAGCCCTGAGTTCCAGGCACACTGGAGCTGTGAAAGGCATCCAAAAGGGAGTGCAAAAGTGCCACAACATGGCTGCTTTCACGGCTTTTTCCTTGGCAAGACGCCTAACACCAGGCTGATTTCCCTTCCCAGGGTTACTGTTAGGCTTAGGCCTAGGGCTAGGATTTTTAAAACTAGGAAGCCCTTAGCTCCAGGCACACTGCAGCTGTTCAAGGCATCCCAAGGGGAGTACAAAAGTGCAACAACATGGCAGCTTTCACAGCTTTTTCCTTGGCACCATCCCTATACCTAGGCTGATTTATCTGCCTAGGGTTAGGGTTAGGGTTCAGCCTAGGGCTTGAATTTTTTTTACCAGGAAGCCCTGAGTTCCAGGCTTACTTCATCTGCCAAAGGCATCCCAAAGGGAGTGCAGAAGTGCCACAACATGGCTGCTTTCACGGCTTTTCCCTTAGGAAGAACCCTAATACCCGGCTGATTTACCTTCCTAGGGTTACTGTTAGGCTTAGGCCTAGGACTTTTAAAACCAGGAAGCCCTGGGCTCCAGGCACACTGCAGCTGCCAAAGGCATCCCAAGGGGAGCGCAAAAGTGACGCAACTTGGCTGCCACCACTGATATTTCCATGAGACCATCCCGAACCATAGGCTGATTTTCCTTCCTAGGGTTAAGGTTTGAGTTACGCCTAGGGAAAGGGTCTATTAACCAGAAAGCCCTGAGTTCCAAGAACACAGCAGCTGCGAAGGACTAGCCAAGAAGAGCGCAAAAGTACCACAACATGCCTGCCTCCACAGCTTTTTCCTTGGGGACATGCCTAATTCCTGGCTGATTTGCCTTTCTCGTCTTAGGGTTGGGGTTCGGCCTAGGGCTAGGATTTTTAAAAGCAGGAAGCCCTGAGTTCCAGGCACACTGGAGCTGTGAAAGGCATCCAAAAGGGAGTGCAAAAGTGCCACAACATGGCTGCTTTCACGGCTTTTTCCTTGGCAAGACGCCTAACACCAGGCTGATTTCCCTTCCCAGGGTTACTGTTAGGCTTAGGCCTAGGGCTAGGATTTTTAAAACTAGGAAGCCCTTAGCTCCAGGCACACTGCAGCTGTTCAAGGCATCCCAAGGGGAGTACAAAAGTGCAACAACATGGCAGCTTTCACAGCTTTTTCCTTGGCACCATCCCTATACCTAGGCTGATTTATCTGCCTAGGGTTAGGGTTAGGGTTCAGCCTAGGGCTTGAATTTTTTTTACCAGGAAGCCCTGAGTTCCAGGCTTACTTCATCTGCCAAAGGCATCCCAAAGGGAGTGCAGAAGTGCCACAACATGGCTGCTTTCACGGCTTTTCCCTTAGGAAGAACCCTAATACCCGGCTGATTTACCTTCCTAGGGTTACTGTTAGGCTTAGGCCTAGGACTTTTAAAACCAGGAAGCCCTGGGCTCCAGGCACACTGCAGCTGCAAAAGGCATCCCAAGGGGAGAGCAAAAGTGACGCAACTTGGCTGCCACCACTGATATTTCCATGAGAGCATCCCGAACCATAGGCTGATTTTCCTTCCTAGGGTTAAGGTTTGAGTTACGCCTAGGGTAAGGGTCTATTAACCAGAAAGCCCTGAGTTCCAAGAACACAGCAGCTGCGAAGGACTAGCCAAGAAGAGCGCAAAAGTACCACAACATGCCTGCCTCCACAGCTTTTTCCTTGGGGACATGCCTAATTCCTGGCTGATTTGCCTTTCTCGTCTTAGGGTTGGGGTTCGGCCTAGGGCTAGGATTTTTAAAAGCAGGAAGCCCTGAGTTCCAGGCACACTGGAGCTGTGAAAGGCATCCAAAAGGGAGTGCAAAAGTGCCACAACATGGCTGCTTTCACGGCTTTTTCCTTGGCAAGACGCCTAACACCAGGCTGATTTCCCTTCCCAGGGTTACTGTTAGGCTTAGGCCTAGGGCTAGGATTTTTAAAACTAGGAAGCCCTTAGCTCCAGGCACACTGCAGCTGTTCAAGGCATCCCAAGGGGAGTACAAAAGTGCAACAACATGGCAGCTTTCACAGCTTTTTCCTTGGCACCATCCCTATACCTAGGCTGATTTATCTGCCTAGGGTTAGGGTTAGGGTTCAGCCTAGGGCTTGAATTTTTTTACCAGGAAGCCCTGAGTTCCAGGCTTACTTCATCTGCCAAAGGCATCCCAAAGGGAGTGCAGAAGTGCCACAACATGGCTGCTTTCACGGCTTTTCCCTTAGGAAGAACCCTAATACCCGGCTGATTTACCTTCCTAGGGTTACTGTTAGGCTTAGGCCTAGGACTTTTAAAACCAGGAAGCCCTGGGCTCCAGGCACACTGCAGCTGCCAAAGGCATCCCAAGGGGAGCGCAAAAGTGACGCAACTTGGCTGCCACCACTGATATTTCCATGAGACCATCCCGAACCATAGGCTGATTTTCCTTCCTAGGGTTAAGGTTTGAGTTACGCCTAGGGTAAGGGTCTATTAACCAGAAAGCCCTGAGTTCCAAGAACACAGCAGCTGCGAAGGACTAGCCAAGAAGAGCGCAAAAGTACCACAAAATTTCTGCCTCCACAGCTTTTTCCTTGGGGACATGCCTAATTCCTGGCTGATTTGCCTTTCTCGTCTTAGGGTTGGGGTTCGGCCTAGGGCTAGGATTTTTAAAATCAGGAAGCCCTGAGTTCCAGGCACACTGGAGCTGTGAAAGGCATCCCAAAGGGAGTGCAAAAGTGCCACAACATGGCTGCTTTCACGGCTTTTTCCTTGGCAAGACGCCTAACACCAGGCTGATTTCCCTTCCCAGGGTTACTGTTAGGCTTAGGCCTAGGGCTAGGATTTTTAAAACTAGGAAGCCCTTAGCTCCAGGCACACTGCAGCTGTTCAAGGCATCCCAAGGGGAGTACAAAAGTGCAACAACATGGCAGCTTTCACAGCTTTTTCCTTGGCACCATCCCTATACCTAGGCTGATTTATCTGCCTAGGGTTAGGGTTAGGGTTCAGCCTAGGGCTTGAATTTTTTTTACCAGGAAGCCCTGAGTTCCAGGCTTACTTCATCTGCCAAAGGCATCCCAAAGGGAGTGCAGAAGTGCCACAACATGGCTGCTTTCACGGCTTTTCCCTTAGGAAGAACCCTAATACCCGGCTGATTTACCTTCCTAGGGTTACTGTTAGGCTTAGGCCTAGGACTTTTAAAACCAGGAAGCCCTGGGCTCCAGGCACACTGCAGCTGCAAAAGGCATCCCAAGGGGAGCGCAAAAGTGACGCAACTTGGCTGCCACCACTGATATTTCCATGAGACCATCCCGAACCATAGGCTGATTTTCCTTCCTAGGGTTAAGGTTTGAGTTACGCCTAGGGTAAGGGCTCTATTAACCAGAAAGCCCTGAGTTCCAAGAACACAGCAGCTGCGAAGGACTAGCCAAGAAGAGCGCAAAAGTACCACAACATGCCTGCCTCCACAGCTTTTTCCTTGGGGACATGCCTAATTCCTGGCTGATTTGCCTTTCTCGTCTTAGGGTTGGGGTTCGGCCTAGGGCTAGGATTTTTAAAAGCAGGAAGCCCTGAGTTCCAGGCACACTGGAGCTGTGAAAGGCATCCAAAAGGGAGTGCAAAAGTGCCACAACATGGCTGCTTTCACGGCTTTTTCCTTGGCAAGACGCCTAACACCAGGCTGATTTCCCTTCCCAGGGTTACTGTTAGGCTTAGGCCTAGGGCTAGGATTTTTAAAACTAGGAAGCCCTTAGCTCCAGGCACACTGCAGCTGTTCAAGGCATCCCAAGGGGAGTACAAAAGTGCAACAACATGGCAGCTTTCACAGCTTTTTCCTTGGCACCATCCCTATACCTAGGCTGATTTATCTGCCTAGGGTTAGGGTTAGGGTTCAGCCTAGGGCTTGAATTTTTTTTACCAGGAAGCCCTGAGTTCCAGGCTTACTTCATCTGCCAAAGGCATCCCAAAGGGAGTGCAGAAGTGCCACAACATGGCTGCTTTCACGGCTTTTCCCTTAGGAAGAACCCTAATACCCGGCTGATTTACCTTCCTAGGGTTACTGTTAGGCTTAGGCCTAGGACTTTTAAAACCAGGAAGCCCTGGGCTCCAGGCACACTGCAGCTGCCAAAGGCATCCCAAGGGGAGCGCAAAAGTGACGCAACTTGGCTGCCACCACTGATATTTCCATGAGACCATCCCGAACCATAGGCTGATTTTCCTTCCTAGGGTTAAGGTTTGAGTTACGCCTAGGGTAAGGGTCTATTAACCAGAAAGCCCTGAGTTCCAAGAACACAGCAGCTGCGAAGGACTAGCCAAGAAGAGCGCAAAAGTACCACAACATGCCTGCCTCCACAGCTTTTTCCTTGGGGACATGCCTAATTCCTGGCTGATTTGCCTTTCTCGTCTTAGGGTTGGGGTTCGGCCTAGGGCTAGGATTTTTAAAAGCAGGAAGCCCTGAGTTCCAGGCACACTGGAGCTGTGAAAGGCATCCAAAAGGGAGTGCAAAAGTGCCA
Organism: Ammospiza nelsoni; assembly: GCF_027579445.1. NCBI lineage: Eukaryota > Metazoa > Chordata > Aves > Passeriformes > Passerellidae > Ammospiza > Ammospiza nelsoni. Next base: position 585,883 of record NW_026683187.1, read on the forward strand.
CAACATGGCTGCTTTCACGGCTTTTTCCTTGGCAAGACGCCTAACACCAGGCTGATTTCCCTTCCCAGAGTTAATGTTAGGCTTAGGCCTAGGGCTAGGATTTTTAAAACTAGGAAGCCCTTAGCTCCAGGCACACTGCAGCTGTTCAAGGCATCCCAAGGGGAGTACAAAAGTGCAACAACATGGCAGCTTTCACAGCTTTTTCCTTGGCACCATCCCTATACCTAGGCTGATTTATCTGCCTAGGGTTAGGGTTAGGGTTCAGCCTAGGGCTTGGATTTCTTTAACCAGGAAGCCCTGAGTTCCAGGCTTACTTCATCTGCCAAAGGCATCCCAAAGGGAGTGCAGAAGTGCCACAACATGGCTGCTTTCACGGCTTTTCCCTTAGGAAGAACCCTAATACCCGGCTGATTTACCTTCCTAGGGTTACTGTTAGGCTTAGGCCTAGGACTTTTAAAACCAGGAAGCCCTGGGCTCCAGGCACACTGCAGCTGCGAAAGGCATCCCAAGGGGAGCGCAAAAGTGACGCAACTTGGCTGCCACCACTGATATTTCCATGAGACCATCCCGAACCATAGGCTGATTTTCCTTCCTAGGGTTAAGGTTTGAGTTACGCCTAGGGTAAGGGTCTATTAACCAGAAAGCCCTGAGTTCCAAGAACACAGCAGCTGCGAAGGACTAGCCAAGAAGAGCGCAAAAGTACCACAACATGCCTGCCTCCACAGCTTTTTCCTTGGGGACATGCCTAATTCCTGGCTGATTTGCCTTTCTCGTCTTAGGGTTGGGGTTCGGCCTAGGGCTAGGATTTTTAAAAGCAGGAAGCCCTGAGTTCCAGGCACACTGGAGCTGTGAAAGGCATCCAAAAGGGAGTGCAAAAGTGCCACAACATGGCTGCTTTCACGGCTTTTTCCTTGGCAAGACGCCTAACACCAGGCTGATTTCCCTTCCCAGAGTTAATGTTAGGCTTAGGCCTAGGGCTAGGATTTTTAAAACTAGGAAGCCCTTAGCTCCAGGCACACTGCAGCTGTTCAAGGCATCCCAAGGGGAGTACAAAAGTGCAACAACATGGCAGCTTTCACAGCTTTTTCCTTGGCACCATCCCTATACCTAGGCTGATTTATCTGCCTAGGGTTAGGGTTAGGGTTCAGGCTAGGGCTTGGATTTTTTTTACCAGGAAGCCCTGAGTTCCAGGCTTACTTCATCTGCCAAAGGCATCCCAAAGGGAGTGCAGAAGTGCCACAACATGGCTGCTTTCACGGCTTTTCCCTTAGGAAGAACCCTAATACCCGGCTGATTTACCTTCCTAGGGTTACTGTTAGGCTTAGGCCTAGGACTTTTAAAACCAGGAAGCCCTGGGCTCCAGGCACACTGCAGCTGCGAAAGGCATCCCAAGGGGAGCGCAAAAGTGACGCAACTTGGCTGCCACCACTGATATTTCCATGAGACCATCCCGAACCATAGGCTGATTTTCCTTCCTAGGGTTAAGGTTTGAGTTACGCCTAGGGTAAGGGTCTATTAACCAGAAAGCCCTGAGTTCCAAGAACACAGCAGCTGCGAAGGACTAGCCAAGAAGAGCGCAAAAGTACCACAACATGCCTGCCTCCACAGCTTTTTCCTTGGGGACATGCCTAATTCCTGGCTGATTTGCCTTTCTCGTCTTAGGGTTGGGGTTCGGCCTAGGGCTAGGATATTTAAAAGCAGGAAGCCCTGAGTTCCAGGCACACTGGAGCTGTGAAAGGCATCCAAAAGGGAGTGCAAAAGTGCCACAACATGGCTGCTTTCACGGCTTTTTCCTTGGCAAGACGCCTAACACCAGGCTGATTTACCTTCCCAGAGTTAATGTTAGGCTTAGGCCTAGGGCTAGGATTTTTAAAACTAGGAAGCCCTTAGCTCCAGGCACACTGCAGCTGTTCAAGGCATCCCAAGGGGAGTACAAAAGTGCAACAACATGGCAGCTTTCACAGCTTTTTCCTTGGCACCATCCCTATACCTAGGCTGATTTATCTGCCTAGGGTTAGGGTTAGGGTTCAGCCTAGGGCTTGGATTTCTTTAACCAGGAAGCCCTGAGTTCCAGGCTTACTTCATCTGCCAAAGGCATCCCAAAGGGAGTGCAGAAGTGCCACAACATGGCTGCTTTCACGGCTTTTCCCTTAGGAAGAACCCTAATACCCGGCTGATTTACCTTCCTAGGGTTACTGTTAGGCTTAGGCCTAGGACTTTTAAAACCAGGAAGCCCTGGGCTCCAGGCACACTGCAGCTGCGAAAGGCATCCCAAGGGGAGCGCAAAAGTGACGCAACTTGGCTGCCACCACTGATATTTCCATGAGACCATCCCGAACCATAGGCTGATTTTCCTTCCTAGGGTTAAGGTTTGAGTTACGCCTAGGGTAAGGGTCTATTAACCAGAAAGCCCTGAGTTCCAAGAACACAGCAGCTGCGAAGGACTAGCCAAGAAGAGCGCAAAAGTACCACAACATGCCTGCCTCCACAGCTTTTTCCTTGGGGACATGCCTAATTCCTGGCTGATTTGCCTTTCTCGTCTTAGGGTTGGGGTTCGGCCTAGGGCTAGGATTTTTAAAAGCAGGAAGCCCTGAGTTCCAGGCACACTGCAGCTGTGAAAGGCATCCAAAAGGGAGTGCAAAAGTGCCACAACATGGCTGCTTTCACGGCTTTTTCCTTGGCAAGACGCCTAATACCCGGCTGATTTACCTTCCCAGGGTTACTGTTAGGCTTAGGCCTAGGGCTAGGATTTTTAAAACTAGGAAGCCCTTAGCTCCAGGCACACTGCAGCTGTTCAAGGCATCCCAAGGGGAGTACAAAAGTGCAACAACATGGCAGCTTTCACAGCTTTTTCCTTGGCACCATCCCTATACCTAGGCTGATTTATCTGCCTAGGGTTAGGGTTAGGGTTCAGCCTAGGGCTTGGATTTCTTTAACCAGGAAGCCCTGAGTTCCAGGCTTACTTCATCTGCCAAAGGCATCCCAAAGGGAGTGCAGAAGTGCCACAACATGGCTGCTTTCACGGCTTTTCCCTTAGGAAGAACCCTAATACCCGGCTGATTTACCTTCCTAGGGTTACTGTTAGGCTTAGGCCTAGGACTTTTAAAACCAGGAAGCCCTGGGCTCCAGGCACACTGCAGCTGCGAAAGGCATCCCAAGGGGAGCACAAAAGTGACGCAACTTGGTTGCCACCACTGATATTTCCATGAGACCATCCCGAACCATAGGCTGATTTTCCTTCCTAGGGTTAAGGTTTGAGTTACGCCTAGGGTAAGGGCTCTATTAACCAGAAAGCCCTGAGTTCCAAGAACACAGCAGCTGCGAAGGACTAGCCAAGAAGAGCGCAAAAGTACCACAACATGCCTGCCTCCACAGCTTTTTCCTTGGGGACATGCCTAATTCCTGGCTGATTTGCCTTTCTCGTCTTAGGGTTGGGGTTCGGCCTAGGGCTAGGATTTTTAAAAGCAGGAAGCCCTGAGTTCCAGGCACACTGGAGCTGTGAAAGGCATCCAAAAGGGAGTGCAAAAGTGCCACAACATGGCTGCTTTCACGGCTTTTTCCTTGGCAAGACGCCTAACACCAGGCTGATTTCCCTTCCCAGGGTTACTGTTAGGCTTAGGCCTAGGGCTAGGATTTTTAAAACTAGGAAGCCCTTAGCTCCAGGCACACTGCAGCTGTTCAAGGCATCCCAAGGGGAGTACAAAAGTGCAACAACATGGCAGCTTTCACAGCTTTTTCCTTGGCACCATCCCTATACCTAGGCTGATTTATCTGCCTAGGGTTAGGGTTAGGGTTCAGCCTAGGGCTTGGATTTCTTTAACCAGGAAGCCCTGAGTTCCAGGCTTACTTCATCTGCCAAAGGCATCCCAAAGGGAGTGCAGAAGTGCCACAACATGGCTGCTTTCACGGCTTTTCCCTTAGGAAGAACCCTAATACCCGGCTGATTTACCTTCCTAGGGTTACTGTTAGGCTTAGGCCTAGGACTTTTAAAACCAGGAAGCCCTGGGCTCCAGGCACACTGCAGCTGCAAAAGGCATCCCAAGGGGAGCGCAAAAGTGACGCAACTTGGCTGCCACCACTGATATTTCCATGAGAGCTTCCCGAACCATAGGCTGATTTTCCTTCCTAGGGTTAAGGTTTGAGTTACGCCTAGGGTAAGGGTCTATTAACCAGAAAGCCCTGAGTTCCAAGAACACAGCAGCTGCGAAGGACTAGCCAAGAAGAGCGCAAAAGTACCACAACATGCCTGCCTCCACAGCTTTTTCCTTGGGGACATGCCTAATTCCTGGCTGAATGGCCTTTTTCGTCTTAGGGTTGGGGTTCGGCCTAGGGCTTGAATTTTTTTAACCAGGAAGCCCTGAGTTCCAGGCTTACTTCATCTGCCAAAGGCATCCCAAAGGGAGTGCAGAAGTGCCACAACATGGCTGCTTTCACGGCTTTTCCCTTAGGAAGAACCCTAATACCCGGCTGATTTACCTTCCTAGGGTTACTGTTAGGCTTAGGCCTAGGACTTTTAAAACCAGGAAGCCCTGGGCTCCAGGCACACTGCAGCTGCGAAAGGCATCCCAAGGGGAGCGCAAAAGTGACGCAACTTGGCTGCCACCACTGATATTTCCATGAGACCATCCCGAACCATAGGCTGATTTTCCTTCCTAGGGTTAAGGTTTGAGTTACGCCTAGGGTAAGGGTCTATTAACCAGAAAGCCCTGAGTTCCAAGAACACAGCAGCTGCGAAGGACTAGCCAAGAAGAGCGCAAAAGTACCACAACATGCCTGCCTCCACAGCTTTTTCCTTGGGGACATGCCTAATTCCTGGCTGATTTGCCTTTCTCGTCTTAGGGTTGGGGTTCGGCCTAGGGCTAGGATATTTAAAAGCAGGAAGCCCTGAGTTCCAGGCACACTGGAGCTGTGAAAGGCATCCAAAAGGGAGTGCAAAAGTGCCACAACATGGCTGCTTTCACGGCTTTTTCCTTGGCAAGACGCCTAACACCAGGCTGATTTACCTTCCCAGAGTTAATGTTAGGCTTAGGCCTAGGGCTAGGATTTTTAAAACTAGGAAGCCCTTAGCTCCAGGCACACTGCAGCTGTTCAAGGCATCCCAAGGGGAGTACAAAAGTGCAACAACATGGCAGCTTTCACAGCTTTTTCCTTGGCACCATCCCTATACCTAGGCTGATTTATCTGCCTAGGGTTAGGGTTAGGGTTCAGCCTAGGGCTTGGATTTCTTTAACCAGGAAGCCCTGAGTTCCAGGCTTACTTCATCTGCCAAAGGCATCCCAAAGGGAGTGCAGAAGTGCCACAACATGGCTGCTTTCACGGCTTTTCCCTTAGGAAGAACCCTAATACCCGGCTGATTTACCTTCCTAGGGTTACTGTTAGGCTTAGGCCTAGGACTTTTAAAACCAGGAAGCCCTGGGCTCCAGGCACACTGCAGCTGCGAAAGGCATCCCAAGGGGAGCGCAAAAGTGACGCAACTTGGCTGCCACCACTGATATTTCCATGAGACCATCCCGAACCATAGGCTGATTTTCCTTCCTAGGGTTAAGGTTTGAGTTACGCCTAGGGTAAGGGTCTATTAACCAGAAAGCCCTGAGTTCCAAGAACACAGCAGCTGCGAAGGACTAGCCAAGAAGAGCGCAAAAGTACCACAACATGCCTGCCTCCACAGCTTTTTCCTTGGGGACATGCCTAATTCCTGGCTGATTTGCCTTTCTCGTCTTAGGGTTGGGGTTCGGCCTAGGGCTAGGATTTTTAAAAGCAGGAAGCCCTGAGTTCCAGGCACACTGCAGCTGTGAAAGGCATCCAAAAGGGAGTGCAAAAGTGCCACAACATGGCTGCTTTCACGGCTTTTTCCTTGGCAAGACGCCTAATACCCGGCTGATTTACCTTCCCAGGGTTACTGTTAGGCTTAGGCCTAGGGCTAGGATTTTTAAAACTAGGAAGCCCTTAGCTCCAGGCACACTGCAGCTGTTCAAGGCATCCCAAGGGGAGTACAAAAGTGCAACAACATGGCAGCTTTCACAGCTTTTTCCTTGGCACCATCCCTATACCTAGGCTGATTTATCTGCCTAGGGTTAGGGTTAGGGTTCAGCCTAGGGCTTGGATTTCTTTAACCAGGAAGCCCTGAGTTCCAGGCTTACTTCATCTGCCAAAGGCATCCCAAAGGGAGTGCAGAAGTGCCACAACATGGCTGCTTTCACGGCTTTTCCCTTAGGAAGAACCCTAATACCCGGCTGATTTACCTTCCTAGGGTTACTGTTAGGCTTAGGCCTAGGACTTTTAAAACCAGGAAGCCCTGGGCTCCAGGCACACTGCAGCTGCGAAAGGCATCCCAAGGGGAGCACAAAAGTGACGCAACTTGGTTGCCACCACTGATATTTCCATGAGACCATCCCGAACCATAGGCTGATTTTCCTTCCTAGGGTTAAGGTTTGAGTTACGCCTAGGGTAAGGGTCTATTAACCAGAAAGCCCTGAGTTCCAAGAACACAGCAGCTGCGAAGGACTAGCCAAGAAGAGCGCAAAAGTACCACAACATGCCTGCCTCCACAGCTTTTTCCTTGGGGACATGCCTAATTCCTGGCTGATTTGCCTTTCTCGTCTTAGGGTTGGGGTTCGGCCTAGGGCTAGGATTTTTAAAAGCAGGAAGCCCTGAGTTCCAGGCACACTGGAGCTGTGAAAGGCATCCAAAAGGGAGTGCAAAAGTGCCACAACATGGCTGCTTTCACGGCTTTTTCCTTGGCAAGACGCCTAACACCAGGCTGATTTCCCTTCCCAGGGTTACTGTTAGGCTTAGGCCTAGGGCTAGGATTTTTAAAACTAGGAAGCCCTTAGCTCCAGGCACACTGCAGCTGTTCAAGGCATCCCAAGGGGAGTACAAAAGTGCAACAACATGGCAGCTTTCACAGCTTTTTCCTTGGCACCATCCCTATACCTAGGCTGATTTATCTGCCTAGGGTTAGGGTTAGGGTTCAGCCTAGGGCTTGGATTTCTTTAACCAGGAAGCCCTGAGTTCCAGGCTTACTTCATCTGCCAAAGGCATCCCAAAGGGAGTGCAGAAGTGCCACAACATGGCTGCTTTCACGGCTTTTCCCTTAGGAAGAACCCTAATACCCGGCTGATTTACCTTCCTAGGGTTACTGTTAGGCTTAGGCCTAGGACTTTTAAAACCAGGAAGCCCTGGGCTCCAGGCACACTGCAGCTGCAAAAGGCATCCCAAGGGGAGCGCAAAAGTGACGCAACTTGGCTGCCACCACTGATATTTCCATGAGAGCTTCCCGAACCATAGGCTGATTTTCCTTCCTAGGGTTAAGGTTTGAGTTACGCCTAGGGTAAGGGTCTATTAACCAGAAAGCCCTGAGTTCCAAGAACACAGCAGCTGCGAAGGACTAGCCAAGAAGAGCGCAAAAGTACCACAACATGCCTGCCTCCACAGCTTTTTCCTTGGGGACATGCCTAATTCCTGGCTGAATGGCCTTTTTCGTCTTAGGGTTAGGGTTCGGCCTAGGGCTTGAATTTTTTTAACCAGGAAGCCCTGAGTTCCAGGCTTACTTCATCTGCCAAAGGCATCCCAAAGGGAGTGCAGAAGTGCCACAACATGGCTGCTTTCACGGCTTTTCCCTTAGGAAGAACCCTAATACCCGGCTGATTTACCTTCCTAGGGTTACTGTTAGGCTTAGGCCTAGGACTTTTAAAACCAGGAAGCCCTGGGCTCCAGGCACACTGCAGCTGCGAAAGGCATCCCAAGGGGAGCACAAAAGTGACGCAACTTGGCTGCCACCACTGATATTTCCATGAGACCATCCCGAACCATAGGCTGATTTTCCTTCCTAGGGTTAAGGTTTGAGTTACGCCTAGGGTAAGGGCTCTATTAACCAGAAAGCCCTGAGTTCCAAGAACACAGCAGCTGCGAAGGACTAGCCAAGAAGAGCGCAAAAGTACCACAACATGCCTGCCTCCACAGCTTTTTCCTTGGGGACATGCCTAATTCCTGGCTGATTTGCCTTTCTCGTCTTAGGGTTGGGGTTCGGCCTAGGGCTAGGATTTTTAAAAGCAGGAAGCCCTGAGTTCCAGGCACACTGGAGCTGTGAAAGGCATCCAAAAGGGAGTGCAAAAGTGCCACAACATGGCTGCTTTCACGGCTTTTTCCTTGGCAAGACGCCTAACACCAGGCTGATTTCCCTTCCCAGGGTTACTGTTAGGCTTAGGCCTAGGGCTAGGATTTTTAAAACTAGGAAGCCCTTAGCTCCAGGCACACTGCAGCTGTTCAAGGCATCCCAAGGGGAGTACAAAAGTGCAACAACATGGCAGCTTTCACAGCTTTTTCCTTGGCACCATCCCTATACCTAGGCTGATTTATCTGCCTAGGGTTAGGGTTAGGGTTCAGCCTAGGGCTTGGATTTCTTTAACCAGGAAGCCCTGAGTTCCAGGCTTACTTCATCTGCCAAAGGCATCCCAAAGGGAGTGCAGAAGTGCCACAACATGGCTGCTTTCACGGCTTTTCCCTTAGGAATAACCCTAATACCCGGCTGATTTACCTTCCTAGGGTTACTGTTAGGCTTAGGCCTAGGACTTTTAAAACCAGGAAGCCCTGGGCTCCAGGCACACTGCAGCTGCAAAAGGCATCCCAAGGGGAGAGCAAAAGTGACGCAACTTGGCTGCCACCACTGATATTTCCATGAGAGCTTCCCGAACCATAGGCTGATTTTCCTTCCTAGGGTTAAGGTTTGAGTTACGCCTAGGGTAAGGGTCTATTAACCAGAAAGCCCTGAGTTCCAAGAACACAGCAGCTGCGAAGGACTAGCCAAGAAGAGCGCAAAAGTACCACAACATTTCTGCCTCCACAGCTTTTTCCTTGGGGACATGCCTAATTCCTGGCTGATTTGCCTTTCTCGTCTTAGGGTTGGGGTTCGGCCTAGGGCTAGGATTTTTAAAAGCAGGAAGCCCTGAGTTCCAGGCACACTGGAGCTGTGAAAGGCATCCAAAAGGGAGTGCAAAAGTGCCACAACATGGCTGCTTTCACGGCTTTTTCCTTGGCAAGACGCCTAACACCAGGCTGATTTCCCTTCCCAGGGTTACTGTTAGGCTTAGGCCTAGGGCTAGGATTTTTAAAACTAGGAAGCCCTTAGCTCCAGGCACACTGCAGCTGTTCAAGGCATCCCAAGGGGAGTACAAAAGTGCAACAACATGGCAGCTTTCACAGCTTTTTCCTTGGCACCATCCCTATACCTAGGCTGATTTATCTGCCTAGGGTTAGGGTTAGTGTTCAGCCTAGGGCTTGAATATTTTTTACCAGGAAGCCAAGAGTTCCAGGCTTACTTCATCTGCCAAAGGCATCCCAAAGGGAGTGCAGAAGTGCCACAACATGGCTGCTTTCACGGCTTTTCCCTTAGGAAGAACCCTAATACCCGGCTGATTTACCTTCCTAGGGTTACTGTTAGGCTTAGGCCTAGGACTTTTAAAACCAGGAAGCCCTGGGCTCCAGGCACACTGCAGCTGCGAAAGGCATCCCAAGGGGAGCGCAAAAGTGATGCAACTTGGCTGCCACCACTGATATTTCCATGAGAGCATCCCGAACCATAGGCTGATTTTCCTTCCTAGGGTTAAGGTTTGAGTTACGCCTAGGGTAAGGGTCTATTAACCAGAAAGCCCTGAGTTCCAAGAACACAGCAGCTGCGAAGGACTAGCCAAGAAGAGCGCAAAAGTACCACAACATGCCTGCCTCCACAGCTTTTTCCTTGGGGACATGCCTAATTCCTGGCTGATTTGCCTTTCTCGTCTTAGGGTTGGGGTTCGGCCTAGGGCTAGGATTTTTAAAAGCAGGAAGCCCTGAGTTCCAGGCACACTGGAGCTGTGAAAGGCATCCAAAAGGGAGTGCAAAAGTGCCACAACATGGCTGCTTTCACGGCTTTTTCCTTGGCAAGAAACCTAACATCAGGCTGACTTACTTTCCCAGGGTTACTGTTAGGCTTAGGCCTAGGGCTAGGATTTTTGAAACTAGGAAGCCCTGGGCTCCAGGCACACTGCAGCTGTTCAAGGCATCCCAAGGGGAGTACAAAAGTGCAACAACATGGCAGCTTTCACAGCTTTTTCCTTGGCACCATCCCTATACCTAGGCTGATTTATCTGCCTAGGGTTAGGGTTAGGGTTCAGCCTAGGGCTTGGATTTCTTTAACCAGGAAGCCCTGAGTTCCAGGCTTACTTCATCTGCCAAAGGCATCCCAAAGGGAGTGCAGAAGTGCCACAACATGGCTGCTTTCACGGCTTTTCCCTTAGGAAGAACCCTAATACCCGGCTGATTTACCTTCCTAGGGTTACTGTTAGGCTTAGGCCTAGGACTTTTAAAACCAGGAAGCCCTGGGCTCCAGGCACACTGCAGCTGCAAAAGGCATCCCAAGGGGAGCGCAAAAGTGACGTAACTTGGCTGCCACCACTGATATTTCCATGAGACCATGCCGAACCATAGGCTGATTTTCCTTCCTAGGGTTAAGGTTTGAGTTACGCCTAGGGTAAGGGTCTATTAACCAGAAAGCCCTGAGTTCCAAGAACACAGCAGCTGCGAAGGACTAGCCAAGAAGAGCGCAAAAGTACCACAACATGCCTGCCTCCACAGCTTTTTCCTTGGGGACATGCCTAATTCCTGGCTGATTTGCCTTTCTCGTCTTAGGGTTGGGGTTCGGCCTAGGGCTAGGATTTTTAAAAGCAGGAAGCCCTGAGTTCCAGGCACACTGGAGCTGTGAAAGGCATCCAAAAGGGAGTGCAAAAGTGCCACAACATGGCTGCTTTCACGGCTTTTTCCTTGGCAAGACGCCTAACACCAGGCTGATTTCCCTTCCCAGGGTTACTGTTAGGCTTAGGCCTAGGGCTAGGATTTTTAAAACTAGGAAGCCCTTAGCTCCAGGCACACTGCAGCTGTTCAAGGCATCCCAAGGGGAGTACAAAAGTGCAACAACATGGCAGCTTTCACAGCTTTTTCCTTGGCACCATCCCTATACCTAGGCTGATTTATCTGCCTAGGGTTAGGGTTAGGGTTCAGCCTAGGGCTTGAATTTTTTTTACCAGGAAGCCCTGAGTTCCAGGCTTACTTCATCTGCCAAAGGCATCCCAAAGGGAGTGCAGAAGTGCCACAACATGGCTGCTTTCACGGCTTTTCCCTTAGGAAGAACCCTAATACCCGGCTGATTTACCTTCCTAGGGTTACTGTTAGGCTTAGGCCTAGGACTTTTAAAACCAGGAAGCCCTGGGCTCCAGGCACACTGCAGCTGCGAAAGGCATCCCAAGGGGAGCGCAAAAGTGACGCAACTTGGCTGCCACCACTGATATTTCCATGAGACCATCCCGAACCATAGGCTGATTTTCCTTCCTAGGGTTAAGGTTTGAGTTACGCCTAGGGTAAGGGTCTATTAACCAGAAAGCCCTGAGTTCCAAGAACACAGCAGCTGCGAAGGACTAGCCAAGAAGAGCGCAAAAGTACCACAACATGCCTGCCTCCACAGCTTTTTCCTTGGGGACATGCCTAATTCCTGGCTGATTTGCCTTTCTCGTCTTAGGGTTGGGGTTCGGCCTAGGGCTAGGATTTTTAAAAGCAGGAAGCCCTGAGTTCCAGGCACACTGCAGCTGTTCAAGGCATCCCAAGGGGAGTACAAAAGTGCAACAACATGGCAGCTTTCACAGCTTTTTCCTTGGCACCATCCCTATACCTAGGCTGATTTATCTGCCTAGGGTTAGGGTTAGGGTTCAGCCTAGGGCTTGGATTTCTTTAACCAGGAAGCCCTGAGTTCCAGGCTTACTTCATCTGCCAAAGGCATCCCAAAGGGAGTGCAGAAGTGCCACAACATGGCTGCTTTCACGGCTTTTCCCTTAGGAAGAACCCTAATACCCGGCTGATTTACCTTCCTAGGGTTACTGTTAGGCTTAGGCCTAGGACTTTTAAAACCAGGAAGCCCTGGGCTCCAGGCACACTGCAGCTGCAAAAGGCATCCCAAGGGGAGCGCAAAAGTGACGCAACTTGGCTGCCACCACTGATATTTCCATGAGACCATCCCGAACCATAGGCTGATTTTCCTTCCTAGGGTTAAGGTTTGAGTTACGCCTAGGGTAAGGGTCTATTAACCAGAAAGCCCTGAGTTCCAAGAACACAGCAGCTGCGAAGGACTAGCCAAGAAGAGCGCAAAAGTACCACAACATGCCTGCCTCCACAGCTTTTTCCTTGGGGACATGCCTAATTCCTGGCTGATTTGCCTTTCTCGTCTTAGGGTTGGGGTTCGGCCTAGGGCTAGGATTTTTAAAAGCAGGAAGCCCTGAGTTCCAGGCACACTGGAGCTGTGAAAGGCATCCAAAAGGGAGTGCAAAAGTGCCACAACATGGCTGCTTTCACGGCTTTTTCCTTGGCAAGACGCCTAACACCAGGCTGATTTCCCTTCCCAGAGTTAATGTTAGGCTTAGGCCTAGGGCTAGGATTTTTAAAACTAGGAAGCCCTTAGCTCCAGGCACACTGCAGCTGTTCAAGGCATCCCAAGGGGAGTACAAAAGTGCAACAACATGGCAGCTTTCACAGCTTTTTCCTTGGCACCATCCCTATACCTAGGCTGATTTATCTGCCTAGGGTTAGGGTTAGGGTTCAGCCTAGGGCTTGGATTTCTTTAACCAGGAAGCCCTGAGTTCCAGGCTTACTTCATCTGCCAAAGGCATCCCAAAGGGAGTGCAGAAGTGCCACAACATGGCTGCTTTCACGGCTTTTCCCTTAGGAAGAACCCTAATACCCGGCTGATTTACCTTCCTAGGGTTACTGTTAGGCTTAGGCCTAGGACTTTTAAAACCAGGAAGCCCTGGGCTCCAGGCACACTGCAGCTGCAAAAGGCATCCCAAGGGGAGCGCAAAAGTGACGCAACTTGGCTGCCACCACTGATATTTCCATGAGACCATCCCGAACCATAGGCTGATTTTCCTTCCTAGGGTTAAGGTTTGAGTTACGCCTAGGGTAAGGGCTCTATTAACCAGAAAGCCCTGAGTTCCAAGAACACAGCAGCTGCGAAGGACTAGCCAAGAAGAGCGCAAAAGTACCACAACATGCCTGCCTCCACAGCTTTTTCCTTGGGGACATGCCTAATTCCTGGCTGATTTGCCTTTCTCGTCTTAGGGTTGGGGTTCGGCCTAGGGCTAGGATTTTTAAAAGCAGGAAGCCCTGAGTTCCAGGCACACTGGAGCTGTGAAAGGCATCCAAAAGGGAGTGTAAAAGTGCCACAACATGGCTGCTTTCACGGCTTTTTCCTTGGCAAGACGCCTAACACCAGGCTGATTTCCCTTCCCAGGGTTACTGTTAGGCTTAGGCCTAGGGCGAGGATTTTTAAAACTAGGAAGCCCTTAGCTCCAGGCACACTGCAGCTGTTCAAGGCATCCCAAGGGGAGTACAAAAGTGCAACAACATGGCAGCTTTCACAGCTTTTTCCTTGGCACCATCCCTATACCTAGGCTGATTTATCTGCCTAGGGTTAGGGTTAGGGTTCAGCCTAGGGCTTGAATTTTTTTTACCAGGAAGCCCTGAGTTCCAGGCTTACTTCATCTGCCAAAGGCATCCCAAAGGGAGTGCAGAAGTGCCACAACATGGCTGCTTTCACGGCTTTTCCCTTAGGAAGAACCCTAATACCCGGCTGATTTACCTTCCTAGGGTTACTGTTAGGCTTAGGCCTAGGACTTTTAAAACCAGGAAGCCCTGGGCTCCAGGCACACTGCAGCTGTGAAAGGCATCCCAAGGGGAGCGCAAAAGTGACGCAACTTGGCTGCCACCACTGATATTTCCATGAGAGCATCCCGAACCATAGGCTGATTTTCCTTCCTAGGGTTAAGGTTTTAGTTACGCCTAGGGTAAGGGTTCTATTAACCAGAAAGCCCTGAGTTCCAAGAACACAGCAGCTGCGAAGGACTAGCCAAGAAGAGCGCAAAAGTACCACAACATGCCTGCCTCCACAGCTTTTTCCTTGGGGACATGCCTAATTCCTGGCTGATTTGCCTTTCTCGTCTTAGGGTTGGGGTTCGGCCTAGGGCTAGGATTTTTAAAAGCAGGAAGCCCTGAGTTCCAGGCACACTGGAGCTGTGAAAGGCATCCAAAAGGGAGTGCAGAAGTGCCACAACATGGCTGCTTTCACGGCTTTTCCCTTAGGAAGAACCCTAATACCCGGCTGATTTACCTTCCTAGGGTTACTGTTAGGCTTAGGCCTAGGACTTTTAAAACCAGGAAGCCCTGGGCTCCAGGCACACTGCAGCTGCGAAAGGCATCCCAAGGGGAGCACAAAAGTGACGCAACTTGGCTACCACCACTGATATTTCCATGAGACCATCCCGAACCATAGGCTGATTTTCCTTCCTAGGGTTAAGGTTTGAGTTACGCCTAGGGTAAGGGCTCTATTAACCAGAAAGCCCTGAGTTCCAAGAACACAGCAGCTGCGAAGGACTAGCCAAGAAGAGCGCAAAAGTACCACAACATGCCTGCCTCCACAGCTTTTTCCTTGGGGACATGCCTAATTCCTGGCTGATTTGCCTTTCTCGTCTTAGGGTTGCGGTTCGGCCTAGGGCTAGGATTTTTAAAATCAGGAAGCCCTGAGTTCCAGGCACACTGGAGCTGTGAAAGGCATCCAAAAGGGAGTGCAAAAGTGCCACAACATGGCTGCTTTCACGGCTTTTTCCTTGGCAAGACGCCTAACACCAGGCTGATTTCCCTTCCCAGGGTTACTGTTAGGCTTAGGACTAGGGCTAGGATTTTTAAAACTAGGAAGCCCTTAGCTCCAGGCACACTGCAGCTGTTCAAGGCATCCCAAGGGGAGTACAAAAGTGCAACAACATGGCAGCTTTCACAGCTTTTTCCTTGGCACCATCCCTATACCTAGGCTGATTTATCTGCCTAGGGTTAGGGTTAGGGTTCAGCCTAGGGCTTGGATTTCTTTAACCAGGAAGCCCTGAGTTCCAGGCTTACTTCATCTGCCAAAGGCATCCCAAAGGGAGTGCAGAAATGCCACAACATGGCTGCTTTCACGGCTTTTCCCTTAGGAAGAACCCTAATACCCGGCTGATTTACCTTCCTAGGGTTACTGTTAGGCTTAGGCCTAGGACTTTTAAAACCAGGAAGCCCTGGGCTCCAGGCACACTGCAGCTGCAAAAGGCATCCCAAGGGGAGCGCAAAAGTGACGCAACTTGGCTGCCACCACTGATATTTCCATGAGACCATCCCGAACCATAGGCTGATTTTCCTTCCTAGGGTTAAGGTTTGAGTTACGCCTAGGGTAAGGGCTCTATTAACCAGAAAGCCCTGAGTTCCAAGAACACAGCAGCTGCGAAGGACTAGCCAAGAAGAGCGCAAAAGTACCACAACATGCCTGCCTCCACAGCTTTTTCCTTGGGGACATGCCTAATTCCTGGCTGATTTGCCTTTCTCGTCTTAGGGTTGGGGTTCGGCCTAGGGCTAGGATTTTTAAAAGCAGGAAGCCCTGAGTTCCAGGCACACTGGAGCTGTGAAAGGCATCCAAAAGGGAGTGCAAAAGTGCCACAACATGGCTGCTTTCACGGCTTTTTCCTTGGCAAGACGCCTAACACCAGGCTGATTTCCCTTCCCAGGGTTACTGTTAGGCTTAGGCCTAGGGCTAGGATTTTTAAAACTAGGAAGCCCTTAGCTCCAGGCACACTGCAGCTGTTCAAGGCATCCCAAGGGGAGTACAAAAGTGCAACAACATGGCAGCTTTCACAGCTTTTTCCTTGGCACCATCCCTATACCTAGGCTGATTTATCTGCCTAGGGTTAGGGTTAGGGTTCAGCCTAGGGCTTGGATTTCTTTAACCAGGAAGCCCTGAGTTCCAGGCTTACTTCATCTGCCAAAGGCATCCCAAAGGGAGTGCAGAAGTGCCACAACATGGCTGCTTTCACGGCTTTTCCCTTAGGAAGAACCCTAATACCCGGCTGATTTACCTTCCTAGGGTTACTGTTAGGCTTAGGCCTAGGACTTTTAAAACCAGGAAGCCCTGGGCTCCAGGCACACTGCAGCTGCAAAAGGCATCCCAAGGGGAGCGCAAAAGTGACGCAACTTGGCTGCCACCACTGATATTTCCATGAGACCATCCCGAACCATAGGCTGATTTTCCTTCCTAGGGTTAAGGTTTGAGTTACGCCTAGGGTAAGGGTTCTATTAACCAGAAAGCCCTGAGTTCCAAGAACACAGCAGCTGCGAAGGACTAGCCAAGAAGAGCGCAAAAGTACCACAACATGCCTGCCTCCACAGCTTTTTCCTTGGGGACATGCCTAATTCCTGGCTGATTTGCCTTTCTCGTCTTAGGGTTGGGGTTCGGCCTAGGGCTAGGATTTTTAAAAGCAGGAAGCCCTGAGTTCCAGGCACACTGGAGCTGTGAAAGGCATCCAAAAGGGAGTGCAAAAGTGCCACAACATGGCTGCTTTCACGGCTTTTTCCTTGGCAAGACGCCTAACACCAGGCTGATTTCCCTTCCCAGGGTTACTGTTAGGCTTAGGCCTAGGGCTAGGATTTTTAAAACTAGGAAGCCCTTAGCTCCAGGCACACTGCAGCTGTTCAAGGCATCCCAAGGGGAGTACAAAAGTGCAACAACATGGCAGCTTTCACAGCTTTTTCCTTGGCACCATCCCTATACCTAGGCTGATTTATCTGCCTAGGGTTAGGGTTAGGGTTCAGCCTAGGGCTTGGATTTCTTTAACCAGGAAGCCCTGAGTTCCAGGCTTACTTCATCTGCCAAAGGCATCCCAAAGGGAGTGCAGAAGTGCCACAACATGGCTGCTTTCACGGCTTTTCCCTTAGGAAGAACCCTAATACCCGGCTGATTTACCTTCCTAGGGTTACTGTTAGGCTTAGGCCTAGGACTTTTAAAACCAGGAAGCCCTGGGCTCCAGGCACACTGCAGCTGCAAAAGGCATCCCAAGGGGAGCGCAAAAGTGACGCAACTTGGCTGCCACCACTGATATTTCCATGAGAGCATCCCGAACCATAGGCTGATTTTCCTTCCTAGGGTTAAGGTTTGAGTTACGCCTAGGGTAAGGGTCTATTAACCAGAAAGCCCTGAGTTCCAAGAAAACAGCAGCTGCGAAGGACTAGCCAAGAAGAGCGCAAAAGTACCACAACATGCCTGCCTCCACAGCTTTTTCCTTGGGGACATGCCTAATTCCTGGCTGAATGGCCTTTTTCGTCTTAGGGTTAGGGTTCGGCCTAGGGCTTGAATTTTTTTAACCAGGAAGCCCTGAGTTCCAGGCTTACTTCATCTGCCAAAGGCATCCCAAAGGGAGTGCAGAAGTGCCACAACATGGCTGCTTTCACGGCTTTTCCCTTAGGAAGAACCCTAATACCCGGCTGATTTACCTTCCTAGGGTTACTGTTAGGCTTAGGCCTAGGACTTTTAAAACCAGGAAGCCCTGGGCTCCAGGCACACTGCAGCTGCAAAAGGCATCCCAAGGGGAGCGCAAAAGTGACGCAACTTGGCTGCCACCACTGATATTTCCATGAGACCATCCCGAACCATAGGCTGATTTTCCTTCCTAGGGTTAAGGTTTGAGTTACGCCTAGGGTAAGGGTTCTATTAACCAGAAAGCCCTGAGTTCCAAGAACACAGCAGCTGCGAAGGACTAGCCAAGAAGAGCGCAAAAGTACCACAACATGCCTGCCTCCACAGCTTTTTCCTTGGGGACATGCCTAATTCCTGGCTGATTTGCCTTTCTCGTCTTAGGGTTGGGGTTCGGCCTAGGGCTAGGATTTTTAAAAGCAGGAAGCCCTGAGTTCCAGGCACACTGGAGCTGTGAAAGGCATCCAAAAGGGAGTGCAAAAGTGCCACAACATGGCTGCTTTCACGGCTTTTTCCTTGGCAAGACGCCTAACACCAGGCTGATTTCCCTTCCCAGGGTTACTGTTAGGCTTAGGCCTAGGGCTAGGATTTTTAAAACTAGGAAGCCCTTAGCTCCAGGCACACTGCAGCTGTTCAAGGCATCCCAAGGGGAGTACAAAAGTGCAACAACATGGCAGCTTTCACAGCTTTTTCCTTGGCACCATCCCTATACCTAGGCTGATTTATCTGCCTAGGGTTAGGGTTAGGGTTCAGCCTAGGGCTTGGATTTCTTTAACCAGGAAGCCCTGAGTTCCAGGCTTACTTCATCTGCCAAAGGCATCCCAAAGGGAGTGCAGAAGTGCCACAACATGGCTGCTTTCACGGCTTTTCCCTTAGGAAGAACCCTAATACCCGGCTGATTTACCTTCCTAGGGTTACTGTTAGGCTTAGGCCTAGGACTTTTAAAACCAGGAAGCCCTGGGCTCCAGGCACACTGCAGCTGCAAAAGGCATCCCAAGGGGAGCGCAAAAGTGACGCAACTTGGCTGCCACCACTGATATTTCCATGAGAGCATCCCGAACCATAGGCTGATTTTCCTTCCTAGGGTTAAGGTTTGAGTTACGCCTAGGGTAAGGGTCTATTAACCAGAAAGCCCTGAGTTCCAAGAACACAGCAGCTGCGAAGGACTAGCCAAGAAGAGCGCAAAAGTACCACAACATGCCTGCCTCCACAGCTTTTTCCTTGGGGACATGCCTAATTCCTGGCTGAATGGCCTTTTTCGTCTTAGGGTTAGGGTTCGGCCTAGGGCTTGAATTTTTTTAACCAGGAAGCCCTGAGTTCCAGGCTTACTTCATCTGCCAAAGGCATCCCAAAGGGAGTGCAGAAGTGCCACAACATGGCTGCTTTCACGGCTTTTCCCTTAGGAAGAACCCTAATACCCGGCTGATTTACCTTCCTAGGGTTACTGTTAGGCTTAGGCCTAGGACTTTTAAAACCAGGAAGACCTGGGCTCCAGGCACACTGCAGCTGCAAAAGGCATCCCAAGGGGAGCGCAAAAGTGACGCAACTTGGCTGCCACCACTGATATTTCCATGAGACCATCCCGAACCATAGGCTGATTTTCCTTCCTAGGGTTAAGGTTTGAGTTACGCCTAGGGTAAGGGTTCTATTAACCAGAAAGCCCTGAGTTCCAAGAACACAGCAGCTGCGAAGGACTAGCCAAGAAGAGCGCAAAAGTACCACAACATGCCTGCCTCCACAGCTTTTTCCTTGGGGACATGCGTAATTCCTGGCTGATTTGCCTTTCTCGTCTTAGGGTTGGGGTTCGGCCTAGGGCTAGGATTTTTAAAAGCAGGAAGCCCTGAGTTCCAGGCACACTGGAGCTGTGAAAGGCATCCAAAAGGGAGTGCAAAAGTGCCACAACATGGCTGCTTTCACGGCTTTTTCCTTGGCAAGAAGCCTAACATCAGGCTGATTTACTTTCCCAGGGTTACTGTTAGGCTTAGGCCTAGGGCTAGGATTTTTGAAACTAGGAAGCCCTTAGCTCCAGGCACACTGCAGCTGTTCAAGGCATCCCAAGGGGAGTACAAAAGTGCAACAACATGGCAGCTTTCACAGCTTTTTCCTTGGCACCATCCCTATACCTAGGCTGATTTATCTGCCTAGGGTTAGGGTTAGAGTTCAGCCTAGGGCTTGGATTTCTTTAACCAGGAAGCCCTGAGTTCCAGGCTTACTTCATCTGCCAAAGGCATCCCAAAGGGAGTGCAGAAGTGCCACAACATGGCTGCTTTCACGGCTTTTCCCTTAGGAAGAACCCTAATACCCGGCTGATTTACCTTCCTAGGGTTACTGTTAGGCTTAGGCCTAGGACTTTTAAAACCAGGAAGCCCTGGGCTCCAGGCACACTGCAGCTGCAAAAGGCATCCCAAGGGGAGCGCAAAAGTGACGCAACTTGGCTGCCACCACTGATATTTCCATGAGACCATCCCGAACCATAGGCTGATTTTCCTTCCTAGGGTTAAGGTTTGAGTTACGCCTAGGGTAAGGGTCTATTAACCAGAAAGCCCTGAGTTCCAAGAACACAGCAGCTGCGAAGGACTAGCCAAGAAGAGCGCAAAAGTACCACAACATGCCTGCCTCCACAGCTTTTTCCTTGGGGACATGCCTAATTCCTGGCTGATTTGCCTTTCTCGTCTTAGGGTTGGGGTTCGGCCTAGGGCTAGGATTTTTAAAATCAGGAAGCCCTGAGTTCCAGGCACACTGGAGCTGTGAAAGGCATCCAAAAGGGAGTGCAAAAGTGCCACAACATGGCTGCTTTCACGGCTTTTTCCTTGGCAAGACGCCTAACACCAGGCTGATTTCCCTTCCCAGGGTTACTGTTAGGCTTAGGCCTAGGGCTAGGATTTTTAAAACTAGGAAGCCCTTAGCTCCAGGCACACTGCAGCTGTTCAAGGCATCCCAAGGGGAGTACAAAAGTGCAACAACATGGCAGCTTTCACAGCTTTTTCCTTGGCACCATCCCTATACCTAGGCTGATTTATCTGCTAGGGTTAGGGTTAGGGTTCAGCCTAGGGCTTGAATTTTTTTTACCAGGAAGCCCTGAGTTCCAGGCTTACTTCATCTGCCAAAGGCATCCCAAAGGGAGTGCAGAAGTGCCACAACATGGCTGCTTTCACGGCTTTTCCCTTAGGAAGAACCCTAATACCCGGCTGATTTACCTTCCTAGGGTTACTGTTAGGCTTAGGCCTAGGACTTTTAAAACCAGGAAGCCCTGGGCTCCAGGCACACTGCAGCTGCGAAAGGCATCCCAAGGGGAGCGCAAAAGTGACGCAACTTGGCTGCCACCACTGATATTTCCATGAGACCATCCCGAACCATAGGCTGATTTTCCTTCCTAGGGTTAAGGTTTGAGTTACGCCTAGGGTAAGGGTCTATTAACCAGAAAGCCCTGAGTTCCAAGAACACAGCAGCTGCGAAGGACTAGCCAAGAAGAGCGCAAAAGTACCACAACATGCCTGCCTCCACAGCTTTTTCCTTGGGGACATGCCTAATTCCTGGCTGATTTGCCTTTCTCGTCTTAGGGTTGGGGTTCGGCCTAGGGCTAGGATTTTTAAAAGCAGGAAGCCCTGAGTTCCAGGCACACTGGAGCTGTGAAAGGCATCCAAAAGGGAGTGCAAAAGTGCCACAACATGGCTGCTTTCACGGCTTTTTCCTTGGCAAGACGCCTAACACCAGGCTGATTTACCTTCCCAGGGTTACTGTTAGGCTTAGGCCTAGGGCTAGGATTTTTAAAACTAGGAAGCTATTAGCTCCAGGCACACTGCAGCTGTTCAAGGCATCCCAAGGGGAGTACAAAAGTGCAACAACATGGCAGCTTTCACAGCTTTTTCCTTGGCACCATCCCTATACCTAGGCTGATTTATCTGCCTAGGGTTAGGGTTAGGGTTCAGCCTAGGGCTTGAATTTTTTTTACCAGGAAGCCCTGAGTTCCAGGCTTACTTCATCTGCCAAAGGCATCCCAAAGGGAGTGCAGAATTGCCACAACATGGCTGCTTTCACGGCTTTTCCCTTAGGAAGAACCCTAATACGCGGCTGATTTACCTTCCTAGGGTTACTGTTAGGCTTAGGCCTAGGACTTTTAAAACCAGGAAGCCCTGGGCTCCAGGCACACTGCAGCTGCAAAAGGCATCCCAAGGGGAGCGCAAAAGTGACGCAACTTGGCTGCCACCACTGATATTTCCATGAGACCATCCGGAACCATAGGCTGATTTTCCTTCCTAGGGTTAAGGTTTGAGTTACGCCTAGGGAAAGGGTCTATTAACCAGAAAGCCCTGAGTTCCAAGAACACAGCAGCTGCGAAGGACTAGCCAAGAAGAGCGCAAAAGTACCACAACATGCCTGCCTCCACAGCTTTTTCCTTGGGGACATGCCTAATTCCTGGCTGATTTGCCTTTCTCGTCTTATGGTTGGGGTTCGGCCTAGGGCTAGGATTTTTAAAAGCAGGAAGCCCTGAGTTCCAGGCACACTGGAGCTGTGAAAGGCATCCAAAAGGGAGTGCAAAAGTGCCACAACATGGCTGCTTTCACGGCTTTTCCCTTAGGAAGAACCCTAATACCCGGCTGATTTACCTTCCTAGGGTTACTGTTAGGTTTAGGCCTAGGACTTTTAAAACCAGGAAGCCCTGGGCTCCAGGCACACTGCAGCTGCAAAAGGCATCCCAAGGGGAGCGCAAAAGTGACGCAACTTGGCTGCCACCACTGATATTTCCATGAGACCATCCCGAACCATAGGCTGATTTTCCTTCCTAGGGTTAAGGTTTGAGTTACGCCTAGGGTAAGGGTCTATTAACCAGAAAGCCCTGAGTTCCAAGAACACAGCAGCTGCGAAGGACTAGCCAAGAAGAGCGCAAAAGTACCACAACATGCCTGCCTCCACAGCTTTTTCCTTGGGGACATGCCTAATTCCTGGCTGATTTGCCTTTCTCGTCTTAGGGTTGGGGTTCGGCCTAGGGCTAGGATTTTTAAAAGCAGGAAGCCCTGAGTTCCAGGCACACTGGAGCTGTGAAAGGCATCCAAAAGGGAGTGCAAAAGTGCCACAACATGGCTGCTTTCACGGCTTTTTCCTTGGCAAGAAACCTAACATCAGGCTGATTTACTTTCCCAGGGTTACTGTTAGGCTTAGGCCTAGGGCTAGGATTTTTAAAACTAGGAAGCCCTGGGCTCCAGGCACACTGCAGCTGTTCAAGGCATCCCAAGGGGAATACAAAAGTGCAACAACATGGCAGCTTTCACAGCTTTTTCCTTGGCACCATCCCTATACCTAGGCTGATTTATCTGCCTAGGGTTAGGGTTAGGGTTCAGCCTAGGGCTTGAATTTTTTTTACCAGGAAGCCCTGAGTTCCAGGCTTACTTCATCTGCCAAAGGCATCCCAAAGGGAGTGCAGAAGTGCCACAACATGGCTGCTTTCACGGCTTTTCCCTTAGGAAGAACCCTAATACCCGGCTGATTTACCTTCCTAGGGTTACTGTTAGGCTTAGGCCTAGGACTTTTAAAACCAGGAAGCCCTGGGCTCCAGGCACACTGCAGCTGCGAAAGGCATCCCAAGGGGAGCGCAAAAGTGACGCAACTTGGCTGCCACCACTGATATTTCCATGAGACCATCCCGAACCATAGGCTGATTTTCCTTCCTAGGGTTAAGGTTTGAGTTACGCCTAGGGTAAGGGTCTATTAACCAGAAAGCCCTGAGTTCCAAGAACACAGCAGCTGCGAAGGACTAGCCAAGAAGAGCGCAAAAGTACCACAACATGCCTGCCTCCACAGCTTTTTCCTTGGGGACATGCCTAATTCCTGGCTGATTTGCCTTTCTCGTCTTAGGGTTGGGGTTCGGCCTAGGGCTAGGATTTTTAAAATCAGGAAGCCCTGAGTTCCAGGCACACTGGAGCTGTGAAAGGCATCCAAAAGGGAGTGCAAAAGTGCCACAACATGGCTGCTTTCACGGCTTTTTCCTTGGCAAGACGCCTAACACCAGGCTGATTTCCCTTCCCAGGGTTACTGTTAGGCTTAGGCCTAGGGCTAGGATTTTTAAAACTAGGAAGCCCTTAGCTCCAGGCACACTGCAGCTGTTCAAGGCATCCCAAGGGGAGTACAAAAGTGCAACAACATGGCAGCTTTCACAGCTTTTTCCTTGGCACCATCCCTATACCTAGGCTGATTTATCTGCTAGGGTTAGGGTTAGGGTTCAGCCTAGGGCTTGAATTTTTTTTACCAGGAAGCCCTGAGTTCCAGGCTTACTTCATCTGCCAAAGGCATCCCAAAGGGAGTGCAGAAGTGCCACAACATGGCTGCTTTCACGGCTTTTCCCTTAGGAAGAACCCTAATACCCGGCTGATTTACCTTCCTAGGGTTACTGTTAGGCTTAGGCCTAGGACTTTTAAAACCAGGAAGCCCTGGGCTCCAGGCACACTGCAGCTGCGAAAGGCATCCCAAGGGGAGCGCAAAAGTGACGCAACTTGGCTGCCACCACTGATATTTCCATGAGACCATCCCGAACCATAGGCTGATTTTCCTTCCTAGGGTTAAGGTTTGAGTTACGCCTAGGGTAAGGGTCTATTAACCAGAAAGCCCTGAGTTCCAAGAACACAGCAGCTGCGAAGGACTAGCCAAGAAGAGCGCAAAAGTACCACAACATGCCTGCCTCCACAGCTTTTTCCTTGGGGACATGCCTAATTCCTGGCTGATTTGCCTTTCTCGTCTTAGGGTTGGGGTTCGGCCTAGGGCTAGGATTTTTAAAAGCAGGAAGCCCTGAGTTCCAGGCACACTGGAGCTGTGAAAGGCATCCAAAAGGGAGTGCAAAAGTGCCACAACATGGCTGCTTTCACGGCTTTTTCCTTGGCAAGACGCCTAACACCAGGCTGATTTACCTTCCCAGGGTTACTGTTAGGCTTAGGCCTAGGGCTAGGATTTTTAAAACTAGGAAGCTATTAGCTCCAGGCACACTGCAGCTGTTCAAGGCATCCCAAGGGGAGTACAAAAGTGCAACAACATGGCAGCTTTCACAGCTTTTTCCTTGGCACCATCCCTATACCTAGGCTGATTTATCTGCCTAGGGTTAGGGTTAGGGTTCAGCCTAGGGCTTGAATTTTTTTTACCAGGAAGCCCTGAGTTCCAGGCTTACTTCATCTGCCAAAGGCATCCCAAAGGGAGTGCAGAATTGCCACAACATGGCTGCTTTCACGGCTTTTCCCTTAGGAAGAACCCTAATACGCGGCTGATTTACCTTCCTAGGGTTACTGTTAGGCTTAGGCCTAGGACTTTTAAAACCAGGAAGCCCTGGGCTCCAGGCACACTGCAGCTGCAAAAGGCATCCCAAGGGGAGCGCAAAAGTGACGCAACTTGGCTGCCACCACTGATATTTCCATGAGACCATCCGGAACCATAGGCTGATTTTCCTTCCTAGGGTTAAGGTTTGAGTTACGCCTAGGGAAAGGGTCTATTAACCAGAAAGCCCTGAGTTCCAAGAACACAGCAGCTGCGAAGGACTAGCCAAGAAGAGCGCAAAAGTACCACAACATGCCTGCCTCCACAGCTTTTTCCTTGGGGACATGCCTAATTCCTGGCTGATTTGCCTTTCTCGTCTTATGGTTGGGGTTCGGCCTAGGGCTAGGATTTTTAAAAGCAGGAAGCCCTGAGTTCCAGGCACACTGGAGCTGTGAAAGGCATCCAAAAGGGAGTGCAAAAGTGCCACAACATGGCTGCTTTCACGGCTTTTCCCTTAGGAAGAACCCTAATACCCGGCTGATTTACCTTCCTAGGGTTACTGTTAGGTTTAGGCCTAGGACTTTTAAAACCAGGAAGCCCTGGGCTCCAGGCACACTGCAGCTGCAAAAGGCATCCCAAGGGGAGCGCAAAAGTGACGCAACTTGGCTGCCACCACTGATATTTCCATGAGAGCATCCCGAACCATAGGCTGATTTTCCTTCCTAGGTTTAAGGTTTGAGTTACGCCTAGGGTAAGGGTCTATTAACCAGAAAGCCCTGAGTTCCAAGAACACAGCAGCTGCGAAGGACTAGCCAAGAAGAGCGCAAAAGTACCACAACATGCCTGCCTCCACAGCTTTTTCCTTGGGGACATGCCTAATTCCTGGCTGATTTGCCTTTCTCGTCTTAGGGTTGGGGTTCGGCCTAGGGCTAGGATTTTTAAAAGCAGGAAGCCCTGAGTTCCAGGCACACTGGAGCTGTGAAAGGCATCCAAAAGGGAGTGCAAAAGTGCCACAACATGGCTGCTTTCACGGCTTTTTCCTTGGCAAGAAACCTAACATCAGGCTGATTTACTTTCCCAGGGTTACTGTTAGGCTTAGGCCTAGGGCTAGGATTTTTAAAACTAGGAAGCCCTGGGCTCCAGGCACACTGCAGCTGTTCAAGGCATCCCAAGGGGAATACAAAAGTGCAACAACATGGCAGCTTTCACAGCTTTTTCCTTGGCACCATCCCTATACCTAGGCTGATTTATCTGCCTAGGGTTAGGGTTAGGGTTCAGCCTAGGGCTTGAATTTTTTTTACCAGGAAGCCCTGAGTTCCAGGCTTACTTCATCTGCCAAAGGCATCCCAAAGGGAGTGCAGAAGTGCCACAACATGGCTGCTTTCACGGCTTTTCCCCTAGGAAGAACCCTAATACCCGGCTGATTTACCTTCCTAGGGTTACTGTTAGGCTTAGGCCTAGGACTTTTAAAACCAGGAAGCCCTGGGCTCCAGGCACACTGCAGCTGCGAAAGGCATCCCAAGGGGAGCGCAAAAGTGACGCAACTTGGCTGCCACCACTGATATTTCCATGAGACCATCCCGAACAATAGGCTGATTTTCCTTCCTAGGGTTAAGGTTTGAGTTACGCCTAGGGTAAGGGTCTATTAACCAGAAAGCCCTGAGTTCCAAGAACACAGCAGCTGCGAAGGACTAGCCAAGAAGAGCGCAAAAGTACCACAACATGCCTGCCTCCACAGCTTTTTCCTTGGGGGCATGCCTAATTCCTGGCTGATTTGCCTTTCTCGTCTTAGGGTTGGGGTTCGGCCTAGGGCTAGGATTTTTAAAAGCAGGAAGCCCTGAGTTCCAGGCACACTGGAGCTGTGAAAGGCATCCAAAAGGGAGTGCAAAAGTGCCACAACATGGCTGCTTTCACGGCTTTTCCCTTAGGAAGAACCCTAATACCCGGCTGATTTACCTTCCTAGGGTAACTGTTAGGCTTAGGCCTAGGGCTAGGATTTTTAAAACTAGGAAGCCCTTAGCTCCAGGCACACTGCAGCTGTTCAAGGCATCCCAAGGGGAGTACAAAAGTGCAACAACATGGCAGCTTTCACAGCTTTTTCCTTGGCACCATCCCTATACCTAGGCTGATTTATCTGCCTAGGGTTAGGGTTAGGCTTCAGCCTAGGGCTTGAATTTTTTTTACCAGGAAGCCCTGAGTTCCAGGCTTACTTCATCTGCCAAAGGCATCCCAAAGGGAGTGCAGAAGTGCCACAACATGGCTGCTTTCACGGCTTTTCCCTTAGGAAGAACCCTAATACCCGGCTGATTTACCTTCCTAGGGTTACTGTTAGGCTTAGGCCTAGGACTTTTAAAACCAGGAAGCCCTGGGCTCCAGGCACACTGCAGCTGCGAAAGGCATCCCAAGGGGAGCGCAAAAGTGACGCAACTTGGCTGCCACCACTGATATTTCCATGAGACCATCCCGAACCATAGGCTGATTTTCCTTCCTAGGGTTAAGGTTTGAGTTACGCCTAGGGTAAGGGTCTATTAACCAGAAAGCCCTGAGTTCCAAGAACACAGCAGCTGCGAAGGACTAGCCAAGAAGAGCGCAAAAGTACCACAACATGCCTGCCTCCACAGCTTTTTCCTTGGGGACATGCCTAATTCCTGGCTGATTTGCCTTTCTCGTCTTAGGGTTGGGGTTCGGCCTAGGGCTAGGATTTTTAAAAGCAGGAAGCCCTGAGTTCCAGGCACACTGCAGCTGTGAAAGGCATCCAAAAGGGAGTGCAAAAGTGCCACAACATGGCTGCTTTCACGGCTTTTCCCTTAGGAAGAACCCTAATACCCGGCTGATTTACCTTCCTAGGGTAACTGTTAGGCTTAGGCCTAGGGCTAGGATTTTTAAAACTAGGAAGCCCTTAGCTCCAGGCACACTGCAGCTGTTCAAGGCATCCCAAGGGGAGTACAAAAGTGCAACAACATGGCAGCTTTCACAGCTTTTTCCTTGGCACCAT
Organism: Ammospiza nelsoni; assembly: GCF_027579445.1. NCBI lineage: Eukaryota > Metazoa > Chordata > Aves > Passeriformes > Passerellidae > Ammospiza > Ammospiza nelsoni. Next base: position 613,458 of record NW_026683187.1, read on the forward strand.
CCCTATACCTAGGCTGATTTATCTGCCTAGGGTTAGGGTTAGGCTTCAGCCTAGGGCTTGAATTTTTTTTACCAGGAAGCCCTGAGTTCCAGGCTTACTTCATCTGCCAAAGGCATCCCAAAGGGAGTGCAGAAGTGCCACAACATGGCTGCTTTCACGGCTTTTCCCTTAGGAAGAACCCTAATACCCGGCTGATTTACCTTCCTAGGGTTACTGTTAGGCTTAGGCCTAGGACTTTTAAAACCAGGAAGCCCTGGGCTCCAGGCACACTGCAGCTGCGAAAGGCATCCCAAGGGGAGCGCAAAAGTGACGCAACTTGGCTGCCACCGCTGATATTTCCAAGAGAGCATCCCGAACCATAGGCTGATTTTCCTTCCTAGGGTTAAGGTTTGAGTTACGCCTAGGGTAAGGGTCTATTAACCAGAAAGCCCTGAGTTCCAAGAACACAGCAGCTGCGAAGGACTAGCCAAGAAGAGCGCAAAAGTACCACAACATGCCTGCCTCCACAGCTTTTTCCTTGGGGACATGCCTAATTCCTGGCTGATTTGCCTTTCTCGTCTTAGGGTTGGGGTTCGGCCTAGGGCTAGGATTTTTAAAAGCAGGAAGCCCTGAGTTCCAGGCACACTGGAGCTGTGAAAGGCATCCAAAAGGGAGTGCAAAAGTGCCACAACATGGCTGCTTTCACGGCTTTTTCCTTGGCAAGACGCCTAACACCAGGCTGATTTCCCTTCCCAGGGTTACTGTTAGGCTTAGGCCTAGGGCTAGGATTTTTAAAACTAGGAAGCCCTTAGCTCCAGGCACACTGCAGCTGTTCAAGGCATCCCAAGGGGAGTACAAAAGTGCAACAACATGGCAGCTTTCACAGCTTTTTCCTTGGCACCATCCCTATACCTAGGCTGATTTATCTGCTAGGGTTAGGGTTAGGGTTCAGCCTAGGGCTTGGATTTCTTTAACCAGGAAGCCCTGAGTTCCAGGCTTACTTCATCTGCCAAAGGCATCCCAAAGGGAGTGCAGAAGTGCCACAACATGGCTGCTTTCACGGCTTTTCCCTTAGGAAGAACCCTAATACCCGGCTGATTTACCTTCCTAGGGTTACTGTTAGGCTTAGGCCTAGGACTTTTAAAACCAGGAAGGCCTGGGCTCCAGGCATACTGCAGCTGCGAAAGGCATCCCAAGGGGATCGCAAAAGTGACGCAACTTGGCTGCCACCACTGATATTTCCATGAGACCATCCCGAACCATAGGCTGATTTTCCTTCTTAGGGTTAAGGTTTGAGTTACGCCTAGGGTAAGGGCTCTATTAACCATAAAGCCCTGAGTTCCAAGAACACAGCAGCTGCGAAGGACTACCCAAGAAGAGCGCAAAAGTACCACAACATGCCTGCCTCCACAGCTTTTTCCTTGGGGACATGCCTAATTCCTGGCTGATTTGCCTTTCTCGTCTTAGGGTTGGGGTTCGGCCTAGGGCTAGGATTTTTAAAAGCAGGAAGCCCTGAGTTCCAGGCACACTGGAGCTGTGCAAGGCATCCAAAAGGGAGTGCAAAAGTGCCACAACATGGCTGCTTTCACGGCTTTTCCCTTAGGAAGAACCCTAATACCCGGCTGATTTACCTTCCTAGGGTTACTGTTAGGCTTAGGCCTAGGACTTTTAAAACCAGGAAGCCCTGGGCTCCAGGCACACTGCAGCTGCAAAAGGCATCCCAAGGGGAGCGCAAAAGTGACGCAACTTGGCTGCCACCACTGATATTTCCATGAGACCATCCCGAACCATAGGCTGATTTTCCTTCCTAGGGTTAAGGTATGAGTTACGCCTAGGGTAAGGGCTCTATTAACCAGAAAGCCCTGAGTTCCAAGAACACAGCAGCTGCGAAGGACTAGCCAAGAAGAGCGCAAAAGTACCACAACATGCCTGCCTCCACAGCTTTTTCCTTGGGGACATGCCTAATTCCTGGCTGATTTGCCTTTCTCGTCTTAGGGTTGGGGTTCGGCTTAGGGCTAGGATTTTTAAAAGCAGGAAGCCCTGAGTTCCAGGCACACTGCAGCTGTGAAAGGCATCCAAAAGGGAGTGCAAAAGTGCCACAACATGGCTGCTTTCACGGCTTTTTCCTTGGCAAGACGCCTAACACCAGGCTGATTTCCCTTCCCAGGGTTAATGTTAGGCTTAGGCCTAGGGCTAGGATTTTTAAAACTAGGAAGCCCTTAGCTCCAGGCACACTGCAGCTGTTCAAGGCATCCCAAGGGGAGTACAAAAGTGCAACAACATGGCAGCTTTCACAGCTTTTTCCTTGGCACCATCCCTATACCTAGGCTGATTTATCTGCCTAGGGTTAGGGTTAGGGTTCAGCCTAGGGCTTGAATTTTTTTTACCAGGAAGCCCTGAGTTCCAGGCTTACTTCATCTGCCAAAGGCATCCCAAAGGGAGTGCAGAAGTGCCACAACATGGCTGCTTTCACGGCTTTTCCCTTAGGAAGAACCCTAATACCCGGCTGATTTACCTTCCTAGGGTTACTGTTAGGCTTAGGCCTAGGACTTTTAAAACCAGGAAGCCCTGGGCTCCAGGCACACTGCAGCTGCGAAAGGCATCCCAAGGGGAGCGCAAAAGTGACGCAACTTGGCTGCCACTACTGATATTTCCATGAGACCATCCCGAACCATAGGCTGATTTTCCTTCCTAGGGTTAAGGTTTGAGTTACGCCTAGGGTAAGGGTCTATTAACCAGAAAGCCCTGAGTTCCAAGAACACAGCAGCTGCGAAGGACTAGCCAAGAAGAGCGCAAAAGTACCACAACATGCCTGCCTCCACAGCTTTTTCCTTGGGGACATGCCTAATTCCTGGCTGATTTGCCTTTCTCGTCTTAGGGTTGGGGTTCGGCCTAGGGCTAGGATTTTTAAAAGCAGGAAGCCCTGAGTTCCAGGCACACTGGAGCTGTGAAAGGCATCCAAAAGGGAGTGCAAAAGTGCCACAACATGGCTGCTTTCACGGCTTTTCCCTTAGGAAGAACCCTAATACCCGGCTGATTTACCTTCCCAGGGTTACTGTTAGGCTTAGGCCTAGGGCTAGGATTTTTAAAACTAGGAAGCCCTTAGCTCCAGGCACACTGCAGCTGTTCAAGGCATCCCAAGGGGAGTACAAAAGTGCAACAACATGGCAGCTTTCACAGCTTTTTCCTTGGCACCATCCCTATACCTAGGCTGATTTATCTGCTAGGGTTAGGGTTAGGGTTCAGCCTAGGGCTTGAATTTTTTTTACCAGGAAGCCCTGAGTTCCAGGCTTACTTCATCTGCCAAAGGCATCCCAAAGGGAGTGCAAAAGTGCCACAACATGGCTGCTTTCACGGCTTTTCCCTTAGGAAGAACCCTAATACCCGGCTGATTTACCTTCCTAGGGTTACTGTTAGGCTTAGGCCTAGGACTTTTAAAACCAGGAAGCCCTGGGCTCCAGGCACACTGCAGCTGCGAAAGGCATCCCAAGGGGAGCGCAAAAGTGACGCAACTTGGCTGCCACCACTGATATTTCCATGAGACCATCCGGAACCATAGGCTGATTTTCCTTCCTAGGGTTAAGGTTTGAGTTACGCCTAGGGAAAGGGTCTATTAACCAGAAAGCCCTGAGTTCCAAGAACACAGCAGCTGCGAAGGACTAGCCAAGAAGAGCGCAAAAGTACCACAACATGCCTGCCTCCACAGCTTTTTCCTTGGGGACATGCCTAATTCCTGGCTGATTTGCCTTTCTCGTCTTAGGGTTGGGGTTCGGCCTAGGGCTAGGATTTTTAAAAGCAGGAAGCCCTGAGTTCCAGGCACACTGGAGCTGTGAAAGGCATCCAAAAGGGAGTGCAAAAGTGCCACAACATGGCTGCTTTCACGGCTTTTCCCTTAGGAAGAACCCTAATAGCCGGCTGATTTACCTTCCTAGGGTTACTGTTAGGCTTAGGCCTAGGACTTTTAAAACCAGGAAGCCCTGGGCTCCAGGCACACTGCAGCTGCAAAAGGCATCCCAAGGGGAGCGCAAAAGTGACGCAACTTGGCTGCCACCACTGATATTTCCATGAGACCATCCCGAACCATAGGCTGATTTTCCTTCCTAGGGTTAAGGTTTGAGTTACGCCTAGGGTAAGGGCTCTATTAACCAGAAAGCCCTGAGTTCCAAGAACACAGCAGCTGCGAAGGACTAGCCAAGAAGAGCGCAAAAGTAGCACAACATGCCTGCCTCCACAGCTTTTTCCTTGGGGACATGCCTAATTCCTGGCTGATTTGCCTTTCTCGTCTTAGGGTTGGGGTTCGGCTTAGGGCTAGGATTTTTAAAAGCAGGAAGCCCTGAGTTCCAGGCACACTGCAGCTGTGAAAGGCATCCAAAAGGGAGTGCAAAAGTGCCACAACATGGCTGCTTTCACGGCTTTTTCCTTGGCAAGACGCCTAACACCAGGCTGATTTCCCTTCCCAGGGTTACTGTTAGGCTTAGGCCTAGGGCTAGGATTTTTAAAACTAGGAAGCCCTTAGCTCCAGGCACACTGCAGCTGTTCAAGGCATCCCAAGGGGAGTACAAAAGTGCAACAACATGGCAGCTTTCACAGATTTTTCCTTGGCACCATCCCTATACCTAGGCTGATTTATCTGCCTAGGGTTAGGGTTAGAGTGCAGCCTAGGGCTTGGATTTCTTTAACCAGGAAGCCCTGAGTTCCAGGCTTACTTCATCTGCCAAAGGCATCCCAAAGGGAGTGCAGAAGTGCCACAACATGGCTGCTTTCACGGCTTTTCCCTTAGGTAGAACCCTAATACCCGGGTGATTTACCTTCCTAGGGTTACTGTTAGGCTTAGGCCTAGGACTTTTAAAACCAGGAAGCCCTGGGCTCCAGGCACACTGCAGCTGCAAAAGGCATCCCAAGGGGAGCGCAAAAGTGACGCAACTTGGCTGCCACTACTGATATTTCCATGAGACCATCCCGAACCATAGGCTGATTTTCCTTCCTAGGGTTAAGGTTTGAGTTACGCCTAGGGTAAGGGCTCTATTAACCAGAAAGCCCTGAGTTCCAAGAACACAGCAGCTGCGAAGGACTAGCCAAGAAGAGCGCAAAAGTACCACAACATGCCTGCCTCCACAGCTTTTTCCTTGGGGACATGCCTAATTCCTGGCTGATTTGCCTTTCTCGTCTTAGGGTTGGGGTTCGGCCTAGGGCTAGGATTTTTAAAAGCAGGAAGCCCTGAGTTCCAGGCACACTGGAGCTGTGAAAGGCATCCAAAAGGGAGTGCAAAAGTGCCACAACATGGCTGCTTTCACGGCTTTTCCCTTAGGAAGAACCCTAATACCCGGCTGATTTACCTTCCTAGGGTTACTGTTAGGCTTAGGCCTAGGACTTTTAAAACCAGGAAGCCCTGGGCTCCAGGCACACTGCAGCTGCAAAAGGCATCCCAAGGGGAGCGCAAAAGTGACGCAACTTGGCTGCCACCACTGATATTTCCATGAGAGCATCCCGAACCATAGGCTGATTTTCCTTCCTAGGGTTAAGGTTTGAGTTACGCCTAGGGTAAGGGTCTATTAACCAGAAAGCCCTGAGTTCCAAGAACACAGCAGCTGCGAAGGACTAGCCAAGAAGAGCGCAAAAGTACCACAACATGCCTGCCTCCACAGCTTTTTCCTTGGGGACATGCCTAATTCCTGGCTGATTTGCCTTTCTCGTCTTAGGGTTGGGGTTCGGCTTAGGGCTAGGATTTTTAAAAGCAGGAAGCCCTGAGTTCCAGGCACACTGCAGCTGTGAAAGGCATCCAAAAGGGAGTGCAAAAGTGCCACAACATGGCTGCTTTCACGGCTTTTTCCTTGGCAAGACGCCTAACACCAGGCTGATTTCCCTTCCCAGGGTTAATGTTAGGCTTAGGCCTAGGGCTAGGATTTTTAAAACTAGGAAGCCCTTAGCTCCAGGCACACTGCAGCTGTTCAAGGCATCCCAAGGGGAGTACAAAAGTGCAACAACATGGCAGCTTTCACAGATTTTTCCTTGGCACCATCCCTATACCTAGGCTGATTTATCTGCCTAGGGTTAGGGTTAGAGTGCAGCCTAGGGCTTGGATTTCTTTAACCAGGAAGCCCTGAGTTCCAGGCTTACTTCATCTGCCAAAGGCATCCCAAAGGGAGTGCAGAAGTGCCACAACATGGCTGCTTTCACGGCTTTTCCCTTAGGTAGAACCCTAATACCCGGGTGATTTACCTTCCTAGGGTTACTGTTAGGCTTAGGCCTAGGACTTTTAAAACCAGGAAGCCCTGGGCTCCAGGCACACTGCAGCTGCAAAAGGCATCCCAAGGGGAGCGCAAAAGTGACGCAACTTGGCTGCCACTACTGATATTTCCATGAGACCATCCCGAACCATAGGCTGATTTTCCTTCCTAGGGTTAAGGTTTGAGTTACGCCTAGGGTAAGGGCTCTATTAACCAGAAAGCCCTGAGTTCCAAGAACACAGCAGCTGCGAAGGACTAGCCAAGAAGAGCGCAAAAGTACCACAACATGCCTGCCTCCACAGCTTTTTCCTTGGGGACATGCCTAATTCCTGGCTGATTTGCCTTTCTCGTCTTAGGGTTGGGGTTCGGCCTAGGGCTAGGATTTTTAAAAGCAGGAAGCCCTGAGTTCCAGGCACACTGCAGCTGTGAAAGGCATCCAAAAGGGAGTGCAAAAGTGCCACAACATGGCTGCTTTCACGGCTTTTTCCTTGGCAAGAAGCCTAACATCAGGCTGATTTACTTTCCCAGGGTTACTGTTAGGCTTAGGCCTAGGGCTAGGATTTTTAAAACTAGGAAGCCCTGGGCTCCAGGCACACTGCAGCTGTTCAAGGCATCCTAAGGGGAGTACAAAAGTGCAACAACATGGCAGCTTTCACAGATTTTTCCTTGGCACCATCCTTTTACCTAGGCTGATTTATCTGCCTAGGGTTAGGGTTAGAGTTCAGCCTAGGGCTTGGATTTCTTTAACCAGGAAGCCCTGAGTTCCAGGCTTACTTCATCTGCCAAAGGCATCCCAAAGGGAGTGCAGAAGTGCCACAACATGGCTGCTTTCACGGCTTTTCCCTTAGGAAGAACCCTAATACCCGGCTGATTTACCTTCCTAGGGTTACTGTTAGGCTTAGGCCTAGGACTTTTAAAACCAGGAAGCCCTGGGCTCCAGGCACACTGCAGCTGCGAAAGGCATCCCAAGGGGAGCGCAAAAGTGACGCAACTTGGCTGCCACCGCTGATATTTCCAAGAGAGCATCCCGAACCATAGGCTGATTTTCCTTCCTAGGGTTAAGGTTTGAGTTACGCCTAGGGTAAGGGTCTATTAACCAGAAAGCCCTGAGTTCCAAGAACACAGCAGCTGCGAAGGACTAGCCAAGAAGAGCGCAAAAGTACCACAACATGCCTGCCTCCACAGCTTTTTCCTTGGGGACATGCCTAATTCCTGGCTGATTTGCCTTTCTCGTCTTAGGGTTGGGGTTCGGCCTAGGGCTAGGATTTTTAAAAGCAGGAAGCCCTGAGTTCCAGGCACACTGGAGCTGTGAAAGGCATCCAAAAGGGAGTGCAAAAGTGCCACAACATGGCTGCTTTCACGGCTTTTCCCTTAGGAAGAACCCTAATACCCGGCTGATTTACCTTCCTAGGGTTACTGTTAGGCTTAGGCCTAGGACTTTTAAAACCAGGAAGCCCTTAGCTCCAGGCACACTGCAGCTGCGAAAGGCATCCCAAGGGGAGCGCAAAAGTGACGCAACTTGGCTGCCACCACTGATATTTCCATGAGACCATCCCGAACCATAGGCTGATTTTCCTTCTTAGGGTTAAGGTTTGAGTTACGCCTAGGGTAAGGGTCTATTAACCAGAAAGCCCTGAGTTCCAAGAACACAGCAGCTGCGAAGGACTAGCCAAGAAGAGCGCAAAAGTACCACAACATGCCTGCCTCCACAGCTTTTTCCTTGGGGACATGCCTAATTCCTGGCTGATTTGCCTTTCTCGTCTTAGGGTTGGGGTTCGGCCTAGGGCTAGGATTTTTAAAATCAGGAAGCCCTGAGTTCCAGGCACACTGGAGCTGTGAAAGGCATCCAAAAGGGAGTGCAAAAGTGCCACAACATGGCTGCTTTCACGGCTTTTTCCTTGGCAAGAAGCCTAACATCAGGCTGATTTACTTTCCCAGGGTTACTGTTAGGCTTAGGCCTAGGGCTAGGATTTTTAAAACTAGGAAGCCCTTAGCTCCAGGCACACTGCAGCTGTTCAAGGCATCCTAAGGGGAGTACAAAAGTGCAACAACATGGCAGCTTTCACAGCTTTTTCCTTGGCACCATCCTTTTACCTAGGCTGATTTATCTGCCTAGGGTTAGGGTTAGAGTTCAGCCTAGGGCTTGGATTTCTGTAACCAGGAAGCCCTGAGTTCCAGGCTTACTTCATCTGCCAAAGGCATCCCAAAGGGAGTGCAGAAGTGCCACAACATGGCTGCTTTCACGGCTTTTCCCTTAGGAAGAACCCTAATACCCGGCTGATTTACCTTCCTAGGGTTACTGTTAGGCTTAGGCCTAGGACTTTTAAAACCAGGAAGCCCTGGGCTCCAGGCACACTGCAGCTGCGAAAGGCATCCCAAGGGGAGCGCAAAAGTGACGCAACTTGGCTGCTACCGCTGATATTTCCAAGAGAGCATCCCGAACCATAGGCTGATTTTCCTTCCTAGGGTTAAGGTTTGAGTTACGCCTAGGGTAAGGGTCTATTAACCAGAAAGCCCTGAGTTCCAAGAACACAGCAGCTGCGAAGGACTAGCCAAGAAGAGCGCAAAAGTACCACAACATGCCTGCCTCCACAGCTTTTTCCTTGGGGACATGCCTAATTCCTGGCTGATTTGCCTTTCTCGTCTTAGGGTTGGGGTTCGGCCTAGGGTTAGGATTTTTAAAAGCAGGAAGCCCTGAGTTCCAGGCACACTGGAGCTGTGAAAGGCATCCAAAAGGGAGTGCAAAAGTGCCACAACATGGCTGCTTTCACGGCTTTTCCCTTAGGAAGAACCCTAATACCCGGCTGATTTACCTTCCTAGGGTTACTGTTAGGCTTAGGCCTAGGACTTTTAAAACCAGGAAGCCCTGGGCTCCAGGCACACTGCAGCTGCGAAAGGCATCCCAAGGGGAGCGCAAAAGTGACGCAACTTGGCTGCCACCACTGATATTTCCATGAGACCATCCCGAACCATAGGCTGATTTTCCTTCCTAGGGTTAAGGTTTGAGTTACGCCTAGGGTAAGGGTCTATTAACCAGAAAGCCCTGAGTTCCAAGAACACAGCAGCTGCGAAGGACTAGCCAAGAAGAGCGCAAAAGTACCACAACATGCCTGCCTCCACAGCTTTTTCCTTGGGGACATGCCTAATTCCTGGCTGATTTGCCTTTCTCGTCTTAGGGTTGGGGTTCGGCCTAGGGCTAGGATTTTTAAAAGCAGGAAGCCCTGAGTTCCAGGCACACTGGAGCTGTGAAAGGCATCCAAAAGGGAGTGCAAAAGTGCCACAACATGGCTGCTTTCACGGCTTTTTCCTTGGCAAGAAGCCTAATATCAGGCTGATTTACTTTCCCAGGGTTACTGTTAGGCTTAGGCCTAGGGCTAGGATTTTTGAAACTAGGAAGCCCTTAGCTCCAGGCACACTGCAGCTGTTCAAGGCATCCCAAGGGGAGTACAAAAGTGCAACAACATGGCAGCTTTCACAGCTTTTTCCTTGGCACCATCCCTATACCTAGGCTGATTTATCTGCCTAGGGTTAGGGTTAGAGTGCAGCCTAGGGCTTGGATTTCTTTAACCAGGAAGCCCTGAGTTCCAGGCTTACTTCATCTGCCAAAGGCATCCCAAAGGGAGTGCAGAAGTGCCACAACATGGCTGCTTTCACGGCTTTTCCCTTAGGTAGAACCCTAATACCCGGGTGATTTACCTTCCTAGGGTTACTGTTAGGCTTAGGCCTAGGACTTTTAAAACCAGGAAGCCCTGGGCTCCAGGCACACTGCAGCTGTGAAAGGCATCCCAAGGGGAGCGCAAAAGTGACGCAACTTGGCTGCCACCGCTGATATTTCCAAGAGAGCATCCCGAACCATAGGCTGATTTTCCTTCCTAGGGTTAAGGTTTGAGTTACGCCTAGGGTAAGGGTCTATTAACCAGAAAGCCCTGAGTTCCAAGAACACAGCAGCTGCGAAGGACTAGCCAAGAAGAGCGCAAAAGTACCACAACATGCCTGCCTCCACAGCTTTTTCCTTGGGGACATGCCTAATTCCTGGCTGATTTGCCTTTCTCGTCTTAGGGTTGGGGTTCGGCCTAGGGCTAGGATTTTTAAAAGCAGGAAGCCCTGAGTTCCAGGCACACTGGAGCTGTGAAAGGCATCCAAAAGGGAGTGCAAAAGTGCCACAACATGGCTGCTTTCACGGCTTTTTCCTTGGCAAGAAGCCTAACATCAGGCTGATTTACTTTCCCAGGGTTACTGTTAGGCTTAGGCCTAGGGCTAGGATTTTTAAAACTAGGAAGCCCTTAGCTCCAGGCACACTGCAGCTGTTCAAGGCATCCTAAGGGGAGTACAAAAGTGCAACAACATGGCAGCTTTCACAGCTTTTTCCTTGGCACCATCCCTATACCTAGGCTGATTTATCTGCCTAGGGTTAGGGTTAGAGTTCAGCCTAGGGCTTGGATTTCTGTAACCAGGAAGCCCTGAGTTCCAGGCTTACTTCATCTGCCAAAGGCATCCCAAAGGGAGTGCAGAAGTGCCACAACATGGCTGCTTTCACGGCTTTTCCCTTAGGAAGAACCCTAATACCCGGCTGATTTACCTTCCTAGGGTTACTGTTAGGCTTAGGCCTAGGACTTTTAAAACCAGGAAGCCCTGGGCTCCAGGCACACTGCAGCTGCGAAAGGCATCCCAAGGGGAGCGCAAAAGTGACGCAACTTGGCTGCCACCGCTGATATTTCCAAGAGAGCATCCCGAACCATAGGCTGATTTTCCTTCCTAGGGTTAAGGTTTGAGTTACGCCTAGGGTAAGGGTCTATTAACCAGAAAGCCCTGAGTTCCAAGAACACAGCAGCTGCGAAGGACTAGCCAAGAAGAGCGCAAAAGTACCACAACATGCCTGCCTCCACAGCTTTTTCCTTGGGGACATGCCTAATTCCTGGCTGATTTGCCTTTCTCGTCTTAGGGTTGGGGTTCGGCCTAGGGCTAGGATTTTTAAAAGCAGGAAGCCCTGAGTTCCAGGCACACTGGAGCTGTGAAAGGCATCCAAAAGGGAGTGCAAAAGTGCCACAACATGGCTGCTTTCACGGCTTTTCCCTTAGGAAGAACCCTAATACCCGGCTGATTTACCTTCCTAGGGTTACTGTTAGGCTTAGGCCTAGGACTTTTAAAACCAGGAAGCCCTGGGCTCCAGGCACACTGCAGCTGCGAAAGGCATCCCAAGGGGAGCGCAAAAGTGACGCAACTTGGCTGCCACCACTGATATTTCCATGAGACCATCCCGAACCATAGGCTGATTTTCCTTCCTAGGGTTAAGGTTTGAGTTACGCCTAGGGTAAGGGTCTATTAACCAGAAAGCCCTGAGTTCCAAGAACACAGCAGCTGCGAAGGACTAGCCAAGAAGAGCGCAAAAGTACCACAACATGCCTGCCTCCACAGCTTTTTCCTTGGGGACATGCCTAATTCCTGGCTGATTTGCCTTTCTCGTCTTAGGGTTGGGGTTCGGCCTAGGGCTAGGATTTTTAAAAGCAGGAAGCCCTGAGTTCCAGGCACACTGGAGCTGTGAAAGGCATCCAAAAGGGAGTGCAAAAGTGCCACAACATGGCTGCTTTCACGGCTTTTTCCTTGGCAAGAAGCCTAATATCAGGCTGATTTACTTTCCCAGGGTTACTGTTAGGCTTAGGCCTAGGGCTAGGATTTTTGAAACTAGGAAGCCCTTAGCTCCAGGCACACTGCAGCTGTTCAAGGCATCCCAAGGGGAGTACAAAAGTGCAACAACATGGCAGCTTTCACAGCTTTTTCCTTGGCACCATCCCTATACCTAGGCTGATTTATCTGCCTAGGGTTAGGGTTAGAGTGCAGCCTAGGGCTTGGATTTCTTTAACCAGGAAGCCCTGAGTTCCAGGCACACTGGAGCTGTGAAAGGCATCCAAAAGGGAGTGCAAAAGTGCCACAACATGGCTGCTTTCACGGCTTTTCCCTTAGGAAGAACCCTAATACCCGGCTGATTTACCTTCCTAGGGTTACTGTTAGGCTTAGGCCTAGGACTTTTAAAACCAGGAAGCCCTGGGCTCCAGGCATACTGCAGCTGCATAAGGCATCCCAAGGGGAGCGCAAAAGTGATGCAACTTGGCTGCCACCACTGATATTTCCATGAGACCATCCCGAACCATAGGCTGATTTTCCTTCCTAGGGTTAAGGTTTGAGTTACGCCTAGGGTAAGGGTCTATTAACCAGAAAGCCCTGAGTTCCAAGAACACAGCAGCTGCGAAGGACTAGCCAAGAAGAGCGCAAAAGTAGCACAACATGCCTGCCTCCACAGCTTTTTCCTTGGGGACATGCCTAATTCCTGGCTGATTTGCCTTTCTCGTCTTAGGGTTGGGGTTCGGCTTCGGGCTAGGATTTTTAAAAGCAGGAAGCCCTGAGTTCCAGGCACACTGCAGCTGTGAAAGGCATCCAAAAGGGAGTGAAAAAGTGCCACAACATGGCTGCTTTCACGGCTTTTTCCTTGGCAAGACGCCTAACACCAGGCTGATTTCCCTTCCCAGGGTTAATGTTAGGCTTAGGCCTAGGGCTAGGATTTTTAAAACTAGGAAGCCCTTAGCTCCAGGCACACTGCAGCTGTTCAAGGCATCCCAAGGGGAGTACAAAAGTGCAACAACATGGCAGCTTTCACAGATTTTTCCTTGGCACCATCCCTATACCTAGGCTGATTTATCTGCCTAGGGTTAGGGTTAGAGTGCAGCCTAGGGCTTGGATTTCTTTAACCAGGAAGCCCTGAGTTCCAGGCTTACTTCATCTGCCAAAGGCATCCCAAAGGGAGTGCAGAAGTGCCACAACATGGCTGCTTTCACGGCTTTTCCCTTAGGTAGAACCCTAATACCCGGGTGATTTACCTTCCTAGGGTTACTGTTAGGCTTAGGCCTAGGACTTTTAAAACCAGGAAGCCCTGGGCTCCAGGCACACTGCAGCTGCAAAAGGCATCCCAAGAGGAGCGCAAAAGTGACGCAACTTGGCTGCCACCACTGATATTTCCATGAGACCATCCCGAACCATAGGCTGATTTTCCTTCCTAGGGTTAAGGTTTGAGTTACGCCTAGGGTAAGGGCTCTATTAACCAGAAAGCCCTGAGTTCCAAGAACACAGCAGCTGCGAAGGACTAGCCAAGAAGAGCGCAAAAGTACCACAACATGCCTGCCTCCACAGCTTTTTCCTTGGGGACATGCCTAATTCCTGGCTGATTTGCCTTTCTCGTCTTAGGGTTGGGGTTCGGCCTAGGGCTAGGATTTTTAAAAGCAGGAAGCCCTGAGTTCCAGGCACACTGGAGCTGTGAAAGGCATCCAAAAGGGAGTGCAAAAGTGCCACAACATGGCTGCTTTCACGGCTTTTTCCTTGGCAAGAAGCCTAACATCAGGCTGATTTACTTTCCCAGGGTTACTGTTAGGCTTAGGCCTAGGGCTAGGATTTTTAAAACTAGGAAGCCCTTAGCTCCAGGCACACTGCAGCTGTTCAAGGCATCCTAAGGGGAGTACAAAAGTGCAACAACATGGCAGCTTTCACAGCTTTTTCCTTGGCACCATCCCTATACCTAGGCTGATTTATCTGCCTAGGGTTAGGGTTAGAGTTCAGCCTAGGGCTTGGATTTCTTTAACCAGGAAGCCCTGAGTTCCAGGCTTACTTCATCTGCCAAAGGCATCCCAAAGGGAGTGCAGAAGTGCCACAACATGGCTGCTTTCACGGCTTTTCCCTTAGGAAGAACCCTAATACCCGGCTGATTTACCTTCCTAGGGTTACTGTTAGGCTTAGGCCTAGGACTTTTAAAACCAGGAAGCCCTGGGCTCCAGGCACACTGCAGCTGCGAAAGGCATCCCAAGGGGAGCGCAAAAGTGACGCAACTTGGCTGCCACCGCTGATATTTCCAAGAGAGCATCCCGAACCATAGGCTGATTTTCCTTCCTAGGGTTAAGGTTTGAGTTACGCCTAGGGTAAGGGTCTATTAACCAGAAAGCCCTGAGTTCCAAGAACACAGCAGCTGCGAAGGACTAGCCAAGAAGAGCGCAAAAGTACCACAACATGCCTGCCTCCACAGCTTTTTCCTTGGGGACATGCCTAATTCCTGGCTGATTTGCCTTTCTCGTCTTAGGGTTGGGGTTCGGCCTAGGGCTAGGATTTTTAAAAGCAGGAAGCCCTGAGTTCCAGGCACACTGGAGCTGTGAAAGGCATCCAAAAGGGAGTGCAAAAGTGCCACAACATGGCTGCTTTCACGGCTTTTCCCTTAGGAAGAACCCTAATACCCGGCTGATTTACCTTCCTAGGGTTACTGTTAGGCTTAGGCCTAGGACTTTTAAAACCAGGAAGCCCTGGGCTCCAGGCACACTGCAGCTGCGAAAGGCATCCCAAGGGGAGCGCAAAAGTGACGCAACTTGGCTGCCACCACTGATATTTCCATGAGACCATCCCGAACCATAGGCTGATTTTCCATCCTAGGGTTAAGGTTTGAGTTACGCCTAGGGTAAGGGTCTATTAACCAGAAAGCCCTGAGTTCCAAGAACACAGCAGCTGCGAAGGACTAGCCAAGAAGAGCGCAAAAGTACCACAACATGCCTGCCTCCACAGCTTTTTCCTTGGGGACATGCCTAATTCCTGGCTGATTTGCCTTTCTCGTCTTAGGGTTGGGGTTAGGCCTAGGGCTAGGATTTTTAAAAGCAGGAAGCCCTGAGTTCCAGGCACACTGGAGCTGTGAAAGGCATCCAAAAGGGAGTGCAAAAGTGCCACAACATGGCTGCTTTCACGGCTTTTCCCTTAGGAAGAACCCTAATACCCGGCTGATTTACCTTCCTAGGGTTACTGTTAGGCTTAGGCCTAGGACTTTTAAAACCAGGAAGCCCTGGGCTCCAGGCACACTGCAGCTGCAAAAGGCATCCCAAGGGGAGCGCAAAAGTGACGCAACTTGGCTGCCACCACTGATATTTCCATGAGACCATCCGGAACCATAGGCTGATTTTCCTTCCTAGGGTTAAGGTTTGAGTTACGCCTAGGGTAAGGGTCTATTAACCAGAAAGCCCTGAGTTCCAAGAACACAGCAGCTGCGAAGGACTAGCCAAGAAGAGCGCAAAAGTACCACAACATGCCTGCCTCCACAGCTTTTTCCTTGGGGACATGCCTAATTCCTGGCTGATTTGCCTTTCTCGTCTTAGGGTTGGGGTTCGGCCTAGGGCTAGGATTTTTAAAAGCAGGAAGCCCTGAGTTCCAGGCACACTGGAGCTGTGAAAGGCATCCAAAAGGGAGTGCAAAAGTGCCACAACATGGCTGCTTTCACGGCTTTTTCCTTGGCAAGAAGCCTAATATCAGGCTGATTTACTTTCCCAGGGTTACTGTTAGGCTTAGGCCTAGGGCTAGGATTTTTGAAACTAGGAAGCCCTGAGTTCCAGGCACACTGCAGCTGTTCAAGGCATCCCAAGGGGAGTACAAAAGTGCAACAACATGACAGCTTTCACAGCTTTTTCCTTGGCACCATCCCTATACCTAGGCTGATTTATCTGCCTAGGGTTAGGGTTAGGGTTCAGCCTAGGGCTTGAATTTTTTTTACCAGGAAGCCCTGAGTTCCAGGCTTACTTCATCTGCCAAAGGCATCCCAAAGGGAGTGCAGAAGTGCCACAACATGGCTGCTTTCACGGCTTTTCCCTTAGGAAGAACCCTAATACCCGGCTGATTTACCTTCCTAGGGTTACTGTTAGGCTTAGGCCTAGGACTTTTAAAACCAGGAAGCCCTGGGCTCCAGGCACACTGCAGCTGCGAAAGGCATCCCAAGGGGAGCGCAAAAGTGACGCAACTTGGCTGCCACCACTGATATTTCCATGAGACCATCCCGAACCATAGGCTGATTTTCCTTCCTAGGGTTAAGGTTTGAGTTACGCCTAGGGTAAGGGTCTATTAACCAGAAAGCCCTGAGTTCCAAGAACACAGCAGCTGCGAAGGACTAGCCAAGAAGAGCGCAAAAGTACCACAACATGCCTGCCTCCACAGCTTTTTCCTTGGGGACATGCCTAATTCCTGGCTGATTTGCCTTTCTCGTCTTAGGGTTGGGGTTCGGCCTAGGGCTAGGATTTTTAAAAGCAGGAAGCCCTGAGTTCCAGGCACACTGGAGCTGTGAAAGGCATCCAAAAGGGAGTGCAGAAGTGCCACAACATGGCTGCTTTCACGGCTTTTTCCTTGGCAAGACGCCTAACACCAGGCTGATTTCCCTTCCCAGGGTTAATGTTAGGCTTAGGCCTAGGGCTAGGATTTTTAAAACTAGGAAGCCCTTAGCTCCAGGCACACTGCAGCTGTTCAAGGCATCCCAAGGGGAGTACAAAAGTGCAACAACATGGCAGCTTTCACAGCTTTTTCCTTGGCACCATCCCTATACCTAGGCTGATTTATCTGCCTAGGGTTAGGGTTAGGCTTCAGCCTAGGGCTTGAATTTTTTTTACCAGGAAGCCCTGAGTTCCAGGCTTACTTCATCTGCCAAAGGCATCCCAAAGGGAGTGCAGAAGTGCCACAACATGGCTGCTTTCACGGCTTTTCCCTTAGGAAGAACCCTAATACCCGGCTGATTTACCTTCCTAGGGTTACTGTTAGGCTTAGGCCTAGGACTTTTAAAACCAGGAAGCCCTGGGCTCCAGGCATACTGCAGCTGCATAAGGCATCCCATGGGGAGCGCAAAAGTGACGCAACTTGGCTGCCACCACTGATATTTCCATGAGACCATCCGGAACCATAGGCTGATTTTCCTTCCTAGGGTTAAGGTTTGAGTTACGCCTAGGGTAAGGGTCTATTAACCAGAAAGCCCTGAGTTCCAAGAACACAGCAGCTGCGAAGGACTAGCCAAGAAGAGCGCAAAAGTACCACAACATGCCTGCCTCCACAGCTTTTTCCTTGGGGACATGCCTAATTCCTGGCTGATTTGCCTTTCTCGTCTTAGGGTTGGGGTTCGGCCTAGGGCAAGGATTTTTAAAAGCAGGAAGCCCTGAGTTCCAGGCACACTGGAGCTGTGAAAGGCATCCAAAAGGGAGTGCAAAAGTGCCACAACATGGCTGCTTTCACGGCTTTTCCCTTAGGAAGAACCCTAATACCCGGCTGATTTACCTTCCTAGGGTTACTGTTAGGCTTAGGCCTAGGACTTTTAAAACCAGGAAGCCCTAGTCTCCAGGCACACTGCAGCTGCAAAAGGCATCCCAAGGGGAGCGCAAAAGTGACGCAACTTGGCTGCCACCACTGATATTTCCATGAGACCATCCCGAACCATAGGCTGATTTTCCTTCCTAGGGTTAAGGTTTGAGTTACGCCTAGGGTAAGGGTTCTATTAACCAGAAAGCCCTGAGTTCCAAGAACACAGCAGCTGCGAAGGACTAGCCAAGAAGAGCGCAAAAGTACCACAACATGCCTGCCTCCACAGCTTTTTCCTTGGGGACATGCCTAATTCCTGGCTGATTTGCCTTTCTCGTCTTAGGGTTGGGGTTCGGCCTAGGGCTAGGATTTTTAAAAGCAGGAAGCCCTGAGTTCCAGGCACACTGGAGCTGTGAAAGGCATCCAAAAGGGAGTGCAAAAGTGCCACAACATGGCTGCTTTCACGGCTTTTTCCTTGGCAAGACACCTAACACCAGGCTGATTTCCCTTCCCAGGGTTACTGTTAGGCTTAGGCCTAGGGCTAGGATTTTTAAAACTAGGAAGCCCTTAGCTCCAGGCACACTGCAGCTGTTCAAGGCATCCCAAGGGGAGTACAAAAGTGCAACAACATGGCAGCTTTCACAGCTTTTTCCTTGGCACCATCCCTATACCTAGGCTGATTTATCTGCCTAGGGTTAGGGTTAGGGTTCAGCCTAGGGCTTGGATTTCTTTAACCAGGAAGCCCTGAGTTCCAGGCTTACTTCATCTGCCAAAGGCATCCCAAAGGGAGTGCAGAAGTGCCACAACATGGCTGCTTTCACGGCTTTTCCCTTAGGAAGAACCCTAATACCCGGCTGATTTACCTTCCTAGGGTTACTGTTAGGCTTAGGCCTAGGACTTTTAAAACCAGGAAGCCCTGGGCTCCAGGCACACTGCAGCTGCGAAAGGCATCCCAAGGGGAGCGCAAAAGTGACGCAACTTGGCTGCCACCACTGATATTTCCATGAGACCATCCCGAACCATAGGCTGATTTTCCTTCCTAGGGTTAAGGTTTGAGTTACGCCTAGGGTAAGGGTTCTATTAACCAGAAAGCCCTGAGTTCCAAGAACACAGCAGCTGCGAAGGACTAGCCAAGAAGAGCGCAAAAGTACCACAACATGCCTGCCTCCACAGCTTTTTCCTTGGGGACATGCCTAATTCCTGGCTGATTTGCCTTTCTCGTCTTAGGGTTGGGGTTCGGCCTAGGGCTAGGATTTTTAAAAGCAGGAAGCCCTGAGTTCCAGGCACACTGGAGCTGTGAAAGGCATCCAAAAGGGAGTGCAAAAGTGCCACAACATGGCTGCTTTCACGGCTTTTTCCTTGGCAAGAAGCCTAATATCAGGCTGATTTACTTTCTCAGGGTTACTGTTAGGCTTAGGCCTAGGGCTAGGATTTTTGAAACTAGGAAGCCCTTAGCTCCAGGCACACTGCAGCTGTTCAAGGCATCCCAAGGGGAGTACAAAAGTGCAACAACATGGCAGCTTTCACAGCTTTTTCCTTGGCACCATCCCTATACCTAGGCTGATTTATCTGCCTAGGGTTAGGGTTAGAGTGCAGCCTAGGGCTTGGATTTCTTTAACCAGGAAGCCCTGAGTTCCAGGCTTACTTCATCTGCCAAAGGCATCCCAAAGGGAGTGCAGAAGTGCCACAACATGGCTGCTTTCACGGCTTTTCCCTTAGGAAGAACCCTAATACCCGGCTGATTTACCTTCCTAGGGTTACTGTTAGGCTTAGGCCTAGGACTTTTAAAACCAGGAAGCCCTGGGCTCCAGGCACACTGCAGCTGCGAAAGGCATCCCAAGGGGAGCGCAAAAGTGACGCAACTTGGCTGCCACCACTGATATTTCCATGAGACCATCCCGAACCATAGGCTGATTTTCCTTCCTAGGGTTAAGGTTTGAGTTACGCCTAGGGTAAGGGTTCTATTAACCAGAAAGCCCTGAGTTCCAAGAACACAGCAGCTGCGAAGGACTAGCCAAGAAGAGCGCAAAAGTACCACAACATGCCTGCCTCCACAGCTTTTTCCTTGGGGACATGCCTAATTCCTGGCTGATTTGCCTTTCTCGTCTTAGGGTTGGAGTTCGGCCTAGGGCTAGGATTTTTAAAAGCAGGAAGCCCTGAGTTCCAGGCACACTGGAGCTGTGAAAGGCATCCAAAAGGGAGTGCAAAAGTGCCACAACATGGCTGCTTTCACGGCTTTTTCCTTGGCAAGAAGCCTAATATCAGGCTGATTTACTTTCCCAGGGTTACTGTTAGGCTTAGGCCTAGGGCTAGGATTTTTGAAACTAGGAAGCCCTTAGCTCCAGGCACACTGCAGCTGTTCAAGGCATCCCAAGGGGAGTACAAAAGTGCAACAACATGGCAGCTTTCACAGCTTTTTCCTTGGCACCATCCCTATACCTAGGCTGATTTATCTGCCTAGGGTTAGGGTTAGAGTGCAGCCTAGGGCTTGGATTTCTTTAACCAGGAAGCCCTGAGTTCCAGGCTTACTTCATCTGCCAAAGGCATCCCAAAGGGAGTGCAGAAGTGCCACAACATGGCTGCTTTCACGGCTTTTCCCTTAGGTAGAACCCTAATACCCGGCTGATTTACCTTCCTAGGGTTACTGTTAGGCTTAGGCCTAGGACTTTTAAAACCAGGAAGCCCTGGGCTCCAGGCACACTGCAGCTGCAAAAGGCATCCCAAGGGGAGCGCAAAAGTGACGCAACTTGGCTGCCACCACTGATATTTCCATGAGACCATCCCGAACCATAGGCTGATTTTCCTTCCTAGGGTTAAGGTTTGAGTTACGCCTAGGGTAAGGGTTCTATTAACCAGAAAGCCCTGAGTTCCAAGAACACAGCAGCTGCGAAGGACTAGCCAAGAAGAGCGCAAAAGTACCACAACATGCCTGCCTCCACAGCTTTTTCCTTGGGGACATGCCTAATTCCTGGCTGATTTGCCTTTCTCGTCTTAGGGTTGGGGTTCGGCCTAGGGCAAGGATTTTTAAAAGCAGGAAGCCCTGAGTTCCAGGCACACTGGAGCTGTGAAAGGCATCCAAAAGGGAGTGCAAAAGTGCCACAACATGGCTGCTTTCACGGCTTTTCCCTTAGGAAGAACCCTAATACCCGGCTGATTTACCTTCCTAGGGTTACTGTTAGGCTTAGGCCTAGGACTTTTAAAACCAGGAAGCCTTGGGCTCCAGGCACACTGCAGCTGCGAAAGGCATCCCAAGGGGAGCGCAAAAGTGACGCAACTTGGCTGCCACCACTGATATTTCCATGAGACCATCCCGAACCATAGGCTGATTTTCCTTCCTAGGGTTAAGGTTTGAGTTACGCCTAGGGTAAGGGTCTATTAACCAGAAAGCCCTGAGTTCCAAGAACACAGCAGCTGCGAAGGACTAGCCAAGAAGAGCGCAAAAGTACCACAACATGCCTGCCTCCACAGCTTTTTCCTTGGGGACATGCCTAATTCCTGGCTGATTTGCCTTTCTCGTCTTAGGGTTGGGGTTCGGCCTAGGGCTAGGATTTTTAAAAGCAGGAAGCCCTGAGTTCCAGGCACACTGGAGCTGTGAAAGGCATCCAAAAGGGAGTGCAGAAGTGCCACAACATGGCTGCTTTCACGGCTTTTCCCTTAGGAAGAACCCTAATACCCGGCTGATTTACCTTCCTAGGGTTACTGTTAGGCTTAGGCCTAGGACTTTTAAAACCAGGAAGCCCTGGGCTCCAGGCACACTGCAGCTGCGAAAGGCATCCCAAGGGGAGCGCAAAAGTGACGCAACTTGGCTGCCACCACTGATATTTCCATGAGACCATCCGGAACCATAGGCTGATTTTCCTTCCTAGGGTTAGGGTTTGAGTTACGCCTAGGGTAAGGGTCTATTAACCAGAAAGCCCTGAGTTCCAAGAACACAGCAGCTGCGAAGGACTAGCCAAGAAGAGCGCAAAAGTAGCACAACATGCCTGCCTCCACAGCTTTTTCCTTGGGGACATGCCTAATTCCTGGCTGATTTGCCTTTCTCGTCTTAGGGTTGGGGTTCGGCCTAGGGCTAGGATTTTTAAAAGCAGGAAGCCCTGAGTTCCAGGCACACTGGAGCTGTGAAAGGCATCCAAAAGGGAGTGCAAAAGTGCCACAACATGGCTGCGTTCACGGCTTTTTCCTTGGCAAGACGCCTAACACCAGGCTGATTTCCCTTCCCAGGGTTACTGTTAGGCTTAGGCCTAGGGCTAGGATTTTTAAAACTAGGAAGCCCTTAGCTCCAGGCACACTGCAGCTGTTCAAGGCATCCCAAGGGGAGTACAAAAGTGCAACAACATGGCAGCTTTCACAGCTTTTTCCTTGGCACCATCCCTATACCTAGGCTGATTTATCTGCTAGGGTTAGGGTTAGGGTTCAGCCTAGGGCTTGAATTTTTTTTACCAGGAAGCCCTGAGTTCCAGGCTTACTTCATCTGCCAAAGGCATCCCAAAGGGAGTGCAGAAGTGCCACAACATGGCTGCTTTCACGGCTTTTCCCTTAGGAAGAACCCTAATACCCGGCTGATTTACCTTCCTAGGGTTACTGTTAGGCTTAGGCCTAGGACTTTTAAAACCAGGAAGCCCTGGGCTCCAGGCATACTGCAGCTGCATAAGGCATCCCAAGGGGAGCGCAAAAGTGATGCAACTTGGCTGCCACCACTGATATTTCCATGAGACCATCCCGAACCATAGGCTGATTTTCCTTCCTAGGGTTAAGGTTTGAGTTACGCCTAGGGTAAGGGTCTATTAACCAGAAAGCCCTGAGTTCCAAGAACACAGCAGCTGCGAAGGACTAGCCAAGAAGAGCGCAAAAGTACCACAACATGCCTGCCTCCACAGCTTTTTCCTTGGGGACATGCCTAATTCCTGGCTGATTTGCCTTTCTCGTCTTAGGGTTGGGGTTCGGCCTAGGGCTAGGATTTTTTTAACCAGGAAGCCCTGAGTTCCAGGCACACTGGAGCTGTGAAAGGCATCCAAAAGGGAGTGCAAAAGTGCCACAACATGGCTGCTTTCACGGCTTTTTCCCTTAGGAAGAACCCTAATACCCGGCTGATTTACCTTCCTAGGGTTATTGTTAGGCTTAGGCCTAGGTCTTTTAAAACCAGGAAGCCCTGGGCTCCAGGCACACTGCAGCTGCGAAAGGCATCCCAAGGGGAGCGCAAAAGTGACGCAACTTGGCTGCCACCACTGATATTTCCATGAGACCATCCCGAACCATAGGCTGATTTTCCTTCCTAGGGTTAAGGTTTGAGTTACGCCTAGGGTAAGGGTTCTATTAACCAGAAAGCCCTGAGTTCCAAGAACACAGCAGCTGCGAAGGACTAGCCAAGAAGAGCGCAAAAGTACCACAACATGCCTGCCTCCACAGCTTTTTCCTTGGGGACATGCCTAATTCCTGGCTGATTTGCCTTTCTCGTCTTAGGGTTGGGGTTCGGCCTAGGGCTAGGATTTTTAAAAGCAGGAAGCCCTGAGTTCCAGGCACACTGGAGCTGTGAAAGGCATCCAAAAGGGAGTGCAAAAGTGCCACAACATGGCTGCTTTCACGGCTTTTTCCTTGGCAAGAAGCCTAATATCAGGCTGATTTACTTTCTCAGGGTTACTGTTAGGCTTAGGCCTAGGGCTAGGATTTTTGAAACTAGGAAGCCCTTAGCTCCAGGCACACTGCAGCTGTTCAAGGCATCCCAAGGGGAGTACAAAAGTGCAACAACATGGCAGCTTTCACAGCTTTTTCCTTGGCACCATCCCTATACCTAGGCTGATTTATCTGCCTAGGGTTAGGGTTAGAGTGCAGCCTAGGGCTTGGATTTCTTTAACCAGGAAGCCCTGAGTTCCAGGCTTACTTCATCTGCCAAAGGCATCCCAAAGGGAGTGCAGAAGTGCCACAACATGGCTGCTTTCACGGCTTTTCCCTTAGGAAGAACCCTAATACCCGGCTGATTTACCTTCCTAGGGTTACTGTTAGGCTTAGGCCTAGGACTTTTAAAACCAGGAAGCCCTGGGCTCCAGGCACACTGCAGCTGCCAAAGGCATCCCAAGGGGAGCGCAAAAGTGACGCAACTTGGCTGCCACCACTGATATTTCCATGAGACCATCCGGAACCATAGGCTGATTTTCCTTCCTAGGGTTAAGGTTTGAGTTACGCCTAGGGTAAGGGTTCTATTAACCAGAAAGCCCTGAGTTCCAAGAACACAGCAGCTGCGAAGGACTAGCCAAGAAGAGCGCAAAAGTACCACAACATGCCTGCCTCCACAGCTTTTTCCTTGGGGACATGCCTAATTCCTGGCTGATTTGCCTTTCTCGTCTTAGGGTTGGAGTTCGGCCTAGGGCTAGGATTTTTAAAAGCAGGAAGCCCTGAGTTCCAGGCACACTGGAGCTGTGAAAGGCATCCAAAAGGGAGTGCAAAAGTGCCACAACATGGCTGCTTTCACGGCTTTTTCCTTGGCAAGAAGCCTAATATCAGGCTGATTTACTTTCCCAGGGTTACTGTTAGGCTTAGGCCTAGGGCTAGGATTTTTGAAACTAGGAAGCCCTTAGCTCCAGGCACACTGCAGCTGTTCAAGGCATCCCAAGGGGAGTACAAAAGTGCAACAACATGGCAGCTTTCACAGCTTTTTCCTTGGCACCATCCCTATACCTAGGCTGATTTATCTGCCTAGGGTTAGGGTTAGAGTGCAGCCTAGGGCTTGGTTTTCTTTAACCAGGAAGCCCTGAGTTCCAGGCTTACTTCATCTGCCAAAGGCATCCCAAAGGGAGTGCAGAAGTGCCACAACATGGCTGCTTTCACGGCTTTTCCCTTAGGTAGAACCCTAATACCCGGCTGATTTACCTTCCTAGGGTTACTGTTAGGCTTAGGCCTAGGACTTTTAAAACCAGGAAGCCCTGGGCTCCAGGCACACTGCAGCTGCAAAAGGCATCCCAAGGGGAGCGCAAAAGTGACGCAACTTGGCTGCCACCACTGATATTTCCATGAGACCATCCCGAACCATAGGCTGATTTTCCTTCCTAGGGTTAAGGTTTGAGTTACGCCTAGGGTAAGGGTTCTATTAACCAGAAAGCCCTGAGTTCCAAGAACACAGCAGCTGCGAAGGACTAGCCAAGAAGAGCGCAAAAGTACCACAACATGCCTGCCTCCACAGCTTTTTCCTTGGGGACATGCCTAATTCCTGGCTGATTTGCCTTTCTCGTCTTAGGGTTGGGGTTCGGCCTAGGGCTAGGATTTTTAAAAGCAGGAAGCCCTGAGTTCCAGGCACACTGGAGCTGTGAAAGGCATCCAAAAGGGAGTGCAAAAGTGCCACAACATGGCTGCTTTCACGGCTTTTCCCTTAGGAAGAACCCTAATACCCGGCTGATTTACCTTCCTAGGGTTACTGTTAGGCTTAGGCCTAGGACTTTTAAAACCAGGAAGCCTTGGGCTCCAGGCACACTGCAGCTGCGAAAGGCATCCCAAGGGGAGCGCAAAAGTGACGCAACTTGGCTGCCACCACTGATATTTCCATGAGACCATCCCGAACCATAGGCTGATTTTCCTTCCTAGGGTTAAGGTTTGAGTTACGCCTAGGGTAAGGGTCTATTAACCAGAAAGCCCTGAGTTCCAAGAACACAGCAGCTGCGAAGGACTAGCCAAGAAGAGCGCAAAAGTACCACAACATGCCTGCCTCCACAGCTTTTTCCTTGGGGACATGCCTAATTCCTGGCTGATTTGCCTTTCTCGTCTTAGGGTTGGGGTTCGGCCTAGGGCTAGGATTTTTAAAAGCAGGAAGCCCTGAGTTCCAGGCACACTGGAGCAGTGAAAGGCATCCAAAAGGGAGTGCAGAAGTGCCACAACATGGCTGCTTTCACGGCTTTTCCCTTAGGAAGAACCCTAATACCCGGCTGATTTACCTTCCTAGGGTTACTGTTAGGCTTAGGCCTAGGACTTTTAAAACCAGGAAGCCCTGGGCTCCAGGCACACTGCAGCTGCGAAAGGCATCCCAAGGGGAGCGCAAAAGTGACGCAACTTGGCTGCCACCACTGATATTTCCATGAGACCATCCGGAACCATAGGCTGATTTTCCTTCCTAGGGTTAAGGTTTGAGTTACGCCTAGGGTAAGGGTTCTATTAACCAGAAAGCCCTGAGTTCCAAGAACACAGCAGCTGCGAAGGACTAGCCAAGAAGAGCGCAAAAGTACCACAACATGCCTGCCTCCACAGCTTTTTCCTTGGGGACATGCCTAATTCCTGGCTGATTTGCCTTTCTCGTCTTAGGGTTGGAGTTCGGCCTAGGGCTAGGATTTTTAAAAGCAGGAAGCCCTGAGTTCCAGGCACACTGGAGCTGTGAAAGGCATCCAAAAGGGAGTGCAAAAGTGCCACAACATGGCTGCTTTCACGGCTTTTTCCTTGGCAAGAAGCCTAATATCAGGCTGATTTACTTTCCCAGGGTTACTGTTAGGCTTAGGCCTAGGGCTAGGATTTTTGAAACTAGGAAGCCCTTAGCTCCAGGCACACTGCAGCTGTTCAAGGCATCCCAAGGGGAGTACAAAAGTGCAACAACATGGCAGCTTTCACAGCTTTTTCCTTGGCACCATCCCTATACCTAGGCTGATTTATCTGCCTAGGGTTAGGGTTAGAGTGCAGCCTAGGGCTTGGATTTCTTTAACCAGGAAGCCCTGAGTTCCAGGCTTACTTCATCTGCCAAAGGCATCCCAAAGGGAGTGCAGAAGTGCCACAACATGGCTGCTTTCACGGCTTTTCCCTTAAAAAGAACCCTAATACCCGGCTGATTTACCTTCCTAGGGTTACTGTTAGGCTTAGGCCTAGGACTTTTAAAACCAGGAAGCCCTGGGCTCCAGGCACACAGCAGCTGCAAAAGGCATCCCAAGGGGAGCGCAAAAGTGACGCAACTTGGCTGCCACCACTGATATTTCCATGAGACCATCCCGAACCATAGGCTGATTTTCCTTCCTAGGGTTAAGGTTTGAGTTACGCCTAGGGTAAGGGTTCTATTAACCAGAAAGCCCTGAGTTCCAAGAACACAGCAGCTGCGAAGGACTAGCCAAGAAGAGCGCAAAAGTACCACAACATGCCTGCCTCCACAGCTTTTTCCTTGGGGACATGCCTAATTCCTGGCTGATTTGCCTTTCTCGTCTTAGGGTTGGGGTTCGGCCTAGGGCAAGGATTTTTAAAAGCAGGAAGCCCTGAGTTCCAGGCACACTGGAGCTGTGAAAGGCATCCAAAAGGGAGTGCAAAAGTGCCACAACATGGCTGCTTTCACGGCTTTTCCCTTAGGAAGAACCCTAATACCCGGCTGATTTACCTTCCTAGGGTTACTGTTAGGCTTAGGCCTAGGACTTTTAAAACCAGGAAGCCTTGGGCTCCAGGCACACTGCAGCTGCGAAAGGCATCCCAAGGGGAGCCCAAAAGTGACGCAACTTGGCTGCCACCACTGATATTTCCATGAGACCATCCCGAACCATAGGCTGATTTTCCTTCCTAGGGTTAAGGTTTGAGTTACGCCTAGGGTAAGGGTCTATTAACCAGAAAGCCCTGAGTTCCAAGAACACAGCAGCTGCGAAGGACTAGCCAAGAAGAGCGCAAAAGTACCACAACATGCCTGCCTCCACAGCTTTTTCCTTGGGGACATGCCTAATTCCTGGCTGATTTGCCTTTCTCGTCTTAGGGTTGGGGTTCGGCCTAGGGCTAGGATTTTTAAAAGCAGGAAGCCCTGAGTTCCAGGCACACTGGAGCTGTGAAAGGCATCCAAAAGGGAGTGCAGAAGTGCCACAACATGGCTGCTTTCACGGCTTTTCCCTTAGGAAGAACCCTAATACCCGGCTGATTTACCTTCCTAGGGTTACTGTTAGGCTTAGGCCTAGGACTTTTAAAACCAGGAAGCCCTGGGCTCCAGGCACACTGCAGCTGCGAAAGGCATCCCAAGGGGAGCGCAAAAGTGACGCAACTTGGCTGCCACCACTGATATTTCCATGAGACCATCCGGAACCATAGGCTGATTTTCCTTCCTAGGGTTAGGGTTTGAGTTACGCCTAGGGTAAGGGTCTATTAACCAGAAAGCCCTGAGTTCCAAGAACACAGCAGCTGCGAAGGACTAGCCAAGAAGAGCGCAAAAGTAGCACAACATGCCTGCCTCCACAGCTTTTTCCTTGGGGACATGCCTAATTCCTGGCTGATTTGCCTTTCTCGTCTTAGGGTTGGGGTTCGGCCTAGGGCTAGGATTTTTAAAAGCAGGAAGCCCTGAGTTCCAGGCACACTGGAGCTGTGAAAGGCATCCAAAAGGGAGTGCAAAAGTGCCACAACATGGCTGCTTTCACGGCTTTTTCCTTGGCAAGACGCCTAACACCAGGCTGATTTCCCTTCCCAGGGTTACTGTTAGGCTTAGGCCTAGGGCTAGGATTTTTAAAACTAGGAAGCCCTTAGCTCCAGGCACACTGCAGCTGTTCAAGGCATCCCAAGGGGAGTACAAAAGTGCAACAACATGGCAGCTTTCACAGCTTTTTCCTTGGCACCATCCCTATACCTAGGCTGATTTATCTGCTAGGGTTAGGGTTAGGGTTCAGCCTAGGGCTTGAATTTTTTTTACCAGGAAGCCCTGAGTTCCAGGCTTACTTCATCTGCCAAAGGCATCCCAAAGGGAGTGCAGAAGTGCCACAACATGGCTGCTTTCACGGCTTTTCCCTTAGGAAGAACCCTAATACCCGGCTGATTTACCTTCCTAGGGTTACTGTTAGGCTTAGGCCTAGGACTTTTAAAACCAGGAAGCCCTGGGCTCCAGGCATACTGCAGCTGCATAAGGCATCCCAAGGGGAGCGCAAAAGTGATGCAACTTGGCTGCCACCACTGATATTTCCATGAGACCATCCCGAACCATAGGCTGATTTTCCTTCCTAGGGTTAAGGTTTGAGTTACGCCTAGGGTAAGGGTCTATTAACCAGAAAGCCCTGAGTTCCAAGAACACAGCAGCTGCGAAGGACTAGCCAAGAAGAGCGCAAAAGTACCACAACATGCCTGCCTCCACAGCTTTTTCCTTGGGGACATGCCTAATTCCTGGCTGATTTGCCTTTCTCGTCTTAGGGTTGGGGTTCGGCCTAGGGCTAGGATTTTTTTAACCAGGAAGCCCTGAGTTCCAGGCACACTGGAGCTGTGAAAGGCATCCAAAAGGGAGTGCAAAAGTGCCACAACATGGCTGCTTTCACGGCTTTTCCCTTAGGAAGAACCCTAATACCCGGCTGATTTACCTTCCTAGGGTTACTGTTAGGCTTAGGCCTAGGTCTTTTAAAACCAGGAAGCCCTGGGCTCCAGGCACACTGCAGCTGCGAAAGGCATCCCAAGGGGAGCGCAAAAGTGACGCAACTTGGCTGCCACCACTGATATTTCCAAGAGAGCATCCCGAACCATAGGCTGATTTTCCTTCCTAGGGTTAAGGTTTGAGTTACGCCTAGGGTAAGGGTTCTATTAACCAGAAAGCCCTGAGTTCCAAGAACACAGCAGCTGCGAAGGACTAGCCAAGAAGAGCGCAAAAGTACCACAACATGCCTGCCTCCACAGCTTTTTCCTTGGGGACATGCCTAATTCCTGGCTGATTTGCCTTTCTCGTCTTAGGGTTGGGGTTCGGCCTAGGGCTAGGATTTTTAAAAGCAGGAAGCCCTGAGTTCCAGGCACACTGGAGCTGTGAAAGGCATCCAAAAGGGAGTGCAAAAGTGCCACAACATGGCTGCTTTCACGGCTTTTTCCTTGGCAAGAAGCCTAATATCAGGCTGATTTACTTTCTCAGGGTTACTGTTAGGCTTAGGCCTAGGGCTAGGATTTTTGAAACTAGGAAGCCCTTAGCTCCAGGCACACTGCAGCTGTTCAAGGCATCCCAAGGGGAGTACAAAAGTGCAACAACATGGCAGCTTTCACAGCTTTTTCCTTGGCACCATCCCTATACCTAGGCTGATTTATCTGCCTAGGGTTAGGGTTAGAGTGCAGCCTAGGGCTTGGATTTCTTTAACCAGGAAGCCCTGAGTTCCAGGCTTACTTCATCTGCCAAAGGCATCCCAAAGGGAGTGCAGAAGTGCCACAACATGGCTGCTTTCACGGCTTTTCCCTTAGGAAGAACCCTAATACCCGGCTGATTTACCTTCCTAGGGTTACTGTTAGGCTTAGGCCTAGGACTTTTAAAACCAGGAAGCCCTGGGCTCCAGGCACACTGCAGCTGCCAAAGGCATCCCAAGGGGAGCGCAAAAGTGACGCAACTTGGCTGCCACCACTGATATTTCCATGAGACCATCCGGAACCATAGGCTGATTTTCCTTCCTAGGGTTAAGGTTTGAGTTACGCCTAGGGTAAGGGTTCTATTAACCAGAAAGCCCTGAGTTCCAAGAACACAGCAGCTGCGAAGGACTAGCCAAGAAGAGCGCAAAAGTACCACAACATGCCTGCCTCCACAGCTTTTTCCTTGGGGACATGCCTAATTCCTGGCTGATTTGCCTTTCTCGTCTTAGGGTTGGAGTTCGGCCTAGGGCTAGGATTTTTAAAAGCAGGAAGCCCTGAGTTCCAGGCACACTGGAGCTGTGAAAGGCATCCAAAAGGGAGTGCAAAAGTGCCACAACATGGCTGCTTTCACGGCTTTTTCCTTGGCAAGAAGCCTAATATCAGGCTGATTTACTTTCCCAGGGTTACTGTTAGGCTTAGGCCTAGGGCTAGGATTTTTGAAACTAGGAAGCCCTTAGCTCCAGGCACACTGCAGCTGTTCAAGGCATCCCAAGGGGAGTACAAAAGTG
Source organism: Ammospiza nelsoni (assembly GCF_027579445.1). Lineage (NCBI taxonomy): Eukaryota > Metazoa > Chordata > Aves > Passeriformes > Passerellidae > Ammospiza > Ammospiza nelsoni. The sequence goes on from NW_026683187.1 coordinate 643,582, forward strand.
CAACAACATGGCAGCTTTCACAGCTTTTTCCTTGGCACCATCCCTATACCTAGGCTGATTTATCTGCCTAGGGTTAGGGTTAGAGTGCAGCCTAGGGCTTGGTTTTCTTTAACCAGGAAGCCCTGAGTTCCAGGCTTACTTCATCTGCCAAAGGCATCCCAAAGGGAGTGCAGAAGTGCCACAACATGGCTGCTTTCACGGCTTTTCCCTTAGGTAGAACCCTAATACCCGGCTGATTTACCTTCCTAGGGTTACTGTTAGGCTTAGGCCTAGGACTTTTAAAACCAGGAAGCCCTGGGCTCCAGGCACACTGCAGCTGCAAAAGGCATCCCAAGGGGAGCGCAAAAGTGACGCAACTTGGCTGCCACCACTGATATTTCCATGAGACCATCCCGAACCATAGGCTGATTTTCCTTCCTAGGGTTAAGGTTTGAGTTACGCCTAGGGTAAGGGTTCTATTAACCAGAAAGCCCTGAGTTCCAAGAACACAGCAGCTGCGAAGGACTAGCCAAGAAGAGCGCAAAAGTACCACAACATGCCTGCCTCCACAGCTTTTTCCTTGGGGACATGCCTAATTCCTGGCTGATTTGCCTTTCTCGTCTTAGGGTTGGGGTTCGGCCTAGGGCTAGGATTTTTAAAAGCAGGAAGCCCTGAGTTCCAGGCACACTGGAGCTGTGAAAGGCATCCAAAAGGGAGTGCAAAAGTGCCACAACATGGCTGCTTTCACGGCTTTTCCCTTAGGAAGAACCCTAATACCCGGCTGATTTACCTTCCTAGGGTTACTGTTAGGCTTAGGCCTAGGACTTTTAAAACCAGGAAGCCTTGGGCTCCAGGCACACTGCAGCTGCGAAAGGCATCCCAAGGGGAGCGCAAAAGTGACGCAACTTGGCTGCCACCACTGATATTTCCATGAGACCATCCCGAACCATAGGCTGATTTTCCTTCCTAGGGTTAAGGTTTGAGTTACGCCTAGGGTAAGGGTCTATTAACCAGAAAGCCCTGAGTTCCAAGAACACAGCAGCTGCGAAGGACTAGCCAAGAAGAGCGCAAAAGTACCACAACATGCCTGCCTCCACAGCTTTTTCCTTGGGGACATGCCTAATTCCTGGCTGATTTGCCTTTCTCGTCTTAGGGTTGGGGTTCGGCCTAGGGCTAGGATTTTTAAAAGCAGGAAGCCCTGAGTTCCAGGCACACTGGAGCAGTGAAAGGCATCCAAAAGGGAGTGCAGAAGTGCCACAACATGGCTGCTTTCACGGCTTTTCCCTTAGGAAGAACCCTAATACCCGGCTGATTTACCTTCCTAGGGTTACTGTTAGGCTTAGGCCTAGGACTTTTAAAACCAGGAAGCCCTGGGCTCCAGGCACACTGCAGCTGCGAAAGGCATCCCAAGGGGAGCGCAAAAGTGACGCAACTTGGCTGCCACCACTGATATTTCCATGAGACCATCCGGAACCATAGGCTGATTTTCCTTCCTAGGGTTAAGGTTTGAGTTACGCCTAGGGTAAGGGTTCTATTAACCAGAAAGCCCTGAGTTCCAAGAACACAGCAGCTGCGAAGGACTAGCCAAGAAGAGCGCAAAAGTACCACAACATGCCTGCCTCCACAGCTTTTTCCTTGGGGACATGCCTAATTCCTGGCTGATTTGCCTTTCTCGTCTTAGGGTTGGAGTTCGGCCTAGGGCTAGGATTTTTAAAAGCAGGAAGCCCTGAGTTCCAGGCACACTGGAGCTGTGAAAGGCATCCAAAAGGGAGTGCAAAAGTGCCACAACATGGCTGCTTTCACGGCTTTTTCCTTGGCAAGAAGCCTAATATCAGGCTGATTTACTTTCCCAGGGTTACTGTTAGGCTTAGGCCTAGGGCTAGGATTTTTGAAACTAGGAAGCCCTTAGCTCCAGGCACACTGCAGCTGTTCAAGGCATCCCAAGGGGAGTACAAAAGTGCAACAACATGGCAGCTTTCACAGCTTTTTCCTTGGCACCATCCCTATACCTAGGCTGATTTATCTGCCTAGGGTTAGGGTTAGAGTGCAGCCTAGGGCTTGGATTTCTTTAACCAGGAAGCCCTGAGTTCCAGGCTTACTTCATCTGCCAAAGGCATCCCAAAGGGAGTGCAGAAGTGCCACAACATGGCTGCTTTCACGGCTTTTCCCTTAAAAAGAACCCTAATACCCGGCTGATTTACCTTCCTAGGGTTACTGTTAGGCTTAGGCCTAGGACTTTTAAAACCAGGAAGCCCTGGGCTCCAGGCACACAGCAGCTGCAAAAGGCATCCCAAGGGGAGCGCAAAAGTGACGCAACTTGGCTGCCACCACTGATATTTCCATGAGACCATCCCGAACCATAGGCTGATTTTCCTTCCTAGGGTTAAGGTTTGAGTTACGCCTAGGGTAAGGGTTCTATTAACCAGAAAGCCCTGAGTTCCAAGAACACAGCAGCTGCGAAGGACTAGCCAAGAAGAGCGCAAAAGTACCACAACATGCCTGCCTCCACAGCTTTTTCCTTGGGGACATGCCTAATTCCTGGCTGATTTGCCTTTCTCGTCTTAGGGTTGGGGTTCGGCCTAGGGCAAGGATTTTTAAAAGCAGGAAGCCCTGAGTTCCAGGCACACTGGAGCTGTGAAAGGCATCCAAAAGGGAGTGCAAAAGTGCCACAACATGGCTGCTTTCACGGCTTTTCCCTTAGGAAGAACCCTAATACCCGGCTGATTTACCTTCCTAGGGTTACTGTTAGGCTTAGGCCTAGGACTTTTAAAACCAGGAAGCCTTGGGCTCCAGGCACACTGCAGCTGCGAAAGGCATCCCAAGGGGAGCCCAAAAGTGACGCAACTTGGCTGCCACCACTGATATTTCCATGAGACCATCCCGAACCATAGGCTGATTTTCCTTCCTAGGGTTAAGGTTTGAGTTACGCCTAGGGTAAGGGTCTATTAACCAGAAAGCCCTGAGTTCCAAGAACACAGCAGCTGCGAAGGACTAGCCAAGAAGAGCGCAAAAGTACCACAACATGCCTGCCTCCACAGCTTTTTCCTTGGGGACATGCCTAATTCCTGGCTGATTTGCCTTTCTCGTCTTAGGGTTGGGGTTCGGCCTAGGGCTAGGATTTTTAAAAGCAGGAAGCCCTGAGTTCCAGGCACACTGGAGCTGTGAAAGGCATCCAAAAGGGAGTGCAGAAGTGCCACAACATGGCTGCTTTCACGGCTTTTCCCTTAGGAAGAACCCTAATACCCGGCTGATTTACCTTCCTAGGGTTACTGTTAGGCTTAGGCCTAGGACTTTTAAAACCAGGAAGCCCTGGGCTCCAGGCACACTGCAGCTGCGAAAGGCATCCCAAGGGGAGCGCAAAAGTGACGCAACTTGGCTGCCACCACTGATATTTCCATGAGACCATCCGGAACCATAGGCTGATTTTCCTTCCTAGGGTTAGGGTTTGAGTTACGCCTAGGGTAAGGGTCTATTAACCAGAAAGCCCTGAGTTCCAAGAACACAGCAGCTGCGAAGGACTAGCCAAGAAGAGCGCAAAAGTAGCACAACATGCCTGCCTCCACAGCTTTTTCCTTGGGGACATGCCTAATTCCTGGCTGATTTGCCTTTCTCGTCTTAGGGTTGGGGTTCGGCCTAGGGCTAGGATTTTTAAAAGCAGGAAGCCCTGAGTTCCAGGCACACTGGAGCTGTGAAAGGCATCCAAAAGGGAGTGCAAAAGTGCCACAACATGGCTGCTTTCACGGCTTTTTCCTTGGCAAGACGCCTAACACCAGGCTGATTTCCCTTCCCAGGGTTACTGTTAGGCTTAGGCCTAGGGCTAGGATTTTTAAAACTAGGAAGCCCTTAGCTCCAGGCACACTGCAGCTGTTCAAGGCATCCCAAGGGGAGTACAAAAGTGCAACAACATGGCAGCTTTCACAGCTTTTTCCTTGGCACCATCCCTATACCTAGGCTGATTTATCTGCTAGGGTTAGGGTTAGGGTTCAGCCTAGGGCTTGAATTTTTTTTACCAGGAAGCCCTGAGTTCCAGGCTTACTTCATCTGCCAAAGGCATCCCAAAGGGAGTGCAGAAGTGCCACAACATGGCTGCTTTCACGGCTTTTCCCTTAGGAAGAACCCTAATACCCGGCTGATTTACCTTCCTAGGGTTACTGTTAGGCTTAGGCCTAGGACTTTTAAAACCAGGAAGCCCTGGGCTCCAGGCATACTGCAGCTGCATAAGGCATCCCAAGGGGAGCGCAAAAGTGATGCAACTTGGCTGCCACCACTGATATTTCCATGAGACCATCCCGAACCATAGGCTGATTTTCCTTCCTAGGGTTAAGGTTTGAGTTACGCCTAGGGTAAGGGTCTATTAACCAGAAAGCCCTGAGTTCCAAGAACACAGCAGCTGCGAAGGACTAGCCAAGAAGAGCGCAAAAGTACCACAACATGCCTGCCTCCACAGCTTTTTCCTTGGGGACATGCCTAATTCCTGGCTGATTTGCCTTTCTCGTCTTAGGGTTGGGGTTCGGCCTAGGGCTAGGATTTTTTTAACCAGGAAGCCCTGAGTTCCAGGCACACTGGAGCTGTGAAAGGCATCCAAAAGGGAGTGCAAAAGTGCCACAACATGGCTGCTTTCACGGCTTTTCCCTTAGGAAGAACCCTAATACCCGGCTGATTTACCTTCCTAGGGTTACTGTTAGGCTTAGGCCTAGGTCTTTTAAAACCAGGAAGCCCTGGGCTCCAGGCACACTGCAGCTGCGAAAGGCATCCCAAGGGGAGCGCAAAAGTGACGCAACTTGGCTGCCACCACTGATATTTCCAAGAGAGCATCCCGAACCATAGGCTGATTTTCCTTCCTAGGGTTAAGGTTTGAGTTACGCCTAGGGTAAGGGTTCTATTAACCAGAAAGCCCTGAGTTCCAAGAACACAGCAGCTGCGAAGGACTAGCCAAGAAGAGCGCAAAAGTACCACAACATGCCTGCCTCCACAGCTTTTTCCTTGGGGACATGCCTAATTCCTGGCTGATTTGCCTTTCTCGTCTTAGGGTTGGGGTTCGGCCTAGGGCTAGGATTTTTAAAAGCAGGAAGCCCTGAGTTCCAGGCACACTGGAGCTGTGAAAGGCATCCAAAAGGGAGTGCAAAAGTGCCACAACATGGCTGCTTTCACGGCTTTTTCCTTGGCAAGAAGCCTAATATCAGGCTGATTTACTTTCTCAGGGTTACTGTTAGGCTTAGGCCTAGGGCTAGGATTTTTGAAACTAGGAAGCCCTTAGCTCCAGGCACACTGCAGCTGTTCAAGGCATCCCAAGGGGAGTACAAAAGTGCAACAACATGGCAGCTTTCACAGCTTTTTCCTTGGCACCATCCCTATACCTAGGCTGATTTATCTGCCTAGGGTTAGGGTTAGAGTGCAGCCTAGGGCTTGGATTTCTTTAACCAGGAAGCCCTGAGTTCCAGGCTTACTTCATCTGCCAAAGGCATCCCAAAGGGAGTGCAGAAGTGCCACAACATGGCTGCTTTCACGGCTTTTCCCTTAGGAAGAACCCTAATACCCGGCTGATTTACCTTCCTAGGGTTACTGTTAGGCTTAGGCCTAGGACTTTTAAAACCAGGAAGCCCTGGGCTCCAGGCACACTGCAGCTGCGAAAGGCATCCCAAGGGGAGCGCAAAAGTGACGCAACTTGGCTGCCACCACTGATATTTCCATGAGACCATCCGGAACCATAGGCTGATTTTCCTTCCTAGGGTTAAGGTTTGAGTTACGCCTAGGGTAAGGGTTCTATTAACCAGAAAGCCCTGAGTTCCAAGAACACAGCAGCTGCGAAGGACTAGCCAAGAAGAGCGCAAAAGTACCACAACATGCCTGCCTCCACAGCTTTTTCCTTGGGGACATGCCTAATTCCTGGCTGATTTGCCTTTCTCGTCTTAGGGTTGGAGTTCGGCCTAGGGCTAGGATTTTTAAAAGCAGGAAGCCCTGAGTTCCAGGCACACTGGAGCTGTGAAAGGCATCCAAAAGGGAGTGCAAAAGTGCCACAACATGGCTGCTTTCACGGCTTTTTCCTTGGCAAGAAGCCTAATATCAGGCTGATTTACTTTCCCAGGGTTACTGTTAGGCTTAGGCCTAGGGCTAGGATTTTTGAAACTAGGAAGCCCTTAGCTCCAGGCACACTGCAGCTGTTCAAGGCATCCCAAGGGGAGTACAAAAGTGCAACAACATGGCAGCTTTCACAGCTTTTTCCTTGGCACCATCCCTATACCTAGGCTGATTTATCTGCCTAGGGTTAGGGTTAGAGTGCAGCCTAGGGCTTGGTTTTCTTTAACCAGGAAGCCCTGAGTTCCAGGCTTACTTCATCTGCCAAAGGCATCCCAAAGGGAGTGCAGAAGTGCCACAACATGGCTGCTTTCACGGCTTTTCCCTTAGGTAGAACCCTAATACCCGGCTGATTTACCTTCCTAGGGTTACTGTTAGGCTTAGGCCTAGGACTTTTAAAACCAGGAAGCCCTGGGCTCCAGGCACACTGCAGCTGCAAAAGGCATCCCAAGGGGAGCGCAAAAGTGACGCAACTTGGCTGCCACCACTGATATTTCCATGAGACCATCCCGAACCATAGGCTGATTTTCCTTCCTAGGGTTAAGGTTTGAGTTACGCCTAGGGTAAGGGTTCTATTAACCAGAAAGCCCTGAGTTCCAAGAACACAGCAGCTGCGAAGGACTAGCCAAGAAGAGCGCAAAAGTACCACAACATGCCTGCCTCCACAGCTTTTTCCTTGGGGACATGCCTAATTCCTGGCTGATTTGCCTTTCTCGTCTTAGGGTTGGGGTTCGGCCTAGGGCTAGGATTTTTAAAAGCAGGAAGCCCTGAGTTCCAGGCACACTGGAGCTGTGAAAGGCATCCAAAAGGGAGTGCAAAAGTGCCACAACATGGCTGCTTTCACGGCTTTTCCCTTAGGAAGAACCCTAATACCCGGCTGATTTACCTTCCTAGGGTTACTGTTAGGCTTAGGCCTAGGACTTTTAAAACCAGGAAGCCTTGGGCTCCAGGCACACTGCAGCTGCGAAAGGCATCCCAAGGGGAGCGCAAAAGTGACGCAACTTGGCTGCCACCACTGATATTTCCATGAGACCATCCCGAACCATAGGCTGATTTTCCTTCCTAGGGTTAAGGTTTGAGTTACGCCTAGGGTAAGGGTCTATTAACCAGAAAGCCCTGAGTTCCAAGAACACAGCAGCTGCGAAGGACTAGCCAAGAAGAGCGCAAAAGTACCACAACATGCCTGCCTCCACAGCTTTTTCCTTGGGGACATGCCTAATTCCTGGCTGATTTGCCTTTCTCGTCTTAGGGTTGGGGTTCGGCCTAGGGCTAGGATTTTTAAAAGCAGGAAGCCCTGAGTTCCAGGCACACTGGAGCAGTGAAAGGCATCCAAAAGGGAGTGCAGAAGTGCCACAACATGGCTGCTTTCACGGCTTTTCCCTTAGGAAGAACCCTAATACCCGGCTGATTTACCTTCCTAGGGTTACTGTTAGGCTTAGGCCTAGGACTTTTAAAACCAGGAAGCCCTGGGCTCCAGGCACACTGCAGCTGCGAAAGGCATCCCAAGGGGAGCGCAAAAGTGACGCAACTTGGCTGCCACCACTGATATTTCCATGAGACCATCCGGAACCATAGGCTGATTTTCCTTCCTAGGGTTAGGGTTTGAGTTACGCCTAGGGTAAGGGTCTATTAACCAGAAAGCCCTGAGTTCCAAGAACACAGCAGCTGCGAAGGACTAGCCAAGAAGAGCGCAAAAGTACCACAACATGCCTGCCTCCACAGCTTTTTCCTTGGGGACATGCCTAATTCCTGGCTGATTTGCCTTTCTCGTCTTAGGGTTGGGGTTCGGCCTAGGGCTAGGATTTTTAAAAGCAGGAAGCCCTGAGTTCCAGGCACACTGGAGCTGTGAAAGGCATCCAAAAGGGAGTGCAAAAGTGCCACAACATGGCTGCTTTCACGGCTTTTTCCTTGGCAAGACGCCTAACACCAGGCTGATTTCCCTTCCCAGGGTTACTGTTAGGCTTAGGCCTAGGGCTAGGATTTTTAAAACTAGGAAGCCCTTAGCTCCAGGCACACTGCAGCTGTTCAAGGCATCCCAAGGGGAGTACAAAAGTGCAACAACATGGCAGCTTTCACAGCTTTTTCCTTGGCACCATCCCTATACCTAGGCTGATTTATCTGCTAGGGTTAGGGTTAGGGTTCAGCCTAGGGCTTGAATTTTTTTTACCAGGAAGCCCTGAGTTCCAGGCTTACTTCATCTGCCAAAGGCATCCCAAAGGGAGTGCAGAAGTGCCACAACATGGCTGCTTTCACGGCTTTTCCCTTAGGAAGAACCCTAATACCCGGCTGATTTACCTTCCTAGGGTTACTGTTAGGCTTAGGCCTAGGACTTTTAAAACCAGGAAGCCCTGGGCTCCAGGCATACTGCAGCTGCATAAGGCATCCCAAGGGGAGCGCAAAAGTGATGCAACTTGGCTGCCACCACTGATATTTCCATGAGACCATCCCGAACCATAGGCTGATTTTCCTTCCTAGGGTTAAGGTTTGAGTTACGCCTAGGGTAAGGGTCTATTAACCAGAAAGCCCTGAGTTCCAAGAACACAGCAGCTGCGAAGGACTAGCCAAGAAGAGCGCAAAAGTACCACAACATGCCTGCCTCCACAGCTTTTTCCTTGGGGACATGCCTAATTCCTGGCTGATTTGCCTTTCTCGTCTTAGGGTTGGGGTTCGGCCTAGGGCTAGGATTTTTTTAACCAGGAAGCCCTGAGTTCCAGGCACACTGGAGCTGTGAAAGGCATCCAAAAGGGAGTGCAAAAGTGCCACAACATGGCTGCTTTCACGGCTTTTCCCTTAGGAAGAACCCTAATACCCGGCTGATTTACCATCCTAGGGTTACTGTTAGGCTTAGGCCTAGGTCTTTTAAAACCAGGAAGCCCTGGGCTCCAGGCACACTGCAGCTGCGAAAGGCATCCCAAGGGGAGCGCAAAAGTGACGCAACTTGGCTGCCACCACTGATATTTCCATGAGACCATCCCGAACCATAGGCTGATTTTCCTTCCTAGGGTTAAGGTTTGAGTTACGCCTAGGGTAAGGGTTCTATTAACTAGAAAGCCCTGAGTTCCAAGAACACAGCAGCTGCGAAGGACTACCCAAGAAGAGCGCAAAAGTACCACAACATGCCTGCCTCCACAGCTTTTTCCTTGGGGACATGCCTAATTCCTGGCTGATTTGCCTTTCTCGTCTTAGGGTTGGGGTTCGGCCTAGGGCTAGGATTTTTAAAAGCAGGAAGCCCTGAGTTCCAGGCACACTGGAGCTGTGAAAGGCATCCAAAAGGGAGTGCAAAAGTGCCACAACATGGCTGCTTTCACGGCTTTTTCCTTGGCAAGAAGCCTAATATCAGGCTGATTTACTTTCTCAGGGTTACTGTTAGGCTTAGGCCTAGGGCTAGGATTTTTGAAACTAGGAAGCCCTTAGCTCCAGGCACACTGCAGCTGTTCAAGGCATCCCAAGGGGAGTACAAAAGTGCAACAACATGGCAGCTTTCACAGCTTTTTCCTTGGCACCATCCCTATACCTAGGCTGATTTATCTGCCTAGGGTTAGGGTTAGAGTGCAGCCTAGGGCTTGGATTTCTTTAACCAGGAAGCCCTGAGTTCCAGGCTTACTTCATCTGCCAAAGGCATCCCAAAGGGAGTGCAGAAGTGCCACAACATGGCTGCTTTCACGGCTTTTCCCTTAGGAAGAACCCTAATACCCGGCTGATTTACCTTCCTAGGGTTACTGTTAGGCTTAGGCCTAGGACTTTTAAAACCAGGAAGCCCTGGGCTCCAGGCACACTGCAGCTGCAAAAGGCATCCCAAGGGGAGCGCAAAAGTGACGCAACTTGGCTGCCACCACTGATATTTCCATGAGACCATCCCGAACCATAGGCTGATTTTCCTTCCTAGGGTTAGGGTTTGAGTTACGCCTAGGGTAAGGGTCTATTAACCAGAAAGCCCTGAGTTCCAAGAACACAGCAGCTGCGAAGGACTAGCCAAGAAGAGCGCAAAAGTACCACAACATGCCTGCCTCCACAGCTTTTTCCTTGGGGACATGCCTAATTCCTGGCTGATTTGCCTTTCTCGTCTTAGGGTTGGGGTTCGGCCTAGGGCTAGGATTTTTAAAAGCAGGAAGCCCTGAGTTCCAGGCACACTGGAGCTGTGAAAGGCATCCAAAAGGGAGTGCAAAAGTGCCACAACATGGCTGCTTTCACGGCTTTTCCCTTAGGAAGAACCCTAATACCCGGCTGATTTACCTTCCTAGGGTTACTGTTAGGCTTAGGCCTAGGACTTTTAAAACCAGGAAGCCCTGGGCTCCAGGCATACTGCAGCTGCATAAGGCATCCCAAGGGGAGCGCAAAAGTGATGCAACTTGGCTGCCACCACTGATATTTCCATGAGACCATCCCGAACCATAGGCTGATTTTCCTTCCTAGGGTTAAGGTTTGAGTTACGCCTAGGGTAAGGGTCTATTAACCAGAAAGCCCTGAGTTCCAAGAACACAGCAGCTGCGAAGGACTAGCCAAGAAGAGCGCAAAAGTACCACAACATGCCTGCCTCCACAGCTTTTTCCTTGGGGACATGCCTAATTCCTGGCTGATTTGCCTTTCTCGTCTTAGGGTTGGGGTTCGGCCTAGGGCTAGGATTTTTTTAACCAGGAAGCCCTGAGTTCCAGGCACACTGGAGCTGTGAAAGGCATCCAAAAGGGAGTGCAAAAGTGCCACAACATGGCTGCTTTCACGGCTTTTTCCTTGGCAAGACGCCTAACACCAGGCTGATTTCCCTTCCCAGGGTTACTGTTAGGCTTAGGCCTAGGGCTAGGATTTTTAAAACTAGGAAGCCCTTAGCTCCAGGCACACTGCAGCTGTTCAAGGCATCCCAAGGGGAGTACAAAAGTGCAACAACATGGCAGCTTTCACAGCTTTTTCCTTGGCACCATCCCTATACCTAGGCTGATTTATCTGCCTAGGGTTAGGGTTAGGGTTCAGCCTAGGGCTTGAATTTTTTTTACCAGGAAGCCCTGAGTTCCAGGCTTACTTCATCTGCCAAAGGCATCCCAAAGGGAGTGCAGAAGTGCCACAACATGGCTGCTTTCACGGCTTTTCCCTTAGGAAGAACCCTAATACCCGGCTGATTTACCTTCCTAGGGTTACTGTTATGCTTAGGCCTAGGACTTTTAAAACCAGGAAGCCCTGGGCTCCAGGCACACTGCAGCTGCGAAAGGCATCCCAAGGGGAGCGCAAAAGTGACGCAACTTGGCTGCCACCACTGATATTTCCATGAGACCATCCCGAACCATAGGCTGATTTTCCTTCCTAGGGTTAAGGTTTGAGTTACGCCTAGGGTAAGGGTCTATTAACCAGAAAGCCCTGAGTTCCAAGAACACAGCAGCTGCGAAGGACTACCCAAGAAGAGCGCAAAAGTACCACAACATGCCTGCCTCCACAGCTTTTTCCTTGGGGACATGCCTAATTCCTGGCTGATTTGCCTTTCTCGTCTTAGGGTTGGGGTTCGGCCTAGGGCTAGGATTTTTAAAAGCAGGAAGCCCTGAGTTCCAGGCACACTGGAGCTGTGAAAGGCATCCAAAAGGGAGTGCAAAAGTGCCACAACATGGCTGCTTTCACGGCTTTTCCCTTAGGAAGAACCCTAATACCCGGCTGATTTACCTTCCTAGGGTTACTGTTAGGCTTAGGCCTAGGACTTTTAAAACCAGGAAGCCCTGGGCTCCAGGCACACTGCAGCTGCGAAAGGCATCCCAAGGGGAGCGCAAAAGTGACGCAACTTGGCTGCCACCACTGATATTTCCATGAGACCATCCCGAACCATAGGCTGATTTTCCTTCCTAGGGTTAAGGTTTGAGTTACGCCTAGGGTATGGGTCTATTAACCAGAAAGCCCTGAGTTCCAAGAACACAGCAGCTGCGAAGGACTAGCCAAGAAGAGCGCAAAAGTACCACAACATGCCTGCCTCCACAGCTTTTTCCTTGGGGACATGCCTAATTCCTGGCTGATTTGCCTTTCTCGTCTTAGGGTTGGGGTTCGGCCTAGGGCTAGGATTTTTAAAAGCAGGAAGCCCTGAGTTCCAGGCACACTGGAGCTGTGAAAGGCATCCAAAAGGGAGTGCAAAAGTGCCACAACATGGCTGCTTTCACGGCTTTTTCCTTGGCAAGACGCCTAACACCAGGCTGATTTCCCTTCCCAGGGTTACTGTTAGGCTTAGGCCTAGGGCTAGGATTTTTAAAACTAGGAAGCCCTTAGCTCCAGGCACACTGCAGCTGTTCAAGGCATCCCAAGGGGAGTACAAAAGTGCAACAACATGGCAGCTTTCACAGCTTTTTCCTTGGCACCATCCCTATACCTAGGCTGATTTATCTGCCTAGGGTTAGGGTTAGGGTTCAGCCTAGGGCTTGGATTTTTTTTACCAGGAAGCCCTGAGTTCCAGGCTTACTTCATCTGCCAAAGGCATCCCAAAGGGAGTGCAGAAGTGCCACAACATGGCTGCTTTCACGGCTTTTCCCTTAGGAAGAACCCTAATACCCGGCTGATTTACCTTCCTAGGGTTACTGTTAGGCTTAGGCCTAGGACTTTTAAAACCAGGAAGCCCTGGGCTCCAGGCATACTGCAGCTGCATAAGGCATCCCAAGGGGAGCGCAAAAGTGATGCAACTTGGCTGCCACCACTGATATTTCCATGAGACCATCCCGAACCATAGGCTGATTTTCCTTCCTAGGGTTAAGGTTTGAGTTACGCCTAGGGTAAGGGTCTATTAACCAGAAAGCCCTGAGTTCCAAGAACACAGCAGCTGCGAAGGACTAGCCAAGAAGAGCGCAAAAGTACCACAACATGCCTGCCTCCACAGCTTTTTCCTTGGGGACATGCCTAATTCCTGGCTGATTTGCCTTTCTCGTCTTAGGGTTGGGCTTCGGCCTAGGGCTAGGATTTTTAAAAGCAGGAAGCCCTGAGTTCCAGGCACACTGGAGCTGTGAAAGGCATCCAAAAGGGAGTGCAAAAGTGCCACAACATGGCTGCTTTCACGGCTTTTCCCTTAGGAAGAACCCTAATACCCGGCTGATTTACCTTCCTAGGGTTACTGTTAGGCTTAGGCCTAGGACTTTTAAAACCAGGAAGCCCTGGGCTCCAGGCACACTGCAGCTGCGAAAGGCATCCCAAGGGGAGCGCAAAAGTGACGCAACTTGGCTGCCACCACTGATATTTCCATGAGACCATCCCGAACCATAGGCTGATTTTCCTTCCTAGGGTTAAGGTTTGAGTTACGCCTAGGGTAAGGGTTCTATTAACCAGAAAGCCCTGAGTTCCAAGAACACAGCAGCTGCGAAGGACTAGCCAAGAAGAGCGCAAAAGTACCACAACATGCCTGCCTCCACAGCTTTTTCCTTGGGGACATGCCTAATTCCTGGCTGATTTGCCTTTCTCGTCTTAGGGTTGGGGTTCGGCCTAGGGCTAGGATTTTTAAAAGCAGGAAGCCCTGAGTTCCAGGCACACTGGAGCTGTGAAAGGCATCCAAAAGGGAGTGCAAAAGTGCCACAACATGGCTGCTTTCACGGCTTTTTCCTTGGCAAGAAGCCTAATATCAGGCTGATTTACTTTCCCAGGGTTACTGTTAGGCTTAGGCCTAGGGCTAGGATTTTTGAAACTAGGAAGCCCTTAGCTCCAGGCACACTGCAGCTGTTCAAGGCATCCCAAGGGGAGTACAAAAGTGCAACAACATGGCAGCTTTCACATCTTTTTCCTTGGCACCATCCCTATACCTAGGCTGATTTATCTGCCTAGGGTTAGGGTTAGAGTGCAGCCTAGGGCTTGGATTTCTTTAACCAGGAAGCCCTGAGTTCCAGGCTTACTTCATCTGCCAAAGGCATCCCAAAGGGAGTGCAGAAGTGCCACAACATGGCTGCTTTCACGGCTTTTCCCTTAGGTAGAACCCTAACACCCGGCTGATTTACCTTCCTAGGGTTACTGTTAGGCTTAGGCCTAGGACTTTTAAAACCAGGAAGCCCTGGGCTCCAGGCACACTGCAGCTGCATAAGGCATCCCAAGGGGAGCGCAAAAGTGGCGCAACTTGGCTGCCACCACTGATATTTCCATGAGACCATCCCGAACCACAGGCTGATTTTCCTTCCTAGGGTTAAGGTTTGAGTTACGCCTAGGGTAAGGGCTCTATTAACCAGAAAGCCCTGAGTTCCAAGAACACAGCAGCTGCGAAGGACTAGCCAAGAAGAGCGCAAAAGTACCACAACATGCCTGCCTCCACAGCTTTTTCCTTGGGGACATGCCTAATTCCTGGCTGATTTGCCTTTCTCGTCTTAGGGTTGGGGTTCGGCCTAGGGCTAGGATTTTTAAAAGCAGGAAGCCCTGAGTTCCAGGCACACTGGAGCTGTGAAAGGCATCCAAAAGGGAGTGCAAAAGTGCCACAACATGGCTGCTTTCACGGCTTTTTCCTTGGCAAGAAACCTAACATCAGGCTGATTTACTTTCCCAGGGTTACTGTTAGGCTTAGGCCTAGGGCTAGGATTTTTAAAACTAGGAAGCCCTTAGCTCCAGGCACACTGCAGCTGTTCAAGGCATCCCAAGGGGAGTACAAAAGTGCAACAACATGGCAGCTTTCACAGCTTTTTCCTTGGCACCATCCCTATACCTAGGCTGATTTATCTGCCTAGGGTTAGGGTTAGAGTTCAGCCTAGGGCTTGGATTTCTTTAACCAGGAAGCCCTGAGTTCCAGGCTTACTTCATCTGCCAAAGGCATCCCAAAGGGAGTGCAGAAGTGCCACAACATGGCTGCTTTCACGGCTTTTCCCTTAGGAAGAACCCTAATACCCGGCTGATTTACCTTCCTAGGGTTACTGTTAGGCTTAGGCCTAGGACTTTTAAAACCAGGAAGCCCTGGGCTCCAGGCACACTGCAGCTGCGAAAGGCATCCCAAGGGGAGCGCAAAAGTGACGCAACTTGGCTGCCACCACTGATATTTCCATGAGACCATCCCGAACCATAGGCTGATTTTCCTTCCTAGGGTTAAGGTTTGAGTAACGCCTAGGGTAAGGGTCTATTAACCAGAAAGCCCTGAGTTCCAAGAACACAGCAGCTGTGAAGGACTAGCCAAGAAAAGCGCAAAAGTACCACAACATGCCTGCCTCCACAGCTTTTTCCTTGGGGACATGCCTAATTCCTGGCTGATTTTCCTTTCTCGTCTTAGGGTTGGGCTTCGGCCTAGGGCTAGGATTTTTAAAAGCAGGAAGCCCTGAGTTCCAGGCACACTGGAGCTGTGAAAGGCATCCAAAAGGGAGTGCAAAAGTGCCACAACATGGCTGCTTTCACGGCTTTTCCCTTAGGAAGAACCCTAATACCCGGCTGATTTACCTTCCTAGGGTTACTGTTAGGCTTAGGCCTAGGACTTTTAAAACCAGGAAGCCCTGGGCTCCAGGCACACTGCAGCTGCAAAAGGCATCCCAAGGGGAGCGCAAAAGTGACGCAACTTGGCTGCCACCACTGATATTTCCATGAGACCATCCCGAACCATAGGCTGATTTTCCTTCCTAGGGTTAAGGTTTGAGTTACGCCTAGGGTAAGGGTTCTATTAACCAGAAAGCCCTGAGTTCCAAGAACACAGCAGCTGCGAAGGACTAGCCAAGAAGAGCGCAAAAGTACCACAACATGCCTGCCTCCACAGCTTTTTCCTTGGGGACATGCCTAATTCCTGGCTGATTTGCCTTTCTCGTCTTAGGGTTGGGGTTCGGCCTAGGGCTAGGATTTTTAAAAGCAGGAAGCCCTGAGTTCCAGGCACACTGGAGCTGTGAAAGGCATCCAAAAGGGAGTGCAAAAGTGCCACAACATGGCTGCTTTCACGGCTTTTTCCTTGGCAAGACGCCTAACACCAGGCTGATTTGCCTTCCCAGGGTTACTGTTAGGCTTAGGCCTAGGGCTAGGATTTTTAAAACTAGGAAGCCCTTAGCTCCAGGCACACTGCAGCTGTTCAAGGCATCCCAAGGGGAGTACAAAAGTGCAACAACATGGCAGCTTTCACAGCTTTTTCCTTGGCACCATCCCTATACCTAGGCTGATTTATCTGCCTAGGGTTAGGGTTAGGGTTCAGCCTAGGGCTTGAATTTTTTTTACCAGGAAGCCCTGAGTTCCAGGCTTACTTCATCTGCCAAAGGCATCCCAAAGGGAGTGCAGAAGTGCCACAACATGGCTGCTTTCACGGCTTTTCCCTTAGGAAGAACCCTAATACCCGGCTGATTTACCTTCCTAGGGTTACTGTTAGGCTTAGGCCTAGGACTTTTAAAACCAGGAAGCCCTGGGCTCCAGGCACACTGCAGCTGCGAAAGGCATCCCAAGGGGAGCGCAAAAGTGACGCAACTTGGCTGCCACCACTGATATTTCCATGAGACCATCCCGAACCATAGGCTGATTTTCCTTCCTAGGGTTAAGGTTTGAGTTACGCCTAGGGTAAGGGTCTATTAACCAGAAAGCCCTGAGTTCCAAGAACACAGCAGCTGCGAAGGACTAGCCAAGAAGAGCGCAAAAGTAGCACAACATGCCTGCCTCCACAGCTTTTTCCTTGGGGACATGCCTAATTCCTGGCTGATTTGCCTTTCTCGTCTTAGGGTTGGGGTTCGGCCTAGGGCTAGGATTTTTAAAAGCAGGAAGCCCTGAGTTCCAGGCACACTGGAGCTGTGAAAGGCATCCAAAAGGGAGTGCAAAAGTGCCACAACATGGCTGCTTTCACGGCTTTTTCCTTGGCAAGAAGCCTAATATCAGGCTGATTTACTTTCTCAGGGTTACTGTTAGGCTTAGGCCTAGGGCTAGGATTTTTGAAACTAGGAAGCCCTTAGCTCCAGGCACACTGCAGCTGTTCAAGGCATCCCAAGGGGAGTACAAAAGTGCAACAACATGGCAGCTTTCACAGCTTTTTCCTTGGCACCATCCCTATACCTAGGCTGATTTATCTGCCTAGGGTTAGGGTTAGAGTGCAGCCTAGGGCTTGGATTTCTTTAACCAGGAAGCCCTGAGTTCCAGGCTTACTTCATCTGCCAAAGGCATCCCAAAGGGAGTGCAGAAGTGCCACAACATGGCTGCTTTCACGGCTTTTCCCTTAGGAAGAACCCTAATACCCGGCTGATTTACCTTCCTAGGGTAACTGTTAGGCTTAGGCCTAGGACTTTTAAAACCAGGAAGCCCTGGGCTCCAGGCACACTGCAGCTGCGAAAGGCATCCCAAGGGGAGCGCAAAAGTGACGCAACTTGGCTGCCACCACTGATATTTCCATGAGACCATCCCGAACCATAGGCTGATTTTCCTTCCTAGGGTTAAGGTTTGAGTAACGCCTAGGGTAAGGGTCTATTAACCAGAAAGCCCTGAGTTCCAAGAACACAGCAGCTGTGAAGGACTAGCCAAGAAAAGCGCAAAAGTACCACAACATGCCTGCCTCCACAGCTTTTTCCTTGGGGACATGCCTAATTCCTGGCTGATTTTCCTTTCTCGTCTTAGGGTTGGGCTTCGGCCTAGGGCTAGGATTTTTAAAAGCAGGAAGCCCTGAGTTCCAGGCACACTGGAGCTGTGAAAGGCATCCAAAAGGGAGTGCAAAAGTGCCACAACATGGCTGCTTTCACGGCTTTTCCCTTAGGAAGAACCCTAATACCCGGCTGATTTACCTTCCTAGGGTTACTGTTAGGCTTAGGCCTAGGACTTTTAAAACCAGGAAGCCCTGGGCTCCAGGCACACTGCAGCTGCAAAAGGCATCCCAAGGGGAGCGCAAAAGTGACGCAACTTGGCTGCCACCACTGATATTTCCATGAGACCATCCCGAACCATAGGCTGATTTTCCTTCCTAGGGTTAAGGTTTGAGTTACGCCTAGGGTAAGGGTTCTATTAACCAGAAAGCCCTGAGTTCCAAGAACACAGCAGCTGCGAAGGACTAGCCAAGAAGAGCGCAAAAGTACCACAACATGCCTGCCTCCCCAGCTTTTTCCTTGGGGACATGCCTAATTCCTGGCTGATTTGCCTTTCTCGTCTTAGGGTTGGGGTTCGGCCTAGGGCTAGGATTTTTAAAAGCAGGAAGCCCTGAGTTCCAGGCACACTGGAGCTGTGAAAGGCATCCAAAAGGGAGTGCAAAAGTGCCACAACATGGCTGCTTTCACGGCTTTTTCCTTGGCAAGACGCCTAACACCAGGCTGATTTCCCTTCCCAGGGTTACTGTTAGGCTTAGGCCTAGGGCTAGGATTTTTAAAACTAGGAAGCCCTTAGCTCCAGGCACACTGCAGCTGTTCAAGGCATCCCAAGGGGAGTACAAAAGTGCAACAACATGGCAGCTTTCACAGCTTTTTCCTTGGCACCATCCCTATACCTAGGCTGATTTATCTGCCTAGGGTTAGGGTTAGGGTTCAGCCTAGGGCTTGAATTTTTTTTACCAGGAAGCCCTGAGTTCCAGGCTTACTTCATCTGCCAAAGGCATCCCAAAGGGAGTGCAGAAGTGCCACAACATGGCTGCTTTCACGGCTTTTCCCTTAGGAAGAACCCTAATACCCGGCTGATTTACCTTCCTAGGGTTACTGTTAGGCTTAGGCCTAGGACTTTTAAAACCAGGAAGCCCTGGGCTCCAGGCACACTGCAGCTGCGAAAGGCATCCCAAGGGGAGCGCAAAAGTGACGCAACTTGGCTGCCACCACTGATATTTCCATGAGACCATCCCGAACCATAGGCTGATTTTCCTTCCTAGGGTTAAGGTTTGAGTTACGCCTAGGGTAAGGGTCTATTAACCAGAAAGCCCTGAGTTCCAAGAACACAGCAGCTGCGAAGGACTAGCCAAGAAGAGCGCAAAAGTAGCACAACATGCCTGCCTCCACAGCTTTTTCCTTGGGGACATGCCTAATTCCTGGCTGATTTGCCTTTCTCGTCTTAGGGTTGGGGTTCGGCCTAGGGCTAGGATTTTTAAAAGCAGGAAGCCCTGAGTTCCAGGCACACTGGAGCTGTGAAAGGCATCCAAAAGGGAGTGCAAAAGTGCCACAACATGGCTGCTTTCACGGCTTTTTCCTTGGCAAGAAGCCTAATATCAGGCTGATTTACTTTCTCAGGGTTACTGTTAGGCTTAGGCCTAGGGCTAGGATTTTTGAAACTAGGAAGCCCTTAGCTCCAGGCACACTGCAGCTGTTCAAGGCATCCCAAGGGGAGTACAAAAGTGCAACAACATGGCAGCTTTCACAGCTTTTTCCTTGGCACCATCCCTATACCTAGGCTGATTTATCTGCCTAGGGTTAGGGTTAGAGTGCAGCCTAGGGCTTGGATTTCTTTAACCAGGAAGCCCTGAGTTCCAGGCTTACTTCATCTGCCAAAGGCATCCCAAAGGGAGTGCAGAAGTGCCACAACATGGCTGCTTTCACGGCTTTTCCCTTAGGAAGAACCCTAATACCCGGCTGATTTACCTTCCTAGGGTTACTGTTAGGCTTAGGCCTAGGACTTTTAAAACCAGGAAGCCCTGGGCTCCAGGCACACTGCAGCTGCAAAAGGCATCCCAAGGGGAGCGCAAAAGTGACGCAACTTGGCTGCCACCACTGATATTTCCATGAGACCATCCCGAACCATAGGCTGATTTTCCTTCCTAGGGTTAAGGTTTGAGTTACGCCTAGGGTAAGGGTCTATTAACCAGAAAGCCCTGAGTTCCAAGAACACAGCAGCTGCGAAGGACTAGCCAAGAAGAGCGCAAAAGTACCACAACATGCCTGCCTCCACAGCTTTTTCCTTGGGGGCATGCCTAATTCCTGGCTGATTTGCCTTTCTCGTCTTAGGGTTGGGGTTCGGCCTAGGGCTAGGATTTTTAAAAGCAGGAAGCCCTGAGTTCCAGGCACACTGGAGCTGTGAAAGGCATCCAAAAGGGAGTGCAAAAGTGCCACAACATGGCTGCTTTCACGGCTTTTTCCTTGGCAAGAAGCCTAATATCAGGCTGATTTACTTTCCCAGGGTTACTGTTAGGCTTAGGCCTAGGGCTAGGATTTTTGAAACTAGGAAGCCCTTAGCTCCAGGCACACTGCAGCTGTTCAAGGCATCCCAAGGGGAGTACAAAAGTGCAACAACATGGCAGCTTTCACAGCTTTTTCCTTGGCACCATCCCTATACCTAGGCTGATTTATCTGCCTAGGGTTAGGGTTAGAGTGCAGCCTAGGGCTTGGATTTCTTTAACCAGGAAGCCCTGAGTTCCAGGCTTACTTCATCTGCCAAAGGCATCCCAAAGGGAGTGCAGAAGTGCCACAACATGGCTGCTTTCACGGCTTTTCCCTTAGGTAGAACCCTAACACCCGGCTGATTTACCTTCCTAGGGTTACTGTTAGGCTTAGGCCTAGGACTTTTAAAACCAGGAAGCCCTGGGCTCCAGGCACACTGCAGCTGCATAAGGCATCCCAAGGGGAGCGCAAAAGTGGCGCAACTTGGCTGCCACCACTGATATTTCCATGAGACCATCCCGAACCACAGGCTGATTTTCCTTCCTAGGGTTAAGGTTTGAGTTACGCCTAGGGTAAGGGCTCTATTAACCAGAAAGCCCTGAGTTCCAAGAACACAGCAGCTGCGAAGGACTAGCCAAGAAGAGCGCAAAAGTACCACAACATGCCTGCCTCCACAGCTTTTTCCTTGGGGACATGCCTAATTCCTGGCTGATTTGCCTTTCTCGTCTTAGGGTTGGGGTTCGGCCTAGGGCTAGGATTTTTAAAAGCAGGAAGCCCTGAGTTCCAGGCACACTGGAGCTGTGAAAGGCATCCAAAAGGGAGTGCAAAAGTGCCACAACATGGCTGCTTTCACGGCTTTTTCCTTGGCAAGAAGCCTAACATCAGGCTGATTTACTTTCCCAGGGTTACTGTTAGGCTTAGGCCTAGGGCTAGGATTTTTAAAACTAGGAAGCCCTTAGCTCCAGGCACACTGCAGCTGTTCAAGGCATCCCAAGGGGAGTACAAAAGTGCAACAACATGGCAGCTTTCACAGCTTTTTCCTTGGCACCATCCCTATACCTAGGCTGATTTATCTGCCTAGGGTTAGGGTTAGAGTTCAGCCTAGGGCTTGGATTTCTTTAACCAGGAAGCCCTGAGTTCCAGGCTTACTTCATCTGCCAAAGGCATCCCAAAGGGAGTGCAGAAGTGCCACAACATGGCTGCTTTCACGGCTTTTCCCTTAGGAAGAACCCTAATACCCGGCTGATTTACCTTCCTAGGGTTACTGTTAGGCTTAGGCCTAGGACTTTTAAAACCAGGAAGCCCTGGGCTCCAGGCACACTGCAGCTGCGAAAGGCATCCCAAGGGGAGCGCAAAAGTGACGCAACTTGGCTGCCACCACTGATATTTCCATGAGACCATCCCGAACCATAGGCTGATTTTCCTTCCTAGGGTTAAGGTTTGAGTTACGCCTAGGGTAAGGGCTCTATTAACCAGAAAGCCCTGAGTTCCAAGAACACAGCAGCTGCGAAGGACTAGCCAAGAAGAGCGCAAAAGTAGCACAACATGCCTGCCTCCACAGCTTTTTCCTTGGGGACATGCCTAATTCCTGGCTGATTTGCCTTTCTCGTCTTAGGGTTGGGGTTCGGCCTAGGGCTAGGATTTTTAAAAGCAGGAAGCCCTGAGTTCCAGGCACACTGGAGCTGTGAAAGGCATCCAAAAGGGAGTGCAAAAGTGCCACAACATGGCTGCTTTCACGGCTTTTCCCTTAGGAAGAACCCTAATACCCGGCTGATTTACCTTCCTAGGGTTACTGTTAGGCTTAGGCCTAGGACTTTTAAAACCAGGAAGCCCTGGGATCCAGGCACACTGCAGCTGCAAAAGGCATCCCAAGGGGAGCGCAAAAGTGACGCAACTTGGCTGCCACCACTGATATTTCCATGAGACCATCCCGAACCATAGGCTGATTTTCCTTCCTAGGGTTAAGGTTTGAGTTACGCCTAGGGTAAGGGTTCTATTAACCAGAAAGCCCTGAGTTCCAAGAACACAGCAGCTGCGAAGGACTAGCCAAGAAGAGCGCAAAAGTACCACAACATGCCTGCCTCCACAGCTTTTTCCTTGGGGACATGCCTAATTCCTGGCTGATTTGCCTTTCTCGTCTTAGGGTTGGGGTTCGGCCTAGGGCTAGGATTTTTAAAAGCAGGAAGCCCTGAGTTCCAGGCACACTGGAGCTGTGAAAGGCATCCAAAAGGGAGTGCAAAAGTGCCACAACATGGCTGCTTTCACGGCTTTTTCCTTGGCAAGACGCCTAACACCAGGCTGATTTCCCTTCCCAGGGTTACTGTTAGGCTTAGGCCTAGGGCTAGGATTTTTAAAACTAGGAAGCCCTTAGCTCCAGGCACACTGCAGCTGTTCAAGGCATCCCAAGGGGAGTACAAAAGTGCAACAACATGGCAGCTTTCACAGCTTTTTCCTTGGCACCATCCCTATACCTAGGCTGATTTATCTGCCTAGGGTTAGGGTTAGGGTTCAGCCTAGGGCTTGAATTTTTTTTACCAGGAAGCCCTGAGTTCCAGGCTTATTTCATCTGCCAAAGGCATCCCAAAGGGAGTGCAGAAGTGCCACAACATGGCTGCTTTCACGGCTTTTCCCTTAGGAAGAACCCTAATACCCGGCTGATTTACCTTCCTAGGGTTACTGTTAGGCTTAGGCCTAGGACTTTTAAAACCAGGAAGCCCTGGGCTCCAGGCACACTGCAGCTGCGAAAGGCATCCCAAGGGGAGCGCAAAAGTGACGCAACTTGGCTGCCACCACTGATATTTCCATGAGACCATCCCGAACCATAGGCTGATTTTCCTTCCTAGGGTTAAGGTTTGAGTTACGCCTAGGGTAAGGGTCTATTAACCAGAAAGCCCTGAGTTCCAAGAACACAGCAGCTGCGAAGGACTAGCCAAGAAGAGCGCAAAAGTAGCACAACATGCCTGCCTCCACAGCTTTTTCCTTGGGGACATGCCTAATTCCTGGCTGATTTGCCTTTCTCGTCTTAGGGTTGGGGTTCGGCCTAGGGCTAGGATTTTTAAAAGCAGGAAGCCCTGAGTTCCAGGCACACTGGAGCTGTGAAAGGCATCCAAAAGGGAGTGCAAAAGTGCCACAACATGGCTGCTTTCACGGCTTTTCCCTTAGGAAGAACCCTAATACCCGGCTGATTTACCTTCCTAGGGTTACTGTTAGGCTTAGGCCTAGGACTTTTAAAACCAGGAAGGCCTGGGCTCCAGGCACACTGCAGCTGCGAAAGGCATCCCAAGGGGAGCGCAAAAGTGACGCAACTTGGCTGCCACTACTGATATTTCCATGAGACCATCCCGAACCATAGGCTGATTTTCCTTCCTAGGGTTAAGGTTTGAGTTACGCCTAGGGTAAGGGTTGTATTAACCAGAAAGCCCTGAGTTCCAAGAACACAGCAGCTGCGAAGGACTAGCCAAGAAGAGCGCAAAAGTACCACAACATGCCTGCCTCCACAGCTTTTTCCTTGGGGACATGCCTAATTCCTGGCTGATTTGCCTTTCTCGTCTTAGGGTTGCGGTTCGGCCTAGGGCTAGGATTTTTAAAAGCAGGAAGCCCTGAGTTCCAGGCACACTGGAGCTGTGAAAGGCATCCAAAAGGGAGTGCAAAAGTGCCACAACATGGCTGCTTTCACGGCTTTTTCCTTGGCAAGACGCCTAACACCAGGCTGATTTCCCTTCCCAGGGTTACTGTTAGGCTTAGGCCTAGGGCTAGGATTTTTAAAACTAGGAAGCCCTTAGCTCCAGGCACACTGCAGCTGTTCAAGGCATCCCAAGGGGAGTACAAAAGTGCAACAACATGGCAGCTTTCACAGCTTTTTCCTTGGCACCATCCCTATACCTAGGCTGATTTATCTGCCTAGGGTTAGGGTTAGGGTTCAGCCTAGGGCTTGAATTTTTTTTACCAGGAAGCCCTGAGTTCCAGGCTTACTTCATCTGCCAAAGGCATCCCAAAGGGAGCGCAGAAGTGCCACAACATGGCTGCTTTCACGGCTTTTCCCTTAGGAAGAACCCTAATACCCGGCTGATTTACCTTCCTAGGGTTACTGTTAGGCTTAGGCCTAGGACTTTTAAAACCAGGAAGCCCTGGGCTCCAGGCACACTGCAGCTGCGAAAGGCATCCCAAGGGGAGCGCAAAAGTGACGCAACTTGGCTGCCACCACTGATATTTCCATGAGACCATCCCGAACCATAGGCTGATTTTCCTTCCTAGGGTTAAGGTTTGAGTTACGCCTAGGGTAAGGGCTCTATTAACCAGAAAGCCCTGAGTTCCAAGAACACAGCAGCTGCGAAGGACTAGCCAAGAAGAGCGCAAAAGTACCACAACATGCCTGCCTCCACAGCTTTTTCCTTGGGGACATGCCTAATTCCTGGCTGATTTGCCTTTCTCGTCTTAGGGTTGGGGTTCGGCCTAGGGCTAGGATTTTTAAAAGCAGGAAGCCCTGAGTTCCAGGCACACTGGAGCTGTGAAAGGCATCCAAAAGGGAGTGCAAAAGTGCCACAACATGGCTGCTTTCACGGCTTTTCCCTTAGGAAGAACCCTAATACCCGGCTGATTTACCTTCCTAGGGTTACTGTTAGGCTTAGGCCTAGGACTTTTAAAACCAGGAAGCCCTGGGCTCCAGGCACACTGCAGCTGCAAAAGGCATCCCAAGGGGAGCGCAAAAGTGACGCAACTTGGCTGCCACCACTGATATTTCCATGAGACCATCCCGAACCATAGGCTGATTTTCCTTCCTAGGGTTAAGGTTTGAGTTACGCCTAGGGTAAGGGTTCTATTAACCAGAAAGCCCTGAGTTCCAAGAACACAGCAGCTGCGAAGGACTAGCCAAGAAGAGCGCAAAAGTACCACAACATGCCTGCCTCCACAGCTTTTTCCTTGGGGACATGCCTAATTCCTGGCTGATTTGCCTTTCTCGTCTTAGGGTTGGGGTTCGGCCTAGGGCTAGGATTTTTAAAAGCAGGAAGCCCTGAGTTCCAGGCACACTGGAGCTGTGAAAGGCATCCAAAAGGGAGTGCAAAAGTGCCACAACATGGCTGCTTTCACGGCTTTTTCCTTGGCAAGACGTCTAACACCAGGCTGATTTCCCTTCCCAGGGTTACTGTTAGGCTTAGGCCTAGGGCTAGGATTTTTAAAACTAGGAAGCCCTTAGCTCCAGGCACACTGCAGCTGTTCAAGGCATCCCAAGGGGAGTACAAAAGTGCAACAACATGGCAGCTTTCACAGCTTTTTCCTTAGCACCATCCCTATACCTAGGCTGATTTATCTGCCTAGGGTTAGGGTTAGGGTTCAGCCTAGGGCTTGAATTTTTTTTACCAGGAAGCCCTGAGTTCCAGGCTTACTTCATCTGCCAAAGGCATCCCAAAGGGAGTGCAGAAGTGCCACAACATGGCTGCTTTCACGGCTTTTCCCTTAGGAAGAACCCTAATACCCGGCTGATTTACCTTCCTAGGGTTACTGTTAGGCTTAGGCCTAGGACTTTTAAAACCAGGAAGCCCTGGGCTCCAGGCACACTGCAGCTGCGAAAGACATCCCAAGGGGAGCGCAAAAGTGACGCAACTTGGCTGCCACCACTGATATTTCCATGAGACCATCCCGAACCATAGGCTGATTTTCCTTCCTAGGGTTAAGGTTTGAGTTACGCCTAGGGTAAGGGTCTATTAACCAGAAAGCCCTGAGTTCCAAGAACACAGCAGCTGCGAAGGACTAGCCAAGAAGAGCGCAAAAGTACCACAACATGCCTGCCTCCACAGCTTTTTCCTTGGGGGCATGCCTAATTCCTGGCTGATTTGCCTTTCTCGTCTTAGGGTTGGGGTTCGGCCTAGGGCTAGGATTTTTAAAAGCAGGAAGCCCTGAGTTCCAGGCACACTGGAGCTGTGAAAGGCATCCAAAAGGGAGTGCAAAAGTGCCACAACATGGCTGCTTTCACGGCTTTTCCCTTAGGAAGAACCCTAATACCCGGCTGATTTACCTTCCTAGGGTTACTGTTAGGCTTAGGCCTAGGACTTTTAAAACCAGGAAGCCCTGGGCTCCAGGCACACTGCAGCTGCG
The DNA here is from genome assembly GCF_027579445.1 of Ammospiza nelsoni. Lineage (NCBI taxonomy): Eukaryota > Metazoa > Chordata > Aves > Passeriformes > Passerellidae > Ammospiza > Ammospiza nelsoni. The sequence goes on from NW_026683187.1 coordinate 669,654, forward strand.
AAAGGCATCCCAAGGGGAGCGCAAAAGTGACGCAACTTGGCTGCCACCACTGATATTTCCATGAGAGCATCCCGAACCATAGGCTGATTTTCCTTCCTAGGGTTAAGGTTTGAGTTACGCCTAGGGTAAGGGTCTATTAACCAGAAAGCCCTGAGTTCCAAGAACACAGCAGCTGCGAAGGACTAGCCAAGAAGAGCGCAAAAGTACCACAACATGCCTGCCTCCACAGCTTTTTCCTTGGGGACATGCCTAATTCCTGGCTGATTTGCCTTTCTCGTCTTAGGGTTGGGGTTCAGCCTAGGGCTAGGATTTTTAAAATCAGGAAGCCCTGAGTTCCAGGCACACTGCAGCTGTGAAAGGCATCCAAAAGGGAGTGCAAAAGTGCCACAACATGGCTGCTTTCACGGCTTTTTCCTTGGCAAGACGCCTAACACCAGGCTGATTTCCCTTCCCAGGGTTAATGTTAGGCTTTGGCCTAGGGCTAGGATTTTTAAAACTAGGAAGCCCTTAGCTCCAGGCACACTGCAGCTGTTCAAGGCATCCCAAGGGGAGTACAAAAGTGCAACAACATGGCAGCTTTCACAGCTTTTTCCTTGGCACCATCCCTATATCTAGGCTGATTTATCTGCCTAGGGTTAGGGTTAGGGTTCAGCCTAGGGCTTGAATTTTTTTTACCAGGAAGCCCTGAGTTCCAGGCTTACTTCATCTGCCAAAGGCATCCCAAAGGGAGTGCAGAAGTGCCACAACATGGCTGCTTTCACGGCTTTTCCCTTAGGAAGAACCCTAATACCCGGCTGATTTACCTTCCTAGGGTTACTGTTTGGCTTAGGCCTAGGACTTTTAAAACCAGGAAGCCCTGGGCTCCAGGCACACTGCAGCTGCGAAAGGCATCCCAAGGGGAGCGCAAAAGTGACGCAACTTGGCTGCCACCACTGATATTTCCATGAGACCATCCCGAACCATAGGCTGATTTTCCTTCCTAGGGTTAAGGTTTGAGTTACGCCTAGGGTAAGGGTCTATTAACCAGAAAGCCCTGAGTTCCAAGAACACAGCAGCTGCGAAGGACTAGCCAAGAAGAGCGCAAAAGTACCACAACATGCCTGCCTCCACAGCTTTTTCCTTGGGGACATGCCTAATTCCTGGCTGATTTGCCTTTCTCGTCTTAGGGTTGGGGTTCAGCCTAGGGCTAGGATTTTTAAAAGCAGGAAGCCCTGAGTTCCAGGCACACTGCAGCTGTGAAAGGCATCCAAAAGGGAGTGCAAAAGTGCCACAACATGGCTGCTTTCACGGCTTTTTCCTTGGCAAGACGCCTAACACCAGGCTGATTTCCCTTCCCAGGGTTAATGTTAGGCTTTGGCCTAGGGCTAGGATTTTTAAAACTAGGAAGCCCTTAGCTCCAGGCACACTGCAGCTGTTCAAGGCATCCCAAGGGGAGTACAAAAGTGCAACAACATGGCAGCTTTCACAGCTTTTTCCTTGGCACCATCCCTATATCTAGGCTGATTTATCTGCCTAGGGTTAGGGTTAGGGTTCAGCCTAGGGCTTGAATTTTTTTTACCAGGAAGCCCTGAGTTCCAGGCTTACTTCATCTGCCAAAGGCATCCCAAAGGGAGTGCAGAAGTGCCACAACATGGCTGCTTTCACGGCTTTTCCCTTAGGAAGAACCCTAATACCCGGCTGATTTACCTTCCTAGGGTTACTGTTTGGCTTAGGCCTAGGACTTTTAAAACCAGGAAGCCCTGGGCTCCAGGCACACTGCAGCTGCAAAAGGCATCCCAAGGGGAGCGCAAAAGTGACGCAACTTGGCTGCCACCACTGATATTTCCATGAGACCATCCCGAACCATAGGCTGATTTTCCTTCCTAGGGTTAAGGTTTGAGTTACGCCTAGGGTAAGGGTCTATTAACCAGAAAGCCCTGAGTTCCAAGAACACAGCAGCTGCGAAGGACTAGCCAAGAAGAGCGCAAAAGTACCACAACATGCCTGCCTCCACAGCTTTTTCCTTGGGGGCATGCCTAATTCCTGGCTGATTTGCCTTTCTCGTCTTAGGGTTGGGGTTCGGCCTAGGGCTAGGATTTTTAAAAGCAGGAAGCCCTGAGTTCCAGGCACACTGGAGCTGTGAAAGGCATCCAAAAGGGAGTGCAAAAGTGCCACAACATGGCTGCTTTCACGGCTTTTCCCTTAGGAAGAACCCTAATACCCGGCTGATTTACCTTCCTAGGGTTACTGTTAGGCTTAGGCCTAGGACTTTTAAAACCAGGAAGCCCTGGGCTCCAGGCACACTGCAGCTGCGAAAGGCATCCCAAGGGGAGCGCAAAAGTGACGCAACTTGGCTGCCACCACTGATATTTCCATGAGAGCATCCCGAACCATAGGCTGATTTTCCTTCCTAGGGTTAAGGTTTGAGTTACGCCTAGGGTAAGGGTCTATTAACCAGAAAGCCCTGAGTTCCAAGAACACAGCAGCTGCGAAGGACTAGCCACGAAGAGCGCAAAAGTACCACAACATGCCTGCCTCCACAGCTTTTTCCTTGGGGACATGCCTAATTCCTGGCTGATTTGCCTTTCTCGTCTTAGGGTTGGGGTTCAGCCTAGGGCTAGGATTTTTAAAAGCAGGAAGCCCTGAGTTCCAGGCACACTGCAGCTGTGAAAGGCATCCAAAAGGGAGTGCAAAAGTGCCACAACATGGCTGCTTTCACGGCTTTTTCCTTGGCAAGACGCCTAACACCAGGCTGATTTCCCTTCCCAGGGTTAATGTTAGGCTTTGGCCTAGGGCTAGGATTTTTAAAACTAGGAAGCCCTTAGCTCCAGGCACACTGCAGCTGTTCAAGGCATCCCAAGGGGAGTACAAAAGTGCAACAACATGGCAGCTTTCACAGCTTTTTCCTTGGCACCATCCCTATATCTAGGCTGATTTATCTGCCTAGGGTTAGGGTTAGGGTTCAGCCTAGGGCTTGAATTTTTTTTACCAGGAAGCCCTGAGTTCCAGGCTTACTTCATCTGCCAAAGGCATCCCAAAGGGAGTGCAGAAGTGCCACAACATGGCTGCTTTCACGGCTTTTCCCTTAGGAAGAACCCTAATACCCGGCTGATTTACCTTCCTAGGGTTACTGTTTGGCTTAGGCCTAGGACTTTTAAAACCAGGAAGCCCTGGGCTCCAGGCACACTGCAGCTGCGAAAGGCATCCCAAGGGGAGCGCAAAAGTGACGCAACTTGGCTGCCACCACTGATATTTCCATGAGACCATCCCGAACCATAGGCTGATTTTCCTTCCTAGGGTTAAGGTTTGAGTTACGCCTAGGGTAAGGGTCTATTAACCAGAAAGCCCTGAGTTCCAAGAACACAGCAGCTGCGAAGGACTAGCCAAGAAGAGCGCAAAAGTACCACAACATGCCTGCCTCCACAGCTTTTTCCTTGGGGACATGCCTAATTCCTGGCTGATTTGCCTTTCTCGTCTTAGGGTTGGGGTTCAGCCTAGGGCTAGGATTTTTAAAAGCAGGAAGCCCTGAGTTCCAGGCACACTGCAGCTGTGAAAGGCATCCAAAAGGGAGTGCAAAAGTGCCACAACATGGCTGCTTTCACGGCTTTTTCCTTGGCAAGACGCCTAACACCAGGCTGATTTCCCTTCCCAGGGTTAATGTTAGGCTTTGGCCTAGGGCTAGGATTTTTAAAACTAGGAAGCCCTTAGCTCCAGGCACACTGCAGCTGTTCAAGGCATCCCAAGGGGAGTACAAAAGTGCAACAACATGGCAGCTTTCACAGCTTTTTCCTTGGCACCATCCCTATATCTAGGCTGATTTATCTGCCTAGGGTTAGGGTTAGGGTTCAGCCTAGGGCTTGAATTTTTTTTACCAGGAAGCCCTGAGTTCCAGGCTTACTTCATCTGCCAAAGGCATCCCAAAGGGAGTGCAGAAGTGCCACAACATGGCTGCTTTCACGGCTTTTCCCTTAGGAAGAACCCTAATACCCGGCTGATTTACCTTCCTAGGGTTACTGTTTGGCTTAGGCCTAGGACTTTTAAAACCAGGAAGCCCTGGGCTCCAGGCACACTGCAGCTGCGAAAGGCATCCCAAGGGGAGCGCAAAAGTGACGCAACTTGGCTGCCACCACTGATATTTCCATGAGACCATCCCGAACCATAGGCTGATTTTCCTTCCTAGGGTTAAGGTTTGAGTTACGCCTAGGGTAAGGGTCTATTAACCAGAAAGCCCTGAGTTCCAAGAACACAGCAGCTGCGAAGGACTAGCCAAGAAGAGCGCAAAAGTACCACAACATGCCTGCCTCCACAGCTTTTTCCTTGGGGACATGCCTAATTCCTGGCTGATTTGCCTTTCTCGTCTTAGGGTTGGGGTTCGGCCTAGGGCTAGGATTTTTAAAAGCAGGAAGCCCTGAGTTCCAGGCACACTGGAGCTGTGAAAGGCATCCAAAAGGAAGTGCAAAAGTGCCACAACATGGCTGCTTTCACGGCTTTTTCCTTGGCAAGACGCCTAACACCAGGCTGATTTACCTTCCCAGGGTTACTGCTAGGCTTAGGCCTAGGGCTAGGATTTTTAAAACTAGGAAGCCCTTAGCTCCAGGCACACTGCAGCTGTTCAAGGCATCCCAAGGGGAGTACAAAAGTGCAACAACATGGCAGCTTTCACAGCTTTTTCCTTGGCACCATCCCTATACCTAGGCTGATTTATCTGCCTAGGGTTAGGGTTAGGGTTCAGCCTAGGGCTTGAATTTTTTTTACCAGGAAGCCCTGAGTTCCAGGCTTACTTCATCTGCCAAAGGCATCCCAAAGGGAGTGCAGAAGTGCCACAACATGGCTGCTTTCACGGCTTTTCCCTTAGGAAGAACCCTAATACCCGGCTGATTTACCTTCCTAGGGTTACTGTTAGGCTTAGGCCTAGGACTTTTAAAACCAGGAAGCCCTGGGCTCCAGGCACACTGCAGCTGCGAAAGGCATCCCAAGGGGAGCGCAAAAGTGACGCAACTTGGCTGCCACCACTGATATTTCCATGAGACCATCCCGAACCATAGGCTGATTTTCCTTCCTAGGGTTAAGGTTTGAGTTACGCCTAGGGTAAGGGTCTATTAACCAGAAAGCCCTGAGTTCCAAGAACACAGCAGCTGCGAAGGACTAGCCAAGAAGAGCGCAAAAGTACCACAACATGCCTGCCTCCACAGCTTTTTCCTTGGGGACATGCCTAATTCCTGGCTGATTTGCCTTTCTCGTCTTAGGGTTGGGGTTCGGCCTAGGGCTAGGATTTTTAAAAGCAGGAAGCCCTGAGTTCCAGGCACACTGGAGCTGTGAAAGGCATCCAAAAGGGAGTGCAAAAGTGCCACAACATGGCTGCTTTCACGGCTTTTCCCTTAGGAAGAACCCTAATACCCGGCTGATTTACCTTCCTAGGGTAACTGTTAGGCTTAGGCCTAGGGCTAGGATTTTTAAAACTAGGAAGCCCTTAGCTCCAGGCACACTGCAGCTGTTCAAGGCATCCCAAGGGGAGTACAAAAGTGCAACAACATGGCAGCTTTCACAGCTTTTTCCTTGGCACCATCCCTATACCTAGGCTGATTTATCTGCCTAGGGTTAGGGTTAGAGTGCAGCCTAGGGCTTGGATTTCTTTAACCAGGAAGCCCTGAGTTCCAGGCTTACTTCATCTGCCAAAGGCATCCCAAAGGGAGTGCAGAAGTGCCACAACATGGCTGCTTTCACGGCTTTTCCCTTAGGAAGAACCCTAATACCCGGCTGATTTACCTTCCTAGGGTTACTGTTAGGCTTAGGCCTAGGACTTTTAAAACCAGGAAGCCCTGGGCTCCAGGCACACTGCAGCTGCGAAAGGCATCCCAAGGGGAGCGCAAAAGTGACGCAACTTGGCTGCCACCACTGATATTTCCATGAGACCATCCCGAACCATAGGCTGATTTTCCTTCCTAGGGTTAAGGTTTGAGTTACGCCTAGGGTAAGGGTCTATTAACCAGAAAGCCCTGAGTTCCAAGAACACAGCAGCTGCGAAGGACTAGCCAAGAAGAGCGCAAAAGTACCACAACATGCCTGCCTCCACAGCTTTTTCCTTGGGGACATGCCTAATTCCTGGCTGATTTGCCTTTCTCGTCTTAGGGTTGGGGTTCAGCCTAGGGCTAGGATTTTTAAAAGCAGGAAGCCCTGAGTTCCAGGCACACTGCAGCTGTGAAAGGCATCCAAAAGGGAGTGCAAAAGTGCCACAACATGGCTGCTTTCACGGCTTTTTCCTTGGCAAGACGCCTAACACCAGGCTGATTTCCCTTCCCAGGGTTAATGTTAGGCTTTGGCCTAGGGCTAGGATTTTTAAAACTAGGAAGCCCTTAGCTCCAGGCACACTGCAGCTGTTCAAGGCATCCCAAGGGGAGTACAAAAGTGCAACAACATGGCAGCTTTCACAGCTTTTTCCTTGGCACCATCCCTATATCTAGGCTGATTTATCTGCCTAGGGTTAGGGTTAGGGTTCAGCCTAGGGCTTGAATTTTTTTTACCAGGAAGCCCTGAGTTCCAGGCTTACTTCATCTGCCAAAGGCATCCCAAAGGGAGTGCAGAAGTGCCACAACATGGCTGCTTTCACGGCTTTTCCCTTAGGAAGAACCCTAATACCCGGCTGATTTACCTTCCTAGGGTTACTGTTTGGCTTAGGCCTAGGACTTTTAAAACCAGGAAGCCCTGGGCTCCAGGCACACTGCAGCTGCGAAAGGCATCCCAAGGGGAGCGCAAAAGTGACGCAACTTGGCTGCCACCACTGATATTTCCATGAGACCATCCCGAACCATAGGCTGATTTTCCTTCCTAGGGTTAAGGTTTGAGTTACGCCTAGGGTAAGGGTCTATTAACCAGAAAGCCCTGAGTTCCAAGAACACAGCAGCTGCGAAGGACTAGCCAAGAAGAGCGCAAAAGTACCACAACATGCCTGCCTCCACAGCTTTTTCCTTGGGGACATGCCTAATTCCTGGCTGATTTGCCTTTCTCGTCTTAGGGTTGGGGTTCGGCCTAGGGCTAGGATTTTTAAAAGCAGGAAGCCCTGAGTTCCAGGCACACTGGAGCTGTGAAAGGCATCCAAAAGGAAGTGCAAAAGTGCCACAACATGGCTGCTTTCACGGCTTTTTCCTTGGCAAGACGCCTAACACCAGGCTGATTTACCTTCCCAGGGTTACTGCTAGGCTTAGGCCTAGGGCTAGGATTTTTAAAACTAGGAAGCCCTTAGCTCCAGGCACACTGCAGCTGTTCAAGGCATCCCAAGGGGAGTACAAAAGTGCAACAACATGGCAGCTTTCACAGCTTTTTCCTTGGCACCATCCCTATACCTAGGCTGATTTATCTGCCTAGGGTTAGGGTTAGGGTTCAGCCTAGGGCTTGAATTTTTTTTACCAGGAAGCCCTGAGTTCCAGGCTTACTTCATCTGCCAAAGGCATCCCAAAGGGAGTGCAGAAGTGCCACAACATGGCTGCTTTCACGGCTTTTCCCTTAGGAAGAACCCTAATACCCGGCTGATTTACCTTCCTAGGGTTACTGTTAGGCTTAGGCCTAGGACTTTTAAAACCAGGAAGCCCTGGGCTCCAGGCACACTGCAGCTGCGAAAGGCATCCCAAGGGGAGCGCAAAAGTGACGCAACTTGGCTGCCACCACTGATATTTCCATGAGACCATCCCGAACCATAGGCTGATTTTCCTTCCTAGGGTTAAGGTTTGAGTTACGCCTAGGGTAAGGGTCTATTAACCAGAAAGCCCTGAGTTCCAAGAACACAGCAGCTGCGAAGGACTAGCCAAGAAGAGCGCAAAAGTACCACAACATGCCTGCCTCCACAGCTTTTTCCTTGGGGACATGCCTAATTCCTGGCTGATTTGCCTTTCTCGTCTTAGGGTTGGGGTTCGGCCTAGGGCTAGGATTTTTAAAAGCAGGAAGCCCTGAGTTCCAGGCACACTGGAGCTGTGAAAGGCATCCAAAAGGGAGTGCAAAAGTGCCACAACATGGCTGCTTTCACGGCTTTTCCCTTAGGAAGAACCCTAATACCCGGCTGATTTACCTTCCTAGGGTAACTGTTAGGCTTAGGCCTAGGGCTAGGATTTTTAAAACTAGGAAGCCCTTAGCTCCAGGCACACTGCAGCTGTTCAAGGCATCCCAAGGGGAGTACAAAAGTGCAACAACATGGCAGCTTTCACAGCTTTTTCCTTGGCACCATCCCTATACCTAGGCTGATTTATCTGCCTAGGGTTAGGGTTAGAGTGCAGCCTAGGGCTTGGATTTCTTTAACCAGGAAGCCCTGAGTTCCAGGCTTACTTCATCTGCCAAAGGCATCCCAAAGGGAGTGCAGAAGTGCCACAACATGGCTGCTTTCACGGCTTTTCCCTTAGGAAGAACCCTAATACCCGGCTGATTTACCTTCCTAGGGTTACTGTTAGGCTTAGGCCTAGGACTTTTAAAACCAGGAAGCCCTGGGCTCCAGGCACACTGCAGCTGCGAAAGGCATCCCAAGGGGAGCGCAAAAGTGACGCAACTTGGCTGCCACCACTGATATTTCCATGAGACCATCCCGAACCATAGGCTGATTTTCCTTCCTAGGGTTAAGGTTTGAGTTACGCCTAGGGTAAGGGTCTATTAACCAGAAAGCCCTGAGTTCCAAGAACACAGCAGCTGCGAAGGACTAGCCAAGAAGAGCGCAAAAGTACCACAACATGCCTGCCTCCACAGCTTTTTCCTTGGGGACATGCCTAATTCCTGGCTGATTTGCCTTTCTCGTCTTAGGGTTGGGGTTCGGCCTAGGGCTACGATTTTAAAAGCAGGAAGCCCTGAGTTCCAGGCACACTGGAGCTGTGAAAGGCATCCAAAAGGGAGTGCAAAAGTGCCACAACATGGCTGCTTTCACGGCTTTTCCCTTAGGAAGAACCCTAATACCCGGCTGATTTACCTTCCTAGGGTTACTGTTAGGCTTAGGCCTAGGACTTTTAAAACCAGGAAGCCCTGGGCTCCAGGCACACTGCAGCTGCGAAAGGCATCCCAAGGGGAGCGCAAAAGTGACGCAACTTGGCTGCCACCACTGATATTTCCATGAGACCATCCCGAACCATAGGCTGATTTTCCTTCCTAGGGTTAAGGTTTGAGTTACGCCTAGGGTAAGGGTCTATTAACCAGAAAGCCCTGAGTTCCAAGAACACAGCAGCTGCGAAGGACTAGCCAAGAAGAGCGCAAAAGTACCACAACATGCCTGCCTCCACAGCTTTTTCCTTGGGGACATGCCTAATTCCTGGCTGATTTGCCTTTCTCGTCTTAGGGTTGGGGTTCGGCCTAGGGCTAGGATTTTTAAAAGCAGGAAGCCCTGAGTTCCAGGCACACTGGAGCTGTGAAAGGCATCCAAAAGGGAGTGCAAAAGTGCCACAACATGGCTGCTTTCACGGCTTTTCCCTTAGGAAGAACCCTAATACCCGGCTGATTTACCTTCCTAGGGTAACTGTTAGGCTTAGGCCTAGGGCTAGGATTTTTAAAACTAGGAAGCCCTTAGCTCCAGGCACACTGCAGCTGTTCAAGGCATCCCAAGGGGAGTACAAAAGTGCAACAACATGGCAGCTTTCACAGCTTTTTCCTTGGCACCATCCCTATACCTAGGCTGATTTATCTGCCTAGGGTTAGGGTTAGAGTGCAGCCTAGGGCTTGGATTTCTTTAACCAGGAAGCCCTGAGTTCCAGGCTTACTTCATCTGCCAAAGGCATCCCAAAGGGAGTGCAGAAGTGCCACAACATGGCTGCTTTCACGGCTTTTCCCTTAGGAAGAACCCTAATACCCGGCTGATTTACCTTCCTAGGGTTACTGTTAGGCTTAGGCCTAGGACTTTTAAAACCAGGAAGCCCTGGGCTCCAGGCACACTGCAGCTGCGAAAGGCATCCCAAGGGGAGCGCAAAAGTGACGCAACTTGGCTGCCACCACTGATATTTCCATGAGACCATCCCGAACCATAGGCTGATTTTCCTTCCTAGGGTTAAGGTTTGAGTTACGCCTAGGGTAAGGGTCTATTAACCAGAAAGCCCTGAGTTCCAAGAACACAGCAGCTGCGAAGGACTAGCCAAGAAGAGCGCAAAAGTACCACAACATGCCTGCCTCCACAGCTTTTTCCTTGGGGATACGCCTAATTCCTGGCTGATTTGCCTTTCTCGTCTTAGGGTTGGGGTTCGGCCTAGGGCTACGATTTTAAAAGCAGGAAGCCCTGAGTTCCAGGCACACTGGAGCTGTGAAAGGCATCCAAAAGGGAGTGCAAAAGTGCCACAACATGGCTGCTTTCACGGCTTTTCCCTTAGGAAGAACCCTAATACCCGGCTGATTTACCTTCCTAGGGTTACTGTTAGGCTTAGGCCTAGGACTTTTAAAACCAGGAAGCCCTGGGCTCCAGGCACACTGCAGCTGCGAAAGGCATCCCAAGGGGAGCGCAAAAGTGACGCAACTTGGCTGCCACCACTGATATTTCCATGAGACCATCCCGAACCATAGGCTGATTTTCCTTCCTAGGGTTAAGGTTTGAGTTACGCCTAGGGTAAGGGTTCTATTAATCAGAAAGCCCTGAGTTTCAAGAACACAGCAGCTGCGAAGGACTAGCCAAGAAGAGCGCAAAAGTACCACAACATGCCTGCCTCCACAGCTTTTTCCTTGGGGACATGCCTAATTCCTGGCTGATTTGCCTTTCTCGTCTTAGGGTTGGGGTTCGGCCTAGGGCTAGGATTCTTAAAATCAGGAAGCCCTGAGTTCCAGGCACACTGGAGCTGTGAAAGGCATCCAAAAGGGAGTGCAAAAGTGCCACAACATGGCTGCTTTCACGGCTTTTTCCTTGGCAAGAAGCCTAACACCAGGCTGATTTCCCTTCCCAGGGTTACTGTTAGGCTTAGGCCTAGGGCTAGGATTTTTAAAACTAGGAAGCCCTTAGCTCCAGGCACACTGCAGCTGTTCAAGGCATCCCAAGGGGAGTACAAAAGTGCAACAACATGGCAGCTTTCACAGCTTTTTCCTTGGCACCATCCCTATACCTAGGCTGATTTATCTGCCTAGGGTTAGGGTTAGAGTGCAGCCTAGGGCTTGGATTTCTTTAACCAGGAAGCCCTGAGTTCCAGGCTTACTTCATCTGCCAAAGGCATCCCAAAGGGAGTGCAGAAGTGCCACAACATGGCTGCTTTCACGGCTTTTCCCTTAGGAAGAACCCTAATACCCGGCTGATTTACCTTCCTAGGGTTACTGTTAGGCTTAGGCCTAGGACTTTTAAAACCAGGAAGCCCTGGGCTCCAGGCACACTGCAGCTGCGAAAGGCATCCCAAGGGGAGCGCAAAAGTGACGCAACTTGGCTGCCACCACTGATATTTCCATGAGAGCATCCCGAACCATAGGCTGATTTTCCTTCCTAGGGTTAAGGTTTGAGTTACGCCTAGGGTAAGGGTCTATTAACCAGAAAGCCCTGAGTTCCAAGAACACAGCAGCTGCGAAGGACTAGCCAAGAAGAGCGCAAAAGTACCACAACATGCCTGCCTCCACAGCTTTTTCCTTGGGGACATGCCTAATTCCTGGCTGATTTGCCTTTCTCGTCTTAGGGTTGGGGTTCGGCTTAGGGCTAGGATTTTTAAAAGCAGGAAGCCCTGAGTTCCAGGCACACTGGAGCTGTGAAAGGCATCCAAAAGGGAGTGCAAAAGTGCCACAACATGGCTGCTTTCACGGCTTTTCCCTTAGGAAGAACCCTAATACCCGGCTGATTTACCTTCCTAGGGTAACTGTTAGGCTTAGGCCTAGGGCTAGGATTTTTAAAACTAGGAAGCCCTTAGCTCCAGGCACACTGCAGCTGTTCAAGGCATCCCAAGGGGAGTACAAAAGTGCAACAACATGGCAGCTTTCACAGCTTTTTCCTTGGCACCATCCCTATACCTAGGCTGATTTATCTGCCTAGGGTTAGGGTTAGGGTTCAGCCTAGGACTTGAATTTTTTTTACCAGGAAGCCCTGAGTTCCAGGCTTACTTCATCTGCCAAAGGCATCCCAAAGGGAGTGCAGAAGTGCCACAACATGGCTGCTTTCACGGCTTTTCCCTTAGGAAGAACCCTAATACCCGGCTGATTTACCTTCCTAGGGTTACTGTTAGGCTTAGGCCTAGGACTTTTAAAACCAGGAAGCCCTGGGCTCCAGGCACACTGCAGCTGCGAAAGGCATCCCAAGGGGAGCGCAAAAGTGACGCAACTTGGCTGCCACCACTGATATTTCCATGAGACCATCCCGAACCATAGGCTGATTTTCCTTCCTAGGGTTAAGGTTTGAGTTACGCCTAGGGTAAGGGTCTATTAACCAGAAAGCCCTGAGTTCCAAGAACACAGCAGCTGCGAAGGACTAGCCAAGAAGAGCGCAAAAGTAGCACAACATGCCTGCCTCCACAGCTTTTTCCTTGGGGACATGCCTAATTCCTGGCTGATTTGCCTTTCTCGTCTTAGGGTTGGGGTTCGGCCTAGGGCTAGGATTTTTAAAAGCAGGAAGCCCTGAGTTCCAGGCACACTGGAGCTGTGAAAGGCATCCAAAAGGGAGTGCAAAAGTGCCACAACATGGCTGCTTTCACGGCTTTTCCCTTAGGAAGAACCCTAATACCCGGCTGATTTACCTTCCTAGGGTTACTGTTAGGCTTAGGCCTAGGACTTTTAAAACCAGGAAGCCCTGGGCTCCAGGCACACTGCAGCTGCGAAAGGCATCCCAAGGGGAGCGCAAAAGTGACGCAACTTGGCTGCCACCACTGATATTTCCATGAGACCATCCCGAACCATAGGCTGATTTTCCTTCCTAGGGTTAAGGTTTGAGTTACGCCTAGGGTAAGGGTTCTATTAATCAGAAAGCCCTGAGTTTCAAGAACACAGCAGCTGCGAAGGACTAGCCAAGAAGAGCGCAAAAGTACCACAACATGCCTGCCTCCACAGCTTTTTCCTTGGGGACATGCCTAATTCCTGGCTGATTTGCCTTTCTCGTCTTAGGGTTGGGGTTCGGCCTAGGGCTAGGATTCTTAAAATCAGGAAGCCCTGAGTTCCAGGCACACTGGAGCTGTGAAAGGCATCCAAAAGGGAGTGCAAAAGTGCCACAACATGGCTGCTTTCACGGCTTTTTCCTTGGCAAGAAGCCTAACACCAGGCTGATTTCCCTTCCCAGGGTTACTGTTAGGCTTAGGCCTAGGGCTAGGATTTTTAAAACTAGGAAGCCCTTAGCTCCAGGCACACTGCAGCTGTTCAAGGCATCCCAAGGGGAGTACAAAAGTGCAACAACATGGCAGCTTTCACAGCTTTTTCCTTGGCACCATCCCTATACCTAGGCTGATTTATCTGCCTAGGGTTAGGGTTAGGGTTCAGCCTAGGGCTTGGATTTCTTTAACCAGGAAGCCCTGAGTTCCAGGCTTACTTCATCTGCCAAAGGCATCCCAAAGGGAGTGCAGAAGTGCCACAACATGGCTGCTTTCACGGCTTTTCCCTTAGGAAGAACCCTAATACCCGGCTGATTTACCTTCCTAGGGTTACTGTTAGGCTTAGGCCTAGGACTTTTAAAACCAGGAAGCCCTGGGCTCCAGGCACACTGCAGCTGCGAAAGGCATCCCAAGGGGAGCGCAAAAGTGACGCAACTTGGCTGCCACCACTGATATTTCCATGAGACCATCCCGAACCATAGGCTGATTTTCCTTCCTAGGGTTAAGGTTTGAGTTACGCCTAGGGTAAGGGTCTATTAACCAGAAAGCCCTGAGTTCCAAGAACACAGCAGCTGCGAAGGACTAGCCAAGAAGAGTGCAAAAGTACCACAACATGCCTGCCTCCACAGCTTTTTCCTTGGGGACATGCCTAATTCCTGGCTGATTTGCCTTTCTCGTCTTAGGGTTGGGGTTCGGCCTAGGGCTAGGATTTTTAAAAGCAGGAAGCCCTGAGTTCCAGGCACACTGGAGCTGTGAAAGGCATCCAAAAGGGAGTGCAAAAGTGCCACAACATGGCTGCTTTCACGGCTTTTCCCTTAGGAAGAACCCTAATACCCGGCTGATTTACCTTCCTAGGGTTACTGTTAGGCTTAGGCCTAGGACTTTTAAAACCAGGAAGCCCTAGGCTCCAGGCACACTGCAGCTGCAAAAGGCATCCCAAGGGGAGCGCAAAAGTGATGCAACTTGGCTGCCACCACTGATATTTCCATGAGACCATCCCGAACCATAGGCTGATTTTCCTTCCTAGGGTTAAGGTTTGAGTTACGCCTAGGGTAAGGGTTCTATTAACCAGAAAGCCCTGAGTTCCAAGAACACAGCAGCTGCGAAGGACTAGCCAAGAAGAGCGCAAAAGTACCACAACATGCCTGCCTCCACAGCTTTTTCCTTGGGGACATGCCTAATTCCTGGCTGATTTGCCTTTCTCGTCTTAGGGTTGGGGTTCGGCCTAGGGCTAGGATTTTTAAAAGCAGGAAGCCCTGAGTTCCAGGCACACTGCAGCTGTGAAAGGCATCCAAAAGGGAGTGCAAAAGTGCCACAACATGGCTGCTTTCACGGCTTTTTCCTTGGCAAGACGCCTAACACCAGGCTGATTTCCCTTCCCAGGGTTACTGTTAGGCTTAGGCCTAGGGCTAGGAATTTTAAAACTAGGAAGCCCTTAGCTCCAGGCACACTGCAGCTGTTCAAGGCATCCCAAGGGGAGTACAAAAGTGCAACAACATGGCAGCTTTCACAGCTTTTTCCTTGGCACCATCCCTATACCTAGGCTGATTTATCTGCCTAGGGTTAGGGTTAGGGTTCAGCCTAGGGCTTGAATTTTTTTTACCAGGAAGCCCTGAGTTCCAGGCTTACTTCATCTGCCAAAGGCATCCCAAAGGGAGTGCAGAAGTGCCACAACATGGCTGCTTTCACGGCTTTTCCCTTAGGAAGAACCCTAATACCCGGCTGATTTACCTTCCTAGGGTTACTGTTAGGCTTAGGCCTAGGACTTTTAAAACCAGGAAGCCCTGGGCTCCAGGCACACTGCAGCTGCGAAAGGCATCCCAAGGGGAGCGCAAAAGTGACGCAACTTGGCTGCCACCACTGATATTTCCATGAGACCATCCCGAACCCTAGGCTGATTTTCCTTCCTAGGGTTAAGGTTTGAGTTACGCCTAGGGTAAGGGCTCTATTAACCAGAAAGCCCTGAGTTCCAAGAACACAGCAGCTGCGAAGGACTAGCCAAGAAGAGCGCAAAAGTACCACAACATGCCTGCCTCCACAGCTTTTTCCTTGGGGACATGCCTAATTCCTGGCTGATTTGCCTTTCTCGTCTTAGGGTTGGGGTTCGGCCTAGGGCTAGGATTTTTAAAAGCAGGAAGCCCTGAGTTCCAGGCACACTGGAGCTGTGAAAGGCATCCAAAAGGGAGTGCAAAAGTGCCACAACATGGCTGCTTTCACGGCTTTTCCCTTAGGAAGAACCCTAATACCCGGCTGATTTACCTTCCTAGGGTTACTGTTAGGCTTAGGCCTAGGACTTTTAAAACCAGGAAGCCCTGGGCTCCAGGCACACTGCAGCTGCAAAAGGCATCCCAAGGGGAGCGCAAAAGTGACGCAACTTGGCTGCCACCACTGATATTTCCATGAGACCATCCCGAACCATAGGCTGATTTTCCTTCCTAGGGTTAAGGTTTGAGTTACGCCTAGGGTAAGTGTTCTATTAACCAGAAAGCCCTGAGTTCCAAGAACACAGCAGCTGCGAAGGACTAGCCAAGAAGAGCGCAAAAGTACCACAACATGCCTGCCTCCACAGCTTTTTCCTTGGGGACATGCCTAATTCCTGGCTGATTTGCCTTTCTCGTCTTAGGGTTGGGGTTCGGCCTAGGGCTAGGATTTTTAAAAGCAGGAAGCCCTGAGTTCCAGGCACACTGGAGCTGTGAAAGGCATCCAAAAGGGAGTGCAAAAGTGTCACAACATGGCTGCTTTCACGGCTTTTTCCTTGGCAAGACGCCTAACACCAGGCTGATTTCCCTTCCCAGGGTTACTGTAAGGCTTAGGCCTAGGGCTAGGATTTTTAAAACTAGGAAGCCCTTAGCTCCAGGCACACTGCAGCTGTTCAAGGCATCCCAAGGGGAGTACAAAAGTGCAACAACATGGCAGCTTTCACAGCTTTTTCCTTGGCACCATCCCTATACCTAGGCTGATTTATCTGCCTAGGGTTAGGGTTAGGGTTCAGCCTAGGGCTTGAATTTTTTTTACCAGGAAGCCCTGAGTTCCAGGCTTACTTCATCTGCCAAAGGCATCCCAAAGGGAGTGCAGAAGTGCCACAACATGGCTGCTTTCACGGCTTTTCCCTTAGGAAGAACCCTAATACCCGGCTGATTTACCTTCCTAGGGTTACTGTTAGGCTTAGGCCTAGGACTTTTAAAACCAGGAAGCCCTGGGCTCCAGGCACACTGCAGCTGCGAAAGGCATCCCAAGGGGAGCGCAAAAGTGACGCAACTTGGCTGCCACCACTGACATTTCCATGAGACCATCCCGAACCATAGGCTGATTTTCCTTCCTAGGGTTAAGGTTTGAGTTACGCCTAGGGTAAGGGCTCTATTAACCAGAAAGCCCTGAGTTCCAAGAACACAGCAGCTGCGAAGGACTAGCCAAGAAGAGCGCAAAAGTATCACAACATGCCTGCCTCCACAGCTTTTTCCTTGGGGACATGCCTAATTCCTGGCTGATTTGCCTTTCTCGTCTTAGGGTTGGGGTTCGGCCTAGGGCTAGGATTTTTAAAAGCAGGAAGCCCTGAGTTCCAGGCACACTGGAGCTGTGAAAGGCATCCAAAAGAGAGTGCAAAAGTACCACAACATGGCTGCTTTCACGGCTATTCCCTTAAAAAGAACCCTAATACCCGGCTGATTTACCTTCCTAGGGTTACTGTTAGGCTTAGGCCTAGGACTTTTAAAACCAGGAAGCCCTGGGCTCCAGGCACACTGCAGCTGCGAAAGGCATCCCAAGGGGAGCGCAAAAGTGACGCAACTTGGCTGCCACCACTGATATTTCCATGAGACCATCCCGAACCATAGGCTGATTTTCCTTCCTAGGGTTAAGGTTTGAGTTACGCCTAGGGTAAGGGTTCTATTAACCAGAAAGCCCTGAGTTCCAAGAACACAGCAGCTGCGAAGGACTAGCCAAGAAGAGCGCAAAAGTACCACAACATGCCTGCCTCCACAGCTTTTTCCTTGGGGACATGCCTAATTCCTGGCTGATTTGCCTTTCTCGTCTTAGGGTTGGGGTTCGGCCTAGGGCTAGGATTTTTAAAAGCAGGAAGCCCTGAGTTCCAGGCACACTGGAGCTGTGAAAGGCATCCAAAAGGGAGTGCAAAAGTGTCACAACATGGCTGCTTTCACGGCTTTTTCCTTGGCAAGACGCCTAACACCAGGCTGATTTCCCTTCCCAGGGTTACTGTAAGGCTTAGGCCTAGGGCTAGGATTTTTAAAACTAGGAAGCCCTTAGCTCCAGGCACACTGCAGCTGTTCAAGGCATCCCAAGGGGAGTACAAAAGTGCAACAACATGGCAGCTTTCACAGCTTTTTCCTTGGCACCATCCCTATACCTAGGCTGATTTATCTGCCTAGGGTTAGGGTTAGGGTTCAGCCTAGGGCTTGAATTTTTTTTACCAGGAAGCCCTGAGTTCCAGGCTTACTTCATCTGCCAAAGGCATCCCAAAGGGAGTGCAGAAGTGCCACAACATGGCTGCTTTCACGGCTTTTCCCTTAGGAAGAACCCTAATACCCGGCTGATTTACCTTCCTAGGGTTACTGTTAGGCTTAGGCCTAGGACTTTTAAAACCAGGAAGCCCTGGGCTCCAGGCACACTGCAGCTGCGAAAGGCATCCCAAGGGGAGCGCAAAAGTGACGCAACTTGGCTGCCACCACTGATATTTCCATGAGACCATCCCGAACCATAGGCTGATTTTCCTTCCTAGGGTTAAGGTTTGAGTTACGCCTAGGGTAAGGGCTCTATTAACCAGAAAGCCCTGAGTTCCAAGAACACAGCAGCTGCGAAGGACTAGCCAAGAAGAGCGCAAAAGTACCACAACATGCCTGCCTCCACAGCTTTTTCCTTGGGGACATGCCTAATTCCTGGCTGATTTGCCTTTCTCGTCTTAGGGTTGGGGTTCGGCCTAGGGCTAGGATTTTTAAAAGCAGGAAGCCCTGAGTTCCAGGCACACTGGAGCTGTGAAAGGCATCCAAAAGGGAGTGCAAAAGTGCCACAACATGGCTGCTTTCACGGCTTTTCCCTTAAAAAGAACCCTAATACCCGGCTGATTTACATTCCTAGGGTTACTGTTAGGCTTAGGCCTAGGACTTTTAAAACCAGGAAGCCCTGGGCTCCAGGCACACTGCAGCTGTTCAAGGCATCCCAAGGGGAGTACAAAAGTGCAACAACATGGCAGCTTTCACAGCTTTTTCCTTGGCACCATCCCTATACCTAGGCTGATTTATCTGCCTAGGGTTAGGGTTAGGGTTCAGCCTAGGGCTTGGATTTCTTTTACCAGGAAGCCCTGAGTTCCAGGCTTACTTCATCTGCCAAAGGCATCCCAAAGGGAGTGCAGAAGTGCCACAACATGGCTGCTTTCACGGCTTTTCCCTTAGGAAGAACCCTAATACCCGGCTGATTTACCTTCCTAGGGTTACTGTTAGGCTTAGGCCTAGGACTTTTAAAACCAGGAAGCCCTGGGCTCCAGGCACACTGCAGCTGCGAAAGGCATCCCAAGGGGAGCGCAAAAGTGACGCAACTTGGCTGCCACCACTGATATTTCCATGAGACCATCCCGAACCATAGGCTGATTTTCCTTCCTAGGGTTAAGGTTTGAGTTACGCCTAGGGTAAGGGTCTATTAACCAGAAAGCCCTGAGTTCCAAGAACACAGCAGCTGCGAAGGACTAGCCAAGAAGAGCGCAAAAGTACCACAACATGCCTGCCTCCACAGCTTTTTCCTTGGGGACATGCCTAATTCCTGGCTGATTTGCCTTTCTCATCTTAGGGTTGGGGTTCGGCCTAGGGCTAGGATTTTTAAAAGCAGGAAGCCCTGAGTTCCAGGCACACTGGAGCTGTGAAAGGCATCCAAAAGGGAGTGCAAAAGTGCCACAACATGGCTGCTTTCACGGCTTTTCCCTTAGGAAGAACCCTAATACCCGGCTGATTTACCTTCCTAGGGTTACTGTTAGGCTTAGGCCTAGGACTTTTAAAACCAGGAAGCCCTGGGCTCCAGGCACACTGCAGCTGCGAAAGGCATCCCAAGGGGAGCGCAAAAGTGACGCAACTTGGCTGCCACCACTGATATTTCCATGAGACCATCCCGAACCATAGGCTGATTTTCCTTCCTAGGGTTAAGGTTTGAGTTACGCCTAGGGTAAGGGTCTATTAACCAGAAAGCCCTGAGTTCCAAGAACACAGCAGCTGCGAAGGACTAGCCAAGAAGAGCGCAAAAGTACCACAACATGCCTGCCTCCACAGCTTTTTCCTTGGGGACATGCCTGATTCCTGGCTGATTTGCCTTTCTCGTCTTAGGGTTGGGGTTCGGCCTAGGGCTAGGATTTTTAAAAGCAGGAAGCCCTGAGTTCCAGGCACACTGGAGCTGTGAAAGGCATCCAAAAGGGAGTGCAAAAGTGCCACAACATGGCTGCTTTCACGGCTTTTCCCTTAGGAAGAACCCTAATACCCGGCTGATTTACCTTCCTAGGGTTACTGTTAGGCTTAGGCCTAGGACTTTTAAAACCAGGAAGCCCTGGGCTCCAGGCACACTGCAGCTGCGAAAGGCATCCCAAGGGGAGCGCAAAAGTGGCGCAACTTGGCTGCCACCACTGATATTTCCATGAGACCATCCCGAACCATAGGCTGATTTTCCTTCCTAGGGTTAAGGTTTGAGTTACGCCTAGGGTAAGGGTTCTATTAACCAGAAAGCCCTGAGTTCCAAGAGCACAGCAGCTGCGAAGGACTAGCCAAGAAGAGCGCAAAAGTACCACAACATGCCTGCCTCCACAGCTTTTTCCTTGGGGACATGCCTAATTCCTGGCTGATTTGCCTTTCTCGTCTTAGGGTTGGGGTTCGGCCTAGGGCTAGGATTCTTAAAATCAGGAAGCCCTGAGTTCCAGGCACACTGGAGCTGTGAAAGGCATCCAAAAGGGAGTGCAAAAGTGCCACAACATGGCTGCTTTCACGGCTTTTTCCTTGGCAAGACGCCTAACACCAGGCTGATTTCCCTTCCCAGGGTTACTGTTAGGCTTAGGCCTAGGGCTAGGATTTTTAAAACTAGGAAGCCCTTAGCTCCAGGCACACTGCAGCTGTTCAAGGCATCCCAAGGGGAGTACAAAAGTGCAACAACATGGCAGCTTTCACAGCTTTTTCCTTGGCACCATCCCTATACCTAGGCTGATTTATCTGCCTAGGGTTAGGGTTAGGGTTCAGCCTAGGGCTTGAATTTTTTTAACCAGGAAGCCCTGAGTTCCAGGCTTACTTCATCTGCCAAAGGCATCCCAAAGGGAGTGCAGAAGTGCCACAACATGGCTGCTTTCACGGCTTTTCCCTTAGGAAGAACCCTAATACCCGGCTGATTTACCTTCCTAGGGTTACTGTTAGGCTTAGGCCTAGGACTTTTAAAACCAGGAAGCCCTGGGCTCCAGGCACACTGCGGCTGCGAAAGGCATCCCAAGGGGAGCGCAAAAGTGACGCAACTTGGCTGCCACCACTGATATTTCCATGAGACCATCCCGAACCATAGGCTGATTTTCCTTCCTAGGGTTAAGGTTTGAGTTACGCCTAGGGTAAGGGTCTATTAACCAGAAAGCCCTGAGTTCCAAGAACACAGCAGCTGCGAAGGACTAGCCAAGAAGAGCGCAAAAGTACCACAACATGCCTGCCTCCACAGCTTTTTCCTTGGGGACATGCCTAATTCCTGGCTGATTTGCCTTTCTCGTCTTAGGGTTGGGGTTCGGCCTAGGGCTAGGATTTTTAAAAGCAGGAAGCCCTGAGTTCCAGGCACACTGGAGCTGTGAAAGGCATCCAAAAGGGAGTGCAAAAGTGCCACAACATGGCTGCTTTCACGGCTTTTTCCTTGGCAAGAACCCTAATACCCGGCTGATTTACCTTCCTAGGGTTACTGTTAGGCTTAGGCCTAGGACTTTTAAAACCAGGAAGCCCTGGGCTCCAGGCACACTGCAGCTGCAAAAGGCATCCCAAGGGGAGCGCAAAAGTGACGCAACTTGGCTGCCACCACTGATATTTCCATGAGACCATCCCGAACCATAGGCTGATTTTCCTTCCTAGGGTTAAGGTTTGAGTTACGCCTAGGGTAAGGGTTCTATTAACCAGAAAGCCCTGAGTTCCAAGAACACAGCAGCTGCGAAGGACTAGCCAAGAAGAGCGCAAAAGTACCACAACATGCCTGCCTCCACAGCTTTTTCCTTGGGGACATGCCTAATTCCTGGCTGATTTGCCTTTCTCGTCTTAGGGTTGGGGTTCGGCCTAGGGCTAGGATTTTTAAAAGCAGGAAGCCCTGAGTTCCAGGCACACTGGAGCTGTGAAAGGCATCCAAAAGGGAGTGCAAAAGTGTCACAACATGGCTGCTTTCACGGCTTTTTCCTTGGCAAGACGCCTAACACCAGGCTGATTTCCCTTCCCAGGGTTACTGTAAGGCTTAGGCCTAGGGCTAGGATTTTTAAAACTAGGAAGCCCTTAGCTCCAGGCACACTGCAGCTGTTCAAGGCATCCCAAGGGGAGTACAAAAGTGCAACAACATGGCAGCTTTCACAGCTTTTTCCTTGGCACCATCCCTATACCTAGGCTGATTTATCTGCCTAGGGTTAGGGTTAGGGTTCAGCCTAGGGCTTGGATTTCTTTTACCAGGAAGCCCTGAGTTCCAGGCTTACTTCATCTGCCAAAGGCATCCCAAAGGGAGTGCAGAAGTGCCACAACATGGCTGCTTTCACGGCTTTTCCCTTAGGAAGAACCCTAATACCCGGCTGATTTACCTTCCTAGGGTTACTGTTAGGCTTAGGCCTAGGACTTTTAAAACCAGGAAGCCCTGGGCTCCAGGCACACTGCAGCTGCGAAAGGCATCCCAAGGGGAGCGCAAAAGTGACGCAACTTGGCTGCCACCACTGATATTTCCATGAGACCATCCCGAACCATAGGCTGATTTTCCTTCCTAGGGTTAAGGTTTGAGTTACGCCTAGGGTAAGGGTCTATTAACCAGAAAGCCCTGAGTTCCAAGAACACAGCAGCTGCGAAGGACTAGCCAAGAAGAGCGCAAAAGTACCACAACATGCCTGCCTCCACAGCTTTTTCCTTGGGGACATGCCTAATTCCTGGCTGATTTGCCTTTCTCATCTTAGGGTTGGGGTTCGGCCTAGGGCTAGGATTTTTAAAAGCAGGAAGCCCTGAGTTCCAGGCACACTGGAGCTGTGAAAGGCATCCAAAAGGGAGTGCAAAAGTGCCACAACATGGCTGCTTTCACGGCTTTTCCCTTAGGAAGAACCCTAATACCCGGCTGATTTACCTTCCTAGGGTTACTGTTAGGCTTAGGCCTAGGACTTTTAAAACCAGGAAGCCCTGGGCTCCAGGCACACTGCAGCTGCGAAAGGCATCCCAAGGGGAGCGCAAAAGTGACGCAACTTGGCTGCCACCACTGATATTTCCATGAGACCATCCCGAACCATAGGCTGATTTTCCTTCCTAGGGTTAAGGTTTGAGTTACGCCTAGGGTAAGGGTCTATTAACCAGAAAGCCCTGAGTTCCAAGAACACAGCAGCTGCGAAGGACTAGCCAAGAAGAGCGCAAAAGTACCACAACATGCCTGCCTCCACAGCTTTTTCCTTGGGGACATGCCTGATTCCTGGCTGATTTGCCTTTCTCGTCTTAGGGTTGGGGTTCGGCCTAGGGCTAGGATTTTTAAAAGCAGGAAGCCCTGAGTTCCAGGCACACTGGAGCTGTGAAAGGCATCCAAAAGGGAGTGCAAAAGTGCCACAACATGGCTGCTTTCACGGCTTTTCCCTTAGGAAGAACCCTAATACCCGGCTGATTTACCTTCCTAGGGTTACTGTTAGGCTTAGGCCTAGGACTTTTAAAACCAGGAAGCCCTGGGCTCCAGGCACACTGCAGCTGCGAAAGGCATCCCAAGGGGAGCGCAAAAGTGGCGCAACTTGGCTGCCACCACTGATATTTCCATGAGACCATCCGGAACCATAGGCTGATTTTCCTTCCTAGGGTTAAGGTTTGAGTTACGCCTAGGGTAAGGGTTCTATTAACCAGAAAGCCCTGAGTTCCAAGAGCACAGCAGCTGCGAAGGACTAGCCAAGAAGAGCGCAAAAGTACCACAACATGCCTGCCTCCACAGCTTTTTCCTTGGGGACATGCCTAATTCCTGGCTGATTTGCCTTTCTCGTCTTAGGGTTGGGGTTCGGCCTAGGGCTAGGATTCTTAAAATCAGGAAGCCCTGATTTCCAGGCACACTGGAGCTGTGAAAGGCATCCAAAAGGGAGTGCAAAAGTGCCACAACATGGCTGCTTTCACGGCTTTTTCCTTGGCAAGACGCCTAACACCAGGCTGCTTTCCCTTCCCAGGGTTACTGTTAGGCTTAGGCCTAGGGCTAGGATTTTTAAAACTAGGAAGCCCTTAGCTCCAGGCACACTGCAGCTGTTCAAGGCATCCCAAGGGGAGTACAAAAGTGCAACAACATGGCAGCTTTCACAGCTTTTTCCTTGGCACCATCCCTATACCTAGGCTGATTTATCTGCTAGGGTTAGGGTTAGGGTTCAGCCTAGGGCTTGAATTTTTTTTACCAGGAAGCCCTGAGTTCCAGGCTTACTTCATCTGCCAAAGGCATCCCAAAGGGAGTGCAGAAGTGCCACAACATGGCTGCTTTCACGGCTTTTCCCTTAGGAAGAACCCTAATACCCGGCTGATTTACCTTCCTAGGGTTACTGTTAGGCTTAGGCCTAGGACTTTTAAAACCAGGAAGCCCTGGGCTCCAGGCACACTGCAGCTGCGAAAGGCATCCCAAGGGGAGCGCAAAAGTGACGCAACTTGGCTGCCACCACTGATATTTCCATGAGACCATCCCGAACCATAGGCTGATTTTCCCTCCTAGGGTTAAGTTTTGAGTTACGCCTAGGGTAAGGGTCTATTAACCAGAAAGCCCTGAGTTCCAAGAACTTAGCAGCTGCGAAGGACTAGCCAAGAAGAGCGCAAAAGTACCACAACATGCCTGCCTCCACAGCTTTTTCCTTGGGGACATGCCTAATTCCTGGCTGATTTGCCTTTCTCGTCTTAGGGTTGGGGTTCGGCCTAGGGCTAGGATTTTTAAAAGCAGGAAGCCCTGAGTTCCAGGCACACTGGAGCTGTGAAAGGCATCCAAAAGGGAGTGCAAAAGTGCCACAACATGGCTGCTTTCACGGCTTTTCCCTTAGGAAGAACCCTAATACCCGGCTGATTTACCTTCCTAGGGTTACTGTTAGGCTTAGGCCTAGGACTTTTAAAACCAGGAAGCCCTAGGCTCCAGGCACACTGCAGCTGCGAAAGGCATCCCAAGGGGAGCGCAAAAGTGACGCAACTTGGCTGCCACCACTGATATTTCCATGAGACCATCCCGAACCATAGGCTGATTTTCCTTCCTAGGGTTAAGGTTTGAGTTACGCCTAGGGTAAGGGTTCTATTAACCAGAAAGCCCTGAGTTCCAAGAACACAGCAGCTGCGAAGGACTAGCCAAGAAGAGCGCAAAAGTACCACAACATGCCTGCCTCCACAGCTTTTTCCTTGGGGACATGCCTAATTCCTGGCTGATTTGCCTTTCTCGTCTTAGGGTTGGGGTTCGGCCTAGGGCTAGGATTTTTAAAAGCAGGAAGCCCTGAGTTCCAGGCACACTGGAGCTGTGAAAGGCATCCAAAAGGGAGTGCAAAAGTGCCACAACATGGCTGCTTTCACGGCTTTTTCCTTGGCAAGACGCCTAACACCAGGCTGATTTGCCTTCCCAGGGTTACTGTTAGGCTTAGGCCTAGGGCTAGGATTTTTAAAACTAGGAAGCCCTTAGCTCCAGGCACACTGCAGCTGTTCAAGGCATCCCAAGGGGAGTACAAAAGTGCAACAACATGGCAGCTTTCACAGCTTTTTCCTTGGCACCATCCCTATACCTAGGCTGATTTATCTGCCTAGGGTTAGGGTTAGGGTTCAGCCTAGGGCTTGAATTTTTTTTACCAGGAAGCCCTGAGTTCCAGGCTTACTTCATCTGCCAAAGGCATCCCAAAGGGAGTGCAGAAGTGCCACAACATGGCTGCTTTCACGGCTTTTCCCTTAGGAAGAACCCTAATACCCGGCTGATTTACCTTCCTAGGGTTACTGTTAGGCTTAGGCCTAGGACTTTTAAAACCAGGAAGCCCTGGGCTCCAGGCACACTGCGGCTGCGAAAGGCATCCCAAGGGGAGCGCAAAAGTGACGCAACTTGGCTGCCACCACTGATATTTCCATGAGACCATCCCGAACCATAGGCTGATTTTCCTTCCTAGGGTTAAGGTTTGAGTTACGCCTAGGGTAAGGGTCTATTAACCAGAAAGCCCTGAGTTCCAAGAACACAGCAGCTGCGAAGGACTAGCCAAGAAGAGCGCAAAAGTACCACAACATGCCTGCCTCCACAGCTTTTTCCTTGGGGACATGCCTAATTCCTGGCTGATTTGCCTTTCTCGTCTTAGGGTTGGGGTTCGGCCTAGGGCTAGGATTTTTAAAAGCAGGAAGCCCTGAGTTCCAGGCACACTGGAGCTGTGAAAGGCATCCAAAAGGGAGTGCAAAAGTGCCACAACATGGCTGCTTTCACGGCTTTTTCCTTGGCAAGACGCCTAACACCAGGCTGATTTGCCTTCCCAGGGTTACTGTTAGGCTTAGGCCTAGGACTTTTAAAACCAGGAAGCCCTGGGCTCCAGGCACACTGCAGCTGCAAAAGGCATCCCAAGGGGAGCGCAAAAGTGACGCAACTTGGCTGCCACCACTGATATTTCCATGAGACCATCCCGAACCATAGGCTGATTTTCCTTCCTAGGGTTAAGGTTTGAGTTACGCCTAGGGTAAGGGTCTATTAACCAGAAAGCCCTGAGTTCCAAGAACACAGCAGCTGCGAAGGACTAGCCAAGAAGAGCGCAAAAGTACCACAACATGCCTGCCTCCACAGCTTTTTCCTTGGGAACATGCCTAATTCCTGGCTGATTTGCCTTACTCGTCTTAGGGTTGGGGTTCGGCCTAGGGCTAGGATTTTTAAAATCAGGAAGCCCTGAGTTCCAGGCACACTGGAGCTGTGAAAGGCATCCAAAAGGGAGTGCAAAAGTGCCACAACATGGCTGCTTTCACGGCTTTTTCCTTGGCAAGAAGCCTAACATCAGGCTGATTTACTTTCCCAGGGTTACTGTTAGGCTTAGGCCTAGGGCTAGGATTTTTAAAACTAGGAAGCCCTTAGCTCCAGGCACACTGCAGCTGTTCAAGGCATCCCAAGGGGAGTACAAAAGTGCAACAACATGGCAGCTTTCACAGCTTTTTCCTTGGCACCATCCCTATACCTAGGCTGATTTATCTGCCTAGGGTTAGAGTTAGAGTTCAGCCTAGGGCTTGGATTTCTTTAACCAGGAAGCCCTGAGTTCCAGGCTTACTTCATCTGCCAAAGGCATCCCAAAGGGAGTGCAGAAGTGCCACAACATGGCTGCTTTCACGGCTTTTCCTTAGGAAGAACCCTAATACCCGGCTGATTTACCTTCCTAGGGTTACTGTTAGGCTTAGGCCTAGGACTTTTAAAACCAGGAAGCCCTGGGCTCCAGGCACACTGCAGCTGCGAAAGGCATCCCAAGGGGAGCGCAAAAGTGACGCAACTTGGCTGCCACCGCTGATATTTCCAAGAGAGCATCCCGAACCATAGGCTGATTTTCCTTCCTAGGGTTAAGGTTTGAGTTACGCCTAGGGTAAGGGTCTATTAACCAGAAAGCCCTGAGTTCCAAGAACACAGCAGCTGCGAAGGACTAGCCAAGAAGAGCGCAAAAGTACCACAACATGCCTGCCTCCACAGCTTTTTCCTTGGGGACATGCCTAATTCCTGGCTGATTTGCCTTTCTCATCTTAGGGTTGGGGTTCGGCCTAGGGCTAGGATTTTTAAAAGCAGGAAGCCCTGAGTTCCAGGCACACTGGAGCTGTGAAAGGCATCCAAAAGGGAGTGCAAAAGTGCCACAACATGGCTGCTTTCACGGCTTTTCCCTTAGGAAGAACCCTAATACCCGGCTGATTTACCTTCCTAGGGTTACTGTTAGGCTTAGGCCGAGGACTTTTAAAACCAGGAAGCCCTGGGCTCCAGGCACACTGCAGCTGCGAAAGGCATCCCAAGGGGAGCGCAAAAGTGACGCAACTTGGCTGCCACCACTGATATTTCCATGAGACCATCCCGAATCATAGGCTGATTTTCCTTCCTAGGGTTAAGGTTTGAGTTACGCCTAGGGTAAGGGCTCTATTAACCAGAAAGCCCTGAGTTCCAAGAACACAGCAGCTGCGAAGGACTAGCCAAGAAGAGCGCAAAAGTACCACAACATGCCTGCCTCCACAGCTTTTTCCTTGGGGACATGCCTAATAACTGGCTGATTTGCCTTTCTCGTCTTAGGGTTGGGGTTCGGCCGAGGGCTAGGATTTTTAAAAGCAGGAAGCCCTGAATTCCAGGCACACTGGAGCTGTGAAAGGCATCCAAAAGGGAGTGCAAAAGTGCCACAACATGGCTGCTTTCACGGCTTTTTCCTTGGCAAGAACCCTAATACCCGGCTGATTTACCTTCCTAGGGTTACTGTTAGGCTTAGGCCTAGGACTTTTAAAACCAGGAAGCCCTGGGCTCCAGGCACACTGCAGCTGCAAAAGGCATCCCAAGGGGAGCGCAAAAGTGACGCAACTTGGCTGCCACCACTGATATTTCCATGAGACCATCCCGAACCATAGGCTGATTTTCCTTCCTAGGGTTAAGGTTTGAGTTACGCCTAGGGTAAGGGTTCTATTAACCAGAAAGCCCTGAGTTCCAAGAACACAGCAGCTGCGAAGGACTAGCCAAGAAGAGCGCAAAAGTACCACAACATGCCTGCCTCCACAGCTTTTTCCTTGGGGACATGCCTAATTCCTGGCTGATTTGCCTTTCTCGTCTTAGGGTTGGGGTTCGGCCTAGGGCTAGGATTTTTAAAAGCAGGAAGCCCTGAGTTCCAGGCACACTGGAGCTGTGAAAGGCATCCAAAAGGGAGTGCAAAAGTGTCACAACATGGCTGCTTTCACGGCTTTTTCCTTGGCAAGACGCCTAACACCAGGCTGATTTCCCTTCCCAGGGTTACTGTAAGGCTTAGGCCTAGGGCTAGGATTTTTAAAACTAGGAAGCCCTTAGCTCCAGGCACACTGCAGCTGTTCAAGGCATCCCAAGGGGAGTACAAAAGTGCAACAACATGGCAGCTTTCACAGCTTTTTCCTTGGCACCATCCCTATACCTAGGCTGATTTATCTGCCTAGGGTTAGGGTTAGGGTTCAGCCTAGGGCTTGAATTTTTTTTACCAGGAAGCCCTGAGTTCCAGGCTTACTTCATCTGCCAAAGGCATCCCAAAGGGAGTGCAGAAGTGCCACAACATGGCTGCTTTCACGGCTTTTCCCTTAGGAAGAACCCTAATACCCGGCTGATTTACCTTCCTAGGGTTACTGTTAGGCTTAGGCCTAGGACTTTTAAAACCAGGAAGCCCTGGGCTCCAGGCACACTGCAGCTGCGAAAGGCATCCCAAGGGGAGCGCAAAAGTGACGCAACTTGGCTGCCACCACTGATATTTCCATGAGACCATCCCGAACCATAGGCTGATTTTCCTTCCTAGGGTTAAGGTTTGAGTTACGCCTAGGGTAAGGGCTCTATTAACCAGAAAGCCCTGAGTTCCAAGAACACAGCAGCTGCGAAGGACTAGCCAAGAAGAGCGCAAAAGTACCACAACATGCCTGCCTCCACAGCTTTTTCCTTGGGGACATGCCTAATTCCTGGCTGATTTGCCTTTCTCGTCTTAGTGTTGGGGTGGGGCCTAGGGCTAGGATTTTTAAAATCAGGAAGCCCTGAGTTCCAGGCACACTGGAGCTGTGAAAGGCATCCAAAAGGGAGTGCAAAAGTGCCACAACATGGCTGCTTTCACGGCTTTTTCCTTGGCAAGACGCCTAACACCAGGCTGATTTCCCTTCCCAGGGTTACTGTTAGGCTTAGGCCTAGGGCTAGGATTTTTAAAACTAGGAAGCCCTTAGCTCCAGGCACACTGCAGCTGTTCAAGGCATCCCAAGGGGAGTACAAAAGTGCAACAACATGGCAGCTTTCACAGCTTTTTCCTTGGCACCATCCCTATACCTAGGCTGATTTATCTGCTAGGGTTAGGGTTAGGGTTCAGCCTAGGGCTTGAATTTTTTTTACCAGGAAGCCCTGAGTTCCAGGCTTACTTCATCTGCCAAAGGCATCCCAAAGGGAGTGCAGAAGTGCCACAACATGGCTGCTTTCACGGCTTTTCCCTTAGGAAGAACCCTAATACCCGGCTGATTTACCTTCCTAGGGTTACTGTTAGGCTTAGGCCTAGGACTTTTAAAACCAGGAAGCCCTGGGCTCCAGGCACACTGCAGCTGCGAAAGGCATCCCAAGGGGAGCGCAAAAGTGACGCAACTTGGCTGCCACCGCTGATATTTCCAAGAGAGCATCCCGAACCATAGGCTGATTTTCCTTCCTAGGGTTAAGGTTTGAGATACGCCTAGGGTAAGGGTCTATTAACCAGAAAGCCCTGAGTTCCAAGAACACAGCAGCTGCGAAGGACTAGCCAAGAAGAGCGCAAAAGTACCACAACATGCCTGCCTCCACAGCTTTTTCCTTGGGGACATGCCTAATTCCTGGCTGATTTGCCTTTCTCGTCTTAGGGTTGGGGTTCGGCCTAGGGCTAGGATTTTTAAAAGCAGGAAGCCCTGAGTTCCAGGCACACTGGAGCTGTGAAAGGCATCCAAAAGGGAGTGCAAAAGTGCCACAACATGGCTGCTTTCACGGCTTTTCCCTTAGGAAGAACCCTAATACCCGGCTGATTTCCCTTCCTAGGGTTACTGTTAGGCTTAGGCCTAGGATTTTTAAAACCAGGAAGCCCTGGGCTCCAGGCACACTGCAGCTGCGAAAGGCATCCCAAGGGGAGCGCAAAAGTGACGCAACTTGGCTGCCACCACTGATATTTCCATGAGACCATCCCGAACCATAGGCTGATTTTCCTTCCTAGGGTTAAGGTTTGAGTTACGCCTAGGGTAAGGGTCTATTAACCAGAAAGCCCTGAGTTCCAAGAACACAGCAGCTGCGAAGGACTAGCCAAGAAGAGCGCAAAAGTACCACAACATGCCTGCCTCCACAGCTTTTTCCTTGGGGACATGCCTAATTCCTGGCTGATTTGCCTTTCTCGTCTTAGGGTTGGGGTTCGGCCTAGGGCTAGGATTTTTAAAAGCAGGAAGCCCTGAGTTCCAGGCACACTGGAGCTGTGAAAGGCATCCAAAAGGGAGTGCAAAAGTGCCACAACATGGCTGCTTTCACGGCTTTTCCCTTAGGAAGAACCCTAATACGCGGCTGATTTACCTTCCTAGGGTAACTGTTAGGCTTAGGCCTAGGGCTAGGATTTTTAAAACTAAGAAGCCCTTAGCTCCAGGCACACTGCAGCTGTTCAAGGCATCCCAAGGGGAGTACAAAAGTGCAACAACATGGCAGCTTTCACAGCTTTTTCTTTGGCACCATCCCTATACCTAGGCTGATTTATCTGCCTAGGGTTAGGGTTAGGGTTCAGCCTAGGGCTTGAATTTTTTTTACCAGGAAGCCCTGAGTTCCAGGCTTACTTCATCTGCCAAAGGCATCCCAAAGGGAGTGCAGAAGTGCCACAACATGGCTGCTTTCACGGCTTTTCCCTTAGGAAGAACCCTAATACCCGGCTGATTTACCTTCCTAGGGTTACTGTTAGGCTTAGGCCTAGGACTTTTAAAACCAGGAAGCCCTGGGCTCCAGGCACACTGCAGCTGCGAAAGGCATCCCAAGGGGAGCGCAAAAGTGACGCAACTTGGCTGCCACCACTGATATTTCCATGAGACCATCCCGAACCATAGGCGGATTTTCCTTCCTAGGGTTAAGGTTTGAGTTACGCCTAGGGTAAGGGTCTATTAACCAGAAAGCCTTGAGTTCCAAGAACACAGCAGCTGCGAAGGACTAGCCAAGAAGAGCGCAAAAGTACCACAACATGCCTGCCTCCACAGCTTTTTCCTTGGGGACATGCCTAATTCCTGGCTGATTTGCCTTTCTCGTCTTAGGGTTGGGGTTCGGCCTAGGGCTAGGATTTTTAAAATCAGGAAGCCCTGAGTTCCAGGCACACTGGAGCTGTGAAAGGCATCCAAAAGGGAGTGCAAAAGTGCCACAACATGGCTGCTTTCACGGCTTTTTCCTTGGCAAGACGCCTAACACCAGGCTGATTTCCCTTCCCAGGGTTACTGTTAGGCTTAGGCCTAGGGCTAGGATTTTTAAAACTAGGAAGCCCTTAGCTCCAGGCACACTGCAGCTGTTCAAGGCATCCCAAGGGGAGTACAAAAGTGCAACAACATGGCAGCTTTCACAGCTTTTTCCTTGGCACCATCCCTATACCTAGGCTGATTTATCTGCCTAGGGTTAGGGTTAGGGTTCAGCCTAGGGCTTGAATTTTTTTTACCAGGAAGCCCTGAGTTCCAGGCTTACTTCATCTGCCAAAGGCATCCCAAAGGGAGTGCAGAAGTGCCACAACATGGCTGCTTCCATGGCTTTTCCCTTAGGAAGAACCCTAATACCCGGCTGATTTACCTTCCTAGGGTTACTGTTAGGCTTAGGCCTAGGACTTTTAAAACCAGGAAGCCCTGGGCTCCAGGCACACTGCAGCTGCGAAAGGCATCCCAAGGGGAGCGCAAAAGTGACGCAACTTGGCTGCCACCACTGATATTTCCATGAGACCATCCCGAACCATAGGCTGATTTTCCTTCCTAGGGTTAAGGTTTGAGTTACGCCTAGGGTAAGGGCTCTATTAACCAGAAAGCCCTGAGTTCCAAGAACACAGCAGCTG
The DNA here is from genome assembly GCF_027579445.1 of Ammospiza nelsoni. NCBI lineage: Eukaryota > Metazoa > Chordata > Aves > Passeriformes > Passerellidae > Ammospiza > Ammospiza nelsoni. The sequence continues at coordinate 701,751 of NW_026683187.1, forward strand.
CGAAGGACTAGCCAAGAAGAGCGCAAAAGTAGCACAACATGCCTGCCTCCACAGCTTTTTCCTTGGGGACATGCCTAATTCCTGGCTGATTTGCCTTTCTCGTCTTAGGGCTGGGGTTCGGCCTAGGGCTAGGATTTTTAAAATCAGGAAGCCCTGAGTTCCAGGCACACTGGAGCTGTGAAAGGCATCAAAAAGGGAGTGCAAAAGTGCCACAACATGGCTGCTTTCACGGCTTTTTCCTTGGCAAGACGCCTAACACCAGGCTGATTTCCCTTCCCAGGGTTACTGTTAGGCTTAGGCCTAGGGCTAGGATTTTTAAAACTAGGAAGCCCTTAGCTCCAGGCACACTGCAGCTGTTCAAGGCATCCCAAGGGGAGTACAAAAGTGCAACAACATGGCAGCTTTCACAGCTTTTTCCTTGGCACCATCCCTATACCTAGGCTGATTTATCTGCTAGGGTTAGGGTTAGGGTTCAGCCTAGGGCTTGAATTTTTTTTACCAGGAAGCCCTGAGTTCCAGGCTTACTTCATCTGCCAAAGGCATCCCAAAGGGAGTGCAGAAGTGCCACAACATGGCTGCTTTCATGGCTTTTCCCTTAGGAAGAACCCTAATACCCGGCTGATTTACCTTCCTAGGGTTACTGTTAGGCTTAGGCCTAGGACTTTTAAAACCAGGAAGCCCTGGGCTCCAGGCACACTGCAGCTGCGAAAGGCATCCCAAGGGGAGCGCAAAAGTGACGCAACTTGGCTGCCACCACTGATATTTCCATGAGAGCATCCTGAACCATAGGCTGATTTTCCTTCCTAGGGTTAAGGTTTGAGTTACGCCTAGGGTAAGGGTCTATTAACCAGAAAGCCCTGAGTTCCAAGAACACAGCAGCTGCGAAGGACTAGCCAAGAAGAGCGCAAAAGTACCACAACATGCCTGCCTCCACAGCTTTTTCCTTGGGGACATGCCTAATTCCTGGCTGATTTGCCTTTCTCGTCTTAGGGTTGGGGTTCGGCCTAGGGCTAGGATTTTTAAAAGCAGGAAGCCCTGAGTTCCAGGCACACTGGAGCTGTGAAAGGCATCCAAAAGGGAGTGCAAAAGTGCCACAACATGGCTGCTTTCACGGCTTTTCCCTTAGGAAGAACCCTAATACCCGGCTGATTTACCTTCCTAGGGTTACTGTTAGGCTTAGGCCTAGGACTTTGAAAACCAGGAAGCCCTTGGCTCCAGGCACACTGCAGCTGCGAAAGGCATCCCAAGGGGAGCGCAAAAGTGACGCAACTTGGCTGCCACCACTGATATTTCCATGAGACCATCCCGAACCATATGCTGATTTTCCTTCCTAGGGTTAAGGTTTGAGTTACGCATAGGGTAAGGGTTCTATTAACCAGAAAGCCCTGAGTTCCAAGAACACAGCAGCTGCGAAGGACTAGCCAAGAAGAGCGCAAAAGTACCACAACATGCCTGCCTCCACAGCTTTTTCCTTGGGGACATGCCTAATTCCTGGCTGATTTGCCTTTCTCGTCTTAGGGTTGGGGTTCGGCCTAGGGCTAGGATTTTTAAAAGCAGGAAGCCCTGAGTTCCAGGCACACTGCAGCTGTGAAAGGCATCCAAAAGGGAGTGCAAAAGTGCCACAACATGGCTGCTTTCAGGGCTTTTTCCTTGGCAAGAAGCCTAATATCAGGCTGATTTACTTTCCCAGGGTTACTGTTAGGCTTAGGTCTAGGGCTAGGATTTTTGAAACTAGGAAGCCCTTAGCTCCAGGCACACTGCAGCTGTTCAAGGCATCCCAAGGGGAGTACAAAAGTGCAACAACATGGCAGCTTTCACAGCTTTTTCCTTGGCACCATCCCTATACCTATGCTGATTTATCTGCCTAGGGTTAGGGTTAGAGTGCAGCATAGGGCTTGAATTTTTTTTACCAGGAAGCCCTGAGTTCCAGGCTTACTTCATCTACCAAAGGCATCCCAAAGGGAGTGCAGAAGTGCCACAACATGGCTGCTTTCACGGCTTTTCCCTTAGGAAGAACCCTAATACCCGGCTGATTTACCTTCCTAGGGTTACTGTTAGGCTTAGGCCTAGGACTTTTAAAACCAGGAAGCCCTGGGCTCCAGGCACACTGCAGCTGCAAAAGGCATCCCAAGGGGAGCGCAAAAGTGACGCAACTTGGCTGCCACCACTGATATTTCCATGAGACCATCCCGAACCATAGGCTGATTTTCCTTCCTAGGGTTAAGGTTTGAGTTACGCCTAGGGAAAGGGTCTATTAACCAGAAAGCCCTGAGTTCCAAGAACACAGCAGCTGCGAAGGACTAGCCAAGAAGAGCGCAAAAGTACCACAACATGCCTGCCTCCACAGCTTTTTCCTTGGGGACATGCCTAATTCCTGGCTGATTTGCCTTTCTCGTCTTAGGGTTGGGGTTCGGCCTAGGGCTAGGATTTTTAAAAGCAGGAAGCCCTGAGTTCCAGGCACACTGGAGCTGTGAAAGGCATCCAAAAGGGAGTGCAAAAGTGCCACAACATGGCTGCTTTCACGGCTTTTCCCTTAGGAAGAACCCTAATACCCGGCTGATTTACCTTCCTAGGGTTACTGTTAGGCTTAGGCCTAGGACTTTTAAAACCAGGAAGCCCTGGGCTCCAGGCACACTGCAGCTGCAAAAGGCATCCCAAGGGGAGCGCAAAAGTGACGCAACTTGGCTGCCACCACTGATATTTCCATGAGACCATCCCGAACCATAGGCTGATTTTCCTTCCTAGGGTTAAGGTTTGAGTTACGCCTAGGGTAAGGGTTCTATTAACCAGAAAGCCCTGAGTTCCAAGAACACAGCAGCTGCGAAGGACTAGCCAAGAAGAGCGCAAAAGTACCACAACATGCCTGCCTCCACAGCTTTTTCCTTGGGGACATGCCTAATTCCTGGCTGATTTGCCTTTCTCGTCTTAGGGTTGGGGTTCGGCCTAGGGCTAGGATTTTTAAAAGCAGGAAGCCCTGAGTTCCAGGCACACTGGAGCTGTGAAAGGCATCCAAAAGGGAGTGCAAAAGTGCCACAACATGGCTGCTTTCACGGCTTTTTCCTTGGCAAGAAACCTAACATCAGGCTGATTTACTTTCCCAGGGTTACTGTTAGGCTTAGGCCTAGGGCTAGGGTTTTTGAAACTAGGAAGCCCTGGGCTCCAGGCACACTGCAGCTTTTCAAGGCATCCCAAGGGGAGTACAAAAGTGCAACAACATGGCAGCTTTCACAGCTTTTTCCTTGGCACCATCCCTATACCTAGGCTGATTTATCTGCCTAGGGTTAGGGTTAGAGTTCAGCCAAGGGCTTGGATTTCTTTAACCAGGAAGCCCTGAGTTCCAGGCTTACTTCATCTGCCAAAGGCATCCCAAAGGGAGTGCAGAAGTGCCACAACATGGCTGCTTTCACGGCTTTTCCCTTAGGAAGAACCCTAATACCTGGCTGATTTACCTTCCTAGAGTTACTGTTAGGCTTAGGACTAGGACTTTTAAAACCAGGAAGCCCTGGGCTCCAGGCACACTGCAGCTGCAAAAGGCATCCCAAGGGGAGCGCAAAAGTGATGCAACTTGGCTGCCACCACTGATATTTCCATGAGACCATCCCGAACCATAGGCTGATTTTCCTTCCTAGGGTTAAGGTTTGAGTTACGCCTAGGGTAAGGGTTCTATTAACCAGAAAGCCCTGAGTTCCAAGAACACAGCAGCTGCGAAGGACTAGCCAAGAAGAGCGCAAAAGTACCACAACATGCCTGCCTCCACAGCTTTTTCCTTGGGGACATGCCTAATTCCTGGCTGATTTGCCTTTCTCGTCTTAGGGTTGGGGTTCGGCCTAGGGCTAGGATTTTTAAAAGCAGGAAGCCCTGAGTTCCAGGCACACTGCAGCTGTGAAATGCATCCAAAAGGGAGTGCAAAAGTGCCACAACATGGCTGCTTTCAGGGCTTTTTCCTTGGCAAGAAGCCTAATATCAGGCTGATTTACTTTCCCAGGGTTACTGTTAGGCTTAGGTCTAGGGCTAGGATTTTTGAAACGAGGAAGCCCTTAGCTCCAGGCACACTGCAGCTGTTCAAGGCATCCCAAGGGGAGTACAAAAGTGCAACAACATGGCAGCTTTCACAGCTTTTTCCTTGGCACCATCCCTATACCTAGGCTGATTTATCTGCCTAGGGTTATGGTTAGAGTGCAGCCTAGGGCTTGAATTTTTTTTACCAGGAAGCCCTGAGTTCCAGGCTTACTTCATCTGCCAAAGGCATCCCAAAGGGAGTGCAGAAGTGCCACAACATGGCTGCTTTCACGGCTTTTCCCTTAGGAAGAACCCTAATACCCGGCTGATTTACCTTCCTAGGGTTACTGTTAGGCTTAGGCCTAGGACTTTTAAAACCAGGAAGCCCTGGGCTCCAGGCACACTGCAGCTGCGAAAGGCATCCCAAGGGGAGCGCAAAAGTGACGCAACTTGGCTGCCACCACTGATATTTCCATGAGACCATCCCGAACCATAGGCTGATTTTCCTTCCTAGGGTTAAGGTTTGAGTTACGCCTAGGGAAAGGGTCTATTAACCAGAAAGCCCTGAGTTCCAAGAACACAGCAGCTGCGAAGGACTAGCCAAGAAGAGCGCAAAAGTACCACAACATGCCTGCCTCCACAGCTTTTTCCTTGGGGACATGCCTAATTCCTGGCTGATTTGCCTTTCTCGTCTTAGGGTTGGGGTTCGGCCTAGGGCTAGGATTTTTAAAAGCAGGAAGCCCTGAGTTCCAGGCACACTGGAGCTGTGAAAGGCATCCAAAAGGGAGTGCAAAAGTGCCACAACATGGCTGCTTTCACGGCTTTTCCCTTAGGAAGAACCCTAATACCCGGCTGATTTACCTTCCTAGGGTTACTGTTAGGCTTAGGCCTAGGACTTTTAAAACCAGGAAGCCCTGGGCTCCAGGCACACTGCAGCTGCGAAAGGCATCCCAAGGGGAGCGCAAAAGTGACGCAACTTGGCTGCCACCACTGATATTTCCATGAGACCATCCCGAACCATAGGCTGATTTTCCTTCCTAGGGTTAAGGTTTGAGTTACGCCTAGGGTAAGGGTTCTATTAACCAGAAAGCCCTGAGTTCCAAGAACACAGCAGCTGCGAAGGACTAGCCAAGAAGAGCGCAAAAGTACCACAACATGCCTGCCTCCACAGCTTTTTCCTTGGGGACATGCCTAATTCCTGGCTGATTTGCCTTTCTCGTCTTAGGGTTGGGGTTCGGCCTAGGGCTAGGATTTTTAAAAGCAGGAAGCCCTGAGTTCCAGGCACACTGCAGCTGTGAAAGGCATCCAAAAGGGAGTGCAAAAGTGCCACAACATGGCTGCTTTCACGGCTTTTTCCTTGGCAAGACGCCTAACACCAGGCTGATTTCCCTTCCTAGGGTTACTGTTAGGCTTAGGCCTAGGACTTTTAAAACCAGGAAGCCCTGGGCTCCAGGCACACTGCAGCTGCAAAAGGCATCCCAAGGGGAGCGCAAAAGTGACGCAACTTGGCTGCCACCACTGATATTTCCATGAGACCATCCCGAACCATAGGCTGATTTTCCTTCCTAGGGTTAAGGTTTGAGTTACGCCTAGGGTAAGGGCTCTATTAACCAGAAAGCCCTGAGTTCCAAGAACACAGCAGCTGCGAAGGACTAGCCAAGAAGAGCGCAAAAGTACCACAACATGCCTGCCTCCACAGCTTTTTCCTTGGGGACATGCCTAATTCCTGGCTGATTTGCCTTTCTCGTCTTAGGGTTGGGGTTCGGCCTAGGGCTAGGATTTTTAAAAGCAGGAAGCCCTGAGTTCCAGGCACACTGGAGCTGTGAAAGGCATCCAAAAGGGAGTGCAAAAGTGCCACAACATGGCTGCTTTCACGGCTTTTTCCTTGGCAAGACGCCTAACACCAGGCTGATTTCCCTTCCCAGGGTTACTGTTAGGCTTAGGCCTAGGGCTAGGATTTTTAAAACTAGGAAGCCCTTAGCTCCAGGCACACTGCAGCTGTTCAAGGCATCCCAAGGGGAGTACAAAAGTGCAACAACATGGCAGCTTTCACAGCTTTTTCCTTGGCACCATCCCTATACCTAGGCTGATTTATCTGCCTAGGGTTAGGGTTAGGGTTCAGCCTAGGGCTTGAATTTTTTTTACCAGGAAGCCCTGAGTTCCAGGCTTACTTCATCTGCCAAAGGCATCCCAAAGGGAGTGCAGAAGTGCCACAACATGGCTGCTTCCATGGCTTTTCCCTTAGGAAGAACCCTAATACCCGGCTGATTTCCCTTCCTAGGGTTACTGTTAGGCTTAGGCCTAGGACTTTTAAAACCAGGAAGCCCTGGGCTCCAGGCACACTGCAGCTGCGAAAGGCATCCCAAGGGGAGCGCAAAAGTGACGCAACTTGGCTGCCACCACTGATATTTCCATGAGACCATCCCGAACCATAGGCTGATTTTCCTTCCTAGGGTTAAGGTTTGAGTTACGCCTAGGGTAAGGGCTCTATTAACCAGAAAGCCCTGAGTTCCAAGAACACAGCAGCTGCGAAGGACTAGCCAAGAAGAGCGCAAAAGTACCACAACACGCCTGCCTCCACAGCTTTTTCCTTGGGGACATGCCTAATTCCTGGCTGATTTGCCTTTCTCGTCTTAGTGTTGGGGTTCGGCCTAGGGCTAGGATTTTTAAAATCAGGAAGCCCTGAGTTCCAGGCACACTGCAGCTGTGAAAGGCATCCAAAAGGGAGTGCAAAAGTGCCACAACATGGCTGCTTTCACGGCTTTTTCCTTGGCAAGACGCCTAACACCAGGCTGATTTCCCTTCCCAGGGTTACTGTTAGGCTTAGGCCTAGGGCTAGGATTTTTAAAACTAGGAAGCCCTTAGCTCCAGGCACACTGCAGCTGTTCAAGGCATCCCAAGGGGAGTACAAAAGTGCAACAACATGGCAGCTTTCACAGCTTTTTCCTTGGCACCATCCCTATACCTAGGCTGATTTATCTGCTAGGGTTAGGGTTAGGGTTCAGCCTAGGGCTTGAATTTTTTTTACCAGGAAGCCCTGAGTTCCAGGCTTACTTCATCTGCCAAAGGCATCCCAAAGGGAGTGCAGAAGTGCCACAACATGGCTGCTTTCACGGCTTTTCCCTTAGGAAGAACCCTAATACCCGGCTGATTTACCTTCCTAGGGTTACTGTTAGGCTTAGGCCTAGGACTTTTAAAACCAGGAAGCCCTGGGCTCCAGGCACACTGCAGCTGCAAAAGGCATCCCAAGGGGAGCGCAAAAGTGACGCAACTTGGCTGCCACCGCTGATATTTCCAAGAGAGAATCCCGAACCATAGGCTGATTTTCCTTCCTAGGGTTAAGGTTTGAGTTACGCCTAGGGTAAGGGTCTATTAACCAGAAAGCCCTGAGTTCCAAGAACACAGCAGCTGCGAAGGACTAGCCAAGAAGAGCGCAAAAGTACCACAACACGCCTGCCTCCACAGCTTTTTCCTTGGGGACATGCCTAATTCCTGGCTGATTTGCCTTTCTCGTCTTAGTGTTGGGGTTCGGCCTAGGGCTAGGATTTTTAAAATCAGGAAGCCCTGAGTTCCAGGCACACTGGAGCTGTGAAAGGCATCCAAAAGGGAGTGCAAAAGTGCCACAACATGGCTGCTTTCACGGCTTTTTCCTTGGCAAGACGCCTAACACCAGGCTGATTTCCCTTCCCAGGGTTACTGTTAGGCTTAGGCCTAGGGCTAGGATTTTTAAAACTAGGAAGCCCTTAGCTCCAGGCACACTGCAGCTGTTCAAGGCATCCCAAGGGGAGTACAAAAGTGCAACAACATGGCAGCTTTCACAGCTTTTTCCTTGGCACCATCCCTATACCTAGGCTGATTTATCTGCTAGGGTTAGGGTTAGGGTTCAGCCTAGGGCTTGAATTTTTTTTACCAGGAAGCCCTGAGTTCCAGGCTTACTTCATCTGCCAAAGGCATCCCAAAGGGAGTGCAGAAGTGCCACAACATGGCTGCTTTCACGGCTTTTCCCTTAGGAAGAACCCTAATACCCGGCTGATTTACCTTCCTAGGGTTACTGTTAGGCTTAGGCCTAGGACTTTTAAAACCAGGAAGCCCTGGGCTCCAGGCACACTGCAGCTGCGAAAGGCATCCCAAGGGGAGCGCAAAAGTGACGCAACTTGGCTGCCACCGCTGATATTTCCAAGAGAGCATCCCGAACCATAGGCTGATTTTCCTTCCTAGGGTTAAGGTTTGAGTTACGCCTAGGGTAAGGGTCTATTAACCAGAAAGCCCTGAGTTCCAAGAACACAGCAGCTGCGAAGGACTAGCCAAGAAGAGCGCAAAAGTACCACAACATGCCTGCCTCCACAGCTTTTTCCTTGGGGACATGCCTAATTCCTGGCTGATTTGCCTTTCTCGTCTTAGGGTTGCGGTTCGGCCTAGGGCTAGGATTTTTAAAAGCAGGAAGCCCTGAGTTCCAGGCTTACTTCATCTGCCAAAGGCATCCCAAAGGGAGTGCAGAAGTGCCACAACATGGCTGCTTTCACGGCTTTTCCCTTAGGAAGAACCCTAATACCCGGCTGATTTACCTTCCTAGGGTTACTGTTAGGCTTAGGCCTAGGACTTTTAAAACCAGGAAGCCCTGGGCTCCAGGCACACTGCAGCTGCGAAAGGCATCCCAAGGGGAGCGCAAAAGTGGCGCAACTTGGCTGCCACCACTGATATTTCCATGAGACCATCCCGAACCATAGGCTGATTTTCCTTCCTAGGGTTAAGGTTTGAGTTACGCCTAGGGTAAGGGTCTATTAACCAGAAAGCCCTGAGTTCCAAGAACACAGCAGCTGCGAAGGACTAGCCAAGAAGAGCGCAAAAGTACCACAACATGCCTGCCTCCACAGCTTTTTCCTTGGGGACATGCCTAATTCCTGGCTGATTTGCCTTTCTCGTCTTAGGGTTGGGGTTCGGCCTAGGGCTAGGATTTTTAAAAGCAGGAAGCCCTGAGTTCCAGGCACACTGGAGCTGTGAAAGGCATCCAAAAGGGAGTGCAAAAGTGCCACAACATGGCTGCTTTCACGGCTTTTCCCTTAGGAAGAACCCTAAAACCCGGCTGATTTACCTTCCTGGGGTAACTGTTAGGCTTAGGCCTAGGGCTAGGATTTTTGAAACTAGGAAGCCCTTAGCTCCAGGCACACTGCAGCTGTTCAAGGCATCCCAAGGGGAGTACAAAAGTGCAACAACATGGCAGCTTTCACAGCTTTTTCTTTGGCACCATCCCTATACCTAGGCTGATTTATCTGCCTAGGGTTAGGGTTAGGGTTCAGCCTAGGGCTTGAATTTTTTTTACCAGGAAGCCCTGAGTTCCAGGCTTACTTCATCTGCCAAAGGCATCCCAAAGGGAGTGCAGAAGTGCCACAACATGGCTGCTTTCACGGCTTTTCCCTTAGGAAGAACCCTAATACCCGGCTGATTTACCTTCCTAGGGTTACTGTTAGGCTTAGGCCTAGGACTTTTAAAACCAGGAAGCCCTGGGCTCCAGGCACACTGCAGCTGCGAAAGGCATCCCAAGGGGAGCGCAAAAGTGACGCAACTTGGCTGCCACCACTGATATTTCCATGAGACCATCCCGAACCATAGGCGGATTTTCCTTCCTAGGGTTAAGGTTTGAGTTACGCCTAGGGTAAGGGTCTATTAACCAGAAAGCCTTGAGTTCCAAGAACACAGCAGCTGCGAAGGACTAGCCAAGAAGAGCGCAAAAGTACCACAACATGCCTGCCTCCACAGCTTTTTCCTTGGGGACATGCCTAATTCCTGGCTGATTTGCCTTTCTCGTCTTAGGGTTCTGGTTCGGCCTAGGGCTAGGATTTTTAAAATCAGGAAGCCCTGAGTTCCAGGCACACTGGAGCTGTGAAAGGCATCCAAAAGGGAGTGCAAAAGTGCCACAACATGGCTGCTTTCACGGCTTTTTCCTTGGCAAGACGCCTAACACCAGGCTGATTTCCCTTCCCAGGGTTACTGTTAGGCTTAGGCCTAGGGCTAGGATTTTTAAAACTAGGAAGCCCTTAGCTCCAGGCACACTGCAGCTGTTCAAGGCATCCCAAGGGGAGTACAAAAGTGCAACAACATGGCAGCTTTCACAGCTTTTTCCTTGGCACCATCCCTATACCTAGGATGATTTATCTGCTAGGGTTAGGGTTAGGGTTCAGCCTAGGGCTTGAATTTTTTTTACCAGGAAGCCCTGAGTTCCAGGCTTACTTCATCTGCCAAAGGCATCCCAAAGGGAGTGCAGAAGTGCCACAACATGGCTGCTTTCACGGCTTTTCCCTTAGGAAGAACCCTAATACCCGGCTGATTTACCTTCCTAGGGTTACTGTTAGGCTTAGGCCTAGGACTTTTAAAACCAGGAAGCCCTGGGCTCCAGGCACACTGCAGCTGCGAAAGGCATCCCAAGGGGAGCGCAAAAGTGACGCAACTTGGCTGCCACCACTGATATTTCCATGAGAGCATCCCGAACCATAGGCTGATTTTCCTTCCTAGGGTTAAGGTTTGAGTTACGCCTAGGGTAAGGGTCTATTAACCAGAAAGCCCTGAGTTCCAAGAACACAGCAGCTGCGAAGGACTAGCCAAGAAGAGCGCAAAAGTACCACAACATGCCTGCCTCCACAGCTTTTTCCTTGGGGACATGCCTAATTCCTGGCTGATTTGCCTTTCTCGTCTTAGGGTTGGGGTTCGGCCTAGGGCTAGGATTTTTAAAAGCAGGAAGCCCTGAGTTCCAGGCACACTGGAGCTGTGAAAGGCATCCAAAAGGGAGTGCAAAAGTGCCACAACATGGCTGCTTTCACGGCTTTTCCCTTAGGAAGAACCCTAATACCCGGCTGATTTACCTTCCTAGGGTAACTGTTAGGCTTAGGCCTAGGGCTAGGATTTTTGAAACTAGGAAGCCCTTAGCTCCAGGCACACTGCAGCTGTTCAAGGCATCCCAAGGGGAGTACAAAAGTGCAACAACATGGCAGCTTTCACAGCTTTTTCTTTGGCACCATCCCTATACCTAGGCTGATTTATCTGCCTAGGGTTAGGGTTAGGGTTCAGCCTAGGGCTTGAATTTTTTTTACCAGGAAGCCCTGAGTTCCAGGCTTACTTCATCTGCCAAAGGCATCCCAAAGGGAGTGCAGAAGTGCCACAACATGGCTGCTTTCACGGCTTTTCCCTTAGGAAGAACCCTAATACCCGGCTGATTTACCTTCCTAGGGTTACTGTTAGGCTTAGGCCTAGGACTTTTAAAACCAGGAAGCCCTGGGCTCCAGGCACACTGCAGCTGCAAAAGGCATCCCAAGGGGAGCGCAAAAGTGACGCAACTTGGCTGCCACTACTGATATTTCCATGAGACCATCCCGAACCATAGGCTGATTTTCCTTTCTAGGGTTAAGGTTTGAGTTACGCCTAGGGTAAGGGTTCTATTAACCAGAAAGCCCTGAGTTCCAAGAACACAGCAGCTGCGAAGGACTAGCCAAGAAGAGCGCAAAAGTACCACAACATGCCTGCCTCCACAGCTTTTTCCTTGGGGACATGCCTAATTCCTGGCTGATTTGCCTTTCTCGTCTTAGGGTTGCGGTTCGGCCTAGGGCTAGGATTTTTAAAAGCAGGAAGCCCTGAGTTCCAGGCACACTGCAGCTGTGAAAGGCATCCAAAAGGGAGTGCAAAAGTGCCACAACATGGCTGCTTTCACGGCTTTTCCCTTAGGAAGAACCCTAATACCCGGCTGATTTACCTTCCTAGGGTAACTGTTAGGCTTAGGCCTAGGACTTTTAAAACCAGGAAGCCCTGGGCTCCAGGCACACTGCAGCTGCGAAAGGCATCCCAAGGGGAGCGCAAAAGTGACGCAACTTGGCTGCCACCACTGATATTTCCATGAGACCATCACGAACCATAGGCTGATTTTCCTTCCTAGGGTTAAGGTTTGAGTTACGCCTAGGGTAAGGGTTCTATTAACCAGAAAGCCCTGAGTTCCAAGAACACAGCAGCTGCGAAGGACTAGCCAAGAAGAGCGCAAAAGTACCACAACATGCCTGCCTCCACAGCTTTTTCCTTGGGGACATGCCTAATTCCTGGCTGATTTGCCTTTCTCGTCTTAGGGTTGGGGTTCGGCCTAGGGCTAGGATTTTTAAAAGCAGGAAGCCCTGAGTTCCAGGCACACTGGAGCTGTGAAAGGCATCCAAAAGGGAGTGCAAAAGTGCCACAACATGGCTGCTTTCACGGCTTTTCCCTTAGGAAGAACCCTAATACCCGGCTGATTTACCTTCCTAGGGTTACTGTTAGTCTTAGGCCTAGGACTTTTAAAACCAGGAAGCCCTAGGCTCCAGGCACACTGCAGCTGCAAAAGGCATCCCAAGGGGAGCGCAAAAGTGACGCAACTTGGCTGCCACCACTGATATTTCCATGAGACCATCCCGAACCATAGGCTGATTTTCCTTCCTAGGGTTAAGGTTTGAGTTACGCCTAGGGTAAGGGTCTATTAACCAGAAAGCCCTGAGTTCCAAGAACACAGCAGCTGCGAAGGACTAGCCAAGAAGAGCGCAAAAGTACCACAACATGCCTGCCTCCACAGCTTTTTCCTTGGGGACATGCCTAATTCCTGGCTGATTTGCCTTTCTCGTCTTAGGGTTGGGGTTCGGCCTAGGGCTAGGATTTTTAAAAGCAGGAAGCCCTGAGTTCCAGGCACACTGGAGCTGTGAAAGGCATCCAAAAGGGAGTGCAAAAGTGCCACAACATGGCTGCTTTCACGGCTTTTTCCTTGGCAAGACGCCTAACACCAGGCTGATTTCCCTTCCCAGGGTTACTGTTAGGCTTAGGCCTAGGGCTAGGATTTTTAAAACTAGGAAGCCCTTAGCTCCAGGCACACTGCAGCTGTTCAAGGCATCCCAAGGGGAGTACAAAAGTGCAACAACATGGCAGCTTTCACAGCTTTTTCCTTGGCACCATCCCTATACCTAGGCTGATTTATCTGCCTAGGGTTAGGGTTAGGGTTCAGCCTAGGGCTTGAATTTTTTTTACCAGGAAGCCCTGAGTTCCAGGCTTACTTCATCTGCCAAAGGCATCCCAAAGGGAGTGCAGAAGTTCCACAACATGGCTGCTTCCATGGCTTTTCCCTTAGGAAGAACCCTAATACCCGGCTGATTTACCTTCCTAGGGTTACTGTTAGGCTTAGGCCTAGGACTTTTAAAACCAGGAAGCCCTGGGCTCCAGGCACACTGCAGCTGCGAAAGGCATCCCAAGGGGAGCGCAAAAGTGACGCAACTTGGCTGCCACCACTGATATTTCCATGAGACCATCCCGAACCATAGGCTGATTTTCCTTCCTAGGGTTAAGGTTTGAGTTACGCCTAGGGTAAGGGCTCTATTAACCAGAAAGCCCTGAGTTCCAAGAACACAGCAGCTGCGAAGGACTAGCCAAGAAGAGCGCAAAAGTACCACAACATGCCTGCCTCCACAGCTTTTTCCTTGGGGACATGCCTAATTCCTGGCTGATTTGCCTTTCTCGTCTTAGGGTTGGGGTTCGGCCTAGGGCTAGGATTTTTAAAAGCAGGAAGCCCTGAGTTCCAGGCACACTGGAGCTGTGAAAGGCATCCAAAAGGGAGTGCAAAAGTGCCACAACATGGCTGCTTTCACGGCTTTTTCCTTGGCAAGACGCCTAACACCAGGCTGATTTCCCTTCCCAGGGTTACTGTTAGGCTTAGGCCTAGGGCTAGGATTTTTAAAACTAGGAAGCCCTTAGCTCCAGGCACACTGCAGCTGTTCAAGGCATCCCAAGGGGAGTACAAAAGTGCAACAACATGGCAGCTTTCACAGCTTTTTCCTTGGCACCATCCCTATACCTAGGCTGATTTATCTGCTAGGGTTAGGGTTAGGGTTCAGCCTAGGGCTTGAATTTTTTTTACCAGGAAGCCCTGAGTTCCAGGCTTACTTCATCTGCCAAAGGCATCCCAAAGGGAGTGCAGAAGTGCCACAACATGGCTGCTTTCATGGCTTTTCCCTTAGGAAGAACCCTAATACCCGGCTGATTTACCTTCCTAGGGTTACTGTTAGGCTTAGGCCTAGGACTTTTAAAACCAGGAAGCCCTGGGCTCCAGGCACACTGCAGCTGCGAAAGGCATCCCAAGGGGAGCGCAAAAGTGACGCAACTTGGCTGCCACCACTGATATTTCCATGAGAGCATCCCGAACCATAGGCTGATTTTCCTTCCTAGGGTTAAGGTTTGAGTTACGCCTAGGGTAAGGGTCTATTAACCAGAAAGCCCTGAGTTCCAAGAACACAGCAGCTGCGAAGGACTAGCCAAGAAGAGCGCAAAAGTACCACAACATGCCTGCCTCCACAGCTTTTTCCTTGGGGACATGCCTAATTCCTGGCTGATTTGCCTTTCTCGTCTTAGGGTTGGGGTTCGGCCTAGGGCTAGGATTTTTAAAAGCAGGAAGCCCTGAGTTCCAGGCACACTGGAGCTGTGAAAGGCATCCAAAAGGGAGTGCAAAAGTGCCACAACATGGCTGCTTTCACGGCTTTTCCCTTAGGAAGAACCCTAATACCCGGCTGATTTACCTTCCTAGGGTTACTGTTAGGCTTAGTCCTAGGACTTTGAAAACCAGGAAGCCCTTGGCTCCAGGCACACTGCAGCTGCAAATGGCATCCCAAGGGGAGCGCAAAAGTGACGCAACTTGGCTGCCACCACTGATATTTCCATGAGACCATCCCGAACCATATGCTGATTTTCCTTCCTAGGGTTAAGGTTTGAGTTACGCCTAGGGTAAGGGTTCTATTAACCAGAAAGCCCTGAGTTCCAAGAACACAGCAGCTGCGAAGGACTAGCCAAGAAGAGCGCAAAAGTACCACAACATGCCTGCCTCCACAGCTTTTTCCTTGGGGACATGCCTAATTCCTGGCTGATTTGCCTTTCTCGTCTTAGGGTTGGGGTTCGGCCTAGGGCTAGGATTTTTAAAAGCAGGAAGCCCTGAGTTCCAGGCACACTGGAGCTGTGAAAGGCATCCAAAAGGGAGTGCAAAAGTGCCACAACATGGCTGCTTTCACGGCTTTTTCCTTGGCAAGAAACCTAACATCAGGCTGATTTACTTTCCCAGGGTTACTGTTAGGCTTAGGCCTGGGGTTGGGTTTTTGAAACTAGGAAGCCCTGGGCTCCAGGCACACTGCAGCTGTTCAAGGCATCCCAAGGGGAGTACAAAAGTGCAACAACATGGCAGCTTTCACAGCTTTTTCCTTGGCACCATCCCTATACCTAGGCTGATTTATCTGCCTAGGGTTAGGGTTAGAGTTCAGCCAAGGGCTTGGATTTCTTTAACCAGGAAGCCCTGAGTTCCAGGCTTACTTCATCTGCCAAAGGCATCCCAAAGGGAGTGCAGAAGTGCCACAACATGGCTGCTTTCACGGCTTTTCCCTTAGGAAGAACCCTAATACCTGGCTGATTTACCTTCCTAGGGTTACTGTTAGGCTTAGGCCTAGGACTTTTAAAACCAGGAAGCCCTGGGCTCCAGGCACACTGCAGCTGCAAAAGGCATCCCAAGGGGAGCGCAAAAGTGACGCAACTTGGCTGCCACCACTGATATTTCCATGAGACCATCCCGAACCATAGGCTGATTTTCCTTCCTAGGGTTAAGGTTTGAGTTACGCCTTGGGTAAGGGTTCTATTAACCAGAAAGCCCTGAGTTCCAAGAACACAGCAGCTGCGAAGGACTAGCCAAGAAGAGCGCAAAAGTACCACAACATGCCTGCCTCCACAGCTTTTTCCTTGGGGACATGCCTAATTCCTGGCTGATTTGCCTTTCTCGTCTTAGGGTTGGGGTTCGGCCTAGGGCTAGGATTTTTAAAAGCAGGAAGCCCTGAGTTCCAGGCACACTGCAGCTGTGAAAGGCATCCAAAAGGGAGTGCAAAAGTGCCACAACATGGCTGCTTTCACGGCTTTTTCCTTGGCAAGAAGCCTAATATCAGGCTGATTTACTTTCCCAGGGTTACTGTTAGGCTTAGGTCTAGGGCTAGGATTTTTGAAACTAGGAAGCCCTTAGCTCCAGGCACACTGCAGCTGTTCAAGGCATCCCAAGGGGAGTACAAAAGTGCAACAACATGGCAGCTTTCACAGCTTTTTCCTTGGCACCATCCCTATACCTAGGCTGATTTATCTGCCTAGGGTTAGGGTTAGGGTTCAGCCTAGGGCTTGAATTTTTTTTACCAGGAAGCCCTGAGTTCCAGGCTTACTTCATCTGCCAAAGGCATCCCAAAGGGAGTGCAGAAGTGCCACAACATGGCTGCTTTCACGGCTTTTCCCTTAGGAAGAACCCTAATACCCGGCTGATTTACCTTCCTAGGGTTACTGTTAGGCTTAGGCCTAGGACTTTTAAAACCAGGAAGCCCTGGGCTCCAGGCACACTGCAGCTGCAAAAGGCATCCCAAGGGGAGCGCAAAAGTGACGCAACATGGCTGCCACCACTGATATTTCCATGAGACCATCCCGAACCATAGGCTGATTTTCCTTCCTAGGGTTAAGGTTTGAGTTACGCCTAGGGAAAGGGTCTATTAACCAGAAAGCCCTGAGTTCCAAGAACACAGCAGCTGCGAAGGACTAGCCAAGAAGAGCGCAAAAGTACCACAACATGCCTGCCTCCACAGCTTTTTCCTTGGGGACATGCCTAATTCCTGGCTGATTTGCCTTTCTCGTCTTAGGGTTGGGGTTCGGCCTAGGGCTAGGATTTTTAAAAGCAGGAAGCCCTGAGTTCCAGGCACACTGGAGCTGTGAAAGGCATCCAAAAGGGAGTGCAAAAGTGCCACAACATGGCTGCTTTCACGGCTTTTCCCTTAGGAAGAACCCTAATACCCGGCTGATTTACCTTCCTAGGGTTACTGTTAGGCTTAGGCCTAGGACTTTTAAAACCAGGAAGCCCTGGGCTCCAGGCACACTGCAGCTGCGAAAGGCATCCCAAGGGGAGCGCAAAAGTGACGCAACTTGGCTGCCACCACTGATATTTCCATGAGACCATCCCGAACCATAGGCTGATTTTCCTTCCTAGGGTTAAGGTTTGAGTTACGCCTAGGGTAAGGGCTCTATTAACCAGAAAGCCCTGAGTTCCAAGAACACAGCAGCTGCGAAGGACTAGCCAAGAAGAGCGCAAAAGTACCACAACATGCCTGCCTCCACAGCTTTTTCCTTGGGGACATGCCTAATTCCTGGCTGATTTGCCTTTCTCGTCTTAGGGTTGGGGTTCGGCCTAGGGCTAGGATTTTTAAAAGCAGGAAGCCCTGAGTTCCAGGCACACTGGAGCTGTGAAAGGCATCCAAAAGGGAGTGCAAAAGTGCCACAACATGGCTGCTTTCACGGCTTTTCCCTTAGGAAGAACCCTAATACCCGGCTGATTTACCTTCCTAGGGTTAGTGTTAGGCTTAGGCCTAGGACTTTTAAAACCAGGAAGCCCTGGGCTCCAGGCACACTGCAGCTGCGAAAGGCATCCCAAGGGGAGCGCAAAAGTGACGCAACTTGGCTGCCACCACTGATATTTCCATGAGACCATCCCGAACCATAGGCTGATTTTCCTTCCTAGGGTTAAGGTTTGAGTTACGCCTAGGGTAAGGGCTCTATTAACCAGAAAGCCCTGAGTTCCAAGAACACAGCAGCTGCGAAGGACTAGCCAAGAAGAGCGCAAAAGTACCACAACATGCCTGCCTCCACAGCTTTTTCCTTGGGGACATGCCTAATTCCTGGCTGATTTGCCTTTCTCGTCTTAGGGTTGGGGTTCGGCCTAGGGCTAGGATTTTTAAAATCAGGAAGCCCTGAGTTCCAGGCACACTGCAGCTGTGAAAGGCATCCAAAAGGGAGTGCAAAAGTGCCACAACATGGCTGCTTTCACGGCTTTTTCCTTGGCAAGACGCCTAACACCAGGCTGATTTACCTTCCCAGGGTTACTGTTAGGCTTAGGCCTAGGGCTAGGATTTTTAAAACTAGGAAGCCCTTAGCTCCAGGCACACTGCAGCTGTTCAAGGCATCCCAAGGGGAGTACAAAAGTGCAACAACATGGCAGCTTTCACAGCTTTTTCCTTGGCACCATCCCTATACCTAGGCTGATTTATCTGCTAGGGTTAGGGTTAGGGTTCAGCCTAGGGCTTGAATTTTTTTTACCAGGAAGCCCTGAGTTCCAGGCTTACTTCATCTGCCAAAGGCATCCCAAAGGGAGTGCAGAAGTGCCACAACATGGCTGCTTTCACGGCTTTTCCCTTAGGAAGAACCCTAATACCTGGCTGATTTACCTTCCTAGGGTTACTGTTAGGCTTAGGCCTAGGACTTTTAAAACCAGGAAGCCCTGGGCTCCAGGCACACTGCAGCTGCAAAAGGCATCCCAAGGGGAGCGCAAAAGTGACGCAACTTGGCTGCCACCACTGATATTTCCATGAGAGCATCCCGAACCATAGGCTGATTTTCCTTCCTAGGGTTAAGCTTTGAGTTACGCCTAGGGTAAGGGTTCTATTAACCAGAAAGCCCTGAGTTCCAAGAACACAGCAGCTGCGAAGGACTAGCCAAGAAGAGCGCAAAAGTACCACAACATGCCTGCCTCCACAGCTTTTTCCTTGGGGACATGCCTAATTCCTGGCTGATTTGCCTTTCTCGTCTTAGGGTTGCGGTTCGGCCTAGGGCTAGGATTTTTAAAAGCAGGAAGCCCTGAGTTCCAGGCACACTGGAGCTGTGAAAGGCATCCAAAAGGGAGTGCAAAAGTGCCACAACATGGCTGCTTTCACGGCCTTTTCCTTGGCAAGAAGCCTAATATCAGGCTGATTTACTTTCCCAGGGTTACTGTTAGGCTTAGGTCTAGGGCTAGGATTTTTGAAACTAGGAAGCCCTTAGCTCCAGGCACACTGCAGCTGTTCAAGGCATCCCAAGGGGAGTACAAAAGTGCAACAACATGGCAGCTTTCACAGCTTTTTCCTTGGCACCATCCCTATACCTAGGCTGATTTATCTGCCTAGGGTTAGGGTTAGGGTTCAGCCTAGGGCTTGAATTTTTTTTACCAGGAAGCCCTGAGTTCCAGGCTTACTTCATCTGCCAAAGGCATCCCAAAGGGAGTGCAGAAGTGCCACAACATGGCTGCTTTCACGGCTTTTCCCTTAGGTAGAACCCTAATACCCGGCTGATTTACCTTCCTAGGGTTACTGTTAGGCTTAGGCCTAGGACTTTTAAAACCAGGAAGCCCTGGGCTCCAGGCACACTGCAGCTGCAAAAGGCATCCCAAGGGGAGCGCAAAAGTGACGCAACTTGGCTGCCACTACTGATATTTCCATGAGAGCATCCCGAACCATAGGCTGATTTTCCTTCCTAGGGTTAAGGTTTGAGTTACGCCTAGGGTAAGGGTCTATTAACCAGAAAGCCCTGAGTTCCAAGAACACAGCAGCTGCGAAGGACTAGCCAAGAAGAGCGCAAAAGTACCACAACATGCCTGCCTCCACAGCTTTTTCCTTGGGGACATGCCTAATTCCTGGCTGATTTGCCTTTCTCGTCTTAGGGTTGGGGTTCGGCCTAGGGCTAGGATTTTTAAAAGCAGGAAGCCCTGAGTTCCAGGCACACTGCAGCTGTGAAAGGCATCCAAAAGGGAGTGCAAAAGTGCCACAACATGGCTGCTTTCACGGCTTTTTCCTTGGCAAGACGCCTAACACCAGGCTGATTTCCCTTCCCAGGGTTACTGTTAGGCTTAGGCCTAGGGCTAGGATTTTTAAAACTAGGAAGCCCTTAGCTCCAGGCACACTGCAGCTGTTCAAGGCATCCCAAGGGGAGTACAAAAGTGCAACAACATGGCAGCTTTCACAGCTTTTTCCTTGGCACCATCCCTATACCTAGGCTGATTTATCTGCCTAGGGTTAGGGTTAGGGTTCAGCATAGGGCTTGAATTTTTTTAACCAGGAAGCCCTGAGTTCCAGGCTTACTTCATCTGCCAAAGGAATCCCAAAGGGAGTGCAGAAGTGCCACAACATGGCTGCTTTCACGGCTTTTCCCTTAGGAAGAACCCTAATACCCGGCTGATTTACCTTCCTAGGGTTACTGTTAGGCTTAGGCCTAGGACTTTTAAAACCAGGAAGCCCTGGGCTCCAGGCACACTGCAGCTGCGAAAGGCATCCCAGGGGGAGCGCAAAAGTGATGCAACTTGGCTGCCACCGCTGATATTTCCAAGAGAGCATCCCGAACCATAGGCTGATTTTCCTTCCTAGGGTTAAGGTTTGAGTTACGCCTAGGGTAAGGGTCTATTAACCAGAAAGCCCTGAGTTCCAAGAACACAGCAGCTGCGAAGGACTAGCCAAGAAGAGCGCAAAAGTACCACAACATGCCTGCCTCCACAGCTTTTTCCTTGGGGACATGCCTAATTCCTGGCTGATTTGCCTTTCTCGTCTTAGGGTTGGGGTTCGGCCTAGGGCTAGGATTTTTAAAAGCAGGAAGCCCTGAGTTCCAGGCACACTGGAGCTGTGAAAGGCATCCAAAAGGGAGTGCAAAAGTGCCACAACATGGCTGCTTTCACGGCTTTTCCCTTAGGAAGAACCCTAATACCCGGCTGATTTACCTTCCTAGGGTTACTGTTAGGCTTAGGCCTAGGACTTTTAAAACCAGGAAGCCCTGGGCTCCAGGCACACTGCAGCTGCGAAAGGCATCCCAAGGGGAGCGCAAAAGTGACGCAACTTGGCTGCCACCACTGATATTTCCATGAGACCATCCCGAACCATAGGCTGATTTTCCTTCCTAGGGTTAAGGTTTGAGTTACGCCTAGGGTAAGGGTCTATTAACCAGAAAGCCCTGAGTTCCAAGAACACAGCAGCTGCGAAGGACTAGCCAAGAAGAGCGCAAATGTAGCACAACATGCCTGCCTCCACAGCTTTTTCCTTGGGGACATGCCTAATTCCTGGCTGATTTGCCTTTCTCGTCTTAGGGTTGGGGTTCGGCCTAGGGCTAGGATTTTTAAAAGCAGGAAGCCCTGAGTTCCAGGCACACTGGAGCTGTGAAAGGCATCCAAAAGGGAGTGCAAAAGTGCCACAACATGGCTGCTTTCACGGCTTTTTCCTTGGCAAGACGCCTAACACCAGGCTGATTTCCCTTCCCAGGGTTACTGTTAGGCTTAGGCCTAGGGCTAGGATTTTTAAAACTAGGAAGCCCTTAGCTCCAGGCACACTGCAGCTGTTCAAGGCATCCCAAGGGGAGTACAATAGTGCAACAACATGGCAGCTTTCACAGCTTTTTCCTTGGCACCATCCCTATACCTAGGCTGATTTATCTGCCTAGGGTTAGGGTTAGGGTTCAGCCTAGGGCTTGAATTTTTTTAACCAGGAAGCCCTGAGTTCCAGGCTTACTTCATCTGCCAAAGGCATCCCAAAGGGAGTGCAGAAGTGCCACAACATGGCTGCTTTCACGGCTTTTCCCTTAGGAAGAACCCTAATACCCGGCTGATTTACCTTCCTAGGGTTACTGTTAGGCTTAGGCCTAGGACTTTTAAAACCAGGAAGCCCTGGGCTCCAGGCACACTGCAGCTGCGAAAGGCATCCCAGGGGGAGCGCAAAAGTGATGCAACTTGGCTGCCACCGCTGATATTTCCAAGAGAGCATCCCGAACCATAGGCTGATTTTCCTTCCTAGGGTTAAGGTTTGAGTTACGCCTAGGGTAAGGGTCTATTAACCAGAAAGCCCTGAGTTCCAAGAACACAGCAGCTGCGAAGGACTAGCCAAGAAGAGCGCAAAAGTACCACAACATGCCTGCCTCCACAGCTTTTTCCTTGGGGACATGCCTAATTCCTGGCTGATTTGCCTTTCTCGTCTTAGGGTTGGGGTTCGGCCTAGGGCTAGGATTTTTAAAAGCAGGAAGCCCTGAGTTCCAGGCACACTGGAGCTGTGAAAGGCATCCAAAAGGGAGTGCAAAAGTGCCACAACATGGCTGCTTTCACGGCTTTTCCCTTAGGAAGAACCCTAATACCCGGCTGATTTACCTTCCTAGGGTTACTGTTAGGCTTAGGCCTAGGACTTTTAAAACCAGGAAGCCCTGGGCTCCAGGCACACTGCAGCTGCGAAAGGCATCCCAGGGGGAGCGCAAAATTGATGCAACTTGGCTGCCACCGCTGATATTTCCAAGAGAGCATCCCGAACCATAGGCTGATTTTCCTTCCTAGGGTTAAGGTTTGAGTTACGCCTAGGGTAAGGGTCTATTAACCAGAAAGCCCTGAGTTCCAAGAACACAGCAGCTGCGAAGGACTAGCCAAGAAGAGCGCAAAAGTACCACAACATGCCTGCCTCCACAGCTTTTTCCTTGGGGACATGCCTAATTCCTGGCTGATTTGCCTTTCTCGTCTTAGGGTTGGGGTTCGGCCTAGGGCTAGGATTTTTAAAAGCAGGAAGCCCTGAGTTCCAGGCACACTGGAGCTGTGAAAGGCATCCAAAAGGGAGTGCAAAAGTGCCACAACATGGCTGCTTTCACGGCTTTTCCCTTAGGAAGAACCCTAATACCCGGCTGATTTACCTTCCTAGGGTTACTGTTAGGCTTAGGCCTAGGACTTTTAAAACCAGGAAGCCCTGGGCTCCAGGCACACTGCAGCTGCGAAAGGCATCCCAAGGGGAGCGCAAAAGTGACGCAACTTGGCTGCCACCACTGATATTTCCATGAGACCATCCCGAACCATAGGCTGATTTTCCTTCCTAGGGTTAAGGTTTGAGTTACGCCTAGGGTAAGGGTCTATTAACCAGAAAGCCCTGAGTTCCAAGAACACAGCAGCTGCGAAGGACTAGCCAAGAAGAGCGCAAAAGTACCACAACATGCCTGCCTCCACAGCTTTTTCCTTGGGGACATGCCTAATTCCTGGCTGATTTGCCTTTCTCGTCTTAGGGTTGGGGTTCGGCCTAGGGTTAGGATTTTTAAAATCAGGAAGCCCTGAGTTCCAGGCACACTGGAGCTGTGAAAGGCATCCAAAAGGGAGTGCAAAAGTGCCACAACATGGCTGCTTTCACGGCTTTTCCCTTAGGAAGAACCCTAATACCCGGCTGATTTACCTTCCTAGGGTTACTGTTAGGCTTAGGCCTAGGACTTTTAAAACCAGGAAGCCCTAGGCTCCAGGCACACTGCAGCTGCAAAAGGCATCCCAAGGGGAGCGCAAAAGTGACGCAACTTGGCTGCCACCACTGATATTTCCATGAGACCATCCCGAACCATAGGCAGATTTTCCTTCCTAGGGTTAAGGTTTGAGTTACGCCTAGGGTAAGGGTTCTATTAACCAGAAAGCCCTGAGTTCCAAGAACACAGCAGCTGCGAAGGACTAGCCAAGAAGAGCGCAAAAGTACCACAACATGCCTGCCTCCACAGCTTTTTCCTTGGGGACATGCCTAATTCCTGGCTGATCTGCCTTTCTCGTCTTAGGGTTGGGGTTCGGCCTAGGGCTAGGATTTTTAAAAGCAGGAAGCCCTGAGTTCCAGGCACACTGGAGCTGTGAAAGGCATCCAAAAGGGAGTGCAAAAGTGCCACAACATGGCTGCTTTCACGGCTTTTTCCTTGGCAAGACGCCTAACACCAGGCTGATTTCCCTTCCCAGGGTTACTGTTAGGCTTAGGCCTAGGGCTAGGATTTTTAAAACTAGGAAGCCCTTAGCTCCAGGCACACTGCAGCTGTTCAAGGCATCCCAAGGGGAGTACAAAAGTGCAACAACATGGCAGCTTTCACAGCTTTTTCCTTGGCACCATCCCTATACCTAGGCTGATTTATCTGCCTAGGGTTAGGGTTAGGGTTCAGCCTAGGGCTTGAATTTTTTTTACCAGGAAGCCCTGAGTTCCAGGCTTACTTCAATCTGCCAAAGGCATCCCAAAGGGAGTGCAGAAGTGCCACAACATGGCTGCTTTCACGGCTTTTCCCTTA
Organism: Ammospiza nelsoni; assembly: GCF_027579445.1. NCBI lineage: Eukaryota > Metazoa > Chordata > Aves > Passeriformes > Passerellidae > Ammospiza > Ammospiza nelsoni. The sequence continues at coordinate 725,631 of NW_026683187.1, forward strand.
GGAAGAACCCTAATACCGGCTGATTTACCTTCCTAGGGTTACTGTTAGGCTTAGGCCTAGGACTTTTAAAACCAGGAAGCCCTGGGCTCCAGGCACACTGCAGCTGCGAAAGGCATCCCAAGGGGAGCGCAAAAGTGACGCAACTTTGCTGCCACTACTGATATTTCCATGAGACCATCCCGAACCATAGGCTGATTTTCCTTCCTAGGGTTAAGGTTTGAGTTACGCCTAGGGTAAGGGTCTATTAACCAGAAAGCCCTGAGTTCCAAGAACACAGCAGCTGCGAAGGACTAGCCAAGAAGAGCGCAAAAGTACCACAACATGCCTGCCTCCACAGCTTTTTCCTTGGGGACATGCCTAATTCCTGTCTGATTTGCCTTTCTCGTCTTAGGGTTGGGGTTCGGCCTAGGGCTAGGATTTTTAAAATCAGGAAGCCCTGAGTTCCAGGCACACTGGAGCTGTGAAAGGCATCCAAAAGGGAGTGCAAAAGTGCCACAACATGGCTGCTTTCACGGCTTTTTCCTTGGCAAGACGCCTAACACCAGGCTGATTTCCCTTCCCAGGGTTACTGTTAGGCTTAGGCCTAGGGCTAGGATTTTTAAAACTAGGAAGCCCTTAGCTCCAGGCACACTGCAGCTGTTCATGGTATCCCAAGGGGAGTACAAAAGTGCAACAACATGGCAGCTTTCACAGGTTTTTCCTTGGCACCATCCCTATACCTAGGCTGATTTATCTGCTAGGGTTAGGGTTAGGGTTCAGCCTGGGGCTTGAATTTTTTTTACCAGGAAGCCCTGAGTTCCAGGCTTACTTCATCTGCCAAAGGCATCCCAAAGGGAGTGCAGAAGTGCCACAACATGGCTGCTTTCATGGCTTTTCCCTTAGGAAGAACCCTAATACCCGGCTGATTTACCTTCCTAGGGTTACTGTTAGGCTTAGGCCTAGGACTTTTAAAACCAGGAAGCCCTGGGCTCCAGGCACACTGCAGCTGCGAAAGGCATCCCAAGGGGAGCGCAAAAGTGACGCAACTTGGCTGCCACCACTGATATTTCCATGAGACCATCCCGAACCATAGGCTGATTTTCCTTCCTAGGGTTAAGGTTTGAGTTACGCCTAGGGTAAGGGTCTATTAACCAGAAAGCCCTGAGTTCCAAGAACACAGCAGCTGCGAAGGACTAGCCAAGAAGAGCGCAAAAGTACCACAACATGCCTGCCTCCACAGCTTTTTCCTTGGGGACATGCCTAATTCCTGGCTGATTTGCCTTTCTCGTCTTAGGGTTGGGGTTCGGCCTAGGGCTAGGATTTTTAAAAGCAGGAAGCCCTGAGTTCCAGGCACACTGCAGCTGTGAAAGGCATCCAAAAGGGAGTGCAAAAGTGCCACAACATGGCTGCTTTCACGGCTTTTTCCTTCGCAAGACGCCTAACACCAGGCTGATTTACCTTCCCAGGGTTACTGTTAGGCTTAGGCCTAGGGCTAGGATTTTTAAAACTAGGAAGCCCTTAGCTCCAGGCACACTGCAGCTGTTCAAGGCATCCCAAGGGGAGTACAAAAGTGCAACAACATGGCAGCTTTCACAGCTTTTTCCTTGGCACCATCCCTATACCTAGGCTGATTTATCTGCCTAGGGTTAGGGTTAGGGTTCAGCCTAGGGCTTGGATTTCTTTAACCAGGAAGCCCTGAGTTCCAGGCTTACTTCATCTGCCAAAGGCATCCCAAAGGGAGTGCAGAAGTGCCACAACATGGCTGCTTTCACGGCTTTTCCCTTAGGAAGAACCCTAATACCCGGCTGATTTACCTTCCTAGGGTTACTGTTAGGCTTAGGCCTAGGACTTTTAAAACCAGGAAGCCCTGGGCTCCAGGCACACTGCAGCTGCGAAAGGCATCCCAAGGGGAGCGCAAAAGTGACGCAACTTGGCTGCCACCACTGATATTTCCATGAGACCATCCCGAACCATAGGCTGATTTTCCTTCCTAGGGTTAAGGTTTGAGTTACGCCTAGGGTAAGGGTCTATTAACCAGAAAGCCCTGAGTTCCAAGAACACAGCAGCTGCGAAGGACTAGCCAAGAAGAGCGCAAATGTAGCACAACATGCCTGCCTCCACAGCTTTTTCCTTGGGGACATGCCTAATTCCTGGCTGATTTGCCTTTCTCGTCTTAGGGTTGGGGTTCGGCCTAGGGCTAGGATTTTTAAAATCAGGAAGCCCTGAGTTCCAGGCACACTGGAGCTGTGAAAGGCATCCAAAAGGGAGTGCAAAAGTGCCACAACATGGCTGCTTTCACGGCTTTTTCCTTGGCAAGACGCCTAACACCAGGCTGATTTACCTTCCCAGGGTTACTGTTAGGCTTAGGCCTAGGGCTAGGATTTTTAAAAATAGGAAGCCCTGGGCTCCAGGCACACTGCAGCTGTTCAAGGCATCCCAAGGGGAGTACAAAAGTGCAACAACATGGCAGCTTTCACAGCTTTTTCCTTGGCACCATCCCTATACCTAGGCTGATTTATCTGCCTAGGGTTAGGGTTAGGGTTCAGCCTAGGGCTTGAATTTTTTTTACCAGGAAGCCCTGAGTTCCAGGCTTACTTCATCTGCCAAAGGCATCCCAAAGGGAGTGCAGAAGTGCCACAACATGGCTGCTTTCACGGCTTTTCCCTTAGGAAGAACCCTAATACCCGGCTGATTTACCTTCCTAGGGTTACTGTTAGGCTTAGGCCTAGGACTTTTAAAACCAGGAAGCCCTGGGCTCCAGGCACACTGCAGCTGCGAAAGGCATCCCAAGGGGAGCGCAAAAGTGACGCAACTTTGCTGCCACTACTGATATTTCCATGAGACCATCCCGAACCATAGGCTGATTTTCCTTCCTAGGGTTAAGGTTTGAGTTACGCCTAGGGTAAGGGTCTATTAACCAGAAAGCCCTGAGTTCCAAGAACACAGCAGCTGCGAAGGACTAGCCAAGAAGAGCGCAAAAGTACCACAACATGCCTGCCTCCACAGCTTTTTCCTTGGGGACATGCCTAATTCCTGTCTGATTTGCCTTTCTCGTCTTAGGGTTGGGGTTCGGCCTAGGGCTAGGATTTTTAAAATCAGGAAGCCCTGAGTTCCAGGCACACTGGAGCTGTGAAAGGCATCCAAAAGGGAGTGCAAAAGTGCCACAACATGGCTGCTTTCACGGCTTTTTCCTTGGCAAGACGCCTAACACCAGGCTGATTTCCCTTCCTAGGGTTACTGTTAGGCTTAGGTCTAGGGCTAGGATTTTTAAAACTAGGAAGCCCTTAGCTCCAGGCACACTGCAGCTGTTCATGGTATCCCAAGGGGAGTACAAAAGTGCAACAACATGGCAGCTTTCACAGGTTTTTCCTTGGCACCATCCCTATACCTAGGCTGATTTATCTGCTAGGGTTAGGGTTAGGGTTCAGCCTGGGGCTTGAATTTTTTTTACCAGGAAGCCCTGAGTTCCAGGCTTACTTCATCTGCCAAAGGCATCCCAAAGGGAGTGCAGAAGTGCCACAACATGGCTGCTTTCATGGCTTTTCCCTTAGGAAGAACCCTAATACCCGGCTGATTTACCTTCCTAGGGTTACTGTTAGGCTTAGGCCTAGGACTTTTAAAACCAGGAAGCCCTGGGCTCCAGGCACACTGCAGCTGCGAAAGGCATCCCAAGGGGAGCGCAAAAGTGACGCAACTTGGCTGCCACCACTGATATTTCCATGAGACCATCCCGAACCATAGGCTGATTTTCCTTCCTAGGGTTAAGGTTTGAGTTACGCCTAGGGTAAGGGTCTATTAACCAGAAAGCCCTGAGTTCCAAGAACACAGCAGCTGCGAAGGACTAGCCAAGAAGAGCGCAAAAGTACCACAACATGCCTGCCTCCACAGCTTTTTCCTTGGGGACATGCCTAATTCCTGGCTGATTTGCCTTTCTCGTCTTAGGGTTGGGGTTCGGCCTAGGGCTAGGATTTTTAAAAGCAGGAAGCCCTGAGTTCCAGGCACACTGCAGCTGTGAAAGGCATCCAAAAGGGAGTGCAAAAGTGCCACAACATGGCTGCTTTCACGGCTTTTTCCTTGGCAAGACGCCTAACACCAGGCTGATTTACCTTCCCAGGGTTACTGTTAGGCTTAGGCCTAGGGCTAGGATTTTTAAAACTAGGAAGCCCTTAGCTCCAGGCACACTGCAGCTGTTCAAGGCATCCCAAGGGGAGTACAAAAGTGCAACAACATGGCAGCTTTCACAGCTTTTTCCTTGGCACCATCCCTATACCTAGGCTGATTTATCTGCCTAGGGTTAGGGTTAGGGTTCAGCCTAGGGCTTGGATTTCTTTAACCAGGAAGCCCTGAGTTCCAGGCTTACTTCATCTGCCAAAGGCATCCCAAAGGGAGTGCAGAAGTGCCACAACATGGCTGCTTTCACGGCTTTTCCCTTAGGAAGAACCCTAATACCCGGCTGATTTACCTTCCTAGGGTTACTGTTAGGCTTAGGCCTAGGACTTTTAAAACCAGGAAGCCCTGGGCTCCAGGCACACTGCAGCTGCGAAAGGCATCCCAAGGGGAGCGCAAAAGTGACGCAACTTGGCTGCCACCACTGATATTTCCATGAGACCATCCCGAACCATAGGCTGATTTTCCTTCCTAGGGTTAAGGTTTGAGTTACGCCTAGGGTAAGGGTCTATTAACCAGAAAGCCCTGAGTTCCAAGAACACAGCAGCTGCGAAGGACTAGCCAAGAAGAGCGCAAATGTAGCACAACATGCCTGCCTCCACAGCTTTTTCCTTGGGGACATGCCTAATTCCTGGCTGATTTGCCTTTCTCGTCTTAGGGTTGGGGTTCGGCCTAGGGCTAGGATTTTTAAAATCAGGAAGCCCTGAGTTCCAGGCACACTGGAGCTGTGAAAGGCATCCAAAAGGGAGTGCAAAAGTGCCACAACATGGCTGTTTCACGGCTTTTTCCTTGGCAAGACGCCTAACACCAGGCTGATTTACCTTCCCAGGGTTACTGTTAGGCTTAGGCCTAGGGCTAGGATTTTTAAAAATAGGAAGCCCTGGGCTCCAGGCACACTGCAGCTGTTCAAGGCATCCCAAGGGGAGTACAAAAGTGCAACAACATGGCAGCTTTCACAGCTTTTTCCTTGGCACCATCCCTATACCTAGGCTGATTTATCTGCCTAGGGTTAGGGTTAGGGTTCAGCCTAGGGCTCGGATTTCTTTAACCAGGAAGCCCTGAGTTCCAGGCTTACTTCATCTGCCAAAGGCATCCCAAAGGGAGTGCAGAAGTGCCACAACATGGCTGCTTTCACGGCTTTTCCCTTAGGAAGAACCCTAATACCCGGCTGATTTACCTTCCTAGGGTTACTGTTAGGCTTAGGCCTAGGACTTTTAAAACCAGGAAGCCCTGGGCTCCAGGCACACTGCAGCTGCGAAAGGCATCCCAAGGGGAGCGCAAAAGTGACGCAACTTGGCTGCCACCACTGATATTTCCATGAGACCATCCCGAACCATAGGCTGATTTTCCTTCCTAGGGTTAAGGTTTGAGTTACGCCTAGGGTAAGGGTCTATTAACCAGAAAGCCCTGAGTTCCAAGAACACAGCAGCTGCGAAGGACTAGCCAAGAAGAGCGCAAATGTAGCACAACATGCCTGCCTCCACAGCTTTTTCCTTGGGGACATGCCTAATTCCTGGCTGATTTGCCTTTCTCGTCTTAGGGTTGGGGTTCGGCCTAGGGCTAGGATTTTTAAAATCAGGAAGCCCTGAGTTCCAGGCACACTGGAGCTGTGAAAGGCATCCAAAAGGGAGTGCAAAAGTGCCACAACATGGCTGTTTCACGGCTTTTTCCTTGGCAAGACGCCTAACACCAGGCTGATTTACCTTCCCAGGGTTACTGTTAGGCTTAGGCCTAGGGCTAGGATTTTTAAAAATAGGAAGCCCTGGGCTCCAGGCACACTGCAGCTGTTCAAGGCATCCCAAGGGGAGTACAAAAGTGCAACAACATGGCAGCTTTCACAGCTTTTTCCTTGGCACCATCCCTATACCTAGGCTGATTTATCTGCCTAGGGTTAGGGTTAGGGTTCAGCCTAGGGCTTGAATTTTTTTTACCAGGAAGCCCTGAGTTCCAGGCTTACTTCATCTGCCAAAGGCATCCCAAAGGGAGTGCAGAAGTGCCACAACATGGCTGCTTTCACGGCTTTTCCCTTAGGAAGAACCCTAATACCCGGCTGATTTACCTTCCTAGGGTTACTGTTAGGCTTAGGCCTAGGACTTTTAAAACCAGGAAGCCCTGGGCTCCAGGCACACTGCAGCTGCGAAAGGCATCCCAAGGGGAGCGCAAAAGTGACGCAACTTTGCTGCCACTACTGATATTTCCATGAGACCATCCCGAACCATAGGCTGATTTTCCTTCCTAGGGTTAAGGTTTGAGTTACGCCTAGGGTAAGGGTCTATTAACCAGAAAGCCCTGAGTTCCAAGAACACAGCAGCTGCGAAGGACTAGCCAAGAAGAGCGCAAAAGTACCACAACATGCCTGCCTCCACAGCTTTTTCCTTGGGGACATGCCTAATTCCTGGCTGATTTGCCTTTCTCGTCTTAGGGTTGGGGTTCGGCCTAGGGCTAGGATTTTTAAAATCAGGAAGCCCTGAGTTCCAGGCACACTGGAGCTGTGAAAGGCATCCAAAAGGGAGTGCAAAAGTGCCACAACATGGCTGCTTTCACGGCTTTTTCCTTGGCAAGACGCCTAACACCAGGCTGATTTCCCTTCCCAGGGTTACTGTTAGGCTTAGGCCTAGGGCTAGGATTTTTAAAACTAGGAAGCCCTTAGCTCCAGGCACACTGCAGCTGTTCATGGTATCCCAAGGGGAGTACAAAAGTGCAACAACATGGCAGCTTTCACAGCTTTTTCCTTGGCACCATCCCTATACCTAGGCTGATTTATCTGCTAGGGTTAGGGTTAGGGTTCAACCTAGGGCTTGGATTTCTTTAACCAGGAAGCCCTGAGTTCCAGGCTTACTTCATCTGCCAAAGGCATCCCAAAGGGAGTGCAGAAGTGCCACAACATGGCTGCTTTCACGGCTTTTCCCTTAGGAAGAACCCTAATACCCGGCTGATTTACCTTCCTAGGGTTACTGTTAGGCTTAGGCCTAGGACTTTTAAAACCAGGAAGCCCTGGGCTCCAGGCACACTGCAGCTGCGAAAGGCATCCCAAGGGGAGCGCAAAAGTGACGCAACTTGGCTGCCACCACTGATATTTCCATGAGACCATCCCGAACCATAGGCTGATTTTCCTTCCTAGGGTTAAGGTTTGAGTTACGCCTAGGGTAAGGGTCTATTAACCAGAAAGCCCTGAGTTCCAAGAACACAGCAGCTGCGAAGGACTAGCCAAGAAGAGCGCAAAAGTACCACAACATGCCTGCCTCCACAGCTTTTTCCTTGGGGACATGCCTAATTCCTGGCTGATTTGCCTTTCTCGTCTTAGGGTTGGGGTTCGGCCTAGGGCTAGGATTTTTAAAAGCAGGAAGCCCTGAGTTCCAGGCACACTGCAGCTGTGAAAGGCATCCAAAAGGGAGTGCAAAAGTGCCACAACATGGCTGCTTTCACGGCTTTTTCCTTGGCAAGACGCCTAACACCAGGCTGATTTACCTTCCCAGGGTTACTGTTAGGCTTAGGCCTAGGGCTAGGATTTTTAAAACTAGGAAGCCCTTAGCTCCAGGCACACTGCAGCTGTTCAAGGCATCCCAAGGGGAGTACAAAAGTGCAACAACATGGCAGCTTTCACAGCTTTTTCCTTGGCACCATCCCTATACCTAGGCTGATTTATCTGCCTAGGGTTAGGGTTAGGGTTCAGCCTAGGGCTTGGATTTCTTTAACCAGGAAGCCCTGAGTTCCAGGCTTACTTCATCTGCCAAAGGCATCCCAAAGGGAGTGCAGAAGTGCCACAACATGGCTGCTTTCACGGCTTTTCCCTTAGGAAGAACCCTAATACCCGGCTGATTTACCTTCCTAGGGTTACTGTTAGGCTTAGGCCTAGGACTTTTAAAACCAGGAAGCCCTGGGCTCCAGGCACACTGCAGCTGCGAAAGGCATCCCAAGGGGAGCGCAAAAGTGACGCAACTTGGCTGCCACCACTGATATTTCCATGAGACCATCCCGAACCATAGGCTGATTTTCCTTCCTAGGGTTAAGGTTTGAGTTACGCCTAGGGTAAGGGTCTATTAACCAGAAAGCCCTGAGTTCCAAGAACACAGCAGCTGCGAAGGACTAGCCAAGAAGAGCGCAAATGTAGCACAACATGCCTGCCTCCACAGCTTTTTCCTTGGGGACATGCCTAATTCCTGGCTGATTTGCCTTTCTCGTCTTAGGGTTGGGGTTCGGCCTAGGGCTAGGATTTTTAAAATCAGGAAGCCCTGAGTTCCAGGCACACTGGAGCTGTGAAAGGCATCCAAAAGGGAGTGCAAAAGTGCCACAACATGGCTGTTTCACGGCTTTTTCCTTGGCAAGACGCCTAACACCAGGCTGATTTACCTTCCCAGGGTTACTGTTAGGCTTAGGCCTAGGGCTAGGATTTTTAAAAATAGGAAGCCCTGGGCTCCAGGCACACTGCAGCTGTTCAAGGCATCCCAAGGGGAGTACAAAAGTGCAACAACATGGCAGCTTTCACAGCTTTTTCCTTGGCACCATCCCTATACCTAGGCTGATTTATCTGCCTAGGGTTAGGGTTAGGGTTCAGCCTAGGGCTCGGATTTCTTTAACCAGGAAGCCCTGAGTTCCAGGCTTACTTCATCTGCCAAAGGCATCCCAAAGGGAGTGCAGAAGTGCCACAACATGGCTGCTTTCACGGCTTTTCCCTTAGGAAGAACCCTAATACCCGGCTGATTTACCTTCCTAGGGTTACTGTTAGGCTTAGGCCTAGGACTTTTAAAACCAGGAAGCCCTGGGCTCCAGGCACACTGCAGCTGCGAAAGGCATCCCAAGGGGAGCGCAAAAGTGACGCAACTTGGCTGCCACCACTGATATTTCCATGAGACCATCCCGAACCATAGGCTGATTTTCCTTCCTAGGGTTAAGGTTTGAGTTACGCCTAGGGTAAGGGCTCTATTAACCAGAAAGCCCTGAGTTCCAAGAACACAGCAGCTGCGAAGGACTAGCCAAGAAGAGCGCAAAAGTACCACAACATGCCTGCCTCCACAGCTTTTTCCTTGGGGACATGCCTAATTCCTGGCTGATTTGCCTTTCTCGTCTTAGGGTTGGGGTTCGGCCTAGGGCTAGGATTTTTAAAATCAGGAAGCCCTGAGTTCCAGGCACACTGGAGCTGTGAAAGGCATCCAAAAGGGAGTGCAAAAGTGCCACAACATGGCTGCTTTCACGGCTTTTTCCTTGGCAAGACGCCTAACACCAGGCTGATTTACCTTCCCAGGGTTACTGTTAGGCTTAGGCCTAGGGCTAGGATTTTTAAAACTAGGAAGCCCTTAGCTCCAGGCACACTGCAGCTGTTCAAGGCATCCCAAGGGGAGTACAAAAGTGCAACAACATGGCAGCTTTCACAGCTTTTTCCTTGGCACCATCCCTATACCTAGGCTGATTTATCTGCCTAGGGTTAGGGTTAGGGTTCAGCCTAGGGCTTGGATTTCTTTAACCAGGAAGCCCTGAGTTCCAGGCTTACTTCATCTGCCAAAGGCATCCCAAAGGGAGTGCAGAAGTGCCACAACATGGCTGCTTTCACGGCTTTTCCCTTAGGAAGAACCCTAATACCCGGCTGATTTACCTTCCTAGGGTTACTGTTAGGCTTAGGCCTAGGACTTTTAAAACCAGGAAGCCCTGGGCTCCAGGCACACTGCAGCTGCGAAAGGCATCCCAGGGGGAGCGCAAAAGTGATGCAACTTGGCTGCCACCACTGATATTTCCATGAGACCATCCTGAACCATAGGCTGATTTTCCTTCCTAGGGTTAAGGTTTGAGTTACGCCTAGGGTAAGGGTTCTATTAACCAGAAAGCCCTGAGTTCCAAGAACACAGCAGCTGCGAAGGACTAGCCAAGAAGAGCGCAAAAGTACCACAACATGCCTGCCTCCACAGCTTTTTCCTTGGGGACATGCCTAATTCCTGGCTGATTTGCCTTTCTCGTCTTAGGGTTGGGGTTCGGCCTAGGGCTAGGATTTTTAAAAGCAGGAAGCCCTGAGTTCCAGGCACACTGGAGCTGTGAAAGGCATCCAAAAGGGAGTGCAAAAGTGCCACAACATGGCTGCTTTCACGGCTTTTTCCTTGGCAAGACGCCTAACACCAGGCTGATTTACCTTCCCAGGGTTACTGTTAGGCTTAGGCCTAGGGCTAGGATTTTTAAAACTAGGAAGCCCTTAGCTCCAGGCACACTGCAGCTGTTCAAGGCATCCCAAGGGGAGTACAAAAGTGCAACAACATGGCAGCTTTCACAGCTTTTTCCTTGGCACCATCCCTATACCTAGGTTGATTTATCTGCCTAGGGTTAGGGTTAGGGTTCAGCCTAGGGTTGGATTTCTTTAACCAGGAAGCCCTGAGTTCCAGGCTTACTTCATCTGCCAAAGGCATCCCAAAGGGAGTGCAGAAGTGCCACAACATGGCTGCTTTCACGGCTTTTCCCTTAGGAAGAACCCTAATACCCGGGTGATTTACCTTCCTAGGGTTACTGTTAGGCTTAGGCCTAGGACTTTTAAAACCAGGAAGCCCTGGGCTCCAGGCACACTGCAGCTGCGAAAGGCATCCCAAGGGGAGCGCAAAAGTGACGCAACTTGGCTGCCACCACTGATATTTCCATGAGACCATCCCGAACCATAGGCTGATTTTCCTTCCTAGGGTTAAGGTTTGAGTTACGCCTAGGGTAAGGGTCTATTAACCAGAAAGCCCTGAGTTCCAAGAACACAGCAGCTGCGAAGGACTAGCCAAGAAGAGCGCAAAAGTAGCACAACATGCCTGCCTCCACAGCTTTTTCCTTGTGGACATGCCTATTCCTGGCTGATTTGCCTTTCTCGTCTTAGGGTTGGGGTTCGGCCTAGGGCTAGGATTTTTAAAAGCAGGAAGCCCTGAGTTCCAGGCACACTGGAGCTGTGAAAGGCATCCAAAAGGGAGTGCAAAAGTGCCACAACATGGCTGCTTTCACGGCTTTTTCCTTGGCAAGACGCCTAACACCAGGCTGATTTACCTTCCCAGGGTTACTGTTAGGCTTAGGCCTAGGGCTAGGATTTTTAAAACTAGGAAGCCCTTAGCTCCAGGCACACTGCAGCTGTTCAAGGCATCCCAAGGGGAGTACAAAAGTGCAACAACATGGCAGCTTTCACAGCTTTTTCCTTGGCACCATCCCTATACCTAGGCTGATTTATCTGCCTAGGGTTAGGGTTAGGGTTCAGCCTAGGGCTCGGATTTCTTTAACCAGGAAGCCCTGAGTTCCAGGCTTACTTCATCTGCCAAAGGCATCCCAAAGGGAGTGCAGAAGTGCCACAACATGGCTGCTTTCACGGCTTTTCCCTTAGGAAGAACCCTAATACCCGGCTGATTTACCTTCCTAGGGTTACTGTTAGGCTTAGGCCTAGGACTTTTAAAACCAGGAAGCCCTGGGCTCCAGGCACACTGCAGCTGCGAAAGGCATCCCAAGGGGAGCGCAAAAGTGACGCAACTTTGCTGCCACTACTGATATTTCCATGAGACCATCCCGAACCATAGGCTGATTTTCCTTCCTAGGGTTAAGGTTTGAGTTACGCCTAGGGTAAGGGTCTATTAACCAGAAAGCCCTGAGTTCCAAGAACACAGCAGCTGCGAAGGACTAGCCAAGAAGAGCGCAAAAGTACCACAACATGCCTGCCTCCACAGCTTTTTCCTTGGGGACATGCCTAATTCCTGTCTGATTTGCCTTTCTCGTCTTAGGGTTGGGGTTCGGCCTAGGGCTAGGATTTTTAAAATCAGGAAGCCCTGAGTTCCAGGCACACTGGAGCTGTGAAAGGCATCCAAAAGGGAGTGCAAAAGTGCCACAACATGGCTGCTTTCACGGCTTTTTCCTTGGCAAGACGCCTAACACCAGGCTGATTTCCCTTCCCAGGGTTACTGTTAGGCTTAGGCCTAGGGCTAGGATTTTTAAAACTAGGAAGCCCTTAGCTCCAGGCACACTGCAGCTGTTCATGGTATCCCAAGGGGAGTACAAAAGTGCAACAACATGGCAGCTTTCACAGCTTTTTCCTTGGCACCATCCCTATACCTAGGCTGATTTATCTGCTAGGGTTAGGGTTAGGGTTCAGCCTAGGGCTTGAATTTCTTTAACCAGGAAGCCCTGAGTTCCAGGCTTACTTCATCTGCCAAAGGCATCCCAAAGGGAGTGCAGAAGTGCCACAACATGGCTGCTTTCATGGCTTTTCCCTTAGGAAGAACCCTAATACCCGGCTGATTTACCTTCCTAGGGTTACTGTTAGGCTTAGGCCTAGGACTTTTAAAACCAGGAAGCCCTGGGCTCCAGGCACACTGCAGCTGCGAAAGGCATCCCAAGGGGAGCGCAAAAGTGACGCAACTTGGCTGCCACCACTGATATTTCCATGAGACCATCCCGAACCATAGGCTGATTTTCCTTCCTAGGGTTAAGGTTTGAGTTACGCCTAGGGTAAGGGTCTATTAACCAGAAAGCCCTGAGTTCCAAGAACACAGCAGCTGCGAAGGACTAGCCAAGAAGAGCGCAAAAGTACCACAACATGCCTGCCTCCACAGCTTTTTCCTTGGGGACATGCCTAATTCCTGGCTGATTTGCCTTTCTCGTCTTAGGGTTGGGGTTCGGCCTAGGGCTAGGATTTTTAAAAGCAGGAAGCCCTGAGTTCCAGGCACACTGCAGCTGTGAAAGGCATCCAAAAGGGAGTGCAAAAGTGCCACAACATGGCTGCTTTCACGGCTTTTTCCTTGGCAAGACGCCTAACACCAGGCTGATTTACCTTCCCAGGGTTACTGTTAGGCTTAGGCCTAGGGCTAGGATTTTTAAAACTAGGAAGCCCTTAGCTCCAGGCACACTGCAGCTGTTCAAGGCATCCCAAGGGGAGTACAAAAGTGCAACAACATGGCAGCTTTCACAGCTTTTTCCTTGGCACCATCCCTATACCTAGGCTGATTTATCTGCCTAGGGTTAGGGTTAGGGTTCAGCCTAGGGCTTGGATTTCTTTAACCAGGAAGCCCTGAGTTCCAGGCTTACTTCATCTGCCAAAGGCATCCCAAAGGGAGTGCAGAAGTGCCACAACATGGCTGCTTTCACGGCTTTTCCCTTAGGAAGAACCCTAATACCCGGCTGATTTACCTTCCTAGGGTTACTGTTAGGCTTAGGCCTAGGACTTTTAAAACCAGGAAGCCCTGGGCTCCAGGCACACTGCAGCTGCGAAAGGCATCCCAAGGGGAGCGCAAAAGTGACGCAACTTGGCTGCCACCACTGATATTTCCATGAGACCATCCCGAACCATAGGCTGATTTTCCTTCCTAGGGTTAAGGTTTGAGTTACGCCTAGGGTAAGGGTCTATTAACCAGAAAGCCCTGAGTTCCAAGAACACAGCAGCTGCGAAGGACTAGCCAAGAAGAGCGCAAATGTAGCACAACATGCCTGCCTCCACAGCTTTTTCCTTGTGGACATGCCTAATTCCTGGCTGATTTGCCTTTCTCGTCTTAGGGTTGGGGTTCGGCCTAGGGCTAGGATTTTTAAAAGCAGGAAGCCCTGAGTTCCAGGCACACTGGAGCTGTGAAAGGCATCCAAAAGGGAGTGCAAAAGTGCCACAACATGGCTGTTTCACGGCTTTTTCCTTGGCAAGACGCCTAACACCAGGCTGATTTACCTTCCCAGGGTTACTGTTAGGCTTAGGCCTAGGGCTAGGATTTTTAAAAATAGGAAGCCCTGGGCTCCAGGCACACTGCAGCTGTTCAAGGCATCCCAAGGGGAGTACAAAAGTGCAACAACATGGCAGCTTTCACAGCTTTTTCCTTGGCACCATCCCTATACCTAGGCTGATTTATCTGCCTAGGGTTAGGGTTAGGGTTCAGCCTAGGGCTGTGATTTCTTTAACCAGGAAGCCCTGAGTTCCAGGCTTACTTCATCTGCCAAAGGCATCCCAAAGGGAGTGCAGAAGTGCCACAACATGGCTGCTTTCACGGCTTTTCCCTTAGGAAGAACCCTAATACCCGGCTGATTTACCTTCCTAGGGTTACTGTTAGGCTTAGGCCTAGGACTTTTAAAACCAGGAAGCCCTGGGCTCCAGGCACACTGCAGCTGCGAAAGGCATCCCAAGGGGAGCGCAAAAGTGACGCAACTTGGCTGCCACCACTGATATTTCCATGAGACCATCCCGAACCATAGGCTGATTTTCCTTCCTAGGGTTAAGGTTTGAGTTACGCCTAGGGTAAGGGCTCTATTAACCAGAAAGCCCTGAGTTCCAAGAACACAGCAGCTGCGAAGGACTAGCCAAGAAGAGCGCAAAAGTACCACAACATGCCTGCCTCCACAGCTTTTTCCTTGGGGACATGCCTAATTCCTGGCTGATTTGCCTTTCTCGTCTTAGGGTTGGGGTTCGGCCTAGGGCTAGGATTTTTAAAATCAGGAAGCCCTGAGTTCCAGGCACACTGGAGCTGTGAAAGGCATCCAAAAGGGAGTGCAAAAGTGCCACAACATGGCTGCTTTCACGGCTTTTTCCTTGGCAAGAAGCCTAACACCAGGCTGATTTACCTTCCCAGGGTTACTGTTAGGCTTAGGTCTAGGGCTAGGATTTTTAAAACTAGGAAGCCCTTAGCTCCAGGCACACTGCAGCTGTTCAAGGCATCCCAAGGGGAGTACAAAAGTGCAACAACATGGCAGCTTTCACAGCTTTTTCCTTGGCACCATCCCTATACCTAGGCTGATTTATCTGCCTAGGGTTAGGGTTAGGGTTCAGCCTAGGGCTTGGATTTCTTTAACCAGGAAGCCCTGAGTTCCAGGCTTACTTCATCTGCCAAAGGCATCCCAAAGGGAGTGCAGAAGTGCCACAACATGGCTGCTTTCACGGCTTTTCCCTTAGGAAGAACCCTAATACCCGGCTGATTTACCTTCCTAGGGTTACTGTTAGGCTTAGGCCTAGGACTTTTAAAACCAGGAAGCCCTGGGCTCCAGGCACACTGCAGCTGCGAAAGGCATCCCAGGGGGAGCGCAAAAGTGATGCAACTTGGCTGCCACCACTGATATTTCCATGAGACCATCCTGAACCATAGGCTGATTTTCCTTCCTAGGGTTAAGGTTTGAGTTACGCCTAGGGTAAGGGTTCTATTAACCAGAAAGCCCTGAGTTCCAAGAACACAGCAGCTGCGAAGGACTAGCCAAGAAGAGCGCAAAAGTACCACAACATGCCTGCCTCCACAGCTTTTTCCTTGGGGACATGCCTAATTCCTGGCTGATTTGCCTTTCTCGTCTTAGGGTTGGGGTTCGGCCTAGGGCTAGGATTTTTAAAATCAGGAAGCCCTGAGTTCCAGGCACACTGGAGCTGTGAAAGGCATCCAAAAGGGAGTGCAAAAGTGCCACAACATGGCTGCTTTCACGGCTTTTTCCTTGGCAAGAAGCCTAACACCAGGCTGATTTACCTTCCCAGGGTTACTGTTAGGCTTAGGTCTAGGGCTAGGATTTTTAAAACTAGGAAGCCCTTAGCTCCAGGCACACTGCAGCTGTTCAAGGCATCCCAAGGGGAGTACAAAAGTGCAACAACATGGCAGCTTTCACAGCTTTTTCCTTGGCACCATCCCTATACCTAGGCTGATTTATCTGCCTAGGGTTAGGGTTAGGGTTCAGCCTAGGGCTTGGATTTCTTTAACCAGGAAGCCCTGAGTTCCAGGCTTACTTCATCTGCCAAAGGCATCCCAAAGGGAGTGCAGAAGTGCCACAACATGGCTGCTTTCACGGCTTTTCCCTTAGGAAGAACCCTAATACCCGGCTGATTTACCTTCCTAGGGTTACTGTTAGGCTTAGGCCTAGGACTTTTAAAACCAGGAAGCCCTGGGCTCCAGGCACACTGCAGCTGCGAAAGGCATCCCAGGGGGAGCGCAAAAGTGATGCAACTTGGCTGCCACCACTGATATTTCCATGAGACCATCCTGAACCATAGGCTGATTTTCCTTCCTAGGGTTAAGGTTTGAGTTACGCCTAGGGTAAGGGCTCTATTAACCAGAAAGCCCTGAGTTCCAAGAACACAGCAGCTGCGAAGGACTAGCCAAGAAGAGCGCAAAAGTACCACAACATGCCTGCCTCCACAGCTTTTTCCTTGGGGACATGCCTAATTCCTGGCTGATTTGCCTTTCTCGTCTTAGGGTTGGGGTTCGGCCTAGGGCTAGGATTTTTAAAAGCAGGAAGCCCTGAGTTCCAGGCACACTGGAGCTGTGAAAGGCATCCAAAAGGGAGTGCAAAAGTGCCACAACATGGCTGCTTTCACGGCTTTTTCCTTGGCAAGACGCCTAACACCAGGCTGATTTACCTTCCCAGGGTTACTGTTAGGCTTAGGCCTAGGGCTAGGATTTTTAAAACTAGGAAGCCCTTAGCTCCAGGCACACTGCAGCTGTTCAAGGCATCCCAAGGGGAGTACAAAAGTGCAACAACATGGCAGCTTTCACAGCTTTTTCCTTGGCACCATCCCTATACCTAGGCTGATTTATCTGCCTAGGGTTAGGGTTAGGGTTCAGCCTAGGGTTGGATTTCTTTAACCAGGAAGCCCTGAGTTCCAGGCTTACTTCATCTGCCAAAGGCATCCCAAAGGGAGTGCAGAAGTGCCACAACATGGCTGCTTTCACGGCTTTTCCCTTAGGAAGAACCCTAATACCCGGCTGATTTACCTTCCTAGGGTTACTGTTAGGCTTAGGCCTAGGACTTTTAAAACCAGGAAGCCCTGGGCTCCAGGCACACTGCAGCTGCGAAAGGCATCCCAAGGGGAGCGCAAAAGTGACGCAACTTGGCTGCCACCACTGATATTTCCATGAGACCATCCCGAACCATAGGCTGATTTTCCTTCCTAGGGTTAAGGTTTGAGTTACGCCTAGGGTAAGGGTCTATTAACCAGAAAGCCCTGAGTTCCAAGAACACAGCAGCTGCGAAGGACTAGCCAAGAAGAGCGCAAAAGTACCACAACATGCCTGCCTCCACAGCTTTTTTCTTGTGGACATGCCTATTCCTGGCTGATTTGCCTTTCTCGTCTTAGGGTTGGGGTTCGGCCTAGGGCTAGGATTTTTAAAATCAGGAAGCCCTGAGTTCCAGGCACACTGGAGCTGTGAAAGGCATCCAAAAGGGAGTGCAAAAGTGCCACAACATGGCTGCTTTCACGGCTTTTTCCTTGGCAAGACGCCTAACACCAGGCTGATTTACCTTCCCAGGGTTACTGTTAGGCTTAGGCCTAGGGCTAGGATTTTTAAAAATAGGAAGCCCTGGGCTCCAGGCACACTGCAGCTGTTCAAGGCATCCCAAGGGGAGTACAAAAGTGCAACAACATGGCAGCTTTCACAGCTTTTTCCTTGGCACCATCCCTATACCTAGGCTGATTTATCTGCCTAGGGTTAGGGTTAGGGTTCAGCCTAGGGCTGTGATTTCTTTAACCAGGAAGCCCTGAGTTCCAGGCTTACTTCATCTGCCAAAGGCATCCCAAAGGGAGTGCAGAAGTGCCACAACATGGCTGCTTTCACGGCTTTTCCCTTAGGAAGAACCCTAATACCCGGCTGATTTACCTTCCTAGGGTTACTGTTAGGCTTAGGCCTAGGACTTTTAAAACCAGGAAGCCCTGGGCTCCAGGCACACTGCAGCTGCGAAAGGCATCCCAAGGGGAGCGCAAAAGTGACGCAACTTGGCTGCCACCACTGATATTTCCATGAGACCATCCCGAACCATAGGCTGATTTTCCTTCCTAGGGTTAAGGTTTGAGTTACGCCTAGGGTAAGGGTCTATTAACCAGAAAGCCCTGAGTTCCAAGAACACAGCAGCTGCGAAGGACTAGCCAAGAAGAGCGCAAAAGTACCACAACATGCCTGCCTCCACAGCTTTTTCCTTGGGGACATGCCTAATTCCTGGCTGATTTGCCTTTCTCGTCTTAGGGTTGGGGTTCGGCCTAGGGCTAGGATTTTTAAAAGCAGGAAGCCCTGAGTTCCAGGCACACTGGAGCTGTGAAAGGCATCCAAAAGGGAGTGCAAAAGTGCCACAACATGGCTGCTTTCACGGCTTTTTCCTTGGCAAGAAGCCTAACACCAGGCTGATTTACCTTCCCAGGGTTACTGTTAGGCTTAGGCCTAGGGCTAGGACTTTTGAAACTAGGAGGCCATTAGCTCCAGGCACACTGCAGCTGTTCAAGGCATCCCAAGGGGAGTACAAAAGTGCAACAACATGGCAGCTTTCACAGCTTTTTCCTTGGCACCATCCCTATACCTAGGCTGATTTATCTGCCTAGGGTTAGGGTTAGGGTTCAGCCTAGGGCTGTGATTTCTTTAACCAGGAAGCCCTGAGTTCCAGGCTTACTTCATCTGCCAAAGGCATCCCAAAGGGAGTGCAGAAGTGCCACAACATGGCTGCTTTCACGGCTTTTCCCTTAGGAAGAACCCTAATACCCGGCTGATTTACCTTCCTAGGGTTACTGTTAGGCTTAGGCCTAGGACTTTTAAAACCAGGAAGCCCTGGGCTCCAGGCACACTGCAGCTGCAAAAGGCATTCCAAGGGGAGCGCAAAAGTGACGCAACTTGGCTGCCACCACTGATATTTCCATGAGACCATCCCGAACCATAGGCTGATTTTCCTTCCTAGGGTTAAGGTTTGAGTTACGCCTAGGGTAAGGGTCTATTAACCAGAAAGCCCTGAGTTCCAAGAACACAGCAGCTGCGAAGGACTAGCCAAGAAGAGCGCAAAAGTACCACAACATGCCTGCCTCCACAGCTTTTTCCTTGGGGACATGCCTAATTCCTGGCTGATTTGCCTTTCTCGTCTTAGGGTTGGGGTTCGGCCTAGGGCTAGGATTTTTAAAAGCAGGAAGCCCTGAGTTCCAGGAACACTGCAGCTGTGAAAGGCATCCAAAAGGGAGTGCAAAAGTGCCACAACATGGCTGCTTTCACGGCTTTTTCCTTGGCAAGACGCCTAACACCAGGCTGATTTACCTTCCCAGGGTTACTGTTAGACTTAGGCCTAGGGCTAGGATTTTTAAAACGAGGAAGCCCTTAGCTCCAGGCACACTGCAGCTGTTCAAGGCATCCCAAGGGGAGTACAAAAGTGCAACAACATGGCAGCTTTCTCAGCGTTTTCCTTGGCACCATCCCTATACCTAGGTTGATTTATCTGCCTAGGGTTAGGGTTAGGTTTCAGCCTAGGGCTTGGATTTCTTTAACCAGGAAGCCCTGAGTTCCAGGCTTACTTCATCTGCCAAAGGCATCCCAAAGGGAGTGCAGAAGTGCCACAACATGGCTGCTTTCACGGCTTTTCCCTTAGGAAGAACCCTAATACCCGGCTGATTTACCTTCCTAGGGTTACTGTTAGGCTTAGGCCTAGGACTTTTAAAACCAGGAAGCCCTGGGCTCCAGGCACACTGCAGCTGCGAAAGGCATCCCAAGGGGAGCGCAAAAGTGACGCAACTTGGCTGCCACCACTGATATTTCCATGAGACCATCCCGAACCATAGGCTGATTTTCCTTCCTAGGGTTAAGGTTTGAGTTACGCCTAGGGTAAGGGTCTATTAACCAGAAAGCCCTGAGTTCCAAGAACACAGCAGCTGCGAAGGACTAGCCAAGAAGAGCGCAAAAGTACCACAACATGCCTGCCTCCACAGCTTTTTCCTTGGGGACATGCCTAATTCCTGGCTGATTTGCCTTTCTCGTCTTAGGGTTGGGGTTCGGCCTAGGGCTAGGATTTTTAAAAGCAGGAAGCCCTGAGTTCCAGGCACACTGGAGCTGTGAAAGGCATCCAAAAGGGAGTGCAAAAGTGCCACAACATGGCTGCTTTCACGGCTTTTTCCTTGGCAAGACGCCTAACACCAGGCTGATTTACCTTCCCAGGGTTACTGTTAGGCTTAGGCCTAGGGCTAGGATTTTTAAAACTAGGAAGCCCTTAGCTCCAGGCACACTGCAGCTGTTCAAGGCATCCCAAGGGGAGTACAAAAGTGCAACAACATGGCAGCTTTCACAGCTTTTTCCTTGGCACCATCCCTATACCTAGGCTGATTTATCTGCCTAGGGTTAGGGTTAGGGTTCAGCCTAGGGCTGTGATTTCTTTAACCAGGAAGCCCTGAGTTCCAGGCTTACTTCATCTGCCAAAGGCATCCCAAAGGGAGTGCAGAAGTGCCACAACATGGCTGCTTTCACGGCTTTTCCCTTAGGAAGAACCCTAATACCCGGCTGATTTACCTTCCTAGGGTTACTGTTAGGCTTAGGCCTAGGACTTTTAAAACCAGGAAGCCCTGGGCTCCAGGCACACTGCAGCTGCGAAAGGCATCCCAAGGGGAGCGCAAAAGTGACGCAACTTGGCTGCCACCACTGATATTTCCATGAGACCATCCCGAACCATAGGCTGATTTTCCTTCCTAGGGTTAAGGTTTGAGTTACGCCTAGGGTAAGGGTTCTATTAACCAGAAAGCCCTGAGTTCCAAGAACACAGCAGCTGCGAAGGACTACCCAAGAAGAGCGCAAAAGTACCACAACATGCCTGCCTCCACAGCTTTTTCCTTGGGGACATGCCTAATTCCTGGCTGATTTGCCTTTCTCGTCTTAGGGTTGGGGTTCGGCCTAGGGCTAGGATTTTTAAAATCCGGAAGCCCTGAGTTCCAGGCACACTGGAGCTGTGAAAGGCATCCAAAAGGGAGTGCAAAAGTGCCACAACATGGCTGCTTTCACGGCTTTTTCCTTGGCAAGACGCCTAACACCAGGCTGATTTGCCTTCCCAGGGTTACTGTTAGGCTTAGGCCTAGGGCTAGGATTTTTGAAACTAGGAAGCCCTTAGCTCCAGGCACACGGCAGCTGTTCAAGGCATCCCAAGGGGAGTACAAAAGTGCAACAACATGGCAGCTTTCACAGCTTTTTCCTTGGCACCATCCCTATACCTAGGCTGATTTATCTGCCTAGGGTTAGGGTTAGGGTTCAGCCTAGGGCTGTGATTTCTTTAACCAGGAAGCCCTGAGTTCCAGGCTTACTTCATCTGCCAAAGGCATCCCAAAGGGAGTGCAGAAGTGCCACAACATGGCTGCTTTCACGGCTTTTCCCTTAGGAAGAACCCTAATACCCGGCTGATTTACCTTCCTAGGGTTACTGTTAGGCTTAGGCCTAGGACTTTTAAAACCAGGAAGCCCGGGGCTCCAGGCACACTGCAGCTGCGAAAGGCATCCCAAGGGGAGCGCAAAAGTGACGCAACTTGGCTGCCACCACTGATATTTCCATGAGACCATCCCGAACCATAGGCTGATTTTCCTTCCTAGGGTTAAGGTTTGAGTTACGCCTAGGGTAAGGGTCTATTAACCAGAAAGCCCTGAGTTCCAAGAACACAGCAGCTGCGAAGGACTAGCCAAGAAGAGCGCAAAAGTACCACAACATGCCTGCCTCCACAGCTTTTTCCTTGGGGACATGCCTAATTCCTGGCTGATTTGCCTTTCTCGTCTTAGGGTTGGGCTTCGGCCTAGGGCTAGGATTTTTAAAAGCAGGAAGCCCTGAGTTCCAGGCACACTGGAGCTGTGAAAGGCATTCAAAAGGGAGTTCAAAGTGCCACAACATGGCTGCTTTCACGGCTTTTTCCTTGGCAAGACGCCTAACACCAGGCTGATTTCCCTTCCCAGGGTTACTGTTAGGCTTAGGCCTAGGGCTAGGATTTTTAAAACGAGGAAGCCCTTAGCTCCAGGCACACTGCAGCTGTTCAAGGCATCCCAAGGGGAGTACAAAAGTGCAACAACATGGCAGCTTTCACAGCTTTTTCCTTGGCACCATCCCTATACCTAGGTTGATTTATCTGCCTAGGGTTAGGGTTAGGGTTCAGCCTAGGGCTTGGATTTTTTTAACCAGGAAGCCCTGAGTTCCAGGCTTACTTCATCTGCCAAAGGCATCCCAAAGGGAGTGCAGAAGTGCCACAACATGGCTGCTTTCACGGCTTTTCCCTTAGGAAGAACCCTAATACCCGGCTGATTTACCTTCCTAGGGTTACTGTTAGGCTTAGGCCTAGGACTTTTAAAACCAGGAAGCCCTGGGCTCCAGGCACACTGCAGCTGCGAAAGGCATCCCAAGGGGAGCGCAAAAGTGACGCAACTTGGCTGCCACCACTGATATTTCCATGAGACCATCCCGAACCATAGGCTGATTTTCCTTCCTAGGGTTAAGGTTTGAGTTACGCCTAGGGTAAGGGTCTATTAACCAGAAAGCCCTGAGTTCCAAGAACACAGCAGCTGCGAAGGACTAGCCAAGAAGAGCGCAAAAGTACCACAACATGCCTGCCTCCACAGCTTTTTCCTTGGGGACATGCCTAATTCCTGGCTGATTTGCCTTTCTCGTCTTAGGGTTGGGGTTCGGCCTAGGGCTAGGATTTTTAAAAGCAGGAAGCCCTGAGTTCCAGGCACACTGCAGCTGTGAAAGGCATCCAAAAGGGAGTGCAAAAGTGCCACAACATGGCTGCTTTCACGGCTTTTTCCTTGGCAAGACGCCTAACACCAGGCTGATTTACCTTCCCAGGGTTACTGTTAGACTTAGGCCTAGGGCTAGGATTTTTAAAACGAGGAAGCCCTTAGCTCCAGGCACACTGCAGCTGTTCAAGGCATCCCAAGGGGAGTACAAAAGTGCAACAACATGGCAGCTTTCACAGCTTTTTCCTTGGCACCATCCCTATACCTAGGCTGATTTATCTGCCTAGGGTTAGGGTTAGGGTTCAGCCTAGGGCTGTGATTTCTTTAACCAGGAAGCCCTGAGTTCCAGGCTTACTTCATCTGCCAAAGGCATCCCAAAGGGAGTGCAGAAGTGCCACAACATGGCTGCTTTCACGGCTTTTCCCTTAGGAAGAACCCTAATACCCGGCTGATTTACCTTCCTAGGGTTACTGTTAGGCTTAGGCCTAGGACTTTTAAAACCAGGAAGCCCTGGGCTCCAGGCACACTGCAGCTGCGAAAGGCATCCCAAGGGGAGCGCAAAAGTGACGCAACTTGGCTGCCACCACTGATATTTCCATGAGACCATCCCGAACCATAGGCTGATTTTCCTTCCTAGGGTTAAGGTTTGAGTTACGCCTAGGGTAAGGGTCTATTAACCAGAAAGCCCTGAGTTCCAAGAACACAGCAGCTGCGAAGGACTAGCCAAGAAGAGCGCAAAAGTACCACAACATGCCTGCCTCCACAGCTTTTTCCTTGGGGACATGCCTAATTCCTGGCTGATTTGCCTTTCTCGTCTTAGGGTTGGGGTTCGGCCTAGGGCTAGGATTTTTAAAAGCAGGAAGCCCTGAGTTCCAGGCACACTGGAGCTGTGAAAGGCATCCAAAAGGGAGTGCAAAAGTGCCACAACATGGCTGCTTTCACGGCTTTTTCCTTGGCAAGACGCCTAACACCAGGCTGATTTACCTTCCCAGGGTTACTGTTAGGCTTAGGCCTAGGGCTAGGATTTTTAAAACTAGGAAGCCCTTAGCTCCAGGCACACTGCAGCTGTTCAAGGCATCCCAAGGGGAGTACAAAAGTGCAACAACATGGCAGCTTTCACAGCTTTTTCCTTGGCCACCATCCCTATACCTAGGCTGATTTATCTGCCTAGGGTTAGGGTTAGGGTTCAGCCTAGGGCTGTGATTTCTTTAACCAGGAAGCCCTGAGTTCCAGGCTTACTTCATCTGCCAAAGGCATCCCAAAGGGAGTGCAGAAGTGCCACAACATGGCTGCTTTCACGCCTTTTCCCTTAGGAAGAACCCTAATACCCGGCTGATTTACCTTCCTAGGGTTACTGTTAGGCTTAGGCCTAGGACTTTTAAACCAGGAAGCCCTGGGCTCCAGGCACACTGCAGCTGCAAAAGGCATCCCAAGGGGAGCGCAAAAGTGACGCAACTTGGCTGCCACCACTGATATTTCCATGAGACCATCCCGAACCATAGGCTGATTTTCCTTCCTAGGGTTAAGGTTTGATTTACGCCTAGGGTAAGGGTTCTATTAACCAGAAAGCCCTGAGTTCCAAGAACACAGCAGCTGCGAAGGACTACCCAAGAAGAGCGCAAAAGTACCACAACATGCCTGCCTCCACAGCTTTTTCCTTGGGGACATGCCTAATTCCTGGCTGATTTGCCTTTCTCGTCTTAGGTTTGAGGTTCGGCCTAGGGCTAGGATTTTTAAAATCAGGAAGCCCTGAGTTCCAGGCACACTGGAGCTGTGAAAGGCATCCAAAAGGGAGTGCAAAAGTTCCACAACATGGCTGCTTTCACGGCTTTTTCCTTGGCAAGACGCCTAACACCAGGCTGATTTACCTTCCTAGGGTTACTGTTAGGCTTAGGCCTAGGGCTAGGATTTTTAAAACTAGGAAGCCCTTAGCTCCAGGCACACTGCAGCTGTTCAAGGCATCCCAAGGGGAGTACAAAAGTGCAACAACATGGCAGCTTTCACAGCTTTTTCCTTGGCACCATCCCTATACCTAGGCTGATTTATCTGCCTAGGGTTAGGGTTAGGGTTCAGCCTAGGGCTTGGATTTCTTTAACCAGGAAGCCCTGAGTTCCAGGCTTACTTCATCTGCCAAAGGCATCCCAAAGGGAGTGCAGAAGTGCCACAACATGGCTGCTTTCACGGCTTTTCCCTTAGGAAGAACCCTAATACCCGGCTGATTTACCTTCCTAGGGTTACTGTTAGGCTTAGGCCTAGGACTTTTAAAACCAGGAAGCCCTGGGCTCCAGGCACACTGCAGCTGCGAAAGGCATCCCAAGGGGAGCGCAGAAGTGACGCAACATGCCTGCCACCACTGATATTTCCATGAGTCCATCCCGAACCATAGGCTGATTTTCCTTCCTAGGGTTAAGGTTTGAGTTACGCCTAGGGTAAGGGTCTATTAACCAGAAAGCCCTGAGTTCCAAGAACACAGCAGCTGCGAAGGACTAGCCAAGAAGAGCGCAAAAGTACCACAACATGCCTGCCTCCACAGCTTTTTCCTTGTGGACATGCCTAATTCCTGGCTGATTTGCCTTTCTCGTCTTAGGGTTGGGGTTCGGCCTAGGGCTAGGATTTTTAAAAGCAGGAAGCCCTGAGTTCCAGGCACACTGGAGCTGTGAAAGGCATCCAAAAGGGAGTGCAAAAGTTCCACAACATGGCTGCTTTCATGGCTTTTTCCTTGGCAAGACGCCTAACACCAGGCTGATTTACCTTCCTAGGGTTACTGTTAGGCTTAGGCCTAGGGCTAGGATTTTTAAAACTAGGAAGCCCTTAGCTCCAGGCACACTGCAGCTGTTCAAGGCATCCCAAGGGGAGTACAAAAGTGCAACAACATGGCAGCTTTCACAGCTTTTTCCTTGGCACCATCCCTATACCTAGGCTGATTTATCTGCCTAGGGTTAGGGTTAGGGTTCAGCCTAGGGCTGTGATTTCTTTAACCAGGAAGCCCTGAGTTCCAGGCTTACTTCATCTGCCAAAGGCATCGCAAAGGGAGTGCAGAAGTGCCACAACATGGCTGCTTTCACGGCTTTTCCCTTAGGAAGAACCCTAATACCCGGCTGATTTACCTTCCTAGGGTTACTGTTAGGCTTAGGCCTAGGACTTTTAAAACCAGGAAGCCCTGGGCTCCAGGCACACTGCAGCTGCGAAAGGCATCCCAAGGGGAGCGCAAAAGTGACGCAACTTGGCTGCCACCACTGATATTTCCATGAGACCATCCCGAACCATAGGCTGATTTTCCTTCCTAGGGTTAAGGTTTGAGTTACGCCTAGGGTAAGGGTCTATTAACCAGAAAGCCCTGAGTTCCAAGAACACAGCAGCTGCGAAGGACTAGCCAAGAAGAGCGCAAAAGTACCACAACATGCCTGCCTCCACAGCTTTTTCCTTGGGGACATGCCTAATTCCTGGCTGATTTGCCTTTCTCGTCTTAGGGTTGGGGTTCGGCCTAGGGTTAGGATTTTTAAAATCAGGAAGCCCTGAGTTCCAGGCACACTGGAGCTGTGAAAGGCATCCAAAAGGGAGTGCAAAAGTGCCACAACATGGCTGTTTCACGGCTTTTTCCTTGGCAAGACGCCTAACACCAGGCTGATTTGCCTTCCCAGGGTTACTGTTAGGCTTAGGCCTAAGGCTAGGATTTTTAAAACTAGGAAGCCCTGGGCTCCAGGCACACTGCAGCTGTTCAAGGCATCCCAAGGGGAGTACAAAAGTGCAACAACATGGCAGCTTTCACAGCTTTTTCCTTGGCACCATCCCTATACCTAGGCTGATTTATCTGCCTAGGGTTAGGGTTAGGGTTCAGCCTAGGGCTGTGATTTCTTTAACCAGGAAGCCCTGAGTTCCAGGCTTACTTCATCTGCCAAAGGCATCCCAAAGGGAGTGCAGAAGTGCCACAACATGGCTGCTTTCACGGCTTTTCCCTTAGGAAGAACCCTAATACCCGGCTGATTTACCTTCCTAGGGTTACTGTTAGGCTTAGGCCTAGGACTTTTAAAACCAGGAAGCCCTGGGCTCCAGGCACACTGCAGCTGCGAAAGGCATCCCAAGGGGAGCGCAAAAGTGACGCAACTTGGCTGCCACCACTGATATTTCCATGAGACCATCCCGAACCATAGGCTGATTTTCCTTCCTAGGGTTAAGGTTTGAGTTACGCCTAGGGTAAGGGTCTATTAACCAGAAAGCCCTGAGTTCCAAGAACACAGCAGCTGCGAAGGACTAGCCAAGAAGAGCGCAAAAGTACCACAACATGCCTGCCTCCACAGCTTTTTCCTTGGGGACATGCCTAATTCCTGGCTGATTTGCCTTTCTCGTCTTAGGGTTGGGGTTCGGCCTAGGGCTAGGATTTTTAAAAGCAGGAAGCCCTGAGTTCCAGGCACACTGGAGCTGTGAAAGGCATCCAAAAGGGAGTGCAAAAGTTCCACAACATGGCTGCTTTCACGGCTTTTTCCTTGGCAAGACGCCTAACACCAGGCTGATTTACCTTCCCAGGGTTACTGTTAGGCTTAGGCCTAGGGCTAGGATTTTTAAAACTAGGAAGCCCTTAGCTCCAGGCACACTGCAGCTGTTCAAGGCATCCCAAGGGGAGTACAAAAGTGCAACAACATGGCAGCTTTCACAGCTTTTTCCTTGGCACCATCCCTATACCTAGGCTGATTTATCTGCCTAGGGTTAGGGTTAGGGTTCAGCCTAGGGCTGTGATTTCTTTAACCAGGAAGCCCTGAGTTCCAGGCTTACTTCATCTGCCAAAGGCATCCCAAAGGGAGTGCAGAAGTGCCACAACATGGCTGCTTTCACGGCTTTTCCCTTAGGAAGAACCCTAATACCCGGCTGATTTACCTTCCTAGGGTTACTGTTAGGCTTAGGCCTAGGACTTTTAAAACCAGGAAGCCCTGGGCTCCAGGCACACTGCAGCTGCGAAAGGCATCCCAAGGGGAGCGCAAAAGTGACGCAACATGGCTGCCACCACTGATATTTCCATGAGACCATCCCGAACCATAGGCTGATTTTCCTTCCTAGGGTTAAGGTTTGAGTTACGCCTAGGGTAAGGGTCTATTAACCAGAAAGCCCTGAGTTCCAAGAACACAGCAGCTGCGAAGGACTAGCCAAGAAGAGCGCAAAAGTACCACAACATGCCTGCCTCCACAGCTTTTTCCTTGGGGACATGCCTAATTCCTGGCTGATTTGCCTTTCTCGTCTTAGGGTTGGGGTTCGGCCTAGGGCTAGGATTTTTAAAAGCAGGAAGCCCTGAGTTCCAGGCACACTGGAGCTGTGAAAGGCATCCAAAAGGGAGTGCAAAAGTTCCACAACATGGCTGCTTTCACGGCTTTTTCCTTGGCAAGACGCCTAACACCAGGCTGATTTCCCTTCCCAGGGTTACTGTTAGGCTTAGGCCTAGGGCTAGGATTTTTAAAACTAGGAAGCCCTTAGCTCCAGGCACACTGCAGCTGTTCAAGGCATCCCAAGGGGAGTACAAAAGTGCAACAACATGGCAGCTTTCACAGCTTTTTCCTTGGC
The DNA here is from genome assembly GCF_027579445.1 of Ammospiza nelsoni. Classification (NCBI taxonomy): domain Eukaryota; kingdom Metazoa; phylum Chordata; class Aves; order Passeriformes; family Passerellidae; genus Ammospiza; species Ammospiza nelsoni. Next base: position 753,703 of record NW_026683187.1, read on the forward strand.
ACCATCCCTATACCTAGGCTGATTTATCTGCCTAGGGTTAGGGTTAGGGTTCAGCCTAGGGCTTGGATTTTTTTAACCAGGAAGCCCTGAGTTCCAGGCTTACTTCATCTGCCAAAGGCATCCCAAAGGGAGTGCAGAAGTGCCACAACATGGCTGCTTTCACGGCTTTTCCCTTAGGAAGAACCCTAATACCCGGCTGATTTACCTTCCTAGGGTTACTGTTAGGCTTAGGCCTAGGACTTTTAAAACCAGGAAGCCCTGGGCTCCAGGCACACTGCAGCTGCGAAAGGCATCCCAAGGGGAGCGCAAAAGTGACGCAACTTGGCTGCCACCACTGATATTTCCATGAGACCATCCTGAACCATAGGCTGATTTTCCTTCCTAGGGTTAAGGTTTGATTTACGCCTAGGGTAAGGGTTCTATTAACCAGAAAGCCCTGAGTTCCAAGAACACAGCAGCTGCGAAGGACTAGCCAAGAAGAGCGCAAAAGTACCACAACATGCCTGCCTCCACAGCTTTTTCCTTGGGGACATGCCTAATTCCTGGCTGATTTGCCTTTCTCGTCTTAGGTTTGAGGTTCGGCCTAGGGCTAGGATTTTTAAAATCAGGAAGCCCTGAGTTCCAGGCACACTGCAGCTGTGAAAGGCATCCAAAAGGGAGTGCAAAAGTGCCACAACATGGCTGCTTTCACGGCTTTTTCCTTGGCAAGAAGCCTAACACCAGGCTGATTTGCCTTCCCAGGGTTACTGTTAGGCTTAGGCCTAGGGCTAGGATTTTTAAAACTAGGAAGCCTTTAGCTCCAGGCACACTGCAGCTGTTCAAGGCATCCCAAGGGGAGTACAAAAGTGCAACAACATGGCAGCTTTCACAGCTTTTTCCTTGGCACCATCCCTATACCTAGGCTGATTTATCTGCCTAGGGTTAGGGTTAGGGTTCAGCCTAGGGCTTGGATTTCTTTAACCAGGAAGCCCTGAGTTCCAGGCTTACTTCATCTGCCAAAGGCATCCCAAAGGGAGTGCAGAAGTGCCACAACATGGCTGCTTTCACGGCTTTTCCCTTAGGAAGAACCCTAATACCCGGCTGATTTACCTTCCTAGGGTTACTGTTAGGCTTAGGCCTAGGACTTTTAAAACCAGGAAGCCCTGGGCTCCAGGCACACTGCAGCTGCGAAAGGCATCCCAAGGGGAGCGCAAAAGTGACGCAACATGGCTGCCACCACTGATATTTCCATGAGACCATCCCGAACCATAGGCTGATTTTCCTTCCTAGGGTTAAGGTTTGAGTTACGCCTAGGGTAAGGGTCTATTAACCAGAAAGCCCTGAGTTCCAAGAACACAGCAGCTGCGAAGGACTAGCCAAGAAGAGCGCAAAAGTACCACAACATGCCTGCCTCCACAGCTTTTTCCTTGGGGACATGCCTAATTCCTGGCTGATTTGCCTTTCTCGTCTTAGGGTTGGGGTTCGGCCTAGGGCTAGGATTTTTAAAAGCAGGAAGCCCTGAGTTCCAGGCACACTGGAGCTGTGAAAGGCATCCAAAAGGGAGTGCAAAAGTTCCACAACATGGCTGCTTTCACGGCTTTTTCCTTGGCAAGACGCCTAACACCAGGCTGATTTCCCTTCCCAGGGTTACTGTTAGGCTTAGGCCTAGGGCTAGGATTTTTAATACTAGGAAGCCTTTAGCTCCAGGCACACTGCAGCTGTTCAAGGCATCCCAAGGGGAGTACAAAAGTGCAACAACATGGCAGCTTTCACAGCTTTTTCCTTGGCACCATCCCTATACCTAGGCTGATTTATCTGCCTAGGGTTAGGGTTAGGGTTCAGCCTAGGGCTGTGATTTCTTTAACCAGGAAGCCCTGAGTTCCAGGCTTACTTCATCTGCCAAAGGCATCCCAAAGGGAGTGCAGAAGTGCCACAACATGGCTGCTTTCACGGCTTTTCCCTTAGGAAGAACCCTAATACCCGGCTGATTTACCTTCCTAGGGTTACTGTTAGGCTTAGGCCTAGGACTTTTAAAACCAGGAAGCCCTGGGCTCCAGGCACACTGCAGCTGCAAAAGGCATCCCAAGGGGAGCGCAAAAGTGACGCAACTTGGCTGCCACCACTGATATTTCCATGAGACCATCCCGAACCATAGGCTGATTTTCCTTCCTAGGGTTAAGGTTTGAGTTACGCCTAGGGTAAGGGTCTATTAACCAGAAAGCCCTGAGTTCCAAGAACACAGCAGCTGCGAAGGACTAGCCAAGAAGAGCGCAAAAGTACCACAACATGCCTGCCTCCACAGCTTTTTCCTTGGGGACATGCCTAATTCCTGGCTGATTTGCCTTTCTCGTCTTAGGGTTGGGGTTCGGCCTAGGGCTAGGATTTTTAAAAGCAGGAAGCCCTGAGTTCCAGGCACACTGGAGCTGTGAAAGGCATTCGAAAGGGAGTGCAAAAGTGCCACAACATGGCTGCTTTCACGGCTTTTTCCTTGGCAAGACGCCTAACACCAGGCTGATTTACCTTCCCAGGGTTACTGTTAGGCTTAGGCCTAGGGCTAGGATTTTTAAAACTAGGAAGCCCTTAGCTCCAGGCACACTGCAGCTGTTCAAGGCATCCCAAGGGGAGTACAAAAGTGCAACAACATGGCAGCTTTCTCAGCTTTTTCCTTGGCACCATCCCTATACCTAGGTTGATTTATCTGCCTAGGGTTAGGGTTTGGGTTCAGCCTAGGGCTCGGAATTCTTTAACCAGGAAGCCCTGAGTTCCAGGCTTACTTCATCTGCCAAAGGCATCCCAAAGGGAGTGCAGAAGTGCCACAACATGGCTGCTTTCACGGCTTTTCCCTTAGGAAGAACCCTAATACCCGGCTGATTTACCTTCCTAGGGTTACTGTTAGGCTTAGGCCTAGGACTTTTAAAACCAGGAAGCCCTGGGCTCCAGGCACACTGCAGCTGCGAAAGGCATCCCAAGGGGAGCGCAAAAGTGACGCAACTTGGCTGCCACCACTGATATTTCCATGAGACCATCCCGAACCATAGGCTGATTTTCCTTCCTAGGGTTAAGGTTTGAGTTACGCCTAGGGTAAGGGTCTATTAACCAGAAAGCCCTGAGTTCCAAGAACACAGCAGCTGCGAAGGACTAGCCAAGAAGAGCGCAAAAGTACCACAACATGCCTGCCTCCACAGCTTTTTCCTTGGGGACATGCCTAATTCCTGGCTGATTTGCCTTTCTCGTCTTAGGGTTGGGGTTCGGCCTAGGGCTAGGATTTTTAAAAGCAGGAAGCCCTGAGTTCCAGGCACACTGGAGCTGTGAAAGGCATTCGAAAGGGAGTGCAAAAGTGCCACAACATGGCTGCTTTCACGGCTTTTTCCTTGGCAAGACGCCTAACACCAGGCTGATTTACCTTCCCAGGGTTACTGTTAGGCTTAGGCCTAGGGCTAGGATTTTTAAAACTAGGAAGCCCTTAGCTCCAGGCACACTGCAGCTGTTCAAGGCATCCCAAGGGGAGTACAAAAGTGCAACAACATGGCAGCTTTCTCAGCTTTTTCCTTGGCACCATCCCTATACCTAGGTTGATTTATCTGCCTAGGGTTAGGGTTAGGGTTCAGCCTAGGGCTCGGAATTCTTTAACCAGGAAGCCCTGAGTTCCAGGCTTACTTCATCTGCCAAAGGCATCCCAAAGGGAGTGCAGAAGTGCCACAACATGGCTGCTTTCACGGCTTTTCCCTTAGGAAGAACCCTAATACCCGGCTGATTTACCTTCCTAGGGTTACTGTTAGGCTTAGGCCTAGGACTTTTAAAACCAGGAAGCCCTGGGCTCCAGGCACACTGCAGCTGCGAAAGGCATCCCAAGGGGAGCGCAAAAGTGACGCAACATGCCTGCCACCACTGATATTTCCATGAGAGCATCCCGAACCATAGGCTGATTTTCCTTCCTAGGGTTAAGGTTTGAGTTACGCCTAGGGTAAGGGTCTATTAACCAGAAAGCCCTGAGTTCCAAGAACACAGCAGCTGCGAAGGACTAGCCAAGAAGAGCGCAAAAGTACCACAACATGCCTGCCTCCACAGCTTTTTCCTTGGGGACATGCCTAATTCCTGGCTGATTTGCCTTTCTCGTCTTAGGGTTGGGGTTCGGCCTAGGGCTAGGATTTTTAAAATCAGGAAGCCCTGAGTTCCAGGCACACTGGAGCTGTGAAAGGCATCCAAAAGGGAGTGCAAAAGTGCCACAACATGGCTGCTTTCACGGCTTTTTCCTTGGCAAGAAGCCTAACACCAGGCTGATTTACCTTCCCAGGGTTACTGTTAGGCTTAGGCCTAGGGCTAGGATTTTTAAAACTAGGAAGCCCTTAGCTCCAGGCACACTGCAGCTGTTCAAGGCATCCCAAGGGGAGTACAAAAGTGCAACAACATGGCAGCTTTCACAGCTTTTTCCTTGGCACCATCCCTATACCTAGGCTGATTTATCTGCCTAGGGTTAGGGTTAGGGTTCAGCCTAGGGCTGTGATTTCTTTAACCAGGAAGCCCTGAGTTCCAGGCTTACTTCATCTGACAAAGGCATCCCAAAGGGAGTGCAGAAGTGCCACAACATGGCTGCTTTCACGGCTTTTCCCTTAGGAAGAACCCTAATACCCGGCTGATTTACCTTCCTAGGGTTACTGTTAGGCTTAGGCCTAGGACTTTTAAAACCAGGAAGCCCTGGGCTCCAGGCACACTGCAGCTGCAAAAGGCATCCCAAGGGGAGCGCAAAAGTGACGCAACTTGGCTGCCACCACTGATATTTCCATGAGAGCATCCCGAACCATAGGCTGATTTTCCTTCCTAGGGTTAAGGTTTGAGTTACGCCTAGGGTAAGGGTCTATTAACCAGAAAGCCCTGAGTTCCAAGAACACAGCAGCTGCGAAGGACTAGCCAAGAAGAGCGCAAAAGTACCACAACATGCCTGCCTCCACAGCTTTTTCCTTGGGGACATGCCTAATTCCTGGCTGATTTGCCTTTCTCGTCTTAGGGTTGGGGTTCGGCCTAGGGCTAGGATTTTTAAAATCAGGAAGCCCTGAGTTCCAGGCACACTGGAGCTGTGAAAGGCATCCAAAAGGGAGTGCAAAAGTGCCACAACATGGCTGCTTTCACGGCTTTTTCCTTGGCAAGAAGCCTAACACCAGGCTGATTTACCTTCCCAGGGTTACTGTTAGGCTTAGGCCTAGGGCTAGGATTTTTAAAACTAGGAAGCCCTTAGCTCCAGGCACACTGCAGCTGTTCAAGGCATCCCAAGGGGAGTACAAAAGTGCAACAACATGGCAGCTTTCACAGCTTTTTCCTTGGCACCATCCCTATACCTAGGCTGATTTATCTGCCTAGGGTTAGGGTTAGGGTTCAGCCTAGGGCTTGAATTTTTTTTACCAGGAAGCCCTGAGTTCCAGGCTTACTTCATCTGCCAAAGGCATCCCAAAGGGAGTGCAGAAGTGCCACAACATGGCTGCTTTCACGGCTTTTCCCTTAGGAAGAACCCTAATACCCGGCTGATTTACCTTCCTAGGGTTACTGTTAGGCTTAGGCCTAGGACTTTTAAAACCAGGAAGCCCTGGGCTCCAGGCACACTGCAGCTGCAAAAGGCATCCCAAGGGGAGCGCAAAAGTGACGCAACTTGGCTGCCACCACTGATATTTCCATGAGACCATCCCGAACCATAGGCTGATTTTCCTTCCTAGGGTTAAGGTTTGAGTTACGCCTAGGGTAAGGGTCTATTAACCAGAAAGCCCTGAGTTCCAAGAACACAGCAGCTGCGAAGGACTAGCCAAGAAGAGCGCAAAAGTACCACAACATGCCTGCCTCCACAGCTTTTTCCTTGGGGACATGCCTAATTCCTGGCTGATTTGCCTTTCTCGTCTTAGGGTTGGGGTTCGGCCTAGGGCTAGGATTTTTAAAAGCAGGAAGCCCTGAGTTCCAGGCACACTGGAGCTGTGAAAGGCATTCGAAAGGGAGTGCAAAAGTGCCACAACATGGCTGCTTTCACGGCTTTTTCCTTGGCAAGACACCTAACACCAGGCTGATTTACCTTCCCAGGGTTACTGTTAGGCTTAGGCCTAGGGCTAGGATTTTTAAAACTAGGAAGCCCTTAGCTCCAGGCACACTGCAGCTGTTCAAGGCATCCCAAGGGGAGTACAAAAGTGCAACAACATGGCAGCTTTCTCAGCTTTTTCCTTGGCACCATCCCTATACCTAGGTTGATTTATCTGCCTAGGGTTAGGGTTAGGGTTCAGCCTAGGGCTCGGAATTCTTTAACCAGGAAGCCCTGAGTTCCAGGCTTACTTCATCTGCCAAAGGCATCCCAAAGGGAGTGCAGAAGTGCCACAACATGGCTGCTTTCACGGCTTTTCCCTTAGGAAGAACCCTAATACCCGGCTGATTTACCTTCCTAGGGTTACTGTTAGGCTTAGGCCTAGGACTTTTAAAACCAGGAAGCCCTGGGCTCCAGGCACACTGCAGCTGCGAAAGGCATCCCAAGGGGAGCGCAAAAGTGACGCAACATGCCTGCCACCACTGATATTTCCATGAGACCATCCCGAACCATAGGCTGATTTTCCTTCCTAGGGTTAAGGTTTGAGTTACGCCTAGGGTAAGGGTCTATTAACCAGAAAGCCCTGAGTTCCAAGAACACAGCAGCTGCGAAGGACTAGCCAAGAAGAGCGCAAAAGTAGCACAACATGCCTGCCTCCACAGCTTTTTCCTTGGGGACATGCCTAATTCCTGGCTGATTTGCCTTTCTCGTCTTAGGGTTGGGGTTCGGCCTAGGGCTAGGATTTTTAAAAGCAGGAAGCCCTGAGTTCCAGGAACACTGCAGCTGTGAAAGGCATCCAAAAGGGAGTGCAAAAGTGCCACAACATGGCTGCTTTCACGGCTTTTTCCTTGGCAAGACGCCTAACACCAGGCTGATTTACCTTCCCAGGGTTACTGTTAGGCTTAGGCCTAGGGCTAGGATTTTTAAAACTAGGAAGCCCTTAGCTCCAGGCACACTGCAGCTGTTCAAGGCATCCCAAGGGGAGTACAAAAGTGCAACAACATGGCAGCTTTCTCAGCTTTTTCCTTGGCACCATCCCTATACCTAGGTTGATTTATCTGCCTAGGGTTAGGGTTAGGGTTCAGCGTAGGGCTTGGATTTCTTTAACCAGGAAGCCCTGAGTTCCAGGCTTACTTCATCTGCCAAAGGCATCCCAAAGGGAGTGCAGAAGTGCCACAACATGGCTGCTTTCACGGCTTTTCCCTTAGGAAGAACCCTAATACCCGGCTGATTTACCTTCCTAGGGTTACTGTTAGGCTTAGGCCTAGGACTTTTAAAACCAGGAAGCCCTGGGCTCCAGGCACACTGCAGCTGCGAAAGGCATCCCAAGGGGAGCGCAAAAGTGACGCAACATGCCTGCCACCACTGATATTTCCATGAGACCATCCCGAACCATAGGCTGATTTTCCTTCCTAGGGTTAAGGTTTGAGTTACGCCTAGGGTAAGGGTTTATTAACCAGAAAGCCCTGAGTTCCAAGAACACAGCAGCTGCGAAGGACTAGCCAAGAAGAGCGCAAAAGTACCACAACATGCCCGCCTCCACAGCTTTTTCCTTGGGGACATGCCTAATTCCTGGCTGATTTGCCTTTCTCGTCTTAGGGTTGGGGTTCGGCCTAGGGCTAGGATTTTAAAAAGCAGGAAGCCCTGAGTTCCAGGCACACTGGAGCTGTGAAAGGCATCCAAAAGGGAGTGCAAAAGTGCCACAACATGGCTGCTTTCACGGCTTTTTCCTTGGCAAGAAGCCTAACACCAGGCTGATTTACCTTCCCAGGGTTACTGTTAGGCTTAGGCCTAGGGCTAGGATTTTTAAAACTAGGAAGCCCTGGGCTCCAGGCACACTGCAGCTGTTCAAGGCATCCCAAGGGGAGTACAAAAGTGCAACAACATGGCAGCTTTCACAGCTTTTTCCTTGGCACCATCCCTATACCTAGGCTGATTTATCTGCCTAGGGTTAGGGTTAGGGTTCAGCCTAGGGCTTGGATTTCTTTAACCAGGAAGCCCTGAGTTCCAGGCTTACTTCATCTGCCAAAGGCATCCCAAAGGGAGTGCAGAAGTGCCACAACATGGCTGCTTTCACGGCTTTTCCCTTAGGAAGAACCCTAATACCCGGCTGATTTACCTTCCTAGGGTTACTGTTAGGCTTAGGCCTAGGACTTTTAAAACCAGGAAGCCCTGGGCTCCAGGCACACTGCAGCTGCGAAAGGCATCCCAAGGGGAGCGCAAAAGTGACGCAACTTGGCTGCCACCACTGATATTTCCATGAGACCATCCCGAACCATAGGCTGATTTTCCTTCCTAGGGTTAAGGTTTGAGTTACGCCTAGGGTAAGGGTCTATTAACCAGAAAGCCCTGAGTTCCAAGAACACAGCAGCTGCGAAGGACTAGCCAAGAAGAGCGCAAAAGTACCACAACATGCCTGCCTCCACAGCTTTTTCCTTGGGGACATGCCTAATTCCTGGCTGATTTGCCTTTCTCGTCTTAGGGTTGGGGTTCGGCCTAGGGCTAAGATTTTTAAAAGCAGGAAGCCCTGAGTTCCAGGCACACTGGAGCTGTGAAAGGCATCCAAAAGGGAGTGCAAAAGTGCCACAACATGGCTGCTTTCACGGCTTTTTCCTTGGCAAGACGCCTAACACCAGGCTGATTTACCTTCCCAGGGTTACTGTTAGGCTTAGGCCTAGGGCTAGGATTTTTAAAACTAGGAAGCCCTTAGCTCCAGGCACACTGCAGCTGTTCAAGGCATCCCAAGGGGAGTACAAAAGTGCAACAACATGGCAGCTTTCACAGCTTTTTCCTTGGCACCATCCCTATACCTAGGCTGATTTATCTGCCTAGGGTTAGGGTTAGGGTTCAGCCTAGGGCTCGGATTTCTTTAACCAGGAAGCCCTGAGTTCCAGGCTTACTTCATCTGCCAAAGACATCCCAAAGGGAGTGCAGAAGTGCCACAACATGGCTGCTTTCACGGCTTTTCCCTTAGGAAGAACCCTAATACCCGGCTGATTTACCTTCCTAGGGTTACTGTTAGGCTTAGGCCTAGGACTTTTAAAACCAGGAAGCCCTGGGCTCCAGGCACACTGCAGCTGCGAAAGGCATCCCAAGGGGTGCGCAAAAGTGACGCAACATGGCTGCCACCACTGATATTTCCATGAGAGCATCCCGAACCATAGGCTGATTTTCCTTCCTAGTGTTAAGGTTTGAGTTACGCCTAGGGTAAGGGTCTATTAACAAGAAAGCCCTGAGTTCCAAGAACACAGCAGCTGCGAAGGACTAGCCAAGAAGAGCGCAAAAGTACCACAACATGCCTGCCTCCACAGCTTTTTCCTTGGGGACATGCCTAATTCCTGGCTGATTTGCCTTTCTCGTCTTAGGGTTGGGGTTCGGCCTAGGGCTAAGATTTTTAAAAGCAGGAAGCCCTGAGTTCCAGGCACACTGGAGCTGTGAAAGGCATCCAAAAGGGAGTGCAAAAGTGCCACAACATGGCTGCTTTCACAGCTTTTTCCTTGGCAAGACGCCTAACACCAGGCTGATTTACCTTCCCAGGGTTACTGTTAGGCTTAGGCCTAGGGCTAGGATTTTTAAAACTAGGAAGCCCTTAGCTCCAGGCACACTGCAGCTGTTTAAGGCATCCCAAGGGGAGTACAAAAGTGCAACAACATGGCAGCTTTCTCAGCTTTTTCCTTGGCACCATCCCTATACCCAGGTAGATTTATCTGCCTAGGGTTAGGGTTAGGGTACAGCCTCGGGCTCGGAATTCTTTAACCAGGAAGCCCTGAGTTCCAGGCTTACTTCATCTGCCAAAGGCATCCCAAAGGGAGTGCAGAAGTGCCACAACATGGCTGCTTTCACGGCTTTTCCCTTAGGAAGAACCCTAATACCCGGCTGATTTACCTTCCTAGGGTTACTGTTAGGCTTAGGCCTAGGACTTTTAAAACCAGGAAGCCCTGGGCTCCAGGCACACTGCAGCTGCGAAAGGCATCCCAAGGGGAGCGCAAAAGTGACGCAACATGGTTGCCACCACTGATATTTCCATGAGAGCATCCCGAACCATAGGCTGATTTTCCTTCCTAGGGTTAAGGTTTGAGTTACGCCTAGGGTAAGGGTCTATTAACCAGAAAGCCCTGAGTTCCAAGAACACAGCAGCTGCGAAGGACTAGCCAAGAAGAGCGCAAAAGTACCACAACATGCCTGCCTCCACAGCTTTTTCCTTGGGGACATGCCTAATTCCTGGCTGATTTGCCTTTCTCGTCTTAGGGTTGGGGTTCAGCCTAGGGCTAGGATTTTTAAAATCAGGAAGCCCTGAGTTCCAGGCACACTGGAGCTGTGAAAGGCATCCAAAAGGGAGTGCAAAAGTGCCACAACAAGGCTGCTTTCACGGCTTTTTCCTTGGCAAGACGCCTAACACCAGGCTGATTTACCTTCCCAGGGTTACTGTTAGGCTTAGGCCTAGGGCTAGGATTTTTAAAACTAGGAAGCCCTTAGCTCCAGGCACACTGCAGCTGTTCAAGGCATCCCAAGGGGAGTACAAAAGTGCAACAACATGGCAGCTTTCACAGCTTTTTCCTTGGCACCATCCCTATACCTAGGCTGATTTATCTGCCTAGGGTTAGGGTTAGGGTTCAGCCTAGGGCTTGGATTTCTTTAACCAGGAAGCCCTGAGTTCCAGGCTTACTTCATCTGCCAAAGGCATCCCAAAGGGAGTGCAGAAGTGCCACAACATGGCTGCTTTCACGGCTTTTCCCTTAGGAAGAACCCTAATACCCGGCTGATTTACCTTCCTAGGGTTACTGTTAGGCTTAGGCCTAGGACTTTTAAAACCAGGAAGCCCTGGGCTCCAGGCACACTGCAGCTGCGAAAGGCATCCCAAGGGGAGCGCAAAAGTGACGCAACTTGGCTGCCACCACTGATATTTCCATGAGAGCATCCCGAACCATAGGCTGATTTTCCTTCCTAGGGTTAAGGTTTGAGTTACGCCTAGGGTAAGGGTCTATTAACCAGAAAGCCCTGAGTTCCAAGAACACAGCAGCTGCGAAGGACTAGCCAAGAAGAGCGCAAAAGTACCACAACATGCCTGCCTCCACAGCTTTTTCCTTGGGGACATGCCTAATTCCTGGCTGATTTGCCTTTCTCGTCTTAGGGTTGGGGTTCGGCCTAGGGCTAGGATTTTTAAAAGCAGGAAGCCCTGAGTTCCAGGCACACTGGAGCTGTGAAAGGCATCCAAAAGGGAGTGCAAAAGTGCCACAACATGGCTGCTTTCACGGCTTTTTCCTTGGCAAGACGCCTAACACCAGGCTGATTTACCTTCCCAGGGTTACTGTTAGGCTTAGGCCTAGGGCTAGGATTTTTAAAACTAGGAAGCCCTTAGCTCCAGGCACACTGCAGCTGTTCAAGGCATCCCAAGGGGAGTACAAAAGTGCAACAACATGGCAGCTTTCTCAGCTTTTTCCTTGGCACCATCCCTATACCTAGGTTGATTTATCTGCCTAGGGTTAGGGTTAGGGTTCAGCGTAGGGCTTGGATTTCTTTAACCAGGAAGCCCTGGGTTCCAGGCTTACTTCATCTGCCAAAGGCATCCCAAAGGGAGTGCAGAAGTGCCACAACATGGCTGCTTTCACGGCTTTTCCCTTAGGAAGAACCCTAATACCCGGCTGATTTACCTTCCTAGGGTTACTGTTAGGCTTAGGCCTAGGACTTTTAAAACCAGGAAGCCCTGGGCTCCAGGCACACTGCAGCTGCGAAAGGCATCCCAAGGGGAGCGCAAAAGTGACGCAACTTGGCTGCCACCACTGATATTTCCATGAGAGCATCCCGAACCATAGGCTGATTTTCCTTCCTAGGGTTAAGGTTTGAGTTACTCCTAGGGTAAGGGTTTATTAACCAGAAAGCCCTGAGTTCCAAGAACACAGCAGCTGCGAAGGACTAGCCAAGAAGAGCGCAAAAGTACCACAACATGCCCGCCTCCACAGCTTTTTCCTTGGGGACATGCCTAATTCCTGGCTGATTTGCCTTTCTCGTCTTAGGGTTGGGGTTCGGCCTAGGGCTAGGATTTTAAAAAGCAGGAAGCCCTGAGTTCCAGGCACACTGGAGCTGTGAAAGGCATCCAAAAGGGAGTGCAAAAGTGCCACAACATGGCTGCTTTCACGGCTTTTTCCTTGGCAAGACGCCTAACACCAGGCTGATTTACCTTCCCAGGGTTACTGTTAGGCTTAGGCCTAGGGCTAGGATTTTTAAAACTAGGAAGCCCTTAGCTCCAGGCACACTGCAGCTGTTCAAGGCATCCCAAGGGGAGTACAAAAGTGCAACAACATGGCAGCTTTCTCAGCTTTTTCCTTGGCACCATCCCTATACCTAGGTTGATTTATCTGCCTAGGGTTAGGGTTAGGGTTCAGCCTAGGGCTCGGAATTCTTTAACCAGGAAGCCCTGAGTTCCAGGCTTACTTCATCTGCCAAAGGCATCCCAAAGGGAGTGCAGAAGTGCCACAACATGGCTGCTTTCACGGCTTTTCCCTTAGGAAGAACCCTAATACCCGGCTGATTTACCTTCCTAGGGTTACTGTTAGGCTTAGGCCTAGGACTTTTAAAACCAGGAAGCCCTGGGCTCCAGGCACACTGCAGCTGCGAAAGGCATCCCAAGGGGAGCGCAAAAGTGACGCAACATGGCTGCCACCACTGATATTTCCATGAGAGCATCCCGAACCATAGGCTGATTTTCCTTCCTAGGGTTAAGGTTTGAGTTACGCCTAGGGTAAGGGTCTATTAACCAGAAAGCCCTGAGTTCCAAGAACACAGCAGCTGCGAAGGACTAGCCAAGAAGAGCACAAAAGTACCACAACATGCCTGCCTCCACAGCTTTTTCCTTGGGGACATGCCTAATTCCTGGCTGATTTGCCTTTCTCGTCTTAGGGTTGGGGTTCGGCCTAGGGCTAGGATTTTTAAAAGCAGGAAGCCCTGAGTTCCAGGCACACTGGAGCTGTGAAAGGCATCCAAAAGGGAGTGCAAAAGTGCCACAACATGGCTGCTTTCACGGCTTTTTCCTTGGCAAGAAGCCTAACACCAGGCTGATTTACCTTCCCAGGGTTACTGTTAGGCTTAGGCCTAGGGCTAGGATTTTTAAAACTAGGAAGCCCTTAGCTCCAGGCACACTGCAGCTGTTCAAGGCATCCCAAGGGGAGTACAAAAGTGCAACAACATGGCAGCTTTCACAGCTTTTTCCTTGGCACCATCCCTATACCTAGGCTGATTTATCTGCCTAGGGTTAGGGTTAGGGTTCAGCCTAGGGCTTGGATTTCTTTAACCAGGAAGCCCTGAGTTCCAGGCTTACTTCATCTGCCAAAGGCATCCCAAAGGGAGTGCAGAAGTGCCACAACATGGCTGCTTTCACGGCTTTTCCCTTAGGAAGAACCCTAATACCCGGCTGATTTACCTTCCTAGGGTTACTGTTAGGCTTAGGCCTAGGACTTTTAAAACCAGGAAGCCCTGGGCTCCAGGCACACTGCAGCTGCGAAAGGCATCCCAAGGGGAGCGCAAAAGTGACGCAACTTGGCTGCCACCACTGATATTTCCATGAGACCATCCCGAACCATAGGCTGATTTTCCTTCCTAGGGTTAAGGTTTGAGTTACGCCTAGGGTAAGGGTTCTATTAACCAGAAAGCCCTGAGTTCCAAGAACACAGCAGCTGCGAAGGACTAGCCAAGAAGAGCGCAAAAGTACCACAACATGCCTGCCTCCACAGCTTTTTCCTTGGGGACATGCCTAATTCCTGGCTGATTTGCCTTTCTCGTCTTAGGGTTGGGGTTCGGCCTAGGGCTAAGATTTTTAAAAGCAGGAAGCCCTGAGTTCCAGGCACACTGGAGCTGTGAAAGGCATCCAAAAGGGAGTGCAAAAGTGCCACAACATGGCTGCTTTCACGGCTTTTTCCTTGGCAAGACGCCTAACACCAGGCTGATTTACCTTCCCAGGGTTACTGTTAGGCTTAGGCCTAGGGCTAGGATTTTTAAAACTAGGAAGCCCTTAGCTCCAGGCACACTGCAGCTGTTCAAGGCATCCCAAGGGGAGTACAAAAGTGCAACAACATGGCAGCTTTCACAGCTTTTTCCTTGGCACCATCCCTATACCTAGGCTGATTTATCTGCCTAGGGTTAGGGTTAGGGTTCAGCCTAGGGCTGTGATTTCTTTAACCAGGAAGCCCTGAGTTCCAGGCTTACTTCATCTGCCAAAGGCATCCCAAAGGGAGTGCAGAAGTGCCACAACATGGCTGCTTTCACGGCTTTTCCCTTAGGAAGAACCCTAATACCCGGCTGATTTACCTTCCTAGGGTTACTGTTAGGCTTAGGCCTAGGACTTTTAAAACCAGGAAGCCCTGGGCTCCAGGCACACTGCAGCTGCGAAAGGCATCCCAAGGGGAGCGCAAAAGTGACGCAACATGGCTGCCACCACTGATATTTCCAGGAGAGCATCCCGAACCATAGGCTGATTTTCCTTCCTAGTGTTAAGGTTTGAGTTACGCCTAGGGTAAGGGTCTATTAACAAGAAAGCCCTGAGTTCCAAGAACACAGCAGCTGCGAAGGACTAGCCAAGAAGAGCGCAAAAGTACCACAACATGCCTGCCTCCACAGCTTTTTCCTTGGGGACATGCCTAATTCCTGGCTGATTTGCCTTTCTCGTCTTAGGGTTGGGGTTCGGCCTAGGGCTAAGATTTTTAAAAGCAGGAAGCCCTGAGTTCCAGGCACACTGGAGCTGTGAAAGGCATCCAAAAGGGAGTGCAAAAGTGCCACAACATGGCTGCTTTCACAGCTTTTTCCTTGGCAAGACGCCTAACACCAGGCTGATTTACCTTCCCAGGGTTACTGTTAGGCTTAGGCCTAGGGCTAGGATTTTTAAAACTAGGAAGCCCTTAGCTCCAGGCACACTGCAGCTGTTTAAGGCATCCCAAGGGGAGTACAAAAGTGCAACAACATGGCAGCTTTCTCAGCTTTTTCCTTGGCACCATCCCTATACCTAGGTAGATTTATCTGCCTAGGGTTAGGGTTAGGGTACAGCCTCGGGTCGGAATTCTTTAACCAGGAAGCCCTGAGTTCCAGGCTTACTTCATCTGCCAAAGGCATCCCAAAGGGAGTGCAGAAGTGCCACAACATGGCTGCTTTCACGGCTTTTCCCTTAGGAAGAACCCTAATACCCGGCTGATTTACCTTCCTAGGGTTACTGTTAGGCTTAGGCCTAGGACTTTTAAAACCAGGAAGCCCTGGGCTCCAGGCACACTGCAGCTGCGAAAGGCATCCCAAGGGGAGCGCAAAAGTGACGCAACATGGTTGCCACCACTGATATTTCCATGAGAGCATCCCGAACCATAGGCTGATTTTCCTTCCTAGGGTTAAGGTTTGAGTTACGCCTAGGGTAAGGGTCTATTAACCAGAAAGCCCTGAGTTCCAAGAACACAGCAGCTGCGAAGGACTAGCCAAGAAGAGCGCAAAAGTACCACAACATGCCTGCCTCCACAGCTTTTTCCTTGGGGACATGCCTAATTCCTGGCTGATTTGCCTTTCTCGTCTTAGGGTTGGGGTTCGGCCTAGGGCTAGGATTTTTAAAATCAGGAAGCCCTGAGTTCCAGGCACACTGGAGCTGTGAAAGGCATCCAAAAGGGAGTGCAAAAGTGCCACAACATGGCTGCTTTCACGGCTTTTTCCTTGGCAAGACGCCTAACACCAGGCTGATTTACCTTCCCAGGGTTACTGTTAGGCTTAGGCCTAGGGCTAGGATTTTTAAAACTAGGAAGCCCTTAGCTCCAGGCACACTGCAGCTGTTCAAGGCATCCCAAGGGGAGTACAAAAGTGCAACAACATGGCAGCTTTCTCAGCTTTTTCCTTGGCACCATCCCTATACCTAGGTTGATTTATCTGCCTAGGGTTAGGGTTAGGGTTCAGCCTAGGGCTCGGAATTCTTTAACCAGGAAGCCCTGAGTTCCAGGCTTACTTCATCTGCCAAAGGCATCCCAAAGGGAGTGCAGAAGTGCCACAACATGGCTGCTTTCACGGCTTTTCCCTTAGGAAGAACCCTAATACCCGGCTGATTTACCTTCCTAGGGTTACTGTTAGGCTTAGGCCTAGGACTTTTAAAACCAGGAAGCCCTGGGCTCCAGGCACACTGCAGCTGCGAAAGGCATCCCAAGGGGAGCGCAAAAGTGACGCAACATGGCTGCCACCACTGATATTTCCATGAGAGCATCCCGAACCATAGGCTGATTTTCCTTCCTAGGGTTAAGGTTTGAGTTACGCCTAGGGTAAGGGTCTATTAACCAGAAAGCCCTGAGTTCCAAGAACACAGCAGCTGCGAAGGACTAGCCAAGAAGAGCACAAAAGTACCACAACATGCATGCCTCCACAGCTTTTTCCTTGGGGACATGCCTAATTCCTGGCTGATTTGCCTTTCTCGTCTTAGGGTTGGGGTTCGGCCTAGGGCTAGGATTTTTAAAATCAGGAAGCCCTGAGTTCCAGGCACACTGGAGCTGTGAAAGGCATCCAAAAGGGAGTGCAAAAGTGCCACAACATGGCTGCTTTCACGGCTTTTTCCTTGGCAAGAAGCCTAACACCAGGCTGATTTACCTTCCCAGGGTTACTGTTAGGCTTAGGCCTAGGGCTAGGATTTTTAAAACTAGGAAGCCCTTAGCTCCAGGCACACTGCAGCTGTTCAAGGCATCCCAAGGGGAGTACAAAAGTGCAACAACATGGCAGCTTTCACAGCTTTTTCCTTGGCACCATCCCTATACCTAGGCTGATTTATCTGCCTAGGGTTAGGGTTAGGGTTCAGCCTAGGGCTTGGATTTCTTTAACCAGGAAGCCCTGAGTTCCAGGCTTACTTCATCTGCCAAAGGCATCCCAAAGGGAGTGCAGAAGTGCCACAACATGGCTGCTTTCACGGCTTTTCCCTTAGGAAGAACCCTAATACCCGGCTGATTTACCTTCCTAGGGTTACTGTTAGGCTTAGGCCTAGGACTTTTAAAACCAGGAAGCCCTGGGCTCCAGGCACACTGCAGCTGCGAAAGGCATCCCAAGGGGAGCGCAAAAGTGACGCAACTTGGCTGCCACCACTGATATTTCCATGAGACCATCCCGAACCATAGGCTGATTTTCCTTCCTAGGGTTAAGGTTTGAGTTACGCCTAGGGTAAGGGTCTATTAACCAGAAAGCCCTGAGTTCCAAGAACACAGCAGCTGCGAAGGACTAGCCAAGAAGAGCGCAAAAGTACCACAACATGCCTGCCTCCACAGCTTTTTCCTTGGGGACATGCCTAATTCCTGGCTGATTTGCCTTTCTCGTCTTAGGGTTGGGGTTCGGCCTAGGGCTAAGATTTTTAAAAGCAGGAAGCCCTGAGTTCCAGGCACACTGGAGCTGTGAAAGGCATCCAAAAGGGAGTGCAAAAGTGCCACAACATGGCTGCTTTCACGGCTTTTTCCTTGGCAAGACGCCTAACACCAGGCTGATTTACCTTCCCAGGGTTACTGTTAGGCTTAGGCCTAGGGCTAGGATTTTTAAAACTAGGAAGCCCTTAGCTCCAGGCACACTGCAGCTGTTCAAGGCATCCCAAGGGGAGTACAAAAGTGCAACAACATGGCAGCTTTCACAGCTTTTTCCTTGGCACCATCCCTATACCTAGGCTGATTTATCTGCCTAGGGTTAGGGTTAGGGTTCAGCCTAGGGCTGTGATTTCTTTAACCAGGAAGCCCTGAGTTCCAGGCTTACTTCATCTGCCAAAGGCATCCCAAAGGGAGTGCAGAAGTGCCACAACATGGCTGCTTTCACGGCTTTTCCCTTAGGAAGAACCCTAATACCCGGCTGATTTACCTTCCTAGGGTTACTGTTAGGCTTAGGCCTAGGACTTTTAAAACCAGGAAGCCCTGGGCTCCAGGCACACTGCAGCTGCGAAAGGCATCCCAAGGGGAGCGCAAAAGTGACGCAACATGGCTGCCACCACTGATATTTCCATGAGACCATCCCGAACCATAGGCTGATTTTCCTTCCTAGGGTTAAGGTTTGAGTTACGCCTAGGGTAAGGGTCTATTAACCAGAAAGCCCTGAGTTCCAAGAACACAGCAGCTGCGAAGGACTAGCCAAGAAGAGCGCAAAAGTACCACAACATGCCTGCCTCCACAGCTTTTTCCTTGGGGACATGCCTAATTCCTGGCTGATTTGCCTTTCTCGTCTTAGGGTTGGGGTTCGGCCTAGGGCTAAGATTTTTAAAAGCAGGAAGCCCTGAGTTCCAGGCACACTGGAGCTGTGAAAGGCATCCAAAAGGGAGTGCAAAAGTGCCACAACATGGCTGCTTTCACAGCTTTTTCCTTGGCAAGACGCCTAACACCAGGCTGATTTACCTTCCCAGGGTTACTGTTAGGCTTAGGCCTAGGGCTAGGATTTTTAAAACTAGGAAGCCCTTAGCTCCAGGCACACTGCAGCTGTTTAAGGCATCCCAAGGGGAGTACAAAAGTGCAACAACATGGCAGCTTTCTCAGCTTTTTCCTTGGCACCATCCCTATACCTAGGTAGATTTATCTGCCTAGGGTTAGGGTTAGGGTACAGCCTCGGGCTCGGAATTCTTTAACCAGGAAGCCCTGAGTTCCAGGCTTACTTCATCTGCCAAAGGCATCCCAAAGGGAGTGCAGAAGTGCCACAACATGGCTGCTTTCACGGCTTTTCCCTTAGGAAGAACCCTAATACCCGGCTGATTTACCTTCCTAGGGTTACTGTTAGGCTTAGGCCTAGGACTTTTAAAACCAGGAAGCCCTGGGCTCCAGGCACACTGCAGCTGCGAAAGGCATCCCAAGGGGAGCGCAAAAGTGACGCAACATGGTTGCCACCACTGATATTTCCATGAGAGCATCCCGAACCATAGGCTGATTTTCCTTCCTAGGGTTAAGGTTTGAGTTACGCCTAGGGTAAGGGTCTATTAACCAGAAAGCCCTGAGTTCCAAGAACACAGCAGCTGCGAAGGACTAGCCAAGAAGAGCGCAAAAGTACCACAACATGCCTGCCTCCACAGCTTTTTCCTTGGGGACATGCCTAATTCCTGGCTGATTTGCCTTTCTCGTCTTAGGGTTGGGGTTCGGCCTAGGGCTAGGATTTTTAAAATCAGGAAGCCCTGAGTTCCAGGCACACTGCAGCTGTGAAAGGCATCCAAAAGGGAGTGCAAAAGTGCCACAACATGGCTGCTTTCACGGCTTTTTCCTTGGCAAGACGCCTAACACCAGGCTGATTTACCTTCCCAGGGTTACTGTTAGGCTTAGGCCTAGGGCTAGGATTTTTAAAACTAGGAAGCCCTTAGCTCCAGGCACACTGCAGCTGTTCAAGGCATCCCAAGGGGAGTACAAAAGTGCAACAACATGGCAGCTTTCTCAGCTTTTTCCTTGGCACCATCCCTATACCTAGGTTGATTTATCTGCCTAGGGTTAGGGTTAGGGTTCAGCCTAGGGCTCGGAATTCTTTAACCAGGAAGCCCTGAGTTCCAGGCTTACTTCATCTGCCAAAGGCATCCCAAAGGGAGTGCAGAAGTGCCACAACATGGCTGCTTTCACGGCTTTTCCCTTAGGAAGAACCCTAATACCCGGCTGATTTACCTTCCTAGGGTTACTGTTAGGCTTAGGCCTAGGACTTTTAAAACCAGGAAGCCCTGGGCTCCAGGCACACTGCAGCTGCGAAAGGCATCCCAAGGGGAGCGCAAAAGTGACGCAACATGGTTGCCACCACTGATATTTCCATGAGAGCATCCCGAACCATAGGCTGATTTTCCTTCCTAGGGTTAAGGTTTGAGTTACGCCTAGGGTAAGGGTCTATTAACCAGAAAGCCCTGAGTTCCAAGAACACAGCAGCTGCGAAGGACTAGCCAAGAAGAGCGCAAAAGTACCACAACATGCCTGCCTCCACAGCTTTTTCCTTGGGGACATGCCTAATTCCTGGCTGATTTGCCTTTCTCGTCTTAGGGTTGGGGTTCGGCCTAGGGCTAGGATTTTTAAAATCAGGAAGCCCTGAGTTCCAGGCACACTGCAGCTGTGAAAGGCATCCAAAAGGGAGTGCAAAAGTGCCACAACATGGCTGCTTTCACGGCTTTTTCCTTGGCAAGACGCCTAACACCAGGCTGATTTACCTTCCCAGGGTTACTGTTAGGCTTAGGCCTAGGGCTAGGATTTTTAAAACTAGGAAGCCCTTAGCTCCAGGCACACTGCAGCTGTTCAAGGCATCCCAAGGGGAGTACAAAAGTGCAACAACATGGCAGCTTTCTCAGCTTTTTCCTTGGCACCATCCCTATACCTAGGTTGATTTATCTGCCTAGGGTTAGGGTTAGGGTTCAGCCTAGGGCTCGGAATTCTTTAACCAGGAAGCCCTGAGTTCCAGGCTTACTTCATCTGCCAAAGGCATCCCAAAGGGAGTGCAGAAGTGCCACAACATGGCTGCTTTCACGGCTTTTCCCTTAGGAAGAACCCTAATACCCGGCTGATTTACCTTCCTAGGGTTACTGTTAGGCTTAGGCCTAGGACTTTTAAAACCAGGAAGCCCTGGGCTCCAGGCACACTGCAGCTGCGAAAGGCATCCCAAGGGGAGCGCAAAAGTGACGCAACATGCCTGCCACCACTGATATTTCCATGAGAGCATCCCGAACCATAGGCTGATTTTCCTTCCTAGGGTTAAGGTTTGAGTTACGCCTAGGGTAAGGGTCTATTAACCAGAAAGCCCTGAGTTCCAAGAACACAGCAGCTGCGAAGGACTAGCCAAGAAGAGCGCAAAAGTACCACAACATGCCTGCCTCCACAGCTTTTTCCTTGGGGACATGCCTAATTCCTGGCTGATTTGCCTTTCTCGTCTTAGGGTTGGGGTTCGGCCTAGGGCTAGGATTTTTAAAAGCAGGAAGCCCTGAGTTCCAGGAACACTGCAGCTGTGAAAGGCATCCAAAAGGGAGTGCAAAAGTGCCACAACATGGCTGCTTTCACGGCTTTTTCCTTGGCAAGACGCCTAACACCAGGCTGATTTACCTTCCCAGGGTTACTGTTAGGCTTAGGCCTAGGGCTAGGATTTTTAAAACTAGGAAGCCCTTAGCTCCAGGCACACTGCAGCTGTTCAAGGCATCCCAAGGGGAGTACAAAAGTGCAACAACATGGCAGCTTTCTCAGCTTTTTCTTTGGCACCATCCCTATACCTAGGTTGATTTATCTGCCTAGGGTTAGGGTTAGGGTTCAGCGTAGGGCTTGGATTTCTTTAACCAGGAAGCCCTGAGTTCCAGGCTTACTTCATCTGCCAAAGGCATCCCAAAGGGAGTGCAGAAGTGCCACAACATGGCTGCTTTCACGGCTTTTCCCTTAGGAAGAACCCTAATACCCGGCTGATTTACCTTCCTAGGGTTACTGTTAGGCTTAGGCCTAGGACTTTTAAAACCAGGAAGCCCTGGGCTCCAGGCACACTGCAGCTGCGAAAGGCATCCCAAGGGGAGCGCAAAAGTGACGCAACATGCCTGCCACCACTGATATTTCCATGAGAGCATCCCGAACCATAGGCTGATTTTCCTTCCTAGGGTTAAGGTTTGAGTTACGCCTAGGGTAAGGGTTTATTAACCAGAAAGCCCTGAGTTCCAAGAACACAGCAGCTGCGAAGGACTAGCCAAGAAGAGCGCAAAAGTACCACAACATGCCCGCCTCCACAGCTTTTTCCTTGGGGACATGCCTAATTCCTGGCTGATTTGCCTTTCTCGTCTTAGGGTTGGGGTTCGGCCTAGGGCTAGGATTTTAAAAAGCAGGAAGCCCTGAGTTCCAGGCACACTGGAGCTGTGAAAGGCATCCAAAAGGGAGTGCAAAAGTGCCACAACATGGCTGCTTTCACGGCTTTTTCCTTGGCAAGACGCCTAACACCAGGCTGATTTACCTTCCCAGGGTTACTGTTAGGCTTAGGCCTAGGGCTAGCATTTTTAAAACTAGGAAGCCCTTAGCTCCAGGCACACTGCAGCTGTGAAAGGCATCCAAAAGGGAGTGCAAAAGTGCCACAACATGGCTGCTTTCGCGGCTTTTTCCTTGGCAAGAAGCCTAACACCAGGCTGATTTACCTTCCCAGGGTTACTGTTAGGCTTAGGCCTAGGGCTAGGATTTTTAAAACTAGGAAGCCCTGGGCTCCAGGCACACTGCAGCTGTTCAAGGCATCCCAAGGGGAGTACAAAAGTGCAACAACATGGCAGCTTTCACAGCTTTTTCCTTGGCACCATCCCTATACCTAGGCTGATTTATCTGCCTAGGGTTAGGGTTAGGGTTCAGCCTAGGGCTGTGATTTCTTTAACCAGGAAGCCCTGAGTTCCAGGCTTACTTCATCTGCCAAAGGCATCCCAAAGGGAGTGCAGAAGTGCCACAACATGGCTGCTTTCACGGCTTTTCCCTTAGGAAGAACCCTAATACCCGGCTGATTTACCTTCCTAGGGTTACTGTTAGGCTTAGGCCTAGGACTTTTAAAACCAGGAAGCCCTGGGCTCCAGGCACACTGCAGCTGCGAAAGGCATCCCAAGGGGAGCGCAAAAGTGACGCAACATGCCTGCCACCACTGATATTTCCATGAGACCATCCCGAACCATAGGCTGATTTTCCTTCCTAGGGTTAAGGTTTGAGTTACGCCTAGGGTAAGGGTCTATTAACCAGAAAGCCCTGAGTTCCAAGAACACAGCAGCTGCGAAGGACTAGCCAAGAAGAGCGCAAAAGTACCACAACATTTCTGCCTCCACAGCTTTTTCCTTGGGGACATGCCTAATTCCTGGCTGATTTGCCTTTCTCGTCTTAGGGTTGGGGTTCGGCCTAGGGCTAAGATTTTTAAAAGCAGGAAGCCCTGAGTTCCAGGCACACTGGAGCTGTGAAAGGCATCCAAAAGGGAGTGCAAAAGTGCCACAACATGGCTGCTTTCACGGCTTTTTCCTTGGCAAGACGCCTAACACCAGGCTGATTTACCTTCCCAGGGTTACTGTTAGGCTTAGGCCTAGGGCTAGGATTTTTAAAACTAGGAAGCCCTTAGCTCCAGGCACACTGCACCTGTTCAAGGCATCCCAAGGGGAGTACAAAAGTGCAACAACATGGCAGCTTTCACAGCTTTTTCCTTGGCACCATCCCTATACCTAGGCTGATTTATCTGCCTAGGGTTAGGGTTAGGGTTCAGCCTAGGGCTCGGATTTCTTTAACCAGGAAGCCCTGAGTTCCAGGCTTACTTCATCTGCCAAAGGCATCCCAAAGGGAGTGCAGAAGTGCCACAACATGGCTGCTTTCACGGCTTTTCCCTTAGGAAGAACCCTAATACCCGGCTGATTTACCTTCCTAGGGTTACTGTTAGGCTTAGGCCTAGGACTTTTAAAACCAGGAAGCCCTGGGCTCCAGGCACACTGCAGCTGCGAAAGGCATCCCAAGGGGTGCGCAAAAGTGACGCAACATGGCTGCCACCACTGATATTTCCATGAGAGCATCCCGAACCATAGGCTGATTTTCCTTCCTAGTGTTAAGGTTTGAGTTACGCCTAGGGTAAGGGTCTATTAACAAGAAAGCCCTGAGTTCCAAGAACACAGCAGCTGCGAAGGACTAGCCAAGAAGAGCGCAAAAGTACCACAACATGCCTGCCTCCACAGCTTTTTCCTTGGGGACATGCCTAATTCCTGGCTGATTTGCCTTTCTCGTCTTAGGGTTGGGGTTCGGCCTAGGGCTAAGATTTTTAAAAGCAGGAAGCCCTGAGTTCCAGGCACACTGGAGCTGTGAAAGGCATCCAAAAGGGAGTGCAAAAGTGCCACAACATGGCTGCTTTCACGGCTTTTTCCTTGGCAAGACGCCTAACACCAGGCTGATTTACCTTCCCAGGGTTACTGTTAGGCTTAGGCCTAGGGCTAGGATTTTTAAAACTAGGAAGCCCTTAGCTCCAGGCACACTGCAGCTGTTTAAGGCATCCCAAGGGGAGTACAAAAGTGCAACAACATGGCAGCTTTCTCAGCTTTTTCCTTGGCACCATCCCTATACCTAGGTAGATTTATCTGCCTAGGGTTAGGGTTAGGGTACAGCCTCGGGCTCGGAATTCTTTAACCAGGAAGCCCTGAGTTCCAGGCTTACTTCATCTGCCAAAGGCATCCCAAAGGGAGTGCAGAAGTCCCACAACATGGCTGCTTTCACGGCTTTTCCCTTAGGAAGAACCCTAATACCCGGCTGATTTACCTTCCTAGGGTTACTGTTAGGCTTAGGCCTAGGACTTTTAAAACCAGGAAGCCCTGGGCTCCAGGCACACTGCAGCTGCGAAAGGCATCCCAAGGGGAGCGCAAAAGTGACGCAACATGGTTGCCACCACTGATATTTCCATGAGAGCATCCCGAACCATAGGCTGATTTTCCTTCCTAGGGTTAAGGTTTGAGTTACGCCTAGGGTAAGGGTCTATTAACCAGAAAGCCCTGAGTTCCAAGAACACAGCAGCTGCGAAGGACTAGCCAAGAAGAGCGCAAAAGTACCACAACATGCCTGCCTCCACAGCTTTTTCCTTGGGGACATGCCTAATTCCTGGCTGATTTGCCTTTCTCGTCTTAGGGTTGGGGTTCGGCCTAGGGCTAGGATTTTTAAAATCAGGAAGCCCTGAGTTCCAGGCACACTGGAGCTGTGAAAGGCATCCAAAAGGGAGTGCAAAAGTGCCACAACATGGCTGCTTTCACGGCTTTTTCCTTGGCAAGACGCCTAACACCAGGCTGATTTACCTTCCCAGGGTTACTGTTAGGCTTAGGCCTAGGGCTAGGATTTTTAAAACTAGGAAGCCCTTAGCTCCAGGCACACTGCAGCTGTTCAAGGCATCCCAAGGGGAGTACAAAAGTGCAACAACATGGCAGCTTTCACAGCTTTTTCCTTGGCACCATCCCTATACCTAGGCTGATTTATCTGCCTAGGGTTAGGGTTAGGGTTCAACCTAGGGCTTGGATTTCTTTAACCAGGAAGCCCTGAGTTCCAGGCTTACTTCATCTGCCAAAGGCATCCCAAAGGGAGTGCAGAAGTGCCACAACATGGCTGCTTTCACGGCTTTTCCCTTAGGAAGAACCCTAATACCCGGCTGATTTACCTTCCTAGGGTTACTGTTAGGCTTAGGCCTAGGACTTTTAAAACCAGGAAGCCCTGGGCTCCAGGCACACTGCAGCTGCAAAAGGCATCCCAAGGGGAGCGCAAAAGTGACGCAACTTGGCTGCCAACACTGATATTTCCATGAGACCATCCCGAACCATAGGCTGATTTTCCTTCCTAGGGTTAAGGTTTGAGTTACGCCTAGGGTAAGGGTCTATTAACCAGAAAGCCCTGAGTTCCAAGAACACAGCAGCTGCGAAGGACTAGCCAAGAAGAGCGCAAAAGTACCACAACATGCCTGCCTCCACAGCTTTTTCCTTGGGGACATGCCTAATTCCTGGCTGATTTGCCTTTCTCGTCTTAGGGTTGGGGTTCGGCCTAGGGCTAGGATTTTTAAAAGCAGGAAGCCCTGAGTTCCAGGCACACTGGAGCTGTGAAAGGCATCCAAAAGGGAGTGCAAAAGTGCCACAACATGGCTGCTTTCACGGCTTTTTCCTTGGCAAGACGCCTAACACCAGGCTGATTTCCCTTCCCAGGGTTACTGTTAGGCTTAGGCCTAGGGCTAGGATTTTTAAAACTAGGAAGCCCTTAGCTCCAGGCACACTGCAGCTGTTCAAGGCATCCCAAGGGGAGTACAAAAGTGCAACAACATGGCAGCTTTCTCAGCTTTTTCCTTGGCACCATCCCTATACCTAGGTTGATTTATCTGCCTAGGGTTAGGGTTAGGGTTCAGCGTAGGGCTTGGATTTCTTTAACCAGGAAGCCCTGAGTTCCAGGCTTACTTCATCTGCCAAAGGCATCCCAAAGGGAGTGCAGAAGTGCCACAACATGGCTGCTTTCACGGCTTTTCCCTTAGGAAGAACCCTAATACCCGGCTGATTTACCTTCCTAGGGTTACTGTTAGGCTTAGGCCTAGGACTTTTAAAACCAGGAAGCCCTGGGCTCCAGGCACACTGCAGCTGCGAAAGGCATCCCAAGGGGAGCGCAAAAGTGACGCAACTTGGCTGCCACCACTGATATTTCCATGAGACCATCCCGAACCATAGGCTGATTTTCCTTCCTAGGGTTAAGGTTTGAGTTACGCCTAGGGTAAGGGTTTATTAACCAGAAAGCCCTGAGTTCCAAGAACACAGCAGCTGCGAAGGACTAGCCAAGAAGAGCGCAAAAGTACCACAACATGCCCGCCTCCACAGCTTTTTCCTTGGGGACATGCCTAATTCCTGGCTGATTTGCCTTTCTCGTCTTAGGGTTGGGGTTCGGCCTAGGGCTAGGATTTTAAAAAGCAGGAAGCCCTGAGTTCCAGGCACACTGGAGCTGTGAAAGGCATCCAAAAGGGAGTGCAAAAGTGCCACAACATGGCTGCTTTCACGGCTTTTTCCTTGGCAAGACGCCTAACACCAGGCTGATTTACCTTCCCAGGGTTACTGTTAGGCTTAGGCCTAGGGCTAGGATTTTTAAAACTAGGAAGCCCTTAGCTCCAGGCACACTGCAGCTGTTCAAGGCATCCCAAGGGGAGTACAAAAGTGCAACAACATGGCAGCTTTCTCAGCTTTTTCCTTGGCACCATCCCTATACCTAGGTTGATTTATCTGCCTAGGGTTAGGGTTAGGGTTCAGCCTAGGGCTCGGAATTCTTTAACCAGGAAGCCCTGAGTTCCAGGCTTACTTCATCTGCCAAAGGCATCCCAAAGGGAGTGCAGAAGTGCCACAACATGGCTGCTTTCACGGCTTTTCCCTTAGGAAGAACCCTAATACCCGGCTGATTTACCTTCCTAG
This sequence comes from Ammospiza nelsoni, assembly GCF_027579445.1. Lineage (NCBI taxonomy): Eukaryota > Metazoa > Chordata > Aves > Passeriformes > Passerellidae > Ammospiza > Ammospiza nelsoni. Next base: position 780,585 of record NW_026683187.1, read on the forward strand.
GGTTACTGTTAGGCTTAGGCCTAGGACTTTTAAAACCAGGAAGCCCTGGGCTCCAGGCACACTGCAGCTGCAAAAGGCATCCCAAGGGGAGCGCAAAAGTGACGCAACATGGCTGCCACCACTGATATTTCCATGAGAGCATCCCGAACCATAGGCTGATTTTCCTTCCTAGGGTTAAGGTTTGAGTTACGCCTAGGGTAAGGGTCTATTAACCAGAAAGCCCTGAGTTCCAAGAACACAGCAGCTGCGAAGGACTAGCCAAGAAGAGCACAAAAGTACCACAACATGCCTGCCTCCACAGCTTTTTCCTTGGGGACATGCCTAATTCCTGGCTGATTTGCCTTTCTCGTCTTAGGGTTGGGGTTCGGCCTAGGGCTAGGATTTTTAAAATCAGGAAGCCCTGAGTTCCAGGCACACTGGAGCTGTGAAAGGCATCCAAAAGGGAGTGCAAAAGTGCCACAACATGGCTGCTTTCACGGCTTTTTCCTTGGCAAGAAGCCTAACACCAGGCTGATTTACCTTCCCAGGGTTACTGTTAGGCTTAGGCCTAGGGCTAGGATTTTTAAAACTAGGAAGCCCTGGGCTCCAGGCACACTGCAGCTGTTCAAGGCATCCCAAGGGGAGTACAAAAGTGCAACAACATGGCAGCTTTCACAGCTTTTTCCTTGGCACCATCCCTATACCTAGGCTGATTTATCTGCCTAGGGTTAGGGTTAGGGTTCAGCCTAGGGCTTGGATTTCTTTAACCAGGAAGCCCTGAGTTCCAGGCTTACTTCATCTGCCAAAGGCATCCCAAAGGGAGTGCAGAAGTGCCACAACATGGCTGCTTTCACGGCTTTTCCCTTAGGAAGAACCCTAATACCCGGCTGATTTACCTTCCTAGGGTTACTGTTAGGCTTAGGCCTAGGACTTTTAAAACCAGGAAGCCCTGGGCTCCAGGCACACTGCAGCTGCGAAAGGCATCCCAAGGGGAGCGCAAAAGTGACGCAACTTGGCTGCCACCACTGATATTTCCATGAGACCATCCCGAACCATAGGCTGATTTTCCTTCCTAGGGTTAAGGTTTGAGTTACGCCTAGGGTAAGGGTCTATTAACCAGAAAGCCCTGAGTTCCAAGAACACAGCAGCTGCGAAGGACTAGCCAAGAAGAGCGCAAAAGTACCACAACATGCCTGCCTCCACAGCTTTTTCCTTGGGGACATGCCTAATTCCTGGCTGATTTGCCTTTCTCGTCTTAGGGTTGGGGTTCGGCCTAGGGCTAAGATTTTTAAAAGCAGGAAGCCCTGAGTTCCAGGCACACTGGAGCTGTGAAAGGCATCCAAAAGGGAGTGCAAAAGTGCCACAACATGGCTGCTTTCACGGCTTTTTCCTTGGCAAGACGCCTAACACCAGGCTGATTTACCTTCCCAGGGTTACTGTTAGGCTTAGGCCTAGGGCTAGGATTTTTAAAACTAGGAAGCCCTTAGCTCCAGGCACACTGCAGCTGTTCAAGGCATCCCAAGGGGAGTACAAAAGTGCAACAACATGGCAGCTTTCACAGCTTTTTCCTTGGCACCATCCCTATACCTAGGCTGATTTATCTGCCTAGGGTTAGGGTTAGGGTTCAGCCTAGGGCTGTGATTTCTTTAACCAGGAAGCCCTGAGTTCCAGGCTTACTTCATCTGCCAAAGGCATCCCAAAGGGAGTGCAGAAGTGCCACAACATGGCTGCTTTCACGGCTTTTCCCTTAGGAAGAACCCTAATACCCGGCTGATTTACCTTCCTAGGGTTACTGTTAGGCTTAGGCCTAGGACTTTTAAAACCAGGAAGCCCTGGGCTCCAGGCACACTGCAGCTGCGAAAGGCATCCCAAGGGGAGCGCAAAAGTGACGCAACATGGCTGCCACCACTGATATTTCCATGAGAGCATCCCGAACCATAGGCTGATTTTCCTTCCTAGTGTTAAGGTTTGAGTTACGCCTAGGGTAAGGGTCTATTAACAAGAAAGCCCTGAGTTCCAAGAACACAGCAGCTGCGAAGGACTAGCCAAGAAGAGCGCAAAAGTACCACAACATGCCTGCCTCCACAGCTTTTTCCTTGGGGACATGCCTAATTCCTGGCTGATTTGCCTTTCTCGTCTTAGGGTTGGGGTTCGGCCTAGGGCTAAGATTTTTAAAAGCAGGAAGCCCTGAGTTCCAGGCACACTGGAGCTGTGAAAGGCATCCAAAAGGGAGTGCAAAAGTGCCACAACATGGCTGCTTTCACAGCTTTTTCCTTGGCAAGACGCCTAACACCAGGCTGATTTACCTTCCCAGGGTTACTGTTAGGCTTAGGCCTAGGGCTAGGATTTTTAAAACTAGGAAGCCCTTAGCTCCAGGCACACTGCAGCTGTTTAAGGCATCCCAAGGGGAGTACAAAAGTGCAACAACATGGCAGCTTTCTCAGCTTTTTCCTTGGCACCATCCCTATACCTAGGTAGATTTATCTGCCTAGGGTTAGGGTTAGGGTACAGCCTCGGGCTCGGAATTCTTTAACCAGGAAGCCCTGAGTTCCAGGCTTACTTCATCTGCCAAAGGCATCCCAAAGGGAGTGCAGAAGTGCCACAACATGGCTGCTTTCACGGCTTTTCCCTTAGGAAGAACCCTAATACCCGGCTGATTTACCTTCCTAGGGTTACTGTTAGGCTTAGGCCTAGGACTTTTAAAACCAGGAAGCCCTGGGCTCCAGGCACACTGCAGCTGCGAAAGGCATCCCAAGGGGAGCGCAAAAGTGACGCAACATGCCTGCCACCACTGATATTTCCATGAGAGCATCCCGAACCATAGGCTGATTTTCCTTCCTAGGGTTAAGGTTTGAGTTACGCCTAGGGTAAGGGTCTATTAACCAGAAAGCCCTGAGTTCCAAGAACACAGCAGCTGCGAAGGACTAGCCAAGAAGAGCGCAAAAGTACCACAACATGCCTGCCTCCACAGCTTTTTCCTTGGGGACATGCCTAATTCCTGGCTGATTTGCCTTTCTCGTCTTAGGGTTGCGGTTCGGCCTAGGGCTAGGATTTTTAAAATCAGGAAGCCCTGAGTTCCAGGCACACTGGAGCTGTGAAAGGCATCCAAAAGGGAGTGCAAAAGTGCCACAACATGGCTGCTTTCACGGCTTTTTCCTTGGCAAGACGCCTAACACCAGGCTGATTTACCTTCCCAGGGTTACTGTTAGGCTTAGGCCTAGGGCTAGGATTTTTAAAACTAGGAAGCCCTTAGCTCCAGGCACACTGCAGCTGTTCAAGGCATCCCAAGGGGAGTACAAAAGTGAAACAACATGGCAGCTTTCACAGCTTTTTCCTTGGCACCATCCCTATACCTAGGCTGATTTATCTGCCTAGGGTTAGGGTTAGGGTTCAGCCTAGGGCTTGGATTTCTTTAACCAGGAAGCCCTGAGTTCCAGGCTTACTTCATCTGCCAAAGGCATCCCAAAGGGAGTGCAGAAGTGCCACAACATGGCTGCTTTCACGGCTTTTCCCTTAGGAAGAACCCTAATACCCGGCTGATTTACCTTCCTAGGGTTACTGTTAGGCTTAGGCCTAGGACTTTTAAAACCAGGAAGCCCTGGGCTCCAGGCACACTGCAGCTGCGAAAGGCATCCCAAGGGGAGCGCAAAAGTGACGCAACTTGGCTGCCACCACTGATATTTCCATGAGAGCATCCCGAACCATAGGCTGATTTTCCTTCCTAGGGTTAAGGTTTGAGTTACGCCTAGGGTAAGGGTCTATTAACCAGAAAGCCCTGAGTTCCAAGAACACAGCAGCTGCGAAGGACTAGCCAAGAAGAGCGCAAAAGTACCACAACATGCCTGCCTCCACAGCTTTTTCCTTGGGGACATGCCTAATTCCTGGCTGATTTGCCTTTCTCGTCTTAGGGTTGGGGTTCGGCCTAGGGCTAGGATTTTTAAAAGCAGGAAGCCCTGAGTTCCAGGCACACTGGAGCTGTGAAAGGCATTCAAAAGGGAGTGCAAAAGTGCCACAACATGGCTGCTTTCACGGCTTTTTCCTTGGCAAGACGCCTAACACCAGGCTGATTTACCTTCCCAGGGTTACTGTTAGGCTTAGGCCTAGGGCTAGGATTTTTAAAACTAGGAAGCCCTTAGCTCCAGGCACACTGCAGCTGTTCAAGGCATCCCAAGGGGAGTACAAAAGTGCAACAACATGGCAGCTTTCACAGCTTTTTCCTTGGCACCATCCCTATACCTAGGCTGATTTATCTGCCTAGGGTTAGGGTTAGAGTGCAGCCTAGGGCTTGGATTTCTTTAACCAGGAAGCCCTGAGTTCCAGGCTTACTTCATCTGCCAAAGGCATCCCAAAGGGAGTGCAGAAGTGCCACAACATGGCTGCTTTCACGGCTTTTCCCTTAGGAAGAACCCTAATACCCGGCTGATTTACCTTCCTAGGGTTACTGTTAGGCTTAGGCCTAGGACTTTTAAAACCAGGAAGCCCTGGGCTCCAGGCACACTGCAGCTGCGAAAGGCATCCCAAGGGGAGCGCAAAAGTGACGCAACTTGGCTGCCACCACTGATATTTCCATGAGAGCATCCCGAACCATAGGCTGATTTTCCTTCCTAGGGTTAAGGTTTGAGTTACGCCTAGGGTAAGGGTCTATTAACCAGAAAGCCCTGAGTTCCAAGAACACAGCAGCTGTGAAGGACTAGCCAAGAAGAGCGCAAAAGTACCACAACATGCCTGCCTCCACAGCTTTTTCCTTGGGGACATGCCTAATTCCTGGCTGATTTGCCTTTCTCGTCTTAGGGTTGGGGTTCGGCCTAGGGCTAGGATTTTTAAAAGCAGGAAGCCCTGAGTTCCAGGCACACTGCAGCTGTGAAAGGCATCCAAAAGGGAGTGCAAAAGTGCCACAACATGGCTGCTTTCACGGCTTTTTCCTTGGCAAGACGCCTAACACCAGGCTGATTTACCTTCCCAGGGTTACTGTTAGGCTTAGGACTAGGGCTAGGATTTTTAAAACTAGGAAGCCCTTAGCTCCAGGCACACTGCAGCTGTTCAAGGCATCCCAAGGGGAGTACAAAAGTGCAACAACATGGCAGCTTTCACAGCTTTTTCCTTGGCACCATCCCTATACTTAGGCTGATTTATCTGCCTAGGGTTAGGGTTAGGGTTCAGCCTAGGGCTTGGATTTCTTTAACCAGGAAGCCCTGAGTTCCAGGCTTACTTCATCTGCCAAAGGCATCCCAAAGGGAGTGCAGAAATGCCACAACATGGCTGCTTTCACGGCTTTTCCCTTAGGAAGAACCCTAATACCCGGCTGATTTACCTTCCTAGGGTTACTGTTAGGCTTAGGCCTAGGACTTTTAAAACCAGGAAGCCCTGGGCTCCAGGCACACTGCAGCTGCGAAAGGCATCCCAAGGGGAGCGCAAAAGTGACGCAACTTGGCTGCCACCACTGATATTTCCATGAGACCATCCCGAACCATAGGCTGATTTTCCTTCCTAGGGTTAAGGTTTGAGTTACGCCTAGGGTAAGGGTTTATTAACCAGAAAGCCCTGAGTTCCAAGAACACAGCAGCTGCGAAGGACTAGCCAAGAAGAGCGCAAAAGTACCACAACATGCCTGCCTCCACAGCTTTTTCCTTGGGGACATGCCTAATTCCTGGCTGATTTGCCTTTCTCGTCTTAGGGTTGGGGTTCGGCCTAGGGCTAGGATTTTTAAAAGCAGGAAGCCCTGAGTTCCAGGCACACTGCAGCTGTGAAAGGCATCCAAAAGGGAGTGCAAAAGTGCCACAACATGGCTGCTTTCACGGCTTTTTCCTTGGCAAGACGCCTAACACCAGGCTGATTTACCTTCCCAGGGTTACTGTTAGGCTTAGGCCTAGGGCTAGGATTTTTAAAACTAGGAAGCCCTTAGCTCCAGGCACACTGCAGCTGTTCAAGGCATCCCAAGGGGAGTACAAAAGTGCAACAACATGGCAGCTTTCTCAGCTTTTTCCTTGGCACCATCCCTATACCTAGGCTGATTTATCTGCCTAGGGTTAGGGTTAGGGTTCAGCCTAGGTCTCGGATTTCTTTAACCAGGAAGCCCTGAGTTCCAGGCTTACTTCATCTGCCAAAGGCATCCCAAAGGGAGTGCAGAAGTGCCACAACATGGCTGCTTTCACGGCTTTTCCCTTAGGAAGAACCCTAATACCCGGCTGATTTACCTTCCTAGGGTTACTGTTAGGCTTAGGCCTAGGACTTTTAAAACCAGGAAGCCCTGGGCTCCAGGCACACTGCAGCTGCGAAAGGCATCCCAAGGGGAGCGCAAAAGTGACGCAACTTGGCTGCCACCACTGATATTTCCATGAGACCATCCCGAACCATAGGCTGATTTTCCTTCCTAGGGTTAAGGTTTGAGTTACGCCTAGGGTAAGGGTTCTATTAACCAGAAAGCCCTGAGTTCCAAGAACACAGCAGCTGCGAAGGACTAGCCAAGAAGAGCGCAAAAGTACCACAACACGCCTGCCTCCACAGCTTTTTCCTTGGGAACATGCCTAATTCCTGGCTGATTTGCCTTTCTCGTCTTAGGGTTGGGGTTCGGCCTTGGGCTAGGATTTTTAAAAGCAGGAAGCCCTGAGTTCCAGGCACACTGCAGCTGTGAAAGGCATCCAAAAGGGAGTGCAAAAGTGCCACAACATGGCTGCTTTCACGGCTTTTTCCTTGGCAAGACGCCTAACACCAGGCTGATTTACCTTCCCAGGGTTACTGTTAGGCTTAGGCCTAGGGCTAGGATTTTTGAAACTAGGAAGCCCTGGGCTCCAGGCACACTGCAGCTGTTCAAGGCATCCCAAGGGGAGTACAAAAGTGCAACAACATGGCAGCTTTCTCAGCTTTTTCCTTGGCACCATCCCTATACCTAGGCTGATTTATCTGCCTAGGGTTAGGGTTAGGCTTCAGCCTAGGGCTCGGAATTCTTTAACCAGGAAGCCCTGAGTTCCAGGCTTACTTCATCTGCCAAAGGCATCCCAAAGGGAGTGCAGAAGTGCCACAACATGGCTGCTTTCACGGCTTTTCCCTTAGGAAGAACCCTAATACCCGGCTGATTTACCTTCCTAGGGTTACTGTTAGGCTTAGGCCTAGGACTTTTAAAACCAGGAAGCCCTGGGCTCCAGGCACACTGCAGCTGCAAAAGGCATCCCAAGGGGAGCGCAAAAGTGACGCAACATGCCTGCCACCACTGATATTTCCATGAGACCATCCCGAACCATAGGCTGATTTTCCTTCCTAGGGTTAAGGTTTGAGTTACGCCTAGGGTAAGGGTTTATTAACCAGAAAGCCCTGAGTTCCAAGAACACAGCAGCTGCGAAGGACTAGCCAAGAAGAGCGCAAAAGTACCACAACATGCCTGCCTCCACAGCTTTTTCCTTGGGGACATGCCTAATTCCTGGCTGATTTGCCTTTCTCGTCTTAGGGTTGGGGTTCGGCCTAGGGCTAGGATTTTTAAAAGCAGGAAGCCCTGAGTTCCAGGCACACTGCAGCTGTGAAAGGCATCCAAAAGGGAGTGCAAAAGTGCCACAACATGGCTGCTTTCACGGCTTTTTCCTTGGCAAGACGCCTAACACCAGGCTGATTTACCTTCCCAGGGTTACTGTTAGGCTTAGGCCTAGGGCTAGGATTTTTAAAACTAGGAAGCCCTTAGCTCCAGGCACACTGCAGCTGTTCAAGGCATCCCAAGGGGAGTACAAAAGTGCAACAACATGGCAGCTTTCTCAGCTTTTTCCTTGGCACCATCCCTATACCTAGGCTGATTTATCTGCCTAGGGTTAGGGTTAGGGTTCAGCCTAGGTCTCGGATTTCTTTAACCAGGAAGCCCTGAGTTCCAGGCTTACTTCATCTGCCAAAGGCATCCCAAAGGGAGTGCAGAAGTGCCACAACATGGCTGCTTTCACGGCTTTTCCCTTAGGAAGAACCCTAATACCCGGCTGATTTACCTTCCTAGGGTTACTGTTAGGCTTAGGCCTAGGACTTTTAAAACCAGGAAGCCCTGGGCTCCAGGCACACTGCAGCTGCGAAAGGCATCCCAAGGGGAGCGCAAAAGTGACGCAACTTGGCTGCCACCACTGATATTTCCATGAGACCATCCCGAACCATAGGCTGATTTTCCTTCCTAGGGTTAAGGTTTGAGTTACGCCTAGGGTAAGGGTTCTATTAACCAGAAAGCCCTGAGTTCCAAGAACACAGCAGCTGCGAAGGACTAGCCAAGAAGAGCGCAAAAGTACCACAACATGCCTGCCTCCACAGCTTTTTCCTTGGGAACATGCCTAATTCCTGGCTGATTTGCCTTTCTCGTCTTAGGGTTGGGGTTCGGCCTTGGGCTAGGATTTTTAAAAGCAGGAAGCCCTGAGTTCCAGGCACACTGCAGCTGTGAAAGGCATCCAAAAGGGAGTGCAAAAGTGCCACAACATGGCTGCTTTCACGGCTTTTTCCTTGGCAAGACGCCTAACACCAGGCTGATTTACCTTCCCAGGGTTACTGTTAGGCTTAGGCCTAGGGCTAGGATTTTTGAAACTAGGAAGCCCTGGGCTCCAGGCACACTGCAGCTGTTCAAGGCATCCCAAGGGGAGTACAAAAGTGCAACAACATGGCAGCTTTCTCAGCTTTTTCCTTGGCACCATCCCTATACCTAGGCTGATTTATCTGCCTAGGGTTAGGGTTAGGCTTCAGCCTAGGGCTCGGAATTCTTTAACCAGGAAGCCCTGAGTTCCAGGCTTACTTCATCTGCCAAAGGCATCCCAAAGGGAGTGCAGAAGTGCCACAACATGGCTGCTTTCACGGCTTTTCCCTTAGGAAGAACCCTAATACCCGGCTGATTTACCTTCCTAGGGTTACTGTTAGGCTTAGGCCTAGGACTTTTAAAACCAGGAAGCCCTGGGCTCCAGGCACACTGCAGCTGCAAAAGGCATCCCAAGGGGAGCGCAAAAGTGACGCAACATGCCTGCCACCACTGATATTTCCATGAGACCATCCCGAACCATAGGCTGATTTTCCTTCCTAGGGTTAAGGTTTGAGTTACGCCTAGGGTAAGGGTCTATTAACCAGAAAGCCCTGAGTTCCAAGAACACAGCAGCTGCGAAGGACTAGCCAAGAAGAGCGCAAAAGTACCACAACATGCCTGCCTCCGCAGCTTTTTCCTTGGGGACATGCCTAATTCCTGGCTGATTTGCCTTTCTCGTCTTAGGGTTGGGGTTCGGCCTAGGGCTAGGATTTTTAAAATCAGGAAGCCCTGAGTTCCAGGCACACTGGAGCTGTGAAAGGCATCCAAAAGGGAGTGCAAAAGTGCCACAACATGGCTGCTTTCACGGCTTTTCCCTTAGGAAGAACCCTAATACCCGGCTGATTTACCTTCCTAGGGTTACTGTTAGGCTTAGGCCTAGGACTTTTAAAACCAGGAAGCCCTGGGCTCCAGGCACACTGCAGCTGCGAAAGGCATCCCAAGGGGAGCGCAAAAGTGACGCAACTTGGCTGCCACCACTGATATTTCCATGAGACCATCCCGAACCATAGGCTGATTTTCCTTCCTAGGGTTAAGGTTTGAGTTACGCCTAGGGTAAGGGCTCTATTTACCAGAAAGCCCTGAGTTCCAAGAACACAGCAGCTGCGAAGGACTAGCCAAGAAGAGCGCAAAAGTACCACAACATGCCTGCCTCCACAGCTTTTTCCTTGGGGACATGCCTAATTCCTGGCTGATTTGCCTTTCTCGTCTTAGGGTTGGGGTTCGGCCTAGGGCTAGGATTTTTAAAATCAGGAAGCCCTGAGTTCCAGGCACACTGGAGCTGTGAAAGGCATCCAAAAGGGAGTGCAAAAGTGCCACAACATGGCTGTTTCACGGCTTTTTCCTTGGCAAGACGCCTAACACCAGGCTGATTTGCCTTCCCAGGGTTACTGTTAGGCTTAGGCCTAAGGCTAGGATTTTTAAAACTAGGAAGCCCTGGGCTCCAGGCACACTGCAGCTGTTCAAGGCATCCCAAGGGGAGTACAAAAGTGCAACAACATGGCAGCTTTCACAGCTTTTTCCTTGGCACCATCCCTATACCTAGGCTGATTTATCTGCCTAGGGTTAGGGTTAGGGTTCAGGCTAGGGCTTGGATTTTTTTTACCAGGAAGCCCTGAGTTCCAGGCTTACTTCATCTGCCAAAGGCATCCCAAAGGGAGTGCAGAAGTGCCACAACATGGCTGCTTTCACGGCTTTTCCCTTAGGAAGAACCCTAATACCCGGCTGATTTACCTTCCTAGGGTTACTGTTAGGCTTAGGCCTAGGACTTTTAAAACCAGGAAGCCCTGGGCTCCAGGCACACTGCAGCTGCGAAAGGCATCCCAAGGGGAGCGCAAAAGTGACGCAACTTGGCTGCCACCACTGATATTTCCATGAGACCATCCCGAACCATAGGCTGATTTTCCTTCCTAGGGTTAAGGTTTGAGTTACGCCTAGGGTAAGGGTCTATTAACCAGAAAGCCCTGAGTTCCAAGAACACAGCAGCTGCGAAGGACTAGCCAAGAAGAGCGCAAAAGTAGCACAACATGCCTGCCTCCACAGCTTTTTCCTTGGGGACATGCCTAATTCCTGGCTGATTTGCCTTTCTCGTCTTAGGGTTGGGGTTCGGCCTAGGGCTAGGATTTTTAAAAGCAGGAAGCCCTGAGTTCCAGGCACACTGGAGCTGTGAAAGGCATCCAAAAGGGAGTGCAAAAGTGCCACAACATGGCTGCTTTCACGGCTTTTTCCTTGGCAAGACGCCTAACACCAGGCTGATTTGCCTTCCCAGGGTTACTGTTAGGCTTAGGCCTAGGGCTAGGATTTTTAAAACTAGGAAGCCCTTAGCTCCAGGCACACTGCAGCTGTTCAAGGCATCCCAAGGGGAGTACAAAAGTGCAACAACATGGCAGCTTTCACAGCTTTTTCCTTGGCACCATCCCTATACCTAGGCTGATTTATCTGCCTAGGGTTAGGGTTAGGGTTCAGCCTAGGGCTTGGATTTTTTTAACCAGGAAGCCCTGAGTTCCAGGCTTACTTCATCTGCCAAAGGCATCCCAAAGGGAGTGCAGAAGTGCCACAACATGGCTGCTTTCACGGCTTTTCCCTTAGGAAGAACCCTAATACCCGGCTGATTTACCTTCCTAGGGTTACTGTTAGGCTTAGGCCTAGGACTTTTAAAACCAGGAAGCCCTGGGCTCCAGGCACACTGCAGCTGCGAAAGGCATCCCAAGGGGAGCGCAAAAGTGACGCAACTTGGCTGCCACCACTGATATTTCCATGAGACCATCCCGAACCATAGGTTGATTTTCCTTCCTAGGGTTAAGGTTTGAGTTACGCCTAGGGTAAGGGTCTATTAACCAGAAAGCCCTGAGTTCCAAGAACACAGCAGCTGCGAAGGACTAGCCAAGAAGAGCGCAAAAGTACCACAACATGCCTGCCTCCACAGCTTTTTCCTTGGGGACATGCCTAATTCCTGGCTGATTTGCCTTTCTCGTCTTAGGGTTGGGGTTCGGCCTAGGGCTAGGATTTTTAAAAGCAGGAAGCCCTGAGTTCCAGGCACACTGGAGCTGTGAAAGGCATCCAAAAGGGAGTGCAAAAGTGCCACAACATGGCTGCTTTCACGGCTTTTTCCTTGGCAAGACGCCTAACACCAGGCTGATTTACCTTCCCAGGGTTACTGTTAGGCTTAGGCCTAGGGCTAGGATTTTTAAAACTAGGAAGCCCTTAGCTCCAGGCACACTGCAGCTGTTCAAGGCATCCCAAGGGGAGTACAAAAGTGCAACAACATGGCAGCTTTCACAGCTTTTTCCTTGGCACCATCCCTATACCTAGGCTGATTTATCTGCCTAGGGTTAGGGTTAGGGTTCAGCCTAGGGCTTGGATTTCTTTAACCAGGAAGCCCTGAGTTCCAGGCTTACTTCATCTGCCAAAGGCATCCCAAAGGGAGTGCAGAAGTGCCACAACATGGCTGCTTTCACGGCTTTTCCCTTAGGAAGAGCCCTAATACCCGGCTGATTTACCTTCCTAGGGTTACTGTTAGGCTTAGGCCTAGGACTTTTAAAACCAGGAAGCCCTGGGCTCCAGGCACACTGCAGCTGCGAAAGGCATCCCAAGGGGAGCGCAAAAGTGACGCAACTTGGCTGCCACCACTGATATTTCCATGAGACCATCCCGAACCATAGGCTGATTTTCCTTCCTAGGGTTAAGGTTTGAGTTACGCCTAGGGTAAGGGTCTATTAACCAGAAAGCCCTGAGTTCCAAGAACACAGCAGCTGCGAAGGACTAGCCAAGAAGAGCGCAAAAGTACCACAACATGCCTGCCTCCACAGCTTTTTCCTTGGGGACATGCCTAATTCCTGGCTGATTTGCCTTTCTCGTCTTAGGGTTGGGGTTCGGCCTAGGGCTAGGATTTTTAAAATCAGGAAGCCCTGAGATCCAGGCACACTGGAGCTGTTCAAGGCATCCCAAGGGGAGTACAAAAGTGCAACAACATGGCAGCTTTCTCAGCTTTTTCCTTGGCACCATCCCTATACCTAGGTTGATTTATCTGCCTAGGGTTAGGGTTAGGGTTCAGCCTAGGGCTCGGAATTCTTTAACCAGGAAGCCCTGAGTTCCAGGCTTACTTCATCTGCCAAAGGCATCCCAAAGGGAGTGCAGAAGTGCCACAACATGGCTGCTTTCACGGCTTTTCCCTTAGGAAGAGCCCTAATACCCGGCTGATTTACCTTCCTAGGGTTACTGTTAGGCTTAGGCCTAGGACTTTTAAAACCAGGAAGCCCTGGGCTCCAGGCACACTGCAGCTGCGAAAGGCATCCCAAGGGGAGCGCAAAAGTGACGCAACTTGGCTGCCACCACTGATATTTCCATGAGACCATCCCGAACCATAGGCTGATTTTCCTTCCTAGGGTTAAGGTTTGAGTTACGCCTAGGGTAAGGGTCTATTAACCAGAAAGCCCTGAGTTCCAAGAACACAGCAGCTGCGAAGGACTAGCCAAGAAGAGCGCAAAAGTACCACAACATGCCTGCCTCCACAGCTTTTTCCTTGGGGACATGCCTAATTCCTGGCTGATTTGCCTTTCTCGTCTTAGGGTTGGGGTTCGGCCTAGGGCTAGGATTTTTAAAATCAGGAAGCCCTGAGTTCCAGGCACACTGGAGCTGTGAAAGGCATCCAAAAGGGAGTGCAAAAGTGCCACAACATGGCTGCTTTCACGGCTTTTTCCTTGGCAAGAAGCCTAACATCAGGCTGATTTGCCTTCCCAGGGTTACTGTTAGGCTTAGGCCTAGGGCTAGGATTTTTAAAACTAGGAAGCCCTTAGCTCCAGGCACACTGCAGCTGTTCAAGGCATCCCAAGGGGAGTACAAAAGTGCAACAACATGGCAGCTTTCACAGCTTTTTCCTTGGCACCATCCCTATACCTAGGCTGATTTATCTGCCTAGGGTTAGGGTTAGGGTTCAGCCTAGGGCTTGGATTTCTTTAACCAGGAAGCCCTGAGTTCCAGGCTTACTTCATCTGCCAAAGGCATCCCAAAGGGAGTGCAGAAGTGCCACAACATGGCTGCTTTCACGGCTTTTCCCTTAGGAAGAACCCTAATACCCGGCTGATTTACCTTCCTAGGGTTACTGTTAGGCTTAGGCCTAGGACTTTTAAAACCAGGAAGCCCTGGGCTCCAGGCACACTGCAGCTGCGAAAGGCATCCCAAGGGGAGCGCAAAAGTGACGCAACTTGGCTGCCACCACTGATATTTCCATGAGACCATCCCGAACCATAGGCTGATTTTCCTTCCTAGGGTTAAGGTTTGAGTTACGCCTAGGGTAAGGGTCTATTAACCAGAAAGCCCTGAGTTCCAAGAACACAGCAGCTGCGAAGGACTAGCCAAGAAGAGCGCAAAAGTACCACAACATGCCTGCCTCCACAGCTTTTTCCTTGGGGACATGCCTAATTCCTGGCTGATTTGCCTTTCTCGTCTTAGGGTTGGGGTTCGGCCTAGGGCTAGGATTTTTAAAAGCAGGAAGCCCTGAGTTCCAGGCACACTGGAGCTGTGAAAGGCATCCAAAAGGGAGTGCAAAAGTGCCACAACATGGCTGCTTTCACGGCATTTTCCTTGGCAAGACGCCTAACACCAGGCTGATTTACCTTCCCAGGGTTACTGTTAGGCTTAGGCCTAGGGCTAGGATTTTTAAAACTAGGAAGCCCTTAGCTCCAGGCACACTGCAGCTGTTCAAGGCATCCCAAGGGGAGTACAAAAGTGCAACAACATGGCAGCTTTCACAGCTTTTTCCTTGGCACCATCCCTATACCTAGGCTGATTTATCTGCCTAGGGTTAGGGTTAGGCTTCAGCCTAGGGCTTGGATTTCTTTAACCAGGAAGCCCTGAGTTCCAGGCTTACTTCATCTGCCAAAGGCATCCCAAAGGGAGTGCAGAAGTGCCACAACATGGCTGCTTTCACGGCTTTTCCCTTAGGAAGAACCCTAATACCCGGCTGATTTACCTTCCTAGGGTTACTGTTAGGCTTAGGCCTAGGACTTTTAAAACCAGGAAGCCCTGGGCTCCAGGCACACTGCAGCTGCGAAAGGCATCCCAAGGGGAGCGCAAAAGTGACGCAACTTGGCTGCCACCACTGATATTTCCATGAGACCATCCCGAACCATAGGCTGATTTTCCTTCCTAGGGTTAAGGTTTGAGTTACGCCTAGGGTAAGGGTCTATTAACCAGAAAGCCCTGAGTTCCAAGAACACAGCAGCTGTGAAGGACTAGCCAAGAAGAGCGCAAAAGTACCACAACATGCCTGCCTCCACAGCTTTTTCCTTGGGGACATGCCTAATTCCTGGCTGATTTGCCTTTCTCGTCTTAGGGTTGGGGTTCGGCCTAGGGCTAGGATTTTTAAAATCAGGAAGCCCTGAGATCCAGGCACACTGGAGCTGTGAAAGGCATCCAAAAGGGAGTGCAAAAGTGCCACAACATGGCTGCTTTCACGGCTTTTTCCTTGGCAAGACGCCTAACACCAGGCTGATTTACCTTCCCAAGGTTACTGTTAGGCTTAGGCCTAGGGCTAGGATTTTTAAAACTAGGAAGCCCTGGGCTCCAGGCACACTGCAGCTGTTCAAGGCATCCCAAGGGGAGTACAAAAGTGCAACAACATGGCAGCTTTCACAGCTTTTTCCTTGGCACCATCCCTATACCTAGGCTGATTTATCTGCCTAGGGTTAGGGTTAGGGTTCAGCCTAGGGCTGTGATTTCTTTAACCAGGAAGCCCTGAGTTCCAGGCTTACTTCATCTGCCAAAGGCATCCCAAAGGGAGTGCAGAAGTGCCACAACATGGCTGCTTTCACGGCTTTTCCCTTAGGAAGAGCCCTAATACCCGGCTGATTTACCTTCCTAGGGTTACTGTTAGGCTTAGGCCTAGGACTTTTAAAACCAGGAAGCCCTGGGCTCCAGGCACACTGCAGCTGCGAAAGGCATCCCAAGGGGAGCGCAAAAGTGACGCAACTTGGCTGCCACCACTGATATTTCCATGAGACCATCCCGAACCATAGGCTGATTTTCCTTCCTAGGGTTAAGGTTTGAGTTACGCCTAGGGTAAGGGTCTATTAACCAGAAAGCCCTGAGTTCCAAGAACACAGCAGCTGCGAAGGACTAGCCAAGAAGAGCGCAAAAGTACCACAACATGCCTGCCTCCACAGCTTTTTCCTTGGGGACATGCCTAATTCCTGGTTGATTTGCCTTTCTCGTCTTAGGGTTGGGGTTCGGCCTAGGGCTAGGATTTTTAAAATCAGGAAGCCCTGAGTTCCAGGCACACTGGAGCTGTGAAAGGCATCCAAAAGGGAGTGCAAAAGTGCCACAACATGGCTGCTTTCACGGCTTTTTCCTTGGCAAGAAGCCTAACATCAGGCTGATTTGCCTTCCCAGGGTTACTGTTAGGCTTAGGCCTAGGGCTAGGATTTTTAAAACTAGGAAGCCCTTAGCTCCAGGCACACTGCAGCTGTTCAAGGCATCCCAAGGGGAGTACAAAAGTGCAACAACATGGCAGCTTTCACAGCTTTTTCCTTGGCACCATCCCTATACCTAGGCTGATTTATCTGCCTAGGGTTAGGGTTAGGGTTCAGCCTAGGGCTTGGATTTCTTTAACCAGGAAGCCCTGAGTTCCAGGCTTACTTCATCTGCCAAAGGCATCCCAAAGGGAGTGCAGAAGTGCCACAACATGGCTGCTTTCACGGCTTTTCCCTTAGGAAGAACCCTAATACCCGGCTGATTTACCTTCCTAGGGTTACTGTTAGGCTTAGGCCTAGGACTTTTAAAACCAGGAAGCCCTGGGCTCCAGGCACACTGCAGCTGCGAAAGGCATCCCAAGGGGAGCGCAAAAATGACACAACTTGGCTGCCACCACTGATATTTCCATGAGACCATCCCGAACCATAGGCTGATTTTCCTTCCTAGGGTTAAGGTTTGAGTTACGCCTAGGGTAAGGGTTCTATTTACCAGAAAGCCCTGAGTTCCAAGAACACAGCAGCTGCGAAGGACTAGCCAAGAAGAGCGCAAAAGTACCACAACATGCCTGCCTCCACAGCTTTTTCCTTGGGGACATGCCTAATTCCTGGCTGATTTGCCTTTCTCGTCTTAGGGTTGGGGTTCGGCCTAGGGCTAGGATTTTTAAAATCAGGAAGCCCTGAGTTCCAGGCACACTGGAGCTGTGAAAGGCATCCAAAAGGGAGTGCAAAAGTGCCACAACATGGCTGCTTTCACGGCTTTTTCCTTGGCAAGACGCCTAACACCAGGCTGATTTACCTTCCTAGGGTTACTGTTAGGCTTAGGCCTAGGACTTTTAAAACCAGGAAGCCCTGGGCTCCAGGCACACTGCAGCTGCGAAAGGCATCCCAAGGGGAGCGCAAAAGTGACGCAACTTGGCTGCCACCACTAATATTTCCATGAGACCATCCCGAACCATAGGCTGATTTTCCTTCCTAGGGTTAAGGTTTGAGTTACGCCTAGGGTAAGGGTCTATTAACCAGAAAGCCCTGAGTTCCAAGAACACAGCAGCTGCGAAGGACTAGCCAAGAAGAGCGCAAAAGTACCACAACATGCCTGCCTCCACAGCTTTTTCCTTGGGGACATGCCTAATTCCTGGCTGATTTGCCTTTCTCGTCTTAGGGTTGGGGTTCAGCCTAGGGCTAGGATTTTTAAAATCAGGAAGCCCTGAGATCCAGGCACACTGGAGCTGTGAAAGGCATCCAAAAGGGAGTGCAAAAGTGCCACAACATGGCTGCTTTCACGGCTTTTTCCTTGGCAAGACGCCTAACACCAGGCTGATTTCCCTTCCCAGGGTTACTGTTAGGCTTAGGCCTAGGGCTAGGATTTTTAAAACTAGGAAGCCCTGGGCTCCAGGCACACTGCAGCTGTTCAAGGCATCCCAAGGGGAGTACAAAAGTGCAACAACATGGCAGCTTTCACAGCTTTTTCCTTGGCACCATCCCTATACCTAGGCTGATTTATCTGCCTAGGGTTAGGGTTAGGGTTCAGCCTAGGGCTTGGATTTTTTTAACCAGGAAGCCCTGAGTTCCAGGCTTACTTCATCTGCCAAAGGCATCCCAAAGGGAGTGCAGAAGTCCCACAACATGGCTGCTTTCACGGCTTTTCCCTTAGGAAGAACCCTAATACCCGGCTGATTTACCTTCCTAGGGTTACTGTTAGGCTTAGGCCTAGGACTTTTAAAACCAGGAAGCCCTGGGCTCCAGGCACACTGCAGCTGCGAAAGGCATCCCAAGGGGAGTGCAAAAGTGACGCAACTTGGCTGCCACCACTGATATTTCCATGAGACCATCCCGAACCATAGGCTGATTTTCCTTCCTAGGGTTAAGGTTTGAGTTACGCCTAGGGTAAGGTTTCTATTTACCAGAAAGCCCTGAGTTCCAAGAACACAGCAGCTGCGAAGGACTAGCCAAGAAGAGCGCAAAAGTACCACAACATGCCTGCCTCCACAGCTTTTTCCTTGGGGACATGCCTAATTCCTGGCTGATTTGCCTTTCTCGTCTTAGGGTTGGGGTTCGGCCTAGGGCTAGGATTTTTAAAATCAGGAAGCCCTGAGTTCCAGGCACACTGGAGCTGTGAAAGGCATCCAAAAGGGAGTGCAAAAGTGCCACAACATGGCTGCTTTCACGGCTTTTTCCTTGGCAAGACGCCTAACACCAGGCTGATTTACCTTCCCAGGGTTACTGTTAGGCTTAGGCCTAGGGCTAGGATTTTTAAAACTAGGAAGCCCTTAGCTCCAGGCACACTGCAGCTGTTCAAGGCATCCCAAGGGGAGTACAAAAGTGCAACAACATGGCAGCTTTCACAGCTTTTTCCTTGGCACCATCCCTATACCTAGGCTGATTTATCTGCCTAGGGTTAGGGTTAGGGTTCAGCGTAGGGCTTGGATTTCTTTAACCAGGAAGCCCTGAGTTCCAGGCTTACTTCATCTGCCAAAGGCATCCCAAAGGGAGTGCAGAAGTGCCACAACATGGCTGCTTTCACGGCTTTTCCCTTAGGAAGAACCCTAATACCCGGCTGATTTACCTTCCTAGGGTTACTGTTAGGCTTAGGCCTAGGACTTTTAAAACCAGGAAGCCCTGGGCTCCAGGCACACTGCAGCTGCGAAAGGCATCCCAAGGGGAGCGCAAAAGTGACGCAACTTGGCTGCCACCACTGATATTTCCATGAGACCATCCCGAACCATAGGCTGATTTTCCTTCCTAGGGTTAAGGTTTGAGTTACGCCTAGGGTAAGGGTCTATTAACCAGAAAGCCCTGAGTTCCAAGAACACAGCAGCTGCGAAGGACTAGCCAAGAAGAGCGCAAAAGTACCACAACATGCCTGCCTCCACAGCTTTTTCCTTGGGGACATGCCTAATTCCTGGCTGATTTGCCTTTCTCGTCTTAGGGTTGGGGTTCGGCCTAGGGCTAGGATTTTTAAAATCAGGAAGCCCTGAGATCCAGGCACACTGGAGCTGTGAAAGGCATCCAAAAGGGAGTGCAAAAGTGCCACAACATGGCTGCTTTCACGGCTTTTTCCTTGGCAAGACGCCTAACACCAGGCTGATTTACCTTCCCAGGGTTACTGTTAGGCTTAGGCCTAGGGCTAGGATTTTTAAAACTAGGAAGCCCTTAGCTCCAGGCACACTGCAGCTGTTCAAGGCATCCCAAGGGGAGTACAAAAGTGCAACAACATGGCAGCTTTCACAGCTTTTTCCTTGGCACCATCCCTATACCTAGGCTGATTTATCTGCCTAGGGTTAGGGTTAGGGTTCAGCCTAGGGCTTGGATTTCTTTAACCAGGAAGCCCTGAGTTCCAGGCTTACTTCATCTGCCAAAGGCATCCCAAAGGGAGTGCAGAAGTGCCACAACATGGCTGCTTTCACGGCTTTTCCCTTAGGAAGAACCCTAATACCCGGCTGATTTACCTTCCTAGGGTTACTGTTAGGCTTAGGCCTAGGACTTTTAAAACCAGGAAGCCCTGGGCTCCAGGCACACTGCAGCTGCGAAAGGCATCCCAAGGGGAGCGCAAAAATGACACAACTTGGCTGCCACCACTGATATTTCCATGAGACCATCCCGAACCATAGGCTGATTTTCCTTCCTAGGGTTAAGGTTTGAGTTACGCCTAGGGTAAGGGTTCTATTTACCAGAAAGCCCTGAGTTCCAAGAACACAGCAGCTGCGAAGGACTAGCCAAGAAGAGCGCAAAAGTACCACAACATGCCTGCCTCCACAGCTTTTTCCTTGGGGACATGCCTAATTCCTGGCTGATTTGCCTTTCTCGTCTTAGGGTTGGGGTTCGGCCTAGGGCTAGGATTTTTAAAATCAGGAAGCCCTGAGTTCCAGGCACACTGGAGCTGTGAAAGGCATCCAAAAGGGAGTGCAAAAGTGCCACAACATGGCTGCTTTCACGGCTTTTTCCTTGGCAAGACGCCTAACACCAGGCTGATTTACCTTCCTAGGGTTACTGTTAGGCTTAGGCCTAGGACTTTTAAAACCAGGAAGCCCTGGGCTCCAGGCACACTGCAGCTGCGAAAGGCATCCCAAGGGGAGCGCAAAAGTGACGCAACTTGGCTGCCACCACTAATATTTCCATGAGACCATCCCGAACCATAGGCTGATTTTCCTTCCTAGGGTTAAGGTTTGAGTTACGCCTAGGGTAAGGGTCTATTAACCAGAAAGCCCTGAGTTCCAAGAACACAGCAGCTGCGAAGGACTAGCCAAGAAGAGCGCAAAAGTACCACAACATGCCTGCCTCCACAGCTTTTTCCTTGGGGACATGCCTAATTCCTGGCTGATTTGCCTTTCTCGTCTTAGGGTTGGGGTTCAGCCTAGGGCTAGGATTTTTAAAATCAGGAAGCCCTGAGATCCAGGCACACTGGAGCTGTGAAAGGCATCCAAAAGGGAGTGCAAAAGTGCCACAACATGGCTGCTTTCACGGCTTTTTCCTTGGCAAGACGCCTAACACCAGGCTGATTTCCCTTCCCAGGGTTACTGTTAGGCTTAGGCCTAGGGCTAGGATTTTTAAAACTAGGAAGCCCTGGGCTCCAGGCACACTGCAGCTGTTCAAGGCATCCCAAGGGGAGTACAAAAGTGCAACAACATGGCAGCTTTCACAGCTTTTTCCTTGGCACCATCCCTATACCTAGGCTGATTTATCTGCCTAGGGTTAGGGTTAGGGTTCAGCCTAGGGCTTGGATTTTTTTAACCAGGAAGCCCTGAGTTCCAGGCTTACTTCATCTGCCAAAGGCATCCCAAAGGGAGTGCAGAAGTGCCACAACATGGCTGCTTTCACGGCTTTTCCCTTAGGAAGAACCCTAATACCCGGCTGATTTACTTTCCTAGGGTTACTGTTAGGCTTAGGCCTAGGACTTTTAAAACCAGGAAGCCCTGGGCTCCAGGCACACTGCAGCTGCGAAAGGCATCCCAAGGGGAGTGCAAAAGTGACGCAACTTGGCTGCCACCACTGATATTTCCATGAGACCATCCCGAACCATAGGCTGATTTTCCTTCCTAGGGTTAAGGTTTGAGTTACGCCTAGGGTAAGGTTTCTATTTACCAGAAAGCCCTGAGTTCCAAGAACACAGCAGCTGCGAAGGACTAGCCAAGAAGAGCGCAAAAGTACCACAACATGCCTGCCTCCACAGCTTTTTCCTTGGGGACATGCCTAATTCCTGGCTGATTTGCCTTTCTCGTCTTAGGGTTGGGGTTCGGCCTAGGGCTAGGATTTTTAAAATCAGGAAGCCCTGAGTTCCAGGCACACTGGAGCTGTGAAAGGCATCCAAAAGGGAGTGCAAAAGTGCCACAACATGGCTGCTTTCACGGCTTTTTCCTTGGCAAGACGCCTAACACCAGGCTGATTTACCTTCCCAGGGTTACTGTTAGGCTTAGGCCTAGGGCTAGGATTTTTAAAACTAGGAAGCCCTTAGCTCCAGGCACACTGCAGCTGTTCAAGGCATCCCAAGGGGAGTACAAAAGTGCAACAACATGGCAGCTTTCACAGCTTTTTCCTTGGCACCATCCCTATACCTAGGCTGATTTATCTGCCTAGGGTTAGGGTTAGGGTTCAGCCTAGGGCTTGGATTTCTTTAACCAGGAAGCCCTGAGTTCCAGGCTTACTTCATCTGCCAAAGGCATCCCAAAGGGAGTGCAGAAGTGCCACAACATGGCTGCTTTCACGGCTTTTCCCTTAGGAAGAACCCTAATACCCGGCTGATTTACCTTCCTAGGGTTACTGTTAGGCTTAGGCCTAGGACTTTTAAAACCAGGAAGCCCTGGGCTCCAGGCACACTGCAGCTGCGAAAGGCATCCCAAGGGGAGCGCAAAAGTGACGCAACTTGGCTGCCACCACTGATATTTCCATGAGACCATCCCGAACCATAGGCTGATTTTCCTTCCTAGGGTTAAGGTTTGAGTTACGCCTAGGGTAAGGGCTCTATTAACCAGAAAGCCCTGAGTTCCAAGAACACAGCAGCTGCGAAGGACTAGCCAAGAAGAGCGCAAAAGTACCACAACATGCCTGCCTCCACAGCTTTTTCCTTGGGGACATGCCTAATTCCTGGCTGATTTGCCTTTCTCGTCTTAGGGTTGGGGTTCGGCCTAGGGCTAGGATTTTTAAAAGCAGGAAGCCCTGAGATCCAGGCACACTGGAGCTGTGAAAGGCATCCAAAAGGGAGTGCAAAAGTGCCACAACATGGCTGCTTTCACGGCTTTTTCCTTGGCAAGACGCCTAACACCAGGCTGATTTACATGCCCAGGGTTACTGTTAGGCTTAGGCCTAGGGCTAGGATTTTTAAAACTAGGAAGCCCTGGGCTCCAGGCACACTGCAGCTGTTCAAGGCATCCCAAGGGGAGTACAAAAGTGCAACAACATGGCAGCTTTCACAGCTTTTTCCTTGGCACCATCCCTATACCTAGGCTGATTTATCTGCCTAGGGTTAGGGTTAGGGTTCAGCCTAGGGCTTGGATTTCTTTAACCAGGAAGCCCTGAGTTCCAGGCTTACTTCATCTGCCAAAGGCATCCCAAAGGGAGTGCAGAAGTGCCACAACATGGCTGCTTTCACGGCTTTTCCCTTAGGAAGAACCCTAATACCCGGCTGATTTACCTTCCTAGGGTTACTGTTAGGCTTAGGCCTAGGACTTTTAAAACCAGGAAGCCCTGGGCTCCAGGCACACTGCAGCTGCGAAAGGCATCCCAAGGGGAGCGCAAAAGTGACGCAACTTGGCTGCCACCACTGATATTTCCATGAGACCATCCCGAACCATAGGCTGATTTTCCTTCCTAGGGTTAAGGTTTGAGTTATGCCTAGGGTAAGGGTCTATTAACCAGAAAGCCCTGAGTTCCAAGAACACAGCAGCTGCGAAGGACTAGCCAAGAAGAGCGCAAAAGTAGCACAACATGCCTGCCTCCACAGCTTTTTCCTTGGGGACATGCCTAATTCCTGGCTGATTTGCCTTTCTCGTCTTAGGGTTGGGGTTCGGCCTAGGGCTAGGATTTTTAAAATCAGGAAGCCCTGAGTTCCAGGCACACTGGAGCTGTGAAAGGCATCCAAAAGGGAGTGCAAAAGTGCCACAACATGGCTGCTTTCACGGCTTTTTCCTTGGCAAGACGCCTAACACCAGGCTGATTTACCTTCCCAGGGTTACTGTTAGGCTTAGGCCTAGGGCTAGGATTTTTAAAACTAGGAAGCCCTTAGCTCCAGGCACACTGCAGCTGTTCAAGGCATCCCAAGGGGAGTACAAAAGTGCAACAACATGGCAGCTTTCACAGCTTTTTCCTTGGCACCATCCCTATACCTAGGCTGATTTATCTGCCTAGGGTTAGGGTTAGGGTTCAGCCTAGGGCTCGGATTTCTTTAACCAGGAAGCCCTGAGTTCCAGGCTTACTTGATCTGCCAAAGGCATCCCAAAGGGAGTGCAGAAGTGCCACAACATGGCTGCTTTCACGGCTTTTCCCTTAGGAAGAACCCTAATACCCGGCTGATTTACCTTCCTAGGGTTACTGTTAGGCTTAGGCCTAGGACTTTTAAAACCAGGAAGCCCTGGGCTCCAGGCACACTGCAGCTGCGAAAGGCATCCCAAGGGGAGCGCAAAAGTGACGCAACTTGGCTGCCACCACTGATATTTCCATGAGACCATCCCGAACCATAGGCTGATTTTCCTTCCTAGGGTTAAGGTTTGAGTTACGCCTAGGGTAAGGGTCTATTAACCAGATAGCCCTGAGTTCCAAGAACACAGCAGCTGCGAAGGACTAGCCAAGAAGAGCGCAAAAGTACCACAACATGCCTGCCTCCACAGCTTTTTCCTTGGGGACATGCCTAATTCCTGGCTGATTTGCCTTTCTCGTCTTAGGGTTGGGGTTCGGCCTAGGGCTAGGATTTTTAAAATCAGGAAGCCCTGAGATCCAGGCACACTGGAGCTGTGAAAGGCATCCAAAAGGGAGTGCAAAAGTGCCACAACATGGCTGCTTTCACGGCTTTTTCCTTGGCAAGACGCCTAACACCAGGCTGATTTACCTTCCCAGGGTTACTGTTAGGCTTAGGCCTAGGGCTAGGATTTTTAAAACTAGGAAGCCCTTAGCTCCAGGCACACTGCAGCTGTTCAAGGCATCCCAAGGGGAGTACAAAAGTGCAACAACATGGCAGCTTTCACAGCTTTTTCCTTGGCACCATCCCTATACCTAGGCTGATTTATCTGCCTAGGGTTAGGGTTAGGGTTCAGCCTAGGGCTTGGATTTCTTTAACCAGGAAGCCCTGAGTTCCAGGCTTACTTCATCTGCCAAAGGCATCCCAAAGGGAGTGCAGAAGTGCCACAACATGGCTGCTTTCACGGCTTTTCCCTTAGGAAGAACCCTAATACCCGGCTGATTTACCTTCCTAGGGTTACTGTTAGGCTTAGGCCTAGGACTTTTAAAACCAGGAAGCCCTGGGCTCCAGGCACACTGCAGCTGCGAAAGGCATCCCAAGGGGAGCGCAAAAGTGACGCAACTTGGCTGCCACCACTGATATTTCCATGAGACCATCCCGAACCATAGGCTGATTTTCCTTCCTAGGGTTAAGGTTTGAGTTACGCCTAGGGTAAGGGCTCTATTAACCAGAAAGCCCTGAGTTCCAAGAACACAGCAGCTGTGAAGGACTAGCCAAGAAGAGCGCAAAAGTACCACAACATGCCTGCCTCCACAGCTTTTTCCTTGGGGACATGCCTAATTCCTGGCTGATTTGCCTTTCTCGTCTTAGGGTTGGGGTTCGGCCTAGGGCTAGGATTTTTAAAAGCAGGAAGCCCTGAGATCCAGGCACACTGGAGCTGTGAAAGGCATCCAAAAGGGAGTGCAAAAGTGCCACAACATGGCTGCTTTCACGGCTTTTTCCTTGGCAAGACGCCTAACACCAGGCTGATTTACCTTCCCAGGGTTACTGTTAGGCTTAGGCCTAGGGCTAGGATTTTTAAAACTAGGAAGCCCTTAGCTCCAGGCACACTGCAGCTGTTCAAGGCATCCCAAGGGGAGTACAAAAGTGCAACAACATGGCAGCTTTCACAGCTTTTTCCTTGGCACCATCCCTATACCTAGGCTGATTTATCTGCCTAGGGTTAGGGTTAGGGTTCAGCCTAGGGCTTGGATTTCTTTAACCAGGAAGCCCTGAGTTCCAGGCTTACTTCATCTGCCAAAGGCATCCCAAAGGGAGTGCAGAAGTGCCACAACATGGCTGCTTTCACGGCTTTTCCCTTAGGAAGAGCCCTAATACCCGGCTGATTTACCTTCCTAGGGTTACTGTTAGGCTTAGGCCTAGGACTTTTAAAACCAGGAAGCCCTGGGCTCCAGGCACACTGCAGCTGCGAAAGGCATCCCAAGGGGAGCGCAAAAGTGACGCAACTTGGCTGCCACCACTGATATTTCCATGAGACCATCCCGAACCATAGGCTGATTTTCCTTCCTAGGGTTAAGGTTTGAGTTACGCCTAGGGTAAGGGTCTATTAACCAGAAAGCCCTGAGTTCCAAGAACACAGCAGCTGCGAAGGACTAGCCAAGAAGAGCGCAAAAGTACCACAACATGCCTGCCTCCACAGCTTTTTCCTTGGGGACATGCCTAATTCCTGGCTGATTTGCCTTTCTCGTCTTAGGGTTGGGGTTCGGCCTAGGGCTAGGATTTTTAAAATCAGGAAGCCCTGAGTTCCAGGCACACTGGAGCTGTGAAAGGCATCCAAAAGGGAGTGCAAAAGTGCCACAACATGGCTGCTTTCACGGCTTTTTCCTTGGCAAGAAGCCTAACATCAGGCTGATTTACCTTCCCAGGGTTACTGTTAGGCTTAGGCCTAGGGCTAGGATTTTTAAAACTAGGAAGCCCTTAGCTCCAGGCACACTGCAGCTGTTCAAGGCATCCCAAGGGGAGTACAAAAGTGCAACAACATGGCAGCTTTCACAGCTTTTTCCTTGGCACCATCCCTATACCTAGGCTGATTTATCTGCCTAGGGTTAGGGTTAGGGTTCAGCCTAGGGCTTGGATTTCTTTAACCAGGAAGCCCTGAGTTCCAGGCTTACTTCATCTGCCAAAGGCATCCCAAAGGGAGTGCAGAAGTGCCACAACATGGCTGCTTTCACGGCTTTTCCCTTAGGAAGAACCCTAATACCCGGCTGATTTACCTTCCTAGGGTTACTGTTAGGCTTAGGCCTAGGACTTTTAAAACCAGGAAGCCCTGGGCTCCAGGCACACTGCAGCTGCGAAAGGCATCCCAAGGGGAGCGCAAAAGTGACGCAACTTGGCTGCCACCACTGATATTTCCATGAGACCATCCCGAACCATAGGCTGATTTTCCTTCCTAGGGTTAAGGTTTGAGTTACGCCTAGGGTAAGGGCTCTATTAACCAGAAAGCCCTGAGTTCCAAGAACACAGCAGCTGCGAAGGACTAGCCAAGAAGAGTGCAAAAGTACCACAACATGCCTGCCTCCACAGCTTTTTCCTTGGGGACATGCCTAATTCCTGGCTGATTTGCCTTTCTCGTCTTAGGGTTGGGGTTCGGCCTAGGGCTAGGATTTTTAAAAGCAGGAAGCCCTGAGATCCAGGCACACTGGAGCTGTGAAAGGCATCCAAAAGGGAGTGCAAAAGTGCCACAACATGGCTGCTTTCACGGCTTTTTCCTTGGCAAGACGCCTAACACCAGGCTGATTTACCTTCCCAGGGTTACTGTTAGGCTTAGGCCTAGGGCTAGGATTTTTAAAACTAGGAAGCCCTTAGCTCCAGGCACACTGCAGCTGTTCAAGGCATCCCAAGGGGAGTACAAAAGTGCAACAACATGGCAGCTTTCACAGCTTTTTCCTTGGCACCATCCCTATACCTAGGCTGATTTATCTGCCTAGGGTTAGGGTTAGGGTTCAGCCTAGGGCTTGGATTTCTTTAACCAGGAAGCCCTGAGTTCCAGGCTTACTTCATCTGCCAAAGGCATCCCAAAGGGAGTGCAGAAGTGCCACAACATGGCTGCTTTCACGGCTTTTCCCTTAGGAAGAGCCCTAATACCCGGCTGATTTACCTTCCTAGGGTTACTGTTAGGCTTAGGCCTAGGACTTTTAAAACCAGGAAGCCCTGGGCTCCAGGCACACTGCAGCTGCGAAAGGCATCCCAAGGGGAGCGCAAAAGTGACGCAACTTGGCTGCCACCACTGATATTTCCATGAGACCATCCCGAACCATAGGCTGATTTTCCTTCCTAGGGTTAAGGTTTGAGTTACGCCTAGGGTAAGGGTCTATTAACCAGAAAGCCCTGAGTTCCAAGAACACAGCAGCTGCGAAGGACTAGCCAAGAAGAGCGCAAAAGTACCACAACATGCCTGCCTCCACAGCTTTTTCCTTGGGGACATGCCTAATTCCTGGCTGATTTGCCTTTCTCGTCTTAGGGTTGGGGTTCGGCCTAGGGCTAGGATTTTTAAAATCAGGAAGCCCTGAGTTCCAGGCACACTGGAGCTGTGAAAGGCATCCAAAAGGGAGTGCAAAAGTGCCACAACATGGCTGCTTTCACGGCTTTTTCCTTGGCAAGAAGCCTAACATCAGGCTGATTTACCTTCCCAGGGTTACTGTTAGGCTTAGGCCTAGGGCTAGGATTTTTAAAACTAGGAAGCCCTTAGCTCCAGGCACACTGCAGCTGTTCAAGGCATCCCAAGGGGAGTACAAAAGTGCAACAACATGGCAGCTTTCACAGCTTTTTCCTTGGCACCATCCCTATACCTAGGCTGATTTATCTGCCTAGGGTTAGGGTTAGGGTTCAGCCTAGGGCTTGGATTTCTTTAACCAGGAAGCCCTGAGTTCCAGGCTTACTTCATCTGCCAAAGGCATCCCAAAGGGAGTGCAGAAGTGCCACAACATGGCTGCTTTCACGGCTTTTCCCTTAGGAAGAACCCTAATACCCGGCTGATTTACCTTCCTAGGGTTACTGTTAGGCTTAGGCCTAGGACTTTTAAAACCAGGAAGCCCTGGGCTCCAGGCACACTGCAGCTGCGAAAGGCATCCCAAGGGGAGCGCAAAAATGACACAACTTGGCTGCCACCACTGATATTTCCATGAGACCATCCCGAACCATAGGCTGATTTTCCTTCCTAGGGTTAAGGTTTGAGTTACGCCTAGGGTAAGGTTTCTATTTACCAGAAAGCCCTGAGTTCCAAGAACACAGCAGCTGCGAAGGACTAGCCAAGAAGAGCGCAAAAGTACCACAACATGCCTGCCTCCACAGCTTTTTCCTTGGGGACATGCCTAATTCCTGGCTGATTTGCCTTTCTCGTCTTAGGGTTGGGGTTCGGCCTAGGGCTAGGATTTTTAAAATCAGGAAGCCCTGAGTTCCAGGCACACTGGAGCTGTGAAAGGCATCCAAAAGGGAGTGCAAAAGTGCCACAACATGGCTGCTTTCACGGCTTTTTCCTTGGCAAGACGCCTAACACCAGGCTGATTTGCCTTCCCAGGGTTACTGTTAGGCTTAGGCCTAGGACTTTTAAAACCAGGAAGCCCTGGGCTCCAGGCACACTGCAGCTGCGAAAGGCATCCCAAGGGGAGCGCAAAAGTGACGCAACTTGGCTGCCACCACTGATATTTCCATGAGACCCTCCCGAAACATAGGCTGATTTTCCTTCCTAGGGTTAAGGTTTGAGTTACGCCTAGGGTAAGTGTTCTATTAACCAGAAAGCCCTGATGTCCAAGAACACAGCAGCTGCGAAGGACTAGCCAAGAAGAGCGCAAAAGTAGCACAACATGCCTGCCTCCACAGCTTTTTCCTTGTGGACATGCCTAATTCCTGGCTGATTTGCCTTTCTCGTCTTAGGGTTGGGGTTCGGCCTAGGGCTAGGATTTTTAAAATCAGGAAGCCCTGAGTTCCAGGCACACTGGAGCTGTGAAAGGCATCCAAAAGGGAGTGCAAAAGTGCCACAACATGGCTGCTTTCACGGCTTTTTCCTTGGCAAGACACCTAACACCAGGCTGATTTGCCTTCTCAGGGTTACTGTTAGGCTTAGGCCTAGGGCTAGGATTTTTAAAACTAGGAAGTCCTGGGCTCCAGGCACACTGCAGCTGTTCAAGGCATCCCAAGGGGAGTACAAAAGTGCAACAACATGGCAGCTTTCTCAGCTTTTTCCTTGGCACCATCCCTATACCTAGGCTGATTTATCTGCCTAGGGTTAGGGTTAGGGTTCAGCCTAGGGCTCGGATTTCTTTAACCAGGAAGCCCTGAGTTCCAGGCTTACTTGATCTGCCAAAGGCATCCCAAAGGGAGTGCAGAAGTGCCACAACATGGCTGCTTTCACGGCTTTTCCCTTAGGAAGAACCCTAATACCCGGCTGATTTACCTTCCTAGGGTTACTGTTAGGCTTAGGCCTAGGACTTTTAAAACCAGGAAGCCCTGGGCTCCAGGCACACTGCAGCTGCGAAAGGCATCCCAAGGGGAGCGCAAAAGTGACGCAACATGGCTGCCACCACTGATATTTCCATGAGACCATCCCGAACCATAGGCTGATTTTCCTTCCTAGGGTTAAGGTTTGAGTTACGCCTAGGGTAAGGGTCTATTAACCAGAAAGCCCTGAGTTCCAAGAACACAGCAGCTGCGAAGGACTAGCCAAGAAGAGCGCAAAAGTAGCACAACATGCCTGCCTCCACAGCTTTTTCCTTGTGGACATGCCTAATTCCTGGCTGATTTGCCTTTCTCGTCTTAGGGTTGGGGTTCGGCCTAGGGCTAGGATTTTTAAAATCAGGAAGCCCTGAGTTCCAGGCACACTGGAGCTGTGAAAGGCATCCAAAAGGGAGTGCAAAAGTGCCACAACATGGCTGCTTTCACGGCTTTTTCCTTGGCAAGAAGCCTAACACCAGGCTGATTTACCTTCCCAGGGTTACTGTTAGGCTTAGGCCTAGGGCTAGGATTTTTAAAACTAGGAAGCCCTGGGCTCCAGGCACACTGCAGCTGTTCAAGGCATCCCAAGGGGAGTACAAAAGTGCAACAACATGGCAGCTTTCACAGCTTTTTCCTTGGCACCATCCCTATACCTAGGCTGATTTATCTGCCTAGGGTTAGGGTTAGGGTTCAGCGTAGGGCTTGGATTTCTTTAACCAGGAAGCCCTGAGTTCCAGGCTTACTTCATCTGCCAAAGGCATCCCAAAGGGAGTGCAGAAGTGCCACAACATGGCTGCTTTCACGGCTTTTCCCTTAGGAAGAACCCTAATACCCGGCTGATTTACCTTCCTAGGGTTACTGTTAGGCTTAGGCCTAGGACTTTTAAAACCAGGAAGCCCTGGGCTCCAGGCACACTGAAGCTGCGAAAGGCATCCCAAGGGGAGCGCAAAAGTGACGCAACTTGGCTGCCACCACTGATATTTCCATGAGACCATCCCGAACCATAGGCTGATTTTCCTTCCTAGGGTTAAGGTTTGAGTTACGCCTAGGGTAAGGGCTCTATTAACCAGAAAGCCCTGAGTTCCAAGAACACAGCAGCTGCGAAGGACTAGCCAAGAAGAGCGCAAAAGTACCACAACATGCCTGCCTCCACAGCTTTTTCCTTGGGGACATGCCTAATTCCTGGCTGATTTGCCTTTCTCGTCTTAGGTTTGAGGTTCGGCCTAGGGCTAGGATTTTTAAAATCAGGAAGCCCTGAGTTCCAGGCACACTGGAGCTGTGAAAGGCATCCAAAAGGGAGTGCAAAAGTGCCACAACATGGCTGCTTTCACGGCTTTTTCCTTGGCAAGACGCCTAACACCAGGCTGATTTACCTTCCCAGGGTTACTGTTAGGCTTAGGCCTAGGGCTAGGATTTTTAAAACTAGGAAGCCCTTAGCTCCAGGCACACTGCAGCTGTTCAAGGCATCCCAAGGGGAGTACAAAAGTGCAACAAAATGGCAGCTTTCACAGCTTTTTCCTTGGCACCATCCCTATACCTAGGCTGATTTATCTGCCTAGGGTTAGGGTTAGGGTTCAGGCTAGGGCTTGGATTTCTTTAACCAGGAAGCCCTGAGTTCCAGGCTTACTTCATCTGCCAAAGGCATCCCAAAGGGAGTGCAGAAGTGCCACAACATGGCTGCTTTCACGGCTTTTCCCTTAGGAAGAACCCTAATACCCGGCTGATTTACCTTCCTAGGGTTACTGTTAGGCTTAGGCCTAGGACTTTTAAAACCAGGAAGCCCTGGGCTCCAGGCACACTGCAGCTGCAAAAGGCATCCCAAGGGGAGCGCAAAAGTGACGCAACTTGGCTGCCACCACTGATATTTCCATGAGACCATCCCGAACCATAGGCTGATTTTCCTTCCTAGGGTTAAGGTTTGAGTTACGCCTAGGGTAAGGGTCTATTAACCAGAAAGCCCTGAGTTCCAAGAACACAGCAGCTGCGAAGGACTAGCCAAGAAGAGCGCAAAAGTACCACAACATGCCTGCCTCCACAGCTTTTTCCTTGCGGACATGCCTAATTCCTGGCTGATTTGCCTTTCTCGTCTTAGGGTTGGGGTTCGGCCTAGGGCTAGGATTTTTAAAATCAGGAAGCCCTGAGATCCAGGCACACTGGAGCTGTGAAAGGCATCCAAAAGGGAGTGCAAAAGTGCCACAACATGGCTGCTTTCACGGCTTTTTCCTTGGCAAGACGCCTAACACCAGGCTGATTTGCCTTCCCAGGGTTACTGTTAGGCTTAGGCCTAGGGCTAGGATTTTTAAAACTAGGAAGCCCTGGGCTCCAGGCACACTGCAGCTGTTCAAGGCATCCCAAGGGGAGTACAAAAGTGCAACAACATGGCAGCTTTCACAGGTTTTTCCTTGGCACCATCCCTATACCTAGGCTGATTTATCTGCCTAGGGTTAGGGTTAGGGTTCAGCCTAGGGTTGGATTTCTTTAACCAGGAAGCCCTGAGTTCCAGGCTTACTTCATCTGCCAAAGGCATCCCAAAGGGAGTGCAGAAGTGCCACAACATGGCTGCTTTCACGGCTTTTTCCTTAGGAAGAACCCTAATACCCGGCTGATTTACCTTCCTAGGGTTACTGTTAGGCTTAGGCCTAGGACTTTTAAAACCAGGAAGCCCTGGGCTCCAGGCACACTGCAGCTGCGAAAGGCATCCCAAGGGGAGCGCAAAAGTGACGCAACTTGGCTGCCACCACTGATATTTCCATGAGAGCATCCCGAACCATAGGCTGATTTTCCTTCCTAGGGTTAAGGTTTGAGTTACGCCTAGGGTAAGGGCTCTATTAACCAGAAAGCCCTGAGTTCCAAGAACACAGCAGCTGCGAAGGACTAGCCAAGAAGAGTGCAAAAGTACCACAACATGCCTGCCTCCACAGCTTTTTCCTTGGGGACATGCCTAATTCCTGGCTGATTTGCCTTTCTCGTCTTAGGGTTGGGGTTCGGCCTAGGGCTAGGATTTTTAAAATCAGGAAGCCCTGAGTTCCAGGCACACTGGAGCTGTGAAAGGCATCCAAAAGGGAGTGCAAAAGTGCCACAACATGGCTGTTTCACGGCTTTTTCCTTGGCAAGACGCCTAACACCAGGCTGATTTGCCTTCCCAGGGTTACTGTTAGGCTTAGGCCTAAGGCTAGGATTTTTAAAACTAGGAAGCCCTGGGCTCCAGGCACACTGCAGCTGTTCAAGGCATCCCAAGGGGAGTACAAAAGTGCAACAACATGGCAGCTTTCACAGCTTTTTCCTTGGCACCATCCCTATACCTAGGCTGATTTATCTGCCTAGGGTTAGGGTTAGGGTTCAGGCTAGGGCTTGGATTTCTTTAACCAGGATGCCCTGAGTTCCAGGCTTACTTCATCTGCCAAAGGCATCCCAAAGGGAGTGCAGAAGTGCCACAACATGGCTGCTTTCACGGCTTTTCCCTTAGGAAGAACCCTAATAGCCGGCTGATTTACCTTCCTAGGGTTACTGTTAGGCTTAGGCCTAGGACTTTTAAAACCAGGAAGCCCTGGGCTCCAGGCACACTGCAGCTGCGAAAGGCATCCCAAGGGGAGCGCAAAAGTGACGCAACTTGGCTGCCACCACTGATATTTCCATGAGACCATCCGGAACCATAGGCTGATTTTCCTTCCTAGGGTTAAGGTTTGAGTTACGCCTAGGGTAAGGGTCTATTAACCAGAAAGCCCTGAGTTCCAAGAACACAGCAGCTGCGAAGGACTAGCCAAGAAGAGCGCAAAAGTAGCACAACATGCCTGCCTCCACAGCTTTTTCCTTGGGGACATGCCTAATTCCTGGCTGATTTGCCTTTCTCGTCTTAGGTTTGAGGTTCGGCCTAGGGCTAGGATTTTTAAAATCAGGAAGCCCTGAGTTCCAGGCACACTGGAGCTGTGAAAGGCATCCAAAAGGGAGTGCAAAAGTGCCACAACATGGCTGCTTTCACGGCTTTTTCCTTGGCAAGACGCCTAACATCAGGCTGATTTACCTTCCCAGGGTTACTGTTAGGCTTAGGCCTAGGGCTAGGATTTTTAAAACTAGGAAGCCCTGGGCTCCAGGCACACTGCAGCTGTTCAAGGCATCCCAAGGGGAGTACAAAAGTGCAACAACATGGCAGCTTTCACAGCTTTTTCCTTGGCACCATCCCTATACCTAGGCTGATTTATCTGCCTAGGGTTAGGGTTAGGGTTCAGCCTAGGGCTTGGATTTTTTTAACCAGGAAGCCCTGAGTTCCAGGCTTACTTCATCTGCCAAAGGCATCCCAAAGGGAGTGCAGAAGTGCCACAACATGGCTGCTTTCACGGCTTTTCCCTTAGGAAGAACCCTAATACCCGGCTGATTTACCTTCCTAGGGTTACTGTTAGGCTTAGGCCTAGGACTTTTAAAACCAGGAAGCCCTGGGCTCCAGGCACACTGCAGCTGCGAAAGGCATCCCAAGGGGAGCGCAAAAGTGACGCAACTTGGCTGCCACCACTGATATTTCCATGAGACCATCCCGAACCATAGGCTGATTTTCCTTCCTAGGGTTAAGGTTTGAGTTACGCCTAGGGTAAGGGTCTATTAACCAGAAAGCCCTGAGTTCCAAGAACACAGCAGCTGCGAAGGACTAGCCAAGAAGAGCGCAAAAGTACCACAACATGCCTGCCTCCACAGCTTTTTCCTTGGGGACATGCCTAATTCCTGGCTGATTTGCCTTTCTCGTCTTAGGGTTGGGGTTCGGCCTAGGGCTAGGATTTTTAAAATCAGGAAGCCCTGAGTTCCAGGCACACTGGAGCTGTGAAAGGCATCCAAAAGGGAGTGCAAAAGTGCCACAACATGGCTGCTTTCACGGCTTTTTCCTTGGCAAGACGCCTAACACCAGGCTGATTTGCCTTCTCAGGGTTACTGTTAGGCTTAGGCCTAGGGCTAGGATTTTTAAAACTAGGAAGCCCTTAGCTCCAGGCACACTGCAGCTGTTCAAGGCATCCCAAGGGGAGTACAAAAGTGCAACAACATGGCAGCTTTCACAGCTTTTTCCTTGGCACCATCCCTATACCTAGGCTGATTTATCTGCCTAGGGTTAGGGTTAGGGTTCAGCGTAGGGCTTGGATTTCTTTAACCAGGAAGCCCTGAGTTCCAGGCTTACTTCATCTGCCAAAGGCATCCCAAAGGGAGTGCAGAAGTGCCACAACATGGCTGCTTTCACGGCTTTTCCCTTAGGAAGAACCCTAATACCCGGCTGATTTACCTTCCTAGGGTTACTGTTAGGCTTAGGCCTAGGACTTTTAAAACCAGGAAGCCCTGGGCTCCAGGCACACTGCAGCTGCGAAAGGCATCCCAAGGGGAGCGCAAAAGTGACGCAACTTGGCTGCCACCACTGATATTTCCATGAGACCATCCCGAACCATAGGCTGATTTTCCTTCCTAGGGTTAAGGTTTGAGTTACGCCTAGGGTAAGGGCTCTATTAACCAGAAAGCCCTGAGTTCCAAGAACACAGCAGCTGCGAAGGACTAGCCAAGAAGAGCGCAAAAGTACCACAACATGCCTGCCTCCACAGCTTTTTCCTTGGGGACATGCCTAATTCCTGGCTGATTTGCCTTTCTCGTCTTAGGGTTGGGGTTCGGCCTAGGGCTAGGATTTTTAAAATCAGGAAGCCCTGAGATCCAGGCACACTGGAGCTGTGAAAGGCATCCAAAAGGGAGTGCAAAAGTGCCACAACATGGCTGCTTTCACGGCTTTTTCCTTGGCAAGACGCCTGACACCAGGCTGATTTACCTTCCCAGGGTTACTGTTAGGCTTAGGCCTAGGGCTAGGATTTTTAAAACTAGGAAGCCCTGGGCTCCAGGCACACTGCAGCTGTTCAAGGCATCCCAAGGGGAGTACAAAAGTGCAACAACATGGCAGCTTTCACAGCTTTTTCCTTGGCACCATTCCTATACCTAGGCTGATTTATCTGCCTAGGGTTAGGGTTAGGGTTCAGCCTAGGGCTTGGATTTTTTTAACCAGGAAGCCCTGAGTTCCAGGCTTACTTCATCTGCCAAAGGCATCCCAAAGGGAGTGCAGAAGTGCCACAACATGGCTGCTTTCACGGCTTTTCCCTTAGGAAGAACCCTAATACCCGGCTGATTTACCTTCCTAGGGTTACTGTTAGGCTTAGGCCTAGGACTTTTAAAACCAGGAAGCCCTGGGCTCCAGGCACACTGCAGCTGCGAAAGGCATCCCAAGGGGAGCGCAAAAGTGACGCAACTTGGCTGCCACCACTGATATTTCCATGAGACCATCCCGAACCATAGGCTGATTTTCCTTCCTAGGGTTAAGGTTTGAGTTACGCCTAGGGTAAGGGTCTATTAACCAGAAAGCCCTGAGTTCCAAGAACACAGCAGCTGCGAAGGACTAGCCAAGAAGAGCGCAAAAGTAGCACAACATGCCTGCCTCCACAGCTTTTTCCTTGGGGACATGCCTAATTCCTGGCTGATTTGCCTTTCTCGTCTTAGGGTTGGGGTTCGGCCTAGGGCTAGGATTTTTAAAAGCAGGAAGCCCTGAGTTCCAGGCACACTGGAGCTGTGAAAGGCATCCAAA
Organism: Ammospiza nelsoni; assembly: GCF_027579445.1. Taxonomy (NCBI): domain Eukaryota; kingdom Metazoa; phylum Chordata; class Aves; order Passeriformes; family Passerellidae; genus Ammospiza; species Ammospiza nelsoni. Next base: position 816,521 of record NW_026683187.1, read on the forward strand.
AGGGAGTGCAAAAGTGCCACAACATGGCTGCTTTCACGGCTTTTTCCTTGGCAAGACGCCTAACACCAGGCTGATTTGCCTTCTCAGGGTTACTGTTAGGCTTAGGCCTAGGGCTAGGATTTTTAAAACTAGGAAGCCCTTAGCTCCAGGCACACTGCAGCTGTTCAAGGCATCCCAAGGGGAGTACAAAAGTGCAACAACATGGCAGCTTTCACAGCTTTTTCCTTGGCACCATCCCTATACCTAGGCTGATTTATCTGCCTAGGGTTAGGGTTAGGGTTCAGCGTAGGGCTTGGATTTCTTTAACCAGGAAGCCCTGAGTTCCAGGCTTACTTCATCTGCCAAAGGCATCCCAAAGGGAGTGCAGAAGTGCCACAACATGGCTGCTTTCACGGCTTTTCCCTTAGGAAGAACCCTAATACCCGGCTGATTTACCTTCCTAGGGTTACTGTTAGGCTTAGGCCTAGGACTTTTAAAACCAGGAAGCCCTGGGCTCCAGGCACACTGCAGCTGCGAAAGGCATCCCAAGGGGAGCGCAAAAGTGACGCAACTTGGCTGCCACCACTGATATTTCCATGAGACCATCCCGAACCATAGGCTGATTTTCCTTCCTAGGGTTAAGGTTTGAGTTACGCCTAGGGTAAGGGCTCTATTAACCAGAAAGCCCTGAGTTCCAAGAACACAGCAGCTGCGAAGGACTAGCCAAGAAGAGCGCAAAAGTACCACAACATGCCTGCCTCCACAGCTTTTTCCTTGGGGACATGCCTAATTCCTGGCTGATTTGCCTTTCTCGTCTTAGGGTTGGGGTTCGGCCTAGGGCTAGGATTTTTAAAATCAGGAAGCCCTGAGATCCAGGCACACTGGAGCTGTGAAAGGCATCCAAAAGGGAGTGCAAAAGTGCCACAACATGGCTGCTTTCACGGCTTTTTCCTTAGCAAGACGCCTGACACCAGGCTGATTTACCTTCCCAGGGTTACTGTTAGGCTTAGGCCTAGGGCTAGGATTTTTAAAACTAGGAAGCCCTGGGCTCCATGCACACTGCAGCTGTTCAAGGCATCCCAAGGGGAGTACAAAAGTGCAACAACATGGCAGCTTTCACAGCTTTTTCCTTGGCACCATCCCTATACCTAGGCTGATTTATCTGCCTAGGGTTAGGGTTAGGGTTCAGCCTAGGGCTTGGATTTCTTTAACCAGGAAGCCCTGAGTTCCAGGCTTACTTCATCTGCCAAAGGCATCCCAAAGGGAGTGCAGAAGTGCCACAACATGGCTGCTTTCACGGCTTTTCCCTTAGGAAGAACCCTAATACCCGGCTGATTTACCTTCCTAGGGTTACTGTTAGGCTTAGGCCTAGGACTTTTAAAACCAGGAAGCCCTGGGCTCCAGGCACACTGCAGCTGCGAAAGGCATCCCAAGGGGAGCGCAAAAGTGACGCAACTTGGCTGCCACCACTGATATTTCCATGAGACCATCCGGAACCATAGGCTGATTTTCCTTCCTAGGGTTAAGGTTTGAGTTACGCCTAGGGTAAGGGTCTATTAACCAGAAAGCCCTGAGTTCCAAGAACACAGCAGCTGCGAAGGACTAGCCAAGAAGAGCGCAAAAGTACCACAACATGCCTGCCTCCACAGCTTTTTCCTTGGGGACATGCCTAATTCCTGGCTGATTTGCCTTTCTCGTCTTAGGGTTGGGGTTCGGCCTAGGGCTAGGATATTTAAAATCAGGAAGCCCTGAGTTCCAGGCACACTGGAGCTGTGAAAGGCATCCAAAAGGGAGTGCAAAAGTGCCACAACATGGCTGCTTTCACGGCTTTTTCCTTGGCAAGACGCCTAACACCAGGCTGATTTGCCTTCCCAGGGTTACTGTTAGGCTTAGGCCTAAGGCTAGGATTTTTAAAACTAGGAAGCCCTTAGCTCCAGGCACACTGCAGCTGTTCAAGGCATCCCAAGGGGAGTACAAAAGTGCAACAACATGGCAGCTTTCACAGCTTTTTCCTTGGCACCATCCCTATACCTAGGCTGATTTATCTGCCTAGGGTTAGGGTTAGGGTTCAGCCTAGGGCTTGGATTTCTTTAACCAGGAAGCCCTGAGTTCCAGGCTTACTTCATCTGCCAAAGGCATCCCAAAGGGAGTGCAGAAGTGCCACAACATGGCTGCTTTCACGGCTTTTCCCTTAGGAAGAACCCTAATACCCGGCTGATTTACCTTCCTAGGGTTACTGTTAGGCTTAGGCCTAGGACTTTTAAAACCAGGAAGCCCTGGGCTCCAGGCACACTGCAGCTGCGAAAGGCATCCCAAGGGGAGCGCAAAAGTGACGCAACTTGGCTGCCACCACTGATATTTCCATGAGACCATCCCGAACCATAGGCTGATTTTCCTTCCTAGGGTTAAGGTTTGAGTTACGCCTAGGGTAAGGGTCTATTAACCAGAAAGCCCTGAGTTCCAAGAACACAGCAGCTGCGAAGGACTAGCCAAGAAGAGCGCAAAAGTACCACAACATGCCTGCCTCCACAGCTTTTTCCTTGGGGACATGCCTAATTCCTGGCTGATTTGCCTTTCTCGTCTTAGGGTTGGGGTTCGGCCTAGGGCTAGGATTTTTAAAAGCAGGAAGCCCTGAGTTCCAGGCACACTGGAGCTGTGAAAGGCATCCAAAAGGGAGTGCAAAAGTGCCACAACATGGCTGCTTTCACGGCTTTTTCCTTGGCAAGACGCCTAACACCAGGCTGATTTACCTTCCCAGGGTTACTGTTAGGCTTAGGCCTAGGGCTAGGATTTTTGAAACTAGGAAGCCCTGGGCTCCAGGCACACTGCAGCTGTTCAAGGCATCCCAAGGGGAGTACAAAAGTGCAACAACATGGCAGCTTTCACAGCTTTTTCCTTGGCACCATCCCTATACCTAGGCTGATTTATCTGCCTAGGGTTAGGGTTAGGGTTCACCCTAGGGCTTGGATTTCTTTAACCAGGAAGCCCTGAGTTCCAGGCTTACTTCATCTGCCAAAGGCATCCCAAAGGGAGTGCAGAAGTGCCACAACATGGCTGCTTTCACGGCTTTTCCCTTAGGAAGAACCCTAATACCCGGCTGATTTACCTTCCTAGGGTTACTGTTAGGCTTAGGCCTAGGACTTTTAAAACCAGGAAGCCCTGGGCTCCAGGCACACTGCAGCTGCGAAAGGCATCCCAAGGGGAGCGCAAAAGTGACGCAACTTGGCTGCCAACACTGATATTTCCATGAGACCATCCCGAACCATAGGCTGATTTTCCTTCCTAGGGTTAAGGTTTTAGTTACGCCTAGGGTAAGGGTCTATTAACCAGAAAGCCCTGAGTTCCAAGAACACAGCAGCTGCGAAGGACTAGCCAAGAAGAGCGCAAAAGTACCACAACATGCCTGCCTCCACAGCTTTTTCCTTGGGGACATGCCTAATTCCTGGCTGATTTGCCTTTCTCGTCTTAGGGTTGGGGTTCGGCCTAGGGCTAGGATTTTTAAAATCAGGAAGCCCTGAGTTCCAGGCACACTAGAGCTGTGAAAGGCATCCAAAAGGGAGTGCAAAAGTGCCACAACATGGCTGCTTTCACGGCTTTTTCCTTGGCACCATCCCTATACCTAGGCTGATTTATCTGCCTAGGGTTAGGGTTAGGGTTCAGCCTAGGGCTTGGATTTCTTTAACCAGGAAGCCCTGAGTTCCAGGCTTACTTCATCTGCCAAAGGCATCCCAAAGGGAGTGCAGAAGTGCCACAACATGGCTGCTTTCACGGCTTTTCCCTTAGGAAGAACCCTAATACCCGGCTGATTTACCTTCCTAGGGTTACTGTTAGGCTTAGGGCTAGGACTTTTAAAACCAGGAAGCCCTGGGCTCCAGGCACACTGCAGCTGCAAAAGGCATCCCAAGGGGAGCGCAAAAGTGACGCAACTTGGCTGCCACCACTGATATTTCCATGAGACCATCCCGAACCATAGGCTGATTTTCCTTCCTAGGGTTAAGGTTTGAGTTACGCCTAGGGTAAGGGTCTATTAACCAGAAAGCCCTGAGTTCCAAGAACACAGCAGCTGCGAAGGACTAGCCAAGAAGAGCGCAAAAGTACCACAACATGCCTGCCTCCACAGCTTTTTCCTTGGGGACATGCCTAATTCCTGGCTGATTTGCCTTTCTCATCTTAGGGTTGGGGTTCGGCCTAGGGCTAGGATTTTTAAAATCAGGAAGCCCTGAGTTCCAGGCACACTGGAGCTGTGAAAGGCATCCAAAAGGGAGTGCAAAAGTGCCACAACATGGCTGCTTTCACGGCTTTTTCCTTGGCAAGACGCCTAACACCAGGCTGATTTACCTTCCCAGGGTTACTGTTAGGCTTAGGCCTAGGGCTAGGATTTTTGAAACTAGGAAGCCCTGGGCTCCAGGCACACTGCAGCTGTTCAAGGCATCCCAAGGGGAGTACAAAAGTGCAACAACATGGCAGCTTTCACAGCTTTTTCCTTGGCACCATCCCTATACCTAGGCTGATTTATCTGCCTAGGGTTAGGGTTAGGGTTCAGCCTAGGGCTTGGATTTCTTTAACCAGGAAGCCCTGAGTTCCAGGCTTACTTCATCTGCCAAAGGCATCCCAAAGGGAGTGCAGAAGTGCCACAACATGGCTGCTTTCACGGCTTTTCCCTTAGGAAGAACCCTAATACCCGGCTGATTTACCTTCCTAGGGTTACTGTTAGGCTTAGGCCTAGGACTTTTAAAACCAGGAAGCCCTGGGCTCCAGGCACACTGCAGCTGCGAAAGGCATCCCAAGGGGAGCGCAAAAGTGACGCAACTTGGCTGCCACCACTGATATTTCCATGAGACCATCCCGAACCATAGGCTGATTTTCCTTCCTAGGGTTAAGGTTTGAGTTACGCCTAGGGTAAGGGTCTATTAACCAGAAAGCCCTGAGTTCCAAGAACACAGCAGCTGCGAAGGACTAGCCAAGAAGAGCGCAAAAGTACCACAACATGCCTGCCTCCACAGCTTTTTCCTTGTGGACATGCCTAATTCCTGGCTGATTTGCCTTTCTCGTCTTAGGGTTGGGGTTCGGCCTAGGGCTAGGATTTTTAAAAGCAGGAAGCCCTGAGTTCCAGGCACACTGGAGCTGTGAAAGGCATCCAAAAGGGAGTGCAAAAGTGCCACAACATGGCTGCTTTCACGGCTTTTTCCTTGGCAAGACGCCTAACACCAGGCTGATTTACCTTCCCAGGGTTACTGTTAGGCTTAGGCCTAGGGCTAGGATTTTTGAAACTAGGAAGCCCTGGGCTCCAGGCACACTGCAGCTGTTCAAGGCATCCCAAGGGGAGTACAAAAGTGCAACAACATGGCAGCTTTCACAGCTTTTTCCTTGGCACCATCCCTATACCTAGGCTGATTTATCTGCCTAGGGTTAGGGTTAGGGTTCAGCGTAGGGCTTGGATTTCTTTAACCAGGAAACCCTGAGTTCCAGGCTTACTTCATCTGCCAAAGGCATCCCAAAGGGAGTGCAGAAGTGCCACAACATTGCTGCTTTCACGGCTTTTCCCTTAGGAAGAACCCTAATACCCGGCTGATTTACCTTCCTAGGGTTACTGTTAGGCTTAGGCCTAGGACTTTTAAAACCAGGAAGCCCTGGGCTCCAGGCACACTGCAGCTCCGAAAGGCATCCCAAGGGGAGCGCAAAAGTGACGCAACTTGGCTGCCACCACTGATATTTCCATGAGACCATCCCGAACCATAGGCTGATTTTCCTTCCTAGGGTTAAGGTTTGAGTTACGCCTAGGGTAAGGGCTCTATTAACCAGAAAGCCCTGAGTTCCAAGAACACAGCAGCTGCGAAGGACTAGCCAAGAAGAGCGCAAAAGTACCACAACATGCCTGCCTCCACAGCTTTTTCCTTGGGGACATGCCTAACTCCTGGCTGATTTGCCTTTCTCGTCTTAGGGTTGGGGTTCGGCCTAGGGCTAGGATTTTTAAAATCAGGAAGCCCTGAGTTCCAGGCACACTGCAGCTGTGAAAGGCATCCAAAAGGGAGTGCAAAAGTGCCACAACATGGCTGCTTTCACGGCTTTTTCCTTGGCAAGACGCCTAACACCAGGCTGATTTACCTTCCCAGGGTTACTGTTAGGCTTAGGCCTAGGGCTAGGATTTTTAAAACTAGGAAGCCCTGGGCTCCAGGCACACTGCAGCTGTTCAAGGCATCCCAAGGGGAGTACAAAAGTGCAACAACAGGGCAGCTTTCACAGCTTTTTCCTTGGCACCATCCCTATACCTAGGCTGATTTATCTGCCTAGGGTTAGGGTTGGGGTTCAGCCTAGGGCTTGAATTTTTTTAACCAGGAAGCCCTGAGTTCCAGGCTTACTTCATCTGCCAAAGGCATCCCAAAGGGAGTGCAGAAGTGCCACAACATGGCTGCTTTCACGGCTTTTCCCTTAGGAAGAACCCTAATACCCGGCTGATTTACCTTCCTAGGGTTACTGTTAGGCTTAGGCCTAGGACTTTTAAAACCAGGAAGCCCTGGGCTCCAGGCACACTGCAGCTGCAAAAGGCATCCCAAGGGGAGCGCAAAAGTGACGCAACTTGGCTGCCACCACTGATATTTCCATGAGACCATCCCGAACCATAGGCTGATTTTCCTTCCTAGGGTTAAGGTTTGAGTTACGCCTAGGGTAAGGGTCTATTAACCAGAAAGCCCTGAGTTCCAAGAACACAGCAGCTGCGAAGGACTAGCCAAGAAGAGCGCAAAAGTACCACAACATGCCTGCCTCCACAGCTTTTTCCTTGGGGACATGCCTAATTCCTGGCTGATTTGCCTTTCTCGTCTTAGGGTTGGGGTTCGGCCTAGGGCTAGGATTTTTAAAATCAGGAAGCCCTGAGTTCCAGGCACACTGCAGCTGTGAAAGGCATCCAAAAGGGAGTGCAAAAGTGCCACAACATGGCTGCTTTCACGGCTTTTTCCTTGGCAAGACGCCTAACACCAGGCTGATTTACCTTCCCAGGGTTACTGTTAGGCTTAGGCCTAGGGCTAGGATTTTTGAAACTAGGAAGCCCTGGGCTCCAGGCACACTGCAGCTGTTCAAGGCATCCCAAGGGGAGTACAAAAGTGCAACAACATGGCAGCTTTCACAGCTTTTTCCTTGGCACCATCCCTATACCTAGGCTGATTTATCTGCCTAGGGTTAGGGTTAGGGTTCAGCCTAGGGCTTGGATTTCTTTAACCAGGAAGCCCTGAGTTCCAGGCTTACTTCATCTGCCAAAGGCATCCCAAAGGGAGTGCAGAAGTGCCACAACATGGCTGCTTTCACGGCTTTTCCCTTAGGAAGAACCCTAATACCCGGCTGATTTACCTTCCTAGGGTTACTGTTAGGCTTAGGCCTAGGACTTTTAAAACCAGGAAGCCCTGGGCTCCAGGCACACTGCAGCTGCGAAAGGCATCCCAAGGGGAGCGCAAAAGTGACGCAACTTGGCTGCCACCACTGATATTTCCATGAGACCATCCCGAACCATAGGCTGATTTTCCTTCCTAGGGTTAAGGTTTGAGTTACGCCTAGGGTAAGGGCTCTATTAACCAGAAAGCCCTGAGTTCCAAGAACACAGCAGCTGCGAAGGACTAGCCAAGAAGAGCGCAAAAGTAGCACAACATGCCTGCCTCCACAGCTTTTTCCTTGGGGACATGCCTAATTCCTGGCTGATTTGCCTTTCTCGTCTTAGGGTTGGGGTTCGGCCTAGGGCTAGGATTTTTAAAATCAGGAAGCCCTGAGTTCCAGGCACACTGGAGCTGTGAAAGGCATCCAAAAGGGAGTGCAAAAGTGCCACAACATGGCTGCTTTCACGGCTTTTTCCTTGGCAAGACGCCTAACACCAGGATGGTTTGCCTTCTCAGGGTTACTGTTAGGCTTAGGCCTAGGGCTAGGATTTTTGAAACTAGGAAGCCCTGGGCTCCAGGCACACTGCAGCTGTTCAAGGCATCCCAAGGGGAGTACAAAAGTGCAACAACATGGCAGCTTTCACAGCTTTTTCCTTGGCACCATCCCTATACCTAGGCTGATTTATCTGCCTAGGGGTAGGGTTAGGGTTCAACCTAGGGCTTGGATTTCTTTAACCAGGAAGCCCTGAGTTCCAGGCTTACTTCATCTGCCAAAGGCATCCCAAAGGGAGTGCAGAAGTGCCACAACATGGCTGCTTTCACGGCTTTTCCCTTAGGAAGAACCCTAATACCCGGCTGATTTACCTTCCTAGGGTTACTGTTAGGCTTAGGCCTAGGACTTTTAAAACCAGGAAGCCCTGGGCTCCAGGCACACTGCAGCTGCGAAAGGCATCCCAAGGGGAGCGCAAAAATGACGCAACATGGCTGCCACCACTGATATTTCCATGAGACCATCCCGAACCATAGGCTGATTTTCCTTCCTAGGGTTAAGGTTTGAGTTACGCCTAGGGTAAGGTTTCTATTTACCAGAAAGCCCTGAGTTCCAAGAACACAGCAGCTGCGAAGGACTAGCCAAGAAGAGCGCAAAAGTACCACAACATGCCTGCCTCCACAGCTTTTTCCTTGGGGACATGCCTAATTCCTGGCTGATTTGCCTTTCTCGTCTTAGGGTTGGGGTTCGGCCTAGGGCTAGGATTTTTAAAAGCAGGAAGCCCTGAGTTCCAGGCACACTGGAGCTGTGAAAGGCATCCAAAAGGGAGTGCAAAAGTGCCACAACATGGCTGTTTTCACGGCTTTTTCCTTGGCAAGACGCCTAACACCAGGCTGATTTACCTTCCCAGGGTTACTGTTAGGCTTAGGCCTAGGGCTAGGATTTTTAAAACTAGGAAGCCCTGGGCTCCAGGCACACTGCAGCTGTTCAAGGCATCCCAAGGGGAGTACAAAAGTGCAACAACATGGCAGCTTTCACAGCTTTTTCCTTGGCACCGTCCCTATACCTAGGCTGATTTATCTGCCTAGGGTTAGGGTTAGGGTTCAGCCTAGGGCTTGGATTTCTTTAACCAGGAAGCCCTGAGTTCCAGGCTTACTTCATCTGCCAAAGGCATCCCAAAGGGAGTGATGAAGTGCCACAACATGGCTGCTTTCACGGCTTTTCCCTTAGGAAGAACCCTAATACCCGGCTGATTTACCTTCCTAGGGTTACTGTTAGGCTTAGGCCTAGGACTTTTAAAACCAGGAAGCCCTGGGCTCCAGGCACACTGCAGCTGCAAAAGGCATCCCAAGGGGAGCGCAAAAGTGACGCAACTTGGCTGCCACCACAGATATTTCCATGAGACCATCCCGAACCATAGGCTGATTTTCCTTCCTAGGGTTAAGGTTTGAGTTACGCCTAGGGTAAGGGCTCTATTAACCAGAAAGCCCTGAGTTCCAAGAACACAGCAGCTGCGAAGGACTAGCCAAGAAGAGCGCAAAAGTACCACAACATGCCTGCCTCCACAGCTTTTTCCTTGGGGACATGCCTAATTCCTGGCTGATTTGCCTTTCTCGTCTTAGGGTTGGGGTTCGGCCTAGGGCTAGGATTTTTAAAATCAGGAAGCCCTGAGATCCAGGCACACTGGAGCTGTGAAAGGCATCCAAAAGGGAGTGCAAAAGTGCCACAACATGGCTGCTTTCACGGCTTTTTCCTTGGCAAGACGCCTAACACCAGGCTGATTTACCTTCCCAGGGTTACTGTTAGGCTTAGGCCTAGGGCTAGGATTTTTAAAACTAGGAAGCCCTGGGCTCCAGGCACACTGCAGCTGTTCAAGGCATCCCAAGGGGAGTACAAAAGTGCAACAACATGGCAGCTTTCACAGCTTTTTCCTTGGCACCATCCCTATACCTAGGCTGATTTATCTGCCTAGGGTTAGGGTTACGGTTCAGCCTAGGGCTTGGATTTCTTTAACCAGGAAGCCCTGAGTTCCAGGCTTACTTCATCTGCCAAAGGCATCCCAAAGGGAGTGCAGAAGTGCCACAACATGGCTGCTTTCACGGCTTTTCCCTTAGGAAGAACCCTAATACCCGGCTGATTTACCTTCCTAGGGTTACTGTTAGGCTTAGGCCTAGGACTTTTAAAACCAGGAAGCCCTGGGCTCCAGGCACACTGCAGCTGCGAAAGGCATCCCAAGGGGAGCGCAAAAGTGACGCAACTTGGCTGCCACCACTGATATTTCCATGAGACCATCCGGAACCATAGGCTGATTTTCCTTCCTAGGGTTAAGGTTTGATTTACGCCTAGGGTAAGGGTCGATTAACCAGAAAGCCCTGAGTTCCAAGAACACAGCAGCTGCGAAGGACTAGCCAAGAAGAGCGCAAAAGTACCACAACATGCCTGCCTCCACAGCTTTTTCCTTGGGGACATGCCTAATTCCTGGCTGATTTGCCTTTCTCGTCTTAGGGTTGGGGTTCGGCCTAGGGCTAGGATTTTTAAAATCAGGAAGCCCTGAGTTCCAGGCACACTGGAGCTGTGAAAGGCATCCAAAAGGGAGTGCAAAAGTGCCACAACATGGCTGCTTTCACGGCTTTTTCCTTGGCAAGACGCCTAACACCAGGCTGATTTGCCTTCCCAGGGTTACTGTTAGGCTTAGGCCTAAGGCTAGGATTTTTAAAACTAGGAAGCCCTGGGCTCCAGGCACACTGCAGCTGTTCAAGGCATCCCAAGGGGAGTACAAAAGTGCAACAACATGGCAGCTTTCACAGCTTTTTCCTTGGCACCATCCCTATACCTAGGCTGATTTATCTGCCTAGGGTTAGGGTTAGGGTTCAGCGTAGGGCTTGGATTTCTTTAACCAGGAAGCCCTGAGTTCCAGGCTTACTTCATCTGCCAAAGGCATCCCAAAGGGAGTGCAGAAGTGCCACAACATGGCTGCTTTCACGGCTTTTCCCTTAGGAAGAACCCTAATACCCGGCTGATTTACCATCCTAGGGTTACTGTTAGGCTTAGGCCTAGGACTTTTAAAACCAGGAAGCCCTGGGCTCCAGGCACACTGCAGCTGCGAAAGGCATCCCAAGGGGAGCGCAAAAGTGACGCAACTTGGCTGCCACCACTGATATTTCCATGAGACCATCCCGAACCATAGGCTGATTTTCCTTCCTAGGGTTAAGGTTTGAGTTACGCCTAGGGTAAGGGTCTATTAACCAGAAAGCCCTGAGTTCCAAGAACACAGCAGCTGCGAAGGACTAGCCAAGAAGAGCGCAAAAGTAGCACAACATGCCTGCCTCCACAGCTTTTTCCTTGGGGACATGCCTAATTCCTGGCTGATTTGCCTTTCTCGTCTTAGGGTTGGGGTTCGGCCTAGGGCTAGGTTTTTTAAAAGCAGGAAGCCCTGAGTTCCAGGCACACTGGAGCTGTGAAAGGCATCCAAAAGGGAGTGCAAAAGTGCCACAACATGGCTGCTTTCACGGCTTTTTCCTTGGCAAGACGCCTAACACCAGGCTGATTTACCTTCCCAGGGTTACTGTTAGGCTTAGGCCTAGGGCTAGGATTTTTGAAACTAGGAAGCCCTGGGCTCCAGGCACACTGCAGCTGTTCAAGGCATCCCAAGGGGAGTACAAAAGTGCAACAACATGGCAGCTTTCACAGCTTTTTCCTTGGCACCATCCCTATACCTAGGCTGATTTATCTGCCTAGGGTTAGGGTTGGGGTTCAGCCTAGGGCTAGGATTTTTAAAATCAGGAAGCCCTGAGTTCCAGGCACACTGGAGCTGTGAAAGGCATCCCAAAGGGAGTGCAAAAGTGCCACAACATGGCTGCTTTCACGGCTTTTTCCTTGGCAAGACGCCTAACACCAGGCTGATTTACCTTCCTAGGGTTACTGTTAGGCCTAGGGCTAGGATTTTTGAAACTAGGAAGCCCTGGGCTCCAGGCACACTGCAGCTGCGAAAGGCATCCCAAGGGGAGCGCAAAAGTGACGCAACTTGGCTGCCACCACTGATATTTCCATGAGACCATCCCGAACCATAGGCTGATTTTCCTTCCTAGGGTTAAGGTTTGAGTTACGCCTAGGGTAAGGGTCTATTAACCAGAAAGCCCTGAGTTCCAAGAACACAGCAGCTGCGAAAAACTAGCCAAGAAGAGCGCAAAAGTACCACAACATGCCTGCCTCCACAGCTTTTTCCTTGTGGACATGCCTAATTCCTGGCTGATTTGCCTTTCTCGTCTTAGGGTTGGGGTTCGGCCTAGGGCTAGGATTTTTAAAAGCAGGAAGCCCTGAGTTCCAGGCACACTGGAGCTGTGAAAGGCATCCAAAAGGGAGTGCAAAAGTGCCACAACATGGCTGCTTTCACGTCTTTTTCCTTGGCAAGACGCCTAACCCCAGGCTGATTTGCCTTCTCAGGGTTACTGTTAGGCTTAGGCCTAGGGCTAGGATTTTTAAAACTAGGAAGCCCTGGGCTCCAGGCACACTGCAGCTGTTCAAGGCATCCCAAGGGGAGTACAAAAGTGCAACAACATGGCAGCTTTCTCAGCTTTTTCCTTGGCACCATCCCTATACCTAGGTTGATTTATCTGCCTAGGGTTAGGGTTAGGGTTCAGCCTAGGGCTCGGATTTCTTTAACCAGGAAGCCCTGAGTTCCAGGCTTACTTCATCTGCCAAAGGCATCCCAAAGGGAGTGCAGAAGTGCCACAACATGGCTGCTTTCACGGCTTTTCCCTTAGGAAGAACCCTAATACCCGGCTGATTTACCTTCCTAGGGTTACTGTTAGGCTTAGGCCTAGGACTTTTAAAACCAGGAAGCCCTGGGCTCCAGGCACACTGCAGCTGCGAAAGGCATCCCAAGGGGAGCGCAAAAGTGACGCAACTTGGCTGCCACCACTGATATTTCCATGAGACCATCCCGAACCATAGGCTGATTTTCTTTCCTAGGGTTAAGGTTTGAGTTACGCCTAGGGTAAGGGTCTATTAACCAGAAAGCCCTGAGTTCCAAGAACACAGCAGCTGCGAAGGACTAGCCAAGAAGAGCGCAAAAGTACCACAACATGCCTGCCTCCACAGCTTTTTCCTTGGGGACATGCCTAATTCCTGGCTGATTTGCCTTTCTCGTCTTAGGGTTGGGGTTTGGCCTAGGGCTAGGATTTTTAAAATCAGGAAGTCCTGAGTTCCAGGCACACTGGAGCTGTGAAAGGCATCCAAAAGGGAGTGCAAAAGTGCCACAACATGGCTGCTTTCACGGCTTTTTCCTTGGCAAGAAGCCTAACACCAGGCTGATTTACCTTCCCAGGGTTACTGTTAGGCTTAGGCCTAGGGCTAGGATTTTTGAAACTAGGAAGCCCTTAGCTCCAGGCACACTGCAGCTGTTCAAGGCATCCCAAGGGGAGTACAAAAGTGCAACAACATGGCAGCTTTCTCAGCTTTTTCCTTGGCACCATCCCTATACCTAGGCTGATTTATCTGCCTAGGGTTAGGGTTAGGGTTCAGCCTAGGGCTTGGATTTCTTTAACCAGGAAGCCCTGAGTTCCAGGCTTACTTCATCTGCCAAAGGCATCCCAAAGGGAGTGCAGAAGTGCCACAACATGGCTGCTTTCACGGCTTTTCCCTTAGGAAGAACCCTAATACCCGGCTGATTTACCATCCTAGGGTTACTGTTAGGCTTAGGCCTAGGACTTTTAAAACCAGGAAGCCCTGGGCTCCAGGCACACTGCAGCTGCGAAAGGCATCCCAAGGGGAGCGCAAAAGTGACGCAACTTGGCTGCCACCACTGATATTTCCATGAGACCATCCCGAACCATAGGCTGATTTTCCTTCCTAGGGTTAAGGTTTGAGTTACGCCTAGGGTAAGGGTCTATTAACCAGAAAGCCCTGAGTTCCAAGAACACAGCAGCTGCGAAGGACTAGCCAAGAAGAGCGCAAAAGTACCACAACATGCCTGCCTCCACAGCTTTTTCCTTGGGGACATGCCTAATTCCTGGCTGATTTGCCTTTCTCATCTTAGGGTTGGGGTTCGGCCTAGGGCTAGGATTTTTAAAATCAGGAAGCCCTGAGTTCCAGGCACACTGGAGCTGTGAAAGGCATCCAAAAGGGAGTGCAAAAGTGCCACAACATGGCTGCTTTCACGGCTTTTTCCTTGGCAAGACGCCTAACACCAGGCTGATTTACCTTCCCAGGGTTACTGTTAGGCTTAGGCCTAGGGCTAGGATTTTTAAAACTAGGAAGCCCTGGGCTCCAGGCACACTGCAGCTGTTCAAGGCATCCCAAGGGGAGTACAAAAGTGCAACAACATGGCAGCTTTCACAGCTTTTTCCTTGGCACCATCCCTATACCTAGGCTGATTTATCTGCCTAGGGTTAGGGTTAGGGTTCAGCCTAGGGCTTGAATTTTTTTAACCAGGAAGCCCTGAGTTCCAGGCTTACTTCATCTGCCAAAGGCATCCCAAAGGGAGTGCAGAAGTGCCACAACATGGCTGCTTTCACGGCTTTTCCCTTAGGAAGAACCCTAATACCCGGCTGATTTACCTTCCTAGGGTTACTGTTAGGCTTAGGCCTAGGACTTTTAAAACCAGGAAGCCCTGGGCTCCAGGCACACTGCAGCTGCGAAAGGCATCCCAAGGGGAGCGCAAAAGTGACGCAACTTGGCTGCCACCACTGATATTTCCATGAGACCATCCCGAACCATAGGCTGATTTTCCTTCCTAGGGTTAAGGTTTGAGTTACGCCTAGGGTAAGGGTCTATTAACCAGAAAGCCCTGAGTTCCAAGAACACAGCAGCTGCGAAGGACTAGCCAAGAAGAGCGCAAAAGTAGCACAACATGCCTGCCTCCACAGCTTTTTCCTTGTGGACATGCCTAATTCCTGGCTGATTTGCCTTTCTCGTCTTAGGGTTGGGGTTCGGCCTAGGGCTAGGATTTTTAAAAGCAGGAAGCCCTGAGTTCCAGGCACACTGGAGCTGTGAAAGGCATCCAAAAGGGAGTGCAAAAGTGCCACAACATGGCTGCTTTCACGGCTTTTTCCTTGGCAAGACGCCTAACACCAGGCTGATTTACCTTCCCAGGGTTACTGTTAGGCTTAGGCCTAGGGCTAGGATTTTTGAAACTAGGAAGCCCTGGGCTCCAGGCACACTGCAGCTGTTCAAGGCATCCCAAGGGGAGTACAAAAGTGCAACAACATGGCAGCTTTCACAGCTTTTTCCTTGGCACCATCCCTATACCTAGGCTGATTTATCTGCCTAGGGTTAGGGTTAGGGTTCAGCGTAGGGCTTGGATTTCTTTAACCAGGAAGCCCTGAGTTCCAGGCTTACTTCATCTGCCAAAGGCATCCCAAAGGGAGTGCAGAAGTGCCACAACATGGCTGCTTTCACGGCTTTTCCCTTAGGAAGAACCCTAATACCCGGCTGATTTACCTTCCTAGGGTTACTGTTAGGCTTAGGCCTAGGACTTTTAAAACCAGGAAGCCCTGGGCTCCAGGCACACTGCAGCTGCGAAAGGCATCCCAAGGGGAGCGCAAAAGTGACGCAACTTGGCTGCCACCACTGATATTTCCATGAGACCATCCCGAACCATAGGCTGATTTTCCTTCCTAGGGTTAAGGTTTGAGTTACGCCTAGGGTAAGGGCTCTATTAACCAGAAAGCCCTGAGTTCCAAGAACACAGCAGCTGCGAAGGACTAGCCAAGAAGAGCGCAAAAGTACCACAACATGCCTGCCTCCACAGCTTTTTCCTTGGGGACATGCCTAATTCCTGGCTGATTTGCCTTTCTCGTCTTAGGGTTGGGGTTCGGCCTAGGGCTAGGATTTTTAAAATCAGGAAGCCCTGAGTTCCAGGCACACTAGAGCTGTGAAAGGCATCCAAAAGGGAGTGCAAAAGTGCCACAACATGGCTGCTTTCACGGCTTTTTCCTTGGCAAGACGCCTAACACCAGGATGGTTTGCCTTCTCAGGGTTACTGTTAGGCTTAGGCCTAGGGCTAGGACTTTTGAAACTAGGAAGCCCTGGGCTCCAGGCACACTGCAGCTGTTCAAGGCATCCCAAGGGGAGTACAAAAGTGCAACAACATGGCAGCTTTCTCAGCTTTTTCCTTGGCACCATCCCTATACCTAGGTTGATTTATCTGCCTAGGGTTAGGGTTAGGGTTCAGCCTAGCGCTCGGATTTCTTTAACCAGGAAGCCCTGAGTTCCAGGCTTACTTCATCTGCCAAAGGCATCCCAAAGGGAGTGCAGAAGTGCCACAACATGGCTGCTTTCACGGCTTTTCCCTTAGGAAGAACCCTAATACCCGGCCGATTTACCTTCCTAGGGTTACTGTTAGGCTTAGGCCTAGGACTTTTAAAACCAGGAAGCCCTGGGCTCCAGGCACACTGCAGCTGCGAAAGGCATCCCAAGGGGAGCGCAAAAGTGACGCAACTTGGCTGCCACCACTGATATTTCCATGAGACCATCCCGAACCATAGGCTGATTTTCCTTCCTAGGGTTAAGGTTTGAGTTACGCCTAGGGTAAGGGTCTATTAACCAGAAAGCCCTGAGTTCCAAGAACACAGCAGCTGCGAAGGACTAGCCAAGAAGAGCGCAAAAGTACCACAACATGCCTGCCTCCACAGCTTTTTCCTTGGGGACATGCCTAATTCCTGGCTGATTTGCCTTTCTCGTCTTAGGGTTGGGGTTCGGCCTAGGGCTAGGATTTTTAAAATCAGGAAGCCCTGAGTTCCAGGCACACTGGAGCTGTGAAAGGCATCCAAAAGGGAGTGCAAAAGTGCCACAACATGGCTGCTTTCACGGCTTTTTCCTTGGCAAGACGCCTAACACCAGGCTGATTTACCTTCCCAGGGTTACTGTTAGGCTTAGGCCTAGGGCTAGGATTTTTAAAACTAGGAAGCCCTGGGCTCCAGGCACACTGCAGCTGTTCAAGGCATCCCAAGGGGAGTACAAAAGTGCAACAACATGGCAGCTTTCACAGCTTTTTCCTTGGCACCATCCCTATACCTAGGCTGATTTATCTGCCTAGGGTTAGGGTTAGGGTTCAGCCTAGGGCTTGAATTTTTTTAACCAGGAAGCCCTGAGTTCCAGGCTTAATTCATCTGCCAAAGGCATCCCAAAGGGAGTGCAGAAGTGCCACAACATGGCTGCTTTCACGGCTTTTCCCTTAGGAAGAACCCTAATACCCGGCTGATTTACCTTCCTAGGGTTACTGTTAGGCTTAGGCCTAGGACTTTTAAAACCAGGAAGCCCTGGGCTCCAGGCACACTGCAGCTGCGAAAGGCATCCCAAGGGGAGCGCAAAAGTGACGCAACTTGGCTGCCACCACTGATATTTCCATGAGACCATCCCGAACCATAGGCTGATTTTCCTTCCTAGGGTTACGGTTTGAGTTACGCCTAGGGTAAGGGTCTATTAACCAGAAAGCCCTGAGTTCCAAGAACACAGCAGCTGCGAAGGACTAGCCAAGAAGAGCGCAAAAGTAGCACAACATGCCTGCCTCCACAGCTTTTTCCTTGTGGACATGCCTAATTCCTGGCTGATTTGCCTTTCTCGTCTTAGGGTTGGGGTTCGGCCTAGGGCTAGGATTTTTAAAAGCAGGAAGCCCTGAGTTCCAGGCACACTGGAGCTGTGAAAGGCATCCAAAAGGGAGTGCAAAAGTGCCACAACATGGCTGCTTTCACGGCTTTTTCCTTGGCAAGACGCCTAACACCAGGCTGATTTACCTTCCCAGGGTTACTGTTAGGCTTAGGCCTAGGGCTAGGATTTTTGAAACTAGGAAGCCCTGGGCTCCAGGCACACTGCAGCTGTTCAAGGCATCCCAAGGGGAGTACAAAAGTGCAACAACATGGCAGCTTTCACAGCTTTTTCCTTGGCACCATCCCTATACCTAGGCTGATTTATCTGCCTAGGGTTAGGGTTAGGGTTCAGCGTAGGGCTTGGATTTCTTTAACCAGGAAGCCCTGAGTTCCAGGCTTACTTCATCTGCCAAAGGCATCCCAAAGGGAGTGCAGAAGTGCCACAACATGGCTGCTTTCACGGCTTTTCCCTTAGGAAGAACCCTAATACCCGGCTGATTTACCTTCCTAGGGTTACTGTTAGGCTTAGGCCTAGGACTTTTAAAACCAGGAAGCCCTGGGCTCCAGGCACACTGCAGCTGCGAAAGGCATCCCAAGGGGAGCGCAAAAGTGACGCAACTTGGCTGCCACCACTGATATTTCCATGAGACCATCCCGAACCATAGGCTGATTTTCCTTCCTAGGGTTAAGGTTTGAGTTACGCCTAGGGTAAGGGCTCTATTAACCAGAAAGCCCTGAGTTCCAAGAACACAGCAGCTGCGAAGGACTAGCCAAGAAGAGCGCAAAAGTACCACAACATGCCTGCCTCCACAGCTTTTTCCTTGGGGACATGCCTAATTCCTGGCTGATTTGCCTTTCTCGTCTTAGGGTTGGGGTTCGGCCTAGGGCTAGGATTTTTAAAATCAGGAAGCCCTGAGTTCCAGGCACACTAGAGCTGTGAAAGGCATCCAAAAGGGAGTGCAAAAGTGCCACAACATGGCTGCTTTCACGGCTTTTTCCTTGGCAAGACGCCTAACACCAGGATGGTTTGCCTTCTCAGGGTTACTGTTAGGCTTAGGCCTAGGGCTAGGACTTTTGAAACTAGGAAGCCCTGGGCTCCAGGCACACTGCAGCTGTTCAAGGCATCCCAAGGGGAGTACAAAAGTGCAACAACATGGCAGCTTTCTCAGCTTTTTCCTTGGCACCATCCCTATACCTAGGTTGATTTATCTGCCTAGGGTTAGGGTTAGGGTTCAGCCTAGCGCTCGGATTTCTTTAACCAGGAAGCCCTGAGTTCCAGGCTTACTTCATCTGCCAAAGGCATCCCAAAGGGAGTGCAGAAGTGCCACAACATGGCTGCTTTCACGGCTTTTCCCTTAGGAAGAACCCTAATACCCGGCCGATTTACCTTCCTAGGGTTACTGTTAGGCTTAGGCCTAGGACTTTTAAAACCAGGAAGCCCTGGGCTCCAGGCACACTGCAGCTGCGAAAGGCATCCCAAGGGGAGCGCAAAAGTGACGCAACTTGGCTGCCACCACTGATATTTCCATGAGACCATCCCGAACCATAGGCTGATTTTCCTTCCTAGGGTTAAGGTTTGAGTTACGCCTAGGGTAAGGGTCTATTAACCAGAAAGCCCTGAGTTCCAAGAACACAGCAGCTGCGAAGGACTAGCCAAGAAGAGCGCAAAAGTACCACAACATGCCTGCCTCCACAGCTTTTTCCTTGGGGACATGCCTAATTCCTGGCTGATTTGCCTTTCTCGTCTTAGGGTTGGGGTTCGGCCTAGGGCTAGGATTTTTAAAATCAGGAAGCCCTGAGTTCCAGGCACACTGGAGCTGTGAAAGGCATCCAAAAGGGAGTGCAAAAGTGCCACAACATGGCTGCTTTCACGGCTTTTTCCTTGGCAAGACGCCTAACACCAGGCTGATTTACCTTCCCAGGGTTACTGTTAGGCTTAGGCCTAGGGCTAGGATTTTTAAAACTAGGAAGCCCTGGGCTCCAGGCACACTGCAGCTGTTCAAGGCATCCCAAGGGGAGTACAAAAGTGCAACAACATGGCAGCTTTCACAGCTTTTTCCTTGGCACCATCCCTATACCTAGGCTGATTTATCTGCCTAGGGTTAGGGTTAGGGTTCAGCCTAGGGCTTGAATTTTTTTAACCAGGAAGCCCTGAGTTCCAGGCTTAATTCATCTGCCAAAGGCATCCCAAAGGGAGTGCAGAAGTGCCACAACATGGCTGCTTTCACGGCTTTTCCCTTAGGAAGAACCCTAATACCCGGCTGATTTACCTTCCTAGGGTTACTGTTAGGCTTAGGCCTAGGACTTTTAAAACCAGGAAGCCCTGGGCTCCAGGCACACTGCAGCTGCGAAAGGCATCCCAAGGGGAGCGCAAAAGTGACGCAACTTGGCTGCCACCACTGATATTTCCATGAGACCATCCCGAACCATAGGCTGATTTTCCTTCCTAGGGTTACGGTTTGAGTTACGCCTAGGGTAAGGGTCTATTAACCAGAAAGCCCTGAGTTCCAAGAACACAGCAGCTGCGAAGGACTAGCCAAGAAGAGCGCAAAAGTACCACAACATGCCTGCCTCCACAGCTTTTTCCTTGTGGACATGCCTAATTCCTGGCTGATTTGCCTTTCTCGTCTTAGGGTTGGGGTTCGGCCTAGGGCTAGGATTTTTAAAAGCAGGAAGCCCTGAGTTCCAGGCACACTGGAGCTGTGAAAGGCATCCAAAAGGGAGTGCAAAAGTGCCACAACATGGCTGCTTTCACGGCTTTTTCCTTGGCAAGACGCCTAACACCAGGCTGATTTACCTTCCCAGGGTTACTGTTAGGCTTAGGCCTAGGGCTAGGATTTTTGAAACTAGGAAGCCCTGGGCTCCAGGCACACTGCAGCTGTTCAAGGCATCCCAAGGGGAGTACAAAAGTGCAACAACATGGCAGCTTTCACAGCTTTTTCCTTGGCACCATCCCTATACCTAGGCTGATTTATCTGCCTAGGGTTAGGGTTAGGGTTCAGCCTAGGGCTTGGATTTCTTTAACCAGGAAGCCCTGAGTTCCAGGCTTACTTCATCTGCCAAAGGCATCCCAAAGGGAGTGCAGAAGTGCCACAACATGGCTGCTTTCACGGCTTTTCCCTTAGGAAGAACCCTAATACCCGGCTGATTTACCTTCCTAGGGTTACTGTTAGGCTTAGGCCCAGGACTTTTAAAACCAGGAAGCCCTGGGCTCCAGGCACACTGCAGCTGCAAAAGGCATCCCAAGGGGAGCGCAAAAGTGACGCAACTTGGCTGCCACCACTGATATTTCCATGAGACCATCCCGAACCATAGGCTGATTTTCCTTCCTAGGGTTAAGGTTTGAGTTACGCCTAGGGTAAGGGCTCTATTAACCAGAAAGCCCTGAGTTCCAAGAACACAGCAGCTGCGAAGGACTAGCCAAGAAGAGCGCAAAAGTACCACAACATGCCTGCCTCCACAGCTTTTTCCTTGGGGACATGCCTAATTCCTGGCTGATTTGCCTTTCTCGTCTTAGGGTTGGGGTTCGGCCTAGGGCTAGGATTTTTAAAATCAGGAAGCCCTGAGTTCCAGGCACACTGGAGCTGTGAAAGGCATCCAAAAGGGAGTGCAAAAGTGCCACAACATGGCTGCTTTCACGGCTTTTTCCTTGGCAAGACGCCTAACACCAGGATGGTTTGCCTTCTCAGGGTTACTGTTAGGCTTAGGCCTAGGGCTAGGACTTTTGAAACTAGGAAGCCCTGGGCTCCAGGCACACTGCAGCTGTTCAAGGCATCCCAAGGGGAGTACAAAAGTGCAACAACATGGCAGCTTTCTCAGCTTTTTCCTTGGCACCATCCCTATACCTAGGTTGATTTATCTGCCTAGGGTTAGGGTTAGGGTTCAGCCTAGGGCTCGGATTTCTTTAACCAGGAAGCCCTGAGTTCCAGGCTTACTTCATCTGCCAAAGGCATCCCAAAGGGAGTGCAGAAGTGCCACAACATGGCTGCTTTCACGGCTTTTCCCTTAGGAAGAACCCTAATACCCGGCTGATTTACCTTCCTAGGGTTACTGTTAGGCTTAGGCCTAGGACTTTTAAAACCAGGAAGCCCTGGGCTCCAGGCACACTGCAGCTGCGAAAGGCATCCCAAGGGGAGCGCAAAAGTGACGCAACTTGGCTGCCACCACTGATATTTCCATGAGACCATCCCAAACCATAGGCTGATTTTCCTTCCTAGGGTTAAGGTTTGATTTACGCCTAGGGTAAGGGTCTATTAACCAGAAAGCCCTGAGTTCCAAGAACACAGCAGCTGCGAAGGACTAGCCAAGAAGAGCGCAAAAGTACCACAACATGCCTGCCTCCACAGCTTTTTCCTTGGGGACATGCCTAATTCCTGGCTGATTTGCCTTTCTCGTCTTAGGGTTGGGGTTCGGCCTAGGGCTAGGATTTTTAAAATCAGGAAGCCCTGAGTTCCAGGCACACTAGAGCTGTGAAAGGCATCCAAAAGGGAGTGCAAAAGTGCCACAACATGGCTGCTTTCACGGCTTTTTCCTTGGCAAGACGCCTAACACCAGGCTGATTTGCCTTCCCAGGGTTACTGTTAGGCTTAGGCCTAAGGCTAGGATTTTTAAAACTAGGAAGCCCTTAGCTCCAGGCACACTGCAGCTGTTCAAGGCATCCCAAGGGGAGTACAAAAGTGCAACAACATGGCAGCTTTCACAGCTTTTTCCTTGGCACCATCCCTATACCTAGGCTGATTTATCTGCCTAGGGTTAGGGTTAGGGTTCAGCCTAGGGCTTGGATTTCTTTAACCAGGAAGCCCTGAGTTCCAGGCTTACTTCATCTGCCAAAGGCATCCCAAAGGGAGTGCAGAAGTGCCACAACATGGCTGCTTTCACGGCTTTTCCCTTAGGAAGAACCCTAATACCCGGCTGATTTACCTTCCTAGGGTTACTGTTAGGCTTAGGCCTAGGACTTTTAAAACCAGGAAGCCCTGGGCTCCAGGCACACTGCAGCTGCGAAAGGCATCCCAAGGGGAGCGCAAAAGTGACGCAACATGGCTGCCACCACTGATATTTCCATGAGACCATCCGGAACCATAGGCTGATTTTCCTTCCTAGGGTTAAGGTTTGAGTTACGCCTAGGGTAAGGGTCTATTAACCAGAAAGCCCTGAGTTCCAAGAACACAGCAGCTGCGAAGGACTAGCCAAGAAGAGCGCAAAAGTAGCACAACATGCCTGCCTCCACAGCTTTTTCCTTGGGGACATGCCTAATTCCTGGCTGATTTGCCTTTCTCGTCTTAGGGTTGGGGTTCGGCCTAGGGCTAGGATTTTTAAAATCAGGAAGCCCTGAGTTCCAGGCACACTGGAGCTGTGAAAGGCATCCAAAAGGGAGTGCAAAAGTGCCACAACATGGCTGCTTTCACGGCTTTTTCCTTGGCAAGAAGCCTAACACCAGGCTGATTTACCTTCCCAGGGTTACTGTTAGGCTTAGGCCTAGGGCTAGGATTTTTAAAACTAGGAAGCCCTGGGCTCCAGGCACACTGCAGCTGTTCAAGGCATCCCAAGGGGAGTACAAAAGTGCAACAACATGGCAGCTTTCACAGCTTTTTCCTTGGCACCATCCCTATACCTAGGCTGATTTATCTGCCTAGGGTTAGGGTTAGGGTTCACCCTAGGGCTTGGATTTCTTTAACCAGGAAGCCCTGAGTTCCAGGCTTACTTCATTTGCCAAAGGCATCCCAAAGGGAGTGCAGAAGTGCCACAACATGGCTGTTTTCACGGCTTTTCCCTTAGGAAGAACCCTAATACCCGGCTGATTTACCTTCCTAGGGTTACTGTTAGGCTTAGGCCTAGGACTTTTAAAACCAGGAAGCCCTGGGCTCCAGGCACACTGCAGCTGCGAAAGGCATCCCAAGGGGAGCGCAAAAATGACGCAACTTGGCTGCCACCACTGATATTTCCATGAGACCATCCCGAACCATAGGCTGATTTTCCTTCCTAGGGTTAAGGTTTGAGTTACGCCTAGGGTAAGGTTTCTATTTACCAGAAAGCCCTGAGTTCCAAGAACACAGCAGCTGCGAAGGACTAGCCAAGAAGAGCGCAAAAGTAGCACAACATGCCTGCCTCCACAGCTTTTTCCTTGGGGACATGCCTAATTCCTGGCTGATTTGCCTTTCTCGTCTTAGGGTTGGGGTTCGGCCTAGGGCTAGGATTTTTAAAAGCAGGAAGCCCTGAGTTCCAGGCACACTGGAGCTGTGAAAGGCATCCAAAAGGGAGTGCAAAAGTGCCACAACATGGCTGTTTTCACGGCTTTTTCCTTGGCAAGACGCCTAACACCAGGCTGATTTACCTTCCCAGGGTTACTGTTAGGCTTAGGCCTAGGGCTAGGATTTTTAAAACTAGGAAGCCCTGGGCTCCAGGCACACTGCAGCTGTTCAAGGCATCCCAAGGGGAGTACAAAAGTGCAACAACATGGCAGCTTTCACAGCTTTTTCCTTGGCACCGTCCCTATACCTAGGCTGATTTATCTGCCTAGGGTTAGGGTTAGGGTTCAGCCTAGGGCTTGGATTTCTTTAACCAGGAAGCCCTGAGTTCCAGGCTTACTTCATCTGCCAAAGGCATCCCAAAGGGAGTGATGAAGTGCCACAACATGGCTGCTTTCACAGCTTTTCCCTTAGGAAGAACCCTAATACCCGGCTGATTTACCTTCCTAGGGTTACTGTTAGGCTTAGGCCTAGGACTTTTAAAACCAGGAAGCCCTGGGCTCCAGGCACACTGCAGCTGCAAAAGGCATCCCAAGGGGAGCGCAAAAGTGACGCAACTTGGCTGCCACCACTGATATTTCCATGAGACCATCCCGAACCATAGGCTGATTTTCCTTCCTAGGGTTAAGGTTTGAGTTACGCCTAGGGTAAGGGCTCTATTAACCAGAAAGCCCTGAGTTCCAAGAACACAGCAGCTGCGAAGGACTAGCCAAGAAGAGCGCAAAAGTACCACAACATGCCTGCCTCCACAGCTTTTTCCTTGGGGACATGCCTAATTCCTGGCTGATTTGCCTTTCTCGTCTTAGGGTTGGGGTTCGGCCTAGGGCTAGGATTTTTAAAATCAGGAAGCCCTGAGATCCAGGCACACTGGAGCTGTGAAAGGCATCCAAAAGGGAGTGCAAAAGTGCCACAACATGGCTGCTTTCACGGCTTTTTCCTTGGCAAGACGCCTAACACCAGGCTGATTTACCTTCCCAGGGTTACTGTTAGGCTTAGGCCTAGGGCTAGGATTTTTAAAACTAGGAAGCCCTGGGCTCCAGGCACACTGCAGCTGTTCAAGGCATCCCAAGGGGAGTACAAAAGTGCAACAACATGGCTGCTTTCACAGCTTTTTCCTTGGCACCATCCCTATACCTAGGCTGATTTATCTGCCTAGGGTTAGGGTTAGGGTTCAGCGTAGGGCTTGGATTTCTTTAACCAGGAAGCCCTGAGTTCCAGGCTTACTTCATCTGCCAAAGGCATCCCAAAGGGAGTGCAGAAGTGCCACAACATGGCTGCTTTCACGGCTTTTCCCTTAGGAAGAACCCTAATACCCGGCTGATTTACCTTCCTAGGGTTACTGTTAGGCTTAGGCCTAGGACTTTTAAAACCAGGAAGCCCTGGGCTCCAGGCACACTGCAGCTGCAAAAGGCATCCCAAGGGGAGCGCAAAAGTGACGCAACTTGGCTGCCACCACTGATATTTCCATGAGACCATCCGGAACCATAGGCTGATTTTCCTTCCTAGGGTTAAGGTTTGATTTACGCCTAGGGTAAGGGTCGATTAACCAGAAAGCCCTGAGTTCCAAGAACACAGCAGCTGCGAAGGACTAGCCAAGAAGAGCGCAAAAGTACCACAACATGCCTGCCTCCACAGCTTTTTCCTTGGGGACATGCCTAATTCCTGGCTGATTTGCCTTTCTCGTCTTAGGGTTGGGGTTCGGCCTAGGGCTAGGATTTTTAAAATCAGGAAGCCCTGAGTTCCAGGCACACTGGAGCTGTGAAAGGCATCCAAAAGGGAGTGCAAAAGTGCCACAACATGGCTGCTTTCACGGCTTTTTCCTTGGCAAGACGCCTAACACCAGGCTGATTTGCCTTCCCAGGGTTACTGTTAGGCTTAGGCCTAGGGCTAGGATTTTTAAAACTAGGAAGCCCTGGGCTCCAGGCACACTGCAGCTGTTCAAGGCATCCCAAGGGGAGTACAAAAGTGCAACAACATGGCAGCTTTCTCAGCTTTTTCCTTGGCACCATCCCTATACCTAGGCTGATTTATCTGCCTAGGGTTAGGGTTGGGGTTCAGCGTAGGGCTTGGATTTCTTTAACCAGGAAGCCCTGAGTTCCAGGCTTACTTCATCTGCCAAAGGCATCCCAAAGGGAGTGCAGAAGTGCCACAACATGGCTGCTTTCACGGCTTTTCCCTTAGGAAGAACCCTAATACCCGGCTGATTTACCATCCTAGGGTTACTGTTAGGCTTAGGCCTAGGACTTTTAAAACCAGGAAGCCCTGGGCTCCAGGCACACTGCAGCTGCGAAAGGCATCCCAAGGGGAGCGCAAAAGTGACGCAACTTGGCTGCCACCACTGATATTTCCATGAGACCATCCCGAACCATAGGCTGATTTTCCTTCCTAGGGTTAAGGTTTGAGTTACGCCTAGGGTAAGGGTCTATTAACCAGAAAGCCCTGAGTTCCAAGAACACAGCAGCTGCGAAGGACTAGCCAAGAAGAGCGCAAAAGTAGCACAACATGCCTGCCTCCACAGCTTTTTCCTTGGGGACATGCCTAATTCCTGGCTGATTTGCCTTTCTCGTCTTAGGGTTGGGGTTCGGCCTAGGGCTAGGATTTTTAAAAGCAGGAAGCCCTGAGTTCCAGGCACACTGGAGCTGTGAAAGGCATCCAAAAGGGAGTGCAAAAGTGCCACAACATGGCTGCTTTCACGGCTTTTTCCTTGGCAAGACGCCTAACACCAGGCTGATTTACCTTCCCAGGGTTACTGTTAGGCTTAGGCCTAGGGCTAGGATTTTTGAAACTAGGAAGCCCTGGGCTCCAGGCACACTGCAGCTGTTCAAGGCATCCCAAGGGGAGTACAAAAGTGCAACAACATGGCAGCTTTCACAGCTTTTTCCTTGGCACCATCCCTATACCTAGGCTGATTTATCTGCCTAGGGTTAGGGTTGGGGTTCAGCCTAGGGCTAGGATTTTTAAAATCAGGAAGCCCTGAGTTCCAGGCACACTGGAGCTGTGAAAGGCATCCAAAAGGGAGTGCAAAAGTGCCACAACATGGCTGCTTTCACGGCTTTTTCCTTGGCAAGACGCCTAACACCAGGCTGATTTACCTTCCTAGGGTTACTGTTAGGCCTAGGGCTAGGATTTTTGAAACTAGGAAGCCCTGGGCTCCAGGCACACTGCAGCTGCGAAAGGCATCCCAAGGGGAGCGCAAAAGTGACGCAACTTGGCTGCCACCACTGATATTTCCATGAGACCATCCCGAACCATAGGCTGATTTTCCTTCCTAGGGTTAAGGTTTGAGTTACGCCTAGGGTAAGGGTCTATTAACCAGAAAGCCCTGAGTTCCAAGAACACAGCAGCTGCGAAAAACTAGCCAAGAAGAGCGCAAAAGTACCACAACATGCCTGCCTCCACAGCTTTTTCCTTGTGGACATGCCTAATTCCTGGCTGATTTGCCTTTCTCGTCTTAGGGTTGGGGATCGGCCTAGGGCTAGGATTTTTAAAAGCAGGAAGCCCTGAGTTCCAGGCACACTGGAGCTGTGAAAGGCATCCAAAAGGGAGTGCAAAAGTGCCACAACATGGCTGCTTTCACGTCTTTTTCCTTGGCAAGACGCCTAACCCCAGGCTGATTTGCCTTCTCAGGGTTACTGTTAGGCGTAGGCCTAGGGCTAGGATTTTTAAAACTAGGAAGCCCTGGGCTCCAGGCACACTGCAGCTGTTCAAGGCATCCCAAGGGGAGTACAAAAGTGCAACAACATGGCAGCTTTCTCAGCTTTTTCCTTGGCACCATCCCTATACCTAGGTTGATTTATCTGCCTAGGGTTAGGGTTAGGGTTCAGCCTAGGGCTCGGATTTCTTTAACCAGGAAGCCCTGAGTTCCAGGCTTACTTCATCTGCCAAAGGCATCCCAAAGGGAGTGCAGAAGTGCCACAACATGGCTGCTTTCACGGCTTTTCCCTTAGGAAGAACCCTAATACCTGGCTGATTTACCTTCCTAGGGTTACTGTTAGGCTTAGGCCTAGGACTTTTAAAACCAGGAAGCCCTGGGCTCCAGGCACACTGCAGCTGCGAAAGGCATCCCAAGGGGAGCGCAAAAGTGACGCAACATGGCTGCCACCACTGATATTTCCATGAGACCATCCCGAACCATAGGCTGATTTTCCTTCCTAGGGTTAAGGTTTGAGTTACGCCTAGGGTAAGGGTCTATTAACCAGAAAGCCCTGAGTTCCAAGAACACAGCAGCTGCGAAGGACTAGCCAAGAAGAGCGCAAAAGTACCACAACATGCCTTCCTCCACAGCTTTTTCCTTGGGGACATGCCTAATTCCTGGCTGATTTGCCTTTCTCGTCTTAGGGTTGGGGTTCGGCCTAGGGCTAGGATTTTTAAAATCAGGAAGTCCTGAGTTCCAGGCACACTGGAGCTGTGAAAGGCATCCAAAAGGGAGTGCAAAAGTGCCACAACATGGCTGCTTTCACGGCTTTTTCCTTGGCAAGAAGCCTAACACCAGGCTGATTTACCTTCCCAGGGTTACTGTTAGGCTTAGGCCTAGGGCTAGGATTTTTGAAACTAGGAAGCCCTTAGCTCCAGGCACACTGCAGCTGTTCAAGGCATCCCAAGGGGAGTACAAAAGTGCAACAACATGGCAGCTTTCACAGCTTTTTCCTTGGCACCATCCCTATACCTAGGCTGATTTATCTGCCTAGGGTTAGGGTTAGGGTTCAGCCTAGGGCTTGGATTTCTTTAACCAGGAAGCCCTGAGTTCCAGGCTTACTTCATCTGCCAAAGGCATCCCAAAGGGAGTGCAGAAGTGCCACAACATGGCTGCTTTCACGGCTTTTCCCTTAGGAAGAACCCTAATACCCGGCTGATTTACCTTCCTAGGGTTACTGTTAGGCTTAGGCCTAGGACTTTTAAAACCAGGAAGCCCTGGGCTCCAGGCACACTGCAGCTGCAAAAGGCATCCCAAGGGGAGCGCAAAAGTGATGCAACTTGGCTGCCACCACTGATATTTCCATGAGACCATCCCGAACCATAGGCTGATTTTCCTTCCTAGGGTTAAGGTTTGAGTTACGCCTAGGGTAAGGTTTCTATTTACCAGAAAGCCCTGAGTTCCAAGAACACAGCAGCTGCAAAGGACTAGCCAAGAAGAGCGCAAAAGTACCACAACATGCCTGCCTCCACAGCTTTTTCCTTGGGGACATGCCTAATTCCTGGCTGATTTGCCTTTCTCGTCTTAGGGTTGGGGTTCGGCCTAGGGCTAGGATTTTTAAAATCAGGAAGCCCTGAGTTCCAGGCACACTGGAGCTGTGAAAGGCATCCA
Source organism: Ammospiza nelsoni (assembly GCF_027579445.1). Taxonomy (NCBI): domain Eukaryota; kingdom Metazoa; phylum Chordata; class Aves; order Passeriformes; family Passerellidae; genus Ammospiza; species Ammospiza nelsoni. The sequence continues at coordinate 845,491 of NW_026683187.1, forward strand.
AAAGGGAGTGCAAAAGTGCCACAACATGGCTGCTTTCACGGCTTTTTCCTTGGCAAGAAGCCTAACACCAGGCTGATTTACCTTCCCAGGTTTACTGTTAGGCTTAGGCCTAGGGCTAGGATTTTTAAAACTAGGAAGCCCTTAGCTCCAGGCACACTGCAGCTGTTCAAGGCATCCCAAGGGGAGTACAGAAGTGCAACAACATGGCAGCTTTCACAGCTTTTTCCTTGGCACCATCCCTATACCTAGGCTGATTTATCTGCCTAGGGTTAGGGTTAGGGTTCAGCCTAGGGCTTGGATTTTTTTAACCAGGAAGCCCTGAGTTCCAGGCTTACTTCATTTGCCAAAGGCATCCCAAAGGGAGTGCAGAAGTGCCACAACATGGCTGCTTTCACGGCTTTTCCCTTAGGAAGAACCCTAATACCCGGCTGATTTACCTTCCTAGGGTTACTGTTAGGCTTAGGCCTAGGACTTTTAAAACCAGGAAGCCCTGGGCTCCAGGCACACTGCAGCTGCGAAAGGCATCCCAAGGGGAGCGCAAAAATGACACAACTTGTCTGCCACCACTGATATTTCCATGAGACCATCCCGAACCATAGGCTGATTTTCCTTCCTAGGGTTAAGGTTTGAGTTACGCCTAGGGTAAGGGCTCTATTAACCAGAAAGCCCTGAGTTCCAAGAACACAGCAGCTGCGAAGGACTAGCCAAGAAGAGCGCAAAAGTACCACAACATGCCTGCCTCCACAGCTTTTTCCTTGGGGACATGCCTAATTCCTGGCTGATTTGCCTTTCTCGTCTTAGGGTTGGGGTTCGGCCTAGGGCTAGGATTTTTAAAAGCAGGAAGCCCTGAGTTCCAGGCACACTGGAGCTGTGAAAGGCATCCAAAAGGGAGTGCAAAAGTGCCACAACATGGCTGCTTTCACGGCTTTTTCCTTGGCAAGACGCCTAACACCAGGCTGATTTACCTTCCCAGGGTTACTGTTAGGCTTAGGCCTAGGGCTAGGATTTTTAAAACTAGGAAGCCCTGGGCTCCAGGCACACTGCAGCTGTTCAAGGCATCCCAAGGGGAGTACAAAAGTGCAACAACATGGCAGCTTTCACAGCTTTTTCCTTGGCACCATCCCTATACCTAGGCTGATTTATCTGCCTAGGGTTAGGGTTAGGGTTCAGCCTAGGGCTTGGATTTTTTTAACCAGGAAGCCCTGAGTTCCAGGCTTACTTCATCTGCCAAAGGCATCCCAAAGGGAGTGCAGAAGTGCCACAACATGGCTGCTTTCACGGCTTTTCCCTTAGGAAGAACCCTAATACCCGGCTGATTTACCTTCCTAGGGTTACTGTTAGGCTTAGGCCTAGGACTTTTAAAACCAGGAAGCCCTGGGCTCCAGGCACACTGCAGCTGCGAAAGGCATCCCAAGGGGAGCGCAAAAGTGACGCAACTTGGCTGCCACCACTGATATTTCCATGAGACCATCCCGAACCATAGGCTGATTTTCCTTCCTAGGGTTAAGGTTTGAGTTACGCCTAGGGTAAGGGTCTATTAACCAGAAAGCCCTGAGCTCCAAGAACACAGCAGCTGCGAAGGACTAGCCAAGAAGAGCGCAAAAGTACCACAACATGCCTGCCTCCACAGCTTTTTCCTTGTGGACATGCCTAATTCCTGGCTGATTTGCCTTTCTCGTCTTAGGGTTGGGGTTCGGCCTAGGGCTAGGATTTTTAAAATCAGGAAGCCCTGAGTTCCAGGCACACTGGAGCTGTGAAAGGCATCCAAAAGGGAGTGCAAAAGTGCCACAACATGGCTGCTTTCACGGCTTTTTCCTTGGCAAGACGCCTAACACCAGGCTGATTTACCTTCCCAGGGTTACTGTTAGGCTTAGGCCTAGGGCTAGGATTTTTGAAACTAGGAAGCCCTGGGCTCCAGGCACACTGCAGCTGTTCAAGGCATCCCAAGGGGAGTACAAAAGTGCAACAACATGGCAGCTTTCACAGCTTTTTCCTTGGCACCATCCCTATACCTAGGCTGATTTATCTGCCTAGGGTTAGGGTTAGGGTTCAGCCTAGGGCTTGAATATTTTTAACGAGGAAGCCCTGAGTTCCAGGATTACTTCATCTGCCAAAGGCATCCCAAAGGGAGTGCAGAAGTGCCACAACATGGCTGCTTTCACAGCTTTTCCCTTAGGAAGAACCCTAATACCCGGCTGATTTACCTTCCTAGGGTTACTGTTAGGCTTAGGCCTAGGACTTTTAAAACCAGGAAGCCCTGGGCTCCAGGCACACTGCAGCTGCAAAAGGCATCCCAAGGGGAGCGCAAAAGTGACGCAACTTGGCTGCCACCACTGATATTTCCATGAGACCATCCCGAACCATAGGCTGATTTTCCTTCCTAGGGTTAAGGTTTGAGTTACACCTAGGGTAAGGGTTCTATTAACCAGAAAGCCCTGAGCTCCAAGAACACAGCAGCTGCAAAGGACTAGCCAAGAAGAGCGCAAAAGTACCACAACATGCCTGCCTCCACAGCTTTTTCCTTGGGGACATGCCTAATTCCTGGCTGATTTGCCTTTCTCGTCTTAGGGTTGGGGTTCGGCCTAGGGCTAGGATTTTTAAAAGCAGGAAGCCCTGAGTTCCAGGCACACTGGAGCTGTGAAAGGCATCCAAAAGGGAGTGCAAAAGTGCCACAACATGGCTGCTTTCACGGCTTTTTCCTTGGCAAGACGCCTAACACCAGGCTGATTTACCTTCCCAGGGTTACTGTTAGGCTTAGGCCTAGGGCTAGGATTTTTGAAACTAGGAAGCCCTGGGCTCCAGGCACACTGCAGCTGTTCAAGGCATCCCAAGGGGAGTACAAAAGTGCAACAACATGGCAGCTTTCACAGCTTTTTCCTTGGCACCATCCCTATACCTAGGCTGATTTATCTGCCTAGGGTTAGGGTTAGGGTTCAGCCTAGGGCTTGGATTTCTTTAACCAGGAAGCCCTGAGTTCCAGGCTTACTTCATCTGCCAAAGGCATCCCAAAGGGAGTGCAGAAGTGCCACAACATGGCTGCTTTCACGGCTTTTCCCTTAGGAAGAACCCTAATACCCGGCTGATTTACCTTCCTAGGGTTACTGTTAGGCTTAGGCCTAGGACTTTTAAAACCAGGAAGCCCTGGGCTCCAGGCACACTGCAGCTGCAAAAGGCATCCCAAGGGGAGCGCAAAAGTGATGCAACTTGGCTGCCACCACTGATATTTCCATGAGACCATCCCGAACCATAGGCTGATTTTCCTTCCTAGGGTTAAGGTTTGAGTTACGCCTAGGGTAAGGTTTCTATTTACCAGAAAGCCCTGAGTTCCAAGAACACAGCAGCTGCAAAGGACTAGCCAAGAAGAGCGCAAAAGTACCACAACATGCCTGCCTCCACAGCTTTTTCCTTGGGGACATGCCTAATTCCTGGCTGATTTGCCTTTCTCGTCTTAGGGTTGGGGTTCGGCCTAGGGCTAGGATTTTTAAAATCAGGAAGCCCTGAGTTCCAGGCACACTGGAGCTGTGAAAGGCATCCAAAAGGGAGTGCAAAAGTGCCACAACATGGCTGCTTTCACGGCTTTTTCCTTGGCAAGAAGCCTAACACCAGGCTGATTTACCTTCCCAGGTTTACTGTTAGGCTTAGGCCTAGGGCTAGGATTTTTAAAACTAGGAAGCCCTTAGCTCCAGGCACACTGCAGCTGTTCAAGGCATCCCAAGGGGAGTACAGAAGTGCAACAACATGGCAGCTTTCACAGCTTTTTCCTTGGCACCATCCCTATACCTAGGCTGATTTATCTGCCTAGGGTTAGGGTTAGGGTTCAGCCTAGGGCTTGGATTTTTTTAACCAGGAAGCCCTGAGTTCCAGGCTTACTTCATTTGCCAAAGGCATCCCAAAGGGAGTGCAGAAGTGCCACAACATGGCTGCTTTCACGGCTTTTCCCTTAGGAAGAACCCTAATACCCGGCTGATTTACCTTCCTAGGGTTACTGTTAGGCTTAGGCCTAGGACTTTTAAAACCAGGAAGCCCTGGGCTCCAGGCACACTGCAGCTGCGAAAGGCATCCCAAGGGGAGCGCAAAAATGACACAACTTGTCTGCCACCACTGATATTTCCATGAGACCATCCCGAACCATAGGCTGATTTTCCTTCCTAGGGTTAAGGTTTGAGTTACGCCTAGGGTAAGGGCTCTATTAACCAGAAAGCCCTGAGTTCCAAGAACACAGCAGCTGCGAAGGACTAGCCAAGAAGAGCGCAAAAGTACCACAACATGCCTGCCTCCACAGCTTTTTCCTTGGGGACATGCCTAATTCCTGGCTGATTTGCCTTTCTCGTCTTAGGGTTGGGGTTCGGCCTAGGGCTAGGATTTTTAAAAGCAGGAAGCCCTGAGTTCCAGGCACACTGGAGCTGTGAAAGGCATCCAAAAGGGAGTGCAAAAGTGCCACAACATGGCTGCTTTCACGGCTTTTTCCTTGGCAAGACGCCTAACACCAGGCTGATTTACCTTCCCAGGGTTACTGTTAGGCTTAGGCCTAGGGCTAGGATTTTTAAAAATAGGAAGCCCTGGGCTCCAGGCACACTGCAGCTGTTCAAGGCATCCCAAGGGGAGTACAAAAGTGCAACAACATGGCAGCTTTCACAGCTTTTTCCTTGGCACCATCCCTATACCTAGGCTGATTTATCTGCCTAGGGTTAGGGTTAGGGTTCAGCCTAGGGCTTGGATTTTTTTAACCAGGAAGCCCTGAGTTCCAGGCTTACTTCATCTGCCAAAGGCATCCCAAAGGGAGTGCAGAAGTGCCACAACATGGCTGCTTTCACGGCTTTTCCCTTAGGAAGAACCCTAATACCCGGCTGATTTACCTTCCTAGGGTTACTGTTAGGCTTAGGCCTAGGACTTTTAAAACCAGGAAGCCCTGGGCTCCAGGCACACTGCAGCTGCGAAAGGCATCCCAAGGGGAGCGCAAAAGTGACGCAACTTGGCTGCCACCACTGATATTTCCATGAGACCATCCCGAACCATAGGCTGATTTTCCTTCCTAGGGTTAAGGTTTGAGTTACGCCTAGGGTAAGGGTCTATTAACCAGAAAGCCCTGAGCTCCAAGAACACAGCAGCTGCGAAGGACTAGCCAAGAAGAGCGCAAAAGTACCACAACATGCCTGCCTCCACAGCTTTTTCCTTGTGGACATGCCTAATTCCTGGCTGATTTGCCTTTCTCGTCTTAGGGTTGGGGTTCGGCCTAGGGCTAGGATTTTTAAAATCAGGAAGCCCTGAGTTCCAGGCACACTGGAGCTGTGAAAGGCATCCAAAAGGGAGTGCAAAAGTGCCACAACATGGCTGCTTTCACGGCTTTTTCCTTGGCAAGACGCCTAACACCAGGCTGATTTACCTTCCCAGGGTTACTGTTAGGCTTAGGCCTAGGGCTAGGATTTTTGAAACTAGGAAGCCCTGGGCTCCAGGCACACTGCAGCTGTTCAAGGCATCCCAAGGGGAGTACAAAAGTGCAACAACATGGCAGCTTTCACAGCTTTTTCCTTGGCACCATCCCTATACCTAGGCTGATTTATCTGCCTAGGGTTAGGGTTAGGGTTCAGCCTAGGGCTTGAATATTTTTAACGAGGAAGCCCTGAGTTCCAGGATTACTTCATCTGCCAAAGGCATCCCAAAGGGAGTGCAGAAGTGCCACAACATGGCTGCTTTCACAGCTTTTCCCTTAGGAAGAACCCTAATACCCGGCTGATTTACCTTCCTAGGGTTACTGTTAGGCTTAGGCCTAGGACTTTTAAAACCAGGAAGCCCTGGGCTCCAGGCACACTGCAGCTGCAAAAGGCATCCCAAGGGGAGCGCAAAAGTGACGCAACTTGGCTGCCACCACTGATATTTCCATGAGACCATCCCGAACCATAGGCTGATTTTCCTTCCTAGGGTTAAGGTTTGAGTTACACCTAGGGTAAGGGTTCTATTAACCAGAAAGCCCTGAGCTCCAAGAACACAGCAGCTGCAAAGGACTAGCCAAGAAGAGCGCAAAAGTACCACAACATGCCTGCCTCCACAGCTTTTTCCTTGGGGACATGCCTAATTCCTGGCTGATTTGCCTTTCTCGTCTTAGGGTTGGGGTTCGGCCTAGGGCTAGGATTTTTAAAAGCAGGAAGCCCTGAGTTCCAGGCACACTGGAGCTGTGAAAGGCATCCAAAAGGGAGTGCAAAAGTGCCACAACATGGCTGCTTTCACGGCTTTTTCCTTGGCAAGACGCCTAACACCAGGCTGATTTACCTTCCCAGGGTTACTGTTAGGCTTAGGCCTAGGGCTAGGATTTTTGAAACTAGGAAGCCCTGGGCTCCAGGCACACTGCAGCTGTTCAAGGCATCCCAAGGGGAGTACAAAAGTGCAACAACATGGCAGCTTTCACAGCTTTTTCCTTGGCACCATCCCTATACCTAGGCTGGTTTATCTGCCTAGGGTTAGGGTTAGGGTTCAGCCTAGGGCTTGAATATTTTTAACCAGGAAGCCCTGAGTTCCAGGCTTACTTCATCTGCCAAAGGCATCCCAAAGGGAGTGCAGAAGTGCCACAACATGGCTGCTTTCACAGCTTTTCCCTTAGGAAGAACCCTAATACCCGGCTGATTTACCTTCCTAGGGTTACTGTTAGGCTTAGGCCTAGGACTTTTAAAACCAGGAAGCCCTGGGCTCCAGGCACACTGCAGCTGCGAAAGGCATCCCAAGGGGAGCGCAAAAGTGACGCAACTTGGCTGCCACCACTGATATTTCCATGAGACCATCCCGAACCATAGGCTGATTTTCCTTCCTAGGGTTAAGGTTTGAGTTACGCCTAGGGTAAGGGTCTATTAACCAGAAAGCCCTGAGTTCCAAGAACACAGCAGCTGCAAAGGACTAGCCAAGAAGAGCGCAAAAGTAGCACAACATGCCTGCCTCCACAGCTTTTTCCTTGGGGACATGCCTAATTCCTGGCTGATTTGCCTTTCTCGTCTTAGGGTTGGGGTTCGGCCTAGGGCTAGGATTTTTAAAAGCAGGAAGCCCTGAGTTCCAGGCACACTGGAGCTGTGAAAGGCATCCAAAAGGGAGTGCAAAAGTGCCACAACATGGCTGCTTTCACGGCTTTTTCCTTGGCAAGACGCCTAACACCAGGCTGATTTACCTTCCCAGGGTTACTGTTAGGCTTAGGCCTAGGGCTAGGATTTTTGAAACTAGGAAGCCCTGGGCTCCAGGCACACTGCAGCTGTTCAAGGCATCCCAAGGGGAGTACAAAAGTGCAACAACATGGCAGCTTTCACAGCTTTTTCCTTGGCACCATCCCTATACCTAGGCTGATTTATCTGCCTAGGGTTAGGGTTAGGGTTCAGCCTAGGGCTTGGATTTTTTTAACCAGGAAGCCCTGAGTTCCAGGCTTACTTCATTTGCCAAAGGCATCCCAAAGGGAGTGCAGAAGTGCCACAACATGGCTGCTTTCACAGCTTTTCCCTTAGGAAGAACCCTAATACCCGGCTGATTTACCTTCCTAGGGTTACTGTTAGGCTTAGGCCTAGGACTTTTAAAACCCGGAAGCCCTGGGCTCCAGGCACACTGCAGCTGCGAAAGGCATCCCAAGGGGAGCGCAAAAATGACACAACTTGTCTGCCACCACTGATATTTCCATGAGACCATCCCGAACCATAGGCTGATTTTCCTTCCTAGGGTTAAGGTTTGAGTTACGCCTAGGGTAAGGGTCTATTAACCAGAAAGCCCTGAGTTCCAAGAACACAGCAGCTGCGAAGGACTAGCCAAGAAGAGCGCAAAAGTACCACAACATGCCTGCCTCCACAGCTTTTTCCTTGGGGACATGCCTAATTCCTGGCTGATTTGCCTTTCTCGTCTTAGGGTTGGGGTTCGGCCTAGGGCTAGGATTTTTAAAATCAGGAAGCCCTGAGTTCCAGGCACACTGGAGCTGTGAAAGGCATCCAAAAGGGAGTGCAAAAGTGCCACAACATGGCTGCTTTCACGGCTTTTTCCTTGGCAAGAAGCCTAACACCAGGCTGATTTACCTTCCCAGGGTTACTGTTAGGCTTAGGCCTAGGGCTAGGATTTTTAAAACTAGGAAGCCCTTAGCTCCAGGCACACTGCAGCTGTTCAAGGCATCCCAAGGGGAGTACAGAAGTGCAACAACATGGCAGCTTTCACAGCTTTTTCCTTGGCACCATCCCTATACCTAGGCTGATTTATCTGCCTAGGGTTAGGGTTAGGGTTCAGCCTAGGGCTTGGATTTTTTTAACCAGGAAGCCCTGAGTTCCAGGCTTACTTCATTTGCCAAAGGCATCCCAAAGGGAGTGCAGAAGTGCCACAACATGGCTGCTTTCACGGCTTTTCCCTTAGGAAGAACCCTAATACCCGGCTGATTTACCTTCCTAGGGTTACTGTTAGGCTTAGGCCTAGGACTTTTAAAACCAGGAAGCCCTGGGCTCCAGGCACACTGCAGCTGCGAAAGGCATCCCAAGGGGAGCGCAAAAATGACACAACTTGTCTGCCACCACTGATATTTCCATGAGACCATCCCGAACCATAGGCTGATTTTCCTTCCTAGGGTTAAGGTTTGAGTTACGCCTAGGGTAAGGGCTCTATTAACCAGAAAGCCCTGAGTTCCAAGAACACAGCAGCTGCGAAGGACTAGCCAAGAAGAGCGCAAAAGTACCACAACATGCCTGCCTCCACAGCTTTTTCCTTGGGGACATGCCTAATTCCTGGCTGATTTGCCTTTCTCGTCTTAGGGTTGGGGTTCGGCCTAGGGCTAGGATTTTTAAAATCAGGAAGCCCTGAGTTCCAGGCACACTGCAGCTGTGAAAGGCATCCAAAAGGGAGTGCAAAAGTGCCACAACATGGCTGCTTTCACGGCTTTTTCCTTGGCAAGACGCCTAACACCAGGCTGATTTACCTTCCCAGGGTTACTGTTAGGCTTAGGCCTAGGGCTAGGATATTTAAAACTAGGAAGCCCTGGGCTCCAGGCACACTGCAGCTGTTCAAGGCATCCCAAGGGGAGTACAAAAGTGCAACAACATGGCAGCTTTCACAGCTTTTTCCTTGGCACCATCCCTATACCTAGGCTGATTTATCTGCCTAGGGTTAGGGTTAGGGTTCAGCCTAGGGCTTGGATTTTTTTAACCAGGAAGCCCTGAGTTCCAGGCTTACTTCATCTGCCAAAGGCATCCCAAAGGGAGTGCAGAAGTGCCACAACATGGCTGCTTTCACGGCTTTTCCCTTAGGAAGAACCCTAATACGCGGCTGATTTACCTTCCTAGGGTTACTGTTAGGCTTAGGCCTAGGACTTTTAAAACCAGGAAGCCCTGGGCTCCAGGCACACTGCAGCTGCGAAAGGCATCCCAAGGGGAGCGCAAAAGTGACGCAACTTGGCTGCCACCACTGATATTTCCATGAGACCATCCCGAACCATAGGCTGATTTTCCTTCCTAGGGTTAAGGTTTGAGTTACGCCTAGGGTAAGGGTTCTATTAACCAGAAAGCCCTGAGTTCCAAGAACACAGCAGCTGCGAAGGACTAGCCAAGAAGAGCGCAAAAGTACCACAACATGCCTGCCTCCACAGCTTTTTCCTTGGGGACATGCCTAATTCCTGGCTGATTTGCCTTTCTCGTCTTAGGGTTGGGGTTCGGCCTAGGGCTAGGATTTTTAAAAGCAGGAAGTCCTGAGTTCCAGGCACACTGGAGCTGTGAAAGGCATCCAAAAGGGAGTGCAAAAGTGCCACAACATGGCTGCTTTCACGGCTTTTTCCTTGGCAAGAAGCCTAACATCAGGCTGATTTACCTTCCCAGGGTTACTGTTAGGCTTAGGCCTAGGGCTAGGATTTTTGAAACTAGGAAGCCCTTAGCTCCAGGCACACTGCAGCTGTTCAAGGCATCCCAAGGGGAGTACAAAAGTGCAACAACATGGCAGCTTTCACAGCTTTTTCCTTGGCACCATCCCTATACCTAGGCTGATTTATCTGCCTAGGGTTAGGGTTAGGGTTCAGCCTAGGGCTTGGATTTCTTTAACCAGGAAGCCCTGAGTTCCAGGCTTACTTCATCTGCCAAAGGCATCCCAAAGGGAGTGCAGAAGTGCCACAACATGGCTGCTTTCACGGCTTTTCCCTTAGGAAGAACCCTAATACCCGGCTGATTTACCTTCCTAGGGTTACTGTTAGGCTTAGGCCTAGGACTTTTAAAACCAGGAAGCCCTGGGCTCCAGGCACACTGCAGCTGCAAAAGGCATCCCAAGGGGAGCGCAAAAATGACGCAACTTGGCTGCCACCACTGATATTTCCATGAGACCATCCCGAACCATAGGCTGATTTTCCTTCCTAGGGTTAAGGTTTGAGTTACGCCTAGGGTAAGGTTTCTATTTACCAGAAAGCCCTGAGTTCCAAGAACACAGCAGCTGCGAAGGACTAGCCAAGAAGAGCGCAAAAGTACCACAACATGCCTGCCTCCACAGCTTTTTCCTTGGGGACATGCCTAATTCCTGGCTGATTTGCCTTTCTCGTCTTAGGGTTGGGGTTCGGCCTAGGGCTAGGATTTTTAAAATCAGGAAGCCCTGAGTTCCAGGCACACTGGAGCTGTGAAAGGCATCCAAAAGGGAGTGCAAAAGTGCCACAACATGGCTGCTTTCACGGCTTTTTCCTTGGCAAGAAGCCTAACACCAGGCTGATTTACCTTCCCAGGTTTACTGTTAGGCTTAGGCCTAGGGCTAGGATTTTTAAAACTAGGAAGCCCTTAGCTCCAGGCACACTGCAGCTGTTCAAGGCATCCCAAGGGGAGTACAAAAGTGCAACAACATGGCAGCTTTCACAGCTTTTTCCTTGGCACCATCCCTATACCTAGGCTGATTTATCTGCCTAGGGTTAGGGTTAGGGTTCAGCCTAGGGCTTGGATTTTTTTAACCAGGAAGCCCTGAGTTCCAGGCTTACTTCATTTGCCAAAGGCATCCCAAAGGGAGTGCAGAAGTGCCACAACATGGCTGCTTTCACGGCTTTTCCCTTAGGAAGAACCCTAATACCCGGCTGATTTACCTTCCTAGGGTTACTGTTAGGCTTAGGCCTAGGACTTTTAAAACCAGGAAGCCCTGGGCTCCAGGCACACTGCAGCTGCGAAAGGCATCCCAAGGGGAGCGCAAAAATGACACAACTTGTCTGCCACCACTGATATTTCCATGAGACCATCCCGAACCATAGGCTGATTTTCCTTCCTAGGGTTAAGGTTTGAGTTACGCCTAGGGTAAGGGCTCTATTAACCAGAAAGCCCTGAGTTCCAAGAACACAGCAGCTGCGAAGGACTAGCCAAGAAGAGCGCAAAAGTACCACAACATGCCTGCCTCCACAGCTTTTTCCTTGGGGACATGCCTAATTCCTGGCTGATTTGCCTTTCTCGTCTTAGGGTTGGGGTTCGGCCTAGGGCTAGGATTTTTAAAAGCAGGAAGCCCTGAGTTCCAGGCACACTGGAGCTGTGAAAGGCATCCAAAAGGGAGTGCAAAAGTGCCACAACATGGCTGCTTTCACGGCTTTTTCCTTGGCAAGACGCCTAACACCAGGCTGATTTACCTTCCCAGGGTTACTGTTAGGCTTAGGCCTAGGGCTAGGATTTTTAAAACTAGGAAGCCCTGGGCTCCAGGCACACTGCAGCTGTTCAAGGCATCCCAAGGGGAGTACAAAAGTGCAACAACATGGCAGCTTTCACAGCTTTTTCCTTGGCACCATCCCTATACCTAGGCTGATTTATCTGCCTAGGGTTAGGGTTAGGGTTCAGCCTAGGGCTTGGATTTTTTTAACCAGGAAGCCCTGAGTTCCAGGCTTACTTCATCTGCCAAAGGCATCCCAAAGGGAGTGCAGAAGTGCCACAACATGGCTGCTTTCACGGCTTTTCCCTTAGGAAGAACCCTAATACCCGGCTGATTTACCTTCCTAGGGTTACTGTTAGGCTTAGGCCTAGGACTTTTAAAACCAGGAAGCCCTGGGCTCCAGGCACACTGCAGCTGCGAAAGGCATCCCAAGGGGAGCGCAAAAGTGACGCAACTTGGCTGCCACCACTGATATTTCCATGAGACCATCCCGAACCATAGGCTGATTTTCCTTCCTAGGGTTAAGGTTTGAGTTACGCCTAGGGTAAGGGTTCTATTAACCAGAAAGCCCTGAGTTCCAAAAACACAGCAGCTGCGAAGGACTAGCCAAGAAGAGCGCAAAAGTACCACAACATGCCTGCCTCCACAGCTTTTTCCTTGGGGACATGCCTAATTCCTGGCTGATTTGCCTTTCTCGTCTTAGGGTTGGCGTTCGGCCTAGGGCTAGGATTTTTAAAAGCAGGAAGCCCTGAGTTCCAGGCACACTGCAGCTGTGAAAGGCATCCAAAAGGGAGTGCAAAAGTGCCATAACATGGCTGCTTTCACGGCTTTTTCCTTGGCAAGACGCCTAACACCAGGCTGATTTACCTTCCCAGGGTTACTCTTAGGCTTAGGCCTAGGGCTAGGATTTTTGAAACTAGGAAGCCCTGGGCTCCAGGCACACTGCAGCTGTTCAAGGCATCCCAAGGGGAGTACAAAAGTGCAACAACATGGCAGCTTTCACAGCTTTTTCCTTGGCACCATCCCTATACCTAGGCTGATTTATCTGCCTAGGGTTAGGGTTAGGGTTCAGCCTAGGGCTTGGATTTCTTTAACCAGGAAGCCCTGAGTTCCAGGCTTACTTCATCTGCCAAAGGCATCCCAAAGGGAGTGCAGAAGTGCCACAACATGGCTGCTTTCACGGCTTTTCCCTTAGGAAGAACCCTAATACCCGGCTGATTTACCTTCCTAGGGTTACTGTTAGGCTTAGGCCTAGGACTTTTAAAACCAGGAAGCCCTGGGCTCCAGGCACACTGCAGCTGCAAAAGGCATCCCAAGGGGAGCGCAAAAATGACGCAACTTGGCTGCCACCACTGATATTTCCATGAGACCATCCCGAACCATAGGCTGATTTTCCTTCCTAGGGTTAAGGTTTGAGTTACGCCTAGGGTAAGGTTTCTATTTACCAGAAAGCCCTGAGTTCCAAGAACACAGCAGCTGCGAAGGACTAGCCAAGAAGAGCGCAAAAGTACCACAACATGCCTGCCTCCACAGCTTTTTCCTTGGGGACATGCCTAATTCCTGGCTGATTTGCCTTTCTCGTCTTAGGGTTGGGGTTCGGCCTAGGGCTAGGATTTTTAAAATCAGGAAGCCCTGAGTTCCAGGCACACTGGAGCTGTGAAAGGCATCCAAAAGGGAGTGCAAAAGTGCCACAACATGGCTGCTTTCACGGCTTTTTCCTTGGCAAGAAGCCTAACACCAGGCTGATTTACCTTCCCAGGTTTACTGTTAGGCTTAGGCCTAGGGCTAGGATTTTTAAAACTAGGAAGCCCTTAGCTCCAGGCACACTGCAGCTGTTCAAGGCATCCCAAGGGGAGTACAAAAGTGCAACAACATGGCAGCTTTCACAGCTTTTTCCTTGGCACCATCCCTATACCTAGGCTGATTTATCTGCCTAGGGTTAGGGTTAGGGTTCAGCCTAGGGCTTGGATTTTTTTAACCAGGAAGCCCTGAGTTCCAGGCTTACTTCATTTGCCAAAGGCATCCCAAAGGGAGTGCAGAAGTGCCACAACATGGCTGCTTTCACGGCTTTTCCCTTAGGAAGAACCCTAATACCCGGCTGATTTACCTTCCTAGGGTTACTGTTAGGCTTAGGCCTAGGACTTTTAAAACCAGGAAGCCCTGGGCTCCAGGCACACTGCAGCTGCGAAAGGCATCCCAAGGGGAGCGCAAAAATGACACAACTTGTCTGCCACCACTGATATTTCCATGAGACCATCCCGAACCATAGGCTGATTTTCCTTCCTAGGGTTAAGGTTTGAGTTACGCCTAGGGTAAGGGCTCTATTAACCAGAAAGCCCTGAGTTCCAAGAACACAGCAGCTGCGAAGGACTAGCCAAGAAGAGCGCAAAAGTACCACAACATGCCTGCCTCCACAGCTTTTTCCTTGGGGACATGCCTAATTCCTGGCTGATTTGCCTTTCTCGTCTTAGGGTTGGGGTTCGGCCTAGGGCTAGGATTTTTAAAAGCAGGAAGCCCTGAGTTCCAGGCACACTGGAGCTGTGAAAGGCATCCAAAAGGGAGTGCAAAAGTGCCACAACATGGCTGCTTTCACGGCTTTTTCCTTGGCAAGACGCCTAACACCAGGCTGATTTACCTTCCCAGGGTTACTGTTAGGCTTAGGCCTAGGGCTAGGATTTTTAAAACTAGGAAGCCCTGGGCTCCAGGCACACTGCAGCTGTTCAAGGCATCCCAAGGGGAGTACAAAAGTGCAACAACATGGCAGCTTTCACAGCTTTTTCCTTGGCACCATCCCTATACCTAGGCTGATTTATCTGCCTAGGGTTAGGGTTAGGGTTCAGCCTAGGGCTTGGATTTTTTTAACCAGGAAGCCCTGAGTTCCAGGCTTACTTCATCTGCCAAAGGCATCCCAAAGGGAGTGCAGAAGTGCCACAACATGGCTGCTTTCACGGCTTTTCCCTTAGGAAGAACCCTAATACCCGGCTGATTTACCTTCCTAGGGTTACTGTTAGGCTTAGGCCTAGGACTTTTAAAACCAGGAAGCCCTGGGCTCCAGGCACACTGCAGCTGCAAAAGGCATCCCAAGGGGAGCGCAAAAGTGACGCAACTTGGCTGCCACCACTGATATTTCCATGAGACCATCCCGAACCATAGGCTGATTTTCCTTCCTAGGGTTAAGGTTTGAGTTACGCCTAGGGTAAGGGTTCTATTAACCAGAAAGCCCTGAGTTCCAAAAACACAGCAGCTGCGAAGGACTAGCCAAGAAGAGCGCAAAAGTACCACAACATGCCTGCCTCCACAGCTTTTTCCTTGGGGACATGCCTAATTCCTGGCTGATTTGCCTTTCTTGTCTTAGGGTTGGCGTTCGGCCTAGGGCTAGGATTTTTAAAAGCAGGAAGCCCTGAGTTCCAGGCACACTGCAGCTGTGAAAGGCATCCAAAAGGGAGTGCAAAAGTGCCACAACATGGCTGCTTTCACGGCTTTTTCCTTGGCAAGACGCCTAACACCAGGCTGATTTACCTTCCCAGGGTTACTGTTAGGCTTAGGCCTAGGGCTAGGATTTTTGAAACTAGGAAGCCCTTAGCTCCAGGCACACTGCAGCTGTTCAAGGCATCCCAAGGGGAGTACAAAAGTGCAACAACATGGCAGCTTTCACAGCTTTTTCCTTGGCACCATCCCTATACCTAGGCTGATTTATCTGCCTAGGGTTAGGGTTAGGGTTCAGCCTAGGGCTTGGATTTCTTTAACCAGGAAGCCCTGAGTTCCAGGCTTACTTCATCTGGCAAAGGCATCCCAAAGGGAGTGCAGAAGTGCCACAACATGGCTGCTTTCACGGCTTTTCCCTTAGGAAGAACCCTAATACCCGGCTGATTTACCTTCCTAGGGTTACTGTTAGGCTTAGGCCTAGGACTTTTAAAACCAGGAAGCCCTGGGCTCCAGGCACACTGCAGCTGCAAAAGGCATCCCAAGGGGAGCGCAAAAATGACGCAACTTGGCTGCCACCACTGATATTTCCATGAGACCATCCCGAACCATAGGCTGATTTTCCTTCCTAGGGTTAAGGTTTGAGTTACGCCTAGGGTAAGGTTTCTATTTACCAGAAAGCCCTGAGTTCCAAGAACACAGCAGCTGCGAAGGACTAGCCAAGAAGAGCGCAAAAGTACCACAACATGCCTGCCTCCACAGCTTTTTCCTTGGGGACATGCCTAATTCCTGGCTGATTTGCCTTTCTTGTCTTAGGGTTGGGGTTCGGCCTAGGGCTAGGATTTTTAAAAGCAGGAAGCCCTGAGTTCCAGGCACACTGGAGCTGTGAAAGGCATCCAAAAGGGAGTGCAAAAGTGCCACAACATGGCTGCTTTCACGGCTTTTTCCTTGGCAAGAAGCCTAACACCAGGCTGATTTACCTTCCCAGGTTTACTGTTAGGCTTAGGCCTAGGGCTAGGATTTTTAAAACTAGGAAGCCCTTAGCTCCAGGCACACTGCAGCTGTTCAAGGCATCCCAAGGGGAGTACAAAAGTGCAACAACATGGCAGCTTTCACAGCTTTTTCCTTGGCACCATCCCTATACCTAGGCTGATTTATCTGCCTAGGGTTAGGGTTAGGGTTCAGCCTAGGGCTTGGATTTTTTTAACCAGGAAGCCCTGAGTTCCAGGCTTACTTCATTTGCCAAAGGCATCCCAAAGGGAGTGCAGAAGTGCCACAACATGGCTGCTTTCACGGCTTTTCCCTTAGGAAGAACCCTAATACCCGGCTGATTTACCTTCCTAGGGTTACTGTTAGGCTTAGGCCTAGGACTTTTAAAACCAGGAAGCCCTGGGCTCCAGGCACACTGCAGCTGCGAAAGGCATCCCAAGGGGAGCGCAAAAATGACACAACTTGTCTGCCACCACTGATATTTCCATGAGACCATCCCGAACCATAGGCTGATTTTCCTTCCTAGGGTTAAGGTTTGAGTTACGTCTAGGGTAAGGGCTCTATTAACCAGAAAGCCCTGAGTTCCAAGAACACAGCAGCTGCGAAGGACTAGCCAAGAAGAGCGCAAAAGTACCACAACATGCCTGCCTCCACAGCTTTTTCCTTGGGGACATGCCTAATTCCTGGCTGATTTGCCTTTCTCGTCTTAGGGTTGGGGTTCGGCCTAGGGCTAGGATTTTTAAAAGCAGGAAGCCCTGAGTTCCAGGCACACTGCAGCTGTGAAAGGCATCCAAAAGGGAGTGCAAAAGTGCCACAACATGGCTGCTTTCACGGCTTTTTCCTTGGCAAGACGCCTAACACCAGGCTGATTTACCTTCCCAGGGTTACTGTTAGGCTTAGGCCTAGGGCTAGGATTTTTAAAACTAGGAAGCCCTGGGCTCCAGGCACACTGCAGCTGTTCAAGGCATCCCAAGGGGAGTACAAAAGTGCAACAACATGGCAGCTTTCACAGCTTTTTCCTTGGCACCATCCCTATACCTAGGCTGATTTATCTGCCTAGGGTTAGGGTTAGGGTTCAGCCTAGGGCTTGGATTTTTTTAACCAGGAAGCCCTGAGTTCCAGGCTTACTTCATCTGCCAAAGGCATCCCAAAGGGAGTGCAGAAGTGCCACAACATGGCTGCTTTCACGGCTTTTCCCTTAGGAAGAACCCTAATACCCGGCTGATTTACCTTCCTAGGGTTACTGTTAGGCTTAGGCCTAGGACTTTTAAAACCAGGAAGCCCTGGGCTCCAGGCACACTGCAGCTGCGAAAGGCATCCCAAGGGGAGCGCAAAAGTGACGCAACTTGGCTGCCACCACTGATATTTCCATGAGACCATCCCGAACCATAGGCTGATTTTCCTTCCTAGGGTTAAGGTTTGAGTTACGCCTAGGGTAAGGGTTCTATTAACCAGAAAGCCCTGAGTTCCAAGAACACAGCAGCTGCGAAGGACTAGCCAAGAAGAGCGCAAAAGTACCACAACATGCCTGCCTCCACAGCTTTTTCCTTGGGGACATGCCTAATTCCTGGCTGATTTGCCTTTCTCGTCTTAGGGTTGGCGTTCGGCCTAGGGCTAGGATTTTTAAAAGCAGGAAGCCCTGAGTTCCAGGCACACTGCAGCTGTGAAAGGCATCCAAAAGGGAGTGCAAAAGTGCCACAACATGGCTGCTTTCACGGCTTTTTCCTTGGCAAGACGCCTAACACCAGGCTGATTTACCTTCCCAGGGTTACTGTTAGGCTTAGGCCTAGGGCTAGGATTTTTAAAACTAGGAAGCCCTTAGCTCCAGGCACACTGCAGCTGTTCAAGGCATCCCAAGGGGAGTACAAAAGTGCAACAACATGGCAGCTTTCACAGCTTTTTCCTTGGCACCATCCCTATACCTAGGCTGATTTATCTGCCTAGGGTTAGGGTTAGGGTTCAGCCTAGGGCTTGAATTTTTTTAACCAGGAAGCTCTGAGTTCCAGGCTTACTTCATCTGCCAAAGGCATCCCAAAGAGAGTGCAGAAGTGCCACAACATGGCTGCTTTTACGGCTTTTCCCTTAGGAAGAACCCTAATACCCGGCTGATTTACCTTCCTAGGGTTACTGTTAGGCTTAGGCCTAGGACTTTTAAAACCAGGAAGCCCTGGGCTCCAGGCACACTGCAGCTGCGAAAGGCATCCCAAGGGGAGCGCAAAAGTGACGCAACCTGGCTGCCACCACTGATATTTCCATGAGACCATCCCGAACCATAGGTTGATTTTCCTTCCTAGGGTTAAGGTTTGAGTTACGCCTAGGGTAAGGTCTCTATTAACCAGAAAGCCCTGAGTTCCAAGAACACAGCAGCTGCGAAGGACTAGCCAAGAAGAGCGCAAAAGTACCACAACATGCCTGCCTCCACAGCTTTTTCCTTGTGGACATGCCTAATTCCTGGCTGATTTGCCTTTCTCGTCTTAGGGTTGGGGTTCGGCCTAGGGCTAGGATTTTTAAAATCAGGAAGCCCTGAGTTCCAGGCACACTGGAGCTGTGAAAGGCATCCAAAAGGGAGTGCAAAAGTGCCACAACATGGCTGCTTTCACGGCTTTTTCCTTGGCAAGAAGCCTAACACCAGGCTGACATACTTTCCCAGGGTTACTGTTAGGCTTAGGCCTAGGCCTAGGATTTTTAAAACTAGGAAGCCCTGGGCTCCAGGCACACTGCAGCTGTTCAAGGCATCCCAAGGGGAGTACAAAAGTGCAACAACATGGCAGCTTTCACAGCTTTTTCCTTGGCACCATCCCTATACCTAGGCTGATTTATCTGCCTAGGGTTAGGGTTAGGGTTCAGCCTAGGGCTTGAATTTTTTTAACCAGGAAGCCCTGAGTTCCAGGCTTACTTCATCTGCCAAAGGCATCCCAAAGGGAGTGCAGAAGTGCCACAACATGGCTGCTTTCACGGCTTTTCCCTTAGGAAGAACCCTAATACCCGGCTGATTTACCTTCCTAGGGTTACTGTTAGGCTTAGGCCTAGGACTTTTAAAACCAGGAAGCCCTGGGCTCCAGGCACACTGCAGCTGCGAAAGGCATCCCAAGGGGAGCACAAAAGTGACGCAACTTGGCTGCCACCACTGATATTTCCATGAGACCATCCCGAACCATAGGCTGATTTTCCTTCCTAGGGTAAAGGTTTGAGTTACGCCTAGGGTAAGGGTCTATTAACCAGAAAGCCCTGAGTTCCAAGAACACAGCAGCTGCGAAGGACTAGCCAAGAAGAGCGCAAAAGTACCACAACATGCCTGCCTCCACAGCTTTTTCCTTGGGGACATGCCTAATTCCTGGCTGATTTGCCTTTCTCGTCTTAGGGTTGGGGTTCGGCCTAGGGCTAGGATTTTTAAAATCAGGAAGCCCTGAGTTCCAGGCACACTGGAGCTGTGAAAGGCATCCAAAAGGGAGTGCAAAAGTGCCACAACATGGCTGCTTTCACGGCTTTTTCCTTGGCAAGACGCCTAACACCAGGCTGATTTACCTTCCCAGGGTTACTGTTAGGCTTAGGCCTAGGGCTAGGATTTTTAAAACTAGGAAGCCCTTAGCTCCAGGCACACTGCAGCTGTTCAAGGCATCCCAAGGGGAGTACAAAAGTGCAACAACATGGCAGCTTTCACAGCTTTTTCCTTGGCACCATCCCTATACCTAGGCTGATTTATCTGCCTAGGGTTAGGGTTAGGGTTCAGCCTAGGGCTTGGATTTCTTTAACCAGGAAGCCCTGAGTTCCAGGCTTACTTCATCTGCCAAAGGCATCCCAAAGGGAGTGCAGAAGTGCCACAACATGGCTGCTTTCACGGCTTTTCCCTTAGGAAGAACCCTAATACCCGGCTGATTTACCTTCCTAGGGTTACTGTTAGGCTTAGGCCTAGGACTTTTAAAACCAGGAAGCCCTGGGCTCCAGGCACACTGCAGCTGCAAAAGGCATCCCAAGGGGAGCGCAAAAGTGACGCAACTTGGCTGCCACCACTGATATTTCCATGAGACCATCCCGAACCATAGGCTGATTTTCCTTCCTAGGGTTAAGGTTTGATTTACGCCTAGGGTAAGGGTCTATTAACCAGAAAGCCCTGAGTTCCAAGAACACAGCAGCTGCGAAGGACTACCCAAGAAGAGCGCAAAAGTACCACAACATGCCTGCCTCCACAGCTTTTTCCTTGGGGACATGCCTAATTCCTGGCTGATTTGCCTTTCTCGTCTTAGGGTTGGGGTTCGGCCTAGGGCTAGGATTTTTAAAATCAGGAAGCCCTGAGTTCCAGGCACAATAGAGCTGTGAAAGGCATCCAAAAGGGAGTGCAAAAGTGCCACAACATGGCTGCTTTCACGGCTTTTTCCTTGGCAAGACGCCTAACATCAGGCTGATTTGCCTTCCCAGGGTTACTGTTAGGCTTAGGCTTAAGGCTAGGATTTTTAAAATTAGGAAGCCCTTAGCTCCAGGCACACTGCAGCTGTTCAAGGCATCCCAAGGGGAGTACAAAAGTGCAACAACATGGCAGCTTTCACAGCTTTTTCCTTGGCACCATCCCTATACCTATGCTGATTTATCTGCCTAGGGTTAGGGTTAGGGTTCAGCCTAGGGCTTGGATTTCTTTAACCAGGAAGCCCTGAGTTCCAGGCTTACTTCATCTGCCAAAGGCATCCCAAAGGGAGTGCAGAAGTGCCACAACATGGCTGCTTTCACGGCTTTTCCCTTAGGAAGAACCCTAATACCCGGCTGATTTACCTTCCTAGGGTTACTGTTGGGCTTAGGCCAAGGACTTTTAAAACCAGGAAGCCCTGAGTTCCAGGCTTACTTCATTTGCCAAAGGCATCCCAAGGGGAGCGCAAAAGTGACGCAACTTGGCTGCCACCACTGATATTTCCATGAGACCATCCCGAACCATAGGCTGATTTTCCTTCCTAGGGTTAAGGTTTGAGTTACGCCTAGGGTAAGGGTCTATTAACCAGAAAGCCCAGAGTTCCAAGAACACAGCAGCTGCGAAGGACTAGCCAAGAAGAGCGCAAAAGTACCACAACATGCCTGCCTCCACAGCTTTTTCCTTGTGGACATGCCTAATTCCTGGCTGATTTGCCTTTCTCGTCTTAGGGTTGGGGTTCGGCCTAGGGCTAGGATTTTTAAAATCAGGAAGCCCTGAGTTCCAGGCACACTGGAGCTGTGAAAGGCATCCAAAAGGGAGTGCAAAAGTGCCACAACATGGCTGCTTTCACGGCTTTTTCCTTGGCAAGAAGCCTAACACCAGGCTGATTTACCTTCCCAGGTTTACTGTTAGGCTTAGGCTTAAGGCTAGGATTTTTGAAACTAGGAAGCCCTGGGCTCCAGGCACACTGCAGCTGTTCAAGGCATCCCAAGGGGAGTACAAAAGTGCAACAACATGGCAGCTTTCACAGCTTTTTCCTTGGCACCATCCCTATACCTAGGCTGATTTATCTGCCTAGGGTTAGGGTTAGGGTTCAGCCTAGGGCTTGGATTTCTTTAACCAGGAAGCCCTGAGTTCCAGGCTTACTTCATCTGCCAAAGGCATCCCAAAGGGAGTGCAGAAGTGCCACAACATGGCTGCTTTCACGGCTTTTCCCTTAGGAAGAACCCTAATACCCGGCTGATTTACCTTCCTAGGGTTACTGTTAGGCTTAGGCCTAGGACTTTTAAAACCAGGAAGCCCTGGGCTCCAGGCACACTGCAGCTGCAAAAGGCATCCCAAGGGGAGCGCAAAAGTGACGCAACTTGGCTGCCACCACTGATATTTCCATGAGACCATCCCGAACCATAGGCTGATTTTCCTTCCTAGGGTTAAGGTTTGATTTACGCCTAGGGTAAGGGTCTATTAACCAGAAAGCCCTGAGTTCCAAGAACACAGCAGCTGCGAAGGACTAGCCAAGAAGAGCGCAAAAGTACCACAACATGCCTGCCTCCACAGCTTTTTCCTTGGGGACATGCCTAATTCCTGGCTGATTTGCCTTTCTCGTCTTAGGGTTGGGGTTCGGCCTAGGGCTAGGATTTTTAAAATCAGGAAGCCCTGAGTTCCAGGCACAATAGAGCTGTGAAAGGCATCCAAAAGGGAGTGCAAAAGTGCCACAACATGGCTGCTTTCACGGCTTTTTCCTTGGCAAGACGCCTAACATCAGGCTGATTTGCCTTCCCAGGGTTACTGTTAGGCTTAGGCTTAAGGCTAGGATTTTTAAAATTAGGAAGCCCTTAGCTCCAGGCACACTGCAGCTGTTCAAGGCATCCCAAGGGGAGTACAAAAGTGCAACAACATGGCAGCTTTCACAGCTTTTTCCTTGGCACCATCCCTATACCTAGGCTGATTTATCTGCCTAGGGTTAGGGTTAGGGTTCAGCCTAGGGCTTGGATTTCTTTAACCAGGAAGCCCTGAGTTCCAGGCTTACTTCATCTGCCAAAGGCATCCCAAAGGGAGTGCAGAAGTGCCACAACATGGCTGCTTTCACGGCTTTTCCCTTAGGAAGAACCCTAATACCCGGCTGATTTACCTTCCTAGGGTTACTGTTGGGCTTAGGCCTAGGACTTTTAAAACCAGGAAGCCCTGAGTTCCAGGCTTACTTCATTTGCCAAAGTCATCCCAAGGGGAGCGCAAAAGTGACACAACTTGGCTGCCACCACTGATATTTCCATGAGACCATCCCGAACCATAGGCTGATTTTCCTTCCTAGGGTTAAGGTTTGAGTTACGCCTAGGGTAAGGGTCTATTAACCAGAAAGCCCAGAGTTCCAAGAACACAGCAGCTGCGAAGGACTACCCAAGAAGAGCGCAAAAGTACCACAACATGCCTGCCTCCACAGCTTTTTCCTTGTGGACATGCCTAATTCCTGGCTGATTTGCCTTTCTCGTCTTAGGGTTGGGGTTCGGCCTAGGGCTAGGATTTTTAAAATCAGGAAGCCCTGAGTTCCAGGCACACTGGAGCTGTGAAAGGCATCCAAAAGGGAGTGCAAAAGTGCCACAACATGGCTGCTTTCACGGCTGTTTCCTTGGCAAGAAGCCTAACACCAGGCTGATTTACCTTCCCAGGTTTACTGTTAGGCTTAGGCCTAGGGCTAGGATTTTTGAAACTAGGAAGCCCTGGGCTCCAGGCACACTGCAGCTGTTCAAGGCATCCCAAGGGGAGTACAAAAGTGCAACAACATGGCAGCTTTCACAGCTTTTTCCTTGGCACCATCCCTATACCTAGGCTGATTTATCTGCCTAGGGTTAGGGTTAGGGTTCAGCCTAGGGCTTGGATTTTTTTAACCAGGAAGCCCTGAGTTCCAGGCTTACTTCATCTGCCAAAGGCATCCCAAAGGGAGTGCAGAAGTGCCACAACATGGCTGCTTTCACTGCTTTTCCCTTAGGAAGAACCCTAATACCCGGCTGATTTACCTTCCTAGGGTTACTGTTAGGCTTAGGCCTAGGACTTTTAAAACCAGGAAGCCCTGGGCTCCAGGCACACTGCAGCTGCGAAAGGCATCCCAAGGGGAGCGCAAAAGTGACGCAACTTGGCTGCCACCACTGATATTTCCATGAGACCATCCCGAACCATAGGCTGATTTTCCTTCCTAGGGTTAAGGTTTGAGTTACGCCTAGGGTAAGGGTCTATTAACCAGAAAGCCCTGAGCTCCAAGAACACAGCAGCTGCGAAGGACTAGCCAAGAAGAGCGCAAAAGTACCACAACATGCCTGCCTCCACAGCTTTTTCCTTGGGGACATGCCTAATTCCTGGCTGATTTGCCTTTCTCGTCTTAGGGTTGGGGTTCGGCCTAGGGCTAGGATTTTTAAAAGCAGGAAGCCCTGAGTTCCAGGCACACTGGAGCTGTGAAAGGCATCCAAAAGGGAGTGCAAAAGTGCCACAACATGGCTGCTTTCACGGCTTTTTCCTTGGCAAGACGCCTAACACCAGGCTGATTTACCTTCCCAGGGTTACTGTTAGGCTTAGGCCTAGGGCTAGGATTTTTGAAACTAGGAAGCCCTGGGCTCCAGGCACACTGCAGCTGTTCAAGGCATCCCAAGGGGAGTACAAAAGTGCAACAACATGGCAGCTTTCACAGCTTTTTCCTTGGCACCATCCCTATACCTAGGCTGATTTATCTGCCTAGGGTTAGGGTTAGGGTTCAGCCTAGGGCTTGAATTTTTTTAACCAGGAAGCCCTGAGTTCCAGGCTTACTTCAGCTGCCAAAGGCATCCCAAAGGGAGTGCAGAAGTGCCACAACATGGCTGCTTTCACAGCTTTTCCCTTAGGAAGAACCCTAATACCCGGCTGATTTACCTTCCTAGGGTTACTGTTAGGCTTAGGCCTAGGACTTTTAAAACCAGGAAGCCCTGGGCTCCAGGCACACTGCAGCTGCAAAAGGCATCCCAAGGGGAGAGCAAAAGTGACACAACTTGGCTGCCACCACTGATATTTCCATGAGACCATCCCGAACCATAGGCTGATTTTCCTTCCTAGGGTTAAGGTTTGAGTTACGCCTAGGGTAAGGGTCTATTAACCAGAAAGCCCTGAGTTCCAAGAACACAGCAGCTGCGAAGGACTAGCCAAGAAGAGCGCAAAAGTACCACAACATGCCTGCCTCCACAGCTTTTTCCTTGGGGACATGCCTAATTCCTGGCTGATTTGCCTTTCTCGTCTTAGGGTTGGGGTTCGGCCTAGGGCTAGGATTTTTAAAATCAGGAAGCCCTGAGTTCCAGGCACACTGGAGCTGTGAAAGGCATCCAAAAGGGAGTGCAAAAGTGCCACAACATGGCTGCTTTCACGGCTTTTTCCTTGGCAAGACGCCTAACATCAGGCTGATTTACCTTCCCAGGGTTACTGTTAGGCTTAGGCCTAGGGCTAGGATTTTTGAAACTAGGAAGCCCTGGGCTCCAGGCACACTGCAGCTGTTTAAGACATCCCAAGGGGAGTACAAAAGTGCAACAACATGGCAGCTTTCACAGCTTTTTCCTTGGCACCATCCCTATACCTAGGCTGATTTATCTGCCTAGGGTTAGGGTTAGGGTTCAGCCTAGGGCATGAATTTTTTTAACCAGGAAGCTCTGAGTTCCAGGCTTACTTCATCTGCCAAAGGCATCCCAAAGGGAGTGCAGAAGTGCCACAACATGGCTGCTTTTACGGCTTTTCCCTTAGGAAGAACCCTAATACCCGGCTGATTTACCTTCCTAGGGTTACTGTTAGGCTTAGGCCTAGGACTTTTAAAACCAGGAAGCCCTGGGCTCCAGGCACACTGCAGCTGCAAAAGGCATCCCAAGGGGAGCGCAAAAGTGACGCAACTTGGCTGCCACCACTGATATTTCCATGAGACCATCCCGAACCATAGGTTGATTTTCCTTCCTAGGGTTAAGGTTTGAGTTACGCCTAGGGTAAGGGCTCTATTAACCAGAAAGCCCTGAGTTCCAAGAACACAGCAGCTGCGAAGGACTAGCCAAGAAGAGTGCAAAAGTACCACAACATGCCTGCCTCCACAGCTTTTTCCTTGTGGACATGCCTAATTCCTGGCTGATTTGCCTTTCTCGTCTTAGGGTTGGGGTTCGGCCTAGGGCTAGGATTTTTAAAAGCAGGAAGCCCTGAGTTCCAGGCACACTGGAGCTGTGAAAGGCATCCAAAAGGGAGTGCAAAAGTGCCACAACATGGCTGCTTTCACGGCTTTTTCCTTGGCAAGAAGCCTAACACCAGGCTGACATACTTTCCCAGGGTTACTGTTAGGCTTAGGCCTAAGGCTAGGATTTTTAAAACTAGGAAGCCCTGAGCTCCAGGCACACTGCAGCTGTTCAAGGCATCCCAAGGGGAGTACAAAAGTGCAACAACATGGCAGCTTTCACAGCTTTTTCCTTGGCACCATCCCTATACCTAGGCTGATTTATCTGCCTAGGGTTAGGGTTAGGGTTCAGCCTAGGGCATGAATTTTTTTAACCAGGAAGCTCTGAGTTCCAGGCTTACTTCATCTGCCAAAGGCATCCCAAAGGGAGTGCAGAAGTGCCACAACATGGCTGCTTTTACGGCTTTTCCCTTAGGAAGAACCCTAATACCCGGCTGATTTACCTTCCTAGGGTTACTGTTAGGCTTAGGCCTAGGACTTTTAAAACCAGGAAGCCCTGGGCTCCAGGCACACTGCAGCTGCGAAAGGCATCCCAAGGGGAGCGCAAAAGTGACGCAACCTGGCTGCCACCACTGATATTTCCATGAGACCATCCCGAACCATAGGTTGATTTTCCTTCCTAGGGTTAAGGTTTGAGTTACGCCTAGGGTAAGGGCTCTATTAACCAGAAAGCCCTGAGTTCCAAGAACACAGCAGCTGCGAAGGACTAGCCAAGAAGAGTGCAAAAGTACCACAACATGCCTGCCTCCACAGCTTTTTCCTTGTGGACATGCCTAATTCCTGGCTGATTTGCCTTTCTCGTCTTAGGGTTGGGGTTCGGCCTAGGGCTAGGATTTTTAAAAGCAGGAAGCCCTGAGTTCCAGGCACACTGGAGCTGTGAAAGGCATCCAAAAGGGAGTGCAAAAGTGCCACAACATGGCTGCTTTCACGGCTTTTTCCTTGGCAAGAAGCCTAACACCAGGCTGACATACTTTCCCAGGGTTACTGTTAGGCTTAGGCCTAAGGCTAGGATTTTTAAAACTAGGAAGCCCTGAGCTCCAGGCACACTGCAGCTGTTCAAGGCATCCCAAGGGGAGTACAAAAGTGCAACAACATGGCAGCTTTCACAGCTTTTTCCTTGGCACCATCCCTATACCTAGGCTGATTTATCTGCCTAGGGTTAGGGTTAGGGTTCAGCCTAGGGCTTGGATTTCTTTAACCAGGAAGCCCTGAGTTCCAGGCTTACTTCATCTGCCAAAGGCATCCCAAAGGGAGTGCAGAAGTGCCACAACATGGCTGCTTTCACGGCTTTTCCCTTAGGAAGAACCCTAATACCCGGCTGATTTACCTTCCTAGGGTTACTGTTAGGCTTAGGCCTAGGACTTTTAAAACCAGGAAGCCCTGGGCTCCAGGCACACTGCAGCTGCGAAAGGCATCCCAAGGGGAGCGCAAAAGTGACGCAACTTGGCTGCCACCACTGATATTTCCATGAGACCATCCCGAACCATAGGTTGATTTTCCTTCCTAGGGTTAAGGTTTGAGTTACGCCTAGGGTAAGGGCTCTATTAACCAGAAAGCCCTGAGTTCCAAGAACACAGCAGCTGCGAAGGACTAGCCAAGAAGAGCGCAAAAGTACCACAACATGCCTGCCTCCACAGCTTTTTCCTTGGGGACATGCCTAATTCCTGGCTGATTTGCCTTTCTCGTCTTAGGGTTGGGGTTCGGCCTAGGGCTAGGATTTTTAAAAGCAGGAAGCCCTGAGTTCCAGGCACACTGGAGCTGTGAAAGGCATCCAAAAGGGAGTGCAAAAGTGCCACAACATGGCTGCTTTCACGGCTTTTTCCTTGGCAAGAAGCCTAACATCAGGCTGATTTACTTTCCCAGGGTTACTGTTAGGCTTAGGCCTAGGGCTAGGATTTTTGAAACTAGGAAGCCCTTAGCTCCAGGCACACTGCAGCTGTTCAAGGCATCCCAAGGGGAGTACAAAAGTGCAACAACATGGCAGCTTTCACAGCTTTTTCCTTGGCACCATCCCTATACCTAGGCTGATTTATCTGCCTAGGGTTAGGGTTAGGGTTCAGCCTAGGGCTTGGATTTTTTTAACCAGGAAGCCCTGAGTTCCAGGCTTACTTCATCTGCAAAAGGCATCACAAAGGGAGTGCAGAAGTGCCACAACATGGCTGCTTTCACGGCTTTTCCCTTAGGAAGAACCCTAATACCCGGCTGATTTACCTTCCTAGGGTTACTGTTAGGCTTAGGCCTAGGACTTTTAAAACCAGGAAGCCCTGGGCTCCAGGCACACTGCAGCTGCGAAAGGCATCCCAAGGGGAGCGCAAAAGTGACGCAACTTGGCTGCCACTACTGATATTTCCATGAGACCATCCCGAACCATAGGCTGATTTTCCTTCCTAGGGTAAAGGTTTGAGTTACGCCTAGGGTAAGGGTTCTATTAACCAGAAAGCCCTGAGTTCCAAGAACACAGCAGCTGCGAAGGACTAGCCAAGAAGAGCGCAAAAGTACCACAACATGCCTGCCTCCACAGCTTTTTCCTTGGGGACATGCCTAATTCCTGGCTGATTTGCCTTTCTCGTCTTAGGGTTGGGGTTCGGCCTAGGGCTAGGATTTTTAAAAGCAGGAAGCCCTGAGTTCCAGGCACACTGGAGCTGTGAAAGGCATCCAAAAGGGAGTACAAAAGTGCCGCAACATGGCTGCTTTCACGGCTTTTTCCT
The DNA here is from genome assembly GCF_027579445.1 of Ammospiza nelsoni. Taxonomy (NCBI): domain Eukaryota; kingdom Metazoa; phylum Chordata; class Aves; order Passeriformes; family Passerellidae; genus Ammospiza; species Ammospiza nelsoni. Next base: position 873,818 of record NW_026683187.1, read on the forward strand.
TGGCAAGACGCCTAACATCAGGCTGATTTACCTTCCCAGGGTTACTGTTAGGCTTAGGCCTAGGGCTAGGATTTTTAAAACTAGGAAGCCCTTAGCTCCAGGCACACTGCAGCTGTTCAAGGCATCCCAAGGGGAGTACAAAAGTGCAACAACATGGCAGCTTTCACAGCTTTTTCCTTGGCACCATCCCTATACCTAGGCTGATTTATCTGCCTAGGGTTAGGGTTAGGGTTCAGCCTAGGGCTTGAATTTTTTTAACCAGGAAGCCCTGAGTTCCAGGCTTACTTCATCTGCCAAAGGCATCCCAAAGGGAGTGCAGAAGTGCCACAACATGGCTGCTTTCACGGCTTTTCCCTTAGGAAGAACCCTAATACCCGGCTGATTTACCTTCCTAGGGTTACTGTTAGGCTTAGGCCTAGGACTTTTAAAACCAGGAAGCCCTGGGCTCCAGGCACACTGCAGCTGCGAAAGGCATCCCAAGGGGAGCGCAAAAGTGACGCAACTTGGCTGCCACCACTGATATTTCCATGAGACCATCCCGAACCATAGGTTGATTTTCCTTCCTAGGGTTAAGGTTTGAGTTACGCCTAGGGTAAGGGTTCTATTAACCAGAAAGCCCTGAGTTCCAAGAACACAGCAGCTGCGAAGGACTAGCCAAGAAGAGCGCAAAAGTACCACAACATGCCTGCCTCCACAGCTTTTTCCTTGGGGACATGCCTAATTCCTGGCTGATTTGCCTTTCTCGTCTTAGGGTTGGGGTTCGGCCTAGGGCTAGGATTTTTAAAAGCAGGAAGCCCTGAGTTCCAGGCACACTGGAGCTGTGAAAGGCATCCAAAAGGGAGTGCAAAAGTGCCACAACATGGCTGCTTTCACGGCTTTTTCCTTGGCAAGAAGCCTAACATCAGGCTGATTTACTTTCCCAGGGTTACTGTTAGGCTTAGGCCTAGGGCTAGGATTTTTGAAACTAGGAAGCCCTTAGCTCCAGGCACACTGCAGCTGTTCAAGGCATCCCAAGGGGAGTACAAAAGTGCAACAACATGGCAGCTTTCACAGCTTTTTCCTTGGCACCATCCCTATACCTAGGCTGATTTATCTGCCTAGGGTTAGGGTTAGGGTTCAGCCTAGGGCTTGGATTTCTTTAACCAGGAAGCCCTGAGTTCCAGGCTTACTTCATCTGCCAAAGGCATCACAAAGGGAGTGCAGAAGTGCCACAACATGGCTGCTTTCACGGCTTTTCCCTTAGGAAGAACCCTAATACCCGGCTGATTTACCTTCCTAGGGTTACTGTTAGGCTTAGGCCTAGGACTTTTAAAACCAGGAAGCCCTGGGCTCCAGGCACACTGCAGCTGCGAAAGGCATCCCAAGGGGAGCGCAAAAGTGACGCAACTTGGCTGCCACTACTGATATTTCCATGAGACCATCCCGAACCATAGGCTGATTTTCCTTCCTAGGGTAAAGGTTTGAGTTACGCTAGGGTAAGGGTTCTATTAACCAGAAAGCCCTGAGTTCCAAGAACACAGCAGCTGCGAAGGACTAGCCAAGAAGAGCGCAAAAGTACCACAACATGCCTGCCTCCACAGCTTTTTCCTTGGGGACATGCCTAATTCCTGGCTGATTTGCCTTTCTCGTCTTAGGGTTGGGGTTCGGCCTAGGGCTAGGATTTTTAAAAGCAGGAAGCCCTGAGTTCCAGGCACACTGGAGCTGTGAAAGGCATCCAAAAGGGAGTACAAAAGTGCCGCAACATGGCTGCTTTCACGGCTTTTTCCTTGGCAAGACGCCTAACATCAGGCTGATTTACCTTCCCAGGGTTACTGTTAGGCTTAGGCCTAGGGCTAGGATTTTTAAAACTAGGAAGCCCTTAGCTCCAGGCACACTGCAGCTGTTCAAGGCATCCCAAGGGGAGTACAAAAGTGCAACAACATGGCAGCTTTCACAGCTTTTTCCTTGGCACCATCCCTATACCTAGGCTGATTTATCTGCCTAGGGTTAGGGTTAGGGTTCAGCCTAGGGCTTGAATTTTTTTAACCAGGAAGCCCTGAGTTCCAGGCTTACTTCATCTGCCAAAGGCATCCCAAAGGGAGTGCAGAAGTGCCACAACATGGCTGCTTTCACGGCTTTTCCCTTAGGAAGAACCCTAATACCCGGCTGATTTACCTTCCTAGGGTTACTGTTAGGCTTAGGCCTAGGACTTTTAAAACCAGGAAGCCCTGGGCTCCAGGCACACTGCAGCTGCGAAAGGCATCCCAAGGGGAGCGCAAAAGTGACGCAACTTGGCTGCCACCACTGATATTTCCATGAGACCATCCCGAACCATAGGTTGATTTTCCTTCCTAGGGTTAAGGTTTGAGTTACGCCTAGGGTAAGGGCTCTATTAACCAGAAAGCCCTGAGTTCCAAGAACACAGCAGCTGCGAAGGACTAGCCAAGAAGAGCGCAAAAGTACCACAACATGCCTGCCTCCACAGCTTTTTCCTTGTGGACATGCCTAATTCCTGGCTGATTTGCCTTTCTCGTCTTAGGGTTGGGGTTCGGCCTAGGGCTAGGATTTTTAAAAGCAGAAAGCCCTGAGTTCCAGGCACACTGCAGCTGTGAAAGGCATCCAAAAGGGAGTGCAAAAGTGCCACAACATGGCTGCTTTCACGGCTTTTTCCTTGGCAAGAAGCCTAACACCAGGCTGACATACTTTCCCAGGGTTACTGTTAGGCTTAGGCCTAGGGCTAGGATTTTTGAAACTAGGAAGCCCTTAGCTCCAGGCACACTGCAGCTGTTCAAGGCATCCCAAGGGGAGTACAAAAGTGCAACAACATGGCAGCTTTCACAGCTTTTTCCTTGGCACCATCCCTATACCTAGGCTGATTTATCTGCCTAGGGTTAGGGTTAGGGTTCAGCCTAGGGCTTGGATTTCTTTAACCAGGAAGCCCTGAGTTCCAGGCTTACTTCATCTGCCAAAGGCATCCCAAAGGGAGTGCAGAAGTGCCACAACATGGCTGCTTTCACGGCTTTTCCCTTAGGAAGAACCCTAATACCCGGCTGATTTACCTTCCTAGGGTTACTGTTAGGCTTAGGCCTAGGACTTTTAAAACCAGGAAGCCCTGGGCTCCAGGCACACTGCAGCTGCGAAAGGCATCCCAAGGGGAGCGCAAAAGTGACGCACCCTAGCTGCCACCACTGATATTTCCATGAGACCATCCCGAACCATAGGCTGATTTTCCTTCCTAGGGTTAAGGTTTGAGTTACGCCTAGGGTAAGGGTTCTATTAACCAGAAAGCCCTGAGTTCCAAGAACACAGCAGCTGCGAAGGACTAGCCAAGAAGAGCGCAAAAGTACCACAACATGCCTGCCTCCACAGCTTTTTCCTTGGGGACATGCCTAATTCCTGGCTGATTTGCCTTTCTCGTCTTAGGGTTGGGGTTCGGCCTAGGGCTAGGATTTTTAAAAGCAGGAAGCCCTGAGTTCCAGGCACACTGGAGCTGTGAAAGGCATCCAAAAGGGAGTGCAAAAGTGCCACAACATGGCTGCTTTCACGGCTTTTTCCTTGGCAAGACGCCTAACATCAGGCTGATTTACCTTCCCAGGGTTACTGTTAGGCTTAGGCCTAGGGCTAGGATTTTTAAAACTAGGAAGCCCTTAGCTCCAGGCACACTGCAGCTGTTCAAGGCATCCCAAGGGGAGTACAAAAGTGCAACAACATGGCAGCTTTCACAGCTTTTTCCTTGGCACCATCCCTATACCTAGGCTGATTTATCTGCCTAGGGTTAGGGTTAGGGTTCAGCCTAGGGCTTGGATTTCTTTAACCAGGAAGCCCTGAGTTCCAGGCTTACTTCATCTGCCAAAGGCATCCCAAAGGGAGTGCAGAAGTGCCACAACATGGCTGCTTTCACGGCTTTTCCCTTAGGAAGAACCCTAATACCCGGCTGATTTACCTTCCTAGGGTTACTGTTAGGCTTAGGCCTAGGACTTTTAAAACCAGGAAGCCCTGGGCTCCAGGCACACTGCAGCTGCAAAAGGCATCCCAAGGGGAGCGCAAAAGTGACGCAACTTGGCTGCCACCACTGATATTTCCATGAGACCATCCCGAACCATAGGCTGATTTTCCTTCCTAGGGTTAAGGTTTGAGTTACGCCTAGGGTAAGGGTTCTATTAACCAGAAAGCCCTGAGTTCCAAGAACACAGCAGCTGTGAAGGACTAGCCAAGAAGAGCGCAAAAGTACCACAACATGCCTGCCTCCACAGCTTTTTCCTTGGGGACATGCCTAATTCCTGGCTGATTTGCCTTTCTCGTCTTAGGGTTGGGGTTCGGCCTAGGGCTAGGATTTTTAAAAGCAGGAAGCCCTGAGTTCCAGGCACACTGGAGCTGTGAAAGGCATCCAAAAGGGAGTGCAAAAGTGCCACAACATGGCTGCTTTCACGGCTTTTTCCTTGGCAAGAAGCCTAACATCAGGCTGATTTACTTTCCCAGGGTTACTGTTAGGCTTAGGCCTAGGGCTAGGATTTTTAAAACTAGGAAGCCCTGGGCTCCAGGCACACTGCAGCTGTTCAAGGCATCCCAAGGGGAGTACAAAAGTGCAACAACATGGCAGCTTTCACAGCTTTTTCCTTGGCACCATCCCTATACCTAGGCTGATTTATCTGCCTAGGGTTAGGGTTAGGGTTCAGCCTAGGGCTTGGATTTCTTTAACCAGGAAGCCCTGAGTTCCAGGCTTACTTCATCTGCCAAAGGCATCCCAAAGGGAGTGCAGAAGTGCCACAACATGGCTGCTTTCACGGCTTTTCCCTTAGGAAGAACCCTAATACCCGGCTGATTTACCTTCCTAGGGTTACTGTTAGGCTTAGGCCTAGGACTTTTAAAACCAGGAAGCCCTGGGCTCCAGGCACACTGCAGCTGCAAAAGGCATCCCAAGGGGAGCGCAAAAGTGACGCAACTTGGCTGCCACCACTGATATTTCCATGAGACCATCCCGAACCATAGGCTGATTTTCCTTCCTAGGATTAAGGTTTGAGTTACGCCTAGGGTAAGGGTTCTATTAACCAGAAAGCCCTGAGTTCCAAGAACACAGCAGCTGCGAAGGACTAGCCAAGAAGAGCGCAAAAGTACCACAACATGCCTGCCTCCACAGCTTTTTCCTTGGGGACATGCCTAATTCCTGGCTGATTTGCCTTTCTCGTCTTAGGGTTGGGGTTCGGCCTAGGGCTAGGATTTTTAAAAGCAGGAAGCCCTGAGTTCCAGGCACACTGGAGCTGTGAAAGGCATCCAAAAGGGAGTGCAAAAGTGCCACAACATGGCTGCTTTCACGGCTTTTTCCTTGGCAAGACGCCTAACACCAGGCTGATTTACTTTCCCAGGGTTACTGTTAGGCTTAGGCCTAGGGCTAGGATTTTTGAAACTAGGAAGCCCTGGGCTCCAGGCACACTGCAGCTGTTCAAGGCATCCCAAGGGGAGTACAAAAGTGCAACAACATGGCAGCTTTCACAGCTTTTTCCTTGGCACCATCCCTATACCTAGGCTGATTTATCTGCCTAGGGTTAGGGTTAGGGTTCAGCCTAGGGCTTGGATTTCTTTAACCAGGAAGCCCTGAGTTCCAGGCTTACTTCATTTGCCAAAGGCATCCCAAAGGGAGTGCAGAAGTGCCACATCATGGCTGCTTTCACGGCTTTTCCCTTAGGAAGAACCCTAATACCCGGCTGATTTACCTTCCTAGGGTTACTGTTAGGCTTAGGCCTAGGACTTTTAAAACCAGGAAGCCCTGGGCTCCAGGCACACTGCAGCTGCGAAAGGCATCCCAAGGGGAGCGCAAAAGTGACGCAACTTGGCTGCCACCACTGATATTTCCATGAGACCATCCCGAACCATAGGTTGATTTTCCTTCCTAGGGTTAAGGTTTGAGTTACGCCTAGGGTAAGGGCTCTATTAACCAGAAAGCCCTGAGTTCCAAGAACACAGCAGCTGCGAAGGACTAGCCAAGAAGAGCGCAAAAGTACCACAACATGCCTGCCTCCACAGCTTTTTCCTTGTGGACATGCCTAATTCCTGGCTGATTTGCCTTTCTCGTCTTAGGGTTGGGGTTCGGCCTAGGGCTAGGATTTTTAAAAGCAGGAAGCCCTGAGTTCCAGGCACACTGCAGCTGTGAAAGGCATCCAAAAGGGAGTGCAAAAGTGCCACAACATGGCTGCTTTCACGGCTTTTTCCTTGGCAAGAAGCCTAACACCAGGCTGACATACTTTCCCAGGGTTACTGTTAGGCTTAGGCCTAGGGCTAGGATTTTTGAAACTAGGAAGCCCTTAGCTCCAGGCACACTGCAGCTGTTCAAGGCATCCCAAGGGGAGTACAAAAGTGCAACAACATGGCAGCTTTCACAGCTTTTTCCTTGGCACCATCCCTATACCTAGGCTGATTTATCTGCCTAGGGTTAGGGTTAGGGTTCAGCCTAGGGCTTGGATTTCTTTAACCAGGAAGCCCTGAGTTCCAGGCTTACTTCATCTGCCAAAGGCATCCCAAAGGGAGTGCAGAAGTGCCACAACATGGCTGCTTTCACGGCTTTTCCCTTAGGAAGAACCCTAATACCCGGCTGATTTACCTTCCTAGGGTTACTGTTAGGCTTAGGCCTAGGACTTTTAAAACCAGGAAGCCCTGGGCTCCAGGCACACTGCAGCTGCGAAAGGCATCCCAAGGGGAGCGCAAAAGTGACGCAACCTAGCTGCCACCACTGATATTTCCATGAGACCATCCCGAACCATAGGTTGATTTTCCTTCCTAGGGTTAAGGTTTGAGTTACGCCTAGGGTAAGGGTTCTATTAACCAGAAAGCCCTGAGTTCCAAGAACACAGCAGCTGCGAAGGACTAGCCAAGAAGAGCGCAAAAGTACCACAACATGCCTGCCTCCACAGCTTTTTCCTTGGGGACATGCCTAATTCCTGGCTGATTTGCCTTTCTCGTCTTAGGGTTGGGGTTCGGCCTAGGGCTAGGATTTTTAAAAGCAGGAAGCCCTGAGTTCCAGGCACACTGGAGCTGTGAAAGGCATCCAAAAGGGAGTGCAAAAGTGCCACAACATGGCTGCTTTCACGGCTTTTTCCTTGGCAAGACGCCTAACATCAGGCTGATTTACCTTCCCAGGGTTACTGTTAGGCTTAGGCCTAGGGCTAGGATTTTTAAAACTAGGAAGCCCTTAGCTCCAGGCACACTGCAGCTGTTCAAGGCATCCCAAGGGGAGTACAAAAGTGCAACAACATGGCAGCTTTCACAGCTTTTTCCTTGGCACAATCCCTATACCTAGGCTGATTTATCTGCCTAGGGTTAGGGTTAGGGTTCAGCCTAGGGCTTGGATTTCTTTAACCAGGAAGCCCTGAGTTCCAGGCTTACTTCATCTGCCAAAGGCATCCCAAAGGGAGTGCAGAAGTGCCACAACATGGCTGCTTTCACGGCTTTTCCCTTAGGAAGAACCCTAATACCCGGCTGATTTACCTTCCTAGGGTTACTGTTAGGCTTAGGCCTAGGACTTTTAAAACCAGGAAGCCCTGGGCTCCAGGCACACTGCAGCTGCAAAAGGCATCCCAAGGGGAGCGCAAAAGTGACGCAACTTGGCTGCCACCACTGATATTTCCATGAGACCATCCCGAACCATAGGCTGATTTTCCTTCCTAGGGTTAAGGTTTGAGTTACGCCTAGGGTAAGGGTTCTATTAACCAGAAAGCCCTGAGTTCCAAGAACACAGCAGCTGTGAAGGACTAGCCAAGAAGAGCGCAAAAGTACCACAACATGCCTGCCTCCACAGCTTTTTCCTTGGGGACATGCCTAATTCCTGGCTGATTTGCCTTTCTCGTCTTAGGGTTGGGGTTCGGCCTAGGGCTAGGATTTTTAAAAGCAGGAAGCCCTGAGTTCCAGGCACACTGCAGCTGTGAAAGGCATCCAAAAGGGAGTGCAAAAGTGCCACAACATGGCTGCTTTCACGGCTTTTTCCTTGGCAAGAAGCCTAACACCAGGCTGACATACTTTCCCAGGGTTACTGTTAGGCTTAGGCCTAGGGATAGGATTTTTAAAACTAGGAAGCCCTTAGCTCCAGGCACACTGCAGCTGTTCAAGGCATCCCAAGGGGAGTACAAAAGTGCAACAACATGGCAGCTTTCACAGCTTTTTCCTTGGCACCATCCCTATACCTAGGCTGATTTATCTGCCTAGGGTTAGGGTTAGGGTTCAGCCTAGGGCTTGGATTTCTTTAACCAGGAAGCCCTGAGTTCCAGGCTTACTTCATCTGCCAAAGGCATCCCAAAGGGAGTGCAGAAGTGCCACAACATGGCTGCTTTCACGGCTTTTCCCTTAGGAAGAACCCTAATACCCGGCTGATTTACCTTCCTAGGGTTACTGTTAGGCTTAGGCCTAGGACTTTTAAAACCAGGAAGCCCTGGGCTCCAGGCACACTGCAGCTGCAAAAGGCATCCCAAGGGGAGCGCAAAAGTGACGCAACTTGGCTGCCACCACTGATATTTCCATGAGACCATCCCGAACCATAGGCTGATTTTCCTTCCTAGGGTAAAGGTTTGAGTTACGCCTAGGGTAAGGGTTCTATTAACCAGAAAGCCCTGAGTTCCAAGAACACAGCAGCTGCGAAGGACTACCCAAGAAGAGCGCAAAAGTACCACAACATGCCTGCCTCCACAGCTTTTTCCTTGGGGACATGCCTAATTCCTTGCTGATTTGCCATTCTCGTCTTAGGGTTGGGGTTCGGACTAGGGCTAGGATTTTTAAAATCAGGAAGCCCTGAGTTCCAGGCACACTGGAGCTGTGAAAGGCATCCAAAAGGGAGTGCAAAAGTGCCACAACATGGCTGCTTTCACGGCTTTTTCCTTGGCAAGACGCCTAACACCAGGCTGATTTACCTTCCCAGGGTTACTGTAAGGCTTAGGCCTAGGGCTAGGATTTTTAAAACTAAAAAGCCCTTAGCTCCAGGCACACTGCAGCTGTTCAAGGCATCCCAAGGGGTGTACAAAAGTGCAACAACATGGCAGCTTTCACAGCTTTTTCCTTGGCACCATCCCTATACCTAGGCTGATTTATCTGCCTAGGGTTAGGGTTAGGGTTCAGCCTAGGGCTTGGATTTCTTTAACCAGGAAGCCCTGAGTTCCAGGCTTACTTCATCTGCCAAAGGCATCCCAAAGGGAGTGCAGAAGTGCCACAACATGGCTGCTTTCACGGCTTTTCCCTTAGGAAGAACCCTAATACCCGGCTGATTTACCTTCCTAGGGTTACTGTTAGGCTTAGGCCTAGGACTTTTAAAACCAGGAAGCCCTGGGCTCCAGGCACACTGCAGCTGCGAAAGGCATCCCAAGGGGAGCGCAAAAGTGACGCAACCTAGCTGCCACCACTGATATTTCCATGAGACCATCCCGAACCATAGGTTGATTTTCCTTCCTAGGGTTAAGGTTTGAGTTACGCCTAGGGTAAGGGTTCTATTAACCAGAAAGCCCTGAGTTCCAAGAACACAGCAGCTGCGAAGGACTAGCCAAGAAGAGCGCAAAAGTACCACAACATGCCTGCCTCCACAGCTTTTTCCTTGGGGACATGCCTAATTCCTGGCTGATTTGCCTTTCTCGTCTTAGGGTTGGGGTTCGGCCTAGGGCTAGGATTTTTAAAAGCAGGAAGCCCTGAGTTCCAGGCACACTGGAGCTGTGAAAGGCATCCAAAAGGGAGTGCAAAAGTGCCACAACATGGCTGCTTTCACGGCTTTTTCCTTGGCAAGACGCCTAACATCAGGCTGATTTACCTTCCCAGGGTTACTGTTAGTCTTAGGCCTAGGGCTAGGATTTTTAAAACTAGGAAGCCCTGGGCTCCAGGCACACTGCAGCTGTTCAAGGCATCCCAAGGGGTGTACAAAAGTGCAACAACATGGCAGCTTTCACAGCTTTTTCCTTGGCACCATCCCTATACCTAGGCTGATTTATCTGCCTAGGGTTAGGGTTAGGGTTCAGCCTAGGGCTTGGATTTCTTTAACCAGGAAGCCCTGAGTTCCAGGCTTACTTCATCTGCCAAAGGCATCCCAAAGGGAGTGCAGAAGTGCCACAACATGGCTGCTTTCACGGCTTTTCCCTTAGGAAGAACCCTAATACCCGGCTGATTTACCTTCCTAGGGTTACTGTTAGGCTTAGGCCTAGGACTTTTAAAACCAGGAAGCCCTGGGCTCCAGGCACACTGCAGCTGCAAAAGGCATCCCAAGGGGAGCGCAAAAGTGACGCAACTTGGCTGCCACCACTGATATTTCCATGAGACCATCCCGAACCATAGGTTGATTTTCCTTCCTAGGGTTAAGGTTTGAGTTACGCCTAGGGTAAGGGTTCTATTAACCAGAAAGCCCTGAGTTCCAAGAACACAGCAGCTGTGAAGGACTAGCCAAGAAGAGCGCAAAAGTACCACAACATGCCTGCCTCCACAGCTTTTTCCTTGGGGACATGCCTAATTCCTGGCTGATTTGCCTTTCTCGTCTTAGGGTTGGGGTTCGGCCTAGGGCTAGGATTTTTAAAAGCAGGAAGCCCTGAGTTCCAGGCACACTGGAGCTGTGAAAGGCATCCAAAAGGGAGTGCAAAAGTGCCACAACATGGCTGCTTTCACGGCTTTTTCCTTGGCAAGACGCCTAACACCAGGCTGATTTACTTTCCCAGGGTTACTGTTAGGCTTAGGCCTAGGGCTAGGATTTTTAAAACTAGGAAGCCCTTAGCTCCAGGCACACTGCAGCTGTTCAAGGCATCCCAAGGGGAGTACAAAAGTGCAACAACATGGCAGCTTTCACAGCTTTTTCCTTGGCACCATCCCTATACCTAGGCTGATTTATCTGCCTAGGGTTAGGGTTAGGGTTCAGCCTAGGGCTGTGATTTCTTTAACCAGGAAGCCCTGAGTTCCAGGCTTACTTCATCTGCCAAAGGCATCCCAAAGGGAGTGCAGAAGTGCCACATCATGGCTGTTTTCACGGCTTTTCCCTTAGGAAGAACCCTAATACCCGGCTGATTTACCTTCCTAGGGTTACTGTTAGGCTTAGGCCTAGGACTTTTAAAACCAGGAAGCCCTGGGCTCCAGGCACACTGCAGCTGCAAAAGGCATCCCAAGGGGAGCGCAAAAGTGACGCAACTTGGCTGCCACCACTGATATTTCCATGAGACCATCCCGAACCATAGGCTGATTTTCCTTCCTAGGGTTAAGGTTTGAGTTACGCCTAGGGTAAGGGTTCTATTAACCAGAAAGCCCTGAGTTCCAAGAACACAGCAGCTGCGAAGGACTAGCCAAGAAGAGCGCCAAAGTAGCACAACATGCCTGCCTCCACAGCTTTTTCCTTGGGGACATGCCTAATTCCTGGCTGATTTGCCTTTCTCGTCTTAGGGTTGGGGTTCGGCCTAGGGCTAGGATTTTTAAAAGCAGGAAGCCCTGAGTTCCAGGCACACTGGAGCTGTGAAAGGCATCCAAAAGGGAGTGCAAAAGTGCCACAACATGGCTGCTTTCACGGCTTTTTCCTTGGCAAGAAGCCTAACATCAGGCTGATTTACTTTCCCAGGGTTACTGTTAGGCTTAGGCCTAGGGCTAGGATTTTTAAAACTAGGAAGCCCTGGGCTCCAGGCACACTGCAGCTGTTCAAGGCATCCCAAGGGGAGTACAAAAGTGCAACAACATGGCAGCTTTCACAGCTTTTTCCTTGGCACCATCCCTATACCTAGGCTGATTTATCTGCCTAGGGTTAGGGTTAGGGTTCAGCCTAGGGCTTGGATTTCTTTAACCAGGAAGCCCTGAGTTCCAGGCTTACTTCATCTGCCAAAGGCATCCCAAAGGGAGTGCAGAAGTGCCACAACATGGCTGCTTTCACGGCTTTTCCCTTAGGAAGAACCCTAATACCCGGCTGATTTACCTTCCTAGGGTTACTGTTAGGCTTAGGCCTAGGACTTTTAAAACCAGGAAGCCCTGGGCTCCAGGCACACTGCAGCTGCAAAAGGCATCCCAAGGGGAGCGCAAAAGTGACGCAACTTGGCTGCCACCACTGATATTTCCATGAGACCATCCCGAACCATAGGCTGATTTTCCTTCCTAGGGTTAAGGTTTGAGTTACGCCTAGGGTAAGGGTTCTATTAAGCAGAAAGCCCTGAGTTCCAAGAACACAGCAGCTGCGAAGGACTAGCCAAGAAGAGCGCAAAAGTACCACAACATGCCTGCCTCCACAGCTTTTTCCTTGGGGACATGCCTAATTCCTGGCTGATTTGCCTTTCTCGTCTTAGGGTTGGGGTTCGGCCTAGGGCTAGGATTTTTAAAAGCAGGAAGCCCTGAGTTCCAGGCACACTGGAGCTGTGAAAGGCATCCAAAAGGGAGTGCAAAAGTGCCACAACATGGCTGCTTTCACGGCTTTTTCCTTGGCAAGACGCCTAACACCAGGCTGATTTACTTTCCCAGGGTTACTGTTAGGCTTAGGCCTAGGGCTAGGATTTTTGAAACTAGGAAGCCCTGGGCTCCAGGCACACTGCAGCTGTTCAAGGCATCCCAAGGGGAGTACAAAAGTGCAACAACATGGCAGCTTTCACAGCTTTTTCCTTGGCACCATCCCTATACCTAGGCTGATTTATCTGCCTAGGGTTAGGGTTAGGGTTCAGCCTAGGGCTTGGATTTCTTTAACCAGGAAGCCCTGAGTTCCAGGCTTACTTCATCTGCCAAAGGCATCCCAAAGAGAGTGCAGAAGTGCCACATCATGGCTGCTTTCACGGCTTTTCCCTTAGGAAGAACCCTAATACCCGGCTGATTTACCTTCCTAGGGTTACTGTTAGGCTTAGGCCTAGGACTTTTAAAACCAGGAAGCCCTGGGCTCCAGGCACACTGCAGCTGCAAAAGGCAACCCAAGGGGAGCGCAAAAGTGACGCAACTTGGCTGCCACCACTGATATTTCCATGAGACCATCCCGAACCATAGGCTGATTTTCCTTCCTAGGGTAAAGGTTTGAGTTACGCCTAGGGTAAGGGTTCTATTAACCAGAAAGCCCTGAGTTCCAAGAACACAGCAGCTGCGAAGGACTAGCCAAGAAGAGCGCAAAAGTACCACAACATGCCTGCCTCCACAGCTTTTTCCTTGGGGACATGCCTAATTCCTGGCTGATTTGCCTTTCTCGTCTTAGGGTTGGGGTTCGGCCTAGGGCTAGGATTTTTAAAAGCAGGAAGCCCTGAGTTCCAGGCACACTGGAGCTGTGAAAGGCATCCAAAAGGGAGTGCAAAAGTGCCACAACATGGCTGCTTTCACGGCTTTTTCCTTGGCAAGACGCCTAACACCAGGCTGATTTCCCTTCCCAGGGTTACTGTTAGGCTTAGGCCTAGGGCTAGGATTTTTAAAACTAGGAAGCCCTTAGCTCCAGGCACACTGCAGCTGTTCAAGGCATCCCAAGGGGAGTACAAAAGTGCAACAACATGGCAGCTTTCACAGCTTTTTCCTTGGCACCATCCCTATACCTAGGCTGATTTATCTGCCTAGGGTTAGGGTTAGGGTTCAGCCTAGGGCTTGAATTTTTTTAACCAGGAAGCCCTGAGTTCCAGGCTTACTTCATCTGCCAAAGGCATCCCAAAGGGAGTGCAGAAGTGCCACAACATGGCTGCTTTCACGGCTTTTCCCTTAGGAAGAACCCTAATACCCGGCTGATTTACCTTCCTAGGGTTACTGTTAGGCTTAGGCCTAGGACTTTTAAAACCAGGAAGCCCTGGGCTCCAGGCACACTGCAGCTGCAAAAGGCATCCCAAGGGGAGCGCAAAAGTGACGCAACTTGGCTGCCACCACTGATATTTCCATGAGACCATCCCGAACCATAGGCTGATTTTCCTTCCTAGGGTTAAGGTTTGAGTTACGCCTAGGGTAAGGGTTCTATTAACCAGAAAGCCCTGAGTTCCAAGAACACAGCAGCTGTGAAGGACTAGCCAAGAAGAGCGCAAAAGTACCACAACATGCCTGCCTCCACAGCTTTTTCCTTGGGGACATGCCTAATTCCTGGCTGATTTGCCTTTCTCGTCTTAGGGTTGGGGTTCGGCCTAGGGCTAGGATTTTTAAAAGCAGGAAGCCCTGAGTTCCAGGCACACTGGAGCTGTGAAAGGCATCCAAAAGGGAGTGCAAAAGTGCCACAACATGGCTGCTTTCACGGCTTTTTCCTTGGCAAGAAGCCTAACACCAGGCTGATTTACTTTCCCAGGGTTACTGTTAGGCTTAGGCCTAGGGCTAGGATTTTTAAAACTAGGAAGCCCTTAGCTCCAGGCACACTGCAGCTGTTCAAGGCATCCCAAGGGGAGTACAAAAGTGCAACAACATGGCAGCTTTCACAGCTTTTTCCTTGGCACCATCCCTATACCTAGGCTGATTTATCTGCCTAGGGTTAGGGTTAGGGTTCAGCCTAGGGCTTGGATTTCTTTAACCAGGAAGCCCTGAGTTCCAGGCTTACTTCATCTGCCAAAGGCATCCCAAAGGGAGTGCAGAAGTGCCACATCATGGCTGCTTTCACGGCTTTTCCCTTAGGAAGAACCCTAATACCCGGCTGATTTACCTTCCTAGGGTTACTGTTAGGCTTAGGCCTAGGACTTTTAAAACCAGGAAGCCCTGGGCTCCAGGCACACTGCAGCTGCGAAAGGCATCCCAAGGGGAGCGCAAAAGTGACGCAACTTGGCTGCCACCACTGATATTTCCATGAGGGCATCCTGAGCCATAGGCTGATTTTCCTTCCTAGGGTTAAGGTTTGAGTTACGCCTAGGGTAAGGGTTCTATTAACCAGAAAGCCCTGAGTTCCAAGAACACAGCAGCTGCGAAGGACTACCCAAGAAGAGCGCAAAAGTACCACAACATGCCTGCCTCCACAGCTTTTTCCTTGGGGACATGCCTAATTCCTGGCTGATTTGCCTTTCTCGTCTTAGGGTTGGGGTTCGGCCTAGGGCTAGGATTTTTAAAAGCAGGAAGCCCTGAGTTCCAGGCACACTGCAGCTGTGAAAGGCATCCAAAAGGGAGTGCAAAAGTGCCACAACATGGCTGCTTTCACGGCTTTTTCCTTGGCAAGAAGCCTAACATCAGGCTGATTTACTTTCCCAGGGTTACTGTTAGGCTTAGGCCTAGGGCTAGGATTTTTAAAACTAGGAAGCCCTGGGCTCCAGGCACACTGCAGCTGTTCAAGGCATCCCAAGGGGAGTACAAAAGTGCAACAACATGGCAGCTTTCACAGCTTTTTCCTTGGCACCATCCCTATACCTAGGCTGATTTATCTGCCTAGGGTTAGGGTTAGGGTTCAGCCTAGGGCTTGGATTTCTTTAACCAGGAAGCCCTGAGTTCCAGGCTTACTTCATCTGCCAAAGGCATCCCAAAGGGAGTGCAGAAGTGCCACAACATGGCTGCTTTCATGGCTTTTCCCTTAGGAAGAACCCTAATACCCGGCTGTTTTACCTTCCTAGGGTTACTGTTAGGCTTAGGCCTAGGACTTTTAAAACCAGGAAGCCCTGGGCTCCAGGCACACTGCAGCTGCGAAAGGCATCCCAAGGGGAGCGCAAAAGTGACGCAACTTGGCTGCCACCACTGATATTTCCATGAGACCATCCCGAACCATAGGTTGATTTTCCTTCCTAGGGTTAAGGTTTGAGTTACGCCTAGGGTAAGGGCTCTATTAACCAGAAAGCCCTGAGTTCCAAGAACACAGCAGCTGCGAAGGACTAGCCAAGAAGAGCGCAAAAGTACCACAACATGCCTGCCTCCACAGCTTTTTCCTTGGGGACATGCCTAATTCCTGGCTGATTTGCCTTTCTCGTCTTAGGGTTGGGGTTCGGCCTAGGGCTAGGATTTTTAAAATCAGGAAGCCCTGAGTTCCAGGCACACTGGAGCTGTGAAAGGCATCCAAAAGGGAGTGCAAAAGTGCCACAACATGGCTGCTTTCACGGCTTTTTCCTTGGCAAGAAGCCTAACATCAGGCTGATTTACTTTCCCAGGGTTACTGTTAGGCTTAGGCCTAGGGCTAGGATTTTTGAAACTAGGAAGCCCTTAGCTCCAGGCACACTGCAGCTGTTCAAGACATCCCAAGGGGAGTACAAAAGTGCAACAACATGGCAGCTTTCACAGCTTTTTCCTTGGCACCATCCCTATACCTAGGCTGATTTATCTGCCTAGGGTTAGGGTTAGGGTTCAGCCTAGGGCTTGAATTTTTTTAACCAGGAAGCCCTGAGTTCCAGGCTTACTTCATCTGCCAAAGGCATCCCAAAGGGAGTGAAGAAGTGCCACAACATGGCTGCTTTCACGGCTTTTCCCTTAGGAAGAACCCTAATACCCGGCTGATTTACCTTCCTAGGGTTACTGTTAGGCTTAGGCCTAGGACTTTTAAAACCAGGAAGCCTTGGGCTCCAGGCACACTGCAGCTGCGAAAGGCATCCCAAGGGGAGCGCAAAAGTGACGCAACTTGGCTGCCACCACTGATATTTCCATGAGACCATCCCGAACCATAGGCTGATTTTCCTTCCTAGGGTTAAGGTTTGAGTTACGCCTAGGGTAAGGGTTCTATTAACCAGAAAGCCCTGAGTTCCAAGAACACAGCAGCTGCGAAGGACTAGCCAAGAAGAGCGCAAAAGTACCACAACATGCCTGCCTCCACAGCTTTTTCCTTGGGGACATGCCTAATTCCTGGCTGATTTGCCTTTCTCGTCTTAGGGTTGGGGTTCGGCCTAGGGCTAGGATTTTTAAAAGCAGGAAGCCCTGAGTTCCAGGCACACTGGAGCTGTGAAAGGCATCCAAAAGGGAGTGCAAAAGTGCCACAACATGGCTGCTTTCACGGCTTTTTCCTTGGCAAGAAGCCTAACACCAGGCTGACATACTTTCCCAGGGTTACTGTTAGGCTTAGGCCTAGGGCTAGGATTTTTGAAACTAGGAAGCCCTGGGCTCCAGGCACACTGCAGCTGTTCAAGGCATCCCAAGGGGAGTACAAAAGTGCAACAACATGGCAGCTTTCACAGCTTTTTCCTTGGCACCATCCCTATACCTAGGCTGATTTATCTGCCTAGGGTTAGGGTTAGGGTTCAGCCTAGGGCTTGGATTTCTTTAACCAGGAAGCCCTGAGTTCCAGGCTTACTTCATCTGCCAAAGGCATCCCAAAGGGAGTGCAGAAGTGCCACAACATGGCTGCTTTCACGGCTTTTCCCTTAGGAAGAACCCTAATACCCGGCTGATTTACCTTCCTAGGGTTACTGTTAGGCTTAGGCCTAGGACTTTTAAAACCAGGAAGCCCTAGGCTCCAGGCACACTGCAGCTGCAAAAGGCATCCCAAGGGGAGCGCAAAAGTGACGCAACTTGGCTGCCACCACTGATATTTCCATGAGACCATCCCGAACCATAGGTTGATTTTCCTTCCTAGGGTTAAGGTTTGAGTTACGCCTAGGGTAAGGGTTCTATTAACCAGAAAGCCCTGAGTTCCAAGAACACAGCAGCTGCGAAGGACTAGCCAAGAAGAGCGCAAAAGTACCACAACATGCCTGCCTCCACAGCTTTTTCCTTGTGGACATGCCTAATTCCTGGCTGATTTGCCTTTCTCGTCTTAGGGTTGGGGTTCGGCCTAGGGCTAGGATTTTTAAAAGCAGGAAGCCCTGAGTTCCAGGCACACTGGAGCTGTGAAAGGCATCCAAAAGGGAGTGCAAAAGTGCCACAACATGGCTGCTTTCACGGCTTTTTCCTTGGCAAGAAGCCTAACATCAGTCTGATTTACTTTCCCAGGGTTACTGTTAGGCTTAGGCCTAGGGCTAGGATTTTTGAAACTAGGAAGTCCTTGGCTCCAGGCACACTGCAGCTGTTCAAGGCATCCCAAGGGGAGTACAAAAGTGCAACAACATGGCAGCTTTCACAGCTTTTTCCTTGGCACCATCCCTATACCTAGGCTGATTTATCTGCCTAGGGTTAGGGTTAGGGTTCAGCCTAGGGCTTGGATTTCTTTAACCAGGAAGCCCTGAGTTCCAGGCTTACTTCATCTGCCAAAGGCATCCCAAAGGGAGTGCAGAAGTGCCACAACATGGCTGCTTTCACGGCTTTTCCCTTAGGAAGAACCCTAATACCCGGCTGATTTACCTTCCTAGGGTTACTGTTAGGCTTAGGCCTAGGACATTTAAAACCAGGAAGCCCTGGGCTCCAGGCACACTGCAGCTGCGAAAGGCATCCCAAGGGGAGCGCAAAAGTGACGCAACTTGGCTGCCACCACTGATATTTCCATGAGACCATCCCGAACCATAGGCTGATTTTCCTTCCTAGGGTTAAGGTTTGAGTTACGCCTAGGGTAAGGGCTCTATTAACCAGAAAGCCCTGAGTTCCAAGAACACAGCAGCTGCGAAGGACTAGCCAAGAAGAGCGCAAAAGTACCACAACATGCCTGCCTCCACAGCTTTTTCCTTGGGGACATGCCTAATTCCTGGCTGATTTGCCTTTCTCGTCTTAGGGTTGGGGTTCGGCCTAGGGCTAGGATTTTTAAAAGCAGGAAGCCCTGAGTTCCAGGCACACTGGAGCTGTGAAAGGCATCCAAAAGGGAGTGCAAAAGTGCCACAACATGGCTGCTTTCACGGCTTTTTCCTTGGCAAGAAGCCTAACACCAGGCTGACATACTTTCCCAGGGTTACTGTTAGGCTTAGGCCTAGGGCTAGGATTTTTGAAACTAGGAAGCCCTGGGCTCCAGGCACACTGCAGCTGTTCAAGGCATCCCAAGGGGAGTACAAAAGTGCAACAACATGGCAGCTTTCACAGCTTTTTCCTTGGCACCATCCCTATACCTAGGCTGATTTATCTGCCTAGGGTTAGGGTTAGGGTTCAGCCTAGGGCTTGGATTTCTTTAACCAGGAAGCCCTGAGTTCCAGGCTTACTTCATCTGCCAAAGGCATCCCAAAGGGAGTGCAGAAGTGCCACAACATGGCTGCTTTCACGGCTTTTCCCTTAGGAAGAACCCTAATACCCGGCTGATTTACCTTCCTAGGGTTACTGTTAGGCTTAGGCCTAGGACTTTTAAAACCAGGAAGCCCTGGGCTCCAGGCACACTGCAGCTGCGAAAGGCATCCCAAGGGGAGCGCAAAAGTGACGCAACTTGGCTGCCACCACTGATATTTCCATGAGACCATCCCGAACCATAGGTTGATTTTCCTTCCTAGGGTTAAGGTTTGAGTTACGCCTAGGGTAAGGGCTCTATTAACCAGAAAGCCCTGATCCAAGAACACAGCAGCTGCGAAGGACTAGCCAAGAAGAGCGCAAAAGTACCACAACATGCCTGCCTCCACAGCTTTTTCCTTGGGGACATGCCTAATTCCTGGCTGATTTGCCTTTCTCGTCTTAGGGTTGGGGTTCGGCCTAGGGCTAGGATTTTTAAAAGCAGGAAGCCCTGAGTTCCAGGCACACTGGAGCTGTGAAAGGCATCCAAAAGGGAGTGCAAAAGTGCCACAACATGGCTGCTTTCACGGCTTTTTCCTTGGCAAGAAACCTAACATCAGGCTGATTAACTTTCCCAGGGTTACTGTTAGGCTTAGGCCTAGGGCTAGGATTTTTGAAACTGGGAAGCCCTGGGCTCCATGCGCACTGCAGCTGTTCAAGGCATCCCAAGGGGTGTACAAAAGTGCAACAACATGGCAGCTTTCACAGCTTTTTCCTTGGCACCATCCCTATACCTAGGCTGATTTATCTGCCTAGGGTTAGGGTTAGGGTTCAGCCTAGGGCTTGGATTTCTTTTACCAGGAAGCCCTGAGTTCCAGGCTTACTTCATCTGACAAAGGCATCCCAAAGGGAGTGCAGAAGTGCCACAACATGGCTGCTTTCACGGCTTTTCCCTTAGGAAGAACCCTAATACCCGGCTGATTTACCTTCCTAGGGTTACTGTTAGGCTTAGGCCTAGGACTTTTAAAACCAGGAAGCCCTGGGCTCCAGGCACACTGCAGCTGCGAAAGGCATCCCAAGGGGAGCGCAAAAGTGACGCAACTTGGCTGCCACCACTGATATTTCCATGAGACCATCCCGAACCATAGGTTGATTTTCCTTCCTAGGGTTAAGGTTTGAGTTACGCCTAGGGTAAGGGCTCTATTAACCAGAAAGCCCTGATCCAAGAACACAGCAGCTGCGAAGGACTAGCCAAGAAGAGCGCAAAAGTAGCACAACATGCCTGCCTCCACAGCTTTTTCCTTGGGGACATGCCTAATTCCTGGCTGATTTGCCTTTCTCGTCTTAGGGTTGGGGTTCGGCCTAGGGCTAGGATTTTTAAAAGCAGGAAGCCCTGAGTTCCAGGCACACTGGAGCTGTGAAAGGCATCCAAAAGGGAGTGCAAAAGTGCCACAACATGGCTGCTTTCACGGCTTTTTCCTTGGCAAGAAGCCTAACACCAGGCTGACATACTTTCCCAGGGTTACTGTTAGGCTTAGGCCTAGGGCTAGGATTTTTAAAACTAGGAAGCCCTGGGCTCCAGGCACACTGCAGCTGTTCAAGGCATCCCAAGGGGAGTACAAAAGTGCAACAACATGGCAGCTTTCACAGCTTTTTCCTTGGCACCATCCCTATACCTAGGCTGATTTATCTGCCTAGGGTTAGGGTTAGGGTTCAGCCTAGGGCTTGAATTTTTTTAACCAGGAAGCCCTGAGTTCCAGGCTTACTTCATCTGCCAAAGGCATCCCAAAGGGAGTGCAGAAGTGCCACAACATGGCTGCTTTCACGGCTTTTCCCTTAGGAAGAACCCTAATACCCGGCTGATTTACCTTCCTAGGGTTACTGTTAGGCTTAGGCCTAGGACTTTTAAAACCAGGAAGCCCTGGGCTCCAGGCACACTGCAGCTGCGAAAGGCATCCCAAGGGGAGCGCAAAAGTGACGCAACATGCCTGCCACCACTGATATTTCCATGAGACCATCCCGAACCATAGGTTGATTTTCCTTCCTAGGGTTAAGGTTTGAGTTACGCCTAGGGTAAGGGCTCTATTAACCAGAAAGCCCTGAGTTCCAAGAACACAGCAGCTGCGAAGGACTAGCCAAGAAGAGCGCAAAAGTACCACAACATGCCTGCCTCCACAGCTTTTTCCTTGGGGACATGCCTAATTCCTGGCTGATTTGCCTTTCTCGTCTTAGGGTTGGGGCTCGGCCTAGGGCTAGGATTTTTAAAAGCAGGAAGCCCTGAGTTCCAGGCACACTGGAGCTGTGAAAGGCATCCAAAAGGGAGTGCAAAAGTGCCACAACATGGCTGCTTTCACGGCTTTTTCCTTGGCAAGAAACCTAACATCAGGCTGATTAACTTTCCCAGGGTTACTGTTAGGCTTAGGCCTAGGGCTAGGATTTTTGAAACTGGGAAGCCCTGGGCTCCAGGCACACTGCAGCTGTTCAAGGCATCCCAAGGGGTGTACAAAAGTGCAACAACATGGCAGCTTTCACAGCTTTTTCCTTGGCACCATCCCTATACCTAGGCTGATTTATCTGCCTAGGGTTAGGGTTAGGGTTCAGCCTAGGGCTTGGATTTCTTTAACCAGGAAGCCCTGAGTTCCAGGCTTAATTCATCTGCCAAAGGCATCCCAAAGGGAGTGCAGAAGTGCCACAACATGGCTGCTTTCACGGCTTTTCCCTTAGGAAGAACCCTAATACCCGGCTGATTTACCTTCCTAGGGTTACTGTTAGGCTTAGGCCTAGGACTTTTAAAACCAGGAAGCCCTGGGCTCCAGGCACACTGCAGCTGCAAAAGGCATCCCAAGGGGAGCGCAAAAGTGACGCAACTTGGCTGCCACCACTGATATTTCCATGAGACCATCCCGAACCATAGGTTGATTTTCCTTCCTAGGGTTAAGGTTTGAGTTACGCCTAGGGTAAGGGTTCTATTAACCAGAAAGCCCTGAGTTCCAAGAACACAGCAGCTGCGAAGGACTAGCCAAGAAGAGCGCAAAAGTACCACAACATGCCTGCCTCCACAGCTTTTTCCTTGGGGACATGCCTAATTCCTGGCTGATTTGCCTTTCTCGTCTTAGGGTTGGGGTTCGGCCTAGGGCTAGGATTTTTAAAAGCAGGAAGCCCTGAGTTCCAGGCACACTGGAGCTGTGAAAGGCATCCAAAAGGGAGTGCAAAAGTGCCACAACATGGCTGCTTTCACGGCTTTTTCCTTGGCAAGAAGCCTAACATCAGTCTGATTTACTTTCCCAGGGTTACTGTTAGGCTTAGGCCTAGGGCTAGGATTTTTGAAACTAGGAAGTCCTTGGCTCCAGGCACACTGCAGCTGTTCAAGGCATCCCAAGGGGAGTACAAAAGTGCAACAACATGGCAGCTTTCACAGCTTTTTCCTTGGCACCATCCCTATACCTAGGCTGATTTATCTGCCTAGGGTTAGGGTTAGGGTTCAGCCTAGGGCTTGGATTTCTTTAACCAGGAAGCCCTGAGTTCCAGGCTTACTTCATCTGACAAAGGCATCCCAAAGGGAGTGCAGAAGTGCCACAACATGGCTGCTTTCACGGCTTTTCCCTTAGGAAGAACCCTAATACCCGGCTGATTTACCTTCCTAGGGTTACTGTTAGGCTTAGGCCTAGGACTTTTAAAACCAGGAAGCCCTGGGCTCCAGGCACACTGCAGCTGCGAAAGGCATCCCAAGGGGAGCGCAAAAGTGACGCAACTTGGCTGCCACCACTGATATTTCCATGAGACCATCCCGAACCATAGGCTGATTTTCCTTCCTAGGGTTAAGGTTTGAGTTACGCCTAGGGTAAGGGTCTATTAACCAGAAAGCCCTGAGTTCCAAGAACACAGCAGCTGCGAAGGACTAGCCAAGAAGAGCGCAAAAGTACCACAACATGCCTGCCTCCACAGCTTTTTCCTTGGGGACATGCCTAATTCCTGGCTGATTTGCCTTTCTCGTCTTAGGGTTGGGGTTCGGCCTAGGGCTAGGATTTTTAAAAGCAGGAAGCCCTGAGTTCCAGGCACACTGGAGCTGTGAAAGGCATCCAAAAGGGAGTGCAAAAGTGCCACAACATGGCTGCTTTCACGGCTTTTTCCTTGGCAAGAAGCCTAACACCAGGCTGACATACTTTCCCAGGGTTACTGTTAGGCTTAGGCCTAGGGCTAGGATTTTTGAAACTAGGAAGCCCTGGGCTCCAGGCACACTGCAGCTGTTCAAGGCATCCCAAGGGGAGTACAAAAGTGCAACAACAAGGCAGCTTTCACAGCTTTTTCCTTGGCACCATCCCTATACCTAGGCTGATTTATCTGCCTAGGGTTAGGGTTAGGGTTCAGCCTAGGGCTTGGATTTCTTTAACCAGGAAGCCCTGAGTTCCAGGCTTACTTCATCTGCCAAAGGCATCCCAAAGGGAGTGCAGAAGTGCCACAACATGGCTGCTTTCACGGCTTTTCCCTTAGGAAGAACCCTAATACCCGGCTGATTTACCTTCCTAGGGTTACTGTTAGGCTTAGGCCTAGGACTTTTAAAACCAGGAAGCCCTGGGCTCCAGGCACACTGCAGCTGCAAAAGGCATCCCAAGGGGAGCGCAAAAGTGACGCAACTTGGCTGCCACCACTGATATTTCCATGAGACCATCCCGAACCATAGGCTGATTTTCCTTCCTAGGGTTAAGGTTTGAGTTACGCCTAGGGTAAGGGTCTATTAACCAGAAAGCCCTGAGTTCCAAGAACACAGCAGCTGCGAAGGACTAGCCAAGAAGAGCGCAAAAGTACCACAACATGCCTGCCTCCACAGCTTTTTCCTTGGGGACATGCCTAATTCCTGGCTGATTTGCCTTTCTCGTCTTAGGGTTGGGGTTCGGCCTAGGGCTAGGATTTTTAAAAGCAGGAAGCCCTGAGTTCCAGGCACACTGGAGCTGTGAAAGGCATCCAAAAGGGAGTGCAAAAGTGCCACAACATGGCTGCTTTCACGGCTTTTTCCTTGGCAAGAAACCTAACATCAGGCTGATTAACTTTCCCAGGGTTACTGTTAGGCTTAGGCCTAGGGCTAGGATTTTTGAAACTGGGAAGCCCTGGGCTCCAGGCGCACTGCAGCTGTTCAAGGCATCCCAAGGGGTGTACAAAAGTGCAACAACATGGCAGCTTTCACAGCTTTTTCCTTGGCACCATCCCTATACCTAGGCTGATTTATCTGCCTAGGGTTAGGGTTAGGGTTCAGCCTAGGGCTTGGATTTCTTTAACCAGGAAGCCCTGAGTTCCAGGCTTACTTCATCTGCCAAAGGCATCCCAAAGGGAGTGCAGAAGTGCCACAACATGGCTGCTTTCACGGCTTTTCCCTTAGGAAGAACCCTAATACCCGGCTGATTTACCTTCCTAGGGTTACTGTTAGGCTTAGGCCTAGGACTTTTAAAACCAGGAAGCCCTGGGCTCCAGGCACACTGCAGCTGCAAAAGGCATCCCAAGGGGAGCGCAAAAGTGACGCAACTTGGCTGCCACCACTGATATTTCCATGAGACCATCCCGAACCATAGGTTGATTTTCCTTCCTAGGGTTAAGGTTTGAGTTACGCCTAGGGTAAGGGCTCTATTAACCAGAAAGCCCTGAGTTCCAAGAACACAGCAGCTGCGAAGGACTAGCCAAGAAGAGCGCAAAAGTAGCACAACATGCCTGCCTCCACAGCTTTTTCCTTGGGGACATGCCTAATTCCTGGCTGATTTGCCTTTCTCGTCTTAGGGTTGGGGTTCGGCCTAGGGCTAGGATTTTTAAAAGCAGGAAGCCCTGAGTTCCAGGCACACTGGAGCTGTGAAAGGCATCCAAAAGGGAGTGCAAAAGTGCCACAACATGGCTGCTTTCACGGCTTTTTCCTTGGCAAGAAACCTAACATCAGGCTGATTAACTTTCCCAGGGTTACTGTTAGGCTTAGGCCTAGGGCTAGGATTTTTGAAACTGGGAAGCCCTGGGCTCCAGGCGCACTGCAGCTGTTCAAGGCATCCCAAGGGGTGTACAAAAGTGCAACAACATGGCAGCTTTCACAGCTTTTTCCTTGGCACCATCCCTATACCTAGGCTGATTTATCTGCCTAGGGTTAGGGTTAGGGTTCAGCCTAGGGCTTGGATTTCTTTAACCAGGAAGCCCTGAGTTCCAGGCTTACTTCATCTGCCAAAGGCATCCCAAAGGGAGTGCAGAAGTGCCACAACATGGCTGCTTTCACGGCTTTTCCCTTAGGAAGAACCCTAATACCCGGCTGATTTACCTTCCTAGGGTTACTGTTAGGCTTAGGCCTAGGACTTTTAAAACCAGGAAGCCCTGGGCTCCAGGCACACTGCAGCTGCAAAAGGCATCCCAAGGGGAGCGCAAAAGTGACGCAACTTGGCTGCCACCACTGATATTTCCATGAGACCATCCCGAACCATAGGTTGATTTTCCTTCCTAGGGTTAAGGTTTGAGTTACGCCTAGGGTAAGGGCTCTATTAACCAGAAAGCCCTGATCCAAGAACACAGCAGCTGCGAAGGACTAGCCAAGAAGAGCGCAAAAGTAGCACAACATGCCTGCCTCCACAGCTTTTTCCTTGGGGACATGCCTAATTCCTGGCTGATTTGCCTTTCTCGTCTTAGGGTTGGGGTTCGGCCTAGGGCTAGGATTTTTAAAAGCAGGAAGCCCTGAGTTCCAGGCACACTGGAGCTGTGAAAGGCATCCAAAAGGGAGTGCAAAAGTGCCACAACATGGCTGCTTTCACGGCTTTTTCCTTGGCAAGAAGCCTAACACCAGGCTGACATACTTTCCCAGGGTTACTGTTAGGCTTAGGCCTAGGGCTAGGATTTTTGAAACTAGGAAGCCCTGGGCTCCAGGCACACTGCAGCTGTTCAAGGCATCCCAAGGGGAGTACAAAAGTGCAACAACATGGCAGCTTTCACAGCTTTTTCCTTGGCACCATCCCTATACCTAGGCTGATTTATCTGCCTAGGGTTAGGGTTAGGGTTCAGCCTAGGGCTTGAATTTTTTTAACCAGGAAGCCCTGAGTTCCAGGCTTACTTCATCTGCCAAAGGCATCCCAAAGGGAGTGCAGAAGTGCCACAACATGGCTGCTTTCACGGCTTTTCCCTTAGGAAGAACCCTAATACCCGGCTGATTTACCTTCCTAGGGTTACTGTTAGGCTTAGGCCTAGGACTTTTAAAACCAGGAAGCCCTGGGCTCCAGGCACACTGCAGCTGCGAAAGGCATCCCAAGGGGAGCGCAAAAGTGACGCAACCTGGCTGCCACCACTGATATTTCCATGAGACCATCCCGAACCATAGGTTGATTTTCCTTCCTAGGGTTAAGGTTTGAGTTACGCCTAGGGTAAGGGCTCTATTAACCAGAAAGCCCTGAGTTCCAAGAACACAGCAGCTGCGAAGGACTAGCCAAGAAGAGCGCAAAAGTACCACAACATGCCTGCCTCCACAGCTTTTTCCTTGGGGACATGCCTAATTCCTGGCTGATTTGCCTTTCTCGTCTTAGGGTTGGGGCTCGGCCTAGGGCTAGGATTTTTAAAAGCAGGAAGCCCTGAGTTCCAGGCACACTGGAGCTGTGAAAGGCATCCAAAAGGGAGTGCAAAAGTGCCACAACATGGCTGCTTTCACGGCTTTTTCCTTGGCAAGAAACCTAACATCAGGCTGATTAACTTTCCCAGGGTTACTGTTAGGCTTAGGCCTAGGGCTAGGATTTTTGAAACTGGGAAGCCCTGGGCTCCAGGCACACTGCAGCTGTTCAAGGCATCCCAAGGGGTGTACAAAAGTGCAACAACATGGCAGCTTTCACAGCTTTTTCCTTGGCACCATCCCTATACCTAGGCTGATTTATCTGCCTAGGGTTAGGGTTAGGGTTCAGCCTAGGGCTTGGATTTCTTTAACCAGGAAGCCCTGAGTTCCAGGCTTAATTCATCTGCCAAAGGCATCCCAAAGGGAGTGCAGAAGTGCCACAACATGGCTGCTTTCACGGCTTTTCCCTTAGGAAGAACGCTAATACCCGGCTGATTTACCTTCCTAGGGTTACTGTTAGGCTTAGGCCTAGGACTTTTAAAACCAGGAAGCCCTGGGCTCCAGGCACACTGCAGCTGCAAAAGGCATCCCAAGGGGAGCGCAAAAGTGATGCAACTTGGCTGCCACCACTGATATTTCCATGAGACCATCCCGAACCATAGGCTGATTTTCCTTCCTAGGGTTAAGGTTTGAGTTACGCCTAGGGTAAGGGCTCTATTTACCAGAAAGCCCTGAGTTCCAAGAACACAGCAGCTGCGAAGGACTAGCCAAGAAGAGCACAAAAGTACCACAACATGCCTGCCTCCACAGCTTTTTCCTTGGGGACATGCCTAATTCCTGGCTGATTTGCCTTTCTCGTCTTAGGGTTGGGGTTCGGCCTAGGGCTAGGATTTTTAAAAGCAGGAAGCCCTGAGTTCCAGGCACACTGGAGCTGTGAAAGGCATCCAAAAGGGAGTGCAAAAGTGCCACAACATGGCTGCTTTCACGGCTTTTTCCTTGGCAAGAAGCCTAACACCAGGCTGACATACTTTCCCAGGGTTACTGTTAGGCTTAGGCCTAGGGCTAGGATTTTTGAAACTAGGAAGCCCTGGGCTCCAGGCACACTGCAGCTGTTCAAGGCATCCCAAGGGGAGTACAAAAGTGCAACAACATGGCAGCTTTCACAGCTTTTTCCTTGGCACCATCCCTATACCTAGGCTGATTTATCTGCCTAGGGTTAGGGTTAGGGTTAGGGTTCAGCCTAGGGCTTGGATTTTTTTAACCAGGAAGCCCTGAGTTCCAGGCTTACTTCATCTGCCAAAGGCATCCCAAAGGGAGTGCAGAAGTGCCACAACATGGCTGCTTTCACGGCTTTTCCCTTAGGAAGAACCCTAATACCCGGCTGATTTACCTTCCTAGGGTTACTGTTAGGCTTAGGCCTAGGACTTTTAAAACCAGGAAGCCCTGGGCTCCAGGCACACTGCAGCTGCGAAAGGCATCCCAAGGGGAGCGCAAAAGTGATGCAACTTGGCTGCCACCACTGATATTTCCATGAGACCATCCCGAACCATAGGCTGATTTTCCTTCCTAGGGTTAAGGTTTGAGTTACGCCTAGGGTAAGGGCTCTATTAACCAGAAAGCCCTGAGTTCCAAGAACACAGCAGCTGCGAAGGACTACCCAAGAAGAGTGCAAAAGTACCACAACATGCCTGCCTCCACAGCTTTTTCCTTGGGGACATGCCTAATCCCTGGCTGATTTGCCTTTCTCGTCTTAGGGTTGGGGTTCGGCGTAGGGCTAGGATTTTTAAAAGCAGGAAGCCCTGAGTTCCAGGCACACTGGAGCTGTGAAAGGCATCCCAAGGGGAGTACAAAAGTTCAACAACATGGCAGCTTTCACAGCTTTTTCCTTGGCAAGAAGCCTAACATCAGGCTGATTTACTTTCCCAGGGTTACTGTTAGGCTTAGGCCTAGGGCTAGGATTTTTGAAACTAGGGAGCCCTTAGCTCCAGGCACACTGCAGCTGTTCAAGGCATCCCAAGGGGAGTACAAAAGTGCAACAACATGGCAGCTTTCACAGCTTTTTCCTTGGCACCATCCCTATACCTAGGCTGATTTATCTGCCTAGGGTTAGGGTTAGGGTTCAGCCTAGGGCTTGAATTTCTTTAACCAGGAAGCCCTGAGTTCCAGGCTTAATTCATCTGCCAAAGGCATCCCAAAGGGAGTGCAGAAGTGCCACAACATGGCTGCTTTCACGGCTTTTCCCTTAGGAAGAACCCTAATACCCGGCTGATTTACCTTCCTAGGGTTACTGTTAGGCTTAGGCCTAGGACTTTTAAAACCAGGAAGCCCTGGGCTCCAGGCACACTGCAGCTGCGAAAGGCATCCCAAGGGGAGCGCAAAAGTGACGCAACTTGGCTGCCACCACTGATATTTCCATGAGACCATCCCGAACCATAGGTTGATTTTCCTTCCTAGGGTTAAGGTTTGAGTTACGCCTAGGGTAAGGGTTCTATTAAGCAGAAAGCCCTGAGTTCCAAGAACACAGCAGCTGCGAAGGACTACCCAAGAAGAGCGCAAAAGTACCACAACATGCCTGCCTCCACAGCTTTTTCCTTGGGGACATGCCTAATTCCTGGCTGATTTGCCTTTCTCGTCTTAGGGTTGGGGTTCGGCCTAGGGCTAGGATTTTAAAAGCAGGAAGCCCTGAGTTCCAGGCACACTGGAGCTGTGAAAGGCATCCCAAGGGGAGTACAAAAGTGCAACAACATGGCAGCTTTCACAGCTTTTTCCTTGGCACCATCCCTATACCTAGGCTGATTTATCTGCCTAGGGTTAGGGTTAGGGTTCAGCCTAGGGCTTGGATTTCTTTAACCAGGAAGCCCTGAGTTCCAGGCTTACTTCATCTGCCAAAGGCATCCCAAAGGGAGTGCAGAAGTGCCACAACATGGCTGCTTTCACGGCTTTTCCCTTAGGAAGAACCCTAATACCCGGCTGATTTGCCTTCCTAGGGTTACTGTTAGGCTTAGGCCTAGGACTTTTAAAACCAGGAAGCCCTGGGCTCCAGGCACACTGCAGCTGCAAAAGGCATCCCAAGGGGAGCGCAAAAGTGACGCAACTTGGCTGCCACCACTGATATTTCCATGAGACCATCCCAAACCACAGGTTGATTTTCCTTCCTAGGGTTAAGGTTTGAGTTACGCCTAGGGTAAGGGCTCTATTAACCAGAAAGCCCTGAGTTCCAAGAACACAGCAGCTGCGAAGGACTAGCCAAGAAGAGCGCAAAAGTACCACAACATGCCTGCCTCCACAGCTTTTTCCTTGTGGACATGCCTAATTCCTGGCTGATTTGCCTTTCTCGTCTTAGGGTTGGGGTTCGGCCTAGGGCTAGGATTTTTAAAAGCAGGAAGCCCTGAGTTCCAGGCACACTGGAGCTGTGAAAGGCATCCAAAAGGGAGTGCAAAAGTGCCACAACATGGCTGCTTTCACGGCTTTTTCTTTGGCAAGACGCCTAACATCAGGCTGATTTACCTTCCCAGGGTTACAGTTAGGCTTAGGCCTAGGGCTAGGATTTTTGAAACTAGGAAGCCCTGGGCTCCAGGCACACTGCAGCTGTTCAAGGCATCTCAAGGGGAGTACAAAAGTGCAACAACATGGCAGCTTTCACAGCTTTTTCCTTGGCACCATCCCTATACCTAGGCTGATTTATCTGCCTAGGGTTAGGGTTAGGGTTCAGCCTAGGGCTTGGATTTCTTTAACCAGGAAGCCCTGAGTTCCAGGCTTACTTCATCTGCCAAAGGCATCCCAAAGGGAGTGCAGAAGTGCCACAACATGGCTGCTTTCACGGCTTTTCCCTTAGGAAGAACCCTAATACCCGGCTGATTTACCTTCCTAGGGTTACTGTTAGGCTTAGGCCTAGGACTTTTAAAACCAGGAAGCCCTGGGCTCCAGGCACACTGCAGCTGCAAAAGGCATCCCAAGGGGAGCGCAAAAGTGACGCAACTTGGCTGCCACCACTGATATTTCCATGAGACCATCCCGAACCACAGGTTGATTTTCCTTCCTAGGGTTAAGGTTTGAGTTACGCCTAGGGTAAGGGCTCTATTAACCAGAAAGCCCTGAGTTCCAAGAACACAGCAGCTGCGAAGGACTAGCCAAGAAGAGCGCAAAAGTACCACAACATGCCTGCCTCCACAGCTTTTTCCTTGTGGACATGCCTAATTCCTGGCTGATTTGCCTTTCTCGTCTTAGGGTTCGGGTTCGGCCTAGGGCTAGGATTTTTAAAAGCAGGAAGCCCTGAGTTCCAGGCACACTGGAGCTGTGAAAGGCATCCAAAAGGGAGTGCAAAAGTGCCACAACATGGCTGCTTTCACGGCTTTTTCCTTGGCAAGACGCCTAACATCAGGCTGATTTACCTTCCCAGGGTTACAGTTAGGCTTAGGCCTAGGGCTAGGATTTTTGAAACTAGGAAGCCCTGGGCTCCAGGCACACTGCAGCTGTTCAAGGCATCCCAAGGGGAGTACAAAAGTGCAACAACATGGCAGCTTTCACAGCTTTTTCCTTGGCACCATCCCTATACCTAGGCTGATTTATCTGCCTAGGGTTAGGGTTAGGGTTCAGCCTAGGGCTTGGATTTCTTTAACCAGGAAGCCCTGAGTTCCAGGCTTACTTCATCTGCCAAAGGCATCCCAAAGGGAGTGCAGAAGTGCCACAACATGGCTGCTTTCACGGCTTTTCCCTTAGGAAGAACCCTAATACCCGGCTGATTTACCTTCCTAGGGTTACTGTTAGGCTTAGGCCTAGGACTTTTAAAACCAGGAAGCCCTGGGCTCCAGGCACACTGCAGCTGCGAAAGGCATCCCAAGGGGAGCGCAAAAGTGACGCAACTTGGCTGCCACCACTGATATTTCCATGAGACCATCCCGAACCATAGGTTGATTTTCCTTCCTAGGGTTAAGGTTTGAGTTACGCCTAGGGTAAGGGTTCTATTAACCAGAAAGCCCTGAGTTCCAAGAACACAGCAGCTGCGAAGGACTAGCCAAGAAGAGCGCAAAAGTACCACAACATGCCTGCCTCCACAGCTTTTTCCTTGTGGACATGCCTAATTCCTGGCTGATTTGCCTTTCTCGTCTTAGGGTTGGGGTTCGGCCTAGGGCTAGGATTTTTAAAAGCAGGAAGCCCTGAGTTCCAGGCACACTGGAGCTGTGAAAGGCATCCAAAAGGGAGTGCAAAAGTGCCACAACATGGCTGCTTTCACGGCTTTTTCCTTGGCAAGAAGCCTACACCAGGCTGACATATTTTCCCAGGGTTACTGTTAGGCTTAGGCCTAGGGCTAGGATTTTTAAAACTAGGAAGCCCTGGGCTCCAGGCACACTGCAGCTGTTCAAGGCATCCCAAGGGGAGTACAAAAGTGCAACAACATGGCAGCTTTCACAGCTTTTTCCTTGGCACCATCCCTATACCTAGGCTGATTTATCTGCCTAGGGTTAGGGTTAGGGTTCAGCCTAGGGCTTGGATTTCTTTAACCAGGAAGCCCTGAGTTCCAGGCTTACTTCATCTGCCAAAGGCATCCCAAAGGGAGTGCAGAAGTGCCACAACATGGCTGCTTTCACGGCTTTTCCCTTAGGAAGAACCCTAATACCCGGCTGATTTACCTTCCTAGGGTTACTGTTAGGCTTAGGCCTAGGACTTTTAAAACCAGGAAGCCCTGGGCTCCAGGCACACTGCCGCTGCAAAAGGCATCCCAAGGGGAGCGCAAAAGTGACGCAACTTGGCTGCCACCACTGATATTTCCATGAGACCATCCCGAACCATAGGCTGATTTTCCTTCCTAGGGTTAAGGTTTGAGTTACGCCTAGGGTAAGGGTTCTATTAACCAGAAAGCCCTGAGTTCCAAGAACACAGCAGCTGCGAAGGACTAGCCAAGAAGAGCGCAAAAGTAGCACAACATGCCTGCCTCCACAGCTTTTTCCTTGGGGACATGCCTAATTCCTGGC
Organism: Ammospiza nelsoni; assembly: GCF_027579445.1. NCBI lineage: Eukaryota > Metazoa > Chordata > Aves > Passeriformes > Passerellidae > Ammospiza > Ammospiza nelsoni. The sequence goes on from NW_026683187.1 coordinate 906,188, forward strand.
TGATTTGCCTTTCTCGTCTTAGGGTTGGGGTTCGGCCTAGGGCTAGGATTTTTAAAAGCAGGAAGCCCTGAGTTCCAGGCACACTGGAGCTGTGAAAGGCATCCAAAAGGGAGTGCAAAAGTGCCACAACATGGCTGCTTTCACGGCTTTTTCCTTGGCAAGAAGCCTAACATCAGGCTGATTTACTTTCCCAGGGTTACTGTTAGGCTTAGGCCTAGGGCTAGGATTTTTGAAACTAGGAAGCCCTTAGCTCCAGGCACACTGCAGCTGTTCAAGGCATCCCAAGGGGAGTACAAAAGTGCAACAACATGACAGCTTTCACAGCTTTTTCCTTGGCACCATCCCTATACCTAGGCTGATTTATCTGCCTAGGGTTAGGGTTAGGGTTCAGCCTAGGGCTTGAATTTTTTTAACCAGGAAGCCCTGAGTTCCAGGCTTACTTCATCTGCCAAAGGCATCCCAAAGGGAGTGCAGAAGTGCCACAACATGGCTGCTTTCACGGCTTTTCCCTTAGGAAGAACCCTAATACCCGGCTGATTTACCTTCCCAGGGTTACTGTTAGGCTTAGGCCTAGGACTTTTAAAACCAGGAAGCCCTGGGCTCCAGGCACACTGCAGCTGCGAAAGGCATCCCAAGGGGAGCGCAAAAGTGACGCAACTTGGCTGCCACCACTGATATTTCCATGAGACCATCCCGAACCATAGGTTGATTTTCCTTCCTAGGGTTAAGGTTTGAGTTACGCCTAGGGTAAGGGCTCTATTAACCAGAAAGCCCTGAGTTCCAAGAACACAGCAGCTGCGAAGGACTAGCCAAGAAGAGCGCAAAAGTACCACAACATGCCTGCCTCCACAGCTTTTTCCTTGGGGACATGCCTAATTCCTGGCTGATTTGCCTTTCTCGTCTTAGGGTTGGGGTTCGGCCTAGGGCTAGGATTTTTAAAATCAGGAAGCCCTGAGTTCCAGGCACACTGGAGCTGTGAAAGGCATCCAAAAGGGAGTGCAAAAGTGCCACAACATGGCTGCTTTCACGGCTTTTTCCTTGGCAAGAAGCCTAACACCAGGCTGACATACTTTCCCAGGGTTACTGTTAGGCTTAGGCCTAGGGCTAGGATTTTTGAAACTAGGAAGCCCTGGGCTCCAGGCACACTGCAGCTGTTCAAGGCATCCCAAGGGGTGTACAAAAGTGCAACAACATGGCAGCTTTCACAGCTTTTTCCTTGGCACCATCCCTATACCTAGGCTGATTTATCTGCCTAGGGTTAGGGTTAGGGTTCAGCCTAGGGCTTGGATTTCTTTAACCAGGAAGCCCTGAGTTCCAGGCTTACTTCATCTGCCAAAGGCATCCCAAAGGGAGTGCAGAAGTGCCACAACATGGCTGCTTTCACGGCTTTTCCCTTAGGAAGAACCCTAATACCCAGCTGATTTACCTTCCTAGGGTTACTGTTAGGCTTAGGCCTAGGACTTTTAAAACCAGGAAGCCCTGGGCTCCAGGCACACTGCAGCTGCAAAAGGCATCCCAAGGGGAGCGCAAAAGTGACGCAACTTGGCTGCCACCACTGATATTTCCATGAGACCATCCCGAACCATAGGCTGATTTTCCTTCCTAGGGTTAAGGTTTGAGTTACGCCTAGGGTAAGGGTTCTATTAACCAGAAAGCCCTGAGTTCCAAGAACACAGCAGCTGCGAAGGACTAGCCAAGAAGAGCGCAAAAGTACCACAACATGCCTGCCTCCACAGCTTTTTCCTTGGGGACATGCCTAATTCCTGGCTGATTTGCCTTTCTCGTCTTAGGGTTGGGGTTCGGCCTAGGGCTAGGATTTTTAAAAGCAGGAAGCCCTGAGTTCCAGGCACACTGGAGCTGTGAAAGGCATCCAAAAGGGAGTGCAAAAGTGCCACAACATGGCTGCTTTCACGGCTTTTTCCTTGGCAAGAAGCCTAACATCAGGCTGATTTACTTTCCCAGGGTTACTGTTAGGCTTAGGCCTAGGGCTAGGATTTTTGAAACTAGGAAGCCCTTAGCTCCAGGCACACTGCAGCTGTTCAAGGCATCCCAAGGGGAGTACAAAAGTGCAACAACATGGCAGCTTTCACAGCTTTTTCCTTGGCACCATCCCTATACCTAGGCTGATTTATCTGCCTAGGGTTAGGGTTAGGGTTCAGCCTAGGGCTTGAATTTTTTTAACCAGGAAGCCCTGAGTTCCAGGCTTACTTCATCTGCCAAAGGCATCCCAAAGGGAGTGCAGAAGTGCCACAACATGGCTGCTTTCACGGCTTTTCCCTTAGGAAGAACCCTAATACCCGGCTGATTTACCTTCCTAGGGTTACTGTTAGGCTTAGGCCTAGGACTTTTAAAACCAGGAAGCCCTGGGCTCCAGGCACACTGCAGCTGCGAAAGGCATCCCAAGGGGAGCGCAAAAGTGACGCAACTTGGCTGCCACCACTGATATTTCCATGAGACCATCCCGAACCATAGGTTGATTTTCCTTCCTAGGGTTAAGGTTTGAGTTACGCCTAGGGTAAGGGCTCTATTAACCAGAAAGCCCTGAGTTCCAAGAACACAGCAGCTGCGAAGGACTAGCCAAGAAGAGCGCAAAAGTACCACAACATGCCTGCCTCCACAGCTTTTTCCTTGGGGACATGCCTAATTCCTGGCTGATTTGCCTTTCTCGTCTTAGGGTTGGGGTTCGGCCTAGGGCTAGGATTTTTAAAATCAGGAAGCCCTGAGTTCCAGGCACACTGGAGCTGTGAAAGGCATCCAAAAGGGAGTGCAAAAGTGCCACAACATGGCTGCTTTCACGGCTTTTTCCTTGGCAAGAAGCCTAACATCAGGCTGACATACTTTCCCAGGGTTACTGTTAGGCTTAGGCCTAGGGCTAGGATTTTTGAAACTAGGAAGCCCTGGGCTCCAGGCACACTGCAGCTGTTCAAGGCATCCCAAGGGGTGCACAAAAGTGCAACAACATGGCAGCTTTCACAGCTTTTTCCTTGGCACCATCCCTATACCTAGGCTGATTTATCTGCCTAGGGTTAGGGTTAGGGTTCAGCCTAGGGCTTGGATTTCTTTAACCAGGAAGCCCTGAGTTCCAGGCTTACTTCATCTGCCAAAGGCATCCCAAAGGGAGTGCAGAAGTGCCACAACATGGCTGCTTTCACGGCTTTTCCCTTAGGAAGAACCCTAATACCCGGCTGATTTACCTTCCTAGGGTTACTGTTAGGCTTAGGCCTAGGACTTTTAAAACCAGGAAGCCCTGGGCTCCAGGCACACTGCAGCTGCGAAAGGCATCCCAAGGGGAGCGCAAAAGTGACGCAACTTGGCTGCCACCACTGATATTTCCATGAGACCATCCCGAACCATAGGTTGATTTTCCTTCCTAGGGTTAAGGTTTGAGCTAGGCCTAGGGTAAGGGTTCTATTAACCAGAAAGCCCTGAGTTCCAAGAACACAGCAGCTGCGAAGGACTACTCAAGAAGAGCGCAAAAGTACCACAACATGCCTGCCTCCACAGCTTTTTCCTTGTGGACATGCCTAATTCCTGGCTGATTTGCCTTTCTCGTCTTAGGGTTGGGGTTCGGCCTAGGGCTAGGATTTTTAAAAGCAGGAAGCCCTGAGTTCCAGGCACACTGGAGCTGTGAAAGGCATCCAAAAGGGAGTGCAAAAGTGCCACAACATGGCTGCTTTCACGGCTTTTTCCTTGGCAAGAAGCCTAACATCAGGCTGATTTACTTTCCCAGGGTTACTGTTAGGCTTAGGCCTAGGGCTAGGATTTTTGAAACTAGGAAGCCCTTAGCTCCAGGCACACTGCAGCTGTTCAAGGCATCCCAAGGGGAGTACAAAAGTGCAACAACATGGCAGCTTTCACAGCTTTTTCCTTGGCACCATCCCTATACCTAGGCTGATTTATCTGCCTTGGGTTAGGGTTAGGGTTCAGCCTAGGGCTTGAATTTTTTTAACCAGGAAGCCCTGAGTTCCAGGCTTACTTCATCTGCCAAAGGCATCCCAAAGGGAGTGCAGAAGTGCCACAACATGGCTGCTTTCACGGCGTTTCCCTTAGGAAGAACCCTAATACCCGGCTGATTTACCTTCCTAGGGTTACTGTTAGGCTTAGGCCTAGGACTTTTAAAACCAGGAAGCCCTGGGCTCCAGGCACACTGCAGCTGCGAAAGGCATCCCAAGGGGAGCGCAAAAGTGACGCAACTTGGCTGCCACCACTGATATTTCCATGAGACCATCCCGAACCATAGGTTGATTTTCCTTCCTAGGGTTAAGGTTTGAGTTACGCCTAGGGTAAGGGCTCTATTAACCAGAAAGCCCTGAGTTCCAAGAACACAGCAGCTGCGAAGGACTAGCCAAGAAGAGCGCAAAAGTACCACAACATGCCTGCCTCCACAGCTTTTTCCTTGGGGACATGCCTAATTCCTGGCTGATTTCCTTTCTCGTCTTAGGGTTGGGGTTCGGCCTAGGGCTAGGATTTTTAAAATCAGGAAGCCCTGAGTTCCAGGCACACTGGAGCTGTGAAAGGCATCCAAAAGGGAGTGCAAAAGTGCCACAACATGGCTGCTTTCACGGCTTTTTCCTTGGCAAGAAGCCTAACACCAGGCTGACATACTTTCCCAGGGTTACTGTTAGGCTTAGGCCTAGGGCTAGGATTTTTGAAACTAGGAAGCCCTGGGCTCCAGGCACACTGCAGCTGTTCAAGGCATCCCAAGGGGTGTACAAAAGTGCAACAACATGGCAGCTTTCACAGCTTTTTCCTTGGCACCATCCCTATACCTAGGCTGATTTATCTGCCTAGGGTTAGGGTTACGGTTCAGCCTAGGGCTTGGATTTCTTTAACCAGGAAGCCCTGAGTTCCAGGCTTACTTCATCTGCCAAAGGCATCCCAAAGGGAGTGCAGAAGTGCCACAACATGGCTGCTTTCACGGCTTTTCCCTTAGGAAGAACCCTAATACCCGGCTGATTTACCTTCCTAGGGTTACTGTTAGGCTTAGGCCTAGGACTTTTAAAACCAGGAAGCCCTGGGCTCCAGGCACACTGCAGCTGCGAAAGGCATCCCAAGGGGAGCGCAAAAGTGACGCAACTTGGCTGCCACCACTGATATTTCCATGAGACCATCCCGAACCGTAGGTTGATTTTCCTTCCTAGGGTTAAGGTTTGAGCTACGCCTAGGGTAAGGGCTCTATTAACCAGAAAGCCCTGAGTTCCAAGAACACAGCAGCTGCGAAGGACTACTCAAGAAGAGCGCAAAAGTACCACAACATGCCTGCCTCCACAGCTTTTTCCTTGGGGACATGCCTAATTCCTGGCTGATTTGCCTTTCCCGTCTTAGGGTTGGGGTTCGGCCTAGGGCTAGGATTTTTAAAAGCAGGAAGCCCTGAGTTCCAGGCACACTGGAGCTGTGAAAGGCATCCCAAGGGGAGTACAAAAGTGCAACAACATGGCAGCTTTCACAGCTTTTTCCTTGGCACCATCCCTATACCTAGGCTGATTTATCTGCCTAGGGTTAGGGTTAGGGTTCAGCCTAGGGCTTGGATTTTTTTAACCAGGAAGCCCTGAGTTCCAGGCTTACTTCATCTGCCAAAGGCATCCCAAAGGGAGTGCAGAAGTGCCACAACATGGCTGCTTTCACGGCTTTTCCCTTAGGAAGAACCCTAATACCCGGCTGATTTACCTTCCTAGGGTTACTGTTAGGCTTAGGCCTAGGACTTTTAAAACCAGGAAGCCCTGGGCTCCAGGCACACTGCAGCTGCAAAAGGCATCCCAAGGGGAGCGCAAAAGTGACGCAACTTGGCTGCCACCACTGATATTTCCATGAGACCATCCCGAACCATAGGCTGATTTTCCTTCCTAGGGTTAAGGTTTGAGTTACGCCTAGGGTAAGGGTTCTATTAACCAGAAAGCCCTGAGTTCCAAGAACACAGCAGCTGCGAAGGACTAGCCAAGAAGAGCGCAAAAGTACCACAACATGCCTGCCTCCACAGCTTTTTCCTTGGGGACATGCCTAATTCCTGGCTGATTTGCCTTTCTCGTCTTAGGGTTGGGGTTCGGCCTAGGGCTAGGATTTTTAAAAGCAGGAAGCCCTGAGTTCCAGGCACACTGGAGCTGTGAAAGGCATCCAAAAGGGAGTGCAAAAGTGCCACAACATGGCTGCTTTCACGGCTTTTTCCTTGGCAAGAAGCCTAACACCAGGCTGACATACTTTCCCAGGGTTACTGTTAGGCTTAGGCCTAGGGCTAGGATTTTTGAAACTAGGAAGCCCTGGGCTCCAGGCACACTGCAGCTGTTCAAGGCATCCCAAGGGGAGTACAAAAGTGCAACAACATGGCAGCTTTCACAGCTTTTTCCTTGGCACCATCCCTATACCTAGGCTGATTTATCTGCCTAGGGTTAGGGTTAGGGTTCAGCCTAGGGCTTGGATTTCTTTAACCAGGAAGCCCTGAGTTCCAGGCTTACTTCATCTGCCAAAGGCATCCCAAAGGGAGTGCAGAAGTGCCACAACATGGCTGCTTTCACGGCTTTTCCCTTAGGAAGAACCCTAATACCTGGCTGATTTACCTTCCTAGGGTTACTGTTAGGCTTAGGCCTAGGACTTTTAAAACCAGGAAGCCCTGGGCTCCAGGCACACTGCAGCTGCGAAAGGCATCCCAAGGGGAGCGCAAAAGTGACGCAACTTGGCTGCCACCACTGATATTTCCATGAGACCATCCCGAACCATAGGTTGATTTTCCTTCCTAGGGTTAAGGTTTGAGTTACGCCTAGGGTAAGGGCTCTATTAACCAGAAAGCCCTGAGTTCCAAGAACACAGCAGCTGCGAAGGACTAGCCAAGAAGAGCGCAAAAGTAGCACAACATGCCTGCCTCCACAGCTTTTTCCTTGGGGACATGCCTAATTCCTGGCTGATTTGCCTTTCTCGTCTTAGGGTTGGGGTTCGGCCTAGGGCTAGGATTTTTAAAATCAGGAAGCCCTGAGTTCCAGGCACACTGGAGCTGTGAAAGGCATCCAAAAGGGAGTGCAAAAGTGCCACAACATGGCTGCTTTCACGGCTTTTTCCTTGGCAAGAAGCCTAACAGCAGGCTGACATACTTTCCCAGGGTTACTGTTAGGCTTAGGCCTAGGGCTAGGATTTTTGAAACTAGGAAGCCCTGGGCTCCAGGCACACTGCAGCTGTTCAAGGCATCCCAAGGGGTGCACAAAAGTGCAACAACATGGCAGCTTTCACAGCTTTTTCCTTGGCACCATCCCTATACCTAGGCTGATTTATCTGCCTAGGGTTAGGGTTAGGGTTCAGCGTAGGGCTTGGATTTCTTTAACCAGGAAGCCCTGAGTTCCAGGCTTACTTCATCTGCCAAAGGCATCCCAAAGGGAGTGCAAAAGTGCCACAACATGGCTGCTTTCACGGCTTTTCCCTTAGGAAGAACCCTAATACCCGGCTGATTTACCTTCCTAGGGTTACTGTTAGGCTTAGGCCTAGGACTTTTAAAACCAGGAAGCCCTGGGCTCCAGGCACACTGCAGCTGCGAAAGGCATCCCAAGGGGAGCGCAAAAGTGACGCAACTTGGCTGCCACCACTGATATTTCCATGAGACCATCCCGAACCATAGGTTGATTTTCCTTCCTAGGGTTAAGGTTTGAGCTACGCCTAGGGTAAGGGCTCTATTAACCAGAAAGCCCTGAGTTCCAAGAACACAGCAGCTGCGAAGGACTACTCAAGAAGAGCGCAAAAGTACCACAACATGCCTGCCTCCACAGCTTTTTCCTTGGGGACATGCCTAATTCCTGGCTGATTTGCCTTTCTCGTCTTAGGGTTGGGGTTCGGCCTAGGGCTAGGATTTTTAAAAGCAGGAAGCCCTGAGTTCCAGGCACACTGGAGCTGTGAAAGGCATCCCAAGGGGAGTACAAAAGTGCAACAACATGGCAGCTTTCACAGCTTTTTCCTTGGCACCATCCCTATACCTAGGCTGATTTATCTGCCTAGGGTTAGGGTTAGGGTTCAGCCTAGGGCTTGGATTTTTTTAACCAGGAAGCCCTGAGTTCCAGGCTTACTTCATCTGCCAAAGGCATCCCAAAGGGAGTGCAGAAGTGCCACAACATGGCTGCTTTCACGGCTTTTCCCTTAGGAAGAACCCTAATACCCGGCTGATTTACCTTCCTAGGGTTACTGTTAGGCTTAGGCCTAGGACTTTTAAAACCAGGAAGCCCTGGGCTCCAGGCACACTGCAGCTGCGAAAGGCATCCCAAGGGGAGCGCAAAAGTGACGCAACTTGGCTGCCACCACTGATATTTCCATGAGACCATCCCGAACCATAGGTTGATTTTCCTTCCTAGGGTTAAGGTTTGAGTTACGCCTAGGGTAAGGGCTCTATTAACCAGAAAGCCCTGAGTTCCAAGAACACAGCAGCTGCGAAGGACTAGCCAAGAAGAGCGCAAAAGTAGCACAACATGCCTGCCTCCACAGCTTTTTCCTTGTGGACATGCCTAATTCCTGGCTGATTTGCCTTTCTCGTCTTAGGGTTGGGGTTCGGCCTAGGGCTAGGATTTTTAAAATCAGGAAGCCCTGAGTTCCAGGCACACTGGAACTGTGAAAGGCATCCAAAAGGGAGTGCAAAAGTGCCACAACATGGCTGCTTTCACGGCTTTTTCCTTGGCAAGAAGCCTAACACCAGGCTGACATACTTTCCCAGGGTTACTGTTAGGCTTAGGCCTAGGGCTAGGATTTTTGAAACTAGGAAGCCCTGGGCTCCAGGCACACGGCAGCTGTTCAAGGCATCCCAAGGGGAGTACAAAAGTGCAACAACATGGCAGCTTTCACAGCTTTTTCCTTGGCACCATCCCTATACCTAGGCTGATTTATCTGCCTAGGGTTAGGGTTAGGGTTCAGCCTAGGGCTTGAATTTTTTTAACCAGGAAGCCCTGAGTTCCAGGCTTACTTCATCTGCCAAAGGCATCCCAAAGGGAGTGCAGAAGTGCCACAACATGGCTGCTTTCACGGCTTTTCCCTTAGGAAGAACCCTAATACCCGGCTGATTTACCTTCCTAGGGTTACTGTTAGGCTTAGGCCTAGGACTTTTAAAACCAGGAAGCCCTGGGTTCCAGGCACACTGCAGCTGCAAAAGGCATCCCAAGGGGAGCGCAAAAGTGACGCAACCTGGCTGCCACCACTGATATTTCCATGAGACCATCCCGAACCATAGGTTGATTTTCCTTCCTAGGGTTAAGGTTTGAGTTACGCCTAGGGTAAGGGCTCTATTAACCAGAAAGCCCTGAGTTCCAAGAACACAGCAGCTGCGAAGGACTAGCCAAGAAGAGCGCAAAAGTACCACAACATGCCTGCCTCCACAGCTTTTTCCTTGGGGACATGCCTAATTCCTGGCTGATTTGCCTTTCTCGTCTTAGGGTTGGGGTTCGGCCTAGGGCTAGGATTTTTAAAAGCAGGAAGCCCTGAGTTCCAGGCACACTGGAGCTGTGAAAGGCATCCAAAAGGGAGTGCAAAAGTGCCACAACATGGCTGCTTTCACGGCTTTTTCCTTGGCAAGAAGCCTAACACTAGGCTGACATACTTTCCCTGGGTTACTGTTAGGCTTAGGCCTAGGGCTAGGATTTTTGAAACTAGGAAGCCCTGGGCTCCAGGCACACTGCAGCTGTTCAAGGCATCCCAAGGGGAGTACAAAAGTGCAACAACATGGCAGCTTTCACAGCTTTTTCCTTGGCACCATCCCTATACCTAGGCTGATTTATCTGCCTAGGGTTAGGGTTAGGGTTCAGCCTAGGGCTTGGATTTCTTTAACCAGGAAGCCCTGAGTTCCAGGCTTACTTCATCTGCCAAAGGCATCCCAAAGGGAGTGCAGAAGTGCCACAACATGGCTGCTTTCACGGCTTTTCCCTTAGGAAGAACCCTAATACCCGGCTGATTTACCTTCCTAGGGTTACTGTTAGGCTTAGGCCTAGGACTTTTAAAACCAGGAAGCCCTGGGCTCCAGGCACACTGCAGCTGCAAAAGGCATCCCAAGGGGAGCGCAAAAGTGACGCAACTTGGCTGCCACCACTGATATTTCCATGAGACCATCCCGAACCATAGGTTGATTTTCCTTCCTAGGGTTAAGGTTTGAGTTACGCCTAGGGTAAGGGCTCTATTAACCAGAAAGCCCTGAGTTCCAAGAACACAGCAGCTGCGAAGGACTACTCAAGAAGAGCGCAAAAGTACCACAACATGCCTGCCTCCACAGCTTTTTCCTTGCGGACATGCCTAATTCCTGGCTGATTTGCCTTTCTCGTCTTAGGGTTGGGGTTCGGCCTGGGGCTAGGATTTTTAAAAGCAGGAAGCCCTGAGTTCCAGGCACACTGGAGCTGTGAAAGGCATCCAAAAGGGAGTGCAAAAGTGCCACAACATGGCTGCTTTCACGGCTTTTTCCTTGGCAAGAAGCCTAACAGCAGGCTGACATACTTTCCCTGGGTTACTGTTAGGCTTAGGCCTAGGGCTAGGATTTTTGAAACTAGGAAGCCCTGGGCTCCAGGCACACTGCAGCTGTTCAAGGCATCCCAAGGGGAGTACAAAAGTGCAACAACATGGCAGCTTTCACAGCTTTTTCCTTGGCACCATCCCTATACCTAGGCTGATTTATCTGCTAGGGTTAGGGTTAGGGTTCAGCCTAGGGCTTGGATTTCTTTAACCAGGAAGCCCTGAGTTCCAGGCTTACTTCATCTGCCAAAAGCATCCCAAAGGGAGTGCAGAAGTGCCACAACATGGCTGCTTTCACGGCTTTTCCCTTAGGAAGAACCCTAATACCCGGCTGATTTACCTTCCTAGGGTTACTGTTAGGCTTAGGCCTAGGACTTTTAAAACCAGGAAGCCCTGGGCTCCAGGCACACTGCAGCTGCAAAAGGCATCCCAAGGGGAGCGCAAAAGTGACGCAACTTGGCTGCCACCACTGATATTTCCATGAGACCATCCCGAACCATAGGCTGATTTTCCTTCCTAGGGTTAAGGTTTGAGTTACGCCTAGGGTAAGGGTTCTATTAACCAGAAAGCCCTGAGTTCCAAGAACACAGCAGCTGCGAAGGACTAGCCAAGAAGAGCGCAAAAGTACCACAACATGCCTGCCTCCACAGCTTTTTCCTTGCGGACATGCCTAATTCCTGGCTGATTTGCCTTTCTCGTCTTAGGGTTGGGGTTCGGCCTAGGGCTAGGATTTTTAAAAGCAGGAAGCCCTGAGTTCCAGGCACACTGGAGCTGTGAAAGGCATCCAAAAGGGAGTGCAAAAGTGCCACAACATGGCTGCTTTCACGGCTTTTTCCTTGGCAAGACGCCTAACATCAGGCGTATTTACCTTCCCAGGGTTACTGTTAGGCTTAGGGCTAGGGCTAGGATTTTTAAAACTAGGAAGCCCTTAGCTCCAGGCACACTGCAGCTGTTCAAGGCATCCCAAGGGGAGTACAAAAGTGCAACAACATGGCAGCTTTCACAGCTTTTTCCTTGGCACCATCCCTATACCTAGGCTGATTTATCTGCCTAGGGTTAGGGTTAGGGTTCAGCCTAGGGCTTGAATTTTTTTAACCAGGAAGCCCTGAGTTCCAGGCTTACTTCATCTGCCAAAGGCATCCCAAAGGGAGTGCAGAAGTGCCACAACATGGCTGCTTTCACGGCTTTTCCCTTAGGAAGAACCCTAATACCCGGCTGATTTACCTTCCTAGGGTTACTGTTAGGCTTAGGCCTAGGACTTTTAAAACCAGGAAGCCCTGGGCTCCAGGCACACTGCAGCTGCGAAAGGCATCCCAAGGGGAGCGCAAAAGTGACGCAACTTGGCTGCCACCACTGATATTTCCATGAGACCATCCCGAACCATAGGTTGATTTTCCTTCCTAGGGTTAAGGTTTGAGTTACGCCTAGGGTAAGGGCTCTATTAACCAGAAAGCCCTGAGTTCCAAGAACACAGCAGCTGCGAAGGACTACTCAAGAAGAGCGCAAAAGTACCACAACATGCCTGCCTCCACAGCTTTTTCCTTGGGGACATGCCTAATTCCTGGCTGATTTGCCTTTCTCGTCTTAGGGTTGGGGTTCGGCCTAGGGCAAGGATTTTTAAAAGCAGGAAGCCCTGAGTTCCACGCACACTGGAGCTGTGAAAGGCATCCAAAAGGGAGTGCAAAAGTGCCACAACATGGCTGCTTTCACGGCTTTTTCCTTGGCAAGACGCCTAACATCAGGCTGATTTACCTTCCCAGGGTTACTGTTAGGCTTAGGCCTAGGGCTAGGATTTTTAAAACTAGGAAGCCCTTAGCTCCAGGCACACTGCAGCTGTTCAAGGCATCCCAAGGGGAGTACAAAAGTGCAACAACATGGCAGCTTTCACAGCTTTTTCCTTGGCACCATCCCTATACCTAGGCTGATTTATCTGCCTAGGGTTAGGGTTAGGGTTCAGCCTAGGGCTTGAATTTTTTTAACCAGGAAGCCCTGAGTTCCAGGCTTACTTCATCTGCCAAAGGCATCCCAAAGGGAGTGCAGAAGTGCCACAACATGGCTGCTTTCACGGCTTTTCCCTTAGGAAGAACCCTAATACCTGGCTGATTTACCTTCCTAGGGTTACTGTTAGGCTTAGGCCTAGGACTTTTAAAACCAGGAAGCCCTGGGCTCCAGGCACACTGCAGCTGCGAAAGGCATCCCAAGGGGAGCGCAAAAGTGACGCAACTTGGCTGCCACCACTGATATTTCCATGAGACCATCCCGAACCATAGGTTGATTTTCCTTCCTAGGGTTAAGGTTTGAGTTACGCCTAGGGTAAGGGCTCTATTAACCAGAAAGCCCTGAGTTCCAAGAACACAGCAGCTGCGAAGGACTACTCAAGAAGAGCGCAAAAGTACCACAACATGCCTGCCTCCACAGCTTTTTCCTTGGGGACATGCCTAATTCCTGGCTGATTTGCCTTTCTCGTCTTAGGGTTGGGGTTCGGCCTAGGGCTAGGATTTTTAAAATCAGGAAGCCCTGAGTTCCACGCACACTGGAGCTGTGAAAGGCATCCAAAAGGGAGTGCAAAAGTGCCACAACATGGCTGCTTTCACGGCTTTTTCCTTGGCAAGAAGCCTAACACCAGGCTGACATACTTTCCCAGGGTTACTGTTAGGCTTAGGCCTAGGGCTAGGATTTTTGAAACTAGGAAGCCCTGGGCTCCAGGCACACTGCAGCTGTTCAAGGCATCCCAAGGGGAGTACAAAAGTGCAACAACATGGCAGCTTTCACAGCTTTTTCCTTGGCACCATCCCTATACCTAGGCTGATTTATCTGCCTAGGGTTAGGGTTAGGGTTCAGCCTAGGGCTTGGATTTCTTTAACCAGGAAGCCCTGAGTTCCAGGCTTACTTCATCTGCCAAAGGCATCCCAAAGGGAGTGCAGAAGTGCCACAACATGGCTGCTTTCACGGCTTTTCCCTTAGGAAGAACCCTAATACCTGGCTGATTTACCTTCCTAGGGTTACTGTTAGGCTTAGGCCTAGGACTTTTAAAACCAGGAAGCCCTGGGCTCCAGGCACACTGCAGCTGCGAAAGGCATCCCAAGGGGAGCGCAAAAGTGACGCAACTTGGCTGCCACCACTGATATTTCCATGAGACCATCCCGAACCATAGGTTGATTTTCCTTCCTAGGGTTAAGGTTTGAGTTACGCCTAGGGTAAGGGCTCTATTAACCAGAAAGCCCTGAGTTCCAAGAACACAGCAGCTGCGAAGGACTAGCCAAGAAGAGCGCAAAAGTACCACAACATGCCTGCCTCCACAGCTTTTTCCTTGGGGACATGCCTAATTCCTGGCTGATTTGCCTTTCTCGTCTTAGGGTTGGGGTTCGGCCTAGGGCTAGGATTTTTAAAATCAGGAAGCCCTGAGATCCAGGCACACTGCAGCTGTGAAAGGCATCCAAAAGGGAGTGCAAAAGTGCCACAACATGGCTGCTTTCACGGCTTTTTCCTTGGCAAGACGCCTAACACCAGGCTGATTTACCTTCCCAGAGTTACTGTTAGGCTTAGGCCTAGGGTTAGGATTTTTAAAACTAGGAAGCCCTTAGCTCCAAGCACACTGCAGCTGTTCAAGGCATCCCAAGGGGAGTACAAAAGTGCAACAACTTGGCTGCTTTCACGGCTTTTCCCTTAGGAAGAACCCTAATACCCGGCTGATTTACCATCCTAGGGTTACTGTTAGGCTTAGGCCTAGGACTTTTAAAACCAGTAAGCCCTGTGCTCCAGGCACACTGCAGCTGCAAAAGGCATCCCAAGGGGAGCGCAAAAGTGACGCAACTTGGCTGCCACCACTGATATTTCCATGAGACCATCCCGAACCATAGGCTGATTTTCCTTCCTATGGGAAAGGTTTGAGTTACGCCTAGGGTAAGGGTTCTATTAACCAGAAAGCCCTGAGTTCCAAGAACACAGCAGCTGCGAAGGACTAGCCAAGAAGAGCGCAAAAGTACCACAACATGCCTGCCTCCACAGCTTTTTCCTTGGGGACATGCCTAATTCCTGGCTGATTTGCCTTTCTCGTCTTAGGGTTGGGGTTCGGCCTAGGGCTAGGATTTTTAAAAGCAGGAAGCCCTGAGTTCCAGGCACACTGGAGCTGTGAAAGGCATCCAAAAGGGAGTGCAAAAGTGCCACAACATGGCTGCTTTCACGGCTTTTTCCTTGGCAAGAAGCCTAACATCAGGCTGATTTACTTTCCCAGGGTTACTGTTAGGCTTAGGCCTAGGGCTAGGATTTTTGAAACTAGGAAGCCCTGGGCTCCAGGCACACTGCAGCTGTTCAAGGCATCCCAAGGGGAGTACAAAAGTGCAACAACATGGCAGCTTTCACAGCTTTTTCCTTGGCACCATCCCTATACCTAGGCTGATTTATCTGCCTAGGGTTAGGGTTAGGGTTCAGCCTAGGGCTTGGATTTCTTTAACCAGGAAGCCCTGAGTTCCAGGCTTACTTCATCTGCCAAAGGCATCCCAAAGGGAGTGCAGAAGTGCCACAACATGGCTGCTTTCACGGCTTTTCCCTTAGGAAGAACCCTAATACCCGGCTGATTTACCTTCCTAGGGTTACTGTTAGGCTTAGGCCTAGGACTTTTAAAACCAGGAAGCCCTGGGCTCCAGGCACACTGCAGCTGCAAAAGGCATCCCAAGGCGAGCGCAAAAGTGACGCAACTTGGCTGCCACCACTGATATTTCCATGAGACCATCCCGAACCATAGGCTGATTTTCCTTCCTAGGGTTAAGGTTTGAGTTACGCCTAGGGTAAGGCCTCTATTAACCAGAAAGCCCTGAGTTCCAAGAACACAGCAGCTGCGAAGGACTACTCAAGAAGAGCGCAAAAGTACCACAACATGCCTGCCTCCACAGCTTTTTCCTTGGGGACATGCCTAATTCCTGGCTGATTTGCCTTTCTCGTCTTAGGGTTGGGGTTCGGCCTAGGGCTAGGATTTTTAAAAGCAGGAAGCCCTGAGTTCCAGGCACACTGGAGCTGTGAAAGGCATCCAAAAGGGAGTGCAAAAGTGCCACAACATGGCTGCTTTCACGGCTTTTTCCTTGGCAAGAAGCCTAACACCAGGCTGACATACTTTCCCAGGGTTACTGTTAGGCTTAGGCCTAGGGCTAGGATTTTTGAAACTAGGAAGCCCTTAGCTCCAGGCACACTGCAGCTGTTCAAGGCATCCCAAGGGGAGTACAAAAGTGCAACAACATGGCAGCTTTCACAGCTTTTTCCTTGGCACCATCCCTATACCTAGGCTGATTTATCTGCCTAGGGTTAGGGTTAGGGTTCAGCCTAGGGCTTGGATTTCTTTAACCAGGAAGCCCTGAGTTCCAGGCTTACTTCATCTGCCAAAAGCATCCCAAAGGGAGTGCAGAAGTGCCACAACATGGCTGCTTTCACGGCTTTTCCCTTAGGAAGAACCCTAATACCCGGCTGATTTACCTTCCTAGGGTTACTGTTAGGCTTAGGCCTAGGACTTTTAAAACCAGGAAGCCCTGGGCTCCAGGAACACTGCAGCTGCAAAAGGCATCCCAAGGGGAGCGCAAAAGTGACGCAACTTGGCTGCCACCACTGATATTTCCATGGGAGCATCCTGAACCATAGGCTGATTTTCCTTCCTAGGGTTAAGGTTTGAGTTACGCCTAGGGTAAGGGTTCTATTAACCAGAAAGCCCTGAGTTCCAAGAACACAGCAGCTGCGAAGGACTAGCCAAGAAGAGCGCAAAAGTAGCACAACATGCCTGCCTCCACAGCTTTTTCCTTGGGGACATGCCTAATTCCTGGCTGATTTGCCTTTCTCGTCTTAGGGTTGGGGTTCGGCCTAGGGCTAGGATTTTTAAAAGCAGGAAGCCCTGAGTTCCACGCACACTGGAGCTGTGAAAGGCATCCAAAAGGGAGTGCAAAAGTGCCACAACATGGCTGCTTTCACGGCTTTTTCCTTGGCAAGAAGCCTAACACCAGGCTGACATACTTTCCCTGGGTTACTGTTAGGCTTAGGCCTAGGGCTAGGATTTTTGAAACTAGGAAGCCCTGGGCTCCAGGCACACTGCAGCTGTTCAAGGCATCCCAAGGGGAGTACAAAAGTGCAACAACATGGCAGCTTTCACAGCTTTTTCCTTGGCACCATCCCTATACCTAGGCTGATTTATCTGCCTAGGGTTAGGGTTAGGGTTCAGCCTAGGGCTTGGATTTCTTTAACCAGGAAGCCCTGAGTTCCAGGCTTACTTCATCTGCCAAAGGCATCCCAAAGGGAGTGCAGAAGTGCCACAACATGGCTGCTTTCACGGCTTTTCCCTTAGGAAGAACCCTAATACCTGGCTGATTTACCTTCCTAGGGTTACTGTTAGGCTTAGGCCTAGGACTTTTAAAACCAGGAAGCCCTGGGCTCCAGGCACACTGCAGCTGCAAAAGGCATCCCAAGGGGAGCGCAAAAGTGACGCAACTTGGCTGCCACCACTGATATTTCCATGGGAGCATCCTGAACCATAGGCTGATTTTCCTTCCTAGGGTTAAGGTTTGAGTTACGCCTAGGGTAAGGGTTCTATTAACCAGAAAGCCCTGAGTTCCAAGAACACAGCAGCTGCGAAGGACTAGCCAAGAAGAGCGCAAAAGTAGCACAACATGCCTGCCTCCACAGCTTTTTCCTTGGGGACATGCCTAATTCCTGGCTGATTTGCCTTTCTCGTCTTAGGGTTGGGGTTCGGCCTAGGGCTAGGATTTTTAAAAGCAGGAAGCCCTGAGTTCCAGGCACACTGGAGCTGTGAAAGGCATCCAAAAGGGAGTGCAAAAGTGCCACAACATGGCTGCTTTCACGGCTTTTTCCTTGGCAAGAAGCCTAACACCAGGCTGACATACTTTCCCAGGGTTACTGTTAGGCTTAGGCCTAGGGCTAGGATTTTTGAAACTAGGAAGCCCTGGGCTCCAGGCACACTGCAGCTGTTCAAGGCATCCCAAGGGGAGTACAAAAGTGCAACAACATGGCAGCTTTCACAGCTTTTTCCTTGGCACCATCCCTATACCTAGGCTGATTTATCTGCCTAGGGTTAGGGTTAGGGTTCAGCCTAGGGCTTGGATTTCTTTAACCAGGAAGCCCTGAGTTCCAGGCTTACTTCATCTGCCAAAGGCATCCCAAAGGGAGTGCAGAAGTGCCACAACATGGCTGCTTTCACGGCTTTTCCCTTAGGAAGAACCCTAATACCCGGCTGATTTACCTTCCTAGGGTTACTGTTAGGCTTAGGCCTAGGACTTTTAAAACCAGGAAGCCCTGGGCTCCAGGCACAGTGCAGCTGCAAAAGGCATCCCAAGGGGAGCGCAAAAGTGACGCAACTTGGCTGCCACCACTGATATTTCCATGAGACCATCCCGAAACATAGGCTGATTTTCCTTCCTAGGGTTAAGGTTTGAGTTACGCCTAGGGTAAGGGTTCTATTAACCAGAAAGCCCTGAGTTCCAAGAACACAGCAGCTGCGAAGGACTAGCCAAGAAGAGCGCAAAAGTAGCACAACATGCCTGCCTCCACAGCTTTTTCCTTGGGGACATGCCTAATTCCTGGCTGATTTGCCTTTCTCGTCTTAGGGTTGGGGTTCGGCCTAGGGCTAGGATTTTTAAAAGCAGGAAGCCCTGAGTTCCACGCACACTGGAGCTGTGAAAGGCATCCAAAAGGGAGTGCACAAGTGCCACAACATGGCTGCTTTCACGGCTTTTTCCTTGGCAAGAAGCCTAACACCAGGCTGACATACTTTCCCTGGGTTACTGTTAGGCTTAGGCCTAGGGCTAGGATTTTTGAAACTAGGAAGCCCTGGGCTCCAGGCACACTGCAGCTGTTCAAGGCATCCCAAGGGGAGTACAAAAGTGCAACAACATGGCAGCTTTCACAGCTTTTTCCTTGGCACCATCCCTATACCTAGGCTGATTTATCTGCCTAGGGTTAGGGTTAGGGTTCAGCCTAGGGCTTGGATTTCTTTAACCAGGAAGCCCTGAGTTCCAGGCTTACTTCATCTGCCAAAGGCATCCCAAAGGGAGTGCAGAAGTGCCACAACATGGCTGCTTTCACGGCTTTTCCCTTAGGAAGAACCCTAATACCTGGCTGATTTACCTTCCTAGGGTTACTGTTAGGCTTAGGCCTAGGACTTTTAAAACCAGGAAGCCCTGGGCTCCAGGCACACTGCAGCTGCAAAAGGCATCCCAAGGGGAGCGCAAAAGTGACGCAACTTGGCTGCCACCACTGATATTTCCATGGGAGCATCCTGAACCATAGGCTGATTTTCCTTCCTAGGGTTAAGGTTTGAGTTACGCCTAGGGTAAGGGTTCTATTAACCAGAAAGCCCTGAGTTCCAAGAACACAGCAGCTGCGAAGGACTAGCCAAGAAGAGCGCAAAAGTAGCACAACATGCCTGCCTCCACAGCTTTTTCCTTGGGGACATGCCTAATTCCTGGCTGATTTGCCTTTCTCGTCTTAGGGTTGGGGTTCGGCCTAGGGCTAGGATTTTTAAAAGCAGGAAGCCCTGAGTTCCAGGCACACTGGAGCTGTGAAAGGCATCCAAAAGGGAGTGCAAAAGTGCCACAACATGGCTGCTTTCACGGCTTTTTCCTTGGCAAGAAGCCTAACACCAGGCTGACATACTTTCCCAGGGTTACTGTTAGGCTTAGGCCTAGGGCTAGGATTTTTGAAACTAGGAAGCCCTGGGCTCCAGGCACACTGCAGCTGTTCAAGGCATCCCAAGGGGAGTACAAAAGTGCAACAACATGGCAGCTTTCACAGCTTTTTCCTTGGCACCATCCCTATACCTAGGCTGATTTATCTGCCTAGGGTTAGGGTTAGGGTTCAGCCTAGGGCTTGGATTTCTTTAACCAGGAAGCCCTGAGTTCCAGGCTTACTTCATCTGCCAAAGGCATCCCAAAGGGAGTGCAGAAGTGCCACAACATGGCTGCTTTCACGGCTTTTCCCTTAGGAAGAACCCTAATACCCGGCTGATTTACCTTCCTAGGGTTACTGTTAGGCTTAGGCCTAGGACTTTTAAAACCAGGAAGCCCTGGGCTCCAGGCACAGTGCAGCTGCAAAAGGCATCCCAAGGGGAGCGCAAAAGTGACGCAACTTGGCTGCCACCACTGATATTTCCATGAGACCATCCCGAACCATAGGCTGATTTTCCTTCCTAGGGTTAAGGTTTGAGTTACGCCTAGGGTAAGGGTTCTATTAACCAGAAAGCCCTGAGTTCCAAGAACACAGCAGCTGCAAAGGACTAGCCAAGAAGAGCGCAAAAGTAGCACAACATGCCTGCCTCCACAGCTTTTTCCTTGGGGACATGCCTAATTCCTGGCTGATTTGCCTTTCTCGTCTTAGGGTTGGGGTTCGGCCTAGGGCTAGGATTTTTAAAAGCAGGAAGCCCTGAGTTCCAGGCACACTGGAGCTGTGAAAGGCATCCAAAAGGGAGTGCAAAAGTGCCACAACATGGCTGCTTTCACGGCTTTTTCCTTGGCAAGAAGCCTAACATCAGGCTGATTTACTTTCCCAGGGTTACTGTTAGGCTTAGGCCTAGGGCTAGGATTTTTGAAACTAGGAAGCCCTTAGCTCCAGGCACACTGCAGCTGTTCAAGGCATCCCAAGGGGAGTACAAAATTGCAACAACATGGCAGCTTTCACAGCTTTTTCCTTGGCACCATCCCTATACCTAGGCTGATTTATCTGCCTAGGGTTAGGGTTAGGGTTCAGCCTAGGGCTTGAATTTTTTTAACCAGGAAGCCCTGAGTTCCAGGCTTACTTCATCTGCCAAAGGCATCCCAAAGGGAGTGCAGAAGTGCCACAACATGGCTGCTTTCACGGCTTTTCCCTTAGGAAGAACCCTAATACCCGGCTGATTTACCTTCCTAGGGTTACTGTTAGGCTTAGGCCTAGGACTTTTAAAACCAGGAAGCCCTGGGCTCCAGGCACACTGCAGCTGCGAAAGGCATCCCAAGGGGAGCGCAGAAGTGACGCAACATGCCTGCCACCACTGATATTTCCATGAGACCATCCCGAACCATAGGCTGATTTTCCTTCCTAGGGTTAAGGTTTGAGTTACGCCTAGGGTAAGGGCTCTATTAACCAGAAAGCCCTGAGTTCCAAGAACACAGCAGCTGCGAAGGACTAGCCAAGAAGAGCGCAAAAGTACCACAACATGCCTGCCTCCACAGCTTTTTCCTTGGGGACATGCCTAATTCCTGGCTGATTTGCCTTTCTCGTCTTAGGGTTGGGGTTCGGCCTAGGGCTAGGATTTTTAAAAGCAGGAAGCCCTGAGTTCCAGGCACACTGGAGCTGTGAAAGGCATCCAAAAGGGAGTGCAAAAGTGCCACAACATGGCTGCTTTCACGGCTTTTTCCTTGGCAAGAAGCCTAACACCAGGCTGACATACTTTCCCAGGGTTACTGTTAGGCTTAGGCCTAGGGCTAGGATTTTTGAAACTAGGAAGCCCTGGGCTCCAGGCACACTGCAGCTGTTCAAGGCATCCCAAGGGGAGTACAAAAGTGCAACAACATGGCAGCTTTCACAGCTTTTTCCTTGGCACCATCCCTATACCTAGGCTGATTTATCTGCCTAGGGTTAGGGTTAGGGTTCAGCCTAGGGCTTGGATTTTTTTAACCAGGAAGCCCTGAGTTCCAGGCTTACTTCATCTGCCAAAGGCATCCCAAAGGGAGTGCAGAAGTGCCACAACATGGCTGCTTTCACGGCTTTTCCCTTAGGAAGAACCCTAATACCCGGCTGATTTACCTTCCTAGGGTTACTGTTAGGCTTAGGCCTAGGACTTTTAAAACCAGGAAGCCCTGGGCTCCAGGCACACTGCAGCTGCGAAAGGCATCCCAAGGGGAGCGCAAAAGTGACGCAACTTGGCTGCCACCACTGATATTTCCATGAGACCATCCCGAACCATAGGTTGATTTTCCTTCCTAGGGTTAAGGTTTGAGTTACGCCTAGGGTAAGGGCTCTATTAACCAGAAAGCCCTGAGTTCCAAGAACACAGCAGCTGCGAAGGACTAGCCAAGAAGAGCGCAAAAGTAGCACAACATGCCTGCCTCCACAGCTTTTTCCTTGGGGACATGCCTAATTCCTGGCTGATTTGCCTTTCTCGTCTTAGGGTTGGGGTTCGGCCTAGGGCTAGGATTTTTAAAAGCAGGAAGCCCTGAGTTCCAGGCACACTGGAGCTGTGAAAGGCATCCAAAAGGGAGTGCAAAAGTGCCACAACATGGCTGCTTTCACGGCTTTTTCCTTGGCAAGAAGCCTAACACCAGGCTGACATACTTTCCCAGGGTTACTGTTAGGCTTAGGCCTAGGGCTAGGATTTTTGAAACTAGGAAGCCCTGGGCTCCAGGCACACTGCAGCTGTTCAAGGCATCCCAAGGGGAGTACAAAAGTGCAACAACATGGCAGCTTTCACAGCTTTTTCCTTGGCACCATCCCTATACCTAGGCTGATTTATCTGCCTAGGGTTAGGGTTAGAGTTCAGCCTAGGGCTTGGATTTCTTTAACCAGGAAGCCCTGAGTTCCAGGCTTACTTCATCTGCCAAAGGCATCCCAAAGGGAGTGCAGAAGTGCCACAACATGGCTGCTTTCACGGCTTTTCCCTTAGGAAGAACCCTAATACCCGGCTGATTTACCTTCCTAGGGTTACTGTTAGGCTTAGGCCTAGGACTTTTAAAACCAGGAAGCCCTGGGCTCCAGGCACACTGCAGCTGCGAAAGGCATCCCAAGGGGAGCGCAAAAGTGACGCAACTTGGCTGCCACCACTGATATTTCCATGAGACCATCCCGAACCATAGGCTGATTTTCCTTCCTAGGGTTAAGGTTTGAGTTACGCCTAGGGTAAGGGTCTATTAACCAGAAAGCCCTGAGTTCCAAGAACACAGCAGCTGCGAAGGACTAGCCAAGAAGAGCGCAAAAGTAGCACAACATGCCTGCCTCCACAGCTTTTTCCTTGGGGACATGCCTAATTCCTGGCTGATTTGCCTTTCTCGTCTTAGGGTTGGGGTTCGGCCTAGGGCTAGGATTTTTAAAATCAGGAAGCCCTGAGTTCCAGGCACACTGGAGCTGTGAAAGGCATCCAAAAGGGAGTGCAAAAGTGCCACAACATGGCTGCTTTCACGGCTTTTTCCTTGGCAAGAAGCCTAACACCAGGCTGACATACTTTCCCAGGGTTACTGTTAGGCTTAGGCCTAGGGCTAGGATTTTTGAAACTAGGAAGCCCTTAGCTCCAGGCACACTGCAGCTGTTCAAGGCATCCCAAGGGGAGTACAAAAGTGCAACAACATGGCAGCTTTCACAGCTTTTTCCTTGGCACCATCCCTATACCTAGGCTGATTTATCTGCCTAGGGTTAGGGTTAGGGTTCAGCCTAGGGCTTGGATTTCTTTAACCAGGAAGCCCTGAGTTCCAGGCTTACTTCATCTGCCAAAGGCATCCCAAAGGGAGTGCAGAAGTGCCACAACATGGCTGCTTTCACGGCTTTTCCCTTAGGAAGAACCCTAATACCCGGCTGATTTACCTTCCTAGGGTTACTGTTAGGCTTAGGCCTAGGACTTTTAAAACCAGGAAGCCCTGGGCTCCAGGCACACTGCAGCTGCAAAAGGCATCCCAAGGGGAGCGCAAAAGTGACGCAACTTGGCTGCCACCACTGATATTTCCATGAGACCATCCCGAACCATAGGCTGATTTTCCTTCCTAGGGTTAAGGTTTGAGTTACGCCTAGGGTAAGGGTTCTATTAACCAGAAAGCCCTGAGTTCCAAGAACACAGCAGCTGCGAAGGACTAGCCAAGAAGAGCGCAAAAGTACCACAACATGCCTGCCTCCACAGCTTTTTCCTTGGGGACATGCCTAATTCCTGGCTGATTTGCCTTTCTCGTCTTAGGGTTGGGGTTCGGCCTAGGGCTAGGATTTTTAAAAGCAGGAAGCCCTGAGTTCCAGGCACACTGGAGCTGTGAAAGGCATCCAAAAGGGAGTGCAAAAGTGCCACAACATGGCTGCTTTCACGGCTTTTTCCTTGGCAAGACGCTAACACCAGGCTGATTTACCTTCCCAGGGTTAATGTTAGGCTTAGGCCTAGGGCTAGGATTTTTAAAACTAGGAAGCCCTTAGCTCCAGGCACACTGCAGCTGTTCAAGGCATCCCAAGGGGAGTACAAAAGTGCAACAACATGGCAGCTTTCACAGCTTTTTCCTTGGCACCATCCCTATACCTAGGCTGATTTATCTGCCTAGGGTTAGGGTTAGGGTTCAGCCTAGGGCTTGGATTTCTTTAACCAGGAAGCCCTGAGTTCCAGGCTTACTTCATCTGCCAAAGGCATCCCAAAGGGAGTGCAGAAGTGCCACAACATGGCTGCTTTCACGGCTTTTCCCTTAGGAAGAACCCTAATACCCGGCTGATTTACCTTCCTAGGGTTACTGTTAGGCTTAGGCCTAGGACTTTTAAAACCAGGAAGCCCTGGGCTCCAGGCACACTGCAGCTGCGAAAGGCATCCCAAGGGGAGCGCAGAAGTGACGCAACATGCCTGCCACCACTGATATTTCCATGAGACCATCCCGAACCATAGGCTGATTTTCCTTCCTAGGGTTAAGGTTTGAGTTACGCCTAGGGTAAGGGCTCTATTAACCAGAAAGCCCTGAGTTCCAAGAACACAGCAGCTGCGAAGGACTAGCCAAGAAGAGCGCAAAAGTACCACAACATGCCTGCCTCCACAGCTTTTTCCTTGGGGACATGCCTAATTCCTGGCTGATTTGCCTTTCTCGTCTTAGGGTTGGGGTTCGGCCTAGGGCTAGGATTTTTAAAAGCAGGAAGCCCTGAGTTCCAGGCACACTGGAGCTGTGAAAGGCATCCAAAAGGGAGTGCAAAAGTGCCACAACATGGCTGCTTTCACGGCTTTTTCCTTGGCAAGAAGCCTAACACCAGGCTGACATACTTTCCCAGGGTTACTGTTAGGCTTAGGCCTAGGGCTAGGATTTTTGAAACTAGGAAGCCCTGGGCTCCAGGCACACTGCAGCTGTTCAAGGCATCCCAAGGGGAGTACAAAAGTGCAACAACATGGCAGCTTTCACAGCTTTTTCCTTGGCACCATCCCTATACCTAGGCTGATTTATCTGCCTAGGGTTAGGGTTAGGGTTCAGCCTAGGGCTTGGATTTTTTTAACCAGGAAGCCCTGAGTTCCAGGCTTACTTCATCTGCCAAAGGCATCCCAAAGGGAGTGCAGAAGTGCCACAACATGGCTGCTTTCACGGCTTTTCCCTTAGGAAGAACCCTAATACCCGGCTGATTTACCTTCCTAGGGTTACTGTTAGGCTTAGGCCTAGGACTTTTAAAACCAGGAAGCCCTGGGCTCCAGGCACACTGCAGCTGCGAAAGGCATCCCAAGGGGAGCGCAAAAGTGACGCAACTTGGCTGCCACCACTGATATTTCCATGAGACCATCCCGAACCATAGGTTGATTTTCCTTCCTAGGGTTAAGGTTTGAGTTACGCCTAGGGTAAGGGCTCTATTAACCAGAAAGCCCTGAGTTCCAAGAACACAGCAGCTGCGAAGGACTAGCCAAGAAGAGCGCAAAAGTACCACAACATGCCTGCCTCCACAGCTTTTTCCTTGGGGACATGCCTAATTCCTGGCTGATTTGCCTTTCTCGTCTTAGGGTTGGGGTTCGGCCTAGGGCTAGGATTTTTAAAAGCAGGAAGCCCTGAGTTCCAGGCACACTGGAGCTGTGAAAGGCATCCAAAAGGGAGTGCAAAAGTGCCACAACATGGCTGCTTTCACGGCTTTTTCCTTGGCAAGAAGCCTAACATCAGGCTGATTTACTTTCCCAGGGTTACTGTTAGGCTTAGGCCTAGGGCTAGGATTTTTGAAACTAGGAAGCCCTTAGCTCCAGGCACACTGCAGCTGTTCAAGGCATCCCAAGGGGAGTACAAAAGTGCAACAACATGGCAGCTTTCACAGCTTTTTCCTTGGCACCATCCCTATACCTAGGCTGATTTATCTGCCTAGGGTTAGGGTTAGGGTTCAGCCTAGGGCTTGGATTTCTTTAACCAGGAAGCCCTGAGTTCCAGGCTTACTTCATCTGCCAAAGGCATCCCAAAGGGAGTGCAGAAGTGCCACAACATGGCTGCTTTCACGGCTTTTCCCTTAGGAAGAACCCTAATACCCGGCTGATTTACCTTCCTAGGGTTACTGTTAGGCTTAGGCCTAGGACTTTTAAAACCAGGAAGCCCTGGGCTCCAGGCACACTGCAGCTGCGAAAGGCATCCCAAGGGGAGCGCAAAAGTGACGCAACTTGGCTGCCACCACTGATATTTCCATGAGACCATCCCGAACCATAGGCTGATTTTCCTTCCTAGGGTTAAGGTTTGAGTTACGCCTAGGGTAAGGGTTCTATTAACCAGAAAGCCCTGAGTTCCAAGAACACAGCAGCTGCGAAGGACTACTCAAGAAGAGCGCAAAAGTACCACAACATGCCTGCCTCCACAGCTTTTTCCTTGGGGACATACCTAATTCCTGGCTGATTTGCCTTTCTCGTCTTAGGGTTGGGGTTCGGCCTAGGGCTAGGATTTTTAAAAGCAGGAAGCCCTGAGTTCCAGGCACACTGGAGCTGTGAAAGGCATCCAAAAGGGAGTGCAAAAGTGCCACAACATGGCTGCTTTCACGGCTTTTTCCTTGGCAAGAAGCCTAACACCAGGCTGACATACTTTCCCAGGGTTACTGTTAGGCTTAGGCCTAGGGCTAGGATATTTGAAACTAGGAAGCCCTGGGCTCCAGGCACACTGCAGCTGTTCAAGGCATCCCAAGGGGAGTACAAAAGTGCAACAACATGGCAGCTTTCACAGCTTTTTCCTTGGCACCATCCCTATACCTAGGCTGATTTATCTGCCTAGGGTTAGGGTTAGGCTTCAGCCTAGGGCTTGGATTTTTTTAACCAGGAAGCCCTGAGTTCCAGGCTTACTTCATCTGCCAAAGGCATCCCAAAGGGAGTGCAGAAGTGCCACAACATGGCTGCTTTCACGGCTTTTCCCTTAGGAAGAACCCTAATACCCGTCTGATTTACCTTCCTAGGGTTACTGTTAGGCTTAGGCCTAGGACTTTTAAAACCAGGAAGCCCTGGGCTCCAGGCACACTGCAGCTGCGAAAGGCATCCCAAGGGGAGCGCAAAAGTGACGCAACTTGGCTGCCACCACTGATATTTCCATGAGACCATCCTGAACCATAGGCTGATTTTCCTTCCTAGGGTTAAGGTTTGAGTTACGCCTAGGGTAAGGGTTCTATTAACCAGAAAGCCCTGAGTTCCAAGAACACAGCAGCTGCGAAGGACTAGCCAAGAAGAGCGCAAAAGTACCACAACATGCCTGCCTCCACAGCTTTTTCCTTGGGGACATGCCTAATTCCTGGCTGATTTGCCTTTCTCGTCTTAGGGTTGGGGTTCGCCTAGGGCTAGGATTTTTAAAATCAGGAAGCCCTGAGTTCCAGGCACACTGGAGCTGTGAAAGGCATCCAAAAGGGAGTGCAAAAGTGCCACAACATGGCTGCTTTCACGGCTTTTTCCTTGGTAAGAAGCCTAACATCAGGCTGATTTACTTTCCCAGGGTTACTGTTAGGCTTAGGCTTAGGGCTAGGATTTTTGAAACTAGGAAGCCCTGGGCTCCAGGCACACTGCAGCTGTTCAAGGCATCCCAAGGGGAGTACAAAAGTGCAACAACATGGCAGCTTTCACAGCTTTTTCCTTGGCACCATCCCTATACCTAGGCTGATTTATCTGCCTAGGGTTAGGGTTAGGGTTCAGCCTAGGGCTTGAATTTTTTTAACCAGGAAGCCCTGAGTTCCAGGCTTAATTCATCTGCCAAAGGCATCCCAAAGGGAGTGCAGAAGTGCCACAACATGGCTGCTTTCACGGCTTTTCCCTTAGGAAGAACCCTAATACCCGGCTGATTTACCTTCCTAGGGTTACTGTTAGGCTTAGGCCTAGGACTTTTAAAACCAGGAAGCCCTGGGCTCCAGGCACACTGCAGCTGCGAAAGGCATCCCAAGGGGAGCGCAAAAGTGACGCAACCTGGCTGCCACCACTGATATTTCCATGAGACCATCCCGAACCATAGGTTGATTTTCCTTCCTAGGGTTAAGGTTTGAGTTACGCCTAGGGTAAGGGCTCTATTAACCAGAAAGCCCTGAGTTCCAAGAACACAGCAGCTGCGAAGGACTAGCCAAGAAGAGCGCAAAAGTACCACAACATGCCTGCCTCCACAGCTTTTTCCTTGGGGACATGCCTAATTCCTGGCTGATTTGCCTTTCTCGTCTTAGGGTTGGGGTTCGGCCTAGGGCTAGGATTTTTAAAAGCAGGAAGCCCTGAGTTCCAGGCACACTGGAGCTGTGAAAGGCATCCAAAAGGGAGTGCAAAAGTGCCACAACATGGCTGCTTTCACGGCTTTTTCCTTGGCAAGAAACCTAACATCAGGCTGATTAACTATCCCAGGGTTACTGTTAGGCTTAGGCCTAGGGCTAGGATTTTTGAAACTGGGCAGCCCTGGGCTCCAGGCACACTGCAGCTGTTCAAGGCATCCCAAGGGGTGTACAAAAGTGCAACAACATGGCAGCTTTCACAGCTTTTTCCTTGGCACCATCCCTATACCTAGGCTGATTTATCTGCCTAGGGTTAGGGTTAGGGTTCAGCCTAGGGCTTGAATTTCTTTAACCAGGAAGCCCTGAGTTCCAGGCTTACTTCATCTGCCAAAGGCATCCCAAAGGGAGTGCAGAAGTGCCACAACATGGCTGCTTTCACGGCTTTTCCCTTAGGAAGAACCCTAATACCCGGCTGATTTACCTTCCTAGGGTTACTGTTAGGCTTAGGCCTAGGACTTTTAAAACCAGGAAGCCCT
Source organism: Ammospiza nelsoni (assembly GCF_027579445.1). Taxonomy (NCBI): domain Eukaryota; kingdom Metazoa; phylum Chordata; class Aves; order Passeriformes; family Passerellidae; genus Ammospiza; species Ammospiza nelsoni. Next base: position 934,534 of record NW_026683187.1, read on the forward strand.
GGGCTCCAGGCACACTGCAGCTGCGAAAGGCATCCCAAGGGGAGCGCAGAAGTGACGCAACTTGGTTGCCACCACTGATATTTCCATGAGACCATCCCGAACCATAGGCTGATTTTCCTTCCTAGGGTTAAGGTTTGAGTTACGCCTAGGGTAAGGGTTCTATTAACCAGAAAGCCCTGAGTTCCAAGAACACAGCAGCTGCGAAGGACTAGCCAAGAAGAGCGCAAAAGTAGCACAACATGCCTGCCTCCACAGCTTTTTCCTTGGGGACATGCCTAATTCCTGGCTGATTTGCCTTTCTCGTCTTAGGGTTGGGGTTCGGCCTAGGGCTAGGATTTTTAAAAGCAGGAAGCCCTGAGTTCCAGGCACACTGGAGCTGTGAAAGGCATCCAAAAGGGAGTGCAAAAGTGCCACAACATGGCTGCTTTCACGGCTTTTTCCTTGGCAGGACGCCTAACACCAGGCTGATTTACCTTCCCAGGATTACTGTTAGGCTTAGGCCTAGGGCTAGGATTTTTGAAACTAGGAAGCCCTGGGCTCCAGGCACACTGCAGCTGTTCAAGGCATCCCAAGGGGAGTACAAAAGTGCAACAACATGGCAGCTTTCACAGCTTTTTCCTTGGCACCATCCCTATACCTAGGCTGATTTATCTGCCTAGGGTTAGGGTTAGGGTTCAGCCTAGGGCTTGGATTTCTTTAACCAGGAAGCCCTGAGTTCCAGGCTTACTTCATCTGCCAAAGGCATCCCAAAGGGAGTGCAGAAGTGCCACAACATGGCTGCTTTCACGGCTTTTCCCTTAGGAAGAACCCTAATACCCGGCTGATTTACCTTCCTAGGGTTACTGTTAGGCTTAGGCCTAGGACTTTTAAAACCAGGAAGCCCTGGGCTCCAGGCACACTGCAGCTGCAAAAGGCATCCCAAGGGGAGCGCAAAAGTGACGCAACTTGGTTGCCACCACTGATATTTCCATGAGACCATCCCGAACCATAGGCTGATTTTCCTTCCTAGGGTTAAGGTTTGAGTTACGCCTAGGGTAAGGGTTCTATTAACCAGAAAGCCCTGAGTTCCAAGAACACAGCAGCTGCGAAGGACTAGCCAAGAAGAGCGCAAAAGTACCACAACATGCCTGCCTCCACAGCTTTTTCCTTGGGGACATGCCTAATTCCTGGCTGATTTGCCTTTCTCGTCTTAGGGTTGGGGTTCGGCCTAGGGCTAGGATTTTTAAAAGCAGGAAGCCCTGAGTTCCAGGCACACTGGAGCTGTGAAAGGCATCCAAAAGGGAGTGCAAAAGTGCCACAACATGGCTGCTTTCACGGCTTTTTCCTTGGCAAGAAGCCTAACATCAGGCTGATTTACTTTCCCAGGGTTACTGTTAGGCTTAGGCCTAGGGCTAGGATTTTTGAAACTAGGAAGCCCTTAGCTCCAGGCACACTGCAGCTGTTCAAGGCATCCCAAGGGGAGTACAAAAGTGCAACAACATGGCAGCTTTCACAGCTTTTTCCTTGGCACCATCCCTATACCTAGGCTGATTTATCTGCCTAGGGTTAGGGTTAGGGTTCAGCCTAGGGCTTGAATTTTTTTAACCAGGAAGCCCTGAGTTCCAGGCTTACTTCATCTGCCAAAGGCATCCCAAAGGGAGTGCAGAAGTGCCACAACATGGCTGCTTTCACGGCTTTTCCCTTAGGAAGAACCCTAATACCCGGCTGATTTACCTTCCTAGGGTTACTGTTAGGCTTAGGCCTAGGACTTTTAAAACCAGGAAGCCCTGGGCTCCAGGCACACTGCAGCTGCAAAAGGCATCCCAAGGGGAGCGCAAAAGTGACGCAACTTGGTTGCCACCACTGATATTTCCATGAGACCATCCCGAACCATAGGCTGATTTTCCTTCCTAGGGTTAAGGTTTGAGTTACGCCTAGGGTAAGGGTTCTATTAACCAGAAAGCCCTGAGTTCCAAGAACACAGCAGCTGCGAAGGACTAGCCAAGAAGAGCGCAAAAGTACCACAACATGCCTGCCTCCACAGCTTTTTCCTTGGGGACATGCCTAATTCCTGGCTGATTTGCCTTTCTCGTCTTAGGGTTGGGGTTCGGCCTAGGGCTAGGATTTTTAAAAGCAGGAAGCCCTGAGTTCCAGGCACACTGGAGCTGTGAAAGGCATCCAAAAGGGAGTGCAAAAGTGCCACAACATGGCTGCTTTCACGGCTTTTTCCTTGGCAAGACGCTAACACCAGGCTGATTTACCTTCCCAGGGTTAATGTTAGGCTTAGGCCTAGGGCTAGGATTTTTAAAACTAGGAAGCCCTTAGCTCCAGGCACACTGCAGCTGTTCAAGGCATCCCAAGGGGAGTACAAAAGTGCAACAACATGGCAGCTTTCACAGCTTTTTCCTTGGCACCATCCCTATACCTAGGCTGATTTATCTGCCTAGGGTTAGGGTTAGGGTTCAGCCTAGGGCTTGGATTTCTTTAACCAGGAAGCCCTGAGTTCCAGGCTTACTTCATCTGCCAAAGGCATCCCAAAGGGAGTGCAGAAGTGCCACAACATGGCTGCTTTCACGGCTTTTCCCTTAGGAAGAACCCTAATACCCGGCTGATTTACCTTCCTAGGGTTACTGTTAGGCTTAGGCCTAGGACTTTTAAAACCAGGAAGCCCTGGGCTCCAGGCACACTGCAGCTGCGAAAGGCATCCCAAGGGGAGCGCAGAAGTGACGCAACATGCCTGCCACCACTGATATTTCCATGAGACCATCCCGAACCATAGGCTGATTTTCCTTCCTAGGGTTAAGGTTTGAGTTACGCCTAGGGTAAGGGCTCTATTAACCAGAAAGCCCTGAGTTCCAAGAACACAGCAGCTGCGAAGGACTAGCCAAGAAGAGCGCAAAAGTACCACAACATGCCTGCCTCCACAGCTTTTTCCTTGGGGACATGCCTAATTCCTGGCTGATTTGCCTTTCTCGTCTTAGGGTTGGGGTTCGGCCTAGGGCTAGGATTTTTAAAAGCAGGAAGCCCTGAGTTCCAGGCACACTGGAGCTGTGAAAGGCATCCAAAAGGGAGTGCAAAAGTGCCACAACATGGCTGCTTTCACGGCTTTTTCCTTGGCAAGAAGCCTAACACCAGGCTGACATACTTTCCCAGGGTTACTGTTAGGCTTAGGCCTAGGGCTAGGATTTTTGAAACTAGGAAGCCCTGGGCTCCAGGCACACTGCAGCTGTTCAAGGCATCCCAAGGGGAGTACAAAAGTGCAACAACATGGCAGCTTTCACAGCTTTTTCCTTGGCACCATCCCTATACCTAGGCTGATTTATCTGCCTAGGGTTAGGGTTAGGGTTCAGCCTAGGGCTTGGATTTTTTTAACCAGGAAGCCCTGAGTTCCAGGCTTACTTCATCTGCCAAAGGCATCCCAAAGGGAGTGCAGAAGTGCCACAACATGGCTGCTTTCACGGCTTTTCCCTTAGGAAGAACCCTAATACCCGGCTGATTTACCTTCCTAGGGTTACTGTTAGGCTTAGGCCTAGGACTTTTAAAACCAGGAAGCCCTGGGCTCCAGGCACACTGCAGCTGCGAAAGGCATCCCAAGGGGAGCGCAAAAGTGACGCAACTTGGCTGCCACCACTGATATTTCCATGAGACCATCCCGAACCATAGGTTGATTTTCCTTCCTAGGGTTAAGGTTTGAGTTACGCCTAGGGTAAGGGCTCTATTAACCAGAAAGCCCTGAGTTCCAAGAACACAGCAGCTGCGAAGGACTAGCCAAGAAGAGCGCAAAAGTACCACAACATGCCTGCCTCCACAGCTTTTTCCTTGGGGACATGCCTAATTCCTGGCTGATTTGCCTTTCTCGTCTTAGGGTTGGGGTTCGGCCTAGGGCTAGGATTTTTAAAAGCAGGAAGCCCTGAGTTCCAGGCACACTGGAGCTGTGAAAGGCATCCAAAAGGGAGTGCAAAAGTGCCACAACATGGCTGCTTTCACGGCTTTTTCCTTGGCAAGAAGCCTAACACCAGGCTGACATACTTTCCCAGGGTTACTGTTAGGCTTAGGCCTAGGGCTAGGATTTTTGAAACTAGGAAGCCCTGGGCTCCAGGCACACTGCAGCTGTTCAAGGCATCCCAAGGGGAGTACAAAAGTGCAACAACATGGCAGCTTTCACAGCTTTTTCCTTGGCACCATCCCTATACCTAGGCTGATTTATCTGCCTAGGGTTAGGGTTAGGGTTCAGCCTAGGGCTTGGATTTCTTTAACCAGGAAGCCCTGAGTTCCAGGCTTACTTCATCTGCCAAAGGCATCCCAAAGGGAGTGCAGAAGTGCCACAACATGGCTGCTTTCACGGCTTTTCCCTTAGGAAGAACCCTAATACCCGGCTGATTTACCTTCCTAGGGTTACTGTTAGGCTTAGGCCTAGGACTTTTAAAACCAGGAAGCCCTGGGCTCCAGGCACACTGCAGCTGCGAAAGGCATCCCAAGGGGAGCGCAAAAGTGACGCAACTTGGCTGCCACCACTGATATTTCCATGAGACCATCCCGAACCATAGGCTGATTTTCCTTCCTAGGGTTAAGGTTTGAGTTACGCCTAGGGTAAGGGCTCTATTAACCAGAAAGCCCTGAGTTCCAAGAACACAGCAGCTGTGAAGGACTAGCCAAGAAGAGCGCAAAAGTAGCACAACATGCCTGCCTCCACAGCTTTTTCCTTGGGGACATGCCTAATTCCTGGCTGATTTGCCTTTCTCGTCTTAGGGTTGGGGTTCGGCCTAGGGCTAGGATTTTTAAAATCAGGAAGCCCTGAGTTCCAGGCACACTGGAGCTGTGAAAGGCATCCAAAAGGGAGTGCAAAAGTGCCACAACATGGCTGCTTTCACGGCTTTTTCCTTGGCAAGAAGCCTAACACCAGGCTGACATACTTTCCCAGGGTTACTGTTAGGCTTAGGCCTAGGGCTAGGATTTTTGAAACTAGGAAGCCCTTAGCTCCAGGCACACTGCAGCTGTTCAAGGCATCCCAAGGGGAGTACAAAAGTGCAACAACATGGCAGCTTTCACAGCTTTTTCCTTGGCACCATCCCTATACCTAGGCTGATTTATCTGCCTAGGGTTAGGGTTAGGGTTCAGCCTAGGGCTTGGATTTCTTTAACCAGGAAGCCCTGAGTTCCAGGCTTACTTCATCTGCCAAAGGCATCCCAAAGGGAGTGCAGAAGTGCCACAACATGGCTGCTTTCACGGCTTTTCCCTTAGGAAGAACCCTAATACCCGGCTGATTTACCTTCCTAGGGTTACTGTTAGGCTTAGGCCTAGGACTTTTAAAACCAGGAAGCCCTGGGCTCCAGGCACACTGCAGCTGCAAAAGGCATCCCAAGGGGAGCGCAAAAGTGACGCAACTTGGCTGCCACCACTGATATTTCCATGAGACCATCCCGAACCATAGGCTGATTTTCCTTCTTAGGGTTAAGGTTTGAGTTACGCCTAGGGTAAGGGTTCTATTAACCAGAAAGCCCTGAGTTCCAAGAACACAGCAGCTGCGAAGGACTAGCCAAGAAGAGCGCAAAAGTACCACAACATGCCTGCCTCCACAGCTTTTTCCTTGGGGACATGCCTAATTCCTGGCTGATTTGCCTTTCTCGTCTTAGGGTTGGGGTTCGGCCTAGGGCTAGGATTTTTAAAAGCAGGAAGCCCTGAGTTCCAGGCACACTGGAGCTGTGAAAGGCATCCAAAAGGGAGTGCAAAAGTGCCACAACATGGCTGCTTTCACGGCTTTTTCCTTGGCAAGACGCTAACACCAGGCTGATTTACCTTCCCAGGGTTAATGTTAGGCTTAGGCCTAGGGCTAGGATTTTTAAAACTAGGAAGCCCTTAGCTCCAGGCACACTGCAGCTGTTCAAGGCATCCCAAGGGGAGTACAAAAGTGCAACAACATGGCAGCTTTCACAGCTTTTTCCTTGGCACCATCCCTATACCTAGGCTGATTTATCTGCCTAGGGTTAGGGTTAGGGTTCAGCCTAGGGCTTGGATTTCTTTAACCAGGAAGCCCTGAGTTCCAGGCTTACTTCATCTGCCAAAGGCATCCCAAAGGGAGTGCAGAAGTGCCACAACATGGCTGCTTTCACGGCTTTTCCCTTAGGAAGAACCCTAATACCCGGCTGATTTACCTTCCTAGGGTTACTGTTAGGCTTAGGCCTAGGACTTTTAAAACCAGGAAGCCCTGGGCTCCAGGCACACTGCAGCTGCAAAAGGCATCCCAAGGGGAGCGCAAAAGTGACGCAACTTGGCTGCCACCACTGATATTTCCATGAGACCATCCCGAACCATAGGCTGATTTTCCTTCCTAGGGTTAAGGTTTGAGTTACGCCTAGGGTAAGGGTTCTATTAACCAGAAAGCCCTGAGTTCCAAGAACACAGCAGCTGCGAAGGACTAGCCAAGAAGAGCGCAAAAGTACCACAACATGCCTGCCTCCACAGCTTTTTCCTTGGGGACATGCCTAATTCCTGGCTGATTTGCCTTTCTCGTCTTAGGGTTGGGGTTCGGCCTAGGGCTAGGATTTTTAAAAGCAGGAAGCCCTGAGTTCCAGGCACACTGGAGCTGTGAAAGGCATCCAAAAGGGAGTGCAAAAGTGCCACAACATGGCTGCTTTCACGGCTTTTTCCTTGGCAAGACGCTAACACCAGGCTGATTTACCTTCCCAGGGTTAATGTTAGGCTTAGGCCTAGGGCTAGGATTTTTAAAACTAGGAAGCCCTTAGCTCCAGGCACACTGCAGCTGTTCAAGGCATCCCAAGGGGAGTACAAAAGTGCAACAACATGGCAGCTTTCACAGCTTTTTCCTTGGCACCATCCCTATACCTAGGCTGATTTATCTGCCTAGGGTTAGGGTTAGGGTTCAGCCTAGGGCTTGGATTTCTTTAACCAGGAAGCCCTGAGTTCCAGGCTTACTTCATCTGCCAAAGGCATCCCAAAGGGAGTGCAGAAGTGCCACAACATGGCTGCTTTCACGGCTTTTCCCTTAGGAAGAACCCTAATACCCGGCTGATTTACCTTCCTAGGGTTACTGTTAGGCTTAGGCCTAGGACTTTTAAAACCAGGAAGCCCTGGGCTCCAGGCACACTGCAGCTGCAAAAGGCATCCCAAGGGGAGCGCAAAAGTGACGCAACTTGGCTGCCACCACTGATATTTCCATGAGACCATCCCGAACCATAGGCTGATTTTCCTTCCTAGGGTAAAGGTTTGAGTTACGCCTAGGGTAAGGGTTCTATTAACCAGAAAGCCCTGAGTTCCAAGAACACAGCAGCTGCGAAGGACTAGCCAAGAAGAGCGCAAAAGTACCACAACATGCCTGCCTCCACAGCTTTTTCCTTGGGGACATGCCTAATTCCTGGCTGATTTGCCTTTCTCGTCTTAGGGTTGGCGTTCGGCCTAGGGCTAGGATTTTTAAAAGCAGGAAGCCCTGAGTTCCACGCACACTGGAGCTGTGAAAGGCATCCAAAAGGGAGTGCAAAAGTGCCACAACATGGCTGCTTTCACGGCTTTTTCCTTGGCAAGAAGCCTAACACCAGGCTGACATACTTTCCCAGGGTTACTGTTAGGCTTAGGCCTAGGGCTAGGATTTTTGAAACTAGGAAGCCCTGGGCTCCAGGCACACTGCAGCTGTTCAAGGCATCCCAAGGGGAGTACAAAAGTGCAACAACATGGCAGCTTTCACAGCTTTTTCCTTGGCACATTCCCTATACCTAGGCTGATTTATCTGCCTAGGGTTAGGGTTAGGGTTCAGCCTAGGGCTTGGATTTCTTTAACCAGGAAGCCCTGAGTTCCAGGCTTACTTCATCTGCCAAAGGCATCCCAAAGGGAGTGCAGAAGTGCCACAAAATGGCTGCTTTCACGGCTTTTCCCTTAGGAAGAACCCTAATACCTGGCTGATTTACCTTCCTAGGGTTACTGTTAGGCTTAGGCCTAGGACTTTTAAAACCAGGAAGCCCTGGGCTCCAGGCACACTGCAGCTGCAAAAGGCATCCCAAGGGGAGCGCAAAAGTGACGCAACTTGGCTGCCACCACTGATATTTCCATGGGAGCATCCTGAACCATAGGCTGATTTTCCTTCCTAGGGTTAAGGTTTGAGTTACGCCTAGGGTAAGGGTTCTATTAACCAGAAAGCCCTGAGTTCCAAGAACACAGCAGCTGCGAAGGACTAGCCAAGAAGAGCGCAAAAGTAGCACAACATGCCTGCCTCCACAGCTTTTTCCTTGGGGACATGCCTAATTCCTGGCTGATTTGCCTTTCTCGTCTTAGGGTTGGGGTTCGGCCTAGGGCTAGGATTTTTAAAAGCAGGAAGCCCTGAGTTCCAGGCACACTGGAGCTGTGAAAGGCATCCAAAAGGGAGTGCAAAAGTGCCACAACATGACTGCTTTCACGGCTTTTTCCTTGGCAAGAAGCCTAACACCAGGCTGACATACTTTCCCAGGGTTACTGTTAGGCTTAGGCCTAGGGCTAGGATTTTTGAAACTAGGAAGCCCTGGGCTCCAGGCACACTGCAGCTGTTCAAGGCATCCCAAGGGGAGTACAAAAGTGCAACAACATGGCAGCTTTCACAGCTTTTTCCTTGGCACATTCCCTATACCTAGGCTGATTTATCTGCCTAGGGTTAGGGTTAGGGTTCAGCGTAGGGCTTGGATTTCTTTAACCAGGAAGCCCTGAGTTCCAGGCTTACTTCATCTGCCAAAGGCATCCCAAAGGGAGTGCAGAAGTGCCACAACATGGCTGCTTTCACGGCTTTTCCCTTAGGAAGAACCCTAATACCCGGCTGATTTACCTTCCTAGGGTTACTGTTAGGCTTAGGCCTAGGACTTTTAAAACCAGGAAGCCCTGGGCTCCAGGCACACTGCAGCTGCGAAAGGCATCCCAAGGGGAGCGCAAAAGTGACGCAACTTGGCTGCCACCACTGATATTTCCATGAGACCATCCCGAACCATAGGCTGATTTTCCTTCCTAGGGTTAAGGTTTGAGTTACGCCTAGGGTAAGGGCTCTATTAACCAGAAAGCCCTGAGTTCCAAGAACACAGCAGCTGCGAAGGACTAGCCAAGAAGAGCGCAAAAGTAGCACAACATGCCTGCTTCCACAGCTTTTTCCTTGGGGACATGCCTAATTCCTGGCTGATTTGCCTTTCTCGTCTTAGGGTTGGGGTTCGGCCTAGGGCTAGGATTTTTAAAATCAGGAAGCCCTGAGTTCCAGGCACACTGGAGCTGTGAAAGGCATCCAAAAGGGAGTGCAAAAGTGCCACAACATGGCTGCTTTCACGGCTTTTTCCTTGGCAAGAAGCCTAACATCAGGCTGATTTACTTTCCCAGGGTTACTGTTAGGCTTAGGCCTAGGGCTAGGATTTTTGAAACTAGGAAGCCCTTAGCTCCAGGCACACTGCAGCTGTTCAAGGCATCCCAAGGGGAGTACAAAAGTGCAACAACATGGCAGCTTTCACAGCTTTTTCCTTGGCACCATCCCTATACCTAGGCTGATTTATCTGCCTAGGGTTAGGGTTAGGGTTCAGCCTAGGGCTTGAATTTTTAACCAGGAAGCCCTGAGTTCCAGGCTTACTTCATCTGCCAAAGGCATCCCAAAGGGAGTGCAGAAGTGCCACAACATGGCTGCTTTCACGGCTTTTCCCTTAGGAAGAACCCTAATACCCGGCTGATTTACCTTCCTAGGGTTACTGTTAGGCTTAGGCCTAGGACTTTTAAAACCAGGAAGCCCTGGGCTCCAGGCACACTGCAGCTGCAAAAGGCATCCCAAGGGGAGCGCAAAAGTGACGCAACTTGGCTGCCACCACTGATATTTCCATGAGACCATCCCGAACCATAGGTTGATTTTCCTTCCTAGGGTTAAGGTTTGAGTTACGCCTAGGGTAAGGGCTCTATTAACCAGAAAGCCCTGAGTTCCAAGAACACAGCAGCTGCGAAGGACTAGCCAAGAAGAGCGCAAAAGTAGCACAACATGCCTGCCTCCACAGCTTTTTCCTTGGGGACATGCCTAATTCCTGGCTGATTTGCCTTTCTCGTCTTAGGGTTGGGGTTCGGCCTAGGGCTAGGATTTTTAAAATCAGGAAGCCCTGAGTTCCAGGCACACTGGAGCTGTGAAAGGCATCCAAAAGGGAGTGCAAAAGTGCCACAACATGGCTGCTTTCACGGCTTTTTCCTTGGCAAGAAGCCTAACACCAGGCTGACATACTTTCCCAGGGTTACTGTTAGGCTTAGGCCTAGGGCTAGGATTTTTGAAACTAGGAAGCCCTGGGCTCCAGGCACACTGCAGCTGTTCAAGGCATCCCAAGGGGAGTACAAAAGTGCAACAACATGGCAGCTTTCACAGCTTTTTCCTTGGCACCATCCCTATACCTAGGCTGATTTATCTGCCTAGGGTTAGGGTTAGGGTTCAGCCTAGGGCTTGGATTTCTTTAACCAGGAAGCCGTGAGTTCCAGGCTTACTTCATCTGCCAAAGGCATCCCAAAGGGAGTGCAGAAGTGCCACAACATGGCTGCTTTCACGGCTTTTCCCTTAGGAAGAACCCTAATACCCGGCTGATTTACCTTCCTAGGGTTACTGTTAGGCTTAGGCCTAGGACTTTTAAAACCAGGAAGCCCTGGGCTCCAGGCACACTGCAGCTGCAAAAGGCATCCCAAGGGGAGCGCAAAAGTGACGCAACTTGGCTGCCACCACTGATATTTCCATGAGACCATCCCGAACCATAGGCTGATTTTCCTTCCTAGGGTTAAGGTTTGAGTTACGCCTAGGGTAAGGGTTCTATTAACCAGAAAGCCCTGAGTTCCAAGAACACAGCAGCTGCGAAGGACTAGCCAAGAAGAGCGCAAAAGTAGCACAACATGCCTGCCTCCACAGCTTTTTCCTTGGGGACATGCCTAATTCCTGGCTGATTTGCCTTTCTCGTCTTAGGGTTGGGGTTCGGCCTAGGGCTAGGATTTTTAAAATCAGGAAGCCCTGAGTTCCAGGCACACTGGAGCTGTGAAAGGCATCCAAAAGGGAGTGCAAAAGTGCCACAACATGGCTGCTTTCACGGCTTTTTCCTTGGCAAGAAGGCTAACATCAGGCTGATTTACTTTCCCAGGGTTACTGTTAGGCTTAGGCCTAGGGCTAGGATTTTTGAAACTAGGAAGCCCTGGGCTCCAGGCACACTGCAGCTGTTCAAGGCATCCCAAGGGGAGTACAAAAGTGCAACAACATGGCAGCTTTCACAGCTTTTTCCTTGGCACCATCCCTATACCTAGGCTGATTTATCTGCCTAGGGATAGGGTTAGGGTTCAGCCTAGGGCTTGAATTTTTTTAACCAGGAAGCCCTGAGTTCCAGGCTTACTTCATCTGCCAAAGGCATCCCAAAGGGAGTGCAGAAGTGCCACAACATGGCTGCTTTCACGGCTTTTCCCTTAGGAAGAACCCTAATACCCGGCTGATTTACCTTCCTAGGGTTACTGTTAGGCTTAGGCCTAGGACTTTTAAAACCAGGAAGCCCTGGGCTCCAGGCACACTGCAGCTGCGAAAGGCATCCCAAGGGGAGCGCAAAAGTGACGCAACTTGGCTGCCACCACTGATATTTCCATGAGACCATCCCGAACCATAGGTTGATTTTCCTTCCTAGGGTTAAGGTTTGAGTTACGCCTAGGGTAAGGGCTCTATTAACCAGAAAGCCCTGAGTTCCAAGAACACAGCAGCTGCGAAGGACTAGCCAAGAAGAGCGCAAAAGTACCACAACATGCCTGCCTCCACAGCTTTTTCCTTGGGGACATGCCTAATACCTGGCTGATTTGCCTTTCTCGTCTTAGGGTTGGGGTTCGGCCTAGGGCTAGGATTTTTAAGAGCAGGAAGCCCTGAGTTCCAGGCACACTGGAGCTGTGAAAGGCATCCAAAAGGGAGTGCAAAAGTGCCACAACATGACTGCTTTCACGGCTTTTTCCTTGGCAAGAAGCCTAACACCAGGCTGACATACTTTCCCAGGGTTACTGTTAGGCTTAGGCCTAGGGCTAGGATTTTTGAAACTAGGAAGCCCTGGGCTCCAGGCACACTGCAGCTGTTCAAGGCATCCCAAGGGGAGTACAAAAGTGCAACAACATGGCAGCTTTCACAGCTTTTTCCTTGGCACCATCCCTATACCTAGGCTGATTTATCTGCCTAGGGTTAGGGTTAGGGTTCAGCCTAGGGCTTGGATTTCTTTAACCAGGAAGCCCTGAGTTCCAGGCTTACTTCATCTGCCAAAGGCATCCCAAAGGGAGTGCAGAAGTGCCACAACATGGCTGCTTTCACGGCTTTTCCCTTAGGAAGAACCCTAATACCCGGCTGATTTACCTTCCTAGGGTTACTGTTAGGCTTAGGCCTAGGACTTTTAAAACCAGGAAGCCCTGGGCTCCAGGCACACTGCAGCTGCAAAAGGCATCCCAAGGGGAGCGCAAAAGTGACGCAACCTGGCTGCCACCACTGATATTTCCATGAGACCATCCCGAACCATAGGCTGATTTTCCTTCCTAGGGTTAAGGTTTGAGTTACGCCTAGGGTAAGGGTTCTATTAACCAGAAAGCCCTGAGTTCCAAGAACACAGCAGCTGCGAAGGACTAGCCAAGAAGAGCGCAAAAGTAGCACAACGTGCCTGCCCTACAGCTTTTTCCTTGGGGACATGCCTAATTCCTGGCTGATTTTCCTTTCTCGTCTTAGGGTTGGGGTTCGGCCTAGGGCTAGGATTTTTAAAAGCAGGAAGCCCTGAGTTCCAGGCACACTGGAGCTGTGAAAGGCATCCAAAAGGGAGTGCAAAAGTGCCACAACATGGCTGCTTTCACGGCTTTTTCCTTGGCAAGAAGCCTAACATCAGGCTGATTTACTTTCCCAGGGTTACTGTTAGGCTTAGGCCTAGGGCTAGGATTTTTGAAACTAGGAAGCCCTTAGCTCCAGGCACACTGCAGCTGTTCAAGGCATCCCAAGGGGAGTACAAAAGTGCAACAACATGGCAGCTTTCACAGCTTTTTCCTTGGCACCATCCCTATACCTAGGCTGATTTATCTGCCTAGGGTTAGGGTTAGGGTTCAGCCTTGGGCTTGAATTTTTTTAACCAGGAAGCCCTGAGTTCCAGGCTTACTTCATCTGCCAAAGGCATCCCAAAGGGAGTGCAGAAGTGCCACAACATGGCTGCTTTCACGGCTTTTCCCTTAGGAAGAACCCTAATACCCGGCTGATTTACCTTCCTAGGGTTACTGTTAGGCTTAGGCCTAGGACTTTTAAAACCAGGAAGCCCTGGGCTCCAGGCACACTGCAGCTGCAAAAGGCATCCCAAGGGGAGCGCAAAAGTGACGCAACTTGGCTGCCACCACTGATATTTCCATGAGACCATCCCGAACCATAGGCTGATTTTCCTTCCTAGGGTTAAGGTTTGAGTTACGCCTAGGGTAAGGGCTCTATTAACCAGAAAGCCCTGAGTTCCAAGAACACAGCAGCTGCGAAGGACTAGCCAAGAAGAGCGCAAAAGTACCACAACATGCCTGCCTCCACAGCTTTTTCCTTGGGGACATGCCTAATACCTGGCTGATTTGCCTTTCTCGTCTTAGGGTTGGGGTTCGGCCTAGGGCTAGGATTTTTAAGAGCAGGAAGCCCTGAGTTCCAGGCACACTGGAGCTGTGAAAGGCATCCAAAAGGGAGTGCAAAAGTGCCACAACATGACTGCTTTCACGGCTTTTTCCTTGGCAAGAAGCCTAACACCAGGCTGACATACTTTCCCAGGGTTACTGTTAGGCTTAGGCCTAGGGCTAGGATTTTTGAAACTAGGAAGCCCTGGGCTCCAGGCACACTGCAGCTGTTCAAGGCATCCCAAGGGGAGTACAAAAGTGCAACAACATGGCAGCTTTCACAGCTTTTTCCTTGGCACCATCCCTATACCTAGGCTGATTTATCTGCCTAGGGTTAGGGTTAGGGTTCAGCCTAGGGCTTGGATTTCTTTAACCAGGAAGCCCTGAGTTCCAGGCTTACTTCATCTGCCAAAGGCATCCCAAAGGGAGTGCAGAAGTGCCACAACATGGCTGCTTTCACGGCTTTTCCCTTAGGAAGAACCCTAATACCCGGCTGATTTACCTTCCTAGGGTTACTGTTAGGCTTAGGCCTAGGACTTTTAAAACCAGGAAGCCCTGGGCTCCAGGCACACTGCAGCTGCGAAAGGCATCCCAAGGGGAGCGCAGAAGTGACGCAACATGCCTGCCACCACTGATATTTCCATGAGACCATCCCGAACCATAGGCTGATTTTCCTTCCTAGGGTTAAGGTTTGAGTTACGCCTAGGGTAAGGGCTCTATTAACCAGAAAGCCCTGAGTTCCAAGAACACAGCAGCTGCGAAGGACTACCCAAGAAGAGCGCAAAAGTAGCACAACATGCCTGCCCCTACAGCTTTTTCCTTGGGGACATGCCTAATTCCTGGCTGATTTTCCTTTCTCGTCTTAGGGTTGGGGTTCGGCCTAGGGCTAGGATTTTTAAAAGCAGGAAGCCCTGAGTTCCAGGCACACTGGAGCTGTGAAAGGCATCCAAAAGGGAGTGCAAAAGTGCCACAACATGGCTGCTTTCACGGCTTTTTCCTTGGCAAGAAGCCTAACATCAGGCTGATTTACTTTCCCAGGGTTACTGTTAGGCTTAGGCCTAGGGCTAGGATTTTTGAAACTAGGAAGCCCTTAGCTCCAGGCACACTGCAGCTGTTCAAGGCATCCCAAGGGGAGTACAAAAGTGCAACAACATGGCAGCTTTCACAGCTTTTTCCTTGGCACCATCCCTATACCTAGGCTGATTTATCTGCCTAGGGTTAGGGTTAGGGTTCAGCCTTGGGCTTGAATTTTTTTAACCAGGAAGCCCTGAGTTCCAGGCTTACTTCATCTGCCAAAGGCATCCCAAAGGGAGTGCAGAAGTGCCACAACATGGCTGCTTTCACGGCTTTTCCCTTAGGAAGAACCCTAATACCCGGCTGATTTACCTTCCTAGGGTTACTGTTAGGCTTAGGCCTAGGACTTTTAAAACCAGGAAGCCCTGGGCTCCAGGCACACTGCAGCTGCAAAAGGCATCCCAAGGGGAGCGCAAAAGTGACGCAACTTGGCTGCCACCACTGATATTTCCATGAGACCATCCCGAACCATAGGCTGATTTTCCTTCCTAGGGTTAAGGTTTGAGTTACGCCTAGGGTAAGGGCTCTATTAACCAGAAAGCCCTGAGTTCCAAGAACACAGCAGCTGCGAAGGACTAGCCAAGAAGAGCGCAAAAGTACCACAACATGCCTGCCTCCACAGCTTTTTCCTTGGGGACATGCCTAATTCCTGGCTGATTTGCCTTTCTCGTCTTAGGGTTGGGGTTCGGCCTAGGGCTAGGATTTTTAAAAGCAGGAAGCCCTGAGTTCCAGGCACACTGGAGCTGTGAAAGGCATCCAAAAGGGAGTGCAAAAGTGCCACAACATGGCTGCTTTCACGGCTTTTTCCTTGGCAAGAAGCCTAACACCAGGCTGACATACTTTCCCAGGGTTACTGTTAGGCTTAGGCCTAGGGCTAGGATTTTTGAAACTAGGAAGCCCTTAGCTCCAGGCACACTGCAGCTGTTCAAGGCATCCCAAGGGGAGTACAAAAGTGCAACAACATGGCAGCTTTCACAGCTTTTTCCTTGGCACCATCCCTATACCTAGGCTGATTTATCTGCCTAGGGTTAGGGTTAGGGTTCAGCCTAGGGCTTGGATTTCTTTAACCAGGAAGCCCTGAGTTCCAGGCTTACTTCATCTGCCAAAGGCATCCCAAAGGGAGTGCAGAAGTGCCACAACATGGCTGCTTTCATGGCTTTTCCCTTAGGAAGAACCCTAATACCCGGCTGATTTACCTTCCTAGGGTTACTGTTAGGCTTAGGCCTAGGACTTTTAAAACCAGGAAGCCCTGGGCTCCAGGCACACTGCAGCTGCAAAAGGCATCCCAAGGGGAGCGCAAAAGTGACGCAACTTGGCTGCCACCACTGATATTTCCATGAGACCATCCCGAACCATAGGCTGATTTTCCTTCCTAGGGTTAAGGTTTGAGTTACGCCTAGGGTAAGGGTTCTATTAACCAGAAAGCCCTGAGTTCCAAGAACACAGCAGCTGCGAAGGACTAGCCAAGAAGAGCGCAAAAGTACCACAACATGCCTGCCTCCACAGCTTTTTCCTTGGGGACATGCCTAATTCCTGGCTGATTTGCCTTTCTCGTCTTAGGGTTGGGGTTCGGCCTAGGGCTAGGATTTTTAAAAGCAGGAAGCCCTGAGTTCCAGGCACACTGGAGCTGTGAAAGGCATCCAAAAGGGAGTGCAAAAGTGCCACAACATGGCTGCTTTCACGGCTTTTTCCTTGGCAAGACGCCTAACACCAGGCTGATTTACCTTCCCAGGGTTACTGTTAGGCTTAGGCCTAGGGCTAGGATTTTTGAAACTAGGAAGCCCTTAGCTCCAGGCACACTGCAGCTGTTCAAGGCATCCCAAGGGGAGTACAAAATTGCAACAACATGGCAGCTTTCACAGCTTTTTCCTTGGCACCATCCCTATACCTAGGCTGATTTATCTGCCTAGGGTTAGGGTTAGGGTTCAGCCTAGGGCTTGAATTTTTTTAACCAGGAAGCCCTGAGTTCCAGGCTTACTTCATCTGCCAAAGGCATCCCAAAGGGAGTGCAGAAGTGCCACAACATGGCTCCTTTCACGGCTTTTCCCTTAGGAAGAACCCTAATACCCGGCTGATTTACCTTCCTAGGGTTACTGTTAGGCTTAGGCCTAGGACTTTTAAAACCAGGAAGCCCTGGGCTCCAGGCACACTGCAGCTGCGAAAGGCATCCCAAGGGGAGCGCAGAAGTGACGCAACATGCCTGCCACCACTGATATTTCCATGAGACCATCCCGAACCATAGGCTGATTTTCCTTCCTAGGGTTAAGGTTTGAGTTACGCCTAGGGTAAGGGCTCTATTAACCAGAAAGCCCTGAGTTCCAAGAACACAGCAGCTGCGAAGGACTACCCAAGAAGAGCGCAAAAGTACCACAACATGCCTGCCTCCACAGCTTTTTCCTTGGGGACATGCCTAATTCCTGGCTGATTTGCCTTTCTCGTCTTAGGGTTGGGGTTCGGCCTAGGGCTAGGATTTTTAAAAGCAGGAAGCCCTGAGTTCCAGGCACACTGCAGCTGTGAAAGGCATCCAAAAGGGAGTGCAAAAGTGCCACAACATGGCTGCTTTCACGGCTTTTTCCTTGGCAAGAAGCCTAACATCAGGCTGATTTACTTTCCCAGGGTTACTGTTAGGCTTAGGCCTAGGGCTAGGATTTTTGAAACTAGGAAGCCCTTAGCTCCAGGCACACTGCAGCTGTTCAAGGCATCCCAAGGGGAGTACAAAAGTGCAACAACATGGCAGCTTTCACAGCTTTTTCCTTGGCACCATCCCTATACCTAGGCTGATTTATCTGCCTAGGGTTAGGGTTAGGGTTCAGCCTAGGGCTTGAATTTTTTTAACCAGGAAGCCCTGAGTTCCAGGCTTACTTCATCTGCCAAAGGCATCCCAAAGGGAGTGCAGAAGTGCCACAACATGGCTGCTTTCACGGCTTTTCCCTTAGGAAGAACCCTAATACCCGGCTGATTTACCTTCCTAGGGTTACTGTTAGGCTTAGGCCTAGGACTTTTAAAACCAGGAAGCCCTGGGCTCCAGGCACACTGCAGCTGCAAAAGGCATCCCAAGGGGAGCGCAAAAGTGACGCAGCTTGGCTGCCACCACTGATATTTCCATGAGACCATCCCGAAACATAGGTTGATTTTCCTTCCTAGGGTTAAGGTTTGAGTTACGCCTAGGGTAAGGGCTCTATTAACCAGAAAGCCCTGAGTTCCAAGAACACAGCAGCTGCGAAGGACTAGCCAAGAAGAGCGCAAAAGTACCACAACATGCCTGCCTCCACAGCTTTTTCCTTGGGGACATGCCTAATTCCTGGCTGATTTGCCTTTCTCGTCTTAGGGTTGGGGTTCGGCCTAGGGCTAGGATTTTTAAAAGCAGGAAGCCCTGAGTTCCAGGCACACTGGAGCTGTGAAAGGCATCCAAAAGGGAGTGCAAAAGTGCCACAACATGGCTGCTTTCACGGCTTTTTCCTTGGCAAGAAGCCTAACACCAGGCTGACATACTTTCCCAGGGTTACTGTTAGGCTTAGGCCTAGGGCTAGGATTTTTGAAACTAGGAAGCCCTGGGCTCCAGGCACACTGCAGCTGTTCAAGGCATCCCAAGGGGAGTACAAAAGTGCAACAACATGGCAGCTTTCACAGCTTTTTCCTTGGCACCATCCCTATACCTAGGCTGATTTATCTGCCTAGGGTTAGGGTTAGGGTTCAGCCTAGGGCTTGGATTTTTTTAACCAGGAAGCCCTGAGTTCCAGGCTTACTTCATCTGCCAAAGGCATCCCAAAGGGAGTGCAGAAGTGCCACAACATGGCTGCTTTCACGGCTTTTCCCTTAGGAAGAACCCTAATACCCGGCTGATTTACCTTCCTATGGTTACTGTTAGGCTTAGGCCTAGGACTTTTAAAACCAGGAAGCCCTGGGCTCCAGGCACACTGCAGCTACAAAAGGCATCCCAAGGGGAGCGCAAAAGTGACGCAACTTGGCTGCCACCACTGATATTTCCATGAGACCATCCCGAACCATAGGCTGATTTTCCTTCCTAGGGTTAAGGTTTGAGTTACGCCTAGGGTAAGGGTTCTATTAACCAGAAAGCCCTGAGTTCCAAGAACACAGCAGCTGCGAAGGACTAGCCAAGAAGAGCGCAAAAGTACCACAACATGCCTGCCTCCACAGCTTTTTCCTTGGGGACATGCCTAATTCCTGGCTGATTTGCCTTTCTCGTCTTAGGGTTGGGATTCGGCCTAGGGCTAGGATTTTTAAAAGCAGGAAGCCCTGAGTTCCAGGCACACTGGAGCTGTGAAAGGCATCCAAAAGGGAGTGCAAAAGTGCCACAACATGGCTGCTTTCACGGCTTTTTCCTTGGCAAGAAGCCTAACACCAGGCTGACATACTTTCCCAGGGTTACTGTTAGGCTTAGGCCTAGGGCTAGGATTTTTGAAACTAGGAAGCCCTGGGCTCCAGGCACACTGCAGCTGTTCAAGGCATCCCAAGGGGAGTACAAAAGTGCAACAACATGGCAGCTTTCACAGCTTTTTCCTTGGCACCATCCCTATACCTAGGCTGATTTATCTGCCTAGGGTTAGGGTTAGGGTTCAGCCTAGGGCTTGGATTTTTTTAACCAGGAAGCCCTGAGTTCCAGGCTTACTTCATCTGCCAAAGGCATCCCAAAGGGAGTGCAGAAGTGCCACAACATGGCTGCTTTCACGGCTTTTCCCTTAGGAAGAACCCTAATACCCGGCTGATTTACCTTCCTATGGTTACTGTTAGGCTTAGGCCTAGGACTTTTAAAACCAGGAAGCCCTGGGCTCCAGGCACACTGCAGCTGCAAAAGGCATCCCAAGGGGAGCGCAAAAGTGACGCAACTTGGCTGCCACCACTGATATTTCCATGAGACCATCCCGAACCATAGGCTGATTTTCCTTCCTAGGGTTAAGGTTTGAGTTACGCCTAGGGTAAGGGTTCTATTAACCAGAAAGCCCTGAGTTCCAAGAACACAGCAGCTGCGAAGGACTAGCCAAGAAGAGCGCAAAAGTAGCACAACATGCCTGCCTCCACAGCTTTTTCCTTGGGGACATGCCTAATTCCTGGCTGATTTGCCTTTCTCGTCTTAGGGTTGGGGTTCGGCCTAGGGCTAGGATTTTTAAAATCAGGAAGCCCTGAGTTCCAGGCACACTGGAGCTGTGAAAGGCATCCAAAAGGGAGTGCAAAAGTGCCACAACATGGCTGCTTTCACGGCTTTTTCCTTGGCAAGAAGCCTAACACCAGGCTGACATACTTTCCCAGGGTTACTGTTAGGCTTAGGCCTAGGGCTAGGATTTTTGAAACTAGGAAGCCCTGGGCTCCAGGCACACTGCAGCTGTTCAAGGCATCCCAAGGGGAGTACAAAAGTGCAACAACATGGCAGCTTTCACAGCTTTTTCCTTGGCACCATCCCTATACCTAGGCTGATTTATCTGCCTAGGGTTAGGGTTAGGGTTCAGCCTAGGGCTTGGATTTTTTTAACCAGGAAGCCCTGAGTTCCAGGCTTACTTCATCTGCCAAAGGCATCCCAAAGGGAGTGCAGAAGTGCCACAACATGGCTGCTTTCACGGCTTTTCCCTTAGGAAGAACCCTAATACCCGGCTGATTTACCTTCCTAGGGTTACTGTTAGGCTTAGGCCTAGGACTTTTAAAACCAGGAAGCCCTGGGCTCCAGGCACACTGCAGCTGCGAAAGGCATCCCAAGGGGAGCGCAAAAGTGACGCAACTTGGCTGCCACTACTGATATTTCCATGAGACCATCCCGAACCATAGGCTGATTTTCCTTCCTAGGGTAAAGGTTTGAGTTACGCTAGGGTAAGGGTTCTATTAACCAGAAAGCCCTGAGTTCCAAGAACACAGCAGCTGCGAAGGACTAGCCAAGAAGAGCGCAAAAGTACCACAACATGCCTGCCTCCACAGCTTTTTCCTTGGGGACATGCCTAATTCCTGGCTGATTTGCCTTTCTCGTCTTAGGGTTGGGGTTCGGCCTAGGGCTAGGATTTTTAAAAGCAGGAAGCCCTGAGTTCCAGGCACACTGGAGCTGTGAAAGGCATCCAAAAGGGAGTGCAAAAGTGCCACAACATGGCTGCTTTCACGGCTTTTTCCTTGGCAAGAAGCCTAACACCAGGCTGACATACTTTCCCAGGGTTACTGTTAGGCTTAGGCCTAGGGCTAGGATTTTTGAAACTAGGAAGCCCTGGGCTCCAGGCACACTGCAGCTGTTCAAGGCATCCCAAGGGGAGTACAAAAGTGCAACAACATGGCAGCTTTCACAGCTTTTTCCTTGGCACCATCCCTATACCTAGGCTGATTTATCTGCCTAGGGTTAGGGTTAGGGTTCAGCCTAGGGCTTGGATTTTTTTAACCAGGAAGCCCTGAGTTCCAGGCTTACTTCATCTGCCAAAGGCATCCCAAAGGGAGTGCAGAAGTGCCACAACATGGCTGCTTTCACTGCTTTTCCCTTAGGAAGTACCCTAATACCCGGCTGATTTACCTTCCTAGGGTTACTGTTAGGCTTAGGCCTAGGACTTTTAAAACCAGGAAGCCCTGGGCTCCAGGCACACTGCAGCTGCGAAAGGCATCCCAAGGGGAGCGCAAAAGTGACGCAGCTTGGCTGCCACCACTGATATTTCCATGAGACCATCCCGAACCATAGGTTGATTTTCCTTCCTAGGGTTAAGGTTTGAGTTACGCCTAGGGTAAGGGCTCTATTAACCAGAAAGCCCTGAGTTCCAAGAACACAGCAGCTGCGAAGGACTAGCCAAGAAGAGCGCAAAAGTACCACAACATGCCTGCCTCCACAGCTTTTTCCTTGGGGACATGCCTAATTCCTGGCTGATTTGCCTTTCTCGTCTTAGGGTTGGGGTTCGGCCTAGGGCTAGGATTTTTAAAAGCAGGAAGCCCTGAGTTCCAGGCACACTGCAGCTGTGAAAGGCATCCAAAAGGGAGTGCAAAAGTGCCACAACATGGCTGCTTTCACGGCTTTTTCCTTGGCAAGAAGCCTAACACCAGGCTGACATACTTTCCCAGGGTTACTGTTAGGCTTAGGCCTAGGGCTAGGATTTTTGAAACTAGGAAGCCCTGGGCTCCAGGCACACTGCAGCTGTTCAAGGCATCCCAAGGGAAGTACAAAAGTGCAACAACATGGCAGCTTTCACAGCTTTTTCCTTGGCACCATCCCTATACCTAGGCTGATTTATCTGCCTAGGGTTAGGGTTAGGGTTCAGCCTAGGGCTTGGATTTCTTTAACCAGGAAGCCCTGAGTTCCAGGCTTACTTCATCTGCCAAAGGCATCCCAAAGGGAGTGCAGAAGTGCCACAACATGGCTGCTTTCACGGCTTTTCCCTTAGGAAGAACCCTAATACCCGGCTGATTTACCTTCCTATGGTTACTGTTAGGCTTAGGCCTAGGACTTTTAAAACCAGGAAGCCCTGGGCTCCAGGCACACTGCAGCTACAAAAGGCATCCCAAGGGGAGCGCAAAAGTGACGCAACTTGGCTGCCACCACTGATATTTCCATGAGACCATCCCGAACCATAGGCTGATTTTCCTTCCTAGGGTTAAGGTTTGAGTTACGCCTAGGGTAAGGGTTCTATTAACCAGAAAGCCCTGAGTTCCAAGAACACAGCAGCTGCGAAGGACTAGCCAAGAAGAGCGCAAAAGTACCACAACATGCCTGCCTCCACAGCTTTTTCCTTGGGGACATGCCTAATTCCTGGCTGATTTGCCTTTCTCGTCTTAGGGTTGGGATTCGGCCTAGGGCTAGGATTTTTAAAAGCAGGAAGCCCTGAGTTCCAGGCACACTGGAGCTGTGAAAGGCATCCAAAAGGGAGTGCAAAAGTGCCACAACATGGCTGCTTTCACGGCTTTTTCCTTGGCAAGAAGCCTAACACCAGGCTGACATACTTTCCCAGGGTTACTGTTAGGCTTAGGCCTAGGGCTAGGATTTTTGAAACTAGGAAGCCCTGGGCTCCAGGCACACTGCAGCTGTTCAAGGCATCCCAAGGGGAGTACAAAAGTGCAACAACATGGCAGCTTTCACAGCTTTTTCCTTGGCACCATCCCTATACCTAGGCTGATTTATCTGCCTAGGGTTAGGGTTAGGGTTCAGCCTAGGGCTTGGATTTTTTTAACCAGGAAGCCCTGAGTTCCAGGCTTACTTCATCTGCCAAAGGCATCCCAAAGGGAGTGCAGAAGTGCCACAACATGGCTGCTTTCACGGCTTTTCCCTTAGGAAGAACCCTAATACCCGGCTGATTTACCTTCCTAGGGTTACTGTTAGGCTTAGGCCTAGGACTTTTAAAACCAGGAAGCCCTGGGCTCCAGGCACACTGCAGCTGCGAAAGGCATCCCAAGGGGAGCGCAAAAGTGACGCAACTTGGCTGCCACCACTGATATTTCCATGAGACCATCCCGAACCGTAGGTTGATTTTCCTTCCTAGGGTTAAGGTTTGAGCTACGCCTAGGGTAAGGGCTCTATTAACCAGAAAGCCCTGAGTTCCAAGAACACAGCAGCTGCGAAGGACTACTCAAGAAGAGCGCAAAAGTACCACAACATGCCTGCCTCCACAGCTTTTTCCTTGGGGACATGCCTAATTCCTGGCTGATTTGCCTTTCTCGTCTTAGGGTTGGGGTTCGGCCTAGGGCTAGGATTTTTAAAAGCAGGAAGCCCTGAGTTCCAGGCACACTGGAGCTGTGAAAGGCATCCAAAAGGGAGTGCAAAAGTGCCACAACATGGCTGCTTTCACGGCTTTTTCCTTGGCAAGAAGCCTAACACCAGGCTGACATACTTTCCCAGGGTTACGGTTAGGCTTAGGCCTAGGGCTAGGATTTTTGAAACTAGGAAGCCCTGGGCTCCAGGCACACTGCAGCTGTTCAAGGCATCCCAAGGGGAGTACAAAAGTGCAACAACATGGCAGCTTTCACAGCTTTTTCCTTGGCACCATCCCTATACCTAGGCTGATTTATCTGCCTAGGGTTAGGGTTAGGGTTCAGCCTAGGGCTTGGATTTCTTTAACCAGGAAGCCCTGAGTTCCAGGCTTACTTCATCTGCCAAAGGCATCCCAAAGGGAGTGCAGAAGTGCCACAACATGGCTGCTTTCACGGCTTTTCCCTTAGGAAGAACCCTAATACCCGGCTGATTTACCTTCCTAGGGTTACTGTTAGGCTTAGGCCTAGGACTTTTAAAACCAGGAAGCCCTGGGCTCCAGGCACACTGCAGCTGCGAAAGGCATCCCAAGGGGAGCGCAAAAGTGACGCAACTTGGCTGCCACCACTGATATTTCCATGAGACCATCCCGAACCATAGGCTGATTTTCCTTCCTAGGGTTAAGGTTTGAGTTACGCCTAGGGTAAGGGCTCTATTAACCAGAAAGCCCTGAGTTCCAAGAACACAGCAGCTGCGAAGGACTAGCCAAGAAGAGCGCAAAAGTAGCACAACATGCCTGCCTCCACAGCTTTTTCCTTGGGGACATGCCTAATTCCTGGCTGATTTGCCTTTCTCGTCTTACGGTTGGGGTTCGGCCTAGGGCTAGGATTTTTAAAATCAGGAAGCCCTGAGTTCCAGGCACACTGGAGCTGTGAAAGGCATCCAAAAGGGAGTGCAAAAGTGCCACAACATGGCTGCTTTCACGGCTTTTTCCTTGGCAAGAAGCCTAACACCAGGCTGACATACTTTCCCAGGGTTACTGGTAGGCTTAGGCCTAGGGCTAGGATTTTTGAAACTAGGAAGCCCTTAGCTCCAGGCACACTGCAGCTGTTCAAGGCATCCCAAGGGGAGTACAAAAGTGCAACAACATGGCAGCTTTCACAGCTTTTTCCTTGGCACCATCCCTATACCTAGGCTGATTTATCTGCCTAGGGTTAGGGTTAGGGTTCAGCCTAGGGCTTGGATTTCTTTAACCAGGAAGCCCTGAGTTCCAGGCTTACTTCATCTGCCAAAGGCATCCCAAAGGGAGTGCAGAAGTGCCACAACATGGCTGCTTTCACGGCTTTTCCCTTAGGAAGAACCCTAATACCCGGCTGATTTACCTTCCTAGGGTTACTGTTAGGCTTAGGCCTAGGACTTTTAAAACCAGGAAGCCCTGGGCTCCAGGCACACTGCAGCTGCAAAAGGCATCCCAAGGGGAGCGCAAAAGTGACGCAACTTGGCTGCCACCACTGATATTTCCATGAGACCATCCCGAACCATAGGCTGATTTTCCTTCCTAGGGTTAAGGTTTGAGTTACGCCTAGGGTAAGGGTTCTATTAACCAGAAAGCCCTGAGTTCCAAGAACACAGCAGCTGCGAAGGACTAGCCAAGAAGAGCGCAAAAGTACCACAACATGCCTGCCTCCACAGCTTTTTCCTTGGGGACATGCCTAATTCCTGGCTGATTTGCCTTTCTCGTCTTAGGGTTGGGGTTCGGCCTAGGGCTAGGATTTTTAAAAGCAGGAAGCCCTGAGTTCCAGGCACACTGGAGCTGTGAAAGGCATCCAAAAGGGAGTGCAAAAGTGCCACAACATGGCTGCTTTCACGGCTTTTTCCTTGACAAGAAGCCTAACATCAGGCTGATTTACCTTCCCAGGGTTACTGTTAGGCTTAGGCCTAGGGCTAGGATTTTTGAAACTAGGAAGCCCTTAGCTCCAGGCACACTGCAGCTGTTCAAGGCATCCCAAGGGGAGTACAAAAGTGCAACAACATGGCAGCTTTCACAGCTTTTTCCTTGGCACCATCCCTATACCTAGGCTGATTTATCTGCCTAGGGTTAGGGTTAGGGTTCAGCCTAGGGCTTGAATTTTTTTAACCAGGAAGCCCTGAGTTCCAGGCTTACTTCATCTGCCAAAGGCATCCCAAAGGGAGTGCAGAAGTGCCACAACATGGCTGCTTTCACGGCTTTTCCCTTAGGAAGAACCCTAATACCCGGGTGATTTACCTTCCTAGGGTTACTGTTAGGCTTAGGCCTAGGACTTTTAAAACCAGGAAGCCCTGGGCTCCAGGCACACTGCAGCTGCAAAAGGCATCCCAAGGGGAGCGCAAAAGTGACGCAACTTGGCTGCCACCACTGATATTTCCATGAGACCATCCCGAACCATAGGTTGATTTTCCTTCCTAGGGTTAAGGTTTGAGTTACGCCTAGGGTAAGGGTTCTATTAACCAGAAAGCCCTGAGTTCCAAGAACACAGCAGCTGCGAAGGACTAGCCAAGAAGAGCGCAAAAGTACCACAACATGCCTGCCTCCACAGCTTTTTTCTTGGGGACATGCCTAATTCCTGGCTGATTTGCCTTTCTCGTCTTAGGGTTGGGGTTCGGCCTAGGGCTAGGATTTTTAAAAGCAGGAAGCCCTGAGTTCCAGGCACACTGCAGCTGTGAAAGGCATCCAAAAGGGAGTGCAAAAGTGCCACAACATGGCTGCTTTCACGGCTTTTTCCTTGGCAAGAAGCCTAACACCAGGCTGACATACTTTCCCAGGGTTACTGTTAGGCTTAGGCCTAGGGCTAGGATTTTTGAAACTAGGAAGCCCTTAGCTCCAGGCACACTGCAGCTGTTCAAGGCATCCCAAGGGGAGTACAAAAGTGCAACAACATGGCAGCTTTCACAGCTTTTTCCTTGGCACCATCCCTATACCTAGGCTGATTTATCTGCCTAGGGTTAGGGTTAGGGTTCAGCCTAGGGCTTGGATTTTTTTAACCAGGAAGCCCTGAGTTCCAGGCTTACTTCATCTGCCAAAGGCATCCCAAAGGGAGTGCAGAAGTGCCACAACATGGCTGCTTTCACGCCTTTTCCCTTAGGAAGAACCCTAATACCCGGCTGATTTACCTTCCTAGGGTTACTGTTAGGCTTAGGCCTAGGACTTTTAAAACCAGGAAGCCCTGGGCTCCAGGCACACTGCAGCTGCGAAAGGCATCCCAAGGGGAGCGCAAAAGTGACGCAACTTGGCTGCCACCACTGATATTTCCATGAGACCATCCCGAACCATAGGCTGATTTTCCTTCCTAGGGTTAAGGTTTGAGTTACGCCTAGGGTAAGGGTTCTATTAACCAGAAAGCCCTGAGTTCCAAGAACACAGCAGCTGCGAAGGACTAGCCAAGAAGAGCGCAAAAGTACCACAACATGCCTGCCTCCACAGCTTTTTCCTTGGGGACATGCCTAATTCCTGGCTGATTTGCCTTTCTCGTCTTAGGGTTGGGGTTCGGCCTAGGGCTAGGATTTTTAAAAGCAGGAAGCCCTGAGTTCCAGGCACACTGCAGCTGTGAAAGGCATCCAAAAGGGAGTGCAAAAGTGCCACAACATGGCTGCTTTCACGGCTTTTTCCTTGGCAAGAAGCCTAACACCAGGCTGACATACTTTCCCAGGGTTACTGTTAGGCTTAGGCCTAGGGCTAGGATTTTTGAAACTAGGAAGCCCTGGGCTCCAGGCACACTGCAGCTGTTCAAGGCATCCCAAGGGGAGTACAAAAGTGCAACAACATGGCAGCTTTCACAGCTTTTTCCTTGGCACCATCCCTATACCTAGGCTGATTTATCTGCCTAGGGTTAGGGTTAGGGTTCAGCCTAGGGCTTGGATTTCTTTAACCAGGAAGCCCTGAGTTCCAGGCTTACTTCATCTGCCAAAGGCATCCCAAAGGGAGTGCAGAAGTGCCACAACATGGCTGCTTTCACGGCTTTTCCCTTAGGAAGAACCCTAATACCCGGCTGATTTACCTTCCTAGGGTTACTGTTAGGCTTAGGCCTAGGACTTTTAAAACCAGGAAGCCCTGGGCTCCAGGCACACTGCAGCTGCAAAAGGCATCCCAAGGGGAGCGCAAAAGTGACGCAACTTGGCTGCCACCACTGATATTTCCATGAGACCATCCCGAACCATAGGCTGATTTTCCTTCCTAGGGTTAAGGTTTGAGTTACGCCTAGGGTAAGGGTTCTATTAACCAGAAAGCCCTGAGTTCCAAGAACACAGCAGCTGCGAAGGACTAGCCAAGAAGAGCGCAAAAGTACCACAACATGCCTGCCTCCACAGCTTTTTCCTTGGGGACATGCCTAATTCCTGGCTGATTTGCCTTTCTCGTCTTAGGGTTGGGGTTCGGCCTAGGGCTAGGATTTTTAAAAGCAGGAAGCCCTGAGTTCCAGGCACACTGGAGCTGTGAAAGGCATCCAAAAGGGAGTGCAAAAGTGCCACAACATGGCTGCTTTCACGGCTTTTTCCTTGGCAAGAAGCCTAACATCAGGCTGATTTACTTTCCCAGGGTTCATGTTAGGCTTAGGCCTAGGGCTAGGATTTTTGAAACTAGGAAGCCCTTAGCTCCAGGCACACTGCAGCTGTTCAAGGCATCCCAAGGGGAGTACAAAAGTGCAACAACATGGCAGCTTTCACAGCTTTTTCCTTGGCACCATCCCTATACCTAGGCTGATTTATCTGCCTAGGGTTAGGGTTAGAGTTCAGCCTAGGGCTTGAATTTCTTTAACCAGGAAGCCCTGAGTTCCAGGCTTACTTCATCTGCCAAAGGCATCCCAAAGGGAGTGCAGAAGTGCCACAACATGGCTGCTTTCACGGCTTTTCCCTTAGGAAGAACCCTAATACCCGGCTGATTTACCTTCCTAGGGTTACTGTTAGGCTTAGGCCTAGGACTTTTAAAACCAGGAAGCCCTGGGCTCCAGGCACACTGCAGCTGCAAAAGGCATCCCAAGGGGAGCGCAAAAGTGACGCAACTTGGCTGCCACCACTGATATTTCCATGAGACCATCCCGAACCATAGGCTGATTTTCCTTCCTAGGGTTAAGGTTTGAGTTACGCCTAGGGTAAGGGCTCTATTAACCAGAAAGCCCTGAGTTCCAAGAACACAGCAGCTGCGAAGGACTAGCCAAGAAGAGCGCAAAAGTACCACAACATGCCTGCCTCCACAGCTTTTTCCTTGGGGACATGCCTAATTCCTGGCTGATTTGCCTTTCTCGTCTTAGGGTTGGGGTTCGGCCTAGGGCTAGGATTTTTAAAATCAGGAAGCCCTGAGTTCCAGGCACACTGCAGCTGTGAAAGGCATCCAAAAGGGAGTGCAAAAGTGCCACAACATGGCTGCTTTCACGGCTTTTTCCTTGGCAAGAAGCCTAACATCAGGCTGATTTACTTTCCCAGGGTTACTGTTAGGCTTAGGCCTAGGGCTAGGATTTTTGAAACTAGGAAGCCCTGGGCTCCAGGCACACTGCAGCTGTTCAAGGCATCCCAAGGGGAGTACAAAAGTGCAACAACATGGCAGCTTTCACAGCTTTTTCCTTGGCACCATCCCTATACCTAGGCTGATTTATCTGCCTAGGGTTAGGGTTAGGGTTCAGCCTAGGGCTTGGATTTCTTTAACCAGGAAGCCCTGAGTTCCAGGCTTACTTCATCTGCCAAAGGCATCCCAAAGGGAGTGCAGAAGTGCCACAACATGGCTGCTTTCACGGCTTTTCCCTTAGGAAGAACCCTAATACCCGGCTGATTTACCTTCCTAGGGTTACTGTTAGGCTTAGGCCTAGGACTTTTAAAACCAGGAAGCCCTGGGCTCCAGGCACACTGCAGCTGCAAAAGGCATCCCAAGGGGAGCGCAAAAGTGACGCAACTTGGCTGCCACCACTGATATTTCCATGAGAGCATCCCGAACCATAGGCTGATTTTCCTTCCTAGGGTTAAGGTTTGAGTTACGCCTAGGGTAAGGGCTCTATTAACCAGAAAGCCCTGAGTTCCAAGAACACAGCAGCTGCGAAGGACTAGCCAAGAAGAGCGCAAAAGTACCACAACATGCCTGCCTCCACAGCTTTTTCCTTGGGGACATGCCTAATTCCTGGCTGATTTGCCTTTCTCGTCTTAGGGTTGGGGTTCGGCCTAGGGCTAGGATTTTTAAAAGCAGGAAGCCCTGAGTTCCAGGCACACTGGAGCTGTGAAAGGCATCCAAAAGGGAGTGCAAAAGTGCCACAACATGGCTGCTTTCACGGCTTTTTCCTTGGCAAGAAGCCTAACATCAGGCTGATTTACTTTCCCAGGGTTACTGTTAGGCTTAGGCCTAGGGCTAGGATTTTTGAAGCTAGGAAGCCCTTAGCTCCAGGAACACTGCAGCTGTTCAAGGCATCCCAAGGGGAGTACAAAAGTGCAACAACATGGCAGCTTTCACAGCTTTTTCCTTGGCACCATCCCTATACCTAGGCTGATTTATCTGCCTAGGGTTAGGGTTAGAGTTCAGCCTAGGGCTTGGATTTCTTTAACCAGGAAGCCCTGAGTTCCAGGCTTACTTCATCTGCCAAAGGCATCCCAAAGGGAGTGCAGAAGTGCCACAACATGGCTGCTTTCACGGCTTTTCCCTTAGGAAGAACCCTAATACCCGGCTGATTTACCTTCCTAGGGTTACTGTTAGGCTTAGGCCTAGGACTTTTAAAACCAGGAAGCCCTGGGCTCCAGGCACACTGCAGCTGCAAAAGGCATCCCAAGGGGAGCGCAAAAGTGACGCAACTTGGCTGCCACCACTGATATTTCCATGAGACCATCCCGAACCATAGGCTGATTTTCCTTCCTAGGGTTAAGGTTTGAGTTACGCCTAGGGTAAGGGTTCTATTAACCAGAAAGCCCTGAGTTCCAAGAACACAGCAGCTGCGAAGGACTACCCAAGAAGAGCGCAAAAGTACCACAACATGCCTGCCTCCACAGCTTTTTCCTTGGGGACATGCCTAATTCCTGGCTGATTTGCCTTTCTCGTCTTAGGGTTGGGGTTCGGCCTAGGGCTAGGATTTTTAAAAGCAGGAAGCCCTGAGTTCCAGGCACACTGGAGCTGTGAAAGGCATCCAAAAGGGAGTGCAAAAGTGCCACAACATGGCTGCTTTCACGGCTTTTTCCTTGGCAAGAAGCCTAACATCAGGCTGATTTACTTTCCCAGGGTTACTGTTAGGCTTAGGCCTAGGGCTAGGATTTTTGAAACTAGGAAGCCCTGGGCTCCAGGCACACTGCAGCTGTTCAAGGCATCCCAAGGGGAGTACAAAAGTGCAACAACATGGCAGCTTTCACAGCTTTTTCCTTGGCACCATCCCTATACCTAGGCTGATTTATCTGCCTAGGGTTAGGGTTAGGGTTCAGCCTAGGGCTTGGATTTCTTTAACCAGGAAGCCCTGAGTTCCAGGCTTACTTCATCTGCCAAAGGCATCCCAAAGGGAGTGCAGAAGTGCCACAACATGGCTGCTTTCACGGCTTTTCCCTTAGGAAGAACCCTAATACCCGGCTGATTTACCTTCCTAGGGTTACTGTTAGGCTTAGGCCTAGGACTTTTAAAACCAGGAAGCCCTGGGCTCCAGGCACACTGCAGCTGCAAAAGGCATCCCAAGGGGAGCGCAAAAGTGACGCAACTTGGCTGCCACCACTGATATTTCCATGAGACCATCCCGAAACATAGGCTGATTTTCCTTCCTAGGGTTAAGGTTTGAGTTACGCCTAGGGTAAGGGTTCTATTAACCAGAAAGCCCTGAGTTCCAAGAACACAGCAGCTGCGAAGGACTAGCCAAGAAGAGCGCAAAAGTACCACAACATGCCTGCCTCCACAGCTTTTTCCTTGGGGACATGCCTAATTCCTGGCTGATTTGCCTTTCTCGTCTTGGGTTTGGGGTTCGGCCTAGGGCTAGGATTTTTAAAATCAGGAAGCCCTGAGTTCCAGGCACACTGGAGCTGTGAAAGGCATCCAAAAGGGAGTGCAAAAGTGCCACAACATGGCTGCTTTCACGGCTTTTTCCTTGGCAAGACGCCTAACACCAGGCTGATTTACCTTCCCAGGGTTACTGTTAGGCTTAGGCCTAGGGCTAGGATTTTTGAAACTAGGAAGCCCTGGGCTCCAGGCACACTGCAGCTGTTCAAGGCATCCCAAGGGGAGTACAAAAGTGCAACAACATGGCAGCTTTCACAGCTTTTTCCTTGGCACCATCCCTATACCTAGGCTGATTTATCTGCCTAGGGTTAGGGTTAGGGTTCAGCCTAGGGCTTGAATTTTTTTAACCAGGAAGCCCTGAGTTCCAGGCCTACTTCATCTGCCAAAGGCATCCCAAAGGGAGTGCAGAAGTGCCACAACATGGCTGCTTTCACGGCTTTTCCCTTAGGAAGAACCCTAATACCCGGCTGATTTACCTTCCTAGGGTTACTGTTAGCCTTAGGCCTAGGACTTTTAAAACCAGGAAGCCCTGGGCTCCAGGCACACTGCAGCTGCAAAAGGCATCCCAAGGGGAGCGCAAAAGTGACGCAACTTGGCTGCCACCACTGATATTTCCATGAGACCATCCCGAACCATAGGCTGATTTTCCTTCCTAGGGTTAAGGTTTGAGTTACGCCTAGGGTAAGGGTTCTATTAACCAGAAAGCCCTGAGTTCCAAGAACACAGCAGCTGCGAAGGACTAGCCAAGAAGAGCGCAAAAGTAGCACAACATGCCTGCCTCCACAGCTTTTTCCTTGGGGACATGCCTAATTCCTGGCTGATTTGCCTTTCTCGTCTTAGGGTTGGGGTTCGGCCTAGGGCTAGGATTTTTAAAAGCAGGAAGCCCTGAGTTCCAGGCACACTGGAGCTGTGAAAGGCATCCAAAAGGGAGTGCAAAAGTGCCACAACATGGCTGCTTTCACGGCTTTTTCCTTGGCAAGAAGCCTAACATCAGGCTGATTTACTTTCCCAGGGTTACTGTTAGGCTTAGGCCTAGGGCTAGGATTTTTGAAACTAGGAAGCCCTGGGCTCCAGGCACACTGCAGCTGTTCAAGGCATCCCAAGGGGAGTACAAAAGTGCAACAACATGGCAGCTTTCACAGCTTTTTCCTTGGCACCATCCCTATACCTAGGCTGATTTATCTGCCTAGGGTTAGGGTTAGGGTTCAGCCTAGGGCTTGGATTTCTTTAACCAGGAAGCCCTGAGTTCCAGGCTTACTTCATCTGCCAAAGGCATCCCAAAGGGAGTGCAGAAGTGCCACAACATGGCTGCTTTCACGGCTTTTCCCTTAGGAAGAACCCTAATACCCGGCTGATTTACCTTCCTAGGGTTACTGTTAGGCTTAGGCCTAGGACTTTTAAAACCAGGAAGCCCTGGGCTCCAGGCACACTGCAGCTGCAAAAGGCATCCCAAGGGGAGCGCAAAAGTGACGCAACTTGGCTGCCACCACTGATATTTCCATGAGACCATCCCGAACCATAGGCTGATTTTCCTTCCTAGGGTTAAGGTTTGAGTTACGCCTAGGGTAAGTGTTCTATTAACCAGAAAGCCCTGAGTTCCAAGAACACAGCAGCTGCGAAGGACTAGCCAAGAAGAGCGCAAAAGTACCACAACATGCCTGCCTCCACAGCTTTTTCCTTGGGGACATGCCTAATTCCTGGCTGATTTGCCTTTCTCGTCTTGGTTTTGGGGTTCGGCCTAGGTCTAGGATTTTTAAAATCAGGAAGCCCTGAGTTCCAGGCACACTGGAGCTGTGAAAGGCATCCAAAAGGGAGTGCAAAAGTGCCACAACATGGCTGCTTTCACGGCTTTTTCCTTGGCAAGACGCCTAACACCAGGCTGATTTACCTTCCCAGGGTTACTGTTAGGCTTAGGCCTAGGGCTAGGATTTTTGAAACTAGGAAGCCCTGGGCTCCAGGCACACTGCAGCTGTTCAAGGCATCCCAAGGGGAGTACAAAAGTGCAACAACATGGCAGCTTTCACAGCTTTTTCCTTGGCACCATCCCTATACCTAGGCTGATTTATCTGCCTAGGGTTAGGGTTAGGGTTCAGCCTAGGGCTTGGATTTCTTTAACCAGGAAGCCCCGAGTTCCAGGCTTACTTCATCTGCCAAAGGCATCCCAAAGGGAGTGCAGAAGTGCCACAACATGGCTGCTTTCACGGCTTTTCCCTTAGGAAGAACCCTAATACCCGGCTGATTTACCTTCCTAGGGTTACTGCTAGGCTTAGGCCTAGGACTTTTAAAACCAGGAAGCCCTGGGCTCCAGGCACACTGCAGCTGCAAAAGGCATCCCAAGGGGAGCGCAAAAGTGACGCAACTTGGCTGCCACCACTGATATTTCCATGAGACCATCCCGAACCATAGGCTGATTTTCCTTCCTAGGGTTAAGGTTTGAGTTACGCCTAGGGTAAGGGTTCTATTAACCAGAAAGCCCTGAGTTCCAAGAACACAGCAGCTGCGAAGGACTAGCCAAGAAGAGCGCAAAAGTACCACAACATGCCTGCCTCCACAGCTTTTTCCTTGGGGACATGCCTAATTCCTGGCTGATTTGCCTTTCTCGTCTTAGGGTTGGGGTTCGGCCTAGGGCTAGGATTTTTAAAAGCAGGAAGCCCTGAGTTCCAGGCACACTGGAGCTGTGAAAGGCATCCAAAAGGGAGTGCAAAAGTGCCACAACATGGCTGCTTTCACGGCTTTTTCCTTGGCAAGACGCCTAACATCAGGCTGATTTACCTTCCCAGGGTTACTGTTAGGCTTAGGCCTAGGGCTAGGATTTTTAAAACTAGGAAGCCCTGGGCTCCAGGCACACTGCAGCTGTTCAAGGCATCCCAAGGGGAGTACAAAATGCAACAACATGGCAGCTTTCACAGCTTTTTCCTTGGCACCATCCCTATACCTAGGCTGATTTATCTGCCTAGGGTTAGGGTTAGGGTTCAGCCTAGGGCTTGAATTTTTTTAACCAGGAAGCCCTGAGTTCCAGGCTTACTTCATCTGCCAAAGGCATCCCAAAGGGAGTGCAGAAGTGCCACAACATGGCTGCTTTCACGGCTTTTCCCTTAGGAAGAACCCTAATACCCGGCTGATTTACCTTCCTAGGGTTACTGTTAGGCTTAGGCCTAGGACTTTTAAAACCAGGAAGCCCTGGGCTCCAGGCACACTGCAGCTGCAAAAGGCATCCCAAGGGGAGCGCAAAAGTGACGCAACTTGGCTGCCACCACTGATATTTCCATGAGGCCATCCCGAACCATAGGCTGATTTTCCTTCCTAGGGTTAAGGTTTGAGTTACGCCTAGGGTAAGGGTTCTATTAACCAGAAAGCCCTGAGTTCCAAGAACACAGCAGCTGCGAAGGACTAGCCAAGAAGAGCGCAAAAGTACCACAACATGCCTGCCTCCACAGCTTTTTCCTTGGGGACATGCCTAATTCCTGGCTGATTTGCCTTTCTCGTCTTAGGGTTGGGGTTCGGCCTAGGGCTAGGATTTTTAAAATCAGGAAGCCCTGAGTTCCAGGCACACTGGAGCTGTGAAAGGCATCCAAAAGGGAGTGCAAAAGTGCCACAACATGGCTGCTTTCACGGCTTTTTCCTTGGCAAGAAACCTAACATCAGGCTGATTAACTTTCCCAGGGTTACTGTTAGGCTTAGGCCTAGGGCTAGGATTTTTGAAACTAGGAAGCCCTGGGCTCCAGGCACACTGCAGCTGTTCAAGGCATCCCAAGGGGAGTACAAAAGTGCAACAACATGGCAGCTTTCACAGCTTTTTCCTTGGCACCATCCCTATACCTAGGCTGATTTATCTGCCCAGGGTTAGGGTTAGAGTTCAGCCTAGGGCTTGGATTTCTTTAACCAGGAAGCCCTGAGTTCCAGGCTTACTTCATCTGCCAAAGGCATCCCAAAGGGAGTGCAGAAGTGCCACAACATGGCTGCTTTCACGGCTTTTCCCTTAGGAAGAACCCTAATACCCGGCTGATTTACCTTCCTAGGGTTACTGTTAGGCTTAGGCCTAGGACTTTTAAAACCAGGAAGCCCTGGGCTCCAGGCACACTGCAGCTGCAAAAGGCATCCCAAGGGGAGCGCAAAAGTGACGCAACTTGGCTGCCACCACTGATATTTCTATGAGAGCATCCCGAACCATAGGCTGATTTTCGTTCCTAGGGTTAAGGTTTGAGTTACGCCTAGGGTAAGGGTCTATTAACCAGAAAGCCCTGAGTTCCAAGAACACAGCAGCTGCGAAGGACTAGCCAAGAAGAGCGCAAAAGTACCACAACATGCCTGCCTCCACAGCTTTTTCCTTGGGGACATGCCTAATTCCTGGCTGATTTGCCTTTCTCGTCTTAGGGTTGGGGTTCGGCCTAGGGCTAGGATTTTTAAAATCAGGAAGCCCTGAGTTCCAGGCACACTGGAGCTGTGAAAGGCATCCAAAAGGGAGTGCAAAAGTGCCACAACATGGCTGCTTTCACGGCTTTTTCCTTGGCAAGAGGCCTAACACCAGGCTGATTTACCTTCCCAGGGTTACTGTTAGGCTTAGGCCTAGGGCTAGGATTTTTAAAACTAGGAAGCCCCTGGCTCCAGGCACACTGCAGCTGTTCAAGGCATCCCAAGGGGAGTACAAAAGTGCAACAACATGGCAGCTTTCACAGCTTTTTCCTTGGCACCATCCCTATACCTAGGCTGATTTATCTGCCTAGGGTTAGGGTTAGGGTTCAGCCTAGGGCTTGGATTTCTTTAACCAGGAAGCCCTGAGTTCCAGGCTTACTTCATCTGCCAAAGGCATCCCAAAGGGAGTGCAGAAGTGCCACAACATGGCTGCTTTCACGGCTTTTCCCTTAGGAAGAACCCTAATACCCGGCTGATTTACCTTCCTAGGGTTACTGTTAGGCTTAGGCCTAGGACTTTTAAAACCAGGAAGCCCTGGGCTCCAGGCACACTGCAGCTGCAAAAGGCATCCCAAGGGGAGCGCAAAAGTGACGCAACTTGGCTGCCACCACTGATATTTCCATGAGACCATCCCGAACCATAGGCTGATTTTCCTTCCTAGGGTTAAGGTTTGAGTTACGCCTAGGGTAAGGGTTCTATTAACCAGAAAGCCCTGAGTTCCAAGAACACAGCAGCTGCGAAGGACTACCCAAGAAGAGCGCAAAAGTACCACAACATGCCTGCCTCCACAGCTTTTTCCTTGGGGACATGCCTAATTCCTGGCTGATTTGCCTTTCTCGTCTTAGGGTTGGGGTTCGGCCTAGGGCTAGGATTTTTAAAATCAGGAAGCCCTGAGTTCCAGGCACACTGGAGCTGTGAAAGGCATCCAAAAGGGAGTGCAAAAGTGCCACAACATGGCTGCTTTCACGGCTTTTTCCTTGGCAAGACGCCTAACATCAGGCTGATTTACCTTCCCAGGGTTACTGTTAGGCTTAGGCCTAGGGCTAGGATTTTTGAAACTAGGAAGCCCTTAGCTCCAGGCACACTGCAGCTGTTCAAGGCATCCCAAGGGGAGTACAAAAGTGCAACAACATGGCAGCTTTCACAGCTTTTTCCTTGGCACCATCCCTATACCTAGGCTGATTTATCTGCCTAGGGTTAGGGTTAGGGTTCAGCCTAGGGCTTGGATTTCTTTAACCAGGAAGCCCTGAGTTCCAGGCTTACTTCATCTGCCAAAGGCATCCCAAAGGGAGTGCAGAAGTGCCACAACATGGCTGCTTTCACGGCTTTTCCCTTAGGAAGAACCCTAATACCCGGCTGATTTACCTTCCTAGGGTTACTGTTAGGCTTAGGCCTAGGACTTTTAAAACCAGGAAGCCCTGGGCTCCAGGCACACTGCAGCTGCAAAAGGCATCCCAAGGGGAGCGCAAAAGTGACGCAACTTGGCTGCCACCACTGATATTTCCATGAGACCATCCCGAACCATAGGTTGATTTTCCTTCCTAGGGTTAAGGTTTGAGTTACGCCTAGGGTAAGGGTTCTATTAACCAGAAAGCCCTGAGTTCCAAGAACACAGCAGCTGCGAAGGACTACCCAAGAAGAGCGCAAAAGTACCACAACATGCCTGCCTCCACAGCTTTTTCCTTGGGGACATGCCTAATTCCTGGCTGATTTGCCTTTCTCGTCTTAGGGTTGGGGTTCGGCCTAGGGCTAGGATTTTTAAAAGCAGGAAGCCCTGAGTTCCAGGCACACTGGAGCTGTGAAAGGCATCCAAAAGGGAGTGCAAAAGTGCCACAACATGGCTGCTTTCACGGCTTTTTCCTTGGCAAGACGCCTAACATCAGGCTGATTTACCTTCCCAGGGTTACTGTTAGGCTTAGGCCTAGGGCTAGGATTTTTAAAACTAGGAAGCCCTTAGCTCCAGGCACACTGCAGCTGTTCAAGGCATCCCAAGGGGAGTACAAAATGCAACAACATGGCAGCTTTCACAGCTTTTTCCTTGGCACCATCCCTATACCTAGGCTGATTTATCTGCCTAGGGTTAGGGTTAGGGTTCAGCCTAGGGCTTGAATTTTTTTAACCAGGAAGCCCTGAGTTCCAGGCTTACTTCATCTGCCAAAGGCATCCCAAAGGGAGTGCAGAAGTGCCACAACATGGCTGCTTTCACGGCTTTTCCCTTAGGAAGAACCCTAATACCCGGCTGATTTACCTTCCTAGGGTTACTGTTAGGCTTAGGCCTAGGACTTTTAAAACCAGGAAGCCCTGGGCTCCAGGCACACTGCAGCTGCAAAAGGCATCCCAAGGGGAGCGCAAAAGTGACGCAACTTGGCTGCCACCACTGATATTTCCATGAGACCATCCCGAACCATAGGCTGATTTTCCTTCCTAGGGTTAAGGTTTGAGTTACGCCTAGGGTAAGGGTTCTATTAACCAGAAAGCCCTGAGTTCCAAGAACACAGCAGCTGCGAAGGACTAGCCAAGAAGAGCGCAAAAGTACCACAACATGCCTGCCTCCACAGCTTTTTCCTTGGGGACATGCCTAATTCCTGGCTGATTTGCCTTTCTCGTCTTAGGGTTGCGGTTCGGCCTAGGGCTAGGATTTTTAAAATCAGGAAGCCCTGAGTTCCAGGCACACTGGAGCTGTGAAAGGCATCCAAAAGGGAGTGCAAAAGTGCCACAACATGGCTGCTTTCACGGCTTTTTACTTGGCAAGAAACCTAACATCAGGCTGATTAACTTTCCCAGGGTTACTGTTAGGCTTAGGCCTAGGGCTAGGATTTTTGAAACTAGGAAGCCCTGGGCTCCAGGCACACTGCAGCTGTTCAAGGCATCCCAAGGGGAGTACAAAAGTGCAACAACATGGCAGCTTTCACAGCTTTTTCCTTGGCACCATCCCTATACCTAGGCTGATTTATCTGCCCAGGGTTAGGGTTAGAGTTCAGCCTAGGGCTTGGATTTCTTTAACCAGGAAGCCCTGAGTTCCAGGCTTACTTCATCTGCCAAAGGCATCCCAAAGGGAGTGCAGAAGTGCCACAACATGGCTGCTTTCACGGCTTTTCCCTTAGGAAGAACCCTAATACCCGGCTGATTTACCTTCCTAGGGTTACTGTTAGGCTTAGGCCTAGGACTTTTAAAACCAGGAAGCCCTGGGCTCCAAGCACACTGCAGCTGCAAAAGGCATCCCAAGGGGAGCGCAAAAGTGACGCAACTTGGCTGCCACCATGATATTTCCATGAGAGCATCCCGAACCATAGGCTGATTTTCCTTCCTAGGGTTAAGGTTTGAGTTACGCCTAGGGTAAGGGTCTATTAACCAGAAAGCCCTGAGTTCCAAGAACACAGCAGCTGCGAAGGACTAGCCAAGAAGAGCGCAAAAGTACCACAACATGCCTGCCTCCACAGCTTTTTCCTTGGGGACATGCCTAATTCCTGGCTGATTTGCCTTTCTCGTCTTAGGGTTGGGGTTCGGCCTAGGGCTAGGATTTTTAAAATCAGGAAGCCCTGAGTTCCAGGCACACTGGAGCTGTGAAAGGCATCCAAAAGGGAGTGCAAAAGTGCCACAACATGGCTGCTTTCACGGCTTTTTCCTTGGCAAGAGGCCTAACACCAGGCTGACATACTTTCCCAGGGTTACTGTTAGGCTTAGGCCTAGGGCTAGGATTTTTAAAACTAGGAAGCCCCTGGCTCCAGGCACACTGCAGCTGTTCAAGGCATCCCAAGGGGAGTACAAAAGTGCAACAACATGGCAGCTTTCACAGCTTTTTCCTTGGCACCATCCCTATACCTAGGCTGATTTATCTGCCTAGGGTTAGGGTTAGGGTTCAGCCTAGGGCTTGGATTTCTTTAACCAGGAAGCCCTGAGTTCCAGGCTTACTTCATCTGCCAAAGGCATCCCAAAGGGAGTGCAGAAGTGCCACAACATGGCTGCTTTCACGGCTTTTCCCTTAGGAAGAACCCTAATACCCGGCTGATTTACCTTCCTAGGGTTACTGTTAGGCTTAGGCCTAGGACTTTTAAAACCAGGAAGCCCTGGGCTCCAGGCACACTGCAGCTGCAAAAGGCATCCCAAGGGGAGCGCAAAAGTGACGCAACTTGGCTGCCACCACTGATATTTCCATGAGACCATCCCGAACCATAGGCTGATTTTCCTTCCTAGGGTTAAGGTTTGAGTTACGCCTAGGGTAAGGGTTCTATTAACCAGAAAGCCCTGAGTTCCAAGAACACAGCAGCTGCGAAGGACTACCCAAGAAGAGCGCAAAAGTACCACAACATGCCTGCCTCCACAGCTTTTTCCTTGGGGACATGCCGAATTCCTGGCTGATTTGCCTTTCTCGTCTTAGGGTTGGGGTTCGGCCTAGGGCTAGGATTTTTAAAAGCAGGAAGCCCTGAGTTCCAGGCACACTGCAGCTGTGAAAGGCATCCAAAAGGGAGTGCAAAAGTGCCACAACATGGCTGCTTTCACGGCTTTTTCCTTGGCAAGACGCCTAACACCAGGCTGGTTTACCTTCCCAGGGTTACTGTTAGGCTTAGGCCTACGGCTAGGATTTTTAAAACTAGGAAGCCCTTAGCTCCAGGCACACTGCAGCTGTTCCAAGCATCCCAAGGGGAGTACAAAAGTGCAACAACATGGCAGCTTTCACAGCTTTTTCCTTGGCACCATCCCTATACCTAGGCTGATTTATCTGCCTAGGGTTAGGGTTAGGGTTCAGCCTAGGGCTTGAACTTTTTTAACCAGGAAGCCCTGAGTTCCAGGCTTACTTCATCTGCCAAAGGCATCCCAAAGGGAGTGCAGAAGTGCCACAACATGGCTGCTTTCACGGCTTTTCCCTTAGGAAGAACCCTAATACCCGGCTGATTTACCTTCCTAGGGTTACTGTTAGGCTTAGGCCTAGGACTTTTAAAACCAGGAAGCCCTGGGCTCCAGGCACACTGCAGCTGCAAAAGGCATCCCAAGGGGAGCGCAAAAGTGACGCAACTTGGCTGCCACCACTGATATTTCCATGAGACCATCCCGAACCATAGGCTGATTTTCCTTCCTAGGGTTAAGGTTTGAGTTACGCCTAGGGTAAGGGTTCTATTAACCAGAAAGCCCTGAGTTCCAAGAACACAGCAGCTGCGAAGGACTAGCCAAGAAGAGCGCAAAAGTACCACAACATGCCTGCCTCCACAGCTTTTTCCTTGGGGACATGCCGAATTCCTGGCTGATTTGCCTTTCTCGTCTTAGGGTTGGGGTTCGGCCTAGGGCTAGGATTTTTAAAAGCAGGAAGCCCTGAGTTCCAGGCACACTGGAGCTGTGAAAGGCACCCAAAAGGGAGTGCAAAAGTGCCACAACATGGCTGCTTTCACGGCTTTTTCCTTGGCAAGACGCCTAACACCAGGCTGATATACCTTCCCAGGGTTACTGTTAGTCTTAGGCCTAGGGCTAGGATTTTTAAAACTAGGAAGCCCTTAGCTCCAGCAACACTGCAGCTGTTCAAGGCATCCCAAGGGGAGTACAAAAGTGCAACAACATGGCAGCTTTCACAGCTTTTTCCTTGGCACTATCCCTATACCTAGGCTGATTTATCTGCCTAGGGTTAGGGTTAGGGTTCAGCCTAGGGCTTGGATTTCTTTAACCAGGAAGCCCTGAGTTCCAGGCTTACTTCATCTGCCAAAGGCATCCCAAAGGGAGTGCAGAAGTGCCACAACATGGCTGCTTTCACGGCTTTTCCCTTAGGAAGAACCCTAATACCCGGCTGATTTACCTTCCTAGGGTTACTGTTAGGCTTAGGCCTAGGACTTTTAAAACCAGGAAGCCCTGGGCTCCAGGCACACTGCAGCTGCAAAAGGCATCCCAAGGGGAGCGCAAAAGTGATGCAACTTGGCTGCCACCACTGATATTTCCATGAGACCATCCCGAACCATAGGCTGATTTTCCTTCTTAGGGTTAAGGTTTGAGTTACCCCTAGGGTAAGGGTTCTATTAACCAGAAAGCCCTGAGTTCCAAGAACACAGCAGCTGCGAAGGACTAGCCAAGAAGAGCGCAAAAGTACCACAACATGCCTGCCTCCACAGCTTTTTCCTTGGGGACATGCCTAATTCCTGGCTGATTTGCCTTTCTCGTCTTAGGGTTGGCGTTCGGCCTAGGGCTAGGATTTTTAAAAGCAGGAAGCCCTGAGTTCCAGGCACACTGGAGCTGTGAAAGGCATCCAAAAGGGAGTGCAAAAGTGCCACAACATGGCTGCTTTCACGGCTTTTTCCTTGGCAAGAAGCCTAACACCAGGCTGACATACTTTCCCAGGGTTACTGTTAGGCTTAGGCCTAGGGCTAGGATTTTTGAAACTAGGAAGCCCTGGGCTCCAGGCACACTGCAGCTGTTCAAGGCATCCCAAGGGGAGTACAAAAGTGCAACAACATGGCAGCTTTCACAGCTTTTTCCTTGGCACCATCCCTATACCTAGGCTGATTTATCTGCCTAGGGTTAGGGTTAGGGTTCAGCCTAGGGCTTGGATTTCTTTAACCAGGAAGCCCTGAGTTCCAGGCTTACTTCATCTGACAAAGGCATCCCAAAGGGAGTGCAGAAGTGCCACAACATGGCTGCTTTCACGGCTTTTCCCTTAGGAAGAACCCTAATACCCGGCTGATTTACCTTCCTAGGGTTACTGTTAGGCTTAGGCCTAGGACTTTTAAAACCAGGAAGCCCTGGGCTCCAGGCACACTGCAGCTGCAAAAGGCATCCCAAGGGGAGCGCAAAAGTGACGCAACTTGGCTGCCACCACTGATATTTCCATGAGACCATCCCGAACCATAGGTTGATTTTCCTTCCTAGGGTTAAGGTTTGAGTTACGCCTAGGGTAAGGGCTCTATTAACCAGAAAGCCCTGAGTTCCAAGAACACAGCAGCTGCGAAGGACTAGCCAAGAAGAGCGCAAAAGTACCACAACATGCCTGCCTCCACAGCTTTTTCCTTGGGGACATGCCTAATTCCTGGCTGATTTGCCTTTCTCGTCTTAGGGTTGGGGTTCGGCCTAGGGCTAGGATTTTTAAAAGCAGGAAGCCCTGAGTTCCAGGCACACTGGAGCTGTGAAAGGCATCCAAAAGGGAGTGCAAAAGTGCCACAACATGGCTGCTTTCACGGCTTTTTCCTTGGCAAGAAGCCTAACACCAGGCTGACATACTTTCCCAGGGTTACTGTTAGGCTTAGGCCTAGGGCTAGGATTTTTGAAACTAGGAAGCCCTGGGCTCCAGGCACACTGCAGCTGTTCAAGGCATCCCAAGGGGAGTACAAAAGTGCAACAACATGGCAGCTTTCACAGCTTTTTCCTTGGCACCATCCCTATACCTAGGCTGATTTATCTGCCTAGGGTTAGGGTTAGGGTTCAGCCTAGGGCTTGGATTTCTTTAACCAGGAAGCCCTGAGTTCCAGGCTTACTTCATCTGCCAAAGGCATCCCAAAGGGAGTGCAGAAGTGCCACAACATGGCTGCTTTCACGGCTTTTCCCTTAGGAAGAACCCTAATACCCGGCTGATTTACCTTCCTAGGGTTACTGTTAGGCTTAGGCCTAGGACTTTTAAAACCAGGAAGCCCTGGGCTCCAGGCACACTGCAGCTGCAAAAGGCATCCCAAGGGGAGCGCAAAAGTGATGCAACTTGGCTGCCACCACTGATATTTCCATGAGACCATCCCGAACCATAAGTTGATTTTCCTTCCTAGGGTTAAGGTTTGAGTTACGCCTAGGGTAAGGGTTCTATTAACCAGAAAGCCCTGAGTTCCAAGAACACAGCAGCTGCGAAGGACTAGCCAAGAAGAGCGCAAAAGTACCACAACATGCCTGCCTCCACAGCTTTTTCCTTGGGGACATGCCTAATTCCTGGCTGATTTGCCTTTCTCGTCTTAGGGTTGGGGTTCGGCCTAGGGCTAGGATTTTTAAAAGCAGGAAGCCCTGAGTTCCAGGCACACTGGAGCTGTGAAAGGCATCCAAAAGGGAGTGCAAAAGTGCCACAACATGGCTGCTTTCACGGCTTTTTCCTTGGCAAG
Organism: Ammospiza nelsoni; assembly: GCF_027579445.1. Classification (NCBI taxonomy): domain Eukaryota; kingdom Metazoa; phylum Chordata; class Aves; order Passeriformes; family Passerellidae; genus Ammospiza; species Ammospiza nelsoni. The sequence goes on from NW_026683187.1 coordinate 978,287, forward strand.
AAGCCTAACACCAGGCTGACATACTTTCCCAGGGTTACTGTTAGGCTTAGGCCTAGGGCTAGGATTTTTGAAACTAGGAAGCCCTGGGCTCCAGGCACACTGCAGCTGTTCAAGGCATCCCAAGGGGAGTACAAAAGTGCAACAACATGGCAGCTTTCACAGCTTTTTCCTTGGCACCATCCCTATACCTAGGCTGATTTATCTGCCTAGGGTTAGGGTTAGGGTTCAGCCTAGGGCTTGGATTTCTTTAACCAGGAAGCCCTGAGTTCCAGGCTTACTTCATCTGCCAAAGGCATCCCAAAGGGAGTGCAGAAGTGCCACAACATGGCTGCTTTCACGGCTTTTCCCTTAGGAAGAACCCTAATACCCGGCTGATTTACCTTCCTAGGGTTACTGTTAGGCTTAGGCCTAGGACTTTTAAAACCAGGAAGCCCTGGGCTCCAGGCACACTGCAGCTGCAAAAGGCATCCCAAGGGGAGCGCAAAAGTGACGCAACTTGGCTGCCACCACTGATATTTCCATGAGACCATCCCGAACCATAGGTTGATTTTCCTTCCTAGGGTTAAGGTTTGAGTTACGCCTAGGGTAAGGGCTCTATTAACCAGAAAGCCCTGAGTTCCAAGAACACAGCAGCTGCGAAGGACTAGCCAAGAAGAGCGCAAAAGTACCACAACATGCCTGCCTCCACAGCTTTTTCCTTGGGGACATGCCTAATTCCTGGCTGATTTGCCTTTCTCGTCTTAGGGTTGGGGTTCGGCCTAGGGCTAGGATTTTTAAAATCAGGAAGCCCTGAGTTCCAGGCACACTGGAGCTGTGAAAGGCATCCAAAAGGGAGTGCAAAAGTGCCACAACATGGCTGCTTTCACGGCTTTTTCCTTGGCAAGAAGCCTAACACCAGTCTGACATACTTTCCCAGGGTTACTGTTAGGCTTAGGCCTAGGGCTAGGATTTTTGAAACTAGGAAGCCCTGGGCTCCAGGCACACTGCAGCTGTTCAAGGCATCCCAAGGGGAGTACAAAAGTGCAACAACATGGCAGCTTTCACAGCTTTTTCCTTGGCACCATCCCTATACCTAGGCTGATTTATCTGCCTAGGGTTAGGGTTAGGGTTCAGCCTAGGGCTTGGATTTCTTTAACCAGGAAGCCCTGAGTTCCAGGCTTACTTCATCTGCCAAAGGCATCCCAAAGGGAGTGCAGAAGTGCCACAACATGGCTGCTTTCACGGCTTTTCCCTTAGGAAGAACCCTAATACCCGGCTGATTTACCTTCCTAGGGTTACTGTTAGGCTTAGGCCTAGGACTTTTAAAACCAGGAAGCCCTGGGCTCCAGGCACACTGCAGCTGCAAAAGGCATCCCAAGGGGAGCGCAAAAGTGACGCAACTTGGCTGCCACCACTGATATTTCCATGAGACCATCCCGAACCATAGGTTGATTTTCCTTCCTAGGGTTAAGGTTTGAGTTACGCCTAGGGTAAGTGTTCTATTAACCAGAAAGCCCTGAGTTCCAAGAACACAGCAGCTGCGAAGGACTAGCCAAGAAGAGCGCAAAAGTACCACAACATGCCTGCCTCCACAGCTTTTTCCTTGGGGACATGCCTAATTCCTGGCTGATTTGCCTTTCTCGTCTTAGGGTTGGGGTTCGGCCTAGGGCTAGGATTTTTAAAAGCAGGAAGCCCTGAGTTCCAGGCACACTGGAGCTGTGAAAGGCATCCAAAAGGGAGTGCAAAAGTGCCACAACATGGCTGCTTTCACGGCTTTTTCCTTGGCAAGAAGCCTAACACCAGGCTGACATACTTTCCCAGGGTTACTGTTAGGCTTAGGCCTAGGGCTAGGATTTTTGAAACTAGGAAGCCCTTAGCTCCAGGCACACTGCAGCTGTTCAAGGCATCCCAAGGGGAGTACAAAAGTGCAACAACATGGCAGCTTTCACAGCTTTTTCCTTGGCACCATCCCTATACCTAGGCTTATTTATCTGCCCAGGGTTAGGGTTAGGGTTCAGCCTAGGGCTTGGATTTCTTTAACCCGGAAGCCCTGAGTTCCAGGCTTACTTCATCTGCCAAAGGCATCCCAAAGGGAGTGCAGAAGTGCCACAACATGGCTGCTTTCATGGCTTTTCCCTTAGGAAGAACCCTAATACCCGGCTGATTTACCTTCCTAGGGTTACTGTTAGGCTTAGGCCTAGGACTTTTAAAACCAGGAAGCCCTGGGCTCCAGGCACACTGCAGCTGCAAAAGGCATTCCAAGGGGAGCGCAAAAGTGATGCAACTTGGCTGCCACCACTGATATTTCCATGAGACCATCCCGAACCATAGGTTGATTTTCCTTCCTAGGGTTAAGGTTTGAGTTACGCCTAGGGTAAGGGTTCTATTAACCAGAAAGCCCTGAGTTCCAAGAACACAGCAGCTGCGAAGGACTAGCCAAGAAGAGCGCAAAAGTACCACAACATGCCTGCCTCCACAGCTTTTTCCTTGGGGACATGCCTAATTCCTGGCTGATTTGCCTTTCTCGTCTTAGGGTTGGGGTTCGGCCTAGGGCTAGGATTTTTAAAAGCAGGAAGCCCTGAGTTCCAGGCACACTGGAGCTGTGAAAGGCATCCAAAAGGGAGTGCAAAAGTGCCACAACATGGCTGCTTTCACGGCTTTTTCCTTGGCAAGAAGCCTAACATCAGGCTGATTTACTTTCCCAGGGTTACTGTTAGGCTTAGGCCTAGGGCTAGGATTTTTGAAACTAGGAAGCCCTTAGCTCCAGGCACACTGCAGCTGTTCAAGGCATCCCAAGGGGAGTACAAAAGTGCAACAACATGGCAGCTTTCACAGCTTTTTCCTTGGCACCATCCCTATACCTAGGCTGATTTATCTGCCTAGGGTTAGGGTTAGGGTTCAGCCTAGGGCTTGAATTTTTTTAACCAGGAAGCCCTGAGTTCCAGGCTTACTTCATCTGCCAAAGGCATCCCAAAGGGAGTGCAGAAGTGCCACAACATGGCTGCTTTCACGGCTTTTCCCTTAGGAAGAACCCTAATACCCGGCTGATTTACCTTCCTAGGGTTACTGTTAGGCTTAGGCCTAGGACTTTTAAAACCAGGAAGCCCTGGGCTCCAGGCACACTGCAGCTGCAAAAGGCATCCCAAGGGGAGCGCAAAAGTGACGCAACTTGGCTGCCACCACTGATATTTCCATGAGACCATCCCGAACCATAGGTTGATTTTCCTTCCTAGGGTTAAGGTTTGAGTTACGCCTAGGGTAAGGCCTCTATTAACCAGAAAGCCCTGAGTTCCAAGAACACAGCAGCTGCGAAGGACTAGCCAAGAAGAGCGCAAAAGTAGCACAACATGCCTGCCTCCACAGCTTTTTCCTTGGGGACATGCCTAATTCCTGGCTGATTTGCCTTTCTCGTCTTAGGGTTGGGGTTCGGCCTAGGGCTAGGATTTTTAAAAGCAGGAAGCCCTGAGTTCCAGGCACACTGGAGCTGTGAAAGGCATCCAAAAGGGAGTGCAAAAGTGCCACAACATGGCTGCTTTCACGGCTTTTTCCTTGGCAAGAAGCCTAACATCAGGCTGATTTACTTTCCCAGGGTTACTGTTAGGCTTAGGCCTAGGGCTAGGATTTTTGAAACTAGGAAGCCCTGGACTCCAGGCACACTGCAGCTGTTCAAGGCATCCCAAGGGGAGTACAAAAGTGCAACAACATGGCAGCTTTCACAGCTTTTTCCTTGGCACCATCCCTATACCTAGGCTGATTTATCTGCCTAGGGTTAGGGTTAGGGTTCAGCCTAGGGCTTGGATTTCTTTAACCAGGAAGCCCTGAGTTCCAGGCTTACTTCATCTGCCAAAGGCATCCCAAAGGGAGTGCAGAAGTGCCACAACATGGCTGCTTTCACAGCTTTTCCCTTAGGAAGAACCCTAATACCCGGCTGATTTACCTTCCTAGGGTTACTGTTAGGCTTAGGCCTAGGACTTTTAAAACCAGGAAGCCCTGGGCTCCAGGCACACTGCAGCTGCAAAAGGCATCCCAAGGGGAGCGCAAAAGTGACGCAACTTGGCTGCCACCACTGATATTTCCATGAGACCATCCCGAACCATAGGCTGATTTTCCTTCCTAGGGTTAAGGTTTGAGTTACGCCTAGGGTAAGGGTTCTATTAACCAGAAAGCCCTGAGTTCCAAGAACACAGCAGCTGCGAAGGACTAGCCAAGAAGAGCGCAAAAGTACCACAACATGCCTGCCTCCACAGCTTTTTCCTTGGGGACATGCCTAATTCCTGGCTGATTTGCCTTTCTCGTCTTAGGGTTGGGGTTCGGCCTAGGGCTAGGATTTTTAAAATCAGGAAGCCCTGAGTTCCAGGCACACTGGAGCTGTGAAAGGCATCCAAAAGGGAGTGCAAAAGTGCCACAACATGGCTGCTTTCACGGCTTTTTCCTTGGCAAGACGCCTAACATCAGGCTGATTTACCTTCCCAGGGTTACTGTTAGGCTTAGGCCTAGGGCTAGGATTTTTGAAACTAGGAAGCCCTGGGCTCCAGGCACACTGCAGCTGTTCAAGGCATCCCAAGGGGAGTACAAAAGTGCAACAACATGGCAGCTTTCACAGCTTTTTCCTTGGCACCATCCCTATACCTAGGCTGATTTATCTGCCTAGGGTTAGGGTTAGGGTTCAGCCTAGGGCTTGGATTTCTTTAACCAGGAAGCCCTGAGTTCCAGGCTTACTTCATCTGCCAAAGGCATCCCAAAGGGAGTGCAGAAGTGCCACAACATGGCTGCTTTCACGGCTTTTCCCTTAGGAAGAACCCTAATACCCGGCTGATTTACCTTCCTAGGGTTACTGTTAGGCTTAGGCCTAGGACTTTTAAAACCAGGAAGCCCTGGGCTCCAGGCACACTGCAGCTGCAAAAGGCATCCCAAGGGGAGCGCAAAAGTGACGCAACTTGGCTGCCACCACTGATATTTCCATGAGACCATCCCGAACCATAGGCTGATTTTCCTTCCTAGGGTTAAGGTTTGAGTTACGCCTAGGGTAAGGGCTCTATTAACCAGAAAGCCCTGAGTTCCAAGAACACAGCAGCTGCGAAGGACTAGCCAAGAAGAGCGCCAAAGTAGCCCAACATGCCTGCCTCCACAGCTTTTTCCTTGGGGACATGCCTAATTCCTGGCTGATTTGCCTTTCTCGTCTTAGGGTTGGGGTTCGGCCTAGGGCTAGGATTTTTAAAAGCAGGAAGCCCTGAGTTCCAGGCACACTGGAGCTGTGAAAGGCATCCAAAAGGGAGTGCAAAAGTGCCACAACATGGCTGCTTTCACGGCTTTTTCCTTGGCAAGAAGCCTAACACCAGGCTGACATACTTTCCCAGGGTTACTGTTAGGCTTAGGCCTAGGGCTAGGATTTTTGAAACTAGGAAGCCCTGGGCTCCAGGCACACTGCAGCTGTTCAAGGCATCCCAAGGGGAGTACAAAAGTGCAACAACATGGCAGCTTTCACAGCTTTTTCCTTGGCACCATCCCTATACCTAGGCTGATTTATCTGCCTAGGGTTAGGGTTAGGGTTCAGCCTAGGGCTTGGATTTCTTTAACCAGGAAGCCCTGAGTTCCAGGCTTACTTCATCTGCCAAAGGCATCCCAAAGGGAGTGCAGAAGTGCCACAACATGGCTGCTTTCACGGCTTTTCCCTTAGGAAGAACCCTAATACCCGGCTGATTTACCTTCCTAGGGTTACTGTTAGGCTTAGGCCTAGGACTTTTAAAACCAGGAAGCCCTGGGCTCCAGGCACACTGCAGCTGCAAAAGGCATCCCAAGGGGAGCGCAAAAGTGACGCAACTTGGCTGCCACCACTGATATTTCCATGAGACCATCCCGAACCATAGGCTGATTTTCCTTCCTAGGGTTAAGGTTTGAGTTACGCCTAGGGTAAGGGCTCTATTAACCAGAAAGCCCTGAGTTCCAAGAACACAGCAGCTGCGAAGGACTAGCCAAGAAGAGCGCAAAAGTACCACAACATGCCTGCCTCCACAGCTTTTTCCTTGGGGACATGCCTAATTCCTGGCTGATTTGCCTTTCTCGTCTTAGGGTTGGGGTTCGGCCTAGGGCTAGGATTTTTAAAAGCAGGAAGCCCTGAGTTCCAGGCACACTGGAGCTGTGAAAGGCATCCAAAAGGGAGTGCAAAAGTGCCACAACATGGCTGCTTTCACGGCTTTTTCCTTGGCAAGAAGCCTAACATCAGGCTGATTTACTTTCCCAGGGTTACTGTTAGGCTTAGGCCTAGGGCTAGGAGTTTTAAAACTAGGAAGCCCTTAGCTCCAGGCACACTGCAGCTGTTCAAGGCATCCCAAGGGGAGTACAAAAGTGCAACAACATGGCAGCTTTCACAGCTTTTTCCTTGGCACCATCCCTATACCTAGGCTGATTTATCTGCCTAGGGTTAGGGTTAGGGTTCAGCCTAGGGCTTGGATTTCTTTAACCAGGAAGCCCTGAGTTCCAGGCTTACTTCATCTGCCAAAGGCATCCCAAAGGGAGTGCAGAAGTGCCACAACATGGCTGCTTTCACGGCTTTTCCCTTAGGAAGAACCCTAATACCCGGCTGATTTACCTCCTAGGGTTACTGTTAGGCTTAGGCCTAGGACTTTTAAAACCAGGAAGCCCTGGGCTCCAGGCACACTGCAGCTGCAAAAGGCATCCCAAGGGGAGCGCAAAAGTGACGCAACTTGGCTGCCACCACTGATATTTCCATGAGACCATCCCGAACCATAGGCTGATTTTCCTTCCTAGGGTTAAGGTTTGAGTTACGCCTAGGGTAAGGGTTCTATTAACCAGAAAGCCCTGAGTTCCAAGAACACAGCAGCTGCGAAGGACTAGCCAAGAAGAGCGCAAAAGTAGCACAACATGCCTGCCTCCACAGCTTTTTCCTTGGGGACATGCCTAATTCCTGGCTGATTTGCCTTTCTCGTCTTAGGGTTGGGGTTCGGCCTAGGGCTAGGATTTTTAAAATCAGGAAGCCCTGAGTTCCAGGCACACTGCAGCTGTGAAAGGCATCCAAAAGGGAGTGCAAAAGTGCCACAACATGGCTGCTTTCACGGCTTTTTCCTTGGCAAGAAGCCTAACACCAGGCTGACATACTTTCCCAGGGTTACTGTTAGGCTTAAGCCTAGGGCTAGGAGTTTTGAAACTAGGAAGCCCTGGGCTCCAGGCACACTGCAGCTGTTCAAGGCATCCCAAGGGGAGTACAAAAGTGCAACAACATGGCAGCTTTCACAGCTTTTTCCTTGGCACCATCCCTATACCTAGGCTGATTTATCTGCCTAGGGTTAGGGTTAGGGTTCATCCTGGGGCTTGGATTTCTTTAACCAGGAAGCCCTGAGTTCCAGGCTTACTTCATCTGCCAAAGACATCCCAAAGGGAGTGCAGAAGTGCCACAACATGGCTGCTTTCACGGCTTTTCCCTTAGGAAGAACCCTAATACCCGGCTGATTTACCTTCCTAGGGTTACTGTTAGGCTTAGGCCTAGGACTTTTAAAACCAGGAAGCCCTGGGCTCCAGGCACACTGCAGCTGCAAAAGGCATCCCAAGGGGAGCGCAAAAGTGACGCAACTTGGCTGCCACCACTGATATTTCCATGAGACCATCCTGAACCATAGGCTGATTTTCCTTCCTAGGGTTAAGGTTTGAGTTACGCCTAGGGTAAGGGTTCTATTAACCAGAAAGCCCTGAGTTCCAAGAACACAGCAGCTGCGAAGGACTACCCAAGAAGAGCGCAAAAGTACCACAACATGCCTGCCTCCACAGCTTTTTCCTTGGGGACATGCCTAATTCCTGGCTGATTTGCCTTTCTCGTCTTAGGGTTGGGGTTCGGCCTAGGGCTAGGATTTTTAAAATCAGGAAGCCCTGAGTTCCAGGCACACTGGAGCTGTGAAAGGCATCCAAAAGGGAGTGCAAAAGTGCCACAACATGGCTGCTTTCACGGCTTTTTCCTTGGCAAGAAGCCTAACATCAGGCTGATTTACTTTCCCAGGGTTACTGTTAGGCTTAGGCCTAGGGCTAGGATTTTTGAAACTAGGAAGCCCTGGGCTCCAGGCACACTGCAGCTGTTCAAGGCATCCCAAGGGGAGTACAAAAGTGCAACAACATGGCAGCTTTCACAGCTTTTTCCTTGGCACCATCCCTATACCTAGGCTGATTTATCTGCCCAGGGTTAGGGTTAGAGTTCAGCCTAGGGCATGGATTTCTTTAACCAGGAAGCCCTGAGTTCCAGGCTTACTTCATCTGCCAAAGGCATCCCAAAGGGAGTGCAGAAGTGCCACAACATGGCTGCTTTCACGGCTTTTCCCTTAGGAAGAACCCTAATACCCGGCTGATTTACCTTCCTAGGGTTACTGTTAGGCTTAGGCCTAGGACTTTTAAAACCAGGAAGCCCTGGGCTCCAGGCACACTGCAGCTGCAAAAGGCATCCCAAGGGGAGCGCAAAAGTGACGCAACTTGGCTGCCACCACTGATATTTCCATGAGACCATCCCGAACCATAGGTTGATTTTCCTTCCTAGGGTTAAGGTTTGAGTTATGCCTTGGGTAAGGGTTCTATTAACCAGAAAGCCCTGAGTTCCAAGAACACAGCAGCTGCGAAGGACTAGCCAAGAAGAGCGCAAAAGTACCACAACATGCCTGCCTCCACAGCTTTTTCCTTGGGGACATGCCTAATTCCTGGCTGATTTGCCTTTCTCGTCTTAGGGTTGGGGTTCGGCCTAGGGCTAGGATTTTTAAAAGCAGGAAGCCCTGAGTTCCAGGCACACTGGAGCTGTGAAAGGCATCCAAAAGGGAGTGCAAAAGTGCCACAACATGGCTGCTTTCACGGCTTTTTCCTTGGCAAGAAGCCTAACATCAGGCTGATTTACTTTCCCAGGGTTACTGTTAGGCTTAGGCCTAGGGCTAGGGTTTTTAAAACTAGGAAGCCCTTGGCTCCAGGCCCACTGCAGCTGTTCAAGGCATCCCAAGGGGAGTACAAAAGTGCAACAACATGGCAGCTTTCACAGCTTTTTCCTTGGCACCATCCCTATACCTAGGCTGATTTATCTGCCTAGGGTTAGGGTTAGGGTTCAGCCTAGGGCTTGAATTTTTTTAACCAGGAAGCCCTGAGTTCCAGGCTTACTTCATCTGCCAAAGGCATCCCAAAGGGAGTGCAGAAGTGCCACAACATGGCTGCTTTCACGGCTTTTCCCTTAGGAAGAACCCTAATACCCGGCTGATTTACCTTCCTAGGGTTACTGTTAGGCTTAGGCCTAGGACTTTTAAAACCAGGAAGCCCTGGGCTCCAGGCATACTGCAGCTGCAAAAGGCATCCCAAGGGGAGCGCAAAAGTGACGCAACTTGGCTGCCACCACTGATATTTCCATGAGACCATCCCGAACCATAGGCTGATTTTCCTTCCTAGGGTTAAGGTTTGAGTTACGCCTAGGGTAAGGGTCTATTAACCAGAAAGCCCTGAGTTCCAAGAACACAGCAGCTGCGAAGGACTAGCCAAGAAGAGCGCAAAAGTACCACAACATGCCTGCCTCCACAGCTTTTTCCTTGGGGACATGCCTAATTCCTGGCTGATTTGCCTTTCTCGTCTTAGGGTTGGGGTTCGGCCTAGGGCTAGGATTTTTAAAAGCAGGAAGCCCTGAGTTCCAGGCACACTGGAGCTGTGAAAGGCATCCAAAAGGGAGTGCAAAAGTGCCACAACATGGCTGCTTTCACGGCTTTTCCCTTAGGAAGAACCCTAATACCCGGCTGATTTACCTTCCTAGGGTTACTGTTAGGCTTAGGCCTAGGACTTTTAAAACCAGGAAGCCCTGGGCTCCAGGCACACTGCAGCTGCAAAAGGCATCCCAAGGGGAGCGCAAAAGTGACGCAACTTGGCTGCCACCACTGATATTTCCATGAGACCATCCCGAACCATAGGCTGATTTTCCTTCCTAGGGTTAAGGTTTGAGTTACGCCTAGGGTAAGGGTTCTATTAACCAGAAAGCCCTGAGTTCCAAGAACACAGCAGCTGCGAAGGACTAGCCAAGAAGAGCGCAAAAGTAGCACAACATGCCTGCCTCCACAGCTTTTTCCTTGGGGACATGCCTAATTCCTGGCTGATTTGCCTTTCTCGTCTTAGGGTTGGGGTTCGGCCTAGGGCTAGGATTTTTAAAATCAGGAAGCCCTGAGTTCCAGGCACACTGGAGCTGTGAAAGGCATCCAAAAGGGAGTGCAAAAGTGCCACAACATGGCTGCTTTCACGGCTTTTTCCTTGGCAAGACGCCTAACACCAGGCTGACATACTTTCCCAGGGTTACTGTTAGGCTTAGGCCTAGGGCTAGGGTTTTTAAAACTAGGAAGCCCTTGGCTCCAGGCCCACTGCAGCTGTTCAAGGCATCCCAAGGGGAGTACAAAAGTGCAACAACATGGCAGCTTTCACAGCTTTTTCCTTGGCACCATCCCTATACCTAGGCTGATTTATCTGCCTAGGGTTAGGGTTAGGGTTCAGCCTAGGGCTTGAATTTTTTTAACCAGGAAGCCCTGAGTTCCAGGCTTACTTCATCTGCCAAAGGCATCCCAAAGGGAGTGCAGAAGTGCCACAACATGGCTGCTTTCACGGCTTTTCCCTTAGGAAGAACCCTAATACCCGGCTGATTTACCTTCCTAGGGTTACTGTTAGGCTTAGGCCTAGGACTTTTAAAACCAGGAAGCCCTGGGCTCCAGGCATACTGCAGCTGCAAAAGGCATCCCAAGGGGAGCGCAAAAGTGACGCAACTTGGCTGCCACCACTGATATTTCCATGAGACCATCCCGAACCACAGGCTGATTTTCCTTCCTAGGGTTAAGGTTTGAGTTACGCCTAGGGTAAGGGTCTATTAACCAGAAAGCCCTGAGTTCCAAGAACACAGCAGCTGCGAAGGACTAGCCAAGAAGAGCGCAAAAGTACCACAACATGCCTGCCTCCACAGCTTTTTCCTTGGGGACATGCCTAATTCCTGGCTGATTTGCCTTTCTCGTCTTAGGGTTGGGGTTCGGCCTAGGGCTAGGATTTTTAAAAGCAGGAAGCCCTGAGTTCCAGGCACACTGGAGCTGTGAAAGGCATCCAAAAGGGAGTGCAAAAGTGCCACAACATGGCTGCTTTCACGGCTTTTCCCTTAGGAAGAACCCTAATACCCGGCTGATTTACCTTCCTAGGGTTACTGTTAGGCTTAGGCCTAGGACTTTTAAAACCAGGAAGCCCTGGGCTCCAGGCACACTGCAGCTACAAAAGGCATCCCAAGGGGAGCGCAAAAGTGATGCAACTTGGCTGCCACCACTGATATTTCCATGAGACCATCCCGAACCATAGGCTGATTTTCCTTCCTAGGGTTAAGGTTTGAGTTACGCCTAGGGTAAGGGTTCTATTAACCAGAAAGCCCTGAGTTCCAAGAACACAGCAGCTGCGAAGGACTAGCCAAGAAGAGCGCAAAAGTACCACAACATGCCTGCCTCCACAGCTTTTTCCTTGGGGACATGCCTAATTCCTGGCTGATTTGCCTTTCTCGTCTTAGGGTTGGGGTTCGGCCTAGGGCTAGGATTTTTAAAATCAGGAAGCCCTGAGTTCCAGGCACACTGGAGCTGTGAAAGGCATCCAAAAGGGAGTGCAAAAGTGCCACAACATGGCTGCTTTCACGGCTTTTTCCTTGGCAAGACGCCTAACACCAGGCTGATTTACCTTCCCAGGGTTACTGTTAGGCTTAGGCCTAGGGCTAGGATTTTTAAAACTAGGAAGCCCTTGGCTCCAGGCACACTGCAGCTGTTCAAGGCATCCCAAGGGGAGTACAAAAGTGCAACAACATGGCAGCTTTCACAGCTTTTTCCTTGGCACCATCCCTATACCTAGGCTGATTTATCTGCCTAGGGTTAGGGTTAGGGTTCAGCCTAGGGCTTGAATTTTTTAACCAGGAAGCCCTGAGTTCCAGGCTTACTTCATCTGCCAAAGGCATCCCAAAGGGAGTGCAGAAGTGCCACAACATGGCTGCTTTCACGGCTTTTCCCTTAGGAAGAACCCTAATACCCGGCTGATTTACCTTCCTAGGGTTACTGTTAGGCTTAGGCCTAGGACTTTTAAAACCAGGAAGCCCTGGGCTCCAGGCACACTGCAGCTGCGAAAGGCATCCCAAGGGGAGCGCAAAAGTGACGCAACTTGGCTGCCACCACTGATATTTCCATGAGACCATCCCGAACCACAGGCTGATTTTCCTTCCTAGGGTTAAGGTTTGAGTTACGCCTAGGGTAAGGGTTCTATTAACCAGAAAGCCCTGAGTTCCAAGAACACAGCAGCTGCGAAGGACTAGCCAAGAAGAGCGCAAAAGTACCACAACATGCCTGCCTCCACAGCTTTTTCCTTGGGGACATGCCTAATTCCTGGCTGATTTGCCTTTCTCGTCTTAGGGTTGGGGTTCGGCCTAGGTCTAGGATTTTTAAAAGCAGGAAGCCCTGAGTTCCAGGCACACTGGAGCTGTGAAAGGCATCCAAAAGGGAGTGCAAAAGTGCCACAACATGGCTGCTTTCACGGCTTTTTCCTTGGCAAGACGCCTAACACCAGGCTGATTTACTTTCCCAGGGTTACTGTTAGGCTTAGGCCTAGGGCTAGGATTTTTGAAACTAGGAAGCCCTTAGCTCCAGGCACACTGCAGCTGTTCAAGGCATCCCAAGGGGAGTACAAAAGTGCAACAACATGGCAGCTTTCACAGCTTTTTCCTTGGCACCATCCCTATACCTAGGCTGATTTATCTGCCTAGGGTTAGGGTTAGGGTTCAGCCTAGGGCTTGGATTTCTTTAACCAGGAAGCCCTGAGTTCCAGGCTTACTTCATCTGCCAAAGGCATCCCAAAGGGAGTGCAGAAGTGCCACAACATGGCTGCTTTCACGGCTTTTCCCTTAGGAAGAACCCTAATACCCGGCTGATTTACCTTCCTAGGGTTACTGTTAGGCTTAGGCCTAGGACTTTTAAAACCAGGAAGCCCTGGGCTCCAGGCATACTGCAGCTGCAAAAGGCATCCCAAGGGGAGCGCAAAAGTGACGCAACTTGGCTGCCACCACTGATATTTCCATGAGACCATCCCGAACCACAGGCTGATTTTCCTTCCTAGGGTTAAGGTTTGAGTTACGCCTAGGGTAAGGGTCTATTAACCAGAAAGCCCTGAGTTCCAAGAACACAGCAGCTGCGAAGGACTAGCCAAGAAGAGCGCAAAAGTACCACAACATGCCTGCCTCCACAGCTTTTTCCTTGGGGACATGCCTAATTCCTGGCTGATTTGCCTTTCTCGTCTTAGGGTTGGGGTTCGGCCTAGGGCTAGGATTTTTAAAAGCAGGAAGCCCTGAGTTCCAGGCACACTGGAGCTGTGAAAGGCATCCAAAAGGGAGTGCAAAAGTGCCACAACATGGCTGCTTTCACGGCTTTTCCCTTAGGAAGAACCCTAATACCCGGCTGATTTACCTTCCTAGGGTAACTGTTAGGCTTAGGCCTAGGACTTTTAAAACCAGGAAGCCCTGGGCTCCAGGCACACTGCAGCTACAAAAGGCATCCCAAGGGGAGCGCAAAAGTGATGCAACTTGGCTGCCACCACTGATATTTCCATGAGACCATCCCGAACCATAGGCTGATTTTCCTTCCTAGGGTTAAGGTTTGAGTTACGCCTAGGGTAAGGGTTCTATTAACCAGAAAGCCCTGAGTTCCAAGAACACAGCAGCTGCGAAGGACTAGCCAAGAAGAGCGCAAAAGTACCACAACATGCCTGCCTCCACAGCTTTTTCCTTGGGGACATGCCTAATTCCTGGCTGATTTGCCTTTCTCGTCTTAGGGTTGGGGTTCGGCCTAGGGCTAGGATTTTTAAAACCAGGAAGCCCTGAGTTCCAGGCACACTGCAGCTGTGAAAGGCATCCAAAAGGGAGTGCAAAAGTGCCACAACATGGCTGCTTTCACGGCTTTTTCCTTGGCAAGACGCCTAACACCAGGCTGATTTACCTTCCCAGGGTTACTGTTAGGCTTAGGCCTAGGGCTAGGATTTTTAAAACTAGGAAGCCCTTGGCTCCAGGCACACTGCAGCTGTTCAAGGCATCCCAAGGGGAGTACAAAAGTGCAACAACATGGCAGCTTTCACAGCTTTTTCCTTGGCACCATCCCTATACCTAGGCTGATTTATCTGCCTAGGGTTAGGGTTAGGGTTCAGCCTAGGGCTTGAATTTTTTTAACCAGGAAGCCCTGAGTTCCAGGCTTACTTCATCTGCCAAAGGCATCCCAAAGGGAGTGCAGAAGTGCCACAACATGGCTGCTTTCACGGCTTTTCCCTTAGGAAGAACCCTAATACCCGGCTGATTTACCTTCCTAGGGTTACTGTTAGGCTTAGGCCTAGGACTTTTAAAACCAGGAAGCCCTGGGCTCCAGGCATACTGCAGCTGCAAAAGGCATCCCAAGGGGAGCGCAAAAGTGACGCAACTTGGCTGCCACCACTGATATTTCCATGAGACCATCCCGAACCACAGGCTGATTTTCCTTCCTAGGGTTAAGGTTTGAGTTACGCCTAGGGTAAGGGTCTATTAACCAGAAAGCCCTGAGTTCCAAGAACACAGCAGCTGCGAAGGACTAGCCAAGAAGAGCGCAAAAGTACCACAACATGCCTGCCTCCACAGCTTTTTCCTTGGGGACATGCCTAATTCCTGGCTGATTTGCCTTTCTCGTCTTAGGGTTGGGGTTCGGCCTAGGGCTAGGATTTTTAAAAGCAGGAAGCCCTGAGTTCCAGGCACACTGGAGCTGTGAAAGGCATCCAAAAGGGAGTGCAAAAGTGCCACAACATGGCTGCTTTCACGGCTTTTCCCTTAGGAAGAACCCTAATACCCGGCTGATTTACCTTCCTAGGGTTACTGTTAGGCTTAGGCCTAGGACTTTTAAAACCAGGAAGCCCTGGGCTCCAGGCACACTGCAGCTACAAAAGGCATCCCAAGGGGAGCGCAAAAGTGATGCAACTTGGCTGCCACCACTGATATTTCCATGAGACCATCCCGAACCATAGGCTGATTTTCCTTCCTAGGGTTAAGGTTTGAGTTACGCCTAGGGTAAGGGTTCTATTAACCAGAAAGCCCTGAGTTCCAAGAACACAGCAGCTGCGAAGGACTACCCAAGAAGAGCGCAAAAGTAGCACAACATGCCTGCCTCCACAGCTTTTTCCTTGGGGACATGCCTAATTCCTGGCTGATTTGCCTTTCTCGTCTTAGGGTTGGGGTTCGGCCTAGGGCTAGGATTTTTAAAATCAGGAAGCCCTGAGTTCCAGGCACACTGGAGCTGTGAAAGGCATCCAAAAGGGAGTGCAAAAGTGCCACAACATGGCTGCTTTCACGGCTTTTTCCTTGGCAAGACGCCTAACACCAGGCTGATTTACCTTCCCAGGGTTACTGTTAGGCTTAGGCCTAGGGCTAGGATTTTTAAAACTAGGAAGCCCTTGGCTCCAGGCACACTGCAGCTGTTCAAGGCATCCCAAGGGGAGTACAAAAGTGCAACAACATGGCAGCTTTCACAGCTTTTTCCTTGGCACCATCCCTATACCTAGGCTGATTTATCTGCCTAGGGTTAGGGTTAGGGTTCAGCCTAGGGCTTGAATTTTTTAACCAGGAAGCCCTGAGTTCCAGGCTTACTTCATCTGCCAAAGGCATCCCAAAGGGAGTGCAGAAGTGCCACAACATGGCTGCTTTCACGGCTTTTCCCTTAGGAAGAACCCTAATACCCGGCTGATTTACCTTCCTAGGGTTACTGTTAGGCTTAGGCCTAGGACTTTTAAAACCAGGAAGCCCTGGGCTCCAGGCACACTGCAGCTGCGAAAGGCATCCCAAGGGGAGCGCAAAAGTGACGCAACTTGGCTGCCACCACTGATATTTCCATGAGACCATCCCGAACCACAGGCTGATTTTCCTTCCTAGGGTTAAGGTTTGAGTTACGCCTAGGGTAAGGGTTCTATTAACCAGAAAGCCCTGAGTTCCAAGAACACAGCAGCTGCGAAGGACTAGCCAAGAAGAGCGCAAAAGTACCACAACATGCCTGCCTCCACAGCTTTTTCCTTGGGGACATGCCTAATTCCTGGCTGATTTGCCTTTCTCGTCTTAGGGTTGGGGTTCGGCCTAGGTCTAGGATTTTTAAAAGCAGGAAGCCCTGAGTTCCAGGCACACTGGAGCTGTGAAAGGCATCCAAAAGGGAGTGCAAAAGTGCCACAACATGGCTGCTTTCACGGCTTTTTCCTTGGCAAGACGCCTAACACCAGGCTGATTTACTTTCCCAGGGTTACTGTTAGGCTTAGGCCTAGGGCTAGGATTTTTGAAACTAGGAAGCCCTTAGCTCCAGGCACACTGCAGCTGTTCAAGGCATCCCAAGGGGAGTACAAAAGTGCAACAACATGGCAGCTTTCACAGCTTTTTCCTTGGCACCATCCCTATACCTAGGCTGATTTATCTGCCTAGGGTTAGGGTTAGGGTTCAGCCTAGGGCTTGGATTTCTTTAACCAGGAAGCCCTGAGTTCCAGGCTTACTTCATCTGCCAAAGGCATCCCAAAGGGAGTGCAGAAGTGCCACAACATGGCTGCTTTCACGGCTTTTCCCTTAGGAAGAACCCTAATACCCGGCTGATTTACCTTCCTAGGGTTACTGTTAGGCTTAGGCCTAGGACTTTTAAAACCAGGAAGCCCTGGGCTCCAGGCATACTGCAGCTGCAAAAGGCATCCCAAGGGGAGCGCAAAAGTGACGCAACTTGGCTGCCACCACTGATATTTCCATGAGACCATCCCGAACCATAGGTTGATTTTCCTTCCTAGGGTTAAGGTTTGAGTTACGCCTAGGGTAAGGGTCTATTAACCAGAAAGCCCTGAGTTCCAAGAACACAGCAGCTGCGAAGGACTAGCCAAGAAGAGCGCAAAAGTACCACAACATGCCTGCCTCCACAGCTTTTTCCTTGCGGACATGCCTAATTCCTGGCTGATTTGCCTTTCTCGTCTTAGGGTTGGGGTTCGGCCTAGGGCTAGGATTTTTAAAAGCAGGAAGCCCTGAGTTCCAGGCACACTGGAGCTGTGAAAGGCATCCAAAAGGGAGTGCAAAAGTGCCACAACATGGCTGCTTTCACGGCTTTTCCCTTAGGAAGAACCCTAATACCCGGCTGATTTACCTTCCTAGGGTAACTGTTAGGCTTAGGCCTAGGACTTTTAAAACCAGGAAGCCCTGGGCTCCAGGCACACTGCAGCTACAAAAGGCATCCCAAGGGGAGCGCAAAAGTGATGCAACTTGGCTGCCACCACTGATATTTCCATGAGACCATCCCGAACCATAGGCTGATTTTCCTTCCTAGGGTTAAGGTTTGAGTTACGCCTAGGGTAAGGGTTCTATTAACCAGAAAGCCCTGAGTTCCAAGAACACAGCAGCTGCGAAGGACTAGCCAAGAAGAGCGCAAAAGTACCACAACATGCCTGCCTCCACAGCTTTTTCCTTGGGGACATGCCTAATTCCTGGCTGATTTGCCTTTCTCGTCTTAGGGTTGGGGTTCGGCCTAGGGCTAGGATTTTTAAAAC
The DNA here is from genome assembly GCF_027579445.1 of Ammospiza nelsoni. Lineage (NCBI taxonomy): Eukaryota > Metazoa > Chordata > Aves > Passeriformes > Passerellidae > Ammospiza > Ammospiza nelsoni. Next base: position 995,843 of record NW_026683187.1, read on the forward strand.
CAGGAAGCCCTGAGTTCCAGGCACACTGCAGCTGTGAAAGGCATCCAAAAGGGAGTGCAAAAGTGCCACAACATGGCTGCTTTCACGGCTTTTTCCTTGGCAAGACGCCTAACACCAGGCTGATTTACCTTCCCAGGGTTACTGTTAGGCTTAGGCCTAGGGCTAGGATTTTTAAAACTAGGAAGCCCTTGGCTCCAGGCACACTGCAGCTGTTCAAGGCATCCCAAGGGGAGTACAAAAGTGCAACAACATGGCAGCTTTCACAGCTTTTTCCTTGGCACCATCCCTATACCTAGGCTGATTTATCTGCCTAGGGTTAGGGTTAGGGTTCAGCCTAGGGCTTGAATTTTTTTAACCAGGAAGCCCTGAGTTCCAGGCTTACTTCATCTGCCAAAGGCATCCCAAAGGGAGTGCAGAAGTGCCACAACATGGCTGCTTTCACGGCTTTTCCCTTAGGAAGAACCCTAATACCCGGCTGATTTACCTTCCTAGGGTTACTGTTAGGCTTAGGCCTAGGACTTTTAAAACCAGGAAGCCCTGGGCTCCAGGCACACTGCAGCTGCGAAAGGCATCCCAAGGGGAGCGCAAAAGTGACGCAACTTGGCTGCCACCACTGATATTTCCATGAGACCATCCCGAACCATAGGCTGATTTTCCTTCCTAGGGTTAAGGTTTGAGTTACGCCTAGGGTAAGGGTCTATTAACCAGAAAGCCCTGAGTTCCAAGAACACAGCAGCTGCGAAGGACTAGCCAAGAAGAGCGCAAAAGTACCACAACATGCCTGCCTCCACAGCTTTTTCCTTGGGGACATGCCTAATTCCTGGCTGATTTGCCTTTCTCGTCTTAGGGTTGGGGTTCGGCCTAGGGCTAGGATTTTTAAAATCAGGAAGCCCTGAGTTCCAGGCACACTGGAGCTGTGAAAGGCATCCAAAAGGGAGTGCAAAAGTGCCACAACATGGCTGCTTTCACGGCTTTTTCCTTGGCAAGACGCCTAACACCAGGCTGATTTACCTTCCCAGGGTTACTGTTAGGCTTAGGCCTAGGGCTAGGATTTTTAAAACTAGGAAGCCCTTGGCTCCAGGCACACTGCAGCTGTTCAAGGCATCCCAAGGGGAGTACAAAAGTGCAACAACATGGCAGCTTTCACAGCTTTTTCCTTGGCACCATCCCTATACCTAGGCTGATTTATCTGCCTAGGGTTAGGGTTAGGGTTCAGCCTAGGGCTTGAATTTTTTTAACCAGGAAGCCCTGAGTTCCAGGCTTACTTCATCTGCCAAAGGCATCCCAAAGGGAGTGCAGAAGTGCCACAACATGGCTGCTTTCACGGCTTTTCCCTTAGGAAGAACCCTAATACCCGGCTGATTTACCTTCCTAGGGTTACTGTTAGGCTTAGGCCTAGGACTTTTAAAACCAGGAAGCCCTGGGCTCCAGGCACACTGCAGCTGCAAAAGGCATCCCAAGGGGAGCGCAAAAGTGACGCAACTTGGCTGCCACCACTGATATTTCCATGAGACCATCCCGAACCACAGGCTGATTTTCCTTCCTAGGGTTAAGGTTTGAGTTACGCCTAGGGTAAGGTTTCTATTAACCAGAAAGCCCTGAGTTCCAAGAACACAGCAGCTGCGAAGGACTAGCCAAGAAGAGCGCAAAAGTACCACAACATGCCTGCCTCCACAGCTTTTTCCTTGGGGACATGCCTAATTCCTGGCTGATTTGCCTTTCTCGTCTTAGGGTTGGGGTTCGGCCTAGGGCTAGGATTTTTAAAAGCAGGAAGCCCTGAGTTCCAGGCACACTGGAGCTGTGAAAGGCATCCAAAAGGGAGTGCAAAAGTGCCACAACATGGCTGCTTTCACGGCTTTTTCCTTGGCAAGACGCCTAACACCAGGCTGATTTACTTTCCCAGGGTTACTGTTAGGCTTAGGCCTAGGGCTAGGATTTTTGAAACTAGGAAGCCCTTAGCTCCAGGCACACTGCAGCTGTTCAAGGCATCCCAAGGGGAGTACAAAAGTGCAACAACATGGCAGCTTTCACAGCTTTTTCCTTGGCACCATCCCTATACCTAGGCTGATTTATCTGCCTAGGGTTAGGGTTAGGGTTCAGCCTAGGGCTTGGATTTCTTTAACCAGGAAGCCCTGAGTTCCAGGCTTACTTCATCTGCCAAAGGCATCCCAAAGGGAGTGCAGAAGTGCCACAACATGGCTGCTTTCACGGCTTTTCCCTTAGGAAGAACCCTAATACCCGGCTGATTTACCTTCCTAGGGTTACTGTTAGGCTTAGGCCTAGGACTTTTAAAACCAGGAAGCCCTGGGCTCCAGGCACACTGCAGCTGCAAAAGGCATCCCAAGGGGAGCGCAAAAGTGACGCAACTTGGCTGCCACCACTGATATTTCCATGAGACCATCCCGAACCATAGGCTGATTTTCCTTCCTAGGGTTAAGGTTTGAGTTACGCCTAGGGTAAGGGTTCTATTAACCAGAAAGCCCTGAGTTCCAAGAACACAGCAGCTGCGAAGGACTAGCCAAGAAGAGCGCAAAAGTACCACAACATGCCTGCCTCCACAGCTTTTCCTTGGGGACATGCCTAATTCCTGGCTGATTTGCCTTTCTCGTCTTAGGGTTGGGGTTCGGCCTAGGGCTAGGATTTTTAAAATCAGGAAGCCCTGAGTTCCAGGCACACTGGAGCTGTGAAAGGCATCCAAAAGGGAGTGCAAAAGTGCCACAACATGGCTGCTTTCACGGCTTTTCCCTTAGGAAGAACCCTAATACCCGGCTGATTTACCTTCCTAGGGTTACTGTTAGGCTTAGGCCTAGGACTTTTAAAACCAGGAAGCCCTGGGCTCCAGGCACACTGCAGCTGCAAAAGGCATCCCAAGGGGAGCGCAAAAGTGACGCAACTTGGCTGCCACCACTGATATTTCCATGAGACCATCCCGAACCATAGGCTGATTTTCCTTCCTAGGGTTAAGGTTTGAGTTACGCCTAGGGTAAGGGTCTATTAACCAGAAAGCCCTGAGTTCCAAGAACACAGCAGCTGCGAAGGACTAGCCAAGAAGAGCGCAAAAGTACCACAACATGCCTGCCTCCACAGCTTTTTCCTTGCGGACATGCCTAATTCCTGGCTGATTTGCCTTTCTCGTCTTAGGGTTGGGGTTCGGCCTAGGACTAGGATTTTTAAAAGCAGGAAGCCCTGAGTTCCAGGCACACTGGAGCTGTGAAAGGCATCCAAAAGGGAGTGCAAAAGTGCCACAACATGGCTGCTTTCACGGCTTTTTCCTTGGCAAGACGCCTAACACCAGGCTGATTTACCTTCCCAGGGTTACTGTTAGGCTTAGGCCTAGGGCTAGGATTTTTAAAACTAGGAAGCCCTTGGCTCCAGGCACACTGCAGCTGTTCAAGGCATCCCAAGGGGAGTACAAAAGTGCAACAACATGGCAGCTTTCACAGCTTTTTCCTTGGCACCATCCCTATACCTAGGCTGATTTATCTGCCTAGGGTTAGGGTTAGGGTTCAGCCTAGGGCTTGAATTTTTTTAACCAGGAAGCCCTGAGTTCCAGGCTTACTTCATCTGCCAAAGGCATCCCAAAGGGAGTGCAGAAGTGCCACAACATGGCTGCTTTCACGGCTTTTCCCTTAGGAAGAACCCTAATACCCGGCTGATTTACCTTCCTAGGGTTACTGTTAGGCTTAGGCCTAGGACTTTTAAAACCAGGAAGCCCTGGGCTCCAGGCACACTGCAGCTGCAAAAGGCATCCCAAGGGGAGCGCAAAAGTGACGCAACTTGGCTGCCACCACTGATATTTCCATGAGACCATCCCGAACCATAGGCTGATTTTCCTTCCTAGGGTTAAGGTTTGAGTTACGCCTAGGGTAAGGGTCTATTAACCAGAAAGCCCTGAGTTCCAAGAACACAGCAGCTGCGAAGGACTAGCCAAGAAGAGCGCAAAAGTACCACAACATGCCTGCCTCCACAGCTTTTTCCTTGGGGACATGCCTAATTCCTGGCTGATTTGCCTTTCTCGTCTTAGGGTTGGGGTTCGGCCTAGGGCTAGGATTTTTAAAATCAGGAAGCCCTGAGTTCCAGGCACACTGGAGCTGTGAAAGGCATCCAAAAGGGAGTGCAAAAGTGCCACAACATGGCTGCTTTCACGGCTTTTTCCTTGGCAAGACGCCTAACACCAGGCTGATTTACCTTCCCAGGGTTACTGTTAGGCTTAGGCCTAGGGCTAGGATTTTTAAAACTAGGAAGCCCTTGGCTCCAGGCACACTGCAGCTGTTCAAGGCATCCCAAGGGGAGTACAAAAGTGCAACAACATGGCAGCTTTCACAGCTTTTTCCTTGGCACCATCCCTATACCTAGGCTGATTTATCTGCCTAGGGTTAGGGTTAGGGTTCAGCCTAGGGCTTGAATTTTTTTAACCAGGAAGCCCTGAGTTCCAGGCTTACTTCATCTGCCAAAGGCATCCCAAAGGGAGTGCAGAAGTGCCACAACATGGCTGCTTTCACGGCTTTTCCCTTAGGAAGAACCCTAACACCCGGCTGATTTACCTTCCTAGGGTTACTGTTAGGCTTAGGCCTAGGACTTTTAAAACCAGGAAGCCCTGGGCTCCAGGCACACTGCAGCTGCAAAAGGCATCCCAAGGGGAGCGCAAAAGTGACGCAACTTGGCTGCCACCACTGATATTTCCATGAGACCATCCCGAACCATAGGCTGATTTTCCTTCCTAGGCTTAAGGTTTGAGTTACGCCTAGGGTAAGGGTCTATTAACCAGAAAGCCCTGAGTTCCAAGAACACAGCAGCTGCGAAGGACTAGCCAAGAAGAGCGCAAAAGTACCACAACATGCCTGCCTCCACAGCTTTTTCCTTGGGGACATGCCTAATTCCTGGCTGATTTGCCTTTCTCGTCTTAGGGTTGGGGTTCGGCCTAGGGCTAGGATTTTTAAAAGCAGGAAGCCCTGAGTTCCAGGCACACTGGAGCTGTGAAAGGCATCCAAAAGGGAGTGCAAAAGTGCCACAACATGGCTGCTTTCACGGCTTTTTCCTTGGCAAGACGCCTAACACCAGGCTGATTTACTTTCCCAGGGTTACTGTTAGGCTTAGGCCTAGGGCTAGGATTTTTGAAACTAGGAAGCCCTTAGCTCCAGGCACACTGCAGCTGTTCAAGGCATCCCAAGGGGAGTACAAAAGTGCAACAACATGGCAGCTTTCACAGCTTTTTCCTTGGCACCATCCCTATACCTAGGCTGATTTATCTGCCTAGGGTTAGGGTTAGGGTTCAGCCTAGGGCTTGGATTTCTTTAACCAGGAAGCCCTGAGTTCCAGGCTTACTTCATCTGCCAAAGGCATCCCAAAGGGAGTGCAGAAGTGCCACAACATGGCTGCTTTCACGGCTTTTCCCTTAGGAAGAACCCTAATACCCGGCTGATTTACCTTCCTAGGGTTACTGTTAGGCTTAGGCCTAGGACTTTTAAAACCAGGAAGCCCTGGGCTCCAGGCACACTGCAGCTGCAAAAGGCATCCCAAGGGGAGCGCAAAAGTGACGCAACTTGGCTGCCACCACTGATATTTCCATGAGACCATCCCGAACCATAGGCTGATTTTCCTTCCTAGGGTTAAGGTTTGAGTTACGCCTAGGGTAAGGGTTCTATTAACCAGAAAGCCCTGAGTTCCAAGAACACAGCAGCTGCGAAGGACTAGCCAAGAAGAGCGCAAAAGTACCACAACATGCCTGCCTCCACAGCTTTTTCCTTGCGGACATGCCTAATTCCTGGCTGATTTGCCTTTCTCGTCTTAGGGTTGGGGTTCGGCCTAGGGCTAGGATTTTTAAAATCAGGAAGCCCTGAGTTCCAGGCACACTGAAGCTGTGAAAGGCATCCAAAAGGGAGTGCAAAAGTGCCACAACATGGCTGCTTTCACGGCTTTTCCCTTAGGAAGAACCCTAATACCCGGCTGATTTACCTTCCTAGGGTTACTGTTAGGCTTAGGCCTAGGACTTTTAAAACCAGGAAGCCCTGGGCTCCAGGCACACTGCAGCTGCAAAAGGCATCCCAAGGGGAGCGCAAAAGTGACGCAACTTGGCTGCCACCACTGATATTTCCATGAGACCATCCCGAACCATAGGCTGATTTTCCTTCCTAGGGTTAAGGTTTGAGTTACGCCTAGGGTAAGGGTCTATTAACCAGAAAGCCCTGAGTTCCAAGAACACAGCAGCTGCGAAGGACTAGCCAAGAAGAGCGCAAAAGTACCACAACATGCCTGCCTCCACAGCTTTTTCCTTGCGGACATGCCTAATTCCTGGCTGATTTGCCTTTCTCGTCTTAGGGTTGGGGTTCGGCCTAGGACTAGGATTTTTAAAAGCAGGAAGCCCTGAGTTCCAGGCACACTGGAGCTGTGAAAGGCATCCAAAAGGGAGTGCAAAAGTGCCACAACATGGCTGCTTTCACGGCTTTTTCCTTGGCAAGACGCCTAACACCAGGCTGATTTACCTTCCCAGGGTTACTGTTAGGCTTAGGCCTAGGGCTAGGATTTTTGAAACTAGGAAGCCCTGGGCTCCAGGCACAATGCAGCTGTTCAAGGCATCCCAAGGGGAGTACAAAAGTGCAACAACATGGCAGCTTTCACAGCTTTTTCCTTGGCACCATCCCTATACCTAGGCTGATTTATCTGCCTAGGGTTAGGGTTAGGGTTCAGCCTAGGGCTTGAATTTTTTTAACCAGGAAGCCCTGAGTTCCAGGCTTACTTCATCTGCCAAAGGCATCCCAAAGGGAGTGCAGAAGTGCCACAACATGGCTGCTTTCACGGCTTTTCCCTTAGGAAGAACCCTAATACCCGGCTGATTTACCTTCCTAGGGTTACTGTTAGGCTTAGGCAGGCCTAGGACTTTTAAAACCAGGAAGCCCTGGGCTCCAGGCACACTGCAGCTGCAAAAGGCATCCCAAGGGGAGCGCAAAAGTGACGCAACTTGGCTGCCACCACTGATATTTCCATGAGACCATCCCGAACCATAGGCTGATTTTCCTTCCTAGGGTTAAGGTTTGAGTTACGCCTAGGGTAAGGGTCTATTAACCAGAAAGCCCTGAGTTCCAAGAACACAGCAGCTGCGAAGGACTAGCCAAGAAGAGCGCAAAAGTACCACAACATGCCTGCCTCCACAGCTTTTTCCTTGGGGACATGCCTAATTCCTGGCTGATTTGCCTTTCTCGTCTTAGGGTTGGCGTTCGGCCTAGGGCTAGGATTTTTAAAAGCAGGAAGCCCTGAGTTCCAGGCACACTGGAGCTGTGAAAGGCATCCAAAAGGGAGTGCAAAAGTGCCACAACATGGCTGCTTTCACGGCTTTTTCCTTGGCAAGACGCCTAACACCAGGCTGATTTACCTTCCCAGGGTTACTGTTAGGCTTAGGCCTAGGGCTAGGATTTTTGAAACTAGGAAGCCCTGGGCTCCAGGCACAATGCAGCTGTTCAAGGCATCCCAAGGGGAGTACAAAAGTGCAACAACATGGCAGCTTTCACAGCTTTTTCCTTGGCACCATCCCTATACCTAGGCTGATTTATCTGCCTAGGGTTAGGGTTAGGGTTCAGCCTAGGGCTTGAATTTCTTTAACCAGGAAGCCCTGAGTTCCAGGCTTACTTCATCTGCCAAAGGCATCCCAAAGGGAGTGCAGAAGTGCCACAACATGGCTGCTTTCACGGCTTTTCCCTTAGGAAGAACCCGAATACCCGGATGATTTACCTTCCTAGGGTTACTGTTAGGCTTAGGCAGGCCTAGGACTTTTAAAACCAGGAAGCACTGGGCTCCAGGCACACTGCAGCTGCAAAAGGCATCCCAAGGGGAGCGCAAAAGTGACGCAACTTGGCTGCCACCACTGATATTTCCATGAGACCATCCCGAAACATAGGCTGATTTTCCTTCCTAGGGTTAAGGTTTGAGTTACGCCTAGGGTAAGGGTATATTAACCAGAAAGCCCTGAGTTCCAAGAACACAGCAGCTGCGAAGGACTAGCCAAGAAGAGCGCAAAAGTACCACAACATGCCTGCCTCCACAGCTTTTTCCTTGCGGACATGCCTAATTCCTGGCTGATTTGCCTTTCTCGTCTTAGGGTTGGGGTTCGGCCTAGGGCTAGGATTTTTAAAAGCAGGAAGCCCTGAGTTCCAGGCACACTGGAGCTGTGAAAGGCATCCAAAAGGGAGTGCAAAAGTGCCACAACATGGCTGCTTTCACGGCTTTTCCCTTAGGAAGAACCCTAATACCCGGCTGATTTACCTTCCTAGGGTTACTGTTAGGCTTAGGCCTAGGACTTTTAAAACCAGGAAGCCCTGGGCTCCAGGCACACTGCAGCTACAAAAGGCATCCCAAGGGGAGCGCAAAAGTGATGCAACTTGGCTGCCACCACTGATATTTCCATGAGACCATCCCGAACCATAGGCTGATTTTCCTTCCTAGGGTTAAGGTTTGAGTTACGCCTAGGGTAAGGGTTCTATTAACCAGAAAGCCCTGAGTTCCAAGAACACAGCAGCTGCGAAGGACTAGCCAAGAAGAGCGCAAAAGTACCACAACATGCCTGCCTCCACAGCTTTTTCCTTGGGGACATGCCTAATTCCTGGCTGATTTGCCTTTCTCGTCTTAGGGTTGGGGTTCGGCCTAGGGCTAGGATTTTTAAAAGCAGGAAGCCCTGAGTTCCAGGCACACTGGAGCTGTGAAAGGCATCCAAAAGGGAGTGCAAAAGTGCCACAACATGGCTGCTTTCATGGCTTTTTCCTTGGCAAGACGCCTAACACCAGGCTGATTTACCTTCCCAGGGTTACTGTTAGGCTTAGGCCTAGGGCTAGGATTTTTAAAACTAGGAAGCCCTTGGCTCCAGGCACACTGCAGCTGTTCAAGGCATCCCAAGGGGAGTACAAAAGTGCAACAACATGGCAGCTTTCACAGCTTTTTCCTTGGCACCATCCCTATACCTAGGCTGATTTATCTGCCTAGGGTTAGGGTTAGGGTTCAGCCTGGGGCTTGGATTTTTTTAACCAGGAAGCCCTGAGTTCCAGGCTTACTTCATCTGCCAAAGGCATCCCAAAGGGAGTGCAGAAGTGCCACAACATGGCTGCTTTCACGGCTTTTCCCTTAGGAAGAACCCTAATACCCGGCTGATTTACCTTCCTAGGGTTACTGTTAGGCTTAGGCCTAGGACTTTTAAAACCAGGAAGCCCTGGGCTCCAGGCACACTGCAGCTGCGAAAGGCATCCCAAGGGGAGCGCAAAAGTGACGCAACTTGGCTGCCACCACTGATATTTCCATGAGACCATCCCGAACCATAGGCTGATTTTCCTTCCTAGGGTTAAGGTTTGAGTTACGCCTAGGGTAAGGGTCTATTAACCAGAAAGCCCTGAGTTCCAAGAACACAGCAGCTGCGAAGGACTAGCCAAGAAGAGCGCAAAAGTACCACAACATGCCTGCCTCCACAGCTTTTTCCTTGGGGACATGCCTAATTCCTGGCTGATTTGCCTTTCTCGTCTTAGGGTTGGGGTTCGGCCTAGGGCTAGGATTTTTAAAATCAGGAAGCCCTGAGTTCCAGGCACACTGGAGCTGTGAAAGGCATCCAAAAGGGAGTGCAAAAGTGCCACAACATGGCTGCTTTCACGGCTTTTTCCTTGGCAAGACGCCTAACACCAGGCTGATTTACCTTCCCAGGGTTACTGTCAGGCTTAGGCCTAGGGCTAGGATTTTTAAAACTAGGAAGCCCTTAGCTCCAGGCACACTGCAGCTGTTCAAGGCATCCCAAGGGGAGTACAAAAGTGCAACAACATGGCAGCTTTCACAGCTTTTTCCTTGGCACCATCCCTATACCTAGGCTGATTTATCTGCCTAGGGTTAGGGTTAGGGTTCAGCCTAGGGCTTGGATTTTTTTAACCAGGAAGCCCTGAGTTCCAGGCTTACTTCATCTGCCAAAGGCATCCCAAAGGGAGTGCAGAAGTGCCACAACATGGCTGCTTTCACGGCTTTTCCCTTAGGAAGAACCCTAATACCCGGCTGATTTACCTTCCTAGGGTTACTGTTAGGCTTAGGCCTAGGACTATTAAAACCAGGAAGCCCTGGGCTCCAGGCACACTGCAGCTGCGAAAGGCATCCCAAGGGGAGCGCAAAAGTGACGCAACTTGGCTGCAACCACTGATATTTCCATGAGACCATCCCGAACCATAGGCTGATTTTCCTTCCTAGGGTTAAGGTTTGAGTTACGCCTAGGGTAAGGGTCTATTAACCAGAAAGCCCTGAGTTCCAAGAACACAGCAGCTGCGAAGGACTAGCCAAGAAGAGCGCAAAAGTACCACAACATGCCTGCCTCCACAGCTTTTTCCTTGGGGACATGCCTAATTCCTGGCTGATTTGCCTTTCTCGTCTTAAGGTTGGGGTTCGGCCTAGGGCTAGGATTTTTAAAAGCAGGAAGCCCTGAGTTCCAGGCACACTGCAGCTGTGAAAGGCATCCAAAAGGGAGTGCAAAAGTGCCACAACATGGCTGCTTTCACGGCTTTTCCCTTAGGAAGAACCCTAATACCCGGCTGATTTACCTTCCTAGGGTTACTGTTAGGCTTAGGCCTAGGACTTTTAAAACCAGGAAGCCCTGGGCTCCAGGCACACTGCAGCTGCGAAAGGCATCCCAAGGGGAGCGCAAAAGTGACGCAACTTGGCTGCCACCACTGATATTTCCATGAGACCATCCCGAACCATAGGCTGATTTTCCTTCCTAGGGTTAAGGTTTGAGTTACGCCTAGGGTAAGGGTTCTATTAACCAGAAAGCCCTGAGTTCCAAGAACACAGCAGCTGTGAAGGACTACCCAAGAAGAGCGCAAAAGTAGCACAACATGCCTGCCTCCACAGCTTTTTCCTTGGGGACATGCCTAATTCCTGGCTGATTTGCCTTTCTCGTCTTAGGGTTGGGGTTCGGCCTAGGGCTAGGATTTTTAAAATCAGGAAGCCCTGAGTTCCAGGCACACTGGAGCTGTGAAAGGCATCCAAAAGGGAGTGCAAAAGTGCCACAACATGGCTGCTTTCACGGCTTTTTCCTTGGCAAGACGCCTAACACCAGGCTGATTTACCTTCCCAGGGTTACTGTTAGGCTTAGGCCTAGGGCTAGGATTTTTAAAACTAGGAAGCCCTTAGCTCCAGGCACACTGCAGCTGTTCAAGGCATCCCAAGGGGAGTACAAAAGTGCAACAACATGGCAGCTTTCACAGCTTTTTCCTTGGCACCATCCCTATACATAGGCTGATTTATCTGCCTAGGGTTAGGGTTAGGGTTCAGCCTAGGGCTTGAATTTCTTTAACCAGGAAGCCCTGAGTTCCAGGCTTACTTCATCTGCCAAAGGCATCCCAAAGGGAGTGCAGAAGTGCCACAACATGGCTGCTTTCACGGCTTTTCCCTTAGGAAGAACCCTAATACCCGGCTGATTTACCTTCCTAGGGTTACTGTTAGGCTTAGGCCTAGGACTTTTAAAACCAGGAAGCCCTGGGCTCCAGGCACACTGCAGCTGCGAAAGGCATCCCAAGGGGAGCGCAAAAGTGACGCAACTTGGCTGCCACCACTGATATTTCCATGAGAGCATCCCGAACCATAGGCTGATTTTCCTTCCTAGGGTTAAGGTTTGAGTTACGCCTAGGGTAAGGGTCTATTAACCAGAAAGCCCTGAGTTCCAAGAACACAGCAGCTGCGAAGGACTAGCCAAGAAGAGCGCAAAAGTACCACAACATGCCTGCCTCCACAGCTTTTTCCTTGGGGACATGCCTAATTCCTGGCTGATTTGCCTTTCTCGTCTTAGGGTTGGGGTTCAGCCTAGGGCTAGGATTTTTAAAAGCAGGAAGCCCTGAGTTCCAGGCACACTGGAGCTGTGAAAGGCATCCAAAAGGGAGTGCAAAAGTGCCACAACATGGCTGCTTTCACGGCTTTTTCCTTGGCAAGACGCCTAACACCAGGCTGATTTACCTTCCCAGGGTTACTGTTAGGCTTAGGCCTAGGGCTAGGATTTTTGAAACTAGGAAGCCCTGGGCTCCAGGCACAATGCAGCTGTTCAAGGCATCCCAAGGGGAGTACAAAAGTGCAACAACATGGCAGCTTTCACAGCTTTTTCCTTGGCATCATCCATATACCTAGGCTGATTTATCTGCCTAGGGTTAGGGTTAGGGTTCAGCCTAGGGCTTGAATTTTTTTAACCAGGAAGCCCTGAGTTCCAGGCTTACTTCATCTGCCAAAGGCATCCCAAAGGGAGTGCAGAAGTGCCACAACATGGCTGCTTTCACGGCTTTTCCCTTAGGAAGAACCCTAATACCCGGCTGATTTACCTTCCTAGGGTTACTGTTAGGCTTAGGCCTAGGACTTTTAAAACCAGGAAGCCCTGGGCTCCAGGCACACTGCAGCTGCGAAAGGCATCCCAAGGGGAGCGCAAAAGTGACGCAACTTGGCTGCCACCACTGATATTTCCATGAGACCATCCCGAACCATAGGTTGATTTTCCTTCCTAGGGTTAAGGTTTGAGTTACGCCTAGGGTAAGGGTCTATTAACCAGAAAGCCCTGAGTTCCAAGAACACAGCAGCTGCGAAGGACTAGCCAAGAAGAGCGAAAAAGTACCACAACATGCCTGCCTCCACAGCTTTTTCCTTGGGGACATGCCTAATTCCTGGCAGATTTGCCTTTCTCGTCTTAGGGTTGGGGTTCGGCCTAGGGCTAGGATTTTTAAAAGCAGGAAGCCCTGAGTTCCAGGCACACTGCAGCTGTGAAAGGCATCCAAAAGGGAGTGCAAAAGTGCCACAACATGGCTGCTTTCACGGCTTTTCCCTTAGGAAGAACCCTAATACCCGGCTGATTTACCTTCCTAGGGTTACTGTTAGGCTTAGGCCTAGGACTTTTAAAACCAGGAAGCCCTGGGCTCCAGGCACACTGCAGCTGCAAAAGGCATCCCAAGGGGAGCGCAAAAGTGACGCAACTTGGCTGCCACCACTGATATTTCCATGAGAGCATCCCGAACCATAGGCTGATTTTCCTTCCTAGGGTTAAGGTTTGAGTTACGCCTAGGGTAAGGGTCTATTAACCAGAAAGCCCTGAGTTCCAAGAACACAGCAGCTGCAAAGGACTACCCAAGAAGAGCGCAAAAGTACCACAACATGCCTGCCTCCACAGCTTTTTCCTTGCGGACATGCCTAATTCCTGGCTGATTTGCCTTTCTCGTCTTAGGGTTGGGGTTCGGCCTAGGGCTAGGATTTTTAAAAGCAGGAAGCCCTGAGTTCCAGGCACACTGGAGCTGTGAAAGGCATCCAAAAGGGAGTGCAAAAGTGCCACAACATGGCTGCTTTCACGGCTTTTTCCTTGGCAAGACGCCTAACACCAGGCTGATTTACCTTCCCAGGGTTACTGTTAGGCTTAGGCCTAGGGCTAGGATTTTTGAAACTAGGAAGCCCTTGGCTCCAGGCACAATGCAGCTGTTCAAGGCATCCCAAGGGGAGTACAAAAGTGCAACAACATGGCAGCTTTCACAGCTTTTTCCTTGGCACCATCCCTATACCTAGGCTGATTTATCTGCCTAGGGTTAGGGTTAGGGTTCAGCCTAGGGCTTGAATTTTTTTAACCAGGAAGCCCTGAGTTCCAGGCTTACTTCATCTGCCAAAGGCATCCCAAAGGGAGTGCAGAAGTGCCACAACATGGCTGCTTTCACGGCTTTTCCCTTAGGAAGAACCCTAATACCCGGCTGATTTACCTTCCTAGGGTTACTGTTAGGCTTAGGCCTAGGACTTTTAAAACCAGGAAGCCCTGGGCTCCAGGCACACTGCAGCTGCAAAAGGCATCCCAAGGGGAGCGCAAAAGTGACGCAACTTGGCTGCCACCACTGATATTTCCATGAGACCATCCCGAACCATAGGCTGATTTTCCTTCCTAGGGTTAAGGTTTGAGTTACGCCTAGGGTAAGGGTCTATTAACCAGAAAGCCCTGAGTTCCAAGAACACAGCAGCTGCGAAGGACTACCCAAGAAGAGCGCAAAAGTACCACAACATGCCTGCCTCCACAGCTTTTTCCTTGCGGACATGCCTAATTCCTGGCTGATTTGCCTTTCTCGTCTTAGGGTTGGGGTTCGGCCTAGGGCTAGGATTTTTAAAAGCAGGAAGCCCTGAGTTCCAGGCACACTGGAGCTGTGAAAGGCATCCAAAAGGGAGTGCAAAAGTGCCACAACATGGCTGCTTTCACGGCTTTTTCCTTGGCAAGACGCCTAACACCAGGCTGATTTACCTTCCCAGGGTTACTGTTAGGCTTAGGCCTAGGGCTAGGATTTTTGAAACTAGGAAGCCCTTAGCTCCAGGCACACTGCAGCTGTTCAAGGCATCCCAAGGGGAGTACAAAAGTGCAACAACATGGCAGCTTTCACAGCTTTTTCCTTGGCACCATCCCTATACCTAGGCTGATTTATCTGCCTAGGGTTAGGGTTAGGGTTCAGCCTAGGGCTTGAATTTTTTTAACCAGGAAGCCCTGAGTTCCAGGCTTACTTCATCTGCCAAAGGCATCCCAAAGGGAGTGCAGAAGTGCCACAACATGGCTGCTTTCACGGCTTTTCCCTTAGGAAGAACCCTAATACCCGGCTGATTTACCTTCCTAGGGTTACTGTTAGGCTTAGGCCTAGGACTTTTAAAACCAGGAAGCCCTGGGCTCCAGGCACACTGCAGCTGCGAAAGGCATCCCAAGGGGAGTGCAAAAGTGACGCAACTTGGCTGCCACCACTGATATTTCGATGAGACCATCCCGAACCATAGGCTGATTTTCCTTCCTAGGGTTAAGGTTTGAGTTACGCCTAGGGTAAGGGTTCTATTAACCAGAAAGCCCTGAGTTCCAAGAACACAGCAGCTGCGAAGGACTAGCCAAGAAGAGCGCAAAAGTAGCACAACATGCCTGCCTCCACAGCTTTTTCCTTGGGGACATGCCTAATTCCTGGCTGATTTGCCTTTCTCGTCTTAGGGTTGGGGTTCGGCCTAGGGCTAGGATTTTTAAAAGCAGGAAGCCCTGAGTTCCAGGCACACTGGAGCTGTGAAAGGCATCCAAAAGGGAGTGCAAAAGTGCCACAACATGGCTGCTTTCACGGCTTTTTCCTTGGCAAGACGCCTAACACCAGGCTGATTTACCTTCCCAGGGTTACTGTCAGGCTTAGGCCTAGGGCTAGGATTTTTAAAACTAGGAAGCCCTTAGCTCCAGGCACACTGCAGCTGTTCAAGGCATCCCAAGGGGAGTACAAAAGTGCAACAACATGGCAGCTTTCACAGCTTTTTCCTTGGCACCATCCCTATACCTAGGCTGATTTATCTGCCTAGGGTTAGGGTTAGGGTTCAGCCTAGGGCTTGAATTTCTTTAACCAGGAAGCCCTGAGTTCCAGGCTTACTTCATCTGCCAAAGGCATCCCAAAGGGAGTGCAGAAGTGCCACAACATGGCTGCTTTCACGGCTTTTCCCTTAGGAAGAACCCTAATACCCGGCTGATTTACCTTCCTAGGGTTACTGTTAGGCTTAGGCCTAGGACTTTTAAAACCAGGAAGCCCTGGGCTCCAGGCACACTGCAGCTGCGAAAGGCATCCCAAGGGGAACGCAAAAGTGACGCAACTTGGCTGCCACCACTGATATTTCCATGAGACCATCCCGAACCATAGGTTGATTTTCCTTCCTAGGGTTAAGGTTTGAGTTACGCCTAGGGTAAGGGTCTATTAACCAGAAAGCCCTGAGTTCCAAGAACACAGCAGCTGCGAAGGACTACCCAAGAAGAGCGCAAAAGTAGCACAACATGCCTGCCTCCACAGCTTTTTCCTTGCGGACATGCCTAATTCCTGGCTGATTTGCCTTTCTCGTCTTAGGGTTGGGGTTCGGCCTAGGGCTAGGATTTTTAAAAGCAGGAAGCCCTGAGTTCCAGGCACACTGCAGCTGTGAAAGGCATCCAAAAGGGAGTGCAAAAGTGCCACAACATGGCTGCTTTCACGGCTTTTCCCTTAGGAAGAACCCTAATACCCGGCTGATTTACCTTCCTAGGGTTACTGTTAGGCTTAGGCCTAGGACTTTTAAAACCAGGAAATCCTGGGCTCCAGGCACACTGCAGCTGCAAAAGGCATCCCAAGGGGAGCGCAAAAGTGACGCAACTTGGCTGCCACCACTGATATTTCCATGAGACCATCCCGAACCATAGGCTGATTTTCCTTCCTAGGGTTAAGGTTTGAGTTACGCCTAGGGTAAGGGTCTATTAAACAGAAAGCCCTGAGTTCCAAGAACACAGCAGCTGCGAAGGACTACCCAAGAAGAGCGCAAAAGTACCACAACATGCCTGCCTCCACAGCTTTTTCCTTGCGGACATGCCTAATTCCTGGCTGATTTGCCTTTCTCGTCTTAGGGTTGGGGTTCGGCCTAGGGCTAGGATTTTTAAAAGCAGGAAGCCCTGAGTTCCAGGCACACTGCAGCTGTGAAAGGCATCCAAAAGGGAGTGCAAAAGTGCCACAACATGGCTGCTTTCACGGCTTTTTCCTTGGCAAGACGCCTAACACCAGGCTGATTTACCTTCCCAGGGTTACTGTTAGGCTTAGGCCTAGGGCTAGGATTTTTGAAACTAGGAAGCCCTGGGCTCCAGGCACACTGCAGCTGTTCAAGGCATCCCAAGGGGAGTACAAAAGTGCAACAACATGGCAGCTTTCACAGCTTTTTCCTTGGCACCATCCCTATACCTAGGCTGATTTATCTGCCTAGGGTTAGGGTTAGGGTTCAGCCTAGGGCTTGAATTTTTTTAACCAGGAAGCCCTGAGTTCCAGGCTTACTTCATCTGCCAAAGGCATCCCAAAGGGAGTGCAGAAGTGCCACAACATGGCTGCTTTCACGGCTTTTCCCTTAGGAAGAACCCTAATACCCGGCTGATTTACCTTCCTAGGGTTACTGTTAGGCTTAGGCCTAGGACTTTTAAAACCAGGAAGCCCTGGGCTCCAGGCACACTGCAGCTGCAAAAGGCATCCCAAGGGGAGCGCAAAAGTGACGCAACTTGGCTGCCACCACTGATATTTCCATGAGACCATCCCGAACCATAGGCTGATTTTCCTTCCTAGGGTTAAGGTTTGAGTTACGCCTAGGGTAAGGGTCTATTAACCAGAAAGCCCTGAGTTCCAAGAACACAGCAGCTGCGAAGGACTAGCCAAGAAGAGCGCAAAAGTAGCACAACATGCCTGCCTCCACAGCTTTTTCCTTGGGGACATGCCTAATTCCTGGCTGATTTGCCTTTCTCGTCTTAGGGTTGGGGTTCAGCCTAGGGCTAGGATTTTTAAAAGCAGGAAGCCCTGAGTTCCAGGCACACTGGAGCTGTGAAAGGCATCCAAAAGGGAGTGCAAAAGTGCCACAACATGGCTGCTTTCACGGCTTTTTCCTTGGCAAGACGCCTAACACCAGGCTGATTTACCTTCCCAGGGTTACTGTTAGGCTTAGGCCTAGGGCTAGGATTTTTAAAACTAGGAAGCCCTTAGCTCCAGGCACACTGCAGCTGTTCAAGGCATCCCAAGGGGAGTACAAAAGTGCAACAACATGGCAGCTTTCACAGCTTTTTCCTTGGCACCATCCCTATACCTAGGCTGATTTATCTGCCTAGGGTTAGGGTTAGGGTTCAGCCTAGGGCTTGAATTTTTTTAACCAGGAAGCCCTGAGTTCCAGGCTTACTTCATCTGCCAAAGGCATCCCAAAGGGAGTGCAGAAGTGCCACAACATGGCTGCTTTCACGGCTTTTCCCTTAGGAAGAACCCTAATACCCGGCTGATTTACCTTCCTAGGGTTACTGTTAGGCTTAGGCCTAGGACTTTTAAAACCAGGAAGCCCTGGGCTCCAGGCACACTGCAGCTGCAAAAGGCATCCCAAGGGGAGCGCAAAAGTGACGCAACTTGGCTGCCACCACTGATATTTCCATGAGACCATCCCGAACCATAGGCTGATTTTCCTTCCTAGGGTTAAGGTTTGAGTTACGCCTAGGGTAAGGGTCTATTAACCAGAAAGCCCTGAGTTCCAAGAACACAGCAGCTGCGAAGGACTAGCCAAGAAGAGCGCAAAAGTACCACAACATGCCTGCCTCCACAGCTTTTTCCTTGGGGACATGCCTAATTCCTGGCTGATTTGCCTTTCTCGTCTTAGGGTTGGGGTTCGGCCTAGGGCTAGGATTTTTAAAAGCAGGAAGCCCTGAGTTCCAGGCACACTGGAGCTGTGAAAGGCATCCAAAAGGGAGTGCAAAAGTGCCACAACATGGCTGCTTTCACGGCTTTTTCCTTGGCAAGACGCCTAACACCAGGCTGATTTACTTTCCCAGGGTTACTGTTAGGCTTAGGCCTAGGGCTAGGATTTTTGAAACTAGGAAGCCCTGGGCTCCAGGCACACTGCAGCTGTTCAAGGCATCCCAAGGGGAGTACAAAAGTGCAACAACATGGCAGCTTTCACAGCTTTTTCCTTGGCATCATCCCTATACCTAGGCTGATTTATCTGCCTAGGGTTAGGGTTAGGGTTCAGCCTAGGGCTTGAATTTTTTTTACCAGAAAGACCTGAGTTCCAGGCTTACTTCATCTGCCAAAGGCATCCCAAAGGGAGTGCAGAAGTGCCACAACATGGCTGCTTTCACGGCTTTTCCCTTAGGAAGAACCCTAATACCCGGCTGATTTACCTTCCTAGGGTTACTGTTAGGCTTAGGCCTAGGACTTTTAAAACCAGGAAGCCCTGGGCTCCAGGCACACTGCAGCTGCAAAAGGCATCCCAAGGGGAGCGCAAAAGTGACGCAACTTGGCTGCCACCACTGATATTTCCATGAGACCATCCCGAACCATAGGCTGATTTTCCTTCCTAGGGTTAAGGTTTGAGTTACGCCTAGGGTAAGGGTTCTATTAACCAGAAAGCCCTGAGTTCCAAGAACACAGCAGCTGCGAAGGACTAGCCAAGAAGAGCGCAAAAGTACCACAACATGCCTGCCTCCACAGCTTTTTCCTTGGGGACATGCCTAATTCCTGGCTGATTTGCCTTTCTCGTCTTAGGGTTGGGGTTCGGCCTAGGGCTAGGATTTTTAAAAGCAGGAAGCCCTGAGTTCCAGGCACACTGGAGCTGTGAAAGGCATCCAAAAGGGAGTGCAAAAGTGCCACAACATGGCTGCTTTCACGGCTTTTTCCTTGGCAAGAAGCCTAACACCAGGCTGATTTACCTTCCCAGGGTTACTGTCAGGCTTAGGCCTAGGGCTAGGATTTTTAAAACTAGGAAGCCCTTAGCTCCAGGCACACTGCAGCTGTTCAAGGCATCCCAAGGGGAGTACAAAAGTGCAACAACATGGCAGCTTTCACAGCTTTTTCCTTGGCACCATCCCTATACCTAGGCTGATTTATCTGCCTAGGGTTAGGGTTAGGGTTCAGCCTGGGGCTTGGATTTTTTTAACCAGGAAGCCCTGAGTTCCAGGCTTACTTCATCTGCCAAAGGCATCCCAAAGGGAGTGCAGAAGTGCCACAACATGGCTGCTTTCACGGCTTTTCCCTTAGGAAGAACCCTAATACCCGGCTGATTTACCTTCCTAGGGTTACTGTTAGGCTTAGGCCTAGGACTTTTAAAACCAGGAAGCCCTGGGCTCCAGGCACACTGCAGCTGCAAAAGGCATCCCAAGGGGAGCGCAAAAGTGACGCAACTTGGCTGCCACCACTGATATTTCCATGAGACCATCCCGAACCATAGGCTGATTTTCCTTCCTAGGGTTAAGGTTTGAGTTACGCCTAGGGTAAGGGCTCTATTAACCAGAAAGCCCTGAGTTCCAAGAACACAGCAGCTGCGAAGGACTAGCCAAGAAGAGCGCAAAAGTAGCACAACATGCCTGCCTCCACAGCTTTTTCCTTGGGGACATGCCTAATTCCTGGCTGATTTGCCTTTCTCGTCTTAGGGTTGGGGTTCGGCCTAGGGCTAGGATTTTTAAAAGCAGGAAGCCCTGAGTTCCAGGCACACTGCAGCTGTGAAAGGCATCCAAAAGGGAGTGCAAAAGTGCCACAACATGGCTGCTTTCACGGCTTTTCCCTTAGGAAGAACCCTAATACCAGGCTGATTTACCTTCCTAGGGTTACTGTTAGGCTTAGGCCTAGGACTTTTAAAACCAGGAAACCCTGGGCTCCAGGCACACTGCAGCTGCAAAAGGCATCCCAAGGGGAGCGCAAAAGTGACGCAACTTGGCTGCCACCACTGATATTTCCATGAGACCATCCCGAACCATAGGCTGATTTTCCTTCCTAGGGTTAAGGTTTGAGTTACGCCTAGGGTAAGGGTCTATTAACCAGAAAGCCCTGAGTTCCAAGAACACAGCAGCTGCGAAGGACTAGCCAAGAAGAGCGCAAAAGTAGCACAACATGCCTGCCTCCACAGCTTTTTCCTTGGGGACATGCCTAATTCCTGGCTGATTTGCCTTTCTCGTCTTAGGGTTGGGGTTCGGCCTAGGGCTAGGATTTTTAAAAGCAGGAAGCCCTGAGTTCCAGGCACACTGCAGCTGTGAAAGGCATCCAAAAGGGAGTGCAAAAGTGCCACAACATGGCTGCTTTCACGGCTTTTTCCTTGGCAAGACGCCTAACACCAGGCTGATTTACCTTCCCAGGGTTACTGTTAGGCTTAGGCCTAGGGCTAGGATTTTTGAAACTAGGAAGCCCTGGGCTCCAGGCACACTGCAGCTGTTCAAGGCATCCCAAGGGGAGTACAAAAGTGCAACAACATGGCAGCTTTCACAGCTTTTTCCTTGGCACCATCCCTATACCTAGGCTGATTTATCTGCCTAGGGTTAGGGTTAGGGTTCAGCCTAGGGCTTGAATTTTTTTAACCAGGAAGCCCTGAGTTCCAGGCTTACTTCATCTGCCAAAGGCATCCCAAAGGGAGTGCAGAAGTGCCACAACATGGCTGCTTTCACGGCTTTTCCCTTAGGAAGAACCCTAATACCCGGCTGATTTACCTTCCTAGGGTTACTGTTAGGCTTAGGCCTAGGACTTTTAAAACCAGGAAGCCCTGGGCTCCAGGCACACTGCAGCTGCAAAAGGCATCCCAAGGGGAGCGCAAAAGTGACGCAACTTGGCTGCCACCACTGATATTTCCATGAGACCATCCCGAACCATAGGCTGATTTTCCTTCCTAGGGTTAAGGTTTGAGTTACGCCTAGGGTAAGGGTCTATTAACCAGAAAGCCCTGAGTTCCAAGAACACAGCAGCTGCGAAGGACTAGCCAAGAAGAGCGCAAAAGTACCACAACATGCCTGCCTCCACAGCTTTTTCCTTGGGGACATGCCTAATTCCTGGCTGATTTGCCTTTCTCGTCTTAGGGTTGGGGTTCAGCCTAGGGCTAGGATTTTTAAAAGCAGGAAGCCCTGAGTTCCAGGCACACTGGAGCTGTGAAAGGCATCCAAAAGGGAGTGCAAAAGTGCCACAACATGGCTGCTTTCACGGCTTTTTCCTTGGCAAGACGCCTAACACCAGGCTGATTTACCTTCCCAGGGTTACTGTTAGGCTTAGGCCTAGGGCTAGGATTTTTAAAACTAGGAAGCCCTTAGCTCCAGGCACACTGCAGCTGTTCAAGGCATCCCAAGGGGAGTACAAAAGTGCAACAACATGGCAGCTTTCACAGCTTTTTCCTTGGCACCATCCCTATACCTAGGCTGATTTATCTGCCTAGGGTTAGGGTTAGGGTTCAGCCTAGGGCTTGAATTTTTTTAACCAGGAAGCCCTGAGTTCCAGGCTTACTTCATCTGCCAAAGGCATCCCAAAGGGAGTGCAGAAGTGCCACAACATGGCTGCTTTCACGGCTTTTCCCTTAGGAAGAACCCTAATACCCGGCTGATTTACCTTCCTAGGGTTACTGTTAGGCTTAGGCCTAGGACTTTTAAAACCAGGAAGCCCTGGGCTCCAGGCACACTGCAGCTGCAAAAGGCATCCCAAGGGGAGCGCAAAAGTGACGCAACTTGGCTGCCACCACTGATATTTCCATGAGACCATCCCGAACCATAGGCTGATTTTCCTTCCTAGGGTTAAGGTTTGAGTTACGCCTAGGGTAAGGGTCTATTAACCAGAAAGCCCTGAGTTCCAAGAACACAGCAGCTGCGAAGGACTAGCCAAGAAGAGCGCAAAAGTACCACAACATGCCTGCCTCCACAGCTTTTTCCTTGGGGACATGCCTAATTCCTGGCTGATTTGCCTTTCTCGTCTTAGGGTTGGGGTTCGGCCTAGGGCTAGGATTTTTAAAAGCAGGAAGCCCTGAGTTCCAGGCACACTGCAGCTGTGAAAGGCATCCAAAAGGGAGTGCAAAAGTGCCACAACATGGCTGCTTTCACGGCTTTTTCCTTGGCAAGACGCCTAACACCAGGCTGATTTACTTTCCCAGGGTTACTGTTAGGCTTAGGCCTAGGGCTAGGATTTTTGAAACTAGGAAGCCCTGGGCTCCAGGCACAATGCAGCTGTTCAAGGCATCCCAAGGGGAGTACAAAAGTGCAACAACATGGCAGCTTTCACAGCTTTTTCCTTGGCATCATCCATATACCTAGGCTGATTTATCTGCCTAGGGTTAGGGTTAGGGTTCAGCCTAGGGCTTGGATTTCTTTAACCAGGAAGCCCTGAGTTCCAGGCTTACTTCATCTGCCAAAGGCATCCCAAAGGGAGTGCAGAAGTGCCACAACATGGCTGCTTTCACGGCTTTTCCCTTAGGAAGAACCCTAATACCCGGCTGATTTACCTTCCTAGGGTTACTGTTAGGCTTAGGCCTAGGACTTTTAAAACCAGGAAGCCCTGGGCTCCAGGCACACTGCAGCTGCGAAAGGCATCCCAAGGGGAGCGCAAAAGTGACGCAACTTGGCTGCCACCACTGATATTTCCATGAGACCATCCCGAACCATAGGTTGATTTTCCTTCCTAGGGTTAAGGTTTGAGTTACGCCTAGGGTAAGGGTCTATTAACCAGAAAGCCCTGAGTTCCAAGAACACAGCAGCTGCGAAGGACTAGCCAAGAAGAGCGCAAAAGTAGCACAACATGCCTGCCTCCACAGCTTTTTCCTTGGGGACATGCCTAATTCCTGGCTGATTTGCCTTTCTCGTCTTAGGGTTGGGGTTCGGCCTAGGGCTAGGATTTTTAAAAGCAGGAAGCCCTGAGTTCCAGGCACACTGCAGCTGTGAAAGGCATCCAAAAGGGAGTGCAAAAGTGCCACAACATGGCTGCTTTCACGGCTTTTCCCTTAGGAAGAACCCTAATACCCGGCTGATTTACCTTCCTAGGGTTACTGTTAGGCTTAGGCCTAGGACTTTTAAAACCAGGAAGCCCTGGGCTCCAGGCACACTGCAGCTGCAAAAGGCATCCCAAGGGGAGCGCAAAAGTGACGCAACTTGGCTGCCACCACTGATATTTCCATGAGACCATCCCGAACCATAGGCTGATTTTCCTTCCTAGGGTTAAGGTTTGAGTTACGCCTAGGGTAAGGGTCTATTAACCAGAAAGCCCTGAGTTCCAAGAACACAGCAGCTGCGAAGGACTAGCCAAGAAGAGCGCAAAAGTACCACAACATGCCTGCCTCCACAGCTTTTTCCTTGGGGACATGCCTAATTCCTGGCTGATTTGCCTTTCTCGTCTTAGGGTTGGGGTTCGGCCTAGGGCTAGGATGTTTAAAAGCAGGAAGCCCTGAGTTCCAGGCACACTGGAGCTGTGAAAGGCATCCAAAAGGGAGTGCAAAAGTGCCACAACATGGCTGCTTTCACGGCTTTTTCCTTGGCAAGACGCCTAACACCAGGCTGATTTACCTTCCCAGGGTTACTGTTAGGCTTAGGCCTAGGGCTAGGATTTTTGAAACTAGGAAGCCCTTAGCTCCAGGCACACTGCAGCTGTTCAAGGCATCCCAAGGGGAGTACAAAAGTGCAACAACATGGCAGCTTTCACAGCTTTTTCCTTGGCATCATCCCTATACATAGGCTGATTTATCTGCCTAGGGTTAGGGTTAGGGTTCAGCCTAGGGCTTGAATTTTTTTAACCAGGAAGCCCTGAGTTCCAGGCTTACTTCATCTGCCAAAGGCATCCCAAAGGGAGTGCAGAAGTGCCACAACATGGCTGCTTTCACGGCTTTTCCCTTAGGAAGAACCCTAATACCCGGCTGATTTACCTTCCTAGGGTTACTGTTAGGCTTAGGCCTAGGACTTTTAAAACCAGGAAGCCCTGGGCTCCAGGCACACTGCAGCTGCAAAAGGCATCCCAAGGGGAGCGCAAAAGTGACGCAACTTGGCTGCCACCACTGATATTTCCATGAGACCATCCCGAACCATAGGTTGATTTTCCTTCCTAGGGTTAAGGTTTGAGTTACGCCTAGGGTAAGGGCTCTATTAACCAGAAAGCCCTGAGTTCCAAGAACACAGCAGCTGCGAAGGACTAGCCAAGAAGAGCGCAAAAGTACCACAACATGCCTGCCTCCACAGCTTTTTCCTTGGGGACATGCCTAATTCCTGGCTGATTTGCCTTTCTCGTCTTAGGGTTGCGGTTCGGCCTAGGGCTAGGATTTTTAAAAGCAGGAAGCCCTGAGTTCCAGGCACACTGGAGCTGTGAAAGGCATCCAAAAGGGAGTGCAAAAGTGCCACAACATGGCTGCTTTCACGGCTTTTTCCTTGGCAAGAAGCCTAACACCAGGCTGACATACTTTCCCAGGGTTACTGTTAGGCTTAGGCCTAGGGCTAGGATTTTTAAAACTAGGAAGCCCTTAGCTCCAGGCACACTGCAGCTGTTCAAGGCATCCCAAGGGGAGTACAAAAGTGCAACAACATGGCAGCTTTCACAGCTTTTTCCTTGGCACCATCCCTATACCTAGGCTGATTTATCTGCCTAGGGTTAGGGTTAGGGTTCAGCCTAGGGCTTGAATTTTTTTAACCAGGAAGCCCTGAGTTCCAGGCTTACTTCATCTGCCAAAGGCATCCCAAAGGGAGTGCAGAAGTGCCACAACATGGCTGCTTTCACGGCTTTTCCCTTAGGAAGAACCCTAATACCCGGCTGATTTACCTTCCTAGGGTTACTGTTAGGCTTAGGCCTAGGACTTTTAAAACCAGGAAGCCCTGGGCTCCAGGCACACTGCAGCTGCGAAAGGCATCCCAAGGGGAGCGCAAAAGTGACGCAACTTGGCTGCCACCACTGATATTTCCATGAGACCATCCCGAACCATAGGTTGATTTTCCTTCCTAGGGTTAAGGTTTGAGTTACGCCTAGGGTAAGGGCTCTATTAACCAGAAAGCCCTGAGTTCCAAGAACACAGCAGCTGCGAAGGACTAGCCAAGAAGAGCGCAAAAGTACCACAACATGCCTGCCTCCACAGCTTTTTCCTTGGGGACATGCCTAATTCCTGGCTGATTTGCCTTTCTCGTCTTAGGGTTGCGGTTCGGCCTAGGGCTAGGATTTTTAAAAGCAGGAAGCCCTGAGTTCCAGGCACACTGGAGCTGTGAAAGGCATCCAAAAGGGAGTGCAAAAGTGCCACAACATGGCTGCTTTCACGGCTTTTTCCTTGGCAAGAAGCCTAACACCAGGCTGATTTACCTTCCCAGGGTTACTGTTAGGCTTAGGCCTAGGGCTAGGATTTTTAAAACTAGGAAGCCCTGGGCTCCAGGCACACTGCAGCTGTTCAAGGCATCCCAAGGGGAGTACAAAAGTGCAACAACATGGCAGCTTTCACAGCTTTTTCCTTGGCACCATCCCTATACCTAGGCTGATTTATCTGCCTAGGGTTAGGGTTAGGGTTCAGCCTAGGGCTTGGATTTTTTTAACCAGGAAGCCCTGAGTTCCAGGCTTACTTCATCTGCCAAAGGCATCCCAAAGGGAGTGCAAAAGTGCCACAACATGGCTGCTTTCACGGCTTTTTCCTTGGCAAGAAGCCTAACACCAGGCTGACATACTTTCACAGGGTTACTGTTAGGCTTAGGCCTAGGGCTAGGATTTTTGAAACTAGGAAGCCCTGGGCTCCAGGCACACTGCAGCTGTTCAAGGCATCCCAAGGGGAGTACAAAAGTGCAACAACATGGCAGCTTTCACAGCTTTTTCCTTGGCACCATCCCTATACCTAGGCTGATTTATCTGCCTAGGGTTAGGGTTAGGGTTCAGCCTAGGGCTTGGATTTCTTTAACCAGGAAGCCCTGAGTTCCAGGCTTACTTCATCTGCCAAAGGCATCCCAAAGGGAGTGCAGAAGTGCCACAACATGGCTGCTTTCACGGCTTTTCCCTTAGGAAGAACCCTAATACCCGGCTGATTTACCTTCCTAGGGTTACTGTTAGGCTTAGGCCTAGGACTTTTAAAACCAGGAAGCCCTGGGCTCCAGGCACACTGCAGCTGCAAAAGGCATCCCAAGGGGAGCGCAAAAGTGACGCAACTTGGCTGCCACCACTGATATTTCCATGAGACCATCCCGAACCATAGGCTGATTTTCCTTCCTAGGGTTAAGGTTTGAGTTACGCCTAGGGTAAGGGTCTATTAACCAGAAAGCCCTGAGTTCCAAGAACACAGCAGCTGCGAAGGACTAGCCAAGAAGAGCGCAAAAGTACCACAACATGCCTGCCTCCACAGCTTTTTCCTTGGGGACATGCCTAATTCCTGGCTGATTTGCCTTTCTCGTCTTAAGGTTGGGGTTCGGCCTAGGGCTAGGATTTTTAAAAGCAGGAAGCCCTGAGTTCCAGGCACACTGCAGCTGTGAAAGGCATCCAAAAGGGAGTGCAAAAGTGCCACAACATGGCTGCTTTCACGGCTTTTCCCTTAGGAAGAACCCTAATACCCGGCTGATTTACCTTCCTAGGGTTACTGTTAGGCTTAGGCCTAGGACTTTTAAAACCAGGAAGCCCTGGGCTCCAGGCACACTGCAGCTGCGAAAGGCATCCCAAGGGGAGCGCAAAAGTGACGCAACTTGGCTGCCACCACTGATATTTCCATGAGACCATCCCGAAACATAGGTTGATTTTCCTTCCTAGGGTTAAGGTTTGAGTTACGCCTAGGGTAAGGGTTCTATTAACCAGAAAGCCCTGAGTTCCAAGAACACAGCAGCTGCGAAGGACTAGCCAGGAAGAGCGCAAAAGTACCACAACATGCCTGCCTCCACAGCTTTTTCCTTGGGGACATGCCTAATTCCTGGCTGATTTGCCTTTCTCGTCTTAGGGTTGGGGTTCGGCCTAGGGCTAGGATTTTTAAAAGCAGGAAGCCCTGAGTTCCAGGCACACTGGAGCTGTGAAAGGCATCCAAAAGGGAGTGCAAAAGTGCCACAACATGGCTGCTTTCACGGCTTTTTCCTTGGCAAGAAGCCTAACACCAGGCTGACATACTTTCCCAGGGTTACTGTTAGGCTTAGGCCTAGGGCTAGGATTTTTGAAACTAGGAAGCCCTGGGCTCCAGGCACACTGCAGCTGTTCAAGGCATCCCAAGGGGAGTACAAAAGTGCAACAACATGGCAGCTTTCACAGCTTTTTCCTTGGCACCCTCCCTATACTTAGGCTGATTTATCTGCCTAGGGTTAGGGTTAGGGTTCAGCCTAGGGCTTGGATTTCTTTAACCAGGAAGCCCTGAGTTCCAGGCTTACTTCATCTGCCAAAGGCATCCCAAAGGGAGTGCAGAAGTGCCACAACATGGCTGCTTTCACGGCTTTTCCCTTAGGAAGAACCCTAATACCCGGCTGATTTACCTTCCTAGGGTTACTGTTAGGCTTAGGCCTAGGACTTTTAAAACCAGGAAGCCCTGGGCTCCAGGCACACTGCAGCTGCAAAAGGCATCCCAAGGGGAGCGCAAAAGTGACGCAACTTGGCTGCCACCACTGATATTTCCATGAGACCATCCCGAACCATAGGCTGATTTTCCTTCCTAGGGTTAAGGTTTGAGTTACGCCTAGGGTAAGGGTCTATTAACCAGAAAGCCCTGAGTTCCAAGAACACAGCAGCTGCGAAGGACTAGCCAAGAAGAGCGCAAAAGTACCACAACATGCCTGCCTCCACAGCTTTTTCCTTGGGGACATGCCTAATTCCTGGCTGATTTGCCTTTCTCGTCTTAAGTTTGGGGTTCGGCCTAGGGCTAGGATTTTTTTAACCAGGAAGCCCTGAGTTCCAGGCACACTGGAGCTGTGAAAGGCATCCAAAAGGGAGTGCAAAAGTGCCACAACATGGCTGCTTTCACGGCTTTTCCCTTAGGAAGAACCCTAATACCCGGCTGATTTACCTTCCTAGGGTTACTGTTAGGCTTAGGCCTAGGACTTTTAAAACCAGGAAGCCCTGGGCTCCAGGCACACTGCAGCTGCGAAAGGCATCCCAAGGGGAGCGCAAAAGTGACGCAACTTGGCTGCCACCACTGATATTTCCATGAGACCATCCCCAACCATAGGCTGATTTTCCTTCCTAGGGTTAAGGTTTGAGTTACGCCTAGGGTAAGGGTTCTATTAACCAGAAAGCCCTGAGTTCCAAGAACACAGCAGCTGCGAAGGACTAGCCAAGAAGAGCGCAAAAGTACCACAACATGCCTGCCTCCACAGCTTTTTCCTTGGGGACATGCCTAATTCCTGGCTGATTTGCCTTTCTCGTCTTAGGGTTGGGGTTCGGCCTAGGGCTAGGATTTTTAAAAGCAGGAAGCCCTGAGTTCCAGGCACACTGGAGCTGTGAAAGGCATCCAAAAGGGAGTGCAAAAGTGCCACAACATGGCTGCTTTCACGGCTTTTTCCTTGGCAAGAAGCCTAACACCAGGCTGACATACTTTCCCAGGGTTACTGTTAGGCTTAGGCCTAGGGCTAGGATTTTTGAAACTAGGAAGCCCTGGGCTCCAGGCACACTGCAGCTGTTCAAGGCATCCCAAGGGGAGTACAAAAGTGCAACAACATGGCAGCTTTCACAGCTTTTTCCTTGGCACCATCCCTATACCTAGGCTGATTTATCTGCCTAGGGTTAGGGTTAGGGTTCAGCCTAGGGCTTGGATTTCTTTAACCAGGAAGCCCTGAGTTCCAGGCTTACTTCATCTGCCAAAGGCATCCCAAAGGGAGTGCAGAAGTGCCACAACATGGCTGCTTTCACGGCTTTTCCCTTAGGAAGAACCCTAATACCCGGCTGATTTACCTTCCTAGGGTTACTGTTAGGCTTAGGCCAAGGACTTTTAAAACCAGGAAGCCCTGGGCTCCAGGCACACTGCAGCTGCGAAAGGCATCCCAAGGGGAGCGCAAAAGTGACGCAACTTGGCTGCCACCACTGATATTTCCATGAGACCATCCCGAACCATAGGTTGATTTTCCTTCCTAGGGTTAAGGTTTGAGTTACGCCTAGGGTAAGGGCTCTATTAACCAGAAAGCCCTGAGTTCCAAGAACACAGCAGCTGCGAAGGACTAGCCAAGAAGAGCGCAAAAGTACCACAACATGCCTGCCTCCACAGCTTTTTCCTTGTGGACATGCCTAATTCCTGGCTGATTTGCCTTTCTCGTCTTAGGGTTGCGGTTCGGCCTAGGGCTAGGATTTTTAAAAGCAGGAAGCCCTGAGTTCCAGGCACACTGGAGCTGTGAAAGGCATCCAAAAGGGAGTGCAAAAGTGCCACAACATGGCTGCTTTCACGGCTTTTTCCTTGGCAAGAAGCCTAACACCAGGCTGATTTACCTTCCCAGGGTTACTGTTAGGCTTAGGCCTAGGGCTAGGATATTTGAAACTAGGAAGCCCTGGGCTCCAGGCACACTGCAGCTGTTCAAGGCATCCCAAGGGGAGTACAAAAGTGCAACAACATGGCAGCTTTCACAGCTTTTTCCTTGGCACCATCCCTATACCTAGGCTGATTTATCTGCCTAGGGTTAGGGTTAGGGTTCAGCCTAGGGCTTGAATTTCTTTAACCAGGAAGCCCTGAGTTCCAGGCTTACTTCATCTGCCAAAGGCATCCCAAAGGGAGTGCAGAAGTGCCACAACATGGCTGCTTTCACGGCTTTTCCCTTAGGAAGAACCCTAATACCCGGCTGATTTACCTTCCTAGGGTTACTGTTAGGCTTAGGCCTAGGACTTTTAAAACCAGGAAGCCCTGGGCTCCAGGCACACTGCAGCTGCGAAAGGCATCCCAAGGGGAACGCAAAAGTGACGCAACTTGGCTGCCACCACTGATATTTCCATGAGACCATCCCGAACCATAGGTTGATTTTCCTTCCTAGGGTTAAGGTTTGAGTTACGCCTAGGGTAAGGGCTCTATTAACCAGAAAGCCCTGAGTTCCAAGAACACAGCAGCTGCGAAGGACTAGCCAAGAAGAGCGCAAAAGTACCACAACATGCCTGCCTCCACAGCTTTTTCCTTGGGGACATGCCTAATTCCTGGCTGATTTGCCTTTCTCGTCTTAGGGTTGCGGTTCGGCCTAGGGCTAGGATTTTTAAAAGCAGGAAGCCCTGAGTTCCAGGCACACTGGAGCTGTGAAAGGCATCCAAAAGGGAGTGCAAAAGTGCCACAACATGGCTGCTTTCACGGCTTTTTCCTTGGCAAGAAGCCTAACACCAGGCTGACATACTTTCCCAGGGTTACTGTTAGGCTTAGGCCTAGGGCTAGGATTTTTGAAACTAGGAAGCCCTGGGCTCCAGGCACACTGCAGCTGTTCAAGGCATCCCAAGGGGAGTACAAAAGTGCAACAACATGGCAGCTTTCACAGCTTTTTCCTTGGCACCCTCCCTATACCTAGGCTGATTTATCTGCCTAGGGTTAGGGTTAGGGTTCAGCCTAGGGCTTGGATTTCTTTAACCAGGAAGCCCTGAGTTCCAGGCTTACTTCATCTGCCAAAGGCATCCCAAAGGGAGTGCAGAAGTGCCACAACACGCCTGCTTTCACGGCTTTTCCCTTAGGAAGAACCCTAATACCCGGCTGATTTACCTTCCTAGGGTTACTGTTAGGCTTAGGCCTAGGACTTTTAAAACCAGGAAGCCCTGGGCTCCAGGCACACTGCAGCTGCAAAAGGCATCCCAAGGGGAGCGCAAAAGTGACGCAACTTGGCTGCCACCACTGATATTTCCATGAGACCATCCCGAACCATAGGCTGATTTTCCTTCCTAGGGTTAAGGTTTGAGTTACGCCTAGGGTAAGGGTCTATTAACCAGAAAGCCCTGAGTTCCAAGAACACAGCAGCTGCGAAGGACTAGCCAAGAAGAGCGCAAAAGTACCACAACATGCCTGCCTCCACAGCTTTTTCCTTGGGGACATGCCTAATTCCTGGCTGATTTGCCTTTCTCGTCTTAAGGTTGGGGTTCGGCCTAGGGCTAGGATTTTTAAAAGCAGGAAGCCCTGAGTTCCAGGCACACTGCAGCTGTGAAAGGCATCCAAAAGGGAGTGCAAAAGTGCCACAACATGGCTGCTTTCACGGCTTTTCCCTTAGGAAGAACCCTAATACCCGGCTGATTTACCTTCCTAGGGTTACTGTTAGGCTTAGGCCTAGGACTTTTAAAACCAGGAAGCCCTGGGCTCCAGGCACACTGCAGCTGCAAAAGGCATCCCAAGGGGAGCGCAAAAGTGACGCAACTTGGCTGCCACCACTGATATTTCCATGAGACCATCCCGAACCATAGGTTGATTTTCCTTCCTAGGGTTAAGGTTTGAGTTACGCCTAGGGTAAGGGTTCTATTAACCAGAAAGCCCTGAGTTCCAAGAACACAGCAGCTGCGAAGGACTAGCCAGGAAGAGCGCAAAAGTACCACAACATGCCTGCCTCCACAGCTTTTTCCTTGTGGACATGCCTAATTCCTGGCTGATTTGCCTTTCTCGTCTTAGGGTTGGGGTTCGGCCTAGGGCTAGGATTTTTAAAAGCAGGAAGCCCTGAGTTCCAGGCACACTGGAGCTGTGAAAGGCATCCAAAAGGGAGTGCAAAAGTGCCACAACATGGCTGCTTTCACGGCTTTTTCCTTGGCAAGAAGCCTAACACCAGGCTGACATACTTTCCCAGGGTTACTGTTAGGCTTAGGCCTAGGGCTAGGATTTTTGAAACTAGGAAGCCCTGGGCTCCAGGCACACTGCAGCTGTTCAAGGCATCCCAAGGGGAGTACAAAAGTGCAACAACATGGCAGCTTTCACAGCTTTTTCCTTGGCACCCTCCCTATACCTAGGCTGATTTATCTGCCTAGGGTTAGGGTTAGGGTTCAGCCTAGGGCTTGGATTTCTTTAACCAGGAAGCCCTGAGTTCCAGGCTTACTTCATCTGCCAAAGGCATCCCAAAGGGAGTGCAGAAGTGCCACAACATGGCTGCTTTCACGGCTTTTCCCTTAGGAAGAACCCTAATACCCGGCTGATTTACCTTCCTAGGGTTACTGTTAGGCTTAGGCCTAGGACTTTTAAAACCAGGAAGCCCTGGGCTCCAGGCACACTGCAGCTGCAAAAGGCATCCCAAGGGGAGCGCAAAAGTGACGCAACTTGGCTGCCACCACTGATATTTCCATGAGACCATCCCGAACCATAGGCTGATTTTCCTTCCTAGGGTTAAGGTTTGAGTTACGCCTAGGGTAAGGGTCTATTAACCAGAAAGCCCTGAGTTCCAAGAACACAGCAGCTGCGAAGGACTAGCCAAGAAGAGCGCAAAAGTACCACAACATGCCTGCCTCCACAGCTTTTTCCTTGGGGACATGCCTAATTCCTGGCTGATTTGCCTTTCTCGTCTTAAGTTTGGGGTTCGGCCTAGGGCTAGGATTTTTAAAAGCAGGAAGCCCTGAGTTCCAGGCACACTGGAGCTGTGAAAGGCATCCAAAAGGGAGTGCAAAAGTGCCACAACATGGCTGCTTTCACGGCTTTTCCCTTAGGAGGAACCCTAATACCCGGCTGATTTACCTTCCTAGGGTTACTGTTAGGCTTAGGCCTAGGACTTTTAAAACCAGGAAGCCCTGGGCTCCAGGCACACTGCAGCTGCGAAAGGCATCCCAAGGGGAGCGCAAAAGTGACGCAACTTGGCTGCCACCACTGATATTTCCATGAGACCATCCCGAACCATAGGCTGATTTTCCTTCCTAGGGTTAAGGTTTGAGTTACGCCTAGGGTAAGGGTTCTATTAACCAGAAAGCCCTGAGTTCCAAGAACACAGCAGCTGCGAAGGACTACCCAAGAAGAGCGCAAAAGTACCACAACATGCCTGCCTCCACAGCTTTTTCCTTGGGGACATGCCTAATTCCTGGCTGATTTGCCTTTCTCGTCTTAGGGTTGGGGTTCGGCCTAGGGCTAGGATTTTTAAAATCAGGAAGCCCTGAGTTCCAGGCACACTGGAGCTGTGAAAGGCATCCAAAAGGGAGTGCAAAAGTGCCACAACATGGCTGCTTTCACGGCTTTTTCCTTGGCAAGACGCCTAACACCAGGCTGATTTACCTTCCCAGGGTTACTGTTAGGCTTAGGCCTAGGGCTAGGATTTTTAAAACTAGGAAGCCCTTAGCTCCAGGCACACTGCAGCTGTTCAAGGCATCCCAAGGGGAGTACAAAAGTGCAACAACATGGCAGCTTTCACAGCTTTTTCCTTGGCACTATCCCTATACCTAGGCTGATTTATCTGCCTAGGGTTAGGGTTAGGGTTCAGCCTAGGGCTTGAATTTCTTTAACCAGGAAGCCCTGAGTTCCAGGCTTACTTCATCTGCCAAAGGCATCCCAAAGGGAGTGCAGAAGTGCCACAACATGGCTGCTTTCACGGCTTTTCCCTTAGGAAGAACCCTAATACCCGGCTGATTTACCTTCCTAGGGTTACTGTTAGGCTTAGGCCTAGGACTTTTAAAACCAGGAAGCCCTGGGCTCCAGGCACACTGCAGCTGCAAAAGGCATCCCAAGGGGAGCGCAAAAGTGACGCAACTTGGCTGCCACCACTGATATTTCCATGAGACCATCCCGAACCATAGGTTGATTTTCCTTCCTAGGGTTAAGGTTTGAGTTACGCCTAGGGTAAGGGTCTATTAACCAGAAAGCCCTGAGTTCCAAGAACACAGCAGCTGAGAAAGGACTACCCAAGAAGAGCGCAAAAGTAGCACAATATGCCTGCCTCCACAGCTTTTTCCTTGGGGACATGCCTAATTCCTGGCTGATTTGCCTTTCTCGTCTTAGGGTTGGGGTTCGGCCTAGGGCTAGGATTTTTAAAAGCAGGAAGCCCTGAGTTCCAGGCACACTGCAGCTGTGAAAGGCATCCAAAAGGGAGTGCAAAAGTGCCACAACATGGCTGCTTTCACGGCTTTTCCCTTAGGAAGAACCCTAATACCCGGCTGATTTACCTTCCTAGGGTTACTGTTAGGCTTAGGCCTAGGACTTTTAAAACCAGGAAACCCTGGGCTCCAGGCACACTGCAGCTGCAAAAGGCATCCCAAGGGGAGCGCAAAAGTGACGCAACTTGGCTGCCACCACTGATATTTCCATGAGAGCATCCCGAACCATAGGCTGATTTTCCTTCCTAGGGTTAAGGTTTGAGTTACGCCTAGGGTAAGGGTCTATTAACCAGAAAGCCCTGAGTTCCAAGAACACAGCAGCTGCGAAGGACTACCCAAGAAGAGCGCAAAAGTACCACAACATGCCTGCCTCCACAGCTTTTTCCTTGCGGACATGCCTAATTCCTGGCTGATTTGCCTTTCTCGTCTTAGGGTTGGGGTTCGGCCTAGGGCTAGGATTTTTAAAAGCAGGAAGCCCTGAGTTCCAGGCACACTGCAGCTGTGAAAGGCATCCAAAAGGGAGTGCAAAAGTGCCACAACATGGCTGCTTTCACGGCTTTTTCCTTGGCAAGACGCCTAACACCAGGCTGATTTACCTTCCCAGGGTTACTGTTAGGCTTAGGCCTAGGGCTAGGATTTTTGAAACTAGGAAGCCCTGGGCTCCAGGCACACTGCAGCTGTTCAAGGCATCCCAAGGGGAGTACAAAAGTGCAACAACATGGCAGCTTTCACAGCTTTTTCCTTGGCACCATCCCTATACCTAGGCTGATTTATCTGCCTAGGGTTAGGGTTAGGGTTCAGCCTAGGGCTTGAATTTCTTTAACCAGGAAGCCCTGAGTTCCAGGCTTACTTCATCTGCCAAAGGCATCCCAAAGGGAGTGCAGAAGTGCCACAACATGGCTGCTTTCACGGCTTTTCCCTTAGGAAGAACCCTAATACCCGGCTGATTTACCTTCCTAGGGTTACTGTTAGGCTTAGGCCTAGGACTTTTAAAACCAGGAAGCCCTGGGCTCCAGGCACACTGCAGCTGCGAAAGGCATCCCAAGGGGAGCGCAAAAGTGACGCAACTTGGCTGCCACCACTGATATTTCCATGAGACCATCCCGAACCATAGGTTGATTTTCCTTCCTAGGGTTAAGGTTTGAGTTACGCCTAGGGTAAGGGCCCTATTAACCAGAAAGCCCTGAGTTCCAAGAACACAGCAGCTGCGAAGGACTAGCCAAGAAGAGCGCAAAAGTACCACAACATGCCTGCCTCCACAGCTTTTTCCTTGGGGACATGCCTAATTCCTGGCTGATTTGCCTTTCTCGTCTTAGGGTTGGGGTTCAGCCTAGGGCTAGGATTTTTAAAAGCAGGAAGCCCTGAGTTCCAGGCACACTGGAGCTGTGAAAGGCATCCAAAAGGGAGTGCAAAAGTGCCACAACATGGCTGCTTTCACGGCTTTTTCCTTGGCAAGACGCCTAACACCAGGCTGATTTACCTTCCCAGGGTTACTGTTAGGCTTAGGCCTAGGGCTAGGATTTTTAAAACTAGGAAGCCCTTAGCTCCAGGCACACTGCAGCTGTTCAAGGCATCCCAAGGGGAGTACAAAAGTGCAACAACATGGCAGCTTTCACAGCTTTTTCCTTGGCACCATCCCTATACATAGGCTGATTTATCTGCCTAGGGTTAGGGTTAGGGTTCAGCCTAGGGCTTGAATTTCTTTAACCAGGAAGCCCTGAGTTCCAGGCTTACTTCATCTGCCAAAGGCATCCCAAAGGGAGTGCAGAAGTGCCACAACATGGCTGCTTTCACGGCTTTTCCCTTAGGAAGAACCCTAATACCCGGCTGATTTACCTTCCTAGGGTTACTGTTAGGCTTAGGCCTAGGACTTTTAAAACCAGGAAGCCCTGGGCTCCAGGCACACTGCAGCTGCAAAAGGCATCCCAAGGGGAGCGCAAAAGTGACGCAACTTGGCTGCCACCACTGATATTTCCATGAGAGCATCCCGTACCATAGGCTGATTTTCCTTCCTAGGGTTAAGGTTTGAGTTACGCCTAGGGTAAGGGTCTATTAACCAGAAAGCCCTGAGTTCCAAGAACACAGCAGCTGCGAAGGACTAGCCAAGAAGAGCGCAAAAGTACCACAACATGCCTGCCTCCACAGCTTTTTCCTTGGGGACATGCCTAATTCCTGGCTGATTTGCCTTTCTCGTCTTAGGGTTGGGGTTCGGCCTAGGGCTAGGATTTTTAAAAGCAGGAAGCCCTGAGTTCCAGGCACACTGGAGCTGTGAAAGGCATCCAAAAGGGAGTGCAAAAGTGCCACAACATGGCTGCTTTCACGGCTTTTTCCTTGGCAAGACGCCTAACACCAGGCTGATTTACTTTCCCAGGGTTACTGTTAGGCTTAGGCCTAGGGCTAGGATTTTTGAAACTAGGAAGCCCTGGGCTCCAGGCACAATGCAGCTGTTCAAGGCATCCCAAGGGGAGTACAAAAGTGCAACAACATGGCAGCTTTCACAGCTTTTTCCTTGGCATCATCCATATACCTAGGCTGATTTATCTGCCTAGGGTTAGGGTTAGGGTTCAGCCTAGGGCTTGAATTTTTTTAACCAGGAAGCCCTGAGTTCCAGGCTTACTTCATCTGCCAAAGGCATCCCAAAGGGAGTGCAGAAGTGCCACAACATGGCTGCTTTCACGGCTTTTCCCTTAGGAAGAACCCTAATACCCGGCTGATTTACCTTCCTAGGGTTACTGTTAGGCTTAGGCCTAGGACTTTTAAAACCAGGAAGCCCTGGGCTCCAGGCACACTGCAGCTGCGAAAGGCATCCCAAGGGGAGCGCAAAAGTGACGCAACTTGGCTGCCACCACTGATATTTCCATGAGACCATCCCGAACCATAGGCTGATTTTCCTTCCTAGGGTTAAGGTTTGAGTTACGCCTAGGGTAAGGGTCTATTAACCAGAAAGCCCTGAGTTCCAAGAACACAGCAGCTGCGAAGGACTAGCCAAGAAGAGCGCAAAAGTACCACAACATGCCTGCCTCCACAGCTTTTTCCTTGGGGACATGCCTAATTCCTGGCTGATTTGCCTTTCTCGTCTTAGGGTTGGGGTTCGGCCTAGGGCTAGGATTTTTAAAAGCAGGAAGCCCTGAGTTCCAGGCACACTGCAGCTGTGAAAGGCATCCAAAAGGGAGTGCAAAAGTGCCACAACATGGCTGCTTTCACGGCTTTTCCCTTAGGAAGAACCCTAATACCCGGCTGATTTACCTTCCTAGGGTTACTGTTAGGCTTAGGCCTAGGACTTTTAAAACCAGGAAGCCCTGGGCTCCAGGCACACTGCAGCTGCAAAAGGCATCCCAAGGGGAGCGCAAAAGTGACGCAACTTGGCTGCCACCACTGATATTTCCATGAGACCATCCCGAACCATAGGCTGATTTTCCTTCCTAGGGTTAAGGTTTGAGTTACGCCTAGGGTAAGGGTCTATTAACCAGAAAGCCCTGAGTTCCAAGAACACAGCAGCTGCGAAGGACTACCCAAGAAGAGCGCAAAAGTACCACAACATGCCTGCCTCCACAGCTTTTTCCTTGCGGACATGCCTAATTCCTGGCTGATTTGCCTTTCTCGTCTTAGGGTTGGGGTTCGGCCTAGGGCTAGAATTTTTAAAAGCAGGAAGCCCTGAGTTCCAGGCACACTGGAGCTGTGAAAGGCATCCAAAAGGGAGTGCAAAAGTGCCACAACATGGCTGCTTTCACGGCTTTTTCCTTGGCAAGACGCCTAACATCAGGCTGATTTACCTTCCCAGGGTTACTGTTAGGCTTAGGCCTAGGGCTAGGATTTTTGAAACTAGGAAGCCCTGGGCTCCAGGCACACTGCAGCTGTTCAAGGCATCCCAAGGGGAGTACAAAAGTGCAACAACATGGCAGCTTTCACAGCTTTTTCCTTGGCACCATCCCTATACCTAGGCTGATTTATCTGCCTAGGGTTAGGGTTAGGGTTCAGCCTAGGGCTTGAATTTTTTTAACCAGGAAGCCCTGAGTTCCAGGCTTACTTCATCTGCCAAAGGCATCCCAAAGGGAGTGCAGAAGTGCCACAACATGGCTGCTTTCACGGCTTTTCCCTTAGGAAGAACCCTAATACCCGGCTGATTTACCTTCCTAGGGTTACTGTTAGGCTTAGGCCTAGGACTTTTAAAACCAGGAAGCCCTGGGCTCCAGGCACACTGCAGCTGCAAAAGGCATCCCAAGGGGAGCGCAAAAGTGACGCAACTTGGCTGCCACCACTGATATTTCCATGAGAGCATCCCGAACCATAGGCTGATTTTCCTTCCTAGGGTTAAGGTTTGAGTTACGCCTAGGGTAAGGGTCTATTAACCAGAAAGCCCTGAGTTCCAAGAACACAGCAGCTGCGAAGGACTACCCAAGAAGAGCGCAAAAGTACCACAACATGCCTGCCTCCACAGGTTTTTCCTTGCGGACATGCCTAATTCCTGGCTGATTTGCCTTTCTCGTCTTAGGGTTGGGGTTCGGCCTAGGGCTAGGATTTTTAAAAGCAGGAAGCCCTGAGTTCCAGGCACACTGGAGCTGTGAAAGGCATCCAAAAGGGAGTGCAAAAGTGCCACAACATGGCTGCTTTCACGGCTTTTTCCTTGGCAAGACGCCTAACACCAGGCTGATTTACCTTCCCAGGGTTACTGTTAGGCTTAGGCCTAGGGCTAGGATTTTTGAAACTAGGAAGCCCTTAGCTCCAGGCACACTGCAGCTGTTCAAGGCATCCCAAGGGGAGTACAAAAGTGCAACAACATGGCAGCTTTCACAGCTTTTTCCTTGGCACCATCCCTATACCTAGGCTGATTTATCTGCCTAGGGTTAGGGTTAGGGTTCAGCCTAGGGCTTGAATTTTTTTAACCAGGAAGCCCTGAGTTCCAGGCTTACTTCATCTGCCAAAGGCATCCCAAAGGGAGTGCAGAAGTGCCACAACATGGCTGCTTTCACGGCTTTTCCCTTAGGAAGAACCCTAATACCCGGCTGATTTACCTTCCTAGGGTTACTGTTAGGCTTAGGCCTAGGACTTTTAAAACCAGGAAGCCCTGGGCTCCAGGCACACTGCAGCTGCGAAAGGCATCCCAAGGGGAGTGCAAAAGTGACGCAACTTGGCTGCCACCACTGATATTTCGATGAGACCATCCCGAACCATAGGCTGATTTTCCTTCCTAGGGTTAAGGTTTGAGTTACGCCTAGGGTAAGGGTTCTATTAACCAGAAAGCCCTGAGTTCCAAGAACACAGCAGCTGCGAAGGACTAGCCAAGAAGAGCGCAAAAGTACCACAACATGCCTGCCTCCACAGCTTTTTCCTTGGGGACATGCCTAATTCCTGGCTGATTTGCCTTTCTCGTCTTAGGGTTGGGGTTCGGCCTAGGGCTAGGATTTTTAAAAGCAGGAAGCCCTGAGTTCCAGGCACACTGCAGCTGTGAAAGGCATCCAAAAGGGAGTGCAAAAGTGCCACAACATGGCTGCTTTCACGGCTTTTTCCTTGGCAAGAAGCCTAACAACAGGCTGATTTACCTTCCCAGGGTTACTGTCAGGCTTAGGCCTAGGGCTAGGATTTTTAAAACTAGGAAGCCCTTAGCTCCAGGCACACTGCAGCTGTTCAAGGCATCCCAAGGGGAGTACAAAAGTGCAACAACATGGCAGCTTTCACAGCTTTTTCCTTGGCACCATCCCTATACCTAGGCTGATTTATCTGCCTAGGGTTAGGGTTAGGGTTCAGCCTAGGGCTTGGATTTTTTTAACCAGGAAGCCCTGAGTTCCAGGCTTACTTCATCTGCCAAAGGCATCCCAAAGGGAGTGCAGAAGTGCCACAACATGGCTGCTTTCACGGCTTTTCCCTTAGGAAGAACCCTAATACCCGGCTGATTTACCTTCCTAGGGTTACTGTTAGGCTTAGGCCTAGGACTTTTAAAACCAGGAAGCCCTGGGCTCCAGGCACACTGCAGCTGCAAAAGGCATCCCAAGGGGAGCGCAAAAGTGACGCAACTTGGCTGCAACCACTGATATTTCCATGAGAGCATCCCTAACCATAGGCTGATTTTCCTTCCTAGGGTTAAGGTTTGAGTTACGCCTAGGGTAAGGGTCTATTAACCAGAAAGCCCTGAGTTCCAAGAACACAGCAGCTGCGAAGGACTAGCCAAGAAGAGCGCAAAAGTACCACAACATGCCTGCCTCCACAGCTTTTTCCTTGGGGACATGCCTAATTCCTGGCTGATTTGCCTTTCTCGTCTTAAGGTTGGGGTTCGGCCTAGGGCTAGGATTTTTAAAAGCAGGAAGCCCTGAGTTCCAGGCACACTGCAGCTGTGAAAGGCATCCAAAAGGGAGTGCAAAAGTGCCACAACATGGCTGCTTTCACGGCTTTTCCCTTAGGAAGAACCCTAATACCCGGCTGATTTACCTTCCTAGGGTTACTGTTAGGCTTAGGCCTAGGACTTTTAAAACCAGGAAGCCCTGGGCTCCAGGCACACTGCAGCTGCGAAAGGCATCCCAAGGGGAGCGCAAAAGTGACGCAACTTGGCTGCCACCACTGATATTTCCATGAGACCATCCCCAACCATAGGCTGATTTTCCTTCCTAGGGTTAAGGTTTGAGTTACGCCTAGGGTAAGGGTTCTATTAACGAGAAAGCCCTGAGTTCCAAGAACACAGCAGCTGTGAAGGACTACCCAAGAAGAGCGCAAAAGTACCACAACATGCCTGCCTCCACAGCTTTTTCCTTGGGGACATGCCTAATTCCTGGCTGATTTGCCTTTCTCGTCTTAGGATTGGGGGTTCGGCCTAGGGCTAGGATTTTAAAATCAGGAAGCCCTGAGTTCCAGGCACACTGGAGCTGTGAAAGGCATCCAAAAGGGAGTGCAAAAGTGCCACAACATGGCTGCTTTCACGGCTTTTTCCTTGGCAAGACGCCTAACACCAGCTGATTTACCTTCCCAGGGTTACTGTCAGGCTTAGGCCTAGGGCTAGGATTTTTGAAACTAGGAAGCCCTTAGCTCCAGGCACACTGCAGCTGTTCAAGGCATCCCAAGGGGAGTACAAAAGTGCAACAACATGGCAGCTTTCACAGCTTTTTCCTTGGCACCATCCCTATACCTAGGCTGATTTATCTGCCTAGGGTTAGGGTTAGGGTTCAGCCTAGGGCTTGAATTTCTTTAACCAGGAAGCCCTGAGTTCCAGGCTTACTTCATCTGCCAAAGGCATCCCAAAGGGAGTGCAGAAGTGCCACAACATGGCTGCTTTCACGGCTTTTCCCTTAGGAAGAACCCTAATACCCGGCTGATTTACCTTCCTAGGGTTACTGTTAGGCTTAGGCCTAGGACTTTTAAACCAGGAAGCCCTGGGCTCCAGGCACACTGCAGCTGCAAAAGGCATCCCAAGGGGAGCGCAAAAGTGACGCAACTTGGCTGCCACCACTGATATTTCCATGAGACCATCCCGAACCATAGGTTGATTTTCCTTCCTAGGGTTAAGGTTTGAGTTACGCCTAGGGTAAGGGTCTATTAACCAGAAAGCCCTGAGTTCCAAGAACACAGCAGCTGCGAAGGACTACCCAAGAAGAGCGCAAAAGTAGCACAACATGCCTGCCTCCACAGCTTTTTCCTTGGGGACATGCCTAATTCCTGGCTGATTTGCCTTTCTCGTCTTAGGGTTGGGGTTCGGCCTAGGGCTAGGATTTTTAAAAGCAGGAAGCCCTGAGTTCCAGGCACACTGCAGCTGTGAAAGGCATCCAAAAGGGAGTGCAAAAGTGCCACAACATGGCTGCTTTCACGGCTTTTCCCTTAGGAAGAACCCTAATACCCGGCTGATTTACCTTCCTAGGGTTACTGTTAGGCTTAGGCCTAGGACTTTTAAAACCAGGAAATCCTGGGCTCCAGGCACACTGCAGCTGCAAAAGGCATCCCAAGGGGAGCGCAAAAGTGACGCAACTTGGCTGCCACCACTGATATTTCCATGAGAGCATCCCGAACCATAGGCTGATTTTCCTTCCTAGGGTTAAGGTTTGAGTTACGCCTATGGTAAGGGTCTATTAACCAGAAAGCCCTGAGTTCCAAGAACACAGCAGCTGCGAAGGACTACCCAAGAAGAGCGCAAAAGTACCACAACATGCCTGCCTCCACAG
Source organism: Ammospiza nelsoni (assembly GCF_027579445.1). Lineage (NCBI taxonomy): Eukaryota > Metazoa > Chordata > Aves > Passeriformes > Passerellidae > Ammospiza > Ammospiza nelsoni. The sequence continues at coordinate 1,038,120 of NW_026683187.1, forward strand.
CTTTTTCCTTGCGGACATGCCTAATTCCTGGCTGATTTGCCTTTCTCGTCTTAGGGTTGGGGTTCGGCCTAGGGCTAGGATTTTTAAAAGCAGGAAGCCCTGAGTTCCAGGCACACTGCAGCTGTGAAAGGCATCCAAAAGGGAGTGCAAAAGTGCCACAACATGGCTGCTTTCACGGCTTTTTCCTTGGCAAGACGCCTAACACCAGGCTGATTTACCTTCCCAGGGTTACTGTTAGGCTTAGGCCTAGGGCTAGGATTTTTGAAACTAGGAAGCCCTGGGCTCCAGGCACACTGCAGCTGTTCAAGGCATCCCAAGGGGAGTACAAAAGTGCAACAACATGGCAGCTTTCACAGCTTTTTCCTTGGCACCATCCCTATACCTAGGCTGATTTATCTGCCTAGGGTTAGGGTTAGGGTTCAGCCTAGGGCTTGAATTTTTTTAACCAGGAAGCCCTGAGTTCCAGGCTTACTTCATCTGCCAAAGGCATCCCAAAGGGAGTGCAGAAGTGCCACAACATGGCTGCTTTCACGGCTTTTCCCTTAGGAAGAACCCTAATACCCGGCTGATTTACCTTCCTAGGGTTACTGTTAGGCTTAGGCCTAGGACTTTTAAAACCAGGAAGCCCTGGGCTCCAGGCACACTGCAGCTGCAAAAGGCATCCCAAGGGGAGCGCAAAAGTGACGCAACTTGGCTGCCACCACTGATATTTCCATGAGACCATCCCGAACCATAGGCTGATTTTCCTTCCTAGGGTTAAGGTTTGAGTTACGCCTAGGGTAAGGGTCTATTAACCAGAAAGCCCTGAGTTCCAAGAACACAGCAGCTGCGAAGGACTAGCCAAGAAGAGCGCAAAAGTACCACAACATGCCTGCCTCCACAGCTTTTTCCTTGGGGACATGCCTAATTCCTGGCTGATTTGCCTTTCTCGTCTTAGGGTTGGGGTTCAGCCTAGGGCTAGGATTTTTAAAAGCAGGAAGCCCTGAGTTCCAGGCACACTGGAGCTGTGAAAGGCATCCAAAAGGGAGTGCAAAAGTGCCACAACATGGCTGCTTTCACGGCTTTTTCCTTGGCAAGACGCCTAACACCAGGCTGATTTACCTTCCCAGGGTTACTGTTAGGCTTAGGCCTAGGGCTAGGATTTTTAAAACTAGGAAGCCCTTAGCTCCAGGCACACTGCAGCTGTTCAAGGCATCCCAAGGGGAGTACAAAAGTGCAACAACATGGCAGCTTTCACAGCTTTTTCCTTGGCACCATCCCTATACCTAGGCTGATTTATCTGCCTAGGGTTAGGGTTAGGGTTCAGCCTAGGGCTTGAATTTTTTTAACCAGGAAGCCCTGAGTTCCAGGCTTACTTCATCTGCCAAAGGCATCCCAAAGGGAGTGCAGAAGTGCCACAACATGGCTGCTTTCACGGCTTTTCCCTTAGGAAGAACCCTAATACCCGGCTGATTTACCTTCCTAGGGTTACTGTTAGGCTTAGGCCTAGGACTTTTAAAACCAGGAAGCCCTGGGCTCCAGGCACACTGCAGCTGCAAAAGGCATCCCAAGGGGAGCGCAAAAGTGACGCAACTTGGCTGCCACCACTGATATTTCCATGAGACCATCCCGAACCATAGGCTGATTTTCCTTCCTAGGGTTAAGGTTTGAGTTACGCCTAGGGTAAGGGTCTATTAACCAGAAAGCCCTGAGTTCCAAGAACACAGCAGCTGCGAAGGACTACCCAAGAAGAGCGCAAAAGTACCACAACATGCCTGCCTCCACAGCTTTTTCCTTGGGGACATGCCTAATTCCTGGCTGATTTGCCTTTCTCGTCTTAGGGTTGGGGTTCGGCCTAGGGCTAGGATTTTTAAAATCAGGAAGCCCTGAGTTCCAGGCACACTGGAGCTGTGAAAGGCATCCAAAAGGGAGTGCAAAAGTGCCACAACATGGCTGCTTTCACGGCTTTTTCCTTGGCAAGACGCCTAACACCAAGCTGATTTACTTTCCCAGGGTTACTGTTAGGCTTAGGCCTAGGGCTAGGATTTTTGAAACTAGGAAGCCCTTAGCTCCAGGCACACTGCAGCTGTTCAAGGCATCCCAAGGGGAGTACAAAAGTGCAACAACATGGCAGCTTTCACAGCTTTTTCCTTGGCATCATCCCTATACCTAGGCTGATTTATCTGCCTAGGGTTAGGGTTAGGGTTCAGCCTAGGGCTTGAATTTTTTTAACCAGGAAGCCCTGAGTTCCAGGCTTACTTCATCTGCCAAAGGCATCCCAAAGGGAGTGCAGAAGTGCCACAACATGGCTGCTTTCACGGCTTTTCCCTTAGGAAGAACCCTAATACCCGGCTGATTTACCTTCCTAGGGTTACTGTTAGGCTTAGGCCTAGGACTTTTAAAACCAGGAAGCCCTGGGCTCCAGGCACACTGCAGCTGCAAAAGGCATCCCAAGGGGAGCGCAAAAGTGACGCAACTTGGCTGCCACCACTGATATTTCCATGAGACCATCCCGAACCATAGGCTGATTTTCCTTCCTAGGGTTAAGGTTTGAGTTACGCCTAGGGTAAGGGTTCTATTAACCAGAAAGCCCTGAGTTCCAAGAACACAGCAGCTGCGAAGGACTACCCAAGAAGAGCGCAAAAGTACCACAACATGCCTGCCTCCACAGCTTTTTCCTTGCGGACATGCCTAATTCCTGGCTGATTTGCCTTTCTCGTCTTAGGGTTGGGGTTCGGCCTAGGGCTAGGATTTTTAAAAGCAGGAAGCCCTGAGTTCCAGGCACACTGGAGCTGTGAAAGGCATCCAAAAGGGAGTGCAAAAGTGCCACAACATGGCTGCTTTCACGGCTTTTTCCTTGGCAAGAAGCCTAACACCAGGCTGATTTACCTTCCCAGGGTTACTGTCAGGCTTAGGCCTAGGGCTAGGATTTTTAAAACTAGGAAGCCCTTAGCTCCAGGCACACTGCAGCTGTTCAAGGCATCCCAAGGGGAGTACAAAAGTGCAACAACATGGCAGCTTTCACAGCTTTTTCCTTGGCACCATCCCTATACCTAGGCTGATTTATCTGCCTAGGGTTAGGGTTAGGGTTCAGCCTGGGGCTTGGATTTTTTTAACCAGGAAGCCCTGAGTTCCAGGCTTACTTCATCTGCCAAAGGCATCCCAAAGGGAGTGCAGAAGTGCCACAACATGGCTGCTTTCACGGCTTTTCCCTTAGGAAGAACCCTAATACCCGGCTGATTTACCTTCCTAGGGTTACTGTTAGGCTTAGGCCTAGGACTTTTAAAACCAGGAAGCCCTGGGCTCCAGGCACACTGCAGCTGCAAAAGGCATCCCAAGGGGAGCGCAAAAGTGACGCAACTTGGCTGCCACCACTGATATTTCCATGAGACCATCCCGAATCATAGGCTGATTTTCCTTCCTAGGGTTAAGGTTTGAGTTACGCCTAGGGTAAGGGCTCTATTAACCAGAAAGTCCGGAGTTCCAAGAACACAGCAGCTGCGAAGGACTAGCCAAGAAGAGCGCAAAAGTACCACAACATGCCTGCCTCCAATGCTTTTTCCTTGGGGACATGCCTAATTCCTGGCTGATTTGCCTTTCTCGTCTTAAGGTTGGGGTTCGGCCTAGGGCTAGGATTTTTAAAAGCAGGAAGCCCTGAGTTCCAGGCACACTGGAGCTGTGAAAGGCATCCAAAAGGGAGTGCAAAAGTGCCACAACATGGCTGCTTTCACGGCTTTTCCCTTAGGAAGAACCCTAATACCCGGCTGATTTACCTTCCTAGGGTTACTGTTAGGCTTAGGCCTAGGACTTTTAAAACCAGGAAGCCCTGGGCTCCAGGCACACTGCAGCTGCAAAAGGCATCCCAAGGGGAGCGCAAAAGTGACGCAACTTGGCTGCCACCACTGATATTTCCATGAGACCATCCCGAACCATAGGCTGATTTTCCTTCCTAGGGTTAAGGTTTGAGTTACGCCTAGGGTAAGGGTTCTATTAACCAGAAAGCCCTGAGTTCCAAGAACACAGCAGCTGTGAAGGACTACCCAAGAAGAGCGCAAAAGTACCACAACATGCCTGCCTCCACAGCTTTTTCCTTGGGGACATGCCTAATTCCTGGCTGATTTGCCTTTCTCGTCTTAGGGTTGGGGTTCGGCCTAGGGCTAGGATTTTTAAAATCAGGAAGCCCTGAGTTCCAGGCACACTGGAGCTGTGAAAGGCATCCAAAAGGGAGTGCAAAAGTGCCACAACATGGCTGCTTTCACGGCTTTTTCCTTGGCAAGACGCCTAACACCAGGCTGATTTACCTTCCCAGGGTTACTGTTAGGCTTAGGCCTAGGGCTAGGATTTTTAAAACTAGGAAGCCCTTAGCTCCAGGCACACTGCAGCTGTTCAAGGCATCCCAAGGAGAGTACAAAAGTGCAACAACATGGCAGCTTTCACAGCTTTTTCCTTGGCACTATCCCTATACCTAGGCTGATTTATCTGCCTAGGGTTAGGGTTAGGGTTCAGCCTAGGGCTTGAATTTCTTTAACCAGGAAGCCCTGAGTTCCAGGCTTACTTCATCTGCCAAAGGCATCCCAAAGGGAGTGCAGAAGTGCCACAACATGGCTGCTTTCACGGCTTTTCCCTTAGGAAGAACCCTAATACCCGGCTGATTTACCTTCCTAGGGTTACTGTTAGGCTTAGGCCTAGGACTTTTAAAACCAGGAAGCCCTGGGCTCCAGGCACACTGCAGCTGCGAAAGGCATCCCAAGGGGAGCGCAAAAGTGACGCAACTTGGCTGCCACCACTGATATTTCCATGAGACCATCCCGAACCATAGGTTGATTTTCCTTCCTAGGGTTAAGGTTTGAGTTACGCCTAGGGTAAGGGTCTATTAACCAGAAAGCCCTGAGTTCCAAGAACACAGCAGCTGCGAAGGACTAGCCAAGAAGAGCGCAAAAGTAGCACAACATGCCTGCCTCCACAGCTTTTTCCTTGGGGACATGCCTAATTCCTGGCTGATTTGCCTTTCTCGTCTTAGGGTTGGGGTTCGGCCTAGGGCTAGGATTTTTAAAAGCAGGAAGCCCTGAGTTCCAGGCACACTGCAGCTGTGAAAGGCATCCAAAAGGGAGTGCAAAAGTGCCACAACATGGCTGCTTTCACGGCTTTTCCCTTAGGAAGAACCCTAATACCCGGCTGATTTACCTTCCTAGGGTTACTGTTAGGCTTAGGCCTAGGACTTTTAAAACCAGGAAACCCTGGGCTCCAGGCACACTGCAGCTGCAAAAGGCATCCCAAGGGGAGCGCAAAAGTGACGCAACTTGGCTGCCACCACTGATATTTCCATGAGAGCATCCCGAACCATAGGCTGATTTTCCTTCCTAGGGTTAAGGTTTGAGTTACGCCTAGGGTAAGGGTCTATTAACCAGAAAGCCCTGAGTTCCAAGAACACAGCAGCTGCGAAGGACTACCCAAGAAGAGCGCAAAAGTACCACAACATGCCTGCCTCCACAGCTTTTTCCTTGGGGACATGCCTAATTCCTGGCTGATTTGCCTTTCTCGTCTTAGGGTTGGGGTTCGGCCTAGGGCTAGGATTTTTAAAAGCAGGAAGCCCTGAGTTCCAGGCACACTGCAGCTGTGAAAGGCATCCAAAAGGGAGTGCAAAAGTGCCACAACATGGCTGCTTTCACGGCTTTTTCCTTGGCAAGACGCCTAACACCAGGCTGATTTACCTTCCCAGGGTTACTGTTAGGCTTAGGCCTAGGGCTAGGATTTTTGAAAATAGGAAGCCCTGGGCTCCAGGCACACTGCAGCTGTTCAAGGCATCCCAAGGGGAGTACAAAAGTGCAACAACATGGCAGCTTTCACAGCTTTTTCCTTGGCACCATCCCTATACCTAGGCTGATTTATCTGCCTAGGGTTAGGGTTAGGGTTCAGCCTAGGGCTTGAATTTTTTTAACCAGGAAGCCCTGAGTTCCAGGCTTACTTCATCTGCCAAAGGCATCCCAAAGGGAGTGCAGAAGTGCCACAACATGGCTGCTTTCACGGCTTTTCCCTTAGGAAGAACCCTAATACCCGGCTGATTTACCTTCCTAGGGTTACTGTTAGGCTTAGGCCTAGGACTTTTAAAACCAGGAAGCCCTGGGCTCCAGGCACACTGCAGCTGCAAAAGGCATCCCAAGGGGAGCGCAAAAGTGACGCAACTTGGCTGCCACCACTGATATTTCCATGAGACCATCCCGAACCATAGGCTGATTTTCCTTCCTAGGGTTAAGGTTTGAGTTACGCCTAGGGTAAGGGTCTATTAACCAGAAAGCCCTGAGTTCCAAGAACACAGCAGCTGCGAAGGACTAGCCAAGAAGAGCGCAAAAGTACCACAACATGCCTGCCTCCACAGCTTTTTCCTTGGGGACATGCCTAATTCCTGGCTGATTTGCCTTTCTCGTCTTAGGGTTGGGGTTCGGCCTAGGGCTAGGATTTTTAAAATCAGGAAGCCCTGAGTTCCAGGCACACTGGAGCTGTGAAAGGCATCCAAAAGGGAGTGCAAAAGTGCCACAACATGGCTGCTTTCACGGCTTTTTCCTTGGCAAGACGCCTAACACCAGGCTGATTTACTTTCCCAGGGTTACTGTTAGGCTTAGGCCTAGGGCTAGGATTTTTGAAACTAGGAAGCCCTTAGCTCCAGGCACACTGCAGCTGTTCAAGGCATCCCAAGGGGAGTACAAAAGTGCAACAACATGGCAGCTTTCACAGCTTTTTCCTTGGCATCATCCCTATACCTAGGCTGATTTATCTGCCTAGGGTTAGGGTTAGGGTTCAGCCTAGGGCTTGAATTTTTTTAACCAGGAAGCCCTGAGTTCCAGGCTTACTTCATCTGCCAAAGGCATCCCAAAGGGAGTGCAGAAGTGCCACAACATGGCTGCTTTCACGGCTTTTCCCTTAGGAAGAACCCTAATACCCGGCTGATTTACCTTCCTACGGTTACTGTTAGGCTTAGGCCTAGGACTTTTAAAACCAGGAAGCCCTGGGCTCCAGGCACACTGCAGCTGCAAAAGGCATCCCAAGGGGAGCGCAAAAGTGACGCAACTTGGCTGCCACCACTGATATTTCCATGAGACCATCCCGAACCATAGGCTGATTTTCCTTCCTAGGGTTAAGGTTTGAGTTACGCCTAGGGTAAGGGTTCTATTAACCAGAAAGCCCTGAGTTCCAAGAACACAGCAGCTGCGAAGGACTAGCCAAGAAGAGCGCAAAAGTACCACAACATGCCTGCCTCCACAGCTTTTTCCTTGCGGACATGCCTAATTCCTGGCTGATTTGCCTTTCTCGTCTTAGGGTTGGGGTTCGGCCTAGGGCTAGGATTTTTAAAAGCAGGAAGCCCTGAGTTCCAGGCACACTGGAGCTGTGAAAGGCATCCAAAAGGGAGTGCAAAAGTGCCACAACATGGCTGCTTTCACGGCTTTTTCCTTGGCAAGAAGCCTAACACCAGGCTGATTTACCTTCCCAGGGTTACTGTCAGGCTTAGGCCTAGGGCTAGGATTTTTAAAACTAGGAAGCCCTTAGCTCCAGGCACACTGCAGCTGTTCAAGGCATCCCAAGGGGAGTACAAAAGTGCAACAACATGGCAGCTTTCACAGCTTTTTCCTTGGCACCATCCCTATACCTAGGCTGATTTATCTGCCTAGGGTTAGGGTTAGGGTTCAGCCTGGGGCTTGGATTTTTTTAACCAGGAAGCCCTGAGTTCCAGGCTTACTTCATCTGCCAAAGGCATCCCAAAGGGAGTGCAGAAGTGCCACAACATGGCTGCTTTCACGGCTTTTCCCTTAGGAAGAACCCTAATACCCGGCTGATTTACCTTCCTAGGGTTACTGTTAGGCTTAGGCCTAGGACTTTTAAAACCAGGAAGCCCTGGGCTCCAGGCACACTGCAGCTGCAAAAGGCATCCCAAGGGGAGCGCAAAAGTGACGCAACTTGGCTGCCACCACTGATATTTCCATGAGACCATCCCGAACCATAGGCTGATTTTCCTTCCTAGGGTTAAGGTTTGAGTTACGCCTAGGGTAAGGGCTCTATTAACCAGAAAGCCCGGAGTTCCAAGAACACAGCAGCTGCGAAGGACTAGCCAAGAAGAGCGCAAAAGTACCACAACATGCCTGCCTCCAATGCTTTTTCCTTGGGGACATGCCTAATTCCTGGCTGATTTGCCTTTCTCGTCTTAAGGTTGGGGTTCGGCCTAGGGCTAGGATTTTTAAAAGCAGGAAGCCCTGAGTTCCAGGCACACTGGAGCTGTGAAAGGCATCCAAAAGGGAGTGCAAAAGTGCCACAACATGGCTGCTTTCACGGCTTTTCCCTTAGGAAGAACCCTAATACCCGGCTGATTTACCTTCCTAGGGTTACTGTTAGGCTTAGGCCTAGGACTTTTAAAACCAGGAAGCCCTGGGCTCCAGGCACACTGCAGCTGCAAAAGGCATCCCAAGGGGAGCGCAAAAGTGACGCAACTTGGCTGCCACCACTGATATTTCCATGAGACCATCCCGAACCATAGGCTGATTTTCCTTCCTAGGGTTAAGGTTTGAGTTACGCCTAGGGTAAGGGTTCTATTAACCAGAAAGCCCTGAGTTCCAAGAACACAGCAGCTGTGAAGGACTACCCAAGAAGAGCGCAAAAGTACCACAACATGCCTGCCTCCACAGCTTTTTCCTTGGGGACATGCCTAATTCCTGGCTGATTTGCCTTTCTCGTCTTAGGGTTGGGGTTCGGCCTAGGGCTAGGATTTTTAAAATCAGGAAGCCCTGAGTTCCAGGCACACTGGAGCTGTGAAAGGCATCCAAAAGGGAGTGCAAAAGTGCCACAACATGGCTGCTTTCACGGCTTTTTCCTTGGCAAGACGCCTAACACCAGGCTGATTTACCTTCCCAGGGTTACTGTTAGGCTTAGGCCTAGGGCTAGGATTTTTAAAACTAGGAAGCCCTTAGCTCCAGGCACACTGCAGCTGTTCAAGGCATCCCAAGGAGAGTACAAAAGTGCAACAACATGGCAGCTTTCACAGCTTTTTCCTTGGCACTATCCCTATACCTAGGCTGATTTATCTGCCTAGGGTTAGGGTTAGGGTTCAGCCTAGGGCTTGAATTTCTTTAACCAGGAAGCCCTGAGTTCCAGGCTTACTTCATCTGCCAAAGGCATCCCAAAGGGAGTGCAGAAGTGCCACAACATGGCTGCTTTCACGGCTTTTCCCTTAGGAAGAACCCTAATACCCGGCTGATTTACCTTCCTAGGGTTACTGTTAGGCTTAGGCCTAGGACTTTTAAAACCAGGAAGCCCTGGGCTCCAGGCACACTGCAGCTGCAAAAGGCATCCCAAGGGGAGCGCAAAAGTGACGCAACTTGGCTGCCACCACTGATATTTCCATGAGACCATCCCGAACCATAGGTTGATTTTCCTTCCTAGGGTTAAGGTTTGAGTTACGCCTAGGGTAAGGGTCTATTAACCAGAAAGCCCTGAGTTCCAAGAACACAGCAGCTGCGAAGGACTAGCCAAGAAGAGCGCAAAAGTAGCACAACATGCCTGCCTCCACAGCTTTTTCCTTGGGGACATGCCTAATTCCTGGCTGATTTGCCTTTCTCGTCTTAGGGTTGGGGTTCGGCCTAGGGCTAGGATTTTTAAAAGCAGGAAGCCCTGAGTTCCAGGCACACTGGAGCTGTGAAAGGCATCCAAAAGGGAGTGCAAAAGTGCCACAACATGGCTGCTTTCACGGCTTTTCCCTTAGGAAGAACCCTAATACCCGGCTGATTTACCTTCCTAGGGTTACTGTTAGGCTTAGGCCTAGGACTTTTAAAACCAGGAAACCCTGGGCTCCAGGCACACTGCAGCTGCAAAAGGCATCCCAAGGGGAGCGCAAAAGTGACGCAACTTGGCTGCCACCACTGATATTTCCATGAGAGCATCCCGAACCATAGGCTGATTTTCCTTCCTAGGGTTAAGGTTTGAGTTACGCCTAGGGTAAGGGTCTATTAACCAGAAAGCCCTGAGTTCCAAGAACACAGCAGCTGCGAAGGACTACCCAAGAAGAGCGCAAAAGTACCACAACATGCCTGCCTCCACAGCTTTTTCCTTGGGGACATGCCTAATTCCTGGCTGATTTGCCTTTCTCGTCTTAGGGTTGGGGTTCGGCCTAGGGCTAGGATTTTTAAAAGCAGGAAGCCCTGAGTTCCAGGCACACTGCAGCTGTGAAAGGCATCCAAAAGGGAGTGCAAAAGTGCCACAACATGGCTGCTTTCACGGCTTTTTCCTTGGCAAGACGCCTAACACCAGGCTGATTTACCTTCCCAGGGTTACTGTTAGGCTTAGGCCTAGGGCTAGGATTTTTGAAAATAGGAAGCCCTGGGCTCCAGGCACACTGCAGCTGTTCAAGGCATCCCAAGGGGAGTACAAAAGTGCAACAACATGGCAGCTTTCACAGCTTTTTCCTTGGCACCATCCCTATACCTAGGCTGATTTATCTGCCTAGGGTTAGGGTTAGGGTTCAGCCTAGGGCTTGAATTTTTTTAACCAGGAAGCCCTGAGTTCCAGGCTTACTTCATCTGCCAAAGGCATCCCAAAGGGAGTGCAGAAGTGCCACAACATGGCTGCTTTCACGGCTTTTCCCTTAGGAAGAACCCTAATACCCGGCTGATTTACCTTCCTAGGGTTACTGTTAGGCTTAGGCCTAGGACTTTTAAAACCAGGAAGCCCTGGGCTCCAGGCACACTGCAGCTGCAAAAGGCATCCCAAGGGGAGCGCAAAAGTGACGCAACTTGGCTGCCACCACTGATATTTCCATGAGACCATCCCGAACCATAGGCTGATTTTCCTTCCTAGGGTTAAGGTTTGAGTTACGCCTAGGGTAAGGGTCTATTAACCAGAAAGCCCTGAGTTCCAAGAACACAGCAGCTGCGAAGGACTACCCAAGAAGAGCGCAAAAGTACCACAACATGCCTGCCTCCACAGCTTTTTCCTTGGGGACATGCCTAATTCCTGGCTGATTTGCCTTTCTCGTCTTAGGGTTGGGGTTCAGCCTAGGGCTAGGATTTTTAAAAGCAGGAAGCCCTGAGTTCCAGGCACACTGCAGCTGTGAAAGGCATCCAAAAGGGAGTGCAAAAGTGCCACAACATGGCTGCTTTCACGGCTTTTTCCTTGGCAAGACGCCTAACACCAGGCTGATTTACCTTCCCAGGGTTACTGTTAGGCTTAGGCCTAGGGCTAGGATTTTTAAAACTAGGAAGCCCTTAGCTCCAGGCACACTGCAGCTGTTCAAGGCATCCCAAGGGGAGTACAAAAGTGCAACAACATGGCAGCTTTCACAGCTTTTTCCTTGGCACCATCCCTATACATAGGCTGATTTATCTGCCTAGGGTTAGGGTTAGGGTTCAGCCTAGGGCTTGGATTTTTTTAACCAGGAAGCCCTGAGTTCCAGGCTTACTTCATCTGCCAAAGGCATCCCAAAGGGAGTGCAGAAGTGCCACAACATGGCTGCTTTCACGGCTTTTCCCTTAGGAAGAACCCTAATACCCGGCTGATTTACCTTCCTAGGGTTACTGTTAGGCTTAGGCCTAGGACTTTTAAAACCAGGAAGCCCTGGGCTCCAGGCACACTGCAGCTGCAAAAGGCATCCCAAGGGGAGCGCAAAAGTGACGCAACTTGGCTGCCACCACTGATATTTCCATGAGAGCATCCCGAACCATAGGCTGATTTTCCTTCCTAGGGTTAAGGTTTGAGTTACGCCTAGGGTAAGGGTCTATTAACCAGAAAGCCCTGAGTTCCAAGAACACAGCAGCTGCGAAGGACTAGCCAAGAAGAGCGCAAAAGTACCACAACATGCCTGCCTCCACAGCTTTTTCCTTGGGGACATGCCTAATTCCTGGCTGATTTGCCTTTCTCGTCTTAGGGTTGGCGTTCGGCCTAGGGCTAGGATTTTTAAAAGCAGGAAGCCCTGAGTTCCAGGCACACTGCAGCTGTGAAAGGCATCCAAAAGGGAGTGCAAAAGTGCCACAACATGGCTGCTTTCACGGCTTTTTCCTTGGCAAGACGCCTAACACCAGGCTGATTTACTTTCCCAGGGTTACTGTTAGGCTTAGGCCTAGGGCTAGGATTTTTGAAACTAGGAAGCCCTGGGCTCCAGGCACAATGCAGCTGTTCAAGGCATCCCAAGGGGAGTACAAAAGTGCAACAACATGGCAGCTTTCACAGCTTTTTCCTTGGCATCATCCATATACCTAGGCTGATTTATCTGCCTAGGGTTAGGGTTAGGGTTCAGCCTAGGGCTTGAATTTTTTTAACCAGGAAGCCCTGAGTTCCAGGCTTACTTCATCTGCCAAAGGCATCCCAAAGGGAGTGCAGAAGTGCCACAACATGGCTGCTTTCACGGCTTTTCCCTTAGGAAGAACCCTAATACCCGGCTGATTTACCTTCCTAGGGTTACTGTTAGGCTTAGGCCTAGGACTTTTAAAACCAGGAAGCCCTGGGCTCCAGGCACACTGCAGCTGCGAAAGGCATCCCAAGGGGAGCGCAAAAGTGACGCAACTTGGCTGCCACCACTGATATTTCCATGAGACCATCCCGAACCATAGGTTGATTTTCCTTCCTAGGGTTAAGGTTTGAGTTACGCCTAGGGTAAGGGTCTATTAACCAGAAAGCCCTGAGTTCCAAGAACACAGCAGCTGCGAAGGACTAGCCAAGAAGAGCGCAAAAGTACCACAACATGCCTGCCTCCACAGCTTTTTCTTGGGGACATGCCTAATTCCTGGCTGATTTGCCTTTCTCGTCTTAGGGTTGGGGTTCGGCCTAGGGCTAGGATTTTTAAAAGCAGGAAGCCCTGAGTTCCAGGCACACTGGAGCTGTGAAAGGCATCCAAAAGGGAGTGCAAAAGTGCCACAACATGGCTGCTTTCACGCCTTTTCCCTTAGGAAGAACCCTAATACCCGGCTGATTTACCTTCCTAGGGTTACTGTTAGGCTTAGGCCTAGGACTTTTAAAACCAGGAAGCCCTGGGCTCCAGGCACACTGCAGCTGCAAAAGGCATCCCAAGGGGAGCGCAAAAGTGACGCAACTTGGCTGCCACCACTGATATTTCCATGAGAGCATCCCGAACCATAGGTTGATTTTCCTTCCTAGGGTTAAGGTTTGAGTTACGCCTAGGGTAAGGGTCTATTAACCAGAAAGCCCTGAGTTCCAAGAACACAGCAGCTGCGAAGGACTAGCCAAGAAGAGCGCAAAAGTACCACAACATGCCTGCCTCCACAGCTTTTTCCTTGCGGACATGCCTAATTCCTGGCTGATTTGCCTTTCTCGTCTTAGGGTTGGGGTTCGGCCTAGGGCTAGGATTTTTAAAAGCAGGAAGCCCTGAGTTCCAGGCACACTGGAGCTGTGAAAGGCATCCAAAAGGGAGTGCAAAAGTGCCACAACATGGCTGCTTTCACGGCTTTTTCCTTGGCAAGACGCCTAACACCAGGCTGATTTACCTTCCCAGGGTTACTGTTAGGCTTAGGCCTAGGGCTAGGATTTTTGAAACTAGGAAGCCCTGGGCTCCAGGCACAATGCAGCTGTTCAAGGCATCCCAAGGGGAGTACAAAAGTGCAACAACATGGCAGCTTTCACAGCTTTTTCCTTGGCACCATCCCTATACCTAGGCTGATTTATCTGCCTAGGGTTAGGGTTAGGGTTCAGCCTAGGGCTTGAATTTTTTTAACCAGGAAGCCCTGAGTTCCAGGCTTACTTCATCTGCCAAAGGCATCCCAAAGGGAGTGCAGAAGTGCCACAACATGGCTGCTTTCACGGCTTTTCCCTTAGGAAGAACCCTAATACCCGGCTGATTTACCTTCCTAGGGTTACTGTTAGGCTTAGGCCTAGGACTTTTAAAACCAGGAAGCCCTGGGCTCCAGGCACACTGCAGCTGCAAAAGGCATCCCAAGGGGAGCGCAAAAGTGACGCAACTTGGCTGCCACCACTGATATTTCCATGAGACCATCCCGAACCATAGGCTGATTTTCCTTCCTAGGGTTAAGGTTTGAGTTACGCCTAGGGTAAGGGTCTATTAACCAGAAAGCCCTGAGTTCCAAGAACACAGCAGCTGCGAAGGACTAGCCAAGAAGAGCGCAAAAGTACCACAACATGCCTGCCTCCACAGCTTTTTCCTTGGGGACATGCCTAATTCCTGGCTGATTTGCCTTTCTCGTCTTAGGGTTGGGGTTCGGCCTAGGGCTAGGATGTTTAAAAGCAGGAAGCCCTGAGTTCCAGGCACACTGGAGCTGTGAAAGGCATCCAAAAGGGAGTGCAAAAGTGCCACAACATGGCTGCTTTCACGGCTTTTTCCTTGGCAAGACGCCTAACACCAGGCTGACATACTTTCCCAGGGTTACTGTTAGGCTTAGGCCTAGGGCTAGGATTTTTGAAACTAGGAAGCCCTTAGCTCCAGGCACACTGCAGCTGTTCAAGGCATCCCAAGGGGAGTACAAAAGTGCAACAACATGGCAGCTTTCACAGCTTTTTCCTTGGCATCATCCCTATACATAGGCTGATTTATCTGCCTAGGGTTAGGGTTAGGGTTCAGCCTAGGGCTTGAATTTTTTTAACCAGGAAGCCCTGAGTTCCAGGCTTACTTCATCTGCCAAAGGCATCCCAAAGGGAGTGCAGAAGTGCCACAACATGGCTGCTTTCACGGCTTTTCCCTTAGGAAGAACCCTAATACCCGGCTGATTTACCTTCCTAGGGTTACTGTTAGGCTTAGGCCTAGGACTTTTAAAACCAGGAAGCCCTGGGCTCCAGGCACACTGCAGCTGCGAAAGGCATCCCAAGGGGAGCGCAAAAGTGACGCAACTTGGCTGCCACCACTGATATTTCCATGAGACCATCCCGAACCATAGGTTGATTTTCCTTCCTAGGGTTAAGGTTTGAGTTACGCCTAGGGTAAGGGTCTATTAACCAGAAAGCCCTGAGTTCCAAGAACACAGCAGCTGCGAAGGACTAGCCAAGAAGAGCGCAAAAGTACCACAACATGCCTGCCTCCACAGCTTTTTCCTTGGGGACATGCCTAATTCCTGGCTGATTTGCCTTTCTCGTCTTAGGGTTGCGGTTCGGCCTAGGGCTAGGATTTTTAAAAGCAGGAAGCCCTGAGTTCCAGGCACACTGCAGCTGTGAAAGGCATCCAAAAGGGAGTGCAAAAGTGCCACAACATGGCTGCTTTCACGGCTTTTTCCTTGGCAAGACGCCTAACACCAGGCTGATTTACCTTCCCAGGGTTACTGTTAGGCTTAGGCCTAGGGCTAGGATATTTGAAACTAGGAAGCCCTGGGCTCCAGGCACACTGCAGCTGTTCAAGGCATCCCAAGGGGAGTACAAAAGTGCAACAACATGGCAGCTTTCACAGCTTTTTCCTTGGCACCATCCCTATACCTAGGCTGATTTATCTGCCTAGGGTTAGGGTTAGGGTTCAGCCTAGGGCTTGAATTTTTTTAACCAGGAAGCCCTGAGTTCCAGGCTTACTTCATCTGCCAAAGGCATCCCAAAGGGAGTGCAGAAGTGCCACAACATGGCTGCTTTCACGGCTTTTCCCTTAGGAAGAACCCTAATACCCGGCTGATTTACCTTCCTAGGGTTACTGTTAGGCTTAGGCCTAGGACTTTTAAAACCAGGAAGCCCTGGGCTCCAGGCACACTGCAGCTGCGAAAGGCATCCCAAGGGGAGCGCAAAAGTGACGCAACTTGGCTGCCACCACTGATATTTCCATGAGACCATCCCGAATCATAGGTTGATTTTCCTTCCTAGGGTTAAGGTTTGAGTTACGCCTAGGGTAAGGGCTCTATTAACCAGAAAGCCCTGAGTTCCAAGAACACAGCAGCTGCGAAGGACTAGCCAAGAAGAGCGCAAAAGTAGCACAACATGCCTGCCTCCACAGCTTTTTCCTTGGGGACATGCCTAATTCCTGGCTGATTTGCCTTTCTCGTCTTAGGGTTGCGGTTCGGCCTAGGGCTAGGATTTTTAAAAGCAGGAAGCCCTGAGTTCCAGGCACACTGGAGCTGTGAAAGGCATCCAAAAGGGAGTGCAAAAGTGCCACAACATGGCTGCTTTCACGGCTTTTTCCTTGGCAAGAAGCCTAACACCAAGCTGACATACTTTCCCAGGGTTACTGTTAGGCTTAGGCCTAGGGCTAGGATTTTTGAAACTAGGAAGCCCTGGGCTCCAGGCACACTGCAGCTGTTCAAGGCATCCCAAGGGGAGTACAAAAGTGCAACAACATGGCAGCTTTCACAGCTTTTTCCTTGGCACCATCCCTATACCTAGGCTGATTTATCTGCCTAGGGTTAGGGTTAGGGTTCAGCCTAGGGCTTGGATTTCTTTAACCAGGAAGCCCTGAGTTCCAGGCTTACTTCATCTGCCAAAGGCATCCCAAAGGGAGTGCAGAAGTGCCACAACATGGCTGCTTTCACGGCTTTTCCCTTAGGAAGAACCCTAATACCCGGCTGATTTACCTTCCTAGGGTTACTGTTAGGCTTAGGCCTAGGACTTTTAAAACCAGGAAGCCCTGGGCTCCAGGCACACTGCAGCTGCAAAAGGCATCCCAAGGGGAGCGCAAAAGTGACGCAACTTGGCTGCCACCACTGATATTTCCATGAGACCATCCCGAACCATAGGCTGATTTTCCTTCCTAGGGTTAAGGTATGAGTTACGCCTAGGGTAAGGGTTCTATTAACCAGAAAGCCCTGAGTTCCAAGAACACAGCAGCTGCGAAGGACTAGCCAAGAAGAGCGCAAAAGTACCACAACATGCCTGCCTCCACAGCTTTTTCCTTGGGGACATGCCTAATTCCTGGCTGATTTGCCTTTCTCGTCTTAGGGTTGGGGTTCGGCCTAGGGCTAGGATTTTTAAAAGCAGGAAGCCCTGAGTTCCAGGCACACTGGAGCTGTGAAAGGCATCCAAAAGGGAGTGCAAAAGTGCCACAACATGGCTGCTTTCACGGCTTTTTCCTTGGCAAGAAGCCTAACACCAGGCTGACATACTTTCCTAGGGTTACTGTTAGGCTTAGGCCTAGGGCTAGGATTTTTGAAACTAGGAAGCCCTGGGCTCCAGGCACACTGCAGCTGTTCAAGGCATCCCAAGGGGAGTACAAAAGTGCAACAACATGGCAGCTTTCACAGCTTTTTCCTTGGCACCATCCCTATACCTAGGCTGATTTATCTGCCTAGGGTTAGGGTTAGGGTTCAGCCTAGGGCTTGGATTTCTTTAACCAGGAAGCCCTGAGTTCCAGGCTTACTTCATCTGCCAAAGGCATCCCAAAGGGAGTGCAGAAGTGCCACAACATGGCTGCTTTCACGGCTTTTCCCTTAGGAAGAACCCTAATACCCGGCTGATTTACCTTCCTAGGGTTACTGTTAGGCTTAGGCCAAGGACTTTTAAAACCAGGAAGCCCTGGGCTCCAGGCACACTGCAGCTGCAAAAGGCATCCCAAGGGGAGCGCAAAAGTGACGCAACTTGGCTGCCACCACTGATATTTCCATGAGACCATCCCGAACCATAGGTTGATTTTCCTTCCTAGGGTTAAGGTTTGAGTTACGCCTAGGGTAAGGGTTCTATTAACCAGAAAGCCCTGAGTTCCAAGAACACAGCAGCTGCGAAGGACTAGCCAAGAAGAGCGCAAAAGTACCACAACATGCCTGCCTCCACAGCTTTTTCCTTGGGGACATGCCTAATTCCTGGCTGATTTGCCTTTCTCGTCTTAGGGTTGCGGTTCGGCCTAGGGCTAGGATTTTTAAAAGCAGGAAGCCCTGAGTTCCAGGCACACTGCAGCTGTGAAAGGCATCCAAAAGGGAGTGCAAAAGTGCCACAACATGGCTGCTTTCACGGCTTTTTCCTTGGCAAGAAGCCTAACACCAGGCTGATTTACCTTCCCAGGGTTACTGTTAGGCTTAGGCCTAGGGCTAGGATATTTGAAACTAGGAAGCCCTGGGCTCCAGGCACACTGCAGCTGTTCAAGGCATCCCAAGGGGAGTACAAAAGTGCAACAACATGGCAGCTTTCACAGCTTTTTCCTTGGCACCATCCCTATACCTAGGCTGATTTATCTGCCTAGGGTTAGGGTTAGGGTTCAGCCTAGGGCTTGAATTTTTTTAACCAGGAAGCCCTGAGTTCCAGGCTTACTTCATCTGCCAAAGGCATCCCAAAGGGAGTGCAGAAGTGCCACAACATGGCTGCTTTCACGGCTTTTCCCTTAGGAAGAACCCTAATACCCGGCTGATTTACCTTCCTAGGGTTACTGTTAGGCTTAGGCCTAGGACTTTTAAAACCAGGAAGCCCTGGGCTCCAGGCACACTGCAGCTGCGAAAGGCATCCCAAGGGGAGCGCAAAAGTGACGCAACTTGGCTGCCACCACTGATATTTCCATGAGACCATCCCGAATCATAGGTTGATTTTCCTTCCTAGGGTTAAGGTTTGAGTTACGCCTAGGGTAAGGGCTCTATTAACCAGAAAGCCCTGAGTTCCAAGAACACAGCAGCTGCGAAGGACTAGCCAAGAAGAGCGCAAAAGTAGCACAACATGCCTGCCTCCACAGCTTTTTCCTTGGGGACATGCCTAATTCCTGGCTGATTTGCCTTTCTCGTCTTAGGGTTGCGGTTCGGCCTAGGGCTAGGATTTTTAAAAGCAGGAAGCCCTGAGTTCCAGGCACACTGGAGCTGTGAAAGGCATCCAAAAGGGAGTGCAAAAGTGCCACAACATGGCTGCTTTCACGGCTTTTTCCTTGGCAAGAAGCCTAACACCAAGCTGACATACTTTCCCAGGGTTACTGTTAGGCTTAGGCCTAGGGCTAGGATTTTTGAAACTAGGAAGCCCTGGGCTCCAGGCACACTGCAGCTGTTCAAGGCATCCCAAGGGGAGTACAAAAGTGCAACAACATGGCAGCTTTCACAGCTTTTTCCTTGGCACCATCCCTATACCTAGGCTGATTTATCTGCCTAGGGTTAGGGTTAGGGTTCAGCCTAGGGCTTGGATTTCTTTAACCAGGAAGCCCTGAGTTCCAGGCTTACTTCATCTGCCAAAGGCATCCCAAAGGGAGTGCAGAAGTGCCACAACATGGCTGCTTTCACGGCTTTTCCCTTAGGAAGAACCCTAATACCCGGCTGATTTACCTTCCTAGGGTTACTGTTAGGCTTAGGCCTAGGACTTTTAAAACCAGGAAGCCCTGGGCTCCAGGCACACTGCAGCTGCAAAAGGCATCCCAAGGGGAGCGCAAAAGTGACGCAACTTGGCTGCCACCACTGATATTTCCATGAGACCATCCCGAACCATAGGCTGATTTTCCTTCCTAGGGTTAAGGTATGAGTTACGCCTAGGGTAAGGGTTCTATTAACCAGAAAGCCCTGAGTTCCAAGAACACAGCAGCTGCGAAGGACTAGCCAAGAAGAGCGCAAAAGTACCACAACATGCCTGCCTCCACAGCTTTTTCCTTGGGGACATGCCTAATTCCTGGCTGATTTGCCTTTCTCGTCTTAGGGTTGGGGTTCGGCCTAGGGCTAGGATTTTTAAAAGCAGGAAGCCCTGAGTTCCAGGCACACTGGAGCTGTGAAAGGCATCCAAAAGGGAGTGCAAAAGTGCCACAACATGGCTGCTTTCACGGCTTTTTCCTTGGCAAGAAGCCTAACACCAGGCTGACATACTTTCCTAGGGTTACTGTTAGGCTTAGGCCTAGGGCTAGGATTTTTGAAACTAGGAAGCCCTGGGCTCCAGGCACACTGCAGCTGTTCAAGGCATCCCAAGGGGAGTACAAAAGTGCAACAACATGGCAGCTTTCACAGCTTTTTCCTTGGCACCATCCCTATACCTAGGCTGATTTATCTGCCTAGGGTTAGGGTTAGGGTTCAGCCTAGGGCTTGGATTTCTTTAACCAGGAAGCCCTGAGTTCCAGGCTTACTTCATCTGCCAAAGGCATCCCAAAGGGAGTGCAGAAGTGCCACAACATGGCTGCTTTCACGGCTTTTCCCTTAGGAAGAACCCTAATACCCGGCTGATTTACCTTCCTAGGGTTACTGTTAGGCTTAGGCCAAGGACTTTTAAAACCAGGAAGCCCTGGGCTCCAGGCACACTGCAGCTGCAAAAGGCATCCCAAGGGGAGCGCAAAAGTGACGCAACTTGGCTGCCACCACTGATATTTCCATGAGACCATCCCGAACCATAGGTTGATTTTCCTTCCTAGGGTTAAGGTTTGAGTTACGCCTAGGGTAAGGGTTCTATTAACCAGAAAGCCCTGAGTTCCAAGAACACAGCAGCTGCGAAGGACTACCCAAGAAGAGCGCAAAAGTACCACAACATGCCTGCCTCCACAGCTTTTTCCTTGCGGACATGCCTAATTCCTGGCTGATTTGCCTTTCTCGTCTTAGGGTTGGGGTTCGGCCTAGGGCTAGGATTTTTAAAAGCAGGAAGCCCTGAGTTCCAGGCACACTGGAGCTGTGAAAGGCATCCAAAAGGGAGTGCAAAAGTGCCACAACATGGCTGCTTTCACGGCTTTTTCCTTGGCAAGAAGCCTAACACCAGGCTGACATACTTTCCCAGGGTTACTGTTAGGCTTAGGCCTAGGGCTAGGATTTTTGAAACTAGGAAGCCCTGGGCTCAAGGCACACTGCAGCTGTTCAAGGCATCCCAAGGGGAGTACAAAAGTGCAACAACATGGCAGCTTTCACAGCTTTTTCCTTGGCACCCTCCCTATACCTAGGCTGATTTATCTGCCTAGGGTTAGGGTTAGGGTTCAGCCTAGGGCTTGGATTTCTTTAACCAGGAAGCCCTGAGTTCCAGGCTTACTTCATCTGCCAAAGGCATCCCAAAGGGAGTGCAGAAGTGCCACAACATGGCTGCTTTCACGGCTTTTCCCTTAGGAAGAACCCTAATACCCGGCTGATTTACCTTCCTAGGGTTACTGTTAGGCTTAGGCCTAGGACTTTTAAAACCAGGAAGCCCTGGGCTCCAGGCACACTGCAGCTGCAAAAGGCATCCCAAGGGGAGCGCAAAAGTGACGCAACTTGGCTGCCACCACTGATATTTCCATGAGACCATCCCGAACCATAGGCTGATTTTCCTTCCTAGGGTTAAGGTTTGAGTTACGCCTAGGGTAAGGGTCTATTAACCAGAAAGCCCTGAGTTCCAAGAACACAGCAGCTGCGAAGGACTAGCCAAGAAGAGCGCAAAAGTACCACAACATGCCTGCCTCCACAGCTTTTTCCTTGGGGACATGCCTAATTCCTGGCTGATTTGCCTTTCTCGTCTTAAGGTTGGGGTTCGGCCTAGGGCTAGGATTTTTAAAAGCAGGAAGCCCTGAGTTCCAGGCACACTGGAGCTGTGAAAGGCATCCAAAAGGGAGTGCAAAAGTGCCACAACATGGCTGCTTTCACGGCTTTTCCCTTAGGAAGAACCCTAATACCCGGCTGATTTACCTTCCTAGGGTTACTGTTAGGCTTAGGCCTAGGACTTTTAAAACCAGGAAGCCCTGGGCTCCAGGCACACTGCAGCTGCGAAAGGCATCCCAAGGGGAGCGCAAAAGTGACGCAACTTGGCTGCCACCACTGATATTTCCATGAGACCATCCCGAACCATAGGCTGATTTTCCTTCCTAGGCTTAAGGTTTGAGTTACGCCTAGGGTAAGGGTTCTATTAACCAGAAAGCCCTGAGTTCCAAGAACACAGCAGCTGCGAAGGACTAGCCAAGAAGAGCGCAAAAGTACCACAACATGCCTGCCTCCACAGCTTTTTCCTTGGGGACATGCCTAATTCCTGGCTGATTTGCCTTTCTCGTCTTAGGGTTGGGGTTCGGCCTAGGGCTAGGATTTTTAAAAGCAGGAAGCCCTGAGTTCCAGGCACACTGGAGCTGTGAAAGGCATCCAAAAGGGAGTGCAAAAGTGCCACAACATGGCTGCTTTCACGGCTTTTTCCTTGGCAAGAAGCCTAACACCAGGCTGACATACTTTCCCAGGGTTACTGTTAGGCTTTGGCCTAGGGCTAGGATTTTTGAAACTAGGAAGCCCTGGGCTCCAGGCACACTGCAGCTGTTCAAGGCATCCCAAGGGGAGTACAAAAGTGCAACAACATGGCAGCTTTCACAGCTTTTTCCTTGGCACCATCCCTATACCTAGGCTGATTTATCTGCCTAGGGTTAGGGTTAGGGTTCAGCCTTGGGCTTGGATTTCTTTAACCAGGAAGCCCTGAGTTCCAGGCTTACTTCATCTGCCAAAGGCATCCCAAAGGGAGTGCAGAAGTGCCACAACATGGCTGCTTTCACGGCTTTTCCCTTAGGAAGAACCCTAATACCCGGCTGATTTACCTTCCTAGGGTTATTGTTAGGCTTAGGCCAAGGACTTTTAAAACCAGGAAGCCCTGGGCTCCAGGCACACTGCAGCTGCAAAAGGCATCCCAAGGGGAGCGCAAAAGTGACGCAACTTGGCTGCCACCACTGATATTTCCATGAGACCATCCCGAACCATAGGTTGATTTTCCTTCCTAGGGTTAAGGTTTGAGTTACGCCTAGGGTAAGGGTTCTATTAACCAGAAAGCCCTGAGTTCCAAGAACACAGCAGCTGCGAAGGACTAGCCAGGAAGAGCGCAAAAGTACCACAACATGCCTGCCTCCACAGCTTTTTCCTTGCGGACATGCCTAATTCCTGGCTGATTTGCCTTTCTCGTCTTAGGGTTGGGGTTCGGCCTAGGGCTAGGATTTTTAAAAGCAGGAAGCCCTGAGTTCCAGGCACACTGGAGCTGTGAAAGGCATCCAAAAGGGAGTGCAAAAGTGCCACAACATGGCTGCTTTCACGGCTTTTTCCTTGGCAAGAAGCCTAACACCAGGCTGACATACTTTCCCAGGGTTACTGTTAGGCTTAGGCCTAGGGCTAGGATTTTTGAAACTAGGAAGCCCTGGGCTCAAGGCACACTGCAGCTGTTCAAGGCATCCCAAGGGGAGTACAAAAGTGCAACAACATGGCAGCTTTCACAGCTTTTTCCTTGGCACCCTCCCTATACCTAGGCTGATTTATCTGCCTAGGGTTAGGGTTAGGGTTCAGCCTAGGGCTTGGATTTCTTTAACCAGGAAGCCCTGAGTTCCAGGCTTACTTCATCTGCCAAAGGCATCCCAAAGGGAGTGCAGAAGTGCCACAACATGGCTGCTTTCACGGCTTTTCCCTTAGGAAGAACCCTAATACCCGGCTGATTTACCTTCCTAGGGTTACTGTTAGGCTTAGGCCTAGGACTTTTAAAACCAGGAAGCCCTGGGCTCCAGGCACACTGCAGCTGCAAAAGGCATCCCAAGGGGAGCGCAAAAGTGACGCAACTTGGCTGCCACCACTGATATTTCCATGAGACCATCCCGAACCATAGGTTGATTTTCCTTCCGAGGGTTAAGGTTTGAGTTACGCCTAGGGTAAGGGTCTATTAACCAGAAAGCCCTGAGTTCCAAGAACACAGCAGCTGCGAAGGACTAGCCAAGAAGAGCGCAAAAGTACCACAACATGCCTGCCTCCACAGCTTTTTCCTTGGGGACATGCCTAATTCCTGGCTGATTTGCCTTTCTCGTCTTAGGGTTGGGGTTCAGCCTAGGGCTAGGATTTTTAAAAGCAGGAAGCCCTGAGTTCCAGGCACACTGGAGCTGTGAAAGGCATCCAAAAGGGAGTGCAAAAGTGCCACAACATGGCTGCTTTCACGGCTTTTCCCTTAGGAAGAACCCTAATACCCGGCTGATTTACCTTCCTAGGGTTACTGTTAGGCTTAGGCCTAGGACTTTTAAAACCAGGAAGCCCTGGGCTCCAGGCACACTGCAGCTGCGAAAGGCATCCCAAGGGGAGCGCAAAAGTGACGCAACTTGGCTGCCACCACTGATATTTCCATGAGACCATCCCGAACCATAGGCTGATTTTCCTTCCTAGGGTTAAGGTTTGAGTTACGCCTAGGGTAAGGGTTCTATTAACCAGAAAGCCCTGAGTTCCAAGAACACAGCAGCTGCGAAGGACTACCCAAGAAGAGCGCAAAAGTACCACAACATGCCTGCCTCCACAGCTTTTTCCTTGGGGACATGCCTAATTCCTGGCTGATTTGCCTTTCTCGTCTTAGGGTTGGGGTTCGGCCTAGGGCTAGGATTTTTAAAATCAGGAAGCCCTGAGTTCCAGGCACACTGGAGCTGTGAAAGGCATCCAAAAGGGAGTGCAAAAGTGCCACAACATGGCTGCTTTCACGGCTTTTTCCTTGGCAAGACGCCTAACACCAGGCTGATTTACCTTCCCAGGGTTACTGTTAGGCTTAGGCCTAGGGCTAGGATTTTTAAAACTAGGAAGCCCTTAGCTCCAGGCACACTGCAGCTGTTCAAGGCATCCCAAGGGGAGTACAAAAGTGCAACAACATGGCAGCTTTCACAGCTTTTTCCTTGGCACTATCCCTATACCTAGGCTGATTTATCTGCCTAGGGTTAGGGTTAGGGTTCAGCCTAGGGCTTGAATTTCTTTAACCAGGAAGCCCTGAGTTCCAGGCTTACTTCATCTGCCAAAGGCATCCCAAAGGGAGTGCAGAAGTGCCACAACATGGCTGCTTTCACGGCTTTTCCCTTAGGAAGAACCCTAATACCCGGCTGATTTACCTTCCTAGGGTTACTGTTAGGCTTAGGCCTAGGACTTTTAAAACCAGGAAGCCCTGGGCTCCAGGCACACTGCAGCTGCGAAAGGCATCCCAAGGGGAGCGCAAAAGTGACGCAACTTGGCTGCCACCACTGATATTTCCATGAGACCATCCCGAACCATAGGTTGATTTTCCTTCCTAGGGTTAAGGTTTGAGTTACGCCTAGGGTAAGGGTCTATTAACCAGAAAGCCCTGAGTTCCAAGAACACAGCAGCTGCGAAGGACTAGCCAAGAAGAGCGCAAAAGTACCACAACATGCCTGCCTCCACAGCTTTTTCCTTGGGGACATGCCTAATTCCTGGCTGATTTGCCTTTCTCGTCTTAGGGTTGGGGTTCGGCCTAGGGCTAGGATTTTTAAAAGCAGGAAGCCCTGAGTTCCAGGCACACTGCAGCTGTGAAAGGCATCCAAAAGGGAGTGCAAAAGTGCCACAACATGGCTGCTTTCACGGCTTTTCCCTTAGGAAGAACCCTAATACCCGGCTGATTTACCTTCCTAGGGTTACTGTTAGGCTTAGGCCTAGGACTTTTAAAACCAGGAAACCCTGGGCTCCAGGCACACTGCAGCTGCAAAAGGCATCCCAAGGGGAGCGCAAAAGTGACGCAACTTGGCTGCCACCACTGATATTTCCATGAGAGCATCCCGAACCATAGGCTGATTTTCCTTCCTAGGGTTAAGGTTTGAGTTACGCCTAGGGTAAGGGTCTATTAACCAGAAAGCCCTGAGTTCCAAGAACACAGCAGCTGCGAAGGACTACCCAAGAAGAGCGCAAAAGTACCACAACATGCCTGCCTCCACAGCTTTTTCCTTGGGGACATGCCTAATTCCT
The DNA here is from genome assembly GCF_027579445.1 of Ammospiza nelsoni. Classification (NCBI taxonomy): domain Eukaryota; kingdom Metazoa; phylum Chordata; class Aves; order Passeriformes; family Passerellidae; genus Ammospiza; species Ammospiza nelsoni. The sequence goes on from NW_026683187.1 coordinate 1,063,571, forward strand.
GGCTGATTTGCCTTTCTCGTCTTAGGGTTGGGGTTCGGCCTAGGGCTAGGATTTTTAAAAGCAGGAAGCCCTGAGTTCCAGGCACACTGGAGCTGTGAAAGGCATCCAAAAGGGAGTGCAAAAGTGCCACAACATGGCTGCTTTCACGGCTTTTTCCTTGGCAAGACGCCTAACACCAGGCTGATTTACCTTCCCAGGGTTACTGTTAGGCTTAGGCCTAGGGCTAGGATTTTTGAAACTAGGAAGCCCTGGGCTCCAGGCACACTGCAGCTGTTCAAGGCATCCCAAGGGGAGTACAAAAGTGCAACAACATGGCAGCTTTCACAGCTTTTTCCTTGGCACCATCCCTATACCTAGGCTGATTTATCTGCCTAGGGTTAGGGTTAGGGTTCAGCCTAGGGCTTGAATTTTTTTAACCAGGAAGCCCTGAGTTCCAGGCTTACTTCATCTGCCAAAGGCATCCCAAAGGGAGTGCAGAAGTGCCACAACATGGCTGCTTTCACGGCTTTTCCCTTAGGAAGAACCCTAATACCCGGCTGATTTACCTTCCTAGGGTTACTGTTAGGCTTAGGCCTAGGACTTTTAAAACCAGGAAGCCCTGGGCTCCAGGCACACTGCAGCTGCAAAAGGCATCCCAAGGGGAGCGCAAAAGTGACGCAACTTGGCTGCCACCACTGATATTTCCATGAGACCATCCCGAACCATAGGCTGATTTTCCTTCCGAGGGTTAAGGTTTGAGTTACGCCTAGGGTAAGGGTCTATTAACCAGAAAGCCCTGAGTTCCAAGAACACAGCAGCTGCGAAGGACTAGCCAAGAAGAGCGCAAAAGTACCACAACATGCCTGCCTCCACAGCTTTTTCCTTGGGGACATGCCTAATTCCTGGCTGATTTGCCTTTCTCGTCTTAGGGTTGGGGTTCAGCCTAGGGCTAGGATTTTTAAAAGCAGGAAGCCCTGAGTTCCAGGCACACTGGAGCTGTGAAAGGCATCCAAAAGGGAGTGCAAAAGTGCCACAACATGGCTGCTTTCACGGCTTTTTCCTTGGCAAGACGCCTAACACCAGGCTGATTTACCTTCCCAGGGTTACTGTTAGGCTTAGGCCTAGGGCTAGGATTTTTAAAACTAGGAAGCCCTTAGCTCCAGGCACACTGCAGCTGTTCAAGGCATCCCAAGGGGAGTACAAAAGTGCAACAACATGGCAGCTTTCACAGCTTTTTCCTTGGCACCATCCCTATACCTAGGCTGATTTATCTGCCTAGGGTTAGGGTTAGGGTTCAGCCTAGGGCTTGAATTTTTTTAACCAGGAAGCCCTGAGTTCCAGGCTTACTTCATCTGCCAAAGGCATCCCAAAGGGAGTGCAGAAGTGCCACAACATGGCTGCTTTCACGGCTTTTCCCTTAGGAAGAACCCTAATACCCGGCTGATTTACCTTCCTAGGGTTACTGTTAGGCTTAGGCCTAGGACTTTTAAAACCAGGAAGCCCTGGGCTCCAGGCACACTGCAGCTGCAAAAGGCATCCCAAGGGGAGCGCAAAAGTGACGCAACTTGGCTGCCACCACTGATATTTCCATGAGACCATCCCGAACCATAGGCTGATTTTCCTTCCTAGGGTTAAGGTTTGAGTTACGCCTAGGGTAAGGGTCTATTAACCAGAAAGCCCTGAGTTCCAAGAACACAGCAGCTGCGAAGGACTAGCCAGGAAGAGCGCAAAAGTACCACAACATGCCTGCCTCCACAGCTTTTTCCTTGCGGACATGCCTAATTCCTGGCTGATTTGCCTTTCTCGTCTTAGGGTTGGGGTTCGGCCTAGGGCTAGGATTTTTAAAAGCAGGAAGCCCTGAGTTCCAGGCACACTGGAGCTGTGAAAGGCATCCAAAAGGGAGTGCAAAAGTGCCACAACATGGCTGCTTTCACGGCTTTTTCCTTGGCAAGAAGCCTAACACCAGGCTGACATACTTTCCCAGGGTTACTGTTAGGCTTAGGCCTAGGGCTAGGATTTTTGAAACTAGGAAGCCCTGGGCTCCAGGCACACTGCAGCTGTTCAAGGCATCCCAAGGGGAGTACAAAAGTGCAACAACATGGCAGCTTTCACAGCTTTTTCCTTGGCACCCTCCCTATACCTAGGCTGATTTATCTGCCTAGGGTTAGGGTTAGGGTTCAGCCTAGGGCTTGGATTTCTTTAACCAGGAAGCCCTGAGTTCCAGGCTTACTTCATCTGCCAAAGGCATCCCAAAGGGAGTGCAGAAGTGCCACAACATGGCTGCTTTCACGGCTTTTCCCTTAGGAAGAACCCTAATACCCGGCTGATTTACCTTCCTAGGGTTACTGTTAGGCTTAGGCCTAGGACTTTTAAAACCAGGAAGCCCTGGGCTCCAGGCACACTGCAGCTGCAAAAGGCATCCCAAGGGGAGCGCAAAAGTGACGCAACTTGGCTGCCACCACTGATATTTCCATGAGACCATCCCGAACCATAGGCTGATTTTCCTTCCGAGGGTTAAGGTTTGAGTTACGCCTAGGGTAAGGGTCTATTAACCAGAAAGCCCTGAGTTCCAAGAACACAGCAGCTGCGAAGGACTAGCCAAGAAGAGCGCAAAAGTACCACAACATGCCTGCCTCCACAGCTTTTTCCTTGGGGACATGCCTAATTCCTGGCTGATTTGCCTTTCTCGTCTTAGGGTTGGGGTTCAGCCTAGGGCTAGGATTTTTAAAAGCAGGAAGCCCTGAGTTCCAGGCACACTGGAGCTGTGAAAGGCATCCAAAAGGGAGTGCAAAAGTGCCACAACATGGCTGCTTTCACGGCTTTTTCCTTGGCAAGACGCCTAACACCAGGCTGATTTACCTTCCCAGGGTTACTGTTAGGCTTAGGCCTAGGGCTAGGATTTTTAAAACTAGGAAGCCCTTAGCTCCAGGCACACTGCAGCTGTTCAAGGCATCCCAAGGGGAGTACAAAAGTGCAACAACATGGCAGCTTTCACAGCTTTTTCCTTGGCACCATCCCTATACCTAGGCTGATTTATCTGCCTAGGGTTAGGGTTAGGGTTCAGCCTAGGGCTTGAATTTTTTTAACCAGGAAGCCCTGAGTTCCAGGCTTACTTCATCTGCCAAAGGCATCCCAAAGGGAGTGCAGAAGTGCCACAACATGGCTGCTTTCACGGCTTTTCCCTTAGGAAGAACCCTAATACCCGGCTGATTTACCTTCCTAGGGTTACTGTTAGGCTTAGGCCTAGGACTTTTAAAACCAGGAAGCCCTGGGCTCCAGGCACACTGCAGCTGCAAAAGGCATCCCAAGGGGAGCGCAAAAGTGACGCAACTTGGCTGCCACCACTGATATTTCCATGAGACCATCCCGAACCATAGGTTGATTTTCCTTCCTAGGGTTAAGGTTTGAGTTACGCCTAGGGTAAGGGTTCTATTAACCAGAAAGCCCTGAGTTCCAAGAACACAGCAGCTGCGAAGGACTAGCCAGGAAGAGCGCAAAAGTACCACAACATGCCTGCCTCCACAGCTTTTTCCTTGCGGACATGCCTAATTCCTGGCTGATTTGCCTTTCTCGTCTTAGGGTTGGGGTTCGGCCTAGGGCTAGGATTTTTAAAAGCAGGAAGCCCTGAGTTCCAGGCACACTGGAGCTGTGAAAGGCATCCAAAAGGGAGTGCAAAAGTGCCACAACATGGCTGCTTTCACGGCTTTTTCCTTGGCAAGAAGCCTAACACCAGGCTGACATACTTTCCCAGGGTTACTGTTAGGCTTAGGCCTAGGGCTAGGATTTTTGAAACTAGGAAGCCCTGGGCTCAAGGCACACTGCAGCTGTTCAAGGCATCCCAAGGGGAGTACAAAAGTGCAACAACATGGCAGCTTTCACAGCTTTTTCCTTGGCACCCTCCCTATACCTAGGCTGATTTATCTGCCTAGGGTTAGGGTTAGGGTTCAGCCTAGGGCTTGGATTTCTTTAACCAGGAAGCCCTGAGTTCCAGGCTTACTTCATCTGCCAAAGGCATCCCAAAGGGAGTGCAGAAGTGCCACAACATGGCTGCTTTCACGGCTTTTCCCTTAGGAAGAACCCTAATACCCGGCTGATTTACCTTCCTAGGGTTACTGTTAGGCTTAGGCCTAGGACTTTTAAAACCAGGAAGCCCTGGGCTCCAGGCACACTGCAGCTGCAAAAGGCATCCCAAGGGGAGCGCAAAAGTGACGCAACTTGGCTGCCACCACTGATATTTCCATGAGACCATCCCGAACCATAGGCTGATTTTCCTTCCGAGGGTTAAGGTTTGAGTTACGCCTAGGGTAAGGGTCTATTAACCAGAAAGCCCTGAGTTCCAAGAACACAGCAGCTGCGAAGGACTAGCCAAGAAGAGCGCAAAAGTACCACAACATGCCTGCCTCCACAGCTTTTTCCTTGGGGACATGCCTAATTCCTGGCTGATTTGCCTTTCTCGTCTTAGGGTTGGGGTTCAGCCTAGGGCTAGGATTTTTAAAAGCAGGAAGCCCTGAGTTCCAGGCACACTGGAGCTGTGAAAGGCATCCAAAAGGGAGTGCAAAAGTGCCACAACATGGCTGCTTTCACGGCTTTTCCCTTAGGAAGAACCCTAATACCCGGCTGATTTACCTTCCTAGGGTTACTGTTAGGCTTAGGCCTAGGACTTTTAAAACCAGGAAGCCCTGGGCTCCAGGCACACTGCAGCTGCGAAAGGCATCCCAAGGGGAGCGCAAAAGTGACGCAACTTGGCTGCCACCACTGATATTTCCATGAGACCATCCCGAACCATAGGCTGATTTTCCTTCCTAGGGTTAAGGTTTGAGTTACGCCTAGGGTAAGGGTTCTATTAACCAGAAAGCCCTGAGTTCCAAGAACACAGCAGCTGCGAAGGACTACCCAAGAAGAGCGCAAAAGTACCACAACATGCCTGCCTCCACAGCTTTTTCCTTGGGGACATGCCTAATTCCTGGCTGATTTGCCTTTCTCGTCTTAGGGTTGGGGTTCGGCCTAGGGCTAGGATTTTTAAAATCAGGAAGCCCTGAGTTCCAGGCACACTGGAGCTGTGAAAGGCATCCAAAAGGGAGTGCAAAAGTGCCACAACATGGCTGCTTTCACGGCTTTTTCCTTGGCAAGACGCCTAACACCAGGCTGATTTACCTTCCCAGGGTTACTGTTAGGCTTAGGCCTAGGGCTAGGATTTTTAAAACTAGGAAGCCCTTAGCTCCAGGCACACTGCAGCTGTTCAAGGCATCCCAAGGGGAGTACAAAAGTGCAACAACATGGCAGCTTTCACAGCTTTTTCCTTGGCACTATCCCTATACCTAGGCTGATTTATCTGCCTAGGGTTAGGGTTAGGGTTCAGCCTAGGGCTTGAATTTCTTTAACCAGGAAGCCCTGAGTTCCAGGCTTACTTCATCTGCCAAAGGCATCCCAAAGGGAGTGCAGAAGTGCCACAACATGGCTGCTTTCACGGCTTTTCCCTTAGGAAGAACCCTAATACCCGGCTGATTTACCTTCCTAGGGTTACTGTTAGGCTTAGGCCTAGGACTTTTAAAACCAGGAAGCCCTGGGCTCCAGGCACACTGCAGCTGCGAAAGGCATCCCAAGGGGAGCGCAAAAGTGACGCAACTTGGCTGCCACCACTGATATTTCCATGAGACCATCCCGAACCATAGGTTGATTTTCCTTCCTAGGGTTAAGGTTTGAGTTACGCCTAGGGTAAGGGTCTATTAACCAGAAAGCCCTGAGTTCCAAGAACACAGCAGCTGCGAAGGACTAGCCAAGAAGAGCGCAAAAGTACCACAACATGCCTGCCTCCACAGCTTTTTCCTTGGGGACATGCCTAATTCCTGGCTGATTTGCCTTTCTCGTCTTAGGGTTGGGGTTCGGCCTAGGGCTAGGATTTTTAAAAGCAGGAAGCCCTGAGTTCCAGGCACACTGCAGCTGTGAAAGGCATCCAAAAGGGAGTGCAAAAGTGCCACAACATGGCTGCTTTCACGGCTTTTCCCTTAGGAAGAACCCTAATACCCGGCTGATTTACCTTCCTAGGGTTACTGTTAGGCTTAGGCCTAGGACTTTTAAAACCAGGAAACCCTGGGCTCCAGGCACACTGCAGCTGCAAAAGGCATCCCAAGGGGAGCGCAAAAGTGACGCAACTTGGCTGCCACCACTGATATTTCCATGAGAGCATCCCGAACCATAGGCTGATTTTCCTTCCTAGGGTTAAGGTTTGAGTTACGCCTAGGGTAAGGGTCTATTAACCAGAAAGCCCTGAGTTCCAAGAACACAGCAGCTGCGAAGGACTACCCAAGAAGAGCGCAAAAGTACCACAACATGCCTGCCTCCACAGCTTTTTCCTTGGGGACATGCCTAATTCCTGGCTGATTTGCCTTTCTCGTCTTAGGGTTGGGGTTCGGCCTAGGGCTAGGATTTTTAAAAGCAGGAAGCCCTGAGTTCCAGGCACACTGGAGCTGTGAAAGGCATCCAAAAGGGAGTGCAAAAGTGCCACAACATGGCTGCTTTCACGGCTTTTTCCTTGGCAAGACGCCTAACACCAGGCTGATTTACCTTCCCAGGGTTACTGTTAGGCTTAGGCCTAGGGCTAGGATTTTTGAAACTAGGAAGCCCTGGGCTCCAGGCACACTGCAGCTGTTCAAGGCATCCCAAGGGGAGTACAAAAGTGCAACAACATGGCAGCTTTCACAGCTTTTTCCTTGGCACCATCCCTATACCTAGGCTGATTTATCTGCCTAGGGTTAGGGTTAGGGTTCAGCCTAGGGCTTGAATTTTTTTAACCAGGAAGCCCTGAGTTCCAGGCTTACTTCATCTGCCAAAGGCATCCCAAAGGGAGTGCAGAAGTGCCACAACATGGCTGCTTTCACGGCTTTTCCCTTAGGAAGAACCCTAATACCCGGCTGATTTACCTTCCTAGGGTTACTGTTAGGCTTAGGCCTAGGACTTTTAAAACCAGGAAGCCCTGGGCTCCAGGCACACTGCAGCTGCAAAAGGCATCCCAAGGGGAGCGCAAAAGTGACGCAACTTGGCTGCCACCACTGATATTTCCATGAGACCATCCCGAACCATAGGCTGATTTTCCTTCCGAGGGTTAAGGTTTGAGTTACGCCTAGGGTAAGGGTCTATTAACCAGAAAGCCCTGAGTTCCAAGAACACAGCAGCTGCGAAGGACTAGCCAAGAAGAGCGCAAAAGTACCACAACATGCCTGCCTCCACAGCTTTTTCCTTGGGGACATGCCTAATTCCTGGCTGATTTGCCTTTCTCGTCTTAGGGTTGGGGTTCAGCCTAGGGCTAGGATTTTTAAAAGCAGGAAGCCCTGAGTTCCAGGCACACTGGAGCTGTGAAAGGCATCCAAAAGGGAGTGCAAAAGTGCCACAACATGGCTGCTTTCACGGCTTTTTCCTTGGCAAGACGCCTAACACCAGGCTGATTTACCTTCCCAGGGTTACTGTTAGGCTTAGGCCTAGGGCTAGGATTTTTAAAACTAGGAAGCCCTTAGCTCCAGGCACACTGCAGCTGTTCAAGGCATCCCAAGGGGAGTACAAAAGTGCAACAACATGGCAGCTTTCACAGCTTTTTCCTTGGCACCATCCCTATACCTAGGCTGATTTATCTGCCTAGGGTTAGGGTTAGGGTTCAGCCTAGGGCTTGAATTTTTTTAACCAGGAAGCCCTGAGTTCCAGGCTTACTTCATCTGCCAAAGGCATCCCAAAGGGAGTGCAGAAGTGCCACAACATGGCTGCTTTCACGGCTTTTCCCTTAGGAAGAACCCTAATACCCGGCTGATTTACCTTCCTAGGGTTACTGTTAGGCTTAGGCCTAGGACTTTTAAAACCAGGAAGCCCTGGGCTCCAGGCACACTGCAGCTGCAAAAGGCATCCCAAGGGGAGCGCAAAAGTGACGCAACTTGGCTGCCACCACTGATATTTCCATGAGACCATCCCGAACCATAGGCTGATTTTCCTTCCTAGGGTTAAGGTTTGAGTTACGCCTAGGGTAAGGGTCTATTAACCAGAAAGCCCTGAGTTCCAAGAACACAGCAGCTGCGAAGGACTAGCCAGGAAGAGCGCAAAAGTACCACAACATGCCTGCCTCCACAGCTTTTTCCTTGCGGACATGCCTAATTCCTGGCTGATTTGCCTTTCTCGTCTTAGGGTTGGGGTTCGGCCTAGGGCTAGGATTTTTAAAAGCAGGAAGCCCTGAGTTCCAGGCACACTGGAGCTGTGAAAGGCATCCAAAAGGGAGTGCAAAAGTGCCACAACATGGCTGCTTTCACGGCTTTTTCCTTGGCAAGAAGCCTAACACCAGGCTGACATACTTTCCCAGGGTTACTGTTAGGCTTAGGCCTAGGGCTAGGATTTTTGAAACTAGGAAGCCCTGGGCTCCAGGCACACTGCAGCTGTTCAAGGCATCCCAAGGGGAGTACAAAAGTGCAACAACATGGCAGCTTTCACAGCTTTTTCCTTGGCACCCTCCCTATACCTAGGCTGATTTATCTGCCTAGGGTTAGGGTTAGGGTTCAGCCTAGGGCTTGGATTTCTTTAACCAGGAAGCCCTGAGTTCCAGGCTTACTTCATCTGCCAAAGGCATCCCAAAGGGAGTGCAGAAGTGCCACAACATGGCTGCTTTCACGGCTTTTCCCTTAGGAAGAACCCTAATACCCGGCTGATTTACCTTCCTAGGGTTACTGTTAGGCTTAGGCCTAGGACTTTTAAAACCAGGAAGCCCTGGGCTCCAGGCACACTGCAGCTGCAAAAGGCATCCCAAGGGGAGCGCAAAAGTGACGCAACTTGGCTGCCACCACTGATATTTCCATGAGACCATCCCGAACCATAGGCTGATTTTCCTTCCGAGGGTTAAGGTTTGAGTTACGCCTAGGGTAAGGGTCTATTAACCAGAAAGCCCTGAGTTCCAAGAACACAGCAGCTGCGAAGGACTAGCCAAGAAGAGCGCAAAAGTACCACAACATGCCTGCCTCCACAGCTTTTTCCTTGGGGACATGCCTAATTCCTGGCTGATTTGCCTTTCTCGTCTTAGGGTTGGGGTTCAGCCTAGGGCTAGGATTTTTAAAAGCAGGAAGCCCTGAGTTCCAGGCACACTGGAGCTGTGAAAGGCATCCAAAAGGGAGTGCAAAAGTGCCACAACATGGCTGCTTTCACGGCTTTTTCCTTGGCAAGACGCCTAACACCAGGCTGATTTACCTTCCCAGGGTTACTGTTAGGCTTAGGCCTAGGGCTAGGATTTTTAAAACTAGGAAGCCCTTAGCTCCAGGCACACTGCAGCTGTTCAAGGCATCCCAAGGGGAGTACAAAAGTGCAACAACATGGCAGCTTTCACAGCTTTTTCCTTGGCACCATCCCTATACCTAGGCTGATTTATCTGCCTAGGGTTAGGGTTAGGGTTCAGCCTAGGGCTTGAATTTTTTTAACCAGGAAGCCCTGAGTTCCAGGCTTACTTCATCTGCCAAAGGCATCCCAAAGGGAGTGCAGAAGTGCCACAACATGGCTGCTTTCACGGCTTTTCCCTTAGGAAGAACCCTAATACCCGGCTGATTTACCTTCCTAGGGTTACTGTTAGGCTTAGGCCTAGGACTTTTAAAACCAGGAAGCCCTGGGCTCCAGGCACACTGCAGCTGCAAAAGGCATCCCAAGGGGAGCGCAAAAGTGACGCAACTTGGCTGCCACCACTGATATTTCCATGAGACCATCCCGAACCATAGGCTGATTTTCCTTCCTAGGGTTAAGGTTTGAGTTACGCCTAGGGTAAGGGTCTATTAACCAGAAAGCCCTGAGTTCCAAGAACACAGCAGCTGCGAAGGACTAGCCAGGAAGAGCGCAAAAGTACCACAACATGCCTGCCTCCACAGCTTTTTCCTTGCGGACATGCCTAATTCCTGGCTGATTTGCCTTTCTCGTCTTAGGGTTGGGGTTCGGCCTAGGGCTAGGATTTTTAAAAGCAGGAAGCCCTGAGTTCCAGGCACACTGGAGCTGTGAAAGGCATCCAAAAGGGAGTGCAAAAGTGCCACAACATGGCTGCTTTCACGGCTTTTTCCTTGGCAAGAAGCCTAACACCAGGCTGACATACTTTCCCAGGGTTACTGTTAGGCTTAGGCCTAGGGCTAGGATTTTTGAAACTAGGAAGCCCTGGGCTCCAGGCACACTGCAGCTGTTCAAGGCATCCCAAGGGGAGTACAAAAGTGCAACAACATGGCAGCTTTCACAGCTTTTTCCTTGGCACCATCCCTATACCTAGGCTGATTTATCTGCCTAGGGTTAGGGTTAGGGTTCAGCCTAGGGCTTGGATTTCTTTAACCAGGAAGCCCTGAGTTCCAGGCTTACTTCATCTGCCAAAGGCATCCCAAAGGGAGTGCAGAAGTGCCACAACATGGCTGCTTTCACGGCTTTTCCCTTAGGAAGAACCCTAATACCCGGCTGATTTACCTTCCTAGGGTTACTGTTAGGCTTAGGCCTAGGACTTTTAAAACCAGGAAGCCCTGGGCTCCAGGCACACTGCAGCTGCAAAAGGCATCCCAAGGGGAGCGCAAAAGTGACGCAACTTGGCTGCCACCACTGATATTTCCATGAGACCATCCCGAACCATAGGCTGATTTTCCTTCCTAGGGTTAAGGTTTGAGTTACGCCTAGGGTAAGGGTCTATTAAACAGAAAGCCCTGAGTTCCAAGAACACAGCAGCTGCGAAGGACTAGCCAAGAAGAGCGCAAAAGTACCACAACATGCCTGCCTCCACAGCTTTTTCCTTGGGGACATGCCTAATTCCTGGCTGATTTGCCTTTCTCGTCTTAAGTTTGGGGTTCGGCCTAGGGCTAGGATTTTTAAAAGCAGGAAGCCCTGAGTTCCAGGCACACTGGAGCTGTGAAAGGCATCCAAAAGGGAGTGCAAAAGTGCCACAACATGGCTGCTTTCACGGCTTTTCCCTTAGGAAGAACCCTAATACCCGGCTGATTTACCTTCCTAGGGTTACTGTTAGGCTTAGGCCTAGGACTTTTAAAACCAGGAAGCCCTGGGCTCCAGGCACACTGCAGCTGCGAAAGGCATCCCAAGGGGAGCGCAAAAGTGACGCAACTTGGCTGCCACCACTGATATTTCCATGAGACCATCCCGAACCATAGGCTGATTTTCCTTCCTAGGGTTAAGGTTTGAGTTACGCCTAGGGTAAGGGTTCTATTAACCAGAAAGCCCTGAGTTCCAAGAACACAGCAGCTGCGAAGGACTACCCAAGAAGAGCGCAAAAGTACCACAACATGCCTGCCTCCACAGCTTTTTCCTTGGGGACATGCCTAATTCCTGGCTGATTTGCCTTTCTCGTCTTAGGGTTGGGGTTCGGCCTAGGGCTAGGATTTTTAAAATCAGGAAGCCCTGAGTTCCAGGCACACTGGAGCTGTGAAAGGCATCCAAAAGGGAGTGCAAAAGTGCCACAACATGGCTGCTTTCACGGCTTTTTCCTTGGCAAGACGCCTAACACCAGGCTGATTTACCTTCCCAGGGTTACTGTTAGGCTTAGGCCTAGGGCTAGGATTTTTGAAACTAGGAAGCCCTTAGCTCCAGGCACACTGCAGCTGTTCAAGGCATCCCAAGGGGAGTACAAAAGTGCAACAACATGGCAGCTTTCACAGCTTTTTCCTTGGCATCATCCCTATACCTAGGCTGATTTATCTGCCTAGGGTTAGGGTTAGGGTTAGGGTTCAGCCTAGGGCTTGAATTTTTTTAACCAGGAAGCCCTGAGTTCCAGGCTTACTTCATCTGCCAAAGGCATCCCAAAGGGAGTGCAGAAGTGCCACAACATGGCTGCTTTCACGGCTTTTCCCTTAGGAAGAACCCTAATACCCGGCTGATTTACCTTCCTAGGGTTACTGTTAGGCTTAGGCCTAGGACTTTTAAAACCAGGAAGCCCTGGGCTCCAGGCACACTGCAGCTGCGAAAGGCATCCCAAGGGGAGCGCAAAAGTGACGCAACTTGGCTGCCACCACTGATATTTCCATGAGACCATCCCGAACCATAGGTTGATTTTCCTTCCTAGGGTTAAGGTTTGAGTTACGCCTAGGGTAAGGGTCTATTAACCAGAAAGCCCTGAGTTCCAAGAACACAGCAGCTGCGAAGGACTAGCCAAGAAGAGCGCAAAAGTACCACAACATGCCTGCCTCCACAGCTTTTTCCTTGGGGACATGCCTAATTCCTGGCTGATTTGCCTTTCTCGTCTTAGGGTTGGGGTTCGGCCTAGGGCTAGGATTTTTAAAAGCAGGAAGCCCTGAGTTCCAGGCACACTGGAGCTGTGAAAGGCATCCAAAAGGGAGTGCAAAAGTGCCACAACATGGCTGCTTTCACGGCTTTTCCCTTAGGAAGAACCCTAATACCCGGCTGATTTACCTTCCTAGGGTTACTGTTAGGCTTAGGCCTAGGACTTTTAAAACCAGGAAGCCCTGGGCTCCAGGCACACTGCAGCTGCAAAAGGCATCCCAAGGGGAGCGCAAAAGTGACGCAACTTGGCTGCCACCACTGATATTTCCATGAGAGCATCCCGAACCATAGGTTGATTTTCCTTCCTAGGGTTAAGGTTTGAGTTACGCCTAGGGTAAGGGTCTATTAACCAGAAAGCCCTGAGTTCCAAGAACACAGCAGCTGCGAAGGACTAGCCAAGAAGAGCGCAAAAGTACCACAACATGCCTGCCTCCACAGCTTTTTCCTTGGGGACATGCCTAATTCCTGGCTGATTTGCCTTTCTCGTCTTAGGGTTGGGGTTCGGCCTAGGGCTAGGATTTTTAAAAGCAGGAAGCCCTGAGTTCCAGGCACACTGGAGCTGTGAAAGGCATCCAAAAGGGAGTGCAAAAGTGCCACAACATGGCTGCTTTCACGGCTTTTTCCTTGGCAAGACGCCTAACACCAGGCTGATTTACCTTTCCAGGGTTACTGTTAGGCTTAGGCCTAGGGCTAGGATTTTTGAAACTAGGAAGCCCTGGGCTCCAGGCACAATGCAGCTGTTCAAGGCATCCCAAGGGGAGTACAAAAGTGCAACAACATGGCAGCTTTCACAGCTTTTTCCTTGGCACCATCCCTATACCTAGGCTGATTTATCTGCCTATGGTTAGGGTTAGGGTTCAGCCTAGGGCTTGAATTTTTTTAACCAGGAAGCCCTGAGTTCCAGGCTTACTTCATCTGCCAAAGGCATCCCAAAGGGAGTGCAGAAGTGCCACAACATGGCTGCTTTCACGGCTTTTCCCTTAGGAAGAACCCTAATACCCGGCTGATTTACCTTCCTAGGGTTACTGTTAGGCTTAGGCCTAGGACTTTTAAAACCAGGAAGCCCTGGGCTCCAGGCACACTGCAGCTGCAAAAGGCATCCCAAGGGGAGCGCAAAAGTGACGCAACTTGGCTGCCACCACTGATATTTCCATGAGACCATCCCGAACCATAGGCTGATTTTCCTTCCTAGGGTTAAGGTTTGAGTTACGCCTAGGGTAAGGGTCTATTAACCAGAAAGCCCTGAGTTCCAAGAACACAGCAGCTGCGAAGGACTACCCAAGAAGAGCGCAAAAGTACCACAACATGCCTGCCTCCACAGCTTTTTCCTTGGGGACATGCCTAATTCCTGGCTGATTTGCCTTTCTCGTCTTAGGGTTGGGGTTCGGCCTAGGGCTAGGATGTTTAAAAGCAGGAAGCCCTGAGTTCCAGGCACACTGGAGCTGTGAAAGGCATCCAAAAGGGAGTGCAAAAGTGCCACAACATGGCTGCTTTCACGGCTTTTCCCTTAGGAAGAACCCTAATACCCGTCTGATTTACTTTCCCAGGGTTACTGGTAGGCTTAGGCCTAGGGCTAGGATTTTTAAAACTAGGAAGCCCTTAGCTCCAGGCACACTGCAGCTGTTCAAGGCATCCCAAGGGGAGTACAAAAGTGCAACAACATGGCAGCTTTCACAGCTTTTTCCTTGGCATCATCCCTATACCTAGGCTGATTTATCTGCCTAGGGTTAGGGTTAGGGTTCAGCCTAGGGCTTGAATTTTTTTAACCAGGAAGCCCTGAGTTCCAGGCTTACTTCATCTGCCAAAGGCATCCCAAAGGGAGTGCAGAAGTGCCACAACATGGCTGCTTTCACGGCTTTTCCCTTAGGAAGAACCCTAATGCCCGGCTGATTTACCTTCCTAGGGTTACTGTTAGGCTTAGGCCTAGGACTTTTAAAACCAGGAAGCCCTGGGCTCCAGGCACACTGCAGCTGCGAAAGGCATCCCAAGGGGAGCGCAAAAGTGACGCAACTTGGCTGCCACCACTGATATTTCCATGAGACCATCCCGAACCATAGGTTGATTTTCCTTCCTAGGGTTAAGGTTTGAGTTACGCCTAGGGTAAGGGTCTATTAACCAGAAAGCCCTGAGTTCCAAGAACACAGCAGCTGCGAAGGACTAGCCAAGAAGAGCGCAAAAGTACCACAACATGCCTGCCTCCACAGCTTTTTCCTTGCGGACATGCCTAATTCCTGGCTGATTTGCCTTTCTCGTCTTAGGGTTGGGGTTCGGCCTACGGCTAGGATTTTTAAAATCAGGAAGCCCTGAGTTCCAGGCACACTGGAGCTGTGAAAGGCATCCAAAAGGGAGTGCAAAAGTGCCACAACATGGCTGCTTTCACGGCTTTTCCCTTAGGAAGAACCCTAATACCCGGCTGATTTACCTTCCTAGGGTTACTGTTAGGCTTAGGCCTAGGACTTTTAAAACCAGGAAGCCCTGGGCTCCAGGCACACTGCAGCTGCAAAAGGCATCCCAAGGGGAGCGCAAAAGTGACGCAACTTGGCTGCCACCACTGATATTTCCATGAGACCATCCCGAACCATAGGCTGATTTTCCTTCCTAGGGTTAAGGTTTGAGTTACGCCTAGGGTAAGGGTCTATTAACCAGAAAGCCCTGAGTTCCAAGAACACAGCAGCTGCGAAGGACTAGCCAAGAAGAGCGCAAAAGTACCACAACATGCCTGCCTCCACAGCTTTTTCCTTGGGGACATGCCTAATTCCTGGCTGATTTGCCTTTCTCGTCTTAGGGTTGGGGTTCGGCCTAGGGCGAGGATTTTTAAAATCAGGAAGCCCTGAGTTCCAGGCTTACTTCATCTGCCAAAGGCATCCCAAAGGGAGTGCAGAAGTGCCACAACATGGCTGTTTTCACGGCTTTTCCCTTAGGAAGAACCCTAATACCCGGCTGATTTACCTTCCTAGGGTTACTGTTAGGCTTAGGCCTAGGACTTTTAAAACCAGGAAGCCCTGGGCTCCAGGCACACTGCAGCTGTTCAAGGCATCCCAAGGGGAGTACAAAAGTGCAACAACATGGCAGCTTTCACAGCTTTTTCCTTGGCACCATCCCTATACCTAGGCTGATTTATCTGCCTAGGGTTAGGGTTAGGGTTCAGCCTAGGGCTTGAATTTTTTTAACCAGGAAGCCCTGAGTTCCAGGCTTACTTCATCTGCCAAAGGCATCCCAAAGGGAGTGCAGAAGTGCCACAACATGGCTGCTTTTACGGCTTTTCCCTTAGGAAGAACCCTAATACCCGGCTGATTTACCTTCCTAGGGTTACTGTTAGGCTTAGGCCTAGGACTTTTAAAACCAGGAAGCCCTGGGCTCCAGGCACACTGCAGCTGCGAAAGGCATCCCAAGGGGAGCGCAAAAGTGACGCAACTTGGCTGCCACCACTGATATTTCCATGAGACCATCCCGAACCATAGGTTGATTTTCCTTCCTAGGGTTAAGGTTTGAGTTACGCCTAGGGTAAGGGTCTATTAACCAGAAAGCCCTGAGTTCCAAGAACACAGCAGCTGCGAAGGACTAGCCAAGAAGAGCGCAAAAGTACCACAACATGCCTGCCTCCACAGCTTTTTCCTTGGGGACATGCCTAATTCCTGGCTGATTTGCCTTTCTCGTCTTAGGGTTGGGGTTCGGCCTAGGGCTAGGATTTTTAAAAGCAGGAAGCCCTGAGTTCCAGGCACACTGGAGCTGTGAAAGGCATCCAAAAGGGAGTGCAAAAGTGCCACAACATGGCTGCTTTCACGGCTTTTCCCTTAGGAAGAACCCTAATACCCGGCTGATTTACCTTCCTAGGGTTACTGTTAGGCTTAGGCCTAGGACTTTTAAAACCAGGAAGCCCTGGGCTCCAGGCACACTGCAGCTGCAAAAGGCATCCCAAGGGGAGCGCAAAAGTGACGCAACTTGGCTGCCACCACTGATATTTCCATGAGAGCATCCCGAACCATAGGTTGAATTTCCTTCCTAGGGTTAAGGTTTGAGTTACGCCTAGGGTAAGGGTCTATTAACCAGAAAGCCCTGAGTTCCAAGAACACAGCAGCTGCGAAGGACTAGCCAAGAAGAGCGCAAAAGTACCACAACATGCCTGCCTCCACAGCTTTTTCCTTGGGGACATGCCTAATTCCTGGCTGATTTGCCTTTCTCGTCTTAGGGTTGGGGTTCGGCCTAGGGCTAGGATTTTTAAAAGCAGGAAGCCCTGAGTTCCAGGCACACTGGAGCTGTGAAAGGCATCCAAAAGGGAGTGCAAAAGTGCCACAACATGGCTGCTTTCACGGCTTTTTCCTTGGCAAGACGCCTAACACCAGGCTGATTTACCTTTCCAGGGTTACTGTTAGGCTTAGGCCTAGGGCTAGGATTTTTGAAACTAGGAAGCCCTGGGCTCCAGGCACAATGCAGCTGTTCAAGGCATCCCAAGGGGAGTACAAAAGTGCAACAACATGGCAGCTTTCACAGCTTTTTCCTTGGCACCATCCCTATACCTAGGCTGATTTATCTGCCTAGGGTTAGGGTTAGGGTTCAGCCTAGGGCTTGAATTTTTTTAACCAGGAAGCCCTGAGTTCCAGGCTTACTTCATCTGCCAAAGGCATCCCAAAGGGAGTGCAGAAGTGCCACAACATGGCTGCTTTCACGGCTTTTCCCTTAGGAAGAACCCTAATACCCGGCTGATTTACCTTCCTAGGGTTACTGTTAGGCTTAGGCCTAGGACTTTTAAAACCAGGAAGCCCTGGGCTCCAGGCACACTGCAGCTGCAAAAGGCATCCCAAGGGGAGCGCAAAAGTGACGCAACTTGGCTGCCACCACTGATATTTCCATGAGACCATCCCGAACCATAGGCTGATTTTCCTTCCTAGGGTTAAGGTTTGAGTTACGCCTAGGGTAAGGGTCTATTAACCAGAAAGCCCTGAGTTCCAAGAACACAGCAGCTGCGAAGGACTACCCAAGAAGAGCGCAAAAGTACCACAACATGCCTGCCTCCACAGCTTTTTCCTTGGGGACATGCCTAATTCCTGGCTGATTTGCCTTTCTCGTCTTAGGGTTGGGGTTCGGCCTAGGGCTAGGATGTTTAAAAGCAGGAAGCCCTGAGTTCCAGGCACACTGGAGCTGTGAAAGGCATCCAAAAGGGAGTGCAAAAGTGCCACAACATGGCTGCTTTCACGGCTTTTCCCTTAGGAAGAACCCTAATACCCGTCTGATTTACTTTCCCAGGGTTACTGGTAGGCTTAGGCCTAGGGCTAGGATTTTTAAAACTAGGAAGCCCTTAGCTCCAGGCACACTGCAGCTGTTCAAGGCATCCCAAGGGGAGTACAAAAGTGCAACAACATGGCAGCTTTCACAGCTTTTTCCTTGGCATCATCCCTATACCTAGGCTGATTTATCTGCCTAGGGTTAGGGTTAGGGTTCAGCCTAGGGCTTGAATTTTTTTAACCAGGAAGCCCTGAGTTCCAGGCTTACTTCATCTGCCAAAGGCATCCCAAAGGGAGTGCAGAAGTGCCACAACATGGCTGCTTTCACGGCTTTTCCCTTAGGAAGAACCCTAATGCCCGGCTGATTTACCTTCCTAGGGTTACTGTTAGGCTTAGGCCTAGGACTTTTAAAACCAGGAAGCCCTGGGCTCCAGGCACACTGCAGCTGCGAAAGGCATCCCAAGGGGAGCGCAAAAGTGACGCAACTTGGCTGCCACCACTGATATTTCCATGAGACCATCCCGAACCATAGGTTGATTTTCCTTCCTAGGGTTAAGGTTTGAGTTACGCCTAGGGTAAGGGTCTATTAACCAGAAAGCCCTGAGTTCCAAGAACACAGCAGCTGCGAAGGACTAGCCAAGAAGAGCGCAAAAGTACCACAACATGCCTGCCTCCACAGCTTTTTCCTTGCGGACATGCCTAATTCCTGGCTGATTTGCCTTTCTCGTCTTAGGGTTGGGGTTCGGCCTAGGGCTAGGATTTTTAAAATCAGGAAGCCCTGAGTTCCAGGCACACTGGAGCTGTGAAAGGCATCCAAAAGGGAGTGCAAAAGTGCCACAACATGGCTGCTTTCACGGCTTTTCCCTTAGGAAGAACCCTAATACCCGGCTGATTTACCTTCCTAGGGTTACTGTTAGGCTTAGGCCTAGGACTTTTAAAACCAGGAAGCCCTGGGCTCCAGGCACACTGCAGCTGCAAAAGGCATCCCAAGGGGAGCGCAAAAGTGACGCAACTTGGCTGCCACCACTGATATTTCCATGAGACCATCCCGAACCATAGGCTGATTTTCCTTCCTAGGGTTAAGGTTTGAGTTACGCCTAGGGTAAGGGTCTATTAACCAGAAAGCCCTGAGTTCCAAGAACACAGCAGCTGCGAAGGACTAGCCAAGAAGAGCGCAAAAGTACCACAACATGCCTGCCTCCACAGCTTTTTCCTTGGGGACATGCCTAATTCCTGGCTGATTTGCCTTTCTCGTCTTAGGGTTGGGGTTCGGCCTAGGGCGAGGATTTTTAAAATCAGGAAGCCCTGAGTTCCAGGCTTACTTCATCTGCCAAAGGCATCCCAAAGGGAGTGCAGAAGTGCCACAACATGGCTGTTTTCACGGCTTTTCCCTTAGGAAGAACCCTAATACCCGGCTGATTTACCTTCCTAGGGTTACTGTTAGGCTTAGGCCTAGGACTTTTAAAACCAGGAAGCCCTGGGCTCCAGGCACACTGCAGCTGTTCAAGGCATCCCAAGGGGAGTACAAAAGTGCAACAACATGGCAGCTTTCACAGCTTTTTCCTTGGCACCATCCCTATACCTAGGCTGATTTATCTGCCTAGGGTTAGGGTTAGGGTTCAGCCTAGGGCTTGAATTTTTTTAACCAGGAAGCCCTGAGTTCCAGGCTTACTTCATCTGCCAAAGGCATCCCAAAGGGAGTGCAGAAGTGCCACAACATGGCTGCTTTTACGGCTTTTCCCTTAGGAAGAACCCTAATACCCGGCTGATTTACCTTCCTAGGGTTACTGTTAGGCTTAGGCCTAGGACTTTTAAAACCAGGAAGCCCTGGGCTCCAGGCACACTGCAGCTGCGAAAGGCATCCCAAGGGGAGCGCAAAAGTGACGCAACTTGGCTGCCACCACTGATATTTCCATGAGACCATCCCGAACCATAGGTTGATTTTCCTTCCTAGGGTTAAGGTTTGAGTTACGCCTAGGGTAAGGGTCTATTAACCAGAAAGCCCTGAGTTCCAAGAACACAGCAGCTGCGAAGGACTAGCCAAGAAGAGCGCAAAAGTACCACAACATGCCTGCCTCCACAGCTTTTTCCTTGGGGACATGCCTAATTCCTGGCTGATTTGCCTTTCTCGTCTTAGGGTTGGGGTTCGGCCTAGGGCTAGGATTTTTAAAAGCAGGAAGCCCTGAGTTCCAGGCACACTGGAGCTGTGAAAGGCATCCAAAAGGGAGTGCAAAAGTGCCACAACATGGCTGCTTTCACGGCTTTTCCCTTAGGAAGAACCCTAATACCCGGCTGATTTACCTTCCTAGGGTTACTGTTAGGCTTAGGCCTAGGACTTTTAAAACCAGGAAGCCCTGGGCTCCAGGCACACTGCAGCTGCAAAAGGCATCCCAAGGGGAGCGCAAAAGTGACGCAACTTGGCTGCCACCACTGATATTTCCATGAGAGCATCCCGAACCATAGGTTGAATTTCCTTCCTAGGGTTAAGGTTTGAGTTACGCCTAGGGTAAGGGTCTATTAACCAGAAAGCCCTGAGTTCCAAGAACACAGCAGCTGCGAAGGACTAGCCAAGAAGAGCGCAAAAGTACCACAACATGCCTGCCTCCACAGCTTTTTCCTTGGGGACATGCCTAATTCCTGGCTGATTTGCCTTTCTCGTCTTAGGGTTGGGGTTCGGCCTAGGGCTAGGATTTTTAAAAGCAGGAAGCCCTGAGTTCCAGGCACACTGGAGCTGTGAAAGGCATCCAAAAGGGAGTGCAAAAGTGCCACAACATGGCTGCTTTCACGGCTTTTTCCTTGGCAAGACGCCTAACACCAGGCTGATTTACCTTTCCAGGGTTACTGTTAGGCTTAGGCCTAGGGCTAGGATTTTTGAAACTAGGAAGCCCTGGGCTCCAGGCACAATGCAGCTGTTCAAGGCATCCCAAGGGGAGTACAAAAGTGCAACAACATGGCAGCTTTCACAGCTTTTTCCTTGGCACCATCCCTATACCTAGGCTGATTTATCTGCCTAGGGTTAGGGTTAGGGTTCAGCCTAGGGCTTGAATTTTTTTAACCAGGAAGCCCTGAGTTCCAGGCTTACTTCATCTGCCAAAGGCATCCCAAAGGGAGTGCAGAAGTGCCACAACATGGCTGCTTTCACGGCTTTTCCCTTAGGAAGAACCCTAATACCCGGCTGATTTACCTTCCTAGGGTTACTGTTAGGCTTAGGCCTAGGACTTTTAAAACCAGGAAGCCCTGGGCTCCAGGCACACTGCAGCTGCAAAAGGCATCCCAAGGGGAGCGCAAAAGTGACGCAACTTGGCTGCCACCACTGATATTTCCATGAGACCATCCCGAACCATAGGCTGATTTTCCTTCCTAGGGTTAAGGTTTGAGTTACGCCTAGGGTAAGGGTCTATTAACCAGAAAGCCCTGAGTTCCAAGAACACAGCAGCTGCGAAGGACTAGCCAAGAAGAGCGCAAAAGTACCACAACATGCCTGCCTCCACAGCTTTTTCCTTGGGGACATGCCTAATTCCTGGCTGATTTGCCTTTCTCGTCTTAGGGTTGGGGTTCATCCTAGGGCTAGGATTTTTAAAAGCAGGAAGCCCTGAGTTCCAGGCACACTGGAGCTGTTAAAGGCATCCAAAAGGGAGTGCAAAAGTGCCACAACATGGCTGCTTTCACGGCTTTTTCCTTGGCAAGACGCCTAACACCAGGCTGATTTACCTTCCCAGGGTTACTGTTAGGCTTAGGCCTAGGGCTAGGATTTTTGAAACTAGGAAGCCCTTAGCTCCAGGCACACTGCAGCTGTTCAAGGCATCCCAAGGGGAGTACAAAAGTGCAACAACATGGCAGCTTTCACAGCTTTTTCCTTGGCACCATCCCTATACCTAGGCTGATTTATCTTCCTAGGGTTAGGGTTAGGGTTCAGCCTAGGGCTTGAATTTTTTTAACCAGGAAGCCCTGAGTTCCAGGCTTACTTCATCTGCCAAAGGCATCCCAAAGGGAGTGCAGAAGTGCCACAACATGGCTGCTTTCACGGCTTTTCCCTTAGGAAGAACCCTAATACCCGGCTGATTTACCTTCCTAGGGTTACTGTTAGGCTTAGGCCTAGGACTTTTAAAACCAGGAAGCCCTGGGCTCCAGGCACACTGCAGCTGCAAAAGGCATCCCAAGGGGAGCGCAAAAGTGACGCAACTTGGCTGCCACCACTGATATTTCCATGAGACCATCCCGAACCATAGGCTGATTTTCCTTCCTAGGGTTAAGGTTTGAGTTACGCCTAGGGTAAGGGACTATTAACCAGAAAGCCCTGAGTTCCAAGAACACAGCAGCTGCGAAGGACTAGCCAAGAAGAGCGCAAAAGTAGCACAACATGCCTGCCTCCACAGCTTTTTCCTTGGGGACATGCCTAATTCCTGGCTGATTTGCCTTTCTCGTCTTAGGGTTGGGGTTCGGCCTAGGGCTAGGATTTTTAAAAGCAGGAAGCCCTGAGTTCCAGGCACACTGGAGCTGTGAAAGGCATCCAAAAGGGAGTGCAAAAGTGCCACAACATGGCTGCTTTCACGGCTTTTTCCTTGGCAAGACGCCTAACACCAGGCTGATTTACTTCCCCAGGGTTACTGTTAGGCTTAGGCCTAGGGCTAGGATTTTTAAAACTAGGAAGCCCTTAGCTCCAGGCACACTGCAGCTGTTCAAGGCATCCCAAGGGGAGTACAAAAGTGCAACAACATGGCAGCTTTCACAGCTTTTTCCTTGGCATCATCCCTATACATAGGCTGATTTATCTGCCTAGGGTTAGGGTTAGGGTTCAGCCTAGGGCTTGAATTTTTTTAACCAGGAAGCCCTGAGTTCCAGGCTTACTTCATCTGCCAAAGGCATCCCAA
The DNA here is from genome assembly GCF_027579445.1 of Ammospiza nelsoni. Classification (NCBI taxonomy): domain Eukaryota; kingdom Metazoa; phylum Chordata; class Aves; order Passeriformes; family Passerellidae; genus Ammospiza; species Ammospiza nelsoni. Next base: position 1,085,910 of record NW_026683187.1, read on the forward strand.
AGGGAGTGCAGAAGTGCCACAACATGGCTGCTTTCACGGCTTTTCCCTTAGGAAGAACCCTAATACCCGGCTGATTTACCTTCCTAGGGTTACTGTTAGGCTTAGGCCTAGGACTTTTAAAACCAGGAAGCCCTGGGCTCCAGGCACACTGCAGCTGCGAAAGGCATCCCAAGGGGAGCGCAAAAGTGACGCAACTTGGCTGCCACCACTGATATTTCCATGAGACCATCCCGAACCATAGGTTGATTTTCCTTCCTAGGGTTAAGGTTTGAGTTACGCCTAGGGTAAGGGCTCTATTAACCAGAAAGCCCTGAGTTCCAAGAACACAGCAGCTGCGAAGGACTAGCCAAGAAGAGCGCAAAAGTACCACAACATGCCTGCCTCCACAGCTTTTTCCTTGGGGACATGCCTAATTCCTGGCTGATTTGCCTTTCTCGTCTTAGGGTTGGGGTTCGGCCTAGGGCTAGGATTTTTAAAAGCAGGAAGCCCTGAGTTCCAGGCACACTGGAGCTGTGAAAGGCATCCAAAAGGGAGTGCAAAAGTGCCACAACATGGCTGCTTTCACGGCTTTTTCCTTGGCAAGAAGCCTAACACCAGGCTGACATACTTTCCCAGGGTTACTGTTAGGCTTAGGCCTAGGGCTAGGATTTTTGAAACTAGGAAGCCCTGGGCTCCAGGCACACTGCAGCTGTTCAAGGCATCCCAAGGGGAGTACAAAAGTGCAACAACATGGCAGCTTTCACAGCTTTTTCCTTGGCACCATCCCTATACCTAGGCTGATTTATCTGCCTAGGGTTAGGGTTAGGGTTCAGCCTAGGGCTTGAATTTTTTTAACCAGGAAGCCCTGAGTTCCAGGCTTACTTCATCTGCCAAAGGCATCCCAAAGGGAGTGCAGAAGTGCCACAACATGGCTGCTTTCACGGCTTTTCCCTTAGGAAGAACCCTAATACCCGGCTGATTTACCTTCCTAGGGTTACTGTTAGGCTTAGGCCTAGGACTTTTAAAACCAGGAAGCCCTGGGCTCCAGGCACACTGCAGCTGCAAAAGGCATCCCAAGGGGAGCGCAAAAGTGACGCAACTTGGCTGCCACCACTGATATTTCCATGAGACCATCCCGAACCATAGGCTGATTTTCCTTCCTAGGGTTAAGGTTTGAGTTACGCCTAGGGTAAGGGTTCTATTAACCAGAAAGCCCTGAGTTCCAAGAACACAGCAGCTGCGAAGGACTAGCCAAGAAGAGCGCAAAAGTACCACAACATGCCTGCCTCCACAGCTTTTTCCTTGCGGACATGCCTAATTCCTGGCTGATTTGCCTTTCTCGTCTTAGGGTTGGGGTTCGGCCTAGGGCTAGGATTTTTAAAAGCAGGAAGCCCTGAGTTCCAGGCACACTGGAGCTGTGAAAGGCATCCAAAAGGGAGTGCAAAAGTGCCACAACATGGCTGCTTTCACGGCTTTTTCCTTGGCAAGAAGCCTAACACCAGGCTGACATACTTTCCCAGGGTTACTGTTAGGCTTAGGCCTAGGGCTAGGATTTTTGAAACTAGGAAGCCCTGGGCTCCAGGCACACTGCAGCTGTTCAAGGCATCCCAAGGGGAGTACAAAAGTGCAACAACATGGCAGCTTTCACAGCTTTTTCCTTGGCACCCTCCCTATACCTAGGCTGATTTATCTGCCTAGGGTTAGGGTTAGGGTTCAGCCTAGGGCTTGGATTTCTTTAACCAGGAAGCCCTGAGTTCCAGGCTTACTTCATCTGCCAAAGGCATCCCAAAGGGAGTGCAGAAGTGCCACAACATGGCTGCTTTCACGGCTTTTCCCTTAGGAAGAACCCTAATACCCGGCTGATTTACCTTCCTAGGGTTACTGTTAGGCTTAGGCCTAGGACTTTTAAAACCAGGAAGCCCTGGGCTCCAGGCACACTGCAGCTGCGAAAGGCATCCCAAGGGGAGCGCAAAAGTGACGCAACTTGGCTGCCACCACTGATATTTCCATGAGACCATCCCGAACCATAGGTTGATTTTCCTTCCTAGGGTTAAGGTTTGAGTTACGCCTAGGGTAAGGGCTCTATTAACCAGAAAGCCCTGAGTTCCAAGAACACAGCAGCTGCGAAGGACTAGCCAAGAAGAGCGCAAAAGTACCACAACATGCCTGCCTCCACAGCTTTTTCCTTGGGGACATGCCTAATTCCTGGCTGATTTGCCTTTCTCGTCTTAGGGTTGGGGTTCGGCCTAGGGCTAGGATTTTTAAAAGCAGGAAGCCCTGAGTTCCAGGCACACTGGAGCTGTGAAAGGCATCCAAAAGGGAGTGCAAAAGTGCCACAACATGGCTGCTTTCACGGCTTTTTCCTTGGCAAGAAGCCTAACATCAGGCTGATTTACTTTCCCAGGGTTACTGTTAGGCTTAGGCCTAGGGCTAGGATTTTTGAAACTAGGAAGCCCTGGGCTCCAGGCACACTGCAGCTGTTCAAGGCATCCCAAGGGGAGTACAAAAGTGCAACAACATGGCAGCTTTCACAGCTTTTTCCTTGGCACCATCCCTATACCTAGGCTGATTTATCTGCCTAGGGTTAGGGTTAGGGTTCAGCCTAGGGCTTGAATTTTTTTAACCAGGAAGCCCTGAGTTCCAGGCTTACTTCATCTGCCAAAGGCATCCCAAAGGGAGTGCAGAAGTGCCACAACATGGCTGCTTTCACGGCTTTTCCCTTAGGAAGAACCCTAATACCCGGCTGATTTACCTTCCTAGGGTTACTGTTAGGCTTAGGCCTAGGACTTTTAAAACCAGGAAGCCCTGGGCTCCAGGCACACTGCAGCTGCAAAAGGCATCCCAAGGGGAGCGCAAAAGTGACGCAACTTGGCTGCCACCACTGATATTTCGATGAGACCATCCCGAACCATAGGCTGATTTTCCTTCCTAGGGTTAAGGTTTGAGTTACGCCTAGGGTAAGGGTTCTATTAACCAGAAAGCCCTGAGTTCCAAGAACACAGCAGCTGCGAAGGACTAGCCAAGAAGAGCGCAAAAGTACCACAACATGCCTGCCTCCACAGCTTTTTCCTTGGGGACATGCCTAATTCCTGGCTGATTTGCCTTTCTCGTCTTAGGGTTGGGGTTCGGCCTAGGGCTAGGATTTTTAAAAGCAGGAAGCCCTGAGTTCCAGGCACACTGGAGCTGTGAAAGGCATCCAAAAGGGAGTGCAAAAGTGCCACAACATGGCTGCTTTCACGGCTTTTTCCTTGGCAAGACGCCTAACATCAGGCTGATTTACTTTCCCAGGGTTACTGTTAGGCTTAGGCCTAGGGCTAGGATTTTTAAAACTAGGAAGCCCTTAGCTCCAGGCACACTGCAGCTGTTCAAGGCATCCCAAGGGGAGTACAAAAGTGCAACAACATGGCAGCTTTCACAGCTTTTTCCTTGGCACCATCCCTATACCTAGGCTGATTTATCTGCCTAGGGTTAGGGTTAGGGTTCAGCCTAGGGCTTGAATTTTTTTAACCAGGAAGCCCTGAGTTCCAGGCTTACTTCATCTGCCAAAGGCATCCCAAAGGGAGTGCAGAAGTGCCACAACATGGCTGCTTTCACGGCTTTTCCCTTAGGAAGAACCCTAATACCCGGCTGATTTACCTTCCTAGGGTTACTGTTAGGCTTAGGCCTAGGACTTTTAAAACCAGGAAGCCCTGGGCTCCAGGCACACTGCAGCTGCAAAAGGCATCCCAAGGGGAGCGCAAAAGTGACGCAACTTGGCTGCCACCACTGATATTTCCATGAGACCATCCCGAACCATAGGCTGATTTTCCTTCCTAGGGTTAAGGTTTGAGTTACGCCTAGGGTAAGGGCCCTATTAACCAGAAAGCCCTGAGTTCCAAGAACACAGCAGCTGCGAAGGACTAGCCAAGAAGAGCGCAAAAGTACCACAACATGCCTGCCTCCACAGCTTTTTCCTTGGGGACATGCCTAATTCCTGGCTGATTTGCCTTTCTCGTCTTAGGGTTGGGGTTCGGCCTAGGGCTAGGATTTTTAAAAGCAGGAAGCCCTGAGTTCCAGGCACACTGGAGCTGTGAAAGGCATCCAAAAGGGAGTGCAAAAGTGCCACAACATGGCTGCTTTCACGGCTTTTTCCTTGGCAAGAAGCCTAACACCAGGCTGACATACTTTCCCAGGGTTACTGTTAGGCTTAGGCCTAGGGCTAGGATTTTTAAAACTAGGAAGCCCTTAGCTCCAGGCACACTGCAGCTGTTCAAGGCATCCCAAGGGGAGTACAAAAGTGCAACAACATGGCAGCTTTCACAGCTTTTGCCTTGGCACCATCCCTATACCTAGGCTGATTTATCTGCCTAGGGTTAGGGTTAGGTTTCAGCCTAGGGCTTGGATTTCTTTAACCAGGAAGCCCTGAGTTCCAGGCTTACTTCATCTGCCAAAGGCATCCCAAAGGGAGTGCAGAAGTGCCACAACATGGCTGCTTTCACGGCTTTTCCCTTAGGAAGAACCCTAATACCCGGCTGATTTACCTTCCTAGGGTTACTGTTAGGCTTAGGCCTAGGACTTTTAAAACCAGGAAGCCCTGGGCTCCAGGCACACTGCAGCTGCGAAAGGCATCCCAAGGGGAGCGCAAAAGTGACGCAACTTGGCTGCCACCACTGATATTTCCATGAGACCATCCCGAACCATAGGTTGATTTTCCTTCCTAGGGTTAAGGTTTGAGTTACGCCTAGGGTAAGGGCTCTATTAACCAGAAAGCCCTGAGTTCCAAGAACACAGCAGCTGCGAAGGACTAGCCAAGAAGAGCGCAAAAGTACCACAACATGCCTGCCTCCACAGCTTTTTCCTTGGGGACATGCCTAATTCCTGGCTGATTTGCCTTTCTCGTCTTAGGGTTGCGGTTCGGCCTAGGGCTAGGATTTTTAAAAGCAGGAAGCCCTGAGTTCCAGGCACACTGGAGCTGTGAAAGGCATCCAAAAGGGAGTGCAAAAGTGCCACAACATGGCTGCTTTCACGGCTTTTTCCTTGGCAAGAAGCCTAACACCAGGCTGACATACTTTACCAGGGTTACTGTTAGGCTTAGGCCTAGGGCTAGGATTTTTGAAACTAGGAAGCCCTGGGCTCCAGGCACACTGCAGCTGTTCAAGGCATCCCAAGGGGAGTACAAAAGTGCAACAACATGGCAGCTTTCACAGCTTTTTCCTTGGCACCATCCCTATACCTAGGCTGATTTATCTGCCTAGGGTTAGGGTTAGGGTTCAGCCTAGGGCTTGAATTTTTTTAACCAGGAAGCCCTGAGTTCCAGGCTTACTTCATCTGCCAAAGGCATCCCAAAGGGAGTGCAGAAGTGCCACAACATGGCTGCTTTCACGGCTTTTCCCTTAGGAAGAACCCTAATACCCGGCTGATTTACCTTCCTAGGGTTACTGTTAGGCTTAGGCCTAGGACTTTTAAAACCAGGAAGCCCTGGGCTCCAGGCACACTGCAGCTGCAAAAGGCATCCCAAGGGGAGCGCAAAAGTGACGCAACTTGGCTGCCACCACTGATATTTCGATGAGACCATCCCGAACCATAGGCTGATTTTCCTTCCTAGGGTTAAGGTTTGAGTTACGCCTAGGGTAAGGGTTCTATTAACCAGAAAGCCCTGAGTTCCAAGAACACAGCAGCTGCGAAGGACTAGCCAAGAAGAGCGCAAAAGTACCACAACATGCCTGCCTCCACAGCTTTTTCCTTGGGGACATGCCTAATTCCTGGCTGATTTGCCTTTCTCGTCTTAGGGTTGGGGTTCGGCCTAGGGCTAGGATTTTTAAAAGCAGGAAGCCCTGAGTTCCAGGCACACTGGAGCTGTGAAAGGCATCCAAAAGGGAGTGCAAAAGTGCCACAACATGGCTGCTTTCACGGCTTTTTCCTTGGCAAGAAGCCTAACACCAGGCTGACATACTTTCCCAGGGTTACTGTTAGGCTTAGGCCTAGGGCTAGGATTTTTAAAACTAGGAAGCCCTTAGCTCCAGGCACACTGCAGCTGTTCAAGGCATCCCAAGGGGAGTACAAAAGTGCAACAACATGGCAGCTTTCACAGCTTTTGCCTTGGCACCATCCCTATACCTAGGCTGATTTATCTGCCTAGGGTTAGGGTTAGGTTTCAGCCTAGGGCTTGGATTTCTTTAACCAGGAAGCCCTGAGTTCCAGGCTTACTTCATCTGCCAAAGGCATCCCAAAGGGAGTGCAGAAGTGCCACAACATGGCTGCTTTCACGGCTTTTCCCTTAGGAAGAACCCTAATACCCGGCTGATTTACCTTCCTAGGGTTACTGTTAGGCTTAGGCCTAGGACTTTTAAAACCAGGAAGCCCTGGGCTCCAGGCACACTGCAGCTGCGAAAGGCATCCCAAGGGGAGCGCAAAAGTGACGCAACTTGGCTGCCACCACTGATATTTCCATGAGACCATCCCGAACCATAGGTTGATTTTCCTTCCTAGGGTTAAGGTTTGAGTTACGCCTAGGGTAAGGGCTCTATTAACCAGAAAGCCCTGAGTTCCAAGAACACAGCAGCTGCGAAGGACTAGCCAAGAAGAGCGCAAAAGTACCACAACATGCCTGCCTCCACAGCTTTTTCCTTGGGGACATGCCTAATTCCTGGCTGATTTGCCTTTCTCGTCTTAGGGTTGCGGTTCGGCCTAGGGCTAGGATTTTTAAAAGCAGGAAGCCCTGAGTTCCAGGCACACTGGAGCTGTGAAAGGCATCCAAAAGGGAGTGCAAAAGTGCCACAACATGGCTGCTTTCACGGCTTTTTCCTTGGCAAGAAGCCTAACACCAGGCTGACATACTTTACCAGGGTTACTGTTAGGCTTAGGCCTAGGGCTAGGATTTTTGAAACTAGGAAGCCCTGGGCTCCAGGCACACTGCAGCTGTTCAAGGCATCCCAAGGGGAGTACAAAAGTGCAACAACATGGCAGCTTTCACAGCTTTTTCCTTGGCACCATCCCTATACCTAGGCTGATTTATCTGCCTAGGGTTAGGGTTAGGGTTCAGCCTAGGGCTTGGATTTCTTTAACCAGGAAGCCCTGAGTTCCAGGCTTACTTCATCTGCCAAAGGCATCCCAAAGGGAGTGCAGAAGTGCCACAACATGGCTGCTTTCACGGCTTTTCCCTTAGGAAGAACCCTAATACCCGGCTGATTTACCTTCCTAGGGTTACTGTTAGGCTTAGGCCAAGGACTTTTAAAACCAGGAAGCCCTGGGCTCCAGGCACACTGCAGCTGCAAAAGGCATCCCAAGGGGAGCGCAAAAGTGACGCAACTTGGCTGCCACCACTGATATTTCCATGAGACCATCCCGAACCATAGGCTGATTTTCCTTCCTAGGGTTAAGGTTTGAGTTACGCCTAGGGTAAGGGTTCTATTAACCAGAAAGCCCTGAGTTCCAAGAACACAGCAGCTGCGAAGGACTAGCCAAGAAGAGCGCAAAAGTACCACAACATGCCTGCCTCCACAGCTTTTTCCTTGGGGACATGCCTAATTCCTGGCTGATTTGCCTTTCTCGTCTTAGGGTTGGGGTTCGGCCTAGGGCTAGGATTTTTAAAAGCAGGAAGCCCTGAGTTCCAGGCACACTGGAGCTGTGAAAGGCATCCAAAAGGGAGTGCAAAAGTGCCACAACATGGCTGCTTTCACGGCTTTTTCCTTGGCAAGAAGCCTAACACCAGGCTGACATACTTTCCCAGGGTTACTGTTAGGCTTAGGCCTAGGGCTAGGATTTTTGAAACTAGGAAGCCCTGGGCTCCAGGCACACTGCAGCTGTTCAAGGCATCCCAAGGGGAGTACAAAAGTGCAACAACATGGCAGCTTTCACAGCTTTTTCCTTGGCACCATCCCTATACCTAGGCTGATTTATCTGCCTAGGGTTAGGGTTAGGGTTCAGCCTAGGGCTTGGATTTCTTTAACCAGGAAGCCCTGAGTTCCAGGCTTACTTCATCTGCCAAAGGCATCCCAAAGGGAGTGCAGAAGTGCAACAACATGGCTGCTTTCACGGCTTTTCCCTTAGGAAGAACCCTAATACCCGGCTGATTTACCTTCCTAGGGTTACTGTTAGGCTTAGGCCAAGGACTTTTAAAACCAGGAAGCCCTGGGCTCCAGGCACACTGCAGCTGCAAAAGGCATCCCAAGGGGAGCGCAAAAGTGACGCAACTTGGCTGCCACCACTGATATTTCCATGAGACCATCCCGAACCATAGGTTGATTTTCCTTCCTAGGGTTAAGGTTTGAGTTACGCCTAGCGTAAGGGTTCTATTAACCAGAAAGCCCTGAGTTCCAAGAACACAGCAGCTGCGAAGGACTAGCCAAGAAGAGCGCAAAAGTACCACAACATGCCTGCCTCCACAGCTTTTTCCTTGCGGACATGCCTAATTCCTGGCTGATTTGCCTTTCTCGTCTTAGGGTTGGGGTTCGGCCTAGGGCTAGGATTTTTAAAAGCAGGAAGCCCTGAGTTCCAGGCACACTGGAGCTGTGAAAGGCATCCAAAAGGGAGTGCAAAAGTGCCACAACATGGCTGCTTTCACGGCTTTTTCCTTGGCAAGAAGCCTAACACCAGGCTGACATACTTTCCCAGGGTTACTGTTAGGCTTAGGCCTAGGGCTAGGATTTTTGAAACTAGGAAGCCCTGGGCTCCAGGCACACTGCAGCTGTTCAAGGCATCCCAAGGGGAGTACAAAAGTGCAACAACATGGCAGCTTTCACAGCTTTTTCCTTGGCACCCTCCCTATACCTAGGCTGATTTATCTGCCTAGGGTTAGGGTTAGGGTTCAGCCTAGGGCTTGGATTTCTTTAACCAGGAAGCCCTGAGTTCCAGGCTTACTTCATCTGCCAAAGGCATCCCAAAGGGAGTGCAGAAGTGCCACAACATGGCTGCTTTCACGGCTTTTCCCTTAGGAAGAACCCTAATACCCGGCTGATTTACCTTCCTAGGGTTACTGTTAGGCTTAGGCCTAGGACTTTTAAAACCAGGAAGCCCTGGGCTCCAGGCACACTGCAGCTGCGAAAGGCATCCCAAGGGGAGCGCAAAAGTGACGCAACTTGGCTGCCACCACTGATATTTCCATGAGACCATCCCGAACCATAGGCTGATTTTCCTTCCTAGGGTTAAGGTTTGAGTTACGCCTAGGGTAAGGGCTCTATTAACCAGAAAGCCCTGAGTTCCAAGAACACAGCAGCTGCGAAGGACTAGCCAAGAAGAGCGCAAAAGTACCACAACATGCCTGCCTCCACAGCTTTTTCCTTGGGGACATGCCTAATTCCTGGCTGATTTGCCTTTCTCGTCTTAGGGTTGGGGTTCGGCCTAGGGCTAGGATTTTTAAAAGCAGGAAGCCCTGAGTTCCAGGCACACTGGAGCTGTGAAAGGCATCCAAAAGGGAGTGCAAAAGTGCCACAACATGGCTGCTTTCACGGCTTTTTCCTTGGCAAGAAGCCTAACACCAGGCTGACATACTTTCCCAGGGTTACTGTTAGGCTTAGGCCTAGGGCTAGGATTTTTGAAACTAGGAAGCCCTGGGCTCCAGGCACACTGCAGCTGTTCAAGGCATCCCAAGGGGAGTACAAAAGTGCAACAACATGGCAGCTTTCACAGCTTTTTCCTTGGCACCATCCCTATACCTAGGCTGATTTATCTGCCTAGGGTTAGGGTTAGGGTTCAGCCTAGGGCTTGGATTTCTTTAACCAGGAAGCCCTGAGTTCCAGGCTTACTTCATCTGCCAAAGGCATCCCAAAGGGAGTGCAGAAGTGCCACAACATGGCTGCTTTCACGGCTTTTCCCTTAGGAAGAACCCTAATACCCGGCTGATTTACCTTCCTAGGGTTACTGTTAGGCTTAGGCCAAGGACTTTTAAAACCAGGAAGCCCTGGGCTCCAGGCACACTGCAGCTGCAAAAGGCATCCCAAGGGGAGCGCAAAAGTGACGCAACTTGGCTGCCACCACTGATATTTCCATGAGACCATCCCGAACCATAGGCTGATTTTCCTTCCTAGGGTTAAGGTTTGAGTTACGCCTAGGGTAAGGGTTCTATTAACCAGAAAGCCCTGAGTTCCAAGAACACAGCAGCTGCGAAGGACTACCCAAGAAGAGCGCAAAAGTACCACAACATGCCTGCCTCCACAGCTTTTTCCTTGGGGACATGCCTAATTCCTGGCTGATTTGCCTTTCTCGTCTTAGGGTTGGGGTTCGGCCTAGGGCTAGGATTTTTAAAAGCAGGAAGCCCTGAGTTCCAGGCACACTGGAGCTGTGAAAGGCATCCAAAAGGGAGTGCAAAAGTGCCACAACATGGCTGCTTTCACGGCTTTTTCCTTGGCAAGAAGCCTAACACCAGGCTGACATACTTTCCCAGGGTTACTGTTAGGCTTAGGCCTAGGGCTAGGATTTTTGAAACTAGGAAGCCCTGGGCTCCAGGCACACTGCAGCTGTTCAAGGCATCCCAAGGGGAGTACAAAAGTGCAACAACATGGCAGCTTTCACAGCTTTTTCCTTGGCACCATCCCTATACCTAGGCTGATTTATCTGCCTAGGGTTAGGGTTAGGGTTCAGCCTAGGGCTTGGATTTCTTTAACCAGGAAGCCCTGAGTTCCAGGCTTACTTCATCTGCCAAAGGCATCCCAAAGGGAGTGCAGAAGTGCCACAACATGGCTGCTTTCACGGCTTTTCCCTTAGGAAGAACCCTAATACCCGGCTGATTTACCTTCCTAGGGTTACTGTTAGGCTTAGGCCAAGGACTTTTAAAACCAGGAAGCCCTGGGCTCCAGGCACACTGCAGCTGCAAAAGGCATCCCAAGGGGAGCGCAAAAGTGACGCAACTTGGCTGCCACCACTGATATTTCCATGAGACCATCCCGAACCATAGGTTGATTTTCCTTCCTAGGGTTAAGGTTTGAGTTACGCCTAGGGTAAGGGTTCTATTAACCAGAAAGCCCTGAGTTCCAAGAACACAGCAGCTGCGAAGGACTAGCCAAGAAGAGCGCAAAAGTACCACAACATGCCTGCCTCCACAGCTTTTTCCTTGCGGACATGCCTAATTCCTGGCTGATTTGCCTTTCTCGTCTTAGGGTTGGGGTTCGGCCTAGGGCTAGGATTTTTAAAAGCAGGAAGCCCTGAGTTCCAGGCACACTGGAGCTGTGAAAGGCATCCAAAAGGGAGTGCAAAAGTGCCACAACATGGCTGCTTTCACGGCTTTTTCCTTGGCAAGAAGCCTAACACCAGGCTGACATACTTTCCCAGGGTTACTGTTAGGCTTAGGCCTAGGGCTAGGATTTTTGAAACTAGGAAGCCCTGGGCTCCAGGCACACTGCAGCTGTTCAAGGCATCCCAAGGGGAGTACAAAAGTGCAACAACATGGCAGCTTTCACAGCTTTTTCCTTGGCACCATCCCTATACCTAGGCTGATTTATCTGCCTAGGGTTAGGGTTAGGGTTCAGCCTAGGGCTTGGATTTCTTTAACCAGGAAGCCCTGAGTTCCAGGCTTACTTCATCTGCCAAAGGCATCCCAAAGGGAGTGCAGAAGTGCCACAACATGGCTGCTTTCACGGCTTTTCCCTTAGGAAGAACCCTAATACCCGGCTGATTTACCTTCCTAGGGTTACTGTTAGGCTTAGGCCTAGGACTTTTAAAACCAGGAAGCCCTGGGCTCCAGGCACACTGCAGCTGCAAAAGGCATCCCAAGGGGAGCGCAAAAGTGACGCAACTTGGCTGCCACCACTGATATTTCCATGAGACCATCCCGAACCATAGGTTGATTTTCCTTCCTAGGGTTAAGGTTTGAGTTACGCCTAGGGTAAGGGCTCTATTAACCAGAAAGCCCTGAGTTCCAAGAACACAGCAGCTGCGAAGGACTAGCCAAGAAGAGCGCAAAAGTACCACAACATGCCTGCCTCCACAGCTTTTTCCTTGGGGACATGCCTAATTCCTGGCTGATTTTCCTTTCTCGTCTTAGGGTTGCGGTTCGGCCTAGGGCTAGGATTTTTAAAAGCAGGAAGCCCTGAGTTCCAGGCACACTGGAGCTGTGAAAGGCATCCAAAAGGGAGTGCAAAAGTGCCACAACATGGCTGCTTTCACGGCTTTTTCCTTGGCAAGAAGCCTAACACCAGGCTGACATACTTTCCCAGGGTTACTGTTAGGCTTAGGCCTAGGGCTAGGATTTTTAAAACTAGGAAGCCCTGGGCTCCAGGCACACTGCAGCTGTTCAAGGCATCCCAAGGGGAGTACAAAAGTGCAACAACATGGCAGCTTTCACAGCTTTTTCCTTGGCACCATCCCTATACCTAGGCTGATTTATCTGCCTAGGGTTAGGGTTAGGGTTCAGCCTAGGGCTTGGATTTCTTTAACCAGGAAGCCCTGAGTTCCAGGCTTACTTCATCTGCCAAAGGCATCCCAAAGGGAGTGCAGAAGTGCCACAACATGGCTGCTTTCACGGCTTTTCCCTTAGGAAGAACCCTAATACCCGGCTGATTTACCTTCCTAGGGTTACTGTTAGGCTTAGACCAAGGACTTTTAAAACCAGGAAGCCCTGGGCTCCAGGCACACTGCAGCTGCAAAAGGCATCCCAAGGGGAGCGCAAAAGTGACGCAACTTGGCTGCCACCACTGATATTTCCATGAGACCATCCCGAACCATAGGCTGATTTTCCTTCCTAGGGTTAAGGTTTGAGTTACGCCTAGGGTAAGGGTTCTATTAACCAGAAAGCCCTGAGTTCCAAGAACACAGCAGCTGCGAAGGACTAGCCAAGAAGAGCGCAAAAGTACCACAACATGCCTGCCTCCACAGCTTTTTCCTTGGGGACATGCCTAATTCCTGGCTGATTTGCCTTTCTCGTCTTAGGGTTGGGGTTCGGCCTAGGGCTAGGATTTTTAAAAGCAGGAAGCCCTGAGTTCCAGGCACACTGGAGCTGTGAAAGGCATCCAAAAGGGAGTGCAAAAGTGCCACAACATGGCTGCTTTCACGGCTTTTTCCTTGGCAAGAAGCCTAACACCAGGCTGACATACTTTCCCAGGGTTACTGTTAGGCTTAGGCCTAGGGCTAGGATTTTTAAAACTAGGAAGCCCTGGGCTCCAGGCACACTGCAGCTGTTCAAGGCATCCCAAGGGGAGTACAAAAGTGCAACAACATGGCAGCTTTCACAGCTTTTTCCTTGGCACCATCCCTATACCTAGGCTGATTTATCTGCCTAGGGTTAGGGTTAGGGTTCAGCCTAGGGCTTGGATTTCTTTAACCAGGAAGCCCTGAGTTCCAGGCTTACTTCATCTGCCAAAGGCATCCCAAAGGGAGTGCAGAAGTGCCACAACATGGCTGCTTTCACGGCTTTTCCCTTAGGAAGAACCCTAATACCCGGCTGATTTACCTTCCTAGGGTTACTGTTAGGCTTAGGCCTAGGACTTTTAAAACCAGGAAGCCCTGGGCTCCAGGCACACTGCAGCTGCAAAAGGCATCCCAAGGGGAGCGCAAAAGTGACGCAACTTGGCTGCCACCACTGATATTTCCATGAGACCATCCCGAACCATAGGCTGATTTTCCTTCCTAGGGTTAAGGTTTGAGTTACGCCTAGGGTAAGGGTTCTATTAACCAGAAAGCCCTGAGTTCCAAGAACACAGCAGCTGCGAAGGACTAGCCAAGAAGAGCGCAAAAGTACCACAACATGCCTGCCTCCACAGCTTTTTCCTTGGGGACATGCCTAATTCCTGGCTGATTTGCCTTTCTCGTCTTAGGGTTGGGGTTCGGCCTAGGGCTAGGATTTTTAAAAGCAGGAAGCCCTGAGTTCCAGGCACACTGCAGCTGTGAAAGGCATCCAAAAGGGAGTGCAAAAGTGCCACAACATGGCTGCTTTCACGGCTTTTTCCTTGGCAAGAAGCCTAACACCAGGCTGACATACTTTCCCAGGGTTACTGTTAGGCTTAGGCCTAGGGCTAGGATTTTTGAAACTAGGAAGCCCTGGGCTCCAGGCACACTGCAGCTGTTCAAGGCATCCCAAGGGGAGTACAAAAGTGCAACAACATGGCAGCTTTCACAGCTTTTTCCTTGGCACCATCCCTATACCTAGGCTGATTTATCTGCCTAGGGTTAGGGTTAGGGTTCAGCCTAGGGCTTGGATTTCTTTAACCAGGAAGCCCTGAGTTCCAGGCTTACTTCATCTGCCAAAGGCATCCCAAAGGGAGTGCAGAAGTGCCACAACATGGCTGCTTTCACGGCTTTTCCCTTAGGAAGAACCCTAATACCCGGCTGATTTACCTTCCTAGGGTTACTGTTAGGCTTAGGCCTAGGACTTTTAAAACCAGGAAGCCCTGGGCTCCAGGCACACTGCAGCTGCAAAAGGCATCCCAAGGGGAGCGCAAAAGTGACGCAACTTGGCTGCCACCACTGATATTTCCATGAGACCATCCCGAACCATAGGCTGATTTTCCTTCCTAGGGTTAAGGTTTGAGTTACGCCTAGGGTAAGGGTTCTATTAACCAGAAAGCCCTGAGTTCCAAGAACACAGCAGCTGCGAAGGACTAGCCAAGAAGAGCGCAAAAGTACCACAACATGCCTGCCTCCACAGCTTTTTCCTTGGGGACATGCCTAATTCCTGGCTGATTTGCCTTTCTCGTCTTAGGGTTGGGGTTCGGCCTAGGGCTAGGATTTTTAAAAGCAGGAAGCCCTGAGTTCCAGGCACACTGGAGCTGTGAAAGGCATCCAAAAGGGAGTGCAAAAGTGCCACAACATGGCTGCTTTCACGGCTTTTTCCTTGGCAAGAAGCCTAACACCAGGCTGACATACTTTACCAGGGTTACTTTTATGCTTAGGCCTAGGGCTAGGATTTTTGAAACTAGGAAGCCCTGGGCTCCAGGCACACTGCAGCTGTTCAAGGCATCCCAAGGGGAGTACAAAAGTGCAACAACATGGCAGCTTTCACAGCTTTTTCCTTGGCACCATCCCTATACCTAGGCTGATTTATCTGCCTAGGGTTAGGGTTAGAGTTCAGCCTAGGGCTTGGATTTCTTTAACCAGGAAGCCCTGAGTTCCAGGCTTACTTCATCTGCCAAAGGCATCCCAAAGGGAGTGCAGAAGTGCCACAACATGGCTGCTTTCACGGCTTTTCCCTTAGGAAGAACCCTAATACCCGGCTGATTTACCTTCCTAGGGTTACTGTTAGGCTTAGGCCTAGGACTTTTAAAACCAGGAAGCCCTGGGCTCCAGGCACACTGCAGCTGCAAAAGGCATCCCAAGGGGAGCGCAAAAGTGACGCAACTTGGCTGCCACCACTGATATTTCCATGAGACCATCCCGAACCATAGGCTGATTTTCCTTCCTAGGGTTAAGGTTTGAGTTACGCCTAGGGTAAGGGTTCTATTAACCAGAAAGCCCTGAGTTCCAAGAACACAGCAGCTGTGAAGGACTAGCCAAGAAGAGCGCAAAAGTACCACAACATGCCTGCCTCCACAGCTTTTTCCTTGGGGACATGCCTAATTCCTGGCTGATTTGCCTTTCTCGTCTTAGGGTTGGGGTTCGGCCTAGGGCTAGGATTTTCAAAAGCAGGAAGCCCTGAGTTCCAGGCACACTGGAGCTGTGAAAGGCATCCAAAAGGGAGTGCAAAAGTGCCACAACATGGCTGCTTTCACGGCTTTTTCCTTGGCAAGAAGCCTAACATCAGGCTGATTTACTTTCCCAGGGTTACTGTTAGGCTTAGGCCTAGGGCTAGGATTTTTGAAACCAGGAAGCCCTGGGCTCCAGGCACACTGCAGCTGTTCAAGGCATCCCAAGGGGAGTACAAAAGTGCAACAACATGGCAGCTTTCACAGCTTTTTCCTTGGCACCATCCCTATACCTAGGCTGATTTATCTGCCTAGGGTTAGGGTTAGGGTTCAGCCTAGGGCTTGGATTTCTTTAACCAGGAAGCCCTGAGTTCCAGGCTTACTTCATCTGCCAAAGGCATCCCAAAGGGAGTGCAGAAGTGCCACAACATGGCTGCTTTCACGGCTTTTCCCTTAGGAAGAACCCTAATACCCGGCTGATTTACCTTCCTAGGGTTACTGTTAGGCTTAGGCCTAGGACTTTTAAAACCAGGAAGCCCTGGGCTCCAGGCACACTGCAGCTGCAAAAGGCATCCCAAGGGGAGCGCAAAAGTGACGCAACTTGGCTGCCACCACTGATATTTCCATGAGACCATCCCGAACCATAGGTTGATTTTCCTTCCTAGGGTTAAGGTTTGAGTTACGCCTAGGGTAAGGGCTCTATTAACCAGAAAGCCCTGAGTTCCAAGAACACAGCAGCTGCGAAGGACTAGCCAAGAAGAGCGCAAAAGTACCACAACATGCCTGCCTCCACAGCTTTTTCCTTGGGGACATGCCTAATTCCTGGCTGATTTGCCTTTCTCGTCTTAGGGTTGGGGTTCGGCCTAGGGCTAGGATTTTTAAAAGCAGGAAGCCCTGAGTTCCAGGCACACTGGAGCTGTGAAAGGCATCCAAAAGGGAGTGCAAAAGTGCCACAACATGGCTGCTTTCACGGCTTTTTCCTTGGCAAGACGCCTAACATCAGGCTGATTTACCTTCCCAGGGTTACTGTTAGGCTTAGGCCTAGGGCTAGGATTTTTAAAACTAGGAAGCCCTTAGCTCCAGGCACACTGCAGCTGTTCAAGGCATCCCAAGGGGAGTACAAAAGTGCAACAACATGGCAGCTTTCACAGCTTTTTCCTTGGCACCATCCCTATACCTAGGCTGATTTATCTGCCTAGGGTTAGGGTTAGGGTTCAGCCTAGGGCTTGAATTTTTTTAACCAGGAAGCCCTGAGTTCCAGGCTTACTTCATCTGCCAAAGGCATCCCAAAGGGAGTGCAGAAGTGCCACAACATGGCTGCTTTCACGGCTTTTCCCTTAGGAAGAACCCTAATACCCGGCTGATTTACCTTCCTAGGGTTACTGTTAGGCTTAGGCCTAGGACTTTTAAAACCAGGAAGCCCTGGGCTCCAGGCACACTGCAGCTGCGAAAGGCATCCCAAGGGGAGCGCAAAAGTGACGCAACTTGGCTGCCACCACTGATATTTCCATGAGACCATCCCGAACCATAGGCTGATTTTCCTTCCTAGGGTTAAGGTTTGAGTTACGCCTAGGGTAAGGGCTCTATTAACCAGAAAGCCCTGAGTTCCAAGAACACAGCAGCTGCGAAGGACTAGCCAAGAAGAGCGCAAAAGTACCACAACATGCCTGCCTCCACAGCTTTTTCCTTGGGGACATGCCTAATTCCTGGCTGATTTGCCTTTCTCGTCTTAGGGTTGGGGTTTGGCCTAGGGCTAGGATTTTTAAAAGCAGGAAGCCCTGAGTTCCAGGCACACTGGAGCTGTGAAAGGCATCCAAAAGGGAGTGCAAAAGTGCCACAACATGGCTGCTTTCACGGCTTTTTCCTTGGCAAGAAGCCTAACACCAGGCTGACATACTTTCCCAGGGTTACTGTTAGGCTTAGGCCTAGGGCTAGGATTTTTGAAACTAGGAAGCCCTGGGCTCCAGGCACACTGCAGCTGTTCAAGGCATCCCAAGGGGAGTACAAAAGTGCAACAACATGGCAGCTTTCACAGCTTTTTCCTTGGCACCATCCCTATACCTAGGCTGATTTATCTGCCTAGGGTTAGGGTTCAGCCTAGGGCTTGGATTTCTTTAACCAGGAAGCCCTGAGTTCCAGGCTTACTTCATCTGCCAAAGGCATCCCAAAGGGAGTGCAGAAGTGCCACAACATGGCTGCTTTCACGGCTTTTCCCTTAGGAAGAACCCTAATACCCGGCTGATTTACCTTCCTAGGGTTACTGTTAGGCTTAGGCCTAGGACTTTTAAAACCAGGAAGCCCTGGGCTCCAGGCACACTGCAGCTGCAAAAGGCATCCCAAGGGGAGCGCAAAAGTGACGCAACTTGGCTGCCACCACTGATATTTCCATGAGACCATCCCGAACCATAGGTTGATTTTCCTTCCTAGGGTTAAGGTTTGAGTTACGCCTAGGGTAAGGGTTCTATTAACCAGAAAGCCCTGAGTTCCAAGAACACAGCAGCTGCGAAGGACTAGCCAAGAAGAGCGCAAAAGTACCACAACATGCCTGCCTCCACAGCTTTTTCCTTGGGGACATGCCTAATTCCTGGCTGATTTGCCTTTCTCGTCTTAGGGTTGGGGTTCGGCCTAGGGCTAGGATTTTTAAAAGCAGGAAGCCCTGAGTTCCAGGCACACTGGAGCTGTGAAAGGCATCCAAAAGGGAGTGCAAAAGTGCCACAACATGGCTGCTTTCACGGCTTTTTCCTTGGCAAGAAGCCTAACATCAGGCTGATTTACTTTCCCAGGGTTACTGTTAGGCTTAGGCCTAGGGCTAGGATTTTTGAAACTAGGAAGCCCTGGGCTCCAGGCACACTGCAGCTGTTCAAGGCATCCCAAGGGGAGTACAAAAGTGCAACAACATGGCAGCTTTCACAGCTTTTTCCTTGGCACCATCCCTATACCTAGGCTGATTTATCTGCCTAGGGTTAGGGTTAGGGTTCAGCCTAGGGCTTGGATTTCTTTAACCAGGAAGCCCTGAGTTCCAGGCTTACTTCATCTGCCAAAGGCATCCCAAAGGGAGTGCAGAAGTGCCACAACATGGCTGCTTTCACGGCTTTTCCCTTAGGAAGAACCCTAATACCCGGCTGATTTACCTTCCTAGGGTTACTGTTAGGCTTAGGCCTAGGACTTTTAAAACCAGGAAGCCCTGGGCTCCAGGCACACTGCAGCTGCAAAAGGCATCCCAAGGGGAGCGCAAAAGTGACGCAACTTGGCTGCCACCACTGATATTTCCATGAGACCATCCCGAACCATAGGTTGATTTTCCTTCCTAGGGTTAAGGTTTGAGTTACGCCTAGGGTAAGGGCTCTATTAACCAGAAAGCCCTGAGTTCCAAGAACACAGCAGCTGCGAAGGACTAGCCAAGAAGAGCGCAAAAGTACCACAACATGCCTGCCTCCACAGCTTTTTCCTTGGGGACATGCCTAATTCCTGGCTGATTTGCCTTTCTCGTCTTAGGGTTGGGGTTCGGCCTAGGGCTAGGATTTTTAAAAGCAGGAAGCCCTGAGTTCCAGGCACACTGGAGCTGTGAAAGGCATCCAAAAGGGAGTGCAAAAGTGCCACAACATGGCTGCTTTCACGGCTTTTTCCTTGGCAAGACGCCTAACATCAGGCTGATTTACCTTCCCAGGGTTACTGTTAGGCTTAGGCCTAGGGCTAGGATTTTTAAAACTAGGAAGCCCTTAGCTCCAGGCACACTGCAGCTGTTCAAGGCATCCCAAGGGGAGTACAAAAGTGCAACAACATGGCAGCTTTCACAGCTTTTTCCTTGGCACCATCCCTATACCTAGGCTGATTTATCTGCCTAGGGTTAGGGTTAGGGTTCAGCCTAGGGCTTGAATTTTTTTAACCAGGAAGCCCTGAGTTCCAGGCTTACTTCATCTGCCAAAGGCATCCCAAAGGGAGTGCAGAAGTGCCACAACATGGCTGCTTTCACGGCTTTTCCCTTAGGAAGAACCCTAATACCCGGCTGATTTACCTTCCTAGGGTTACTGTTAGGCTTAGGCCTAGGACTTTTAAAACCAGGAAGCCCTGAGCTGCAGGCACACTGCAGCTGCGAAAGGCATCCCAAGGGGAGCGCAAAAGTGACGCAACTTGGCTGCCACCACTGATATTTCCATGAGACCATCCCGAACCATAGGCTGATTTTCCTTCCTAGGGTTAAGGTTTGAGTTACGCCTAGGGTAAGGGCTCTATTAACCAGAAAGCCCTGAGTTCCAAGAACACAGCAGCTGCGAAGGACTAGCCAAGAAGAGCGCAAAAGTACCACAACATGCCTGCCTCCACAGCTTTTTCCTTGGGGACATGCCTAATTCCTGGCTGATTTGCCTTTCTCGTCTTAGGGTTGGGGTTTGGCCTAGGGCTAGGATTTTTAAAAGCAGGAAGCCCTGAGTTCCAGGCACACTGGAGCTGTGAAAGGCATCCAAAAGGGAGTGCAAAAGTGCCACAACATGGCTGCTTTCACGGCTTTTTCCTTGGCAAGAAGCCTAACACCAGGCTGACATACTTTCCCAGGGTTACTGTTAGGCTTAGGCCTAGGGCTAGGATTTTTGAAACTAGGAAGCCCTGGGCTCCAGGCACACTGCAGCTGTTCAAGGCATCCCAAGGGGAGTACAAAAGTGCAACAACATGGCAGCTTTCACAGCTTTTTCCTTGGCACCATCCCTATACCTAGGCTGATTTATCTGCCTAGGGTTAGGGTTCAGCCTAGGGCTTGGATTTCTTTAACCAGGAAGCCCTGAGTTCCAGGCTTACTTCATCTGCCAAAGGCATCCCAAAGGGAGTGCAGAAGTGCCACAACATGGCTGCTTTCACGGCTTTTCCCTTAGGAAGAACCCTAATACCCGGCTGATTTACCTTCCTAGGGTTACTGTTAGGCTTAGGCCTAGGACTTTTAAAACCAGGAAGCCCTGGGCTCCAGGCACACTGCAGCTGCAAAAGGCATCCCAAGGGGAGCGCAAAAGTGACGCAACTTGGCTGCCACCACTGATATTTCCATGAGACCATCCCGAACCATAGGTTGATTTTCCTTCCTAGGGTTAAGGTTTGAGTTACGCCTAGGGTAAGGGTTCTATTAACCAGAAAGCCCTGAGTTCCAAGAACACAGCAGCTGC
The DNA here is from genome assembly GCF_027579445.1 of Ammospiza nelsoni. Classification (NCBI taxonomy): domain Eukaryota; kingdom Metazoa; phylum Chordata; class Aves; order Passeriformes; family Passerellidae; genus Ammospiza; species Ammospiza nelsoni. The sequence goes on from NW_026683187.1 coordinate 1,106,566, forward strand.
GAAGGACTAGCCAAGAAGAGCGCAAAAGTACCACAACATGCCTGCCTCCACAGCTTTTTCCTTGGGGACATGCCTAATTCCTGGCTGATTTGCCTTTCTCGTCTTAGGGTTGGGGTTCGGCCTAGGGCTAGGATTTTTAAAAGCAGGAAGCCCTGAGTTCCAGGCACACTGGAGCTGTGAAAGGCATCCAAAAGGGAGTGCAAAAGTGCCACAACATGGCTGCTTTCACGGCTTTTTCCTTGGCAAGAAGCCTAACATCAGGCTGATTTACTTTCCCAGGGTTACTGTTAGGCTTAGGCCTAGGGCTAGGATTTTTGAAACTAGGAAGCCCTGGGCTCCAGGCACACTGCAGCTGTTCAAGGCATCCCAAGGGGAGTACAAAAGTGCAACAACATGGCAGCTTTCACAGCTTTTTCCTTGGCACCCTCCCTATACCTAGGCTGATTTATCTGCCTAGGGTTAGGGTTAGGGTTCAGCCTAGGGCTTGGATTTCTTTAACCAGGAAGCCCTGAGTTCCAGGCTTACTTCATCTGCCAAAGGCATCCCAAAGGGAGTGCAGAAGTGCCACAACATGGCTGCTTTCACGGCTTTTCCCTTAGGAAGAACACTAATACCCGGCTGATTTACCTTCCTAGGGTTACTGTTAGGCTTAGGCCTAGGACTTTTAAAACCAGGATACCCTGGGCTCCAGGCACACTGCAGCTGCAAAAGGCATCCCAAGGGGAGCGCAAAAGTGACGCAACTTGGCTGCCACCACTGATATTTCCATGAGACCATCCCGAACCATAGGCTGATTTTCCTTCCTAGGGTTAAGGTTTGAGTTACGCCTAGGGTAAGGGTTCTATTAACCAGAAAGCCCTGAGTTCCAAGAACACAGCAGCTGCGAAGGACTAGCCAAGAAGAGCGCAAAAGTACCACAACATGCCTGCCTCCACAGCTTTTTCCTTGGGGACATGCCTAATTCCTGGCTGATTTGCCTTTCTCGTCTTAGGGTTGGGGTTCGGCCTAGGGCTAGGATTTTTAAAAGCAGGAAGCCCTGAGTTCCAGGCACACTGGAGCTGTGAAAGGCATCCAAAAGGGAGTGCAAAAGTGCCACAACATGGCTGCTTTCACGGCTTTTTCCTTGGCAAGAAGCCAAACATCACGCTGATTTACTTTCCCAGGGTTACTGTTAGGCTTAGGCCTAGGGCTAGGATTTTTGAAACTAGGAAGCCCTTAGCTCCAGGCACACTGCAGCTGTTCAAGGCATCCCAAGGGGAGTACAAAAGTGCAACAACATGGCATCTTTCACAGCTTTTTCCTTGGCACCATCCCTATACCTAGGCTGATTTATCTGCCTAGGGTTAGGGTTAGAGTTCAGCCTAGGGCTTGGATTTCTTTAACCAGGAAGCCCTGAGTTCCAGGCTTACTTCATCTGCCAAAGGCATCCCAAAGGGAGTGCAGAAGTGCCACAACATGGCTGCTTTCACGGCTTTTCCCTTAGGAAGAACCCTAATACCCGGCTGATTTACCTTCCTAGGGTTACTGTTAGGCTTAGGCCTAGGACTTTTAAAACCAGGAAGCCCTGGGCTCCAGGCACACTGCAGCTGCCAAAGGCATCCCAAGGGGAGCGCAAAAGTGACGCAACTTGGCTGCCACCACTGATATTTCCATGAGACCATCCCGAACCATAGGCTGATTTTCCTTCCTAGGGTTAAGGTTTGAGTTACGCCTAGGGTAAGGGTTCTATTAACCAGAAAGCCCTGAGTTCCAAGAACACAGCAGCTGCGAAGGACTAGCCAAGAAGAGCGCAAAAGTACCACAACATGCCTGCCTCCACAGCTTTTTCCTTGTGGACATGCCTAATTCCTGGCTGATTTGCCTTTCTCGTCTTAGGGTTGGCGTTCGGCCTAGGGCTAGGATTTTTAAAAGCAGGAAGCCCTGAGTTCCAGGCACACTGGAGCTGTGAAAGGCATCCAAAAGGGAGTGCAAAAGTGCCACAACATGGCTGCTTTCACGGCTTTTTCCTTGGTAAGAAGCCTAACACCAGGCTGATTTACTTTCCCAGGGTTACTGTTAGGCTTAGGCCTAGGGCTAGGATTTTTGAAACTAGGAAGCCCTTAGCTCCAGGCACACTGCAGCTGTTCAAGGCATCCCAAGGGGAGTACAAAAGTGCAACAACATGGCAGCTTTCACAGCTTTTTCCTTGGCACCATCCCTATACCTAGGCTGATTTATCTGCCTAGGGTTAGGGTTAGGGTTCAGCCTAGGGCTTGGATTTCTTTAACCAGGAAGCCCTGAGTTCCAGGCTTACTTCATCTGCCAAAGGCATCCCAAAGGGAGTGCAGAAGTGCCACAACATGGCTGCTTTCACGGCTTTTCCCTTAGGAAGAACCCTAATACCCGGCTGATTTACCTTCCTAGGGTTACTGTTAGGCTTAGGCCTAGGACTTTTAAAACCAGGAAGCCCTGGGCTCCAGGCACACTGCAGCTGCAAAAGGCATCCCAAGGGGAGCGCAAAAGTGACGCAACTTGGCTGCCACCACTGATATTTCCATGAGACCATCCCGAACCATAGGCTGATTTTCCATCCTAGGGTTAAGGTTTGAGTTACGCCTAGGGTAAGGGTTCTATTAACCAGAAAGCCCTGAGTTCCAAGAACACAGCAGCTGCGAAGGACTAGCCAAGAAGAGCGCAAAAGTACCACAACATGCCTGCCTCCACAGCTTTTTCCTTGAGGACATGCCTAATTCCTGGCTGATTTGCCTTTCTCGTCTTAGGGTTGGGGTTCGGCCTAGGGCAAGGATTTTTAAAAGCAGGAAGCCCTGAGTTCCAGGCACACTGGAGCTGTGAAAGGCATCCAAAAGGGAGTGCAAAAGTGCCACAACATGGCTGCTTTCACGGCTTTTCCCTTAGGAAGAACCCTAATACCCGGCTGATTTACCTTCCTAGGGTTACTGTTAGGCTTAGTCCTAGGACTTTTAAAACCAGGAAGCCCTGGGCTCCAGGCACACTGCAGCTGCAAAAGGCATCCCAAGGGGAGCGCAAAAGTGACGCAACTTGGCTGCCACCACTGATATTTCCATGAGAGCATCCCGAACCATAGGCTGATTTTCCTTCCTAGGGTTAAGGTTTGAGTTACGCCTAGGGTAAGGGTCTATTAACCAGAAAGCCCTGAGTTCCAAGAACACAGCAGCTGCGAAGGACTAGCCAAGAAGAGCGCAAAAGTACCACAACATGACTGCCTCCACAGCTTTTTCCTTGGGGACATGCCTAATTCCTGGCTGATTTGCCTTTCTCGTCTTAGGGTTGGGGTTCGGCCTAGGGCTAGGATTTTTTTAACCAGGAAGCCCTGAGTTCCAGGCACATTGGAGCTGTGAAAGGCATCCAAAAGGGAGTGCAAAAGTGCCACAACATGGCTGCTTTCACGGCTTTTCCCTTAGGAAGAACCCTAATACCCGGCTGATTTACCTTCCTAGGGTTACTGTTAGGCTTAGGCCTAGGACTTTTAAAACCAGGAAGCCCTGGGCTCCAGGCACACTGCAGCTGCAAAAGGCATCCCAAGGGGAGCGCAAAAGTGGCGCAACTTGGCTGCCACCACTGATATTTCCATGAGACCATCCCGAACCATAGGCTGATTTTCCTTCCTAGGGTTAAGGTTTGAGTTACGCCTAGGTTAAGGGTCTATTAACCAGAAAGCCCTGAGTTCCAAGAACACAGCAGCTGCGAAGGACTAGCCAAGAAGAGCGCAAAAGTACCACAACATGCCTGCCTCCACAGCTTTTTCCTTGGGGACATGCCTAATTCCTGGCTGATTTGCCTTTCTCGTCTTAGGGTTGGGGTTCGGCCTAGGGCTAGGATTTTTAAAAGCAGGAAGCCCTGAGTTCTAGGAACACTGGAGATGTGAAAGGCATCCAAAAGGGAGTGCAAAAGTGCCACAACATGGCTGCTTTCACGGCTTTTTCCTTGGCAAGACGCCTAACACCAGGCTGATTTACCTTCCCAGGGTTACTGTTAGGCTTAGGCCTAGGGCTAGGATTTTTAAAACTAGGAAGCCCTTAGCTCCAGGCACACTGCAGCTGTTCAAGGCATCCCAAGGGGAGTACAAAAGTGCAACAACATGGCAGCTTTCACAGCTTTTTCCTTGGCACCATCCCTATACCTAGGCTGATTTATCTGCCTAGGGTTAGGGTTAGGGTTCAGCCTAGGGCTTGGATTTCTTTAACCAGGAAGCCCTGAGTTCCAGGCTTACTTCATCTGCCAAAGGCATCCCAAAGGGAGTGCAGAAGTGCCACAACATGGCTGCTTTCACGGCTTTTCCCTTAGGAAGAACCCTAATACCCGGCTGATTTACCTTCCTAGGGTTACTGTTAGGCTTAGGCCTAGGACTTTTAAAACCAGGAAGCCCTGGGCTCCAGGCACACTGCAGCTGCAAAAGGCATCCCAAGGGGAGCGCAAAAGTGACGCAACTTGGCTGCCACCACTGATATTTCCATGAGACCATCCCGAACCATAGGCTGATTTTCCTTCCTAGGGTTAAGGTTTGAGTTACGCCTAGGGTAAGGGTCTATTAACCAGAAAGCCCTGAGTTCCAAGAACACAGCAGCTGCGAAGGACCAGCCAAGAAGAGCGCAAAAGTACCACAACATGCCTGCCTCCACAGCTTTTTCCTTGGGGACATGCCTAATTCCTGGCTGATTTGCCTTTCTCGTCTTAGGGTTGGGGTTCGGCCTAGGGCTAGGATTTTTAAAAGCAGGAAGCCCTGAGTTCCAGGCACACTGGAGCTGTGAAAGGCATCCAAAAGGGAGTGCAAAAGTGCCACAACATGGCTGCTTTCACGGCTTTTTCCTTGGCAAGAAACCTAACATCAGGCTGATTTACTTTCCCAGGGTTACTGTTAGGCTTAGGCCTAGGGCTAGGGTTTTTGAAACTAGGAAGCCCTGGGCTCCAGGCACACTGCAGCTGTTCAAGGCATCCCAAGGGGTGTACAAAAGTGCAACAACATGGCAGCTTTCACAGCTTTTTCCTTGGCACCATCCCTATACCTAGGCTGATTTATCTGCCTAGGGTTAGGGTTAGGGTTCAGCCTAGGGCTTGGATTTCTTTAACCAGGAAGCCCTGAGTTCCAGGCTTACTTCATCTGCCAAAAGCATCCCAAAGGGAGTGCAGAAGTGCCACAACATGGCTGCTTTCACGGCTTTTCCCTTAGGAAGAACCCTAATACCCGGCTGATTTACCTTCCTAGGGTTACTGTTAGGCTTAGGCCTAGGACTTTTAAAACCAGGAAGCCCTGGGCTCCAGGCACACTGCAGCTGCAAAAGGCATCCCAAGGGGAGCGCAAAAGTGACGCAACTTGGCTGCCACCACTGATATTTCCATGAGACCATCCCGAACCATAGGCTGATTTTCCTTCCTAGGGTTAAGGTTTGAGTTACGCCTAGGGTAAGGGTTCTATTAACCAGAAAGCCCTGAGTTCCAAGAACACAGCAGCTGCGAAGGACTAGCCAAGAAGAGCGCAAAAGTACCACAACATGCCTGCCTCCACAGCTTTTTCCTTGGGGACATGCCTAATTCCTGGCTGATTTGCCTTTCTCGTCTTAGGGTTGGGGTTCGGCCTAGGGCTAGGATTTTTAAAAGCAGGAAGCCCTGAGTTCCAGGCACACTGGAGCTGTGAAAGGCATCCAAAAGGGAGTGCAAAAGTGCCACAACATGGCTGCTTTCACGGCTTTTTCCTTGGCAAGACGCCTAACACCAGGCTGATTTACCTTCCCAGGGTTACTGTTAGGCTTAGGCCTAGGGCTAGGATTTTTAAAACTAGGAAGCCCTTAGCTCCAGGCACACTGCAGCTGTTCAAGGCATCCCAAGGGGAGTACAAAAGTGCAACAACATGGCAGCTTTCACAGCTTTTTCCTTGGCACCATCCCTATACCTAGGCTGATTTATCTGCCTAGGGTTAGGGTTAGGGTTCAGCCTAGGGCTTGAATTTTTTTAACCAGGAAGCCCTGAGTTCCAGGCTTACTTCATCTGCCAAAGGCATCCCAAAGGGAGTGCAGAAGTGCCACAACATGGCTGCTTTCACGGCTTTTCCCTTAGGAAGAACCCTAATACCCGGCTGATTTACCTTCCTAGGGTTACTGTTAGGCTTAGGCCTAGGACTTTTAAAACCAGGAAGCCCTGGGCTCCAGGCACACTGCAGCTGCGAAAGGCATCCCAAGGGGAGCGCAAAAGTGACGCAACTTGGCTGCCACCACTGATATTTCCATGAGACCATCCCGAACCATAGGCTGATTTTCCTTCCTAGGGGTAAGGTTTGAGTTACGCCTAGGGTAAGGGTCTATTAACCAGAAAGCCCTGAGTTCCAAGAACACAGCAGCTGCGAAGGACTACCCAAGAAGAGCGCAAAAGTACCACAACATGCCTGCCTCCACAGCTTTTTCCTTGGGGACATGCCTAATTCCTGGCTGATTTGCCTTTCTCGTCTTAGGGTTGGGGTTCGGCCTAGGGCTAGGATTTTTAAAAGCAGGAAGCCCTGAGTTCCAGGCACACTGCAGCTGTGAAAGGCATCCAAAAGGGAGTGCAAAAGTGCCACAACATGGCTGCTTTCACGGCTTTTTCCTTGGCAAGACGCCTAACACCAGGCTGATTTACCTTCCCAGGGTTACTGTTAGGCTTAGGCCTAGGGCTAGGATTTTTAAAACTAGGAAGCCCTTAGCTCCAGGCACACTGCAGCTGTTCAAGGCATCCCAAGGGGAGTACAAAAGTGCAACAACATGGCAGCTTTCACAGCTTTTTCCTTGGCACCATCCCTATACCTAGGCTGATTTATCTGCCTAGGGTTAGGGTTAGGGTTCAGCCTAGGGCTTGGATTTCTTTAACCAGGAAGCCCTGAGTTCCAGGCTTACTTCATCTGCCAAAGGCATCCCAAAGGGAGTGCAGAAGTGCCACAACATGGCTGCTTTCACGGCTTTTCCCTTAGGAAGAACCCTAATACCCGGCTGATTTACCTTCCTAGGGTTACTGTTAGGCTTAGGCCTAGGACTTTTAAAACCAGGAAGCCCTGGGCTCCAGGCACACTGCAGCTGCAAAAGGCATCCCAAGGGGAGCGCAAAAGTGACGCAACTTGGCTGCCACCACTGATATTTCCATGAGACCATCCCGAACCATAGGCTGATTTTCCTTCCTAGGGTTAAGGTTTGAGTTACGCCTAGGGTAAGGGTCTATTAACCAGAAAGCCCTGAGTTCCAAGAACACAGCAGCTGCGAAGGACCAGCCAAGAAGAGCGCAAAAGTACCACAACATGCCTGCCTCCACAGCTTTTTCCTTGGGGACATGCCTAATTCCTGGCTGATTTGCCTTTCTCGTCTTAGGGTTGGGGTTCGGCCTAGGGCTAGGAGTTTTAAGAGCAGGAAGCCCTGAGTTCCAGGCACACTGGAGCTGTGAAAGGCATCCAAAAGGGAGTGCAAAAGTGCCACAACATGGCTGCTTTCACGGCTTTTTCCTTGGCAAGACGCCTAACACCAGGCTGATTTACCTTCCCAGGGTTACTGTTAGGCTTAGGCCTAGGGCTAGGATTTTTAAAACTAGGAAGCCCTGGGCTCCAGGCACACTGCAGCTGTTCAAGGCATCCCAAGGGGAGTACAAAAGTGCAACAACATGGCAGCTTTCACAGCTTTTTCCTTGGCACCATCCCTATACCTAGGCTGATTTATCTGCCTAGGGTTAGGGTTAGGGTTCAGCCTAGGGCTTGAATTTTTTTAACCAGGAAGCCCTGAGTTCCAGGCTTACTTCATCTGCCAAAGGCATCCCAAAGGGAGTGCAGAAGTGCCACAACATGGCTGCTTTCACGGCTTTTCCCTTAGGAAGAACCCTAATACCCGGCTGATTTACCTTCCTAGGGTTACTGTTAGGCTTAGGCCTAGGACTTTTAAAACCAGGAAGCCCTGGGCTCCAGGCACACTGCAGCTGCAAAAGGCATCCCAAGGGGAGCGCAAAAGTGACGCAACTTGGCTGCCACCACTGATATTTCCATGAGACCATCCCGAACCATAGGCTGATTTTCCTTCCTAGGGTTAAGGTTTGAGTTACGCCTAGGGTAAGGGTCTATTAACCAGAAAGCCCTGAGTTCCAAGAACACAGCAGCTGCGAAGGACTAGCCAAGAAGAGCGTAAAAGTACCACAACATGCCTGCCTCCACAGCTTTTTCCTTGGGGACATGCCTAATTCCTGGCTGATTTGCCTTTCTCGTCTTAGGGTTGGGGTTCGGCCTAGGGCTAGGATTTTTAAGAGCAGGAAGCCCTGAATTCCAGGCACACTGGAGCTGTGAAAGGCATCCAAAAGGGAGTGCAAAAGTGCCACAACATGGCTGCTTTCACGGCTTTTTCCTTGGCAAGACGCCTAACACCAGGCTGATTTACCTTCCCAGGGTTACTGTTAGGCTTAGGCCTAGGGCTAGGATTTTTAAAACTAGGAAGCCCTTAGCTCCAGGCACACTGCAGCTGTTCAAGGCATCCCAAGGGGAGTACAAAAGTGCAACAACATGGCAGCTTTCACAGCTTTTTCCTTGGCACCATCCCTATACCTAGGCTGATTTATCTGCCTAGGGTTAGGGTTAGGGTTCAGCCTAGGGCTTGGATTTTTTTAACCAGGAAGCCCTGAGTTCCAGGCTTACTTCATCTGCCAAAGGCATCCCAAAGGGAGTGCAGAAGTGCCACAACATGGCTGCTTTCACGGCTTTTCCCTTAGGAAGAACCCTAATACCCGGCTGATTTACCTTCCTAGGGTTACTGTTAGGCTTAGGCCTAGGACTTTTAAAACCAGGAAGCCCTGGGCTCCAGGCACACTGCAGCTGCAAAAGGCATCCCAAGGGGAGCGCAAAAGTGACGCAACTTGGCTGCCACCACTGATATTTCCATGAGACCATCCTGAACCATAGGCTGATTTTCCTTCCTAGGGTTAAGGTTTGAGTTACGCCTAGGGTAAGGGTTCTATTAACCAGAAAGCCCTGAGTTCCAAGAACACAGCAGCTGCGAAGGACTAGCCAAGAAGAGCGCAAAAGTACCACAACATGCCTGCCTCCACAGCTTTTTCCTTGGGGACATGCCTAATTCCTGGCTGATTTGCCTTTCTCGTCTTAGGGTTGGGGTTCGGCCTAGGGCTAGGATTTTTAAAAGCAGGAAGCCCTGAGTTCCAGGCATACTGGAGATGTGAAAGGCATCCAAAAGGGAGTGCAAAAGTGCCACAACATGGCTGCTTTCACGGCTTTTTCCTTGGCAAGACGCCTAACACCAGGCTGATTTACCTTCCCAGGGTTACTGTTAGGCTTAGGCCTAGGGCTAGGATTTTTAAAACTAGGAAGCCCTTAGCTCCAGGCACACTGCAGCTGTTCAAGGCATCCCAAGGGGAGTACAAAAGTGCAACAACATGGCAGCTTTCACAGCTTTTTCCTTGGCACCATCCCTATACCTAGGCTGATTTATCTGCCTAGGGTTAGGGTTAGGGTTCAGCCTAGGGCTTGAATTTTTTTAACCAGGAAGCCCTGAGTTCCAGGCTTACTTCATCTGCCAAAGGCATCCCAAAGGGAGTGCAGAAGTGCCACAACATGGCTGCTTTCACGGCTTTTCCCTTAGGAAGAACCCTAATACCCGGCTGATTTACCTTCCTAGGGTTACTGTTAGGCTTAGGCCTAGGACTTTTAAAACCAGGAAGCCCTGGGCTCCAGGCACACTGCAGCTGCAAAAGGCATCCCAAGGGGAGCGCAAAAGTGACGCAACTTGGCTGCCACCACTGATATTTCCATGAGACCATCCCGAACCATAGGCTGATTTTCCTTCCTAGGGTTAAGGTTTGAGTTACGCCTAGGGTAAGGGTCTATTAACCAGAAAGCCCTGAGTTCCAAGAACACAGCAGCTGCGAAGGACTAGCCAAGAAGAGCGCAAAAGTACCACAACATGCCTGCCTCCACAGCTTTTTCCTTGGGGACATGCCTAATTCCTGGCTGATTTGCCTTTCTCGTCTTAGGGTTGGGGTTCGGCCTAGGGCTAGGATTTTTAAAAGCAGGAAGCCCTGAGTTCCAGGCACACTGGAGCTGTGAAAGGCATCCAAAAGGGAGTGCAAAAGTGCCACAACATGGCTGCTTTCACGGCTTTTTCCTTGGCAAGACGCCTAACACCAGGCTGATTTACCTTCCCAGGGTTACTGTTAGGCTTAGGCCTAGGGCTAGGATTTTTAAAACTAGGAAGCCCTTAGCTCCAGGCACACTGCAGCTGTTCAAGGCATCCCAAGGGGAGTACAAAAGTGCAACAACATGGCAGCTTTCACAGCTTTTTCCTTGGCACCATCCCTATACCTAGGCTGATTTATCTGCCTAGGGTTAGGGTTAGGGTTCAGCCTAGGGCTTGGATTTCTTTAACCAGGAAGCCCTGAGTTCCAGGCTTACTTCATCTGCCAAAGGCATCCCAAAGGGAGTGCAGAAGTGCCACAACATGGCTGCTTTCACGGCTTTTCCCTTAGGAAGAACCCTAATACCCGGCTGATTTACCTTCCTAGGGTTACTGTTAGGCTTAGGCCTAGGACTTTTAAAACCAGGAAGCCCTGGGCTCCAGGCACACTGCAGCTGCAAAAGGCATCCCAAGGGGAGCGCAAAAGTGACGCAACTTGGCTGCCACCACTGATATTTCCATGAGACCATCCCGAACCATAGGCTGATTTTCCTTCCTAGGGTTAAGGTTTGAGTTACGCCTAGGGTAAGGGTTCTATTAACCAGAAAGCCCTGAGTTCCAAGAACACAGCAGCTGCGAAGGACTAGCCAAGAAGAGCGCAAAAGTACCACAACATGCCTGCCTCCACAGCTTTTTCCTTGGGGACATGCCTAATTCCTGGCTGATTTGCCTTTCTCGTCTTAGGGTTGGGGTTCGGCCTAGGGCTAGGAGTTTTAAGAGCAGGAAGCCCTGAGTTCCAGGCACACTGGAGCTGTGAAAGGCATCCAAAAGGGAGTGCAAAAGTGCCACAACATGGCTGCTTTCACGGCTTTTTCCTTGGCAAGACGCCTAACACCAGGCTGATTTACCTTCCCAGGGTTACTGTTAGGCTTAGGCCTAGGGCTAGGATTTTTAAAACTAGGAAGCCCTGGGCTCCAGGCACACTGCAGCTGTTCAAGGCATCCCAAGGGGAGTACAAAAGTGCAACAACATGGCAGCTTTCACAGCTTTTTCCTTGGCACCATCCCTATACCTAGGCTGATTTATCTGCCTAGGGTTAGGGTTAGGGTTCAGCCTAGGGCTTGGATTTCTTTAACCAGGAAGCCCTGAGTTCCAGGCTTACTTCATCTGCCAAAGGCATCCCAAAGGGAGTGCAGAAGTGCCACAACATGGCTGCTTTCACGGCTTTTCCCTTAGGAAGAACCCTAATACCCGGCTGATTTACCTTCCTAGGGTTACTGTTAGGCTTAGGCCTAGGACTTTTAAAACCAGGAAGCCCTGGGCTCCAGGCACACTGCAGCTGCAAAAGGCATCCCAAGGGGAGCGCAAAAGTGACGCAACTTGGCTGCCACCACTGATATTTCCATGAGACCATCCCGAACCATAGGCTGATTTTCCTTCCTAGGGTTAAGGTTTGAGTTACGCCTAGGGTAAGGGTCTATTAACCAGAAAGCCCTGAGTTCCAAGAACACAGCAGCTGCGAAGGACCAGCCAAGAAGAGCGCAAAAGTACCACAACATGCCTGCCTCCACAGCTTTTTCCTTGGGGACATGCCTAATTCCTGGCTGATTTGCCTTTCTCGTCTTAGGGTTGGGGTTCGGCCTAGGGCTAGGATTTTTAAAATCAGGAAGCCCTGAGTTCCAGGCACACTGGAGCTGTGAAAGGCATCCAAAAGGGAGTGCAAAAGTGCCACAACATGGCTGCTTTCACGGCTTTTTCCTTGGCAAGACGCCTAACACCAGGCTGATTTACCTTCCCAGGGTTACTGTTAGGCTTAGGCCTAGGGCTAGGATTTTTGAAACTAGGAAGCCCTGGGCTCCAGGCACACTGCAGCTGTTCAAGGCATCCCAAGGGGTGTACAAAAGTGCAACAACATGGCAGCTTTCACAGCTTTTTCCTTGGCACCATCCCTATACCTAGGCTGATTTATCTGCCTAGGGTTAGGGTTAGGGTTCAGCCTAGGGCTTGGATTTCTTTAACCAGGAAGCCCTGAGTTCCAGGCTTACTTCATCTGCCAAAGGCATCCCAAAGGGAGTGCAGAAGTGCCACAACATGGCTGCTTTCACGGCTTTTCCCTTAGGAAGAACCCTAATACCCGGCTGATTTACCTTCCTAGGGTTACTGTTAGGCTTAGGCCTAGGACTTTTAAAACCAGGAAGCCCTGGGCTCCAGGCACACTGCAGCTGTTCAAGGCATCCCAAGGGGTGTACAAAAGTGCAACAACATGGCAGCTTTCACAGCTTTTTCCTTGGCACCATCCCTATACCTAGGCTGATTTATCTGCCTAGGGTTAGGGTTAGGGTTCAGCCTAGGGCTTGAATTTTTTTAACCAGGAAGCCCTGAGTTCCAGGCTTACTTCATCTGCCAAAGGCATCCCAAAGGGAGTGCAGAAGTGCCACAACATGGCTGCTTTCACGGCTTTTCCCTTAGGAAGAACCCTAATACCCGGCTGATTTACCTTCCTAGGGTTACTGTTAGGCTTAGGCCTAGGACTTTTAAAACCAGGAAGCCCTGGGCTCCAGGCACACTGCAGCTGCAAAAGGCATCCCAAGGGGAGCGCAAAAGTGACGCAACTTGGCTGCCACCACTGATATTTCCATGAGACCATCCCGAACCATAGGCTGATTTTCCTTCCTAGGGTTAAGGTTTGAGTTACGCCTAGGGTAAGGGTCTATTAACCAGAAAGCCCTGAGTTCCAAGAACACAGCAGCTGCGAAGGACTAGCCAAGAAGAGCGCAAAAGTACCACAACATGCCTGCCTCCACAGCTTTTTCCTTGGGGACATGCCTAATTCCTGGCTGATTTGCCTTTCTCGTCTTAGGGTTGGGGTTCGGCCTAGGGCTAGGATTTTTAAAAGCAGGAAGCCCTGAGTTCCAGGCACACTGGAGCTGTGAAAGGCATCCAAAAGGGAGTGCAAAAGTGCCACAACATGGCTGCTTTCACGGCTTTTTCCTTGGCAAGACGCCTAACACCAGGCTGATTTACCTTCCCAGGGTTACTGTTAGGCTTAGGCCTAGGGCTAGGATTTTTAAAACTAGGAAGCCCTTAGCTCCAGGCACACTGCAGCTGTTCAAGGCATCCCAAGGGGAGTACAAAAGTGCAACAACATGGCAGCTTTCACAGCTTTTTCCTTGGCACCATCCCTATACCTAGGCTGATTTATCTGCCTAGGGTTAGGGTTAGGGTTCAGCCTAGGGCTTGAATTTTTTTAACCAGGAAGCCCTGAGTTCCAGGCTTACTTCATCTGCCAAAGGCATCCCAAAGGGAGTGCAGAAGTGCCACAACATGGCTGCTTTCACGGCTTTTCCCTTAGGAAGAACCCTAATACCCGGCTGATTTACCTTCCTAGGGTTACTGTTAGGCTTAGGCCTAGGACTTTTAAAACCAGGAAGCCCTGGGCTCCAGGCACACTGCAGCTGCAAAAGGCATCCCAAGGGGAGCGCAAAAGTGACGCAACTTGGCTGCCACCACTGATATTTCCATGAGACCATCCCGAACCATAGGCTGATTTTCCTTCCTAGGGTTAAGGTTTGAGTTACGCCTAGGGTAAGGGTTCTATTAACCAGAAAGCCCTGAGTTCCAAGAACACAGCAGCTGCGAAGGACTAGCCAAGAAGAGCGCAAAAGTACCACAACATGCCTGCCTCCACAGCTTTTTCCTTGGGGACATGCCTAATTCCTGGCTGATTTGCCTTTCTCGTCTTAGGGTTGGGGTTCGGCCTAGGGCTAGGAGTTTTAAGAGCAGGAAGCCCTGAGTTCCAGGCACACTGGAGCTGTGAAAGGCATCCAAAAGGGAGTGCAAAAGTGCCACAACATGGCTGCTTTCACGGCTTTTTCCTTGGCAAGACGCCTAACACCAGGCTGATTTACCTTCCCAGGGTTACTGTTAGGCTTAGGCCTAGGGCTAGGATTTTTAAAACTAGGAAGCCCTGGGCTCCAGGCACACTGCAGCTGTTCAAGGCATCCCAAGGGGAGTACAAAAGTGCAACAACATGGCAGCTTTCACAGCTTTTTCCTTGGCACCATCCCTATACCTAGGCTGATTTATCTGCCTAGGGTTAGGGTTAGGGTTCAGCCTAGGGCTTGAATTTTTTTAACCAGGAAGCCCTGAGTTCCAGGCTTACTTCATCTGCCAAAGGCATCCCAAAGGGAGTGCAGAAGTGCCACAACATGGCTGCTTTCACGGCTTTTCCCTTAGGAAGAACCCTAATACCCGGCTGATTTACCTTCCTAGGGTTACTGTTAGGCTTAGGCCTAGGACTTTTAAAACCAGGAAGCCCTGGGCTCCAGGCACACTGCAGCTGCAAAAGGCATCCCAAGGGGAGCGCAAAAGTGACGCAACTTGGCTGCCACCACTGATATTTCCATGAGACCATCCCGAACCATAGGCTGATTTTCCTTCCTAGGGTTAAGGTTTGAGTTACGCCTAGGGTAAGGGTCTATTAACCAGAAAGCCCTGAGTTCCAAGAACACAGCAGCTGCGAAGGACTAGCCAAGAAGAGCGCAAAAGTACCACAACATGCCTGCCTCCACAGCTTTTTCCTTGGGGACATGCCTAATTCCTGGCTGATTTGCCTTTCTCGTCTTAGGGTTGGGGTTCGGCCTAGGGCTAGGATTTTTAAGAGCAGGAAGCCCTGAATTCCAGGCACACTGGAGCTGTGAAAGGCATCCAAAAGGGAGTGCAAAAGTGCCACAACATGGCTGCTTTCACGGCTTTTTCCTTGGCAAGACGCCTAACACCAGGCTGATTTACCTTCCCAGGGTTACTGTTAGGCTTAGGCCTAGGGCTAGGATTTTTAAAACTAGGAAGCCCTTAGCTCCAGGCACACTGCAGCTGTTCAAGGCATCCCAAGGGGAGTACAAAAGTGCAACAACATGGCAGCTTTCACAGCTTTTTCCTTGGCACCATCCCTATACCTAGGCTGATTTATCTGCCTAGGGTTAGGGTTAGGGTTAGGGTTCAGCCTAGGGCTTGGATTTTTTTAACCAGGAAGCCCTGAGTTCCAGGCTTACTTCATCTGCCAAAGGCATCCCAAAGGGAGTGCAGAAGTGCCACAACATGGCTGCTTTCACGGCTTTTCCCTTAGGAAGAACCCTAATACCCGGCTGATTTACCTTCCTAGGGTTACTGTTAGGCTTAGGCCTAGGACTTTTAAAACCAGGAAGCCCTGGGCTCCAGGCACACTGCAGCTGCAAAAGGCATCCCAAGGGGAGCGCAAAAGTGACGCAACTTGGCTGCCACCACTGATATTTCCATGAGACCATCCTGAACCATAGGCTGATTTTCCTTCCTAGGGTTAAGGTTTGAGTTACGCCTAGGGTAAGGGTTCTATTAACCAGAAAGCCCTGAGTTCCAAGAACACAGCAGCTGCGAAGGACTAGCCAAGAAGAGCGCAAAAGTACCACAACATGCCTGCCTCCACAGCTTTTTCCTTGGGGACATGCCTAATTCCTGGCTGATTTGCCTTTCTCGTCTTAGGGTTGCGGTTCGGCCTAGGGCTAGGATTTTTAAAAGCAGGAAGCCCTGAGTTCCAGGCATACTGGAGATGTGAAAGGCATCCAAAAGGGAGTGCAAAAGTGCCACAACATGGCTGCTTTCACGGCTTTTTCCTTGGCAAGACGCCTAACACCAGGCTGATTTACCTTCCCAGGGTTACTGTTAGGCTTAGGCCTAGGGCTAGGATTTTTAAAACTAGGAAGCCCTTAGCTCCAGGCACACTGCAGCTGTTCAAGGCATCCCAAGGGGAGTACAAAAGTGCAACAACATGGCAGCTTTCACAGCTTTTTCCTTGGCACCATCCCTATACCTAGGCTGATTTATCTGCCTAGGGTTAGGGTTAGGGTTCAGCCTAGGGCTTGAATTTTTTTAACCAGGAAGCCCTGAGTTCCAGGCTTACTTCATCTGCCAAAGGCATCCCAAAGGGAGTGCAGAAGTGCCACAACATGGCTGCTTTCACGGCTTTTCCCTTAGGAAGAACCCTAATACCCGGCTGATTTACCTTCCTAGGGTTACTGTTAGGCTTAGGCCTAGGACTTTTAAAACCAGGAAGCCCTGGGCTCCAGGCACACTGCAGCTGCAAAAGGCATCCCAAGGGGAGCGCAAAAGTGACGCAACTTGGCTGCCACCACTGATATTTCCATGAGACCATCCCGAACCATAGGCTGATTTTCCTTCCTAGGGTTAAGGTTTGAGTTACGCCTAGGGTAAGGGTCTATTAACCAGAAAGCCCTGAGTTCCAAGAACACAGCAGCTGCGAAGGACTAGCCAAGAAGAGCGCAAAAGTACCACAACATGCCTGCCTCCACAGCTTTTTCCTTGGGGACATGCCTAATTCCTGGCTGATTTGCCTTTCTCGTCTTAGGGTTGGGGTTCGGCCTAGGGCTAGGATTTTTAAAAGCAGGAAGCCCTGAGTTCCAGGCACACTGGAGCTGTGAAAGGCATCCAAAAGGGAGTGCAAAAGTGCCACAACATGGCTGCTTTCACGGCTTTTTCCTTGGCAAGACGCCTAACACCAGGCTGATTTACCTTCCCAGGGTTACTGTTAGGCTTAGGCCTAGGGCTAGGATTTTTAAAACTAGGAAGCCCTTAGCTCCAGGCACACTGCAGCTGTTCAAGGCATCCCAAGGGGAGTACAAAAGTGCAACAACATGGCAGCTTTCACAGCTTTTTCCTTGGCACCATCCCTATACCTAGGCTGATTTATCTGCCTAGGGTTAGGGTTAGGGTTCAGCCTAGGGCTTGGATTTCTTTAACCAGGAAGCCCTGAGTTCCAGGCTTACTTCATCTGCCAAAGGCATCCCAAAGGGAGTGCAGAAGTGCCACAACATGGCTGCTTTCACGGCTTTTCCCTTAGGAAGAACCCTAATACCCGGCTGATTTACCTTCCTAGGGTTACTGTTAGGCTTAGGCCTAGGACTTTTAAAACCAGGAAGCCCTGGGCTCCAGGCACACTGCAGCTGCAAAAGGCATCCCAAGGGGAGCGCAAAAGTGACGCAACTTGGCTGCCACCACTGATATTTCCATGAGACCATCCCGAACCATAGGCTGATTTTCCTTCCTAGGGTTAAGGTTTGAGTTACGCCTAGGGTAAGGGTCTATTAACCAGAAAGCCCTGAGTTCCAAGAACACAGCAGCTGCGAAGGACCAGCCAAGAAGAGCGCAAAAGTACCACAACATGCCTGCCTCCACAGCTTTTTCCTTGGGGACATGCCTAATTCCTGGCTGATTTGCCTTTCTCGTCTTAGGGTTGGGGTTCGGCCTAGGGCTAGGATTTTTAAAATCAGGAAGCCCTGAGTTCCAGGCACACTGGAGCTGTGAAAGGCATCCAAAAGGGAGTGCAAAAGTGCCACAACATGGCTGCTTTCACGGCTTTTTCCTTGGCAAGAAACCTAACATCAGGCTGATTTACTTTCCCAGGGTTACTGTTAGGCTTAGGCCTAGGGCTAGGGTTTTTGAAACTAGGAAGCCCTGGGCTCCAGGCACACTGCAGCTGTTCAAGGCATCCCAAGGGGTGTACAAAAGTGCAACAACATGGCAGCTTTCACAGCTTTTTCCTTGGCACCATCCCTATACCTAGGCTGATTTATCTGCCTAGGGTTAGGGTTAGGGTTCAGCCTAGGGCTTGGATTTCTTTAACCAGGAAGCCCTGAGTTCCAGGCTTACTTCATCTGCCAAAGGCATCCCAAAGGGAGTGCAGAAGTGCCACAACATGGCTGCTTTCACGGCTTTTCCCTTAGGAAGAACCCTAATACCCGGCTGATTTACCTTCCTAGGGTTACTGTTAGGCTTAGGCCTAGGACTTTTAAAACCAGGAAGCCCTGGGCTCCAGGCACACTGCAGCTGCGAAAGGCATCCCAAGGGGAGCGCAAAAGTGACGCAACTTGGCTGCCACCACTGATATTTCCATGAGACCATCCCGAACCATAGGCTGATTTTCCTTCCTAGGGTTAAGGTTTGAGTTACGCCTAGGGTAAGGGTTCTATTAACCAGAAAGCCCTGAGTTCCAAGAACACAGCAGCTGCGAAGGACTAGCCAAGAAGAGCGCAAAAGTACCACAACATGCCTGCCTCCACAGCTTTTTCCTTGGGGACATGCCTAATTCCTGGCTGATTTGCCTTTCTCGTCTTAGGGTTGGGGTTCGGCCTAGGGCTAGGATTTTCAAAAGCAGGAAGCCCTGAGTTCCAGGCACACTGGAGATGTGAAAGGCATCCAAAAGGGAGTGCAAAAGTGCCACAACATGGCTGCTTTCACGGCTTTTTCCTTGGCAAGACGCCTAACACCAGGCTGATTTACCTTCCCAGGGTTACTGTTAGGCTTAGGCCTAGGGCTAGGATTTTTAAAACTAGGAAGCCCTTAGCTCCAGGCACACTGCAGCTGTTCAAGGCATCCCAAGGGGAGTACAAAAGTGCAACAACATGGCAGCTTTCACAGCTTTTTCCTTGGCACCATCCCTATACCTAGGCTGATTTATCTGCCTAGGGTTAGGGTTAGGGTTCAGCCTAGGGCTTGAATTTTTTTAACCAGGAAGCCGTGAGTTCCAGGCTTACTTCATCTGCCAAAGGCATCCCAAAGGGAGTGCAGAAGTGCCACAACATGGCTGCTTTCACGGCTTTTCCCTTAGGAAGAACCCTAATACCCGGCTGATTTACCTTCCTAGGGTTACTGTTAGGCTTAGGCCTAGGACTTTTAAAACCAGGAAGCCCTGGGCTCCAGGCACACTGCAGCTGCAAAAGGCATCCCAAGGGGAGCGCAAAAGTGACGCAACTTGGCTGCCACCACTGATATTTCCATGAGACCATCCCGAACCATAGGCTGATTTTCCTTCCTAGGGTTAAGGTTTGAGTTACGCCTAGGGTAAGGGTCTATTAACCAGAAAGCCCTGAGTTCCAAGAACACAGCAGCTGCGAAGGACTAGCCAAGAAGAGCGCAAAAGTACCACAACATGCCTGCCTCCACAGCTTTTTCCTTGGGGACATGCCTAATTCCTGGCTGATTTGCCTTTCTCGTCTTAGGGTTGGGGTTTGGCCTAGGGCTAGGATTTTTAAAAGCAGGAAGCCCTGAGTTCCAGGCACACTGGAGCTGTGAAAGGCATCCAAAAGGGAGTGCAAAAGTGCCACAACATGGCTGCTTTCACGGCTTTTTCCTTGGCAAGACGCCTAACACCAGGCTGATTTACCTTCCCAGGGTTACTGTTAGGCTTAGGCCTAGGGCTAGGATTTTTAAAACTAGGAAGCCCTTAGCTCCAGGCACACTGCAGCTGTTCAAGGCATCCCAAGGGGAGTACAAAAGTGCAACAACATGGCAGCTTTCACAGCTTTTTCCTTGGCACCATCCCTATACCTAGGCTGATTTATCTGCCTAGGGTTAGGGTTAGGGTTCAGCCTAGGGCTTGAATTTTTTTAACCAGGAAGCCCTGAGTTCCAGGCTTACTTCATCTGCCAAAGGCATCCCAAAGGGAGTGCAGAAGTGCCACAACATGGCTGCTTTCACGGCTTTTCCCTTAGGAAGAACCCTAATACCCGGCTGATTTACCTTCCTAGGGTTACTGTTAGGCTTAGGCCTAGGACTTTTAAAACCAGGAAGCCCTGGGCTCCAGGCACACTGCAGCTGCAAAAGGCATCCCAAGGGGAGCGCAAAAGTGACGCAACTTGGCTGCCACCACTGATATTTCCATGAGACCATCCCGAACCATAGGCTGATTTTCCTTCCTAGGGTTAAGGTTTGAGTTACGCCTAGGGTAAGGGTCTATTAACCAGAAAGCCCTGAGTTCCAAGAACACAGCAGCTGCGAAGGACTACCCAAGAAGAGCGCAAAAGTACCACAACATGCCTGCCTCCACAGCTTTTTCCTTGGGGACATGCCTAATTCCTGGCTGATTTGCCTTTCTCGTCTTAGGGTTGGGGTTCGGCCTAGGGCTAGGATTTTTAAAAGCAGGAAGCCCTGAGTTCCAGGCACACTGGAGCTGTGAAAGGCATCCAAAAGGGAGTGCAAAAGTGCCACAACATGGCTGCTTTCACGGCTTTTTCCTTGGCAAGACGCCTAACACCAGGCTGATTTACCTTCCCAGGGTTACTGTTAGGCTTAGGCCTAGGGCTAGGATTTTTAAAACTAGGAAGCCCTTAGCTCCAGGCACACTGCAGCTGTTCAAGGCATCCCAAGGGGAGTACAAAAGTGCAACAACATGGCAGCTTTCACAGCTTTTTCCTTGGCACCATCCCTATACCTAGGCTGATTTATCTGCCTAGGGTTAGGGTTAGGGTTCAGCCTAGGGCTTGGATTTCTTTAACCAGGAAGCCCTGAGTTCCAGGCTTACTTCATCTGCCAAAGGCATCCCAAAGGGAGTGCAGAAGTGCCACAACATGGCTGCTTTCACGGCTTTTCCCTTAGGAAGAACCCTAATACCCGGCTGATTTACCTTCCTAGGGTTACTGTTAGGCTTAGGCCTAGGACTTTTAAAACCAGGAAGCCCTGGGCTCCAGGCACACTGCAGCTGTTCAAGGCATCCCAAGGGGTGTACAAAAGTGCAACAACATGGCAGCTTTCACAGCTTTTTCCTTGGCACCATCCCTATACCTAGGCTGATTTATCTGCCTAGGGTTAGGGTTAGGGTTCAGCCTAGGGCTTGAATTTTTTTAACCAGGAAGCCCTGAGTTCCAGGCTTACTTCATCTGCCAAAGGCATCCCAAAGGGAGTGCAGAAGTGCCACAACATGGCTGCTTTCACGGCTTTTCCCTTAGGAAGAACCCTAATACCCGGCTGATTTACCTTCCTAGGGTTACTGTTAGGCTTAGGCCTAGGACTTTTAAAACCAGGAAGCCCTGGGCTCCAGGCACACTGCAGCTGCAAAAGGCATCCCAAGGGGAGCGCAAAAGTGACGCAACTTGGCTGCCACCACTGATATTTCCATGAGACCATCCCGAACCATAGGCTGATTTTCCTTCCTAGGGTTAAGGTTTGAGTTACGCCTAGGGTAAGGGTCTATTAACCAGAAAGCCCTGAGTTCCAAGAACACAGCAGCTGCGAAGGACTAGTCAAGAAGAGCGCAAAAGTACCACAACATGCCTGCGTCCACAGCTTTTTCCTTGGGGACATGCCTAATTCCTGGCTGATTTGCCTTTCTCGTCTTAGGGTTGGGGTTCGGCCTAGGGCTAGGATTTTTAAAAGCAGGAAGCCCTGAGTTCCAGGCACACTGGAGCTGTGAAAGGCATCCAAAAGGGAGTGCAAAAGTGCCACAACATGGCTGCTTTCACGGCTTTTTCCTTGGCAAGACGCCTAACACCAGGCTGATTTACCTTCCCAGGGTTACTGTTAGGCTTAGGCCTAGGGCTAGGATTTTTAAAACTAGGAAGCCCTTAGCTCCAGGCACACTGCAGCTGTTCAAGGCATCCCAAGGGGAGTACAAAAGTGCAACAACATGGCAGCTTTCACAGCTTTTTCCTTGGCACCATCCCTATACCTAGGCTGATTTATCTGCCTAGGGTTAGGGTTAGGGTTCAGCCTAGGGCTTGGATTTCTTTAACCAGGAAGCCCTGAGTTCCAGGCTTACTTCATCTGCCAAAGGCATCCCAAAGGGAGTGCAGAAGTGCCACAACATGGCTGCTTTCACGGCTTTTCCCTTAGGAAGAACCCTAATACCCGGCTGATTTACCTTCCTAGGGTTACTGTTAGGCTTAGGCCTAGGACTTTTAAAACCAGGAAGCCCTGGGCTCCAGGCACACTGCAGCTGCAAAAGGCATCCCAAGGGGAGCGCAAAAGTGACGCAACTTGGCTGCCACCACTGATATTTCCATGAGACCATCCCGAACCATAGGCTGATTTTCCTTCCTAGGGTTAAGGTTTGAGTTACGCCTAGGGTAAGGGTTCTATTAACCAGAAAGCCCTGAGTTCCAAGAACACAGCAGCTGCGAAGGACTAGCCAAGAAGAGCGCAAAAGTACCACAACATGCCTGCCTCCACAGCTTTTTCCTTGGGGACATGCCTAATTCCTGGCTGATTTGCCTTTCTCGTCTTAGGGTTGGGGTTCGGCCTAGGGCTAGGAGTTTTAAGAGCAGGAAGCCCTGAGTTCCAGGCACACTGGAGCTGTGAAAGGCATCCAAAAGGGAGTGCAAAAGTGCCACAACATGGCTGCTTTCACGGCTTTTTCCTTGGCAAGACGCCTAACACCAGGCTGATTTACCTTCCCAGGGTTACTGTTAGGCTTAGGCCTAGGGCTAGGATTTTTAAAACTAGGAAGCCCTGGGCTCCAGGCACACTGCAGCTGTTCAAGGCATCCCAAGGGGAGTACAAAAGTGCAACAACATGGCAGCTTTCACAGCTTTTTCCTTGGCACCATCCCTATACCTAGGCTGATTTATCTGCCTAGGGTTAGGGTTAGGGTTCAGCCTAGGGCTTGAATTTTTTTAACCAGGAAGCCCTGAGTTCCAGGCTTACTTCATCTGCCAAAGGCATCCCAAAGGGAGTGCAGAAGTGCCACAACATGGCTGCTTTCACGGCTTTTCCCTTAGGAAGAACCCTAATACCCGGCTGATTTACCTTCCTAGGGTTACTGTTAGGCTTAGGCCTAGGACTTTTAAAACCAGGAAGCCCTGGGCTCCAGGCACACTGCAGCTGCAAAAGGCATCCCAAGGGGAGCGCAAAAGTGACGCAACTTGGCTGCCACCACTGATATTTCCATGAGACCATCCCGAACCATAGGCTGATTTTCCTTCCTAGGGTTAAGGTTTGAGTTACGCCTAGGGTAAGGGTCTATTAACCAGAAAGCCCTGAGTTCCAAGAACACAGCAGCTGCGAAGGACTAGCCAAGAAGAGCGCAAAAGTACCACAACATGCCTGCCTCCACAGCTTTTTCCTTGGGGACATGCCTAATTCCTGGCTGATTTGCCTTTCTCGTCTTAGGGTTGGGGTTCGGCCTAGGGCTAGGATTTTTAAGAGCAGGAAGCCCTGAATTCCAGGCACACTGGAGCTGTGAAAGGCATCCAAAAGGGAGTGCAAAAGTGCCACAACATGGCTGCTTTCACGGCTTTTTCCTTGGCAAGACGCCTAACACCAGGCTGATTTACCTTCCCAGGGTTACTGTTAGGCTTAGGCCTAGGGCTAGGATTTTTAAAACTAGGAAGCCCTTAGCTCCAGGCACACTGCAGCTGTTCAAGGCATCCCAAGGGGAGTACAAAAGTGCAACAACATGGCAGCTTTCACAGCTTTTTCCTTGGCACCATCCCTATACCTAGGCTGATTTATCTGCCTAGGGTTAGGGTTAGGGTTCAGCCTAGGGCTTGGATTTTTTTAACCAGGAAGCCCTGAGTTCCAGGCTTACTTCATCTGCCAAAGGCATCCCAAAGGGAGTGCAGAAGTGCCACAACATGGCTGCTTTCACGGCTTTTCCCTTAGGAAGAACCCTAATACCCGGCTGATTTACCTTCCTAGGGTTACTGTTAGGCTTAGGCCTAGGACTTTTAAAACCAGGAAGCCCTGGGCTCCAGGCACACTGCAGCTGCAAAAGGCATCCCAAGGGGAGCGCAAAAGTGACGCAACTTGGCTGCCACCACTGATATTTCCATGAGACCATCCTGAACCATAGGCTGATTTTCCTTCCTAGGGTTAAGGTTTGAGTTACGCCTAGGGTAAGGGTTCTATTAACCAGAAAGCCCTGAGTTCCAAGAACACAGCAGCTGCGAAGGACTAGCCAAGAAGAGCGCAAAAGTACCACAACATGCCTGCCTCCACAGCTTTTTCCTTGGGGACATGCCTAATTCCTGGCTGATTTGCCTTTCTCGTCTTAGGGTTGCGGTTCGGCCTAGGGCTAGGATTTTTAAAAGCAGGAAGCCCTGAGTTCCAGGCATACTGGAGATGTGAAAGGCATCCAAAAGGGAGTGCAAAAGTGCCACAACATGGCTGCTTTCACGGCTTTTTCCTTGGCAAGACGCCTAACACCAGGCTGATTTACCTTCCCAGGGTTACTGTTAGGCTTAGGCCTAGGGCTAGGATTTTTAAAACTAGGAAGCCCTTAGCTCCAGGCACACTGCAGCTGTTCAAGGCATCCCAAGGGGAGTACAAAAGTGCAACAACATGGCAGCTTTCACAGCTTTTTCCTTGGCACCATCCCTATACCTAGGCTGATTTATCTGCCTAGGGTTAGGGTTAGGGTTCAGCCTAGGGCTTGAATTTTTTTAACCAGGAAGCCCTGAGTTCCAGGCTTACTTCATCTGCCAAAGGCATCCCAAAGGGAGTGCAGAAGTGCCACAACATGGCTGCTTTCACGGCTTTTCCCTTAGGAAGAACCCTAATACCCGGCTGATTTACCTTCCTAGGGTTACTGTTAGGCTTAGGCCTAGGACTTTTAAAACCAGGAAGCCCTGGGCTCCAGGCACACTGCAGCTGCAAAAGGCATCCCAAGGGGAGCGCAAAAGTGACGCAACTTGGCTGCCACCACTGATATTTCCATGAGACCATCCCGAACCATAGGCTGATTTTCCTTCCTAGGGTTAAGGTTTGAGTTACGCCTAGGGTAAGGGTCTATTAACCAGAAAGCCCTGAGTTCCAAGAACACAGCAGCTGCGAAGGACTACCCAAGAAGAGCGCAAAAGTACCACAACATGCCTGCCTCCACAGCTTTTTCCTTGGGGACATGCCTAATTCCTGGCTGATTTGCCTTTCTCGTCTTAGGGTTGGGGTTCGGCCTAGGGCTAGGATTTTTAAAAGCAGGAAGCCCTGAGTTCCAGGCACACTGGAGCTGTGAAAGGCATCCAAAAGGGAGTGCAAAAGTGCCACAACATGGCTGCTTTCACGGCTTTTTCCTTGGCAAGACGCCTAACACCAGGCTGATTTACCTTCCCAGGGTTACTGTTAGGCTTAGGCCTAGGGCTAGGATTTTTAAAACTAGGAAGCCCTTAGCTCCAGGCACACTGCAGCTGTTCAAGGCATCCCAAGGGGAGTACAAAAGTGCAACAACATGGCAGCTTTCACAGCTTTTTCCTTGGCACCATCCCTATACCTAGGCTGATTTATCTGCCTAGGGTTAGGGTTAGGGTTCAGCCTAGGGCTTGGATTTCTTTAACCAGGAAGCCCTGAGTTCCAGGCTTACTTCATCTGCCAAAGGCATCCCAAAGGGAGTGCAGAAGTGCCACAACATGGCTGCTTTCACGGCTTTTCCCTTAGGAAGAACCCTAATACCCGGCTGATTTACCTTCCTAGGGTTACTGTTAGGCTTAGGCCTAGGACTTTTAAAACCAGGAAGCCCTGGGCTCCAGGCACACTGCAGCTGCAAAAGGCATCCCAAGGGGAGCGCAAAAGTGACGCAACTTGGCTGCCACCACTGATATTTCCATGAGACCATCCCGAACCATAGGCTGATTTTCCTTCCTAGGGTTAAGGTTTGAGTTACGCCTAGGGTAAGGGTCTATTAACCAGAAAGCCCTGAGTTCCAAGAACACAGCAGCTGCGAAGGACCAGCCAAGAAGAGCGCAAAAGTACCACAACATGCCTGCCTCCACAGCTTTTTCCTTGGGGACATGCCTAATTCCTGGCTGATTTGCCTTTCTCGTCTTAGGGTTGGGGTTCGGCCTAGGGCTAGGATTTTTAAAATCAGGAAGCCCTGAGTTCCAGGCACACTGGAGCTGTGAAAGGCATCCAAAAGGGAGTGCAAAAGTGCCACAACATGGCTGCTTTCACGGCTTTTTCCTTGGCAAGAAACCTAACATCAGGCTGATTTACTTTCCCAGGGTTACTGTTAGGCTTAGGCCTAGGGCTAGGGTTTTTGAAACTAGGAAGCCCTGGGCTCCAGGCACACTGCAGCTGTTCAAGGCATCCCAAGGGGTGTACAAAAGTGCAACAACATGGCAGCTTTCACAGCTTTTTCCTTGGCACCATCCCTATACCTAGGCTGATTTATCTGCCTAGGGTTAGGGTTAGGGTTCAGCCTAGGGCTTGGATTTCTTTAACCAGGAAGCCCTGAGTTCCAGGCTTACTTCATCTGCCAAAGGCATCCCAAAGGGAGTGCAGAAGTGCCACAACATGGCTGCTTTCACGGCTTTTCCCTTAGGAAGAACCCTAATACCCGGCTGATTTACCTTCCTAGGGTTACTGTTAGGCTTAGGCCTAGGACTTTTAAAACCAGGAAGCCCTGGGCTCCAGGCACACTGCAGCTGCGAAAGGCATCCCAAGGGGAGCGCAAAAGTGACGCAACTTGGCTGCCACCACTGATATTTCCATGAGACCATCCCGAACCATAGGCTGATTTTCCTTCCTAGGGTTAAGGTTTGAGTTACGCCTAGGGTAAGGGTTCTATTAACCAGAAAGCCCTGAGTTCCAAGAACACAGCAGCTGCGAAGGACTAGCCAAGAAGAGCGCAAAAGTACCACAACATGCCTGCCTCCACAGCTTTTTCCTTGGGGACATGCCTAATTCCTGGCTGATTTGCCTTTCTCGTCTTAGGGTTGGGGTTCGGCCTAGGGCTAGGATTTTCAAAAGCAGGAAGCCCTGAGTTCCAGGCACACTGGAGATGTGAAAGGCATCCAAAAGGGAGTGCAAAAGTGCCACAACATGGCTGCTTTCACGGCTTTTTCCTTGGCAAGACGCCTAACACCAGGCTGATTTACCTTCCCAGGGTTACTGTTAGGCTTAGGCCTAGGGCTAGGATTTTTAAAACTAGGAAGCCCTTAGCTCCAGGCACACTGCAGCTGTTCAAGGCATCCCAAGGGGAGTACAAAAGTGCAACAACATGGCAGCTTTCACAGCTTTTTCCTTGGCACCATCCCTATACCTAGGCTGATTTATCTGCCTAGGGTTAGGGTTAGGGTTCAGCCTAGGGCTTGAATTTTTTTAACCAGGAAGCCGTGAGTTCCAGGCTTACTTCATCTGCCAAAGGCATCCCAAAGGGAGTGCAGAAGTGCCACAACATGGCTGCTTTCACGGCTTTTCCCTTAGGAAGAACCCTAATACCCGGCTGATTTACCTTCCTAGGGTTACTGTTAGGCTTAGGCCTAGGACTTTTAAAACCAGGAAGCCCTGGGCTCCAGGCACACTGCAGCTGCAAAAGGCATCCCAAGGGGAGCGCAAAAGTGACGCAACTTGGCTGCCACCACTGATATTTCCATGAGACCATCCCGAACCATAGGCTGATTTTCCTTCCTAGGGTTAAGGTTTGAGTTACGCCTAGGGTAAGGGTCTATTAACCAGAAAGCCCTGAGTTCCAAGAACACAGCAGCTGCGAAGGACTAGCCAAGAAGAGCGCAAAAGTACCACAACATGCCTGCCTCCACAGCTTTTTCCTTGGGGACATGCCTAATTCCTGGCTGATTTGCCTTTCTCGTCTTAGGGTTGGGGTTTGGCCTAGGGCTAGGATTTTTAAAAGCAGGAAGCCCTGAGTTCCAGGCACACTGGAGCTGTGAAAGGCATCCAAAAGGGAGTGCAAAAGTGCCACAACATGGCTGCTTTCACGGCTTTTTCCTTGGCAAGACGCCTAACACCAGGCTGATTTACCTTCCCAGGGTTACTGTTAGGCTTAGGCCTAGGGCTAGGATTTTTAAAACTAGGAAGCCCTTAGCTCCAGGCACACTGCAGCTGTTCAAGGCATCCCAAGGGGAGTACAAAAGTGCAACAACATGGCAGCTTTCACAGCTTTTTCCTTGGCACCATCCCTATACCTAGGCTGATTTATCTGCCTAGGGTTAGGGTTAGGGTTCAGCCTAGGGCTTGAATTTTTTTAACCAGGAAGCCCTGAGTTCCAGGCTTACTTCATCTGCCAAAGGCATCCCAAAGGGAGTGCAGAAGTGCCACAACATGGCTGCTTTCACGGCTTTTCCCTTAGGAAGAACCCTAATACCCGGCTGATTTACCTTCCTAGGGTTACTGTTAGGCTTAGGCCTAGGACTTTTAAAACCAGGAAGCCCTGGGCTCCAGGCACACTGCAGCTGCAAAAGGCATCCCAAGGGGAGCGCAAAAGTGACGCAACTTGGCTGCCACCACTGATATTTCCATGAGACCATCCCGAACCATAGGCTGATTTTCCTTCCTAGGGTTAAGGTTTGAGTTACGCCTAGGGTAAGGGTCTATTAACCAGAAAGCCCTGAGTTCCAAGAACACAGCAGCTGCGAAGGACTACCCAAGAAGAGCGCAAAAGTACCACAACATGCCTGCCTCCACAGCTTTTTCCTTGGGGACATGCCTAATTCCTGGCTGATTTGCCTTTCTCGTCTTAGGGTTGGGGTTCGGCCTAGGGCTAGGATTTTTAAAAGCAGGAAGCCCTGAGTTCCAGGCACACTGGAGCTGTGAAAGGCATCCAAAAGGGAGTGCAAAAGTGCCACAACATGGCTGCTTTCACGGCTTTTTCCTTGGCAAGACGCCTAACACCAGGCTGATTTACCTTCCCAGGGTTACTGTTAGGCTTAGGCCTAGGGCTAGGATTTTTAAAACTAGGAAGCCCTTAGCTCCAGGCACACTGCAGCTGTTCAAGGCATCCCAAGGGGAGTACAAAAGTGCAACAACATGGCAGCTTTCACAGCTTTTTCCTTGGCACCATCCCTATACCTAGGCTGATTTATCTGCCTAGGGTTAGGGTTAGGGTTCAGCCTAGGGCTTGGATTTCTTTAACCAGGAAGCCCTGAGTTCCAGGCTTACTTCATCTGCCAAAGGCATCCCAAAGGGAGTGCAGAAGTGCCACAACATGGCTGCTTTCACGGCTTTTCCCTTAGGAAGAACCCTAATACCCGGCTGATTTACCTTCCTAGGGTTACTGTTAGGCTTAGGCCTAGGACTTTTAAAACCAGGAAGCCCTGGGCTCCAGGCACACTGCAGCTGCAAAAGGCATCCCAAGGGGAGCGCAAAAGTGACGCAACTTGGCTGCCACCACTGATATTTCCATGAGACCATCCCGAACCATAGGCTGATTTTCCTTCCTAGGGTTAAGGTTTGAGTTACGCCTAGGGTAAGGGTCTATTAACCAGAAAGCCCTGAGTTCCAAGAACACAGCAGCTGCGAAGGACTAGCCAAGAAGAGCGCAAAAGTACCACAACATGCCTGCCTCCACAGCTTTTTCCTTGGGGACATGCCTAATTCCTGGCTGATTTGCCTTTCTCGTCTTAGGGTTGGGGTTTGGCCTAGGGCTAGGATTTTTAAAAGCAGGAAGCCCTGAGTTCCAGGCACACTGGAGCTGTGAAAGGCATCCAAAAGGGAGTGCAAAAGTGCCACAACATGGCTGCTTTCACGGCTTTTTCCTTGGCAAGACGCCTAACACCAGGCTGATTTACCTTCCCAGGGTTACTGTTAGGCTTAGGCCTAGGGCTAGGATTTTTAAAACTAGGAAGCCCTTAGCTCCAGGCACACTGCAGCTGTTCAAGGCATCCCAAGGGGAGTACAAAAGTGCAACAACATGGCAGCTTTCACAGCTTTTTCCTTGGCACCATCCCTATACCTAGGCTGATTTATCTGCCTAGGGTTAGGGTTAGGGTTCAGCCTAGGGCTTGGATTTTTTTAACCAGGAAGCCCTGAGTTCCAGGCTTACTTCATCTGCCAAAGGCATCCCAAAGGGAGTGCAGAAGTGCCACAACATGGCTGCTTTCACGGCTTTTCCCTTAGGAAGAACCCTAATACCCGGCTGATTTACCTTCCTAGGGTTACTGTTAGGCTTAGGCCTAGGACTTTTAAAACCAGGAAGCCCTGGGCTCCAGGCACACTGCAGCTGCAAAAGGCATCCCAAGGGGAGCGCAAAAGTGACGCAACTTGGCTGCCACCACTGATATTTCCATGAGACCATCCTGAACCATAGGCTGATTTTCCTTCCTAGGGTTAAGGTTTGAGTTACGCCTAGGGTAAGGGTTCTATTAACCAGAAAGCCCTGAGTTCCAAGAACACAGCAGCTGCGAAGGACTAGCCAAGAAGAGCGCAAAAGTACCACAACATGCCTGCCTCCACAGCTTTTTCCTTGGGGACATGCCTAATTCCTGGCTGATTTGCCTTTCTCGTCTTAGGGTTGCGGTTCGGCCTAGGGCTAGGATTTTTAAAAGCAGGAAGCCCTGAGTTCCAGGCATACTGGAGATGTGAAAGGCATCCAAAAGGGAGTGCAAAAGTGCCACAACATGGCTGCTTTCACGGCTTTTTCCTTGGCAAGACGCCTAACACCAGGCTGATTTACCTTCCCAGGGTTACTGTTAGGCTTAGGCCTAGGGCTAGGATTTTTAAAACTAGGAAGCCCTTAGCTCCAGGCACACTGCAGCTGTTCAAGGCATCCCAAGGGGAGTACAAAAGTGCAACAACATGGCAGCTTTCACAGCTTTTTCCTTGGCACCATCCCTATACCTAGGCTGATTTATCTGCCTAGGGTTAGGGTTAGGGTTCAGCCTAGGGCTTGAATTTTTTTAACCAGGAAGCCCTGAGTTCCAGGCTTACTTCATCTGCCAAAGGCATCCCAAAGGGAGTGCAGAAGTGCCACAACATGGCTGCTTTCACGGCTTTTCCCTTAGGAAGAACCCTAATCCCCGGCTGATTTACCTTCCTAGGGTTACTGTTAGGCTTAGGCCTAGGACTTTTAAAACCAGGAAGCCCTGGGCTCCAGGCACACTGCAGCTGCAAAAGGCATCCCAAGGGGAGCGCAAAAGTGACGCAACTTGGCTGCCACCACTGATATTTCCATGAGACCATCCCGAACCATAGGCTGATTTTCCTTCCTAGGGTTAAGGTTTGAGTTACGCCTAGGGTAAGGGTCTATTAACCAGAAAGCCCTGAGTTCCAAGAACACAGCAGCTGTGAAGGACTACCCAAGAAGAGCGCAAAAGTACCACAACATGCCTGCCTCCACAGCTTTTTCCTTGGGGACATGCCTAATTCCTGGCTGATTTGCCTTTCTCGTCTTAGGGTTGGGGTTCGGCCTAGGGCTAGGATTTTTAAAAGCAGGAAGCCCTGAGTTCCAGGCACACTGGAGCTGTGAAAGGCATCCAAAAGGGAGTGCAAAAGTGCCACAACATGGCTGCTTTCACGGCTTTTTCCTTGGCAAGACGCCTAACACCAGGCTGATTTACCTTTCCAGGGTTACTGTTAGGCTTAGGCCTAGGGCTAGGATTTTTAAAACTAGGAAGCCCTTAGCTCCAGGCACACTGCAGCTGTTCAAGGCATCCCAAGGGGAGTACAAAAGTGCAACAACATGGCAGCTTTCACAGCTTTTTCCTTGGCACCATCCCTATACCTAGGCTGATTTATCTGCCTAGGGTTAGGGTTAGGGTTCAGCCTAGGGCTTGGATTTCTTTAACCAGGAAGCCCTGAGTTCCAGGCTTACTTCATCTGCCAAAGGCATCCCAAAGGGAGTGCAGAAGTGCCACAACATGGCTGCTTTCACGGCTTTTCCCTTAGGAAGAACCCTAATACCCGGCTGATTTACCTTCCTAGGGTTACTGTTAGGCTTAGGCCTAGGACTTTTAAAACCAGGAAGCCCTGGGCTCCAGGCACACTGCAGCTGCGAAAGGCATCCCAAGGGGAGCGCAAAAGTGACGCAACTTGGCTGCCACCACTGATATTTCCATGAGACCATCCCGAACCATAGGCTGATTTTCCTTCCTAGGGTTAAGGTTTGAGTTACGCCTAGGGTAAGGGTTCTATTAACCAGAAAGCCCTGAGTTCCAAGAACACAGCAGCTGCGAAGGACTAGCCAAGAAGAGCGCAAAAGTACCACAACATGCCTGCCTCCACAGCTTTTTCCTTGGGGACATGCCTAATTCCTGGCTGATTTGCCTTTCTCGTCTTAGGGTTGGGGTTCGGCCTAGGGCTAGGATTTTTAAAACCAGGAAGCCCTGAGTTCCAGGCACACTGGAGATGTGAAAGGCATCCAAAAGGGAGTGCAAAAGTGCCACAACATGGCTGCTTTCACGGCTTTTTCCTTGGCAAGACGCCTAACACCAGGCTGATTTACCTTCCCAGGGTTACTGTTAGGCTTAGGCCTAGGGCTAGGATTTTTAAAACTAGGAAGCCCTTAGCTCCAGGCACACTGCAGCTGTTCAAGGCATCCCAAGGGGAGTACAAAAGTGCAACAACATGGCAGCTTTCACAGCTTTTTCCTTGGCACCATCCCTATACCTAGGCTGATTTATCTGCCTAGGGTTAGGGTTAGGGTTCAGCCTAGGGCTTGAATTTTTTTAACCAGGAAGCCCTGAGTTCCAGGCTTACTTCATCTGCCAAAGGCATCCCAAAGGGAGTGCAGAAGTGCCACAACATGGCTGCTTTCACGGCTTTTCCCTTAGGAAGAACCCTAATACCCGGCTGATTTACCTTCCTAGGGTTACTGTTAGGCTTAGGCCTAGGACTTTTAAAACCAGGAAGCCCTGGGCTCCAGGCACACTGCAGCTGCAAAAGGCATCCCAAGGGGAGCGCAAAAGTGACGCAACTTGGCTGCCACCACTGATATTTCCATGAGACCATCCCGAACCATAGGCTGATTTTCCTTCCTAGGGTTAAGGTTTGAGTTACGCCTAGGGTAAGGCCTCTATTAACCAGAAAGCCCTGAGTTCCAAGAACACAGCAGCTGCGAAGGACTAGCCAAGAAGAGCGCAAAAGTACCACAACATGCCTGCCTCCACAGCTTTTTCCTTGGGGACATGCCTAATTCCTGGCTGATTTGCCTTTCTCGTCTTAGGGTTGGGGTTCGGCCTAGGGCTAGGATTTTTAAAAGCAGGAAGCCCTGAGTTCCAGGCACACTGGAGATGTGAAAGGCATCCAAAAGGGAGTGCAAAAGTGCCACAACATGGCTGCTTTCACGGCTTTTTCCTTGGCAAGACGCCTAACACCAGGCTGATTTACCTTCCCAGGGTTACTGTTAGGCTTAGGCCTAGGGCTAGGATTTTTAAAACTAGGAAGCCCTTAGCTCCAGGCACACTGCAGCTGTTCAAGGCATCCCAAGGGGAGTACAAAAGTGCAACAACATGGCAGCTTTCACAGCTTTTTCCTTGGCACCATCCCTATACCTAGGCTGATTTATCTGCCTAGGGTTAGGGTTAGAGTTCAGCCAAGGGCTTGGATTTCTTTAACCAGGAAGCCCTGAGTTCCAGGCTTACTTCATCTGCCAAAGGCATCCCAAAGGGAGTGCAGAAGTGCCACAACATGGCTGCTTTCACGGCTTTTCCCTTAGGAAGAACCCTAATACCCGGCTGATTTACCTTCCTAGGGTTACTGTTAGGCTTAGGCCTAGGACTTTTAAAACCAGGAAGCCCTGGGCTCCAGGCACACTGCAGCTGCAAAAGGCATCCCAAGGGGAGCGCAAAAGTGACGCAACTTGGCTGCCACCACTGATATTTCCATGAGACCATCCCGAACCATAGGCTGATTTTCCTTCCTAGGGTTAAGGTTTGAGTTACGCCTAGGGTAAGGGCTCTATTAACCAGAAAGCCCTGAGTTCCAAGAACACAGCAGCTGCGAAGGACTAGCCAAGAAGAGCGCAAAAGTACCACAACATGCCTGCCTCCACAGCTTTTTCCTTGGGGACATGCCTAATTCCTGGCTGATTTGCCTTTCTCGTCTTAGGGTTGGGGTTCGGCCTAGGGCTAGGATTTTTAAAAGCAGGAAGCCCTGAGTTCCAGGCACACTGGAGATGTGAAAGGCATCCAAAAGGGAGTGCAAAAGTGCCACAACATGGCTGCTTTCACGGCTTTTTCCTTGGCAAGACGCCTAACACCAGGCTGATTTACCTTCCCAGGGTTACTGTTAGGCTTAGGCCTAGGGCTAGGATTTTTAAAACTAGGAAGCCCTTAGCTCCAGGCACACTGCAGCTGTTCAAGGCATCCCAAGGGGAGTACAAAAGTGCAACAACATGGCAGCTTTCACAGCTTTTTCCTTGGCACCATCCCTATACCTAGGCTGATTTATCTGCCTAGGGTTAGGGTTAGGGTTCAGCCTAGGGCTTGAATTTTTTTAACCAGGAAGCCCTGTGTTCCAGGCTTACTTCATCTGCCAAAGGCATCCCAAAGGGAGTGCAGAAGTGCCACAACATGGCTGCTTTCACGGCTTTTCCCTTAGGAAGAACCCTAATACCCGGCTGATTTACCTTCCTAGGGTTACTGTTAGGCTTAGGCCTAGGACTTTTAAAACCAGGAAGCCCTGGGCTCCAGGCACACTGCAGCTGCGAAAGGCATCCCAAGGGGAGCGCAAAAGTGACGCAACTTGGCTGCCACCACTGATATTTCCATGAGACCATCCCGAACCATAGGCTGATTTTCCTTCCTAGGGTTAAGGTTTGAGTTACGCCTAGGGTAAGGCCTCTATTAACCAGAAAGCCCTGAGTTCCAAGAACACAGCAGCTGCGAAGGACTAGCCAAGAAGAGCGCAAAAGTACCACAACATGCCTGCCTCCACAGCTTTTTCCTTGGGGACATGCCTAATTCCTGGCTGATTTGCCTTTCTCGTCTTAGGGTTGGGGTTCGGCCTAGGGCTAGGATTTTTAAAAGCAGGAAGCCCTGAGTTCCAGGCACACTGGAGATGTGAAAGGCATCCAAAAGGGAGTGCAAAAGTGCCACAACATGGCTGCTTTCACGGCTTTTTCCTTGGCAAGACGCCTAACACCAGGCTGATTTACCTTCCCAGGGTTACTGTTAGGCTTAGGCCTAGGGCTAGGATTTTTAAAACTAGGAAGCCCTTAGCTCCAGGCACACTGCAGCTGTTCAAGGCATCCCAAGGGGAGTACAAAAGTGCAACAACATGGCAGCTTTCACAGCTTTTTCCTTGGCACCATCCCTATACCTAGGCTGATTTATCTGCCTAGGGTTAGGGTTAGAGTTCAGCCAAGGGCTTGGATTTCTTTAACCAGGAAGCCCTGAGTTCCAGGCTTACTTCATCTGCCAAAGGCATCCCAAAGGGAGTGCAGAAGTGCCACAACATGGCTGCTTTCACGGCTTTTCCCTTAGGAAGAACCCTAATACCCGGCTGATTTACCTTCCTAGGGTTACTGTTAGGCTTAGGCCTAGGACTTTTAAAACCAGGAAGCCCTGGGCTCCAGGCACACTGCAGCTGCAAAAGGCATCCCAAGGGGAGCGCAAAAGTGACGCAACTTGGCTGCCACCACTGATATTTCCATGAGACCATCCCGAACCATAGGCTGATTTTCCTTCCTAGGGTTAAGGTTTGAGTTACGCCTAGGGTAAGGGCTCTATTAACCAGAAAGCCCTGAGTTCCAAGAACACAGCAGCTGCGAAGGACTAGCCAAGAAGAGCGCAAAAGTACCACAACATGCCTGCCTCCACAGCTTTTTCCTTGGGGACATGCCTAATTCCTGGCTGATTTGCCTTTCTCGTCTTAGGGTTGGGGTTCGGCCTAGGGCTAGGAGATTTAAGAGCAGGAAGCCCTGAGTTCCAGGCACACTGGAGCTGTGAAAGGCATCCAAAAGGGAGTGCAAAAGTGCCACAACATGGCTGCTTTCACGGCTTTTTCCTTGGCAAGACGCCTAACACCAGGCTGATTTACCTTCCCAGGGTTACTGTTAGGCTTAGGCCTAGGGCTAGGATTTTTAAAACTAGGAAGCCCTTAGCTCCAGGCACACTGCAGCTGTTCAAGGCATCCCAAGGGGAGTACAAAAGTGCAACAACATGGCAGCTTTCACAGCTTTTTGCTTGGCACCATCCCTATACCTAGGCTGATTTATCTGCCTATGGTTAGGGTTAGGGTTCAGCCTAGGGCTTGAATTTTTTTAACCAGGAAGCCCTGAGTTCCAGGCTTACTTCATCTGCCAAAGGCATCCCAAAGGGAGTGCAGAAGTGCCACAACATGGCTGCTTTCACGGCTTTTCCCTTAGGAAGAACCCTAATACCCGGCTGATTTACCTTCCTAGGGTTACTGTTAGGCTTAGGCCTAGGACTTTTAAAACCAGGAAGCCCTGGGCTCCAGGCACACTGCAGCTGCGAAAGGCATCCCAAGGGGAGTGCAAAAGTGACGCAACTTGGCTGCCACCACTGATATTTCCATGAGACCATCCCGAACCATAGGCTGATTTTCCTTCCTAGGGTTAAGGTTTGAGTTACGCCTAGGGTAAGGGTTCTATTAACCAGAAAGCCCTGAGTTCCAAGAACACAGCAGCTGCGAAGGACTAGCCAAGAAGAGCGCAAAAGTAGCACAACATGCCTGCCTCCACAGCTTTTTCCTTGGGGACATGCCTAATTCCTGGCTGATTTGCCTTTCTCGTCTTAGGGTTGGGGTTCGGCCTAGGGCTAGGATTTTTAAAAGCAGGAAGCCCTGAGTTCCAGGCACACTGGAGCTGTGAAAGGCATCCAAAAGGGAGTGCAAAAGTGCCACAACATGGCTGCTTTCACGGCTTTTTCCTTGGCAAGACGCCTAACACCAGGCTGATTTACCTTCCCAGGGTTACTGTTAGGCTTAGGCCTAGGGCTAGGATTTTTAAAACTAGGAAGCCCTTAGCTCCAGGCACACTGCAGCTGTTCAAGGCATCCCAAGGGGAGTACAAAAGTGCAACAACATGGCAGCTTTCACAGCTTTTTCCTTGGCACCATCCCTATACCTAGGCTGATTTATCTGCCTAGGGTTAGGGTTAGGGTTCAGACTAGGGCTTGAATTTTTTTAACCAGGAAGCCCTGAGTTCCAGGCTTACTTCATCTGCCAAAGGCATCCCAAAGGGAGTGCAGAAGTGCCACAACATGGCTGCTTTCACGGCTTTTCCCTTAGGAAGAACCCTAATCCCCGGCTGATTTACCTTCCTAGGGTTACTGTTAGGCTTAGGCCTAGGACTTTTAAAACCAGGAAGCCCTGGGCTCCAGGCACACTGCAGCTGCAAAAGGCATCCCAAGGGGAGCGCAAAAGTGACGCAACTTGGCTGCCACCACTGATATTTCCATGAGACCATCCCGAACCATAGGCTGATTTTCCTTCCTAGGGTTAAGGTTTGAGTTACGCCTAGGGTAAGGGTCTATTAACCAGAAAGCCCTGAGTTCCAAGAACACAGCAGCTGCGAAGGACTAGCCAAGAAGAGCGCAAAAGTACCACAACATGCCTGCCTCCACAGCTTTTTCCTTGGGGACATGCCTAATTCCTGGCTGATTTGCCTTTCTCGTCTTAGGGTTGGGGTTCGGCCTAGGGCTAGGATTTTTAAAAGCAGGAAGCCCTGAGTTCCAGGCACACTGGAGCTGTGAAAGGCATCCAAAAGGGAGTGCAAAAGTGCCACAACATGGCTGCTTTCACGGCTTTTTCCTTGGCAAGACGCCTAACACCAGGCTGATTTACCTTCCCAGGGTTACTGTTAGGCTTAGGCCTAGGGCTAGGATTTTTAAAACTAGGAAGCCCTTAGCTCCAGGCACACTGCAGCTGTTCAAGGCATCCCAAGGGGAGTACAAA
The DNA here is from genome assembly GCF_027579445.1 of Ammospiza nelsoni. Taxonomy (NCBI): domain Eukaryota; kingdom Metazoa; phylum Chordata; class Aves; order Passeriformes; family Passerellidae; genus Ammospiza; species Ammospiza nelsoni. Next base: position 1,144,047 of record NW_026683187.1, read on the forward strand.
AGTGCAACAACATGGCAGCTTTCACAGCTTTTTCCTTGGCACCATCCCTATACCTAGGCTGATTTATCTGCCTAGGGTTAGGGTTAGAGTTCAGCCTAGGGCTTGGATTTCTTTAACCAGGAAGCCCTGAGTTCCAGGCTTACTTCATCTGCCAAAGGCATCCCAAAGGGAGTGCAGAAGTGCCACAACATGGCTGCTTTCACGGCTTTTCCCTTAGGAAGAACCCTAATACCCGGCTGATTTACCTTCCTAGGGTTACTGTTAGGCTTAGGCCTAGGACTTTTAAAACCAGGAAGCCCTGGGCTCCAGGCACACTGCAGCTGCGAAAGGCATCCCAAGGGGAGCGCAAAAGTGACGCAACTTGGCTGCCACCACTGATATTTCCATGAGACCATCCCGAACCATAGGCTGATTTTCCTTCCTAGGGTTAAGGTTTGAGTTACGCCTAGGGTAAGGGTTCTATTAACCAGAAAGCCCTGAGTTCCAAGAACACAGCAGCTGCGAAGGACTAGCCAAGAAGAGCGCAAAAGTACCACAACATGCCTGCCTCCACAGCTTTTTCCTTGGGGACATGCCTAATTCCTGGCTGATTTGCCTTTCTCGTCTTAGGGTTGGGGTTCGGCCTAGGGCTAGGATTTTTAAAAGCAGGAAGCCCTGAGTTCCAGACACACTGGAGATGTGAAAGGCATCCAAAAGGGAGTGCAAAAGTGCCACAACATGGCTGCTTTCACGGCTTTTTCCTTGGCAAGACGCCTAACACCAGGCTGATTTACCTTCCCAGGGTTACTGTTAGGCTTAGGCCTAGGGCTAGGATTTTTAAAACTAGGAAGCCCTTAGCTCCAGGCACACTGCAGCTGTTCAAGGCATCCCAAGGGGAGTACAAAAGTGCAACAACATGGCAGCTTTCACAGCTTTTTCCTTGGCACCATCCCTATACCTAGGCTGATTTATCTGCCTAGGGTTAGGGTTAGAGTTCAGCCAAGGGCTTGGATTTCTTTAACCAGGAAGCCCTGAGTTCCAGGCTTACTTCATCTGCCAAAGGCATCCCAAAGGGAGTGCAGAAGTGCCACAACATGGCTGCTTTCACGGCTTTTCCCTTAGGAAGAACCCTAATACCCGGCTGATTTACCTTCCTAGGGTTACTGTTAGGCTTAGGCCTAGGACTTTTAAAACCAGGAAGCCCTGGGCTCCAGGCACACTGCAGCTGCAAAAGGCATCCCAAGGGGAGCGCAAAAGTGACGCAACTTGGCTGCCACCACTGATATTTCCATGAGACCATCCCGAACCATAGGCTGATTTTCCTTCCTAGGGTTAAGGTTTGAGTTACGCCTAGGGTAAGGGCTCTATTAACCAGAAAGCCCTGAGTTCCAAGAACACAGCAGCTGCGAAGGACTAGCCAAGAAGAGCGCAAAAGTACCACAACATGCCTGCCTCCACAGCTTTTTCCTTGGGGACATGCCTAATTCCTGGCTGATTTGCCTTTCTCGTCTTAGGGTTGGGGTTCGGCCTAGGGCTAGGAGATTTAAGAGCAGGAAGCCCTGAGTTCCAGGCACACTGGAGCTGTGAAAGGCATCCAAAAGGGAGTGCAAAAGTGCCACAACATGGCTGCTTTCACGGCTTTTTCCTTGGCAAGACGCCTAACACCAGGCTGATTTACCTTCCCAGGGTTACTGTTAGGCTTAGGCCTAGGGCTAGGATTTTTAAAACTAGGAAGCCCTTAGCTCCAGGCACACTGCAGCTGTTCAAGGCATCCCAAGGGGAGTACAAAAGTGCAACAACATGGCAGCTTTCACAGCTTTTTCCTTGGCACCATCCCTATACCTAGGCTGATTTATCTGCCTAGGGTTAGGGTTAGGGTTCAGCCTAGGGCTTGAATTTTTTTAACCAGGAAGCCCTGAGTTCCAGGCTTACTTCATCTGCCAAAGGCATCCCAAAGGGAGTGCAGAAGTGCCACAACATGGCTGCTTTCACGGCTTTTCCCTTAGGAAGAACCCTAATACCCGGCTGATTTACCTTCCTAGGGTTACTGTTAGGCTTAGGCCTAGGACTTTTAAAACCAGGAAGCCCTGGGCTCCAGGCACACTGCAGCTGCAAAAGGCATCCCAAGGGGAGCGCAAAAGTGACGCAACTTGGCTGCCACCACTGATATTTCCATGAGACCATCCCGAACCATAGGCTGATTTTCCTTCCTAGGGTTAAGGTTTGAGTTACGCCTAGGGTAAGGGTCTATTAACCAGAAAGCCCTGAGTTCCAAGAACACAGCAGCTGCGAAGGACTAGCCAAGAAGAGCACAAAAGTACCACAACATGCCTGCCTCCACAGCTTTTTCCTTGGGGACATGCCTAATTCCTGGCTGATTTGCCTTTCTCGTCTTAGGGTTGGGGTTCGGCCTAGGGCTAGGATTTTTAAAAGCAGGAAGCCCTGAGTTCCAGGCACACTGGAGCTGTGAAAGGCATCCAAAAGGGAGTGCAAAAGTGCCACAACATGGCTGCTTTCACGGCTTTTTCCTTGGCAAGACGCCTAACACCAGGCTGATTTACCTTCCCAGGGTTACTGTTAGGCTTAGGCCTAGGGCTAGGATTTTTAAAACTAGGAAGCCCTTAGCTCCAGGCACACTGCAGCTGTTCAAGGCATCCCAAGGGGAGTACAAAAGTGCAACAACATGGCAGCTTTCACAGCTTTTTCCTTGGCACCATCCCTATACCTAGGCTGATTTATCTGCCTAGGGTTAGGGTTAGGGTTCAGACTAGGGCTTGAATTTTTTTAACCAGGAAGCCCTGAGTTCCAGGCTTACTTCATCTGCCAAAGGCATCCCAAAGGGAGTGCAGAAGTGCCACAACATGGCTGCTTTCACGGCTTTTCCCTTAGGAAGAACCCTAATCCCCGGCTGATTTACCTTCCTAGGGTTACTGTTAGGCTTAGGCCTAGGACTTTTAAAACCAGGAAGCCCTGGGCTCCAGGCACACTGCAGCTGCAAAAGGCATCCCAAGGGGAGCGCAAAAGTGACGCAACTTGGCTGCCACCACTGATATTTCCATGAGACCATCCCGAACCATAGGCTGATTTTCCTTCCTAGGCTTAAGGTTTGAGTTACGCCTAGGGTAAGGGTCTATTAACCAGAAAGCCCTGAGTTCCAAGAACACAGCAGCTGCGAAGGACTAGCCAAGAAGAGCGCAAAAGTACCACAACATGCCTGCCTCCACAGCTTTTTCCTTGGGGACATGCCTAATTCCTGGCTGATTTGCCTTTCTCGTCTTAGGGTTGGGGTTCGGCCTAGGGCTAGGAGATTTAAGAGCAGGAAGCCCTGAGTTCCAGGCACACTGGAGCTGTGAAAGGCATCCAAAAGGGAGTGCAAAAGTGCCACAACATGGCTGCTTTCACGGCTTTTTCCTTGGCAAGACGCCTAACACCAGGCTGATTTACCTTCCCAGGGTTACTGTTAGGCTTAGGCCTAGGGCTAGGATTTTTAAAACTAGGAAGCCCTTAGCTCCAGGCACACTGCAGCTGTTCAAGGCATCCCAAGGGGAGTACAAAAGTGCAACAACATGGCAGCTTTCACAGCTTTTTCCTTGGCACCATCCCTATACCTAGGCTGATTTATCTGCCTAGGGTTAGGGTTAGGGTTCAGCCTAGGGCTTGAATTTTTTTAACCAGGAAGCCCTGAGTTCCAGGCTTACTTCATCTGCCAAAGGCATCCCAAAGGGAGTGCAGAAGTGCCACAACATGGCTGCTTTCACGGCTTTTCCCTTAGGAAGAACCCTAATCCCCGGCTGATTTACCTTCCTAGGGTTACTGTTAGGCTTAGGCCTAGGACTTTTAAAACCAGGAAGCCCTGGGCTCCAGGCACACTGCAGCTGCAAAAGGCATCCCAAGGGGAGCGCAAAAGTGACGCAACTTGGCTGCCACCACTGATATTTCCATGAGACCATCCCGAACCATAGGCTGATTTTCCTTCCTAGGGTTAAGGTTTGAGTTACGCCTAGGGTAAGGGTCTATTAACCAGAAAGCCCTGAGTTCCAAGAACACAGCAGCTGCGAAGGACTAGCCAAGAAGAGCGCAAAAGTACCACAACATGCCTGCCTCCACAGCTTTTTCCTTGGGGACATGCCTAATTCCTGGCTGATTTGCCTTTCTCGTCTTAGGGTTGGGGTTCGGCCTAGGGCTAGGAGATTTAAGAGCAGGAAGCCCTGAGTTCCAGGCACACTGGAGCTGTGAAAGGCATCCAAAAGGGAGTGCAAAAGTGCCACAACATGGCTGCTTTCACGGCTTTTTCCTTGGCAAGACGCCTAACACCAGGCTGATTTACCTTCCCAGGGTTACTGTTAGGCTTAGGCCTAGGGCTAGGATTTTTAAAACTAGGAAGCCCTTAGCTCCAGGCACACTGCAGCTGTTCAAGGCATCCCAAGGGGAGTACAAAAGTGCAACAACATGGCAGCTTTCACAGCTTTTTCCTTGGCACCATCCCTATACCTAGGCTGATTTATCTGCCTAGGGTTAGGGTTAGGGTTCAGCCTAGGGCTTGAATTTTTTTAACCAGGAAGCCCTGAGTTCCAGGCTTACTTCATCTGCCAAAGGCATCCCAAAGGGAGTGCAGAAGTGCCACAACATGGCTGCTTTCACGGCTTTTCCCTTAGGAAGAACCCTAATCCCCGGCTGATTTACCTTCCTAGGGTTACTGTTAGGCTTAGGCCTAGGACTTTTAAAACCAGGAAGCCCTGGGCTCCAGGCACACTGCAGCTGCAAAAGGCATCCCAAGGGGAGCGCAAAAGTGACGCAACTTGGCTGCCACCACTGATATTTCCATGAGACCATCCCGAACCATAGGCTGATTTTCCTTCCTAGGGTTAAGGTTTGAGTTACGCCTAGGGTAAGGGTCTATTAACCAGAAAGCCCTGAGTTCCAAGAACACAGCAGCTGCGAAGGACTAGCCAAGAAGAGCGCAAAAGTACCACAACATGCCTGCCTCCACAGCTTTTTCCTTGGGGACATGCCTAATTCCTGGCTGATTTGCCTTTCTCGTCTTAGGGTTGGGGTTCGGCCTAGGGCTAGGATTTTTAAAAGCAGGAAGCCCTGAGTTCCAGGCACACTGGAGCTGTGAAAGGCATCCAAAAGGGAGTGCAAAAGTGCCACAACATGGCTGCTTTCACGGCTTTTTCCTTGGCAAGACGCCTAACACCAGGCTGATTTACCTTCCCAGGGTTACTGTTAGGCTTAGGCCTAGGGCTAGGATTTTTAAAACTAGGAAGCCCTTAGCTCCAGGCACACTGCAGCTGTTCAAGGCATCCCAAGGGGAGTACAAAAGTGCAACAACATGGCAGCTTTCACAGCTTTTTCCTTGGCACCATCCCTATACCTAGGCTGATTTATCTGCCTAGGGTTAGGGTTAGAGTTCAGCCTAGGGCTTGGATTTCTTTAACCAGGAAGCCCTGAGTTCCAGGCTTACTTCATCTGCCAAAGGCATCCCAAAGGGAGTGCAGAAGTGCCACAACATGGCTGCTTTCACGGCTTTTCCCTTAGGAAGAACCCTAATACCCGGCTGATTTACCTTCCTAGGGTTACTGTTAGGCTTAGGCCTAGGACTTTTAAAACCAGGAAGCCCTGGGCTCCAGGCACACTGCAGCTGCAAAAGGCATCCCAAGGGGAGCGCAAAAGTGACGCAACTTGGCTGCCACCACTGATATTTCCATGAGACCATCCCGAACCATAGGCTGATTTTCCTTCCTAGGGTTAAGGTTTGAGTTACGCCTAGGGTAAGGGCTCTATTAACCAGAAAGCCCTGAGTTCCAAGAACACAGCAGCTGCGAAGGACTAGCCAAGAAGAGCGCAAAAGTACCACAACATGCCTGCCTCCACAGCTTTTTCCTTGGGGACATGCCTAATTCCTGGCTGATTTGCCTTTCTCGTCTTAGGGTTGGGGTTCGGCCTAGGGCTAGGATTTTTAAAAGCAGGAAGCCCTGAGTTCCAGGCACACTGGAGCTGTGAAAGGCATCCAAAAGGGAGTGCAAAAGTGCCACAACATGGCTGCTTTCACGGCTTTTTCCTTGGCAAGACGCCTAACACCAGGCTGATTTACCTTCCCAGGGTTACTGTTAGGCTTAGGCCTAGGGCTAGGATTTTTAAAACTAGGAAGCCCTTAGCTCCAGGCACACTGCAGCTGTTCAAGGCATCCCAAGGGGAGTACAAAAGTGCAACAACATGGCAGCTTTCACAGCTTTTTGCTTGGCACCATCCCTATACCTAGGCTGATTTATCTGCCTAGGGTTAGGGTTAGGGTTCAGACTAGGGCTTGAATTTTTTTAACCAGGAAGCCCTGAGTTCCAGGCTTACTTCATCTGCCAAAGGCATCCCAAAGGGAGTGCAGAAGTGCCACAACATGGCTGCTTTCACGGCTTTTCCCTTAGGAAGAACCCTAATACCCGGCTGATTTACCTTCCTAGGGTTACTGTTAGGCTTAGGCCTAGGACTTTTAAAACCAGGAAGCCCTGGGCTCCAGGCACACTGCAGCTGCAAAAGGCATCCCAAGGGGAGCGCAAAAGTGACGCAACTTGGCTGCCACCACTGATATTTCCATGAGACCATCCCGAACCATAGGCTGATTTTCCTTCCTAGGGTTAAGGTTTGAGTTACGCCTAGGGTAAGGGTCTATTAACCAGAAAGCCCTGAGTTCCAAGAACACAGCAGCTGCGAAGGACTAGCCAAGAAGAGCGCAAAAGTACCACAACATGCCTGCCTCCACAGCTTTTTCCTTGGGGACATGCCTAATTCCTGGCTGATTTGCCTTTCTCGTCTTAGGGTTGGGGTTCGGCCTAGGGCTAGGATTTTTAAAAGCAGGAAGCCCTGAGTTCCAGGCACACTGGAGCTGTGAAAGGCATCCAAAAGGGAGTGCAAAAGTGCCACAACATGGCTGCTTTCACGGCTTTTTCCTTGGCAAGACGCCTAACACCAGGCTGATTTACCTTCCCAGGGTTACTGTTAGGCTTAGGCCTAGGGCTAGGATTTTTAAAACTAGGAAGCCCTTAGCTCCAGGCACACTGCAGCTGTTCAAGGCATCCCAAGGGGAGTACAAAAGTGCAACAACATGGCAGCTTTCACAGCTTTTTCCTTGGCACCATCCCTATACCTAGGCTGATTTATCTGCCTAGGGTTAGGGTTAGAGTTCAGCCTAGGGCTTGGATTTCTTTAACCAGGAAGCCCTGAGTTCCAGGCTTACTTCATCTGCCAAAGGCATCCCAAAGGGAGTGCAGAAGTGCCACAACATGGCTGCTTTCACGGCTTTTCCCTTAGGAAGAACCCTAATACCCGGCTGATTTACCTTCCTAGGGTTACTGTTAGGCTTAGGCCTAGGACTTTTAAAACCAGGAAGCCCTGGGCTCCAGGCACACTGCAGCTGCAAAAGGCATCCCAAGGGGAGCGCAAAAGTGACGCAACTTGGCTGCCACCACTGATATTTCCATGAGACCATCCCGAACCATAGGTTGATTTTCCTTCCTAGGGTTAAGGTTTGAGTTACGCCTAGGCTAAGGGCTCTATTAACCAGAAAGCCCTGAGTTCCAAGAACACAGCAGCTGCGAAGGACTACCCAAGAAGAGCGCAAAAGTACCACAACATGCCTGCCTCCACAGCTTTTTCCTTGGGGACATGCCTAATTCCTGGCTGATTTGCCTTTCTCGTCTTAGGGTTGGGGTTCGGCCTAGGGCTAGGATTTTTAAGAGCAGGAAGCCCTGAGTTCCAGGCACACTGGAGCTGTGAAAGGCATCCAAAAGGGAGTGCAAAAGTGCCACAACATGGCTGCTTTCACGGCTTTTTCCTTGGCAAGACGCCTAACACCAGGCTGATTTACCTTCCCAGGGTTACTGTTAGGCTTAGGCCTAGGGCTAGGATTTTTAAAACTAGGAAGCCCTTAGCTCCAGGCACACTGCAGCTGTTCAAGGCATCCCAAGGGGAGTACAAAAGTGCAACAACATGGCAGCTTTCACAGCTTTTTGCTTGGCACCATCCCTATACCTAGGCTGATTTATCTGCCTAGGGTTAGGGTTAGAGTTCAGCCTAGGGCTTGAATTTTTTTAACCAGGAAGCCCTGAGTTCCAGGCTTACTTCATCTGCCAAAGGCATCCCAAAGGGAGTGCAGAAGTGCCACAACATGGCTGCTTTCACGGCTTTTCCCTTAGGAAGAACCCTAATACCCGGCTGATTTACCTTCCTAGGGTTACTGTTAGGCTTAGGCCTAGGACTTTTAAAACCAGGAAGCCCTGGGCTCCAGGCACACTGCAGCTGCAAAAGGCATCCCAAGGGGAGCGCAAAAGTGACGCAACTTGGCTGCCACCACTGATATTTCCATGAGACCATCCCGAACCATAGGCTGATTTTCCTTCCTAGGGTTAAGGTTTGAGTTACGCCTAGGGTAAGGGTCTATTAACCAGAAAGCCCTGAGTTCCAAGAACACAGCAGCTGCGAAGGACTAGCCAAGAAGAGCGCAAAAGTACCACAACATGCCTGCCTCCACAGCTTTTTCCTTGGGGACATGCCTAATTCCTGGCTGATTTGCCTTTCTCGTCTTAGGGTTGGGGTTCGGCCTAGGGCTAGGATTTTTAAAAGCAGGAAGCCCTGAGTTCCAGGCACACTGGAGCTGTGAAAGGCATCCAAAAGGGAGTGCAAAAGTGCCACAACATGGCTGCTTTCACGGCTTTTTCCTTGGCAAGACGCCTAACACCAGGCTGATTTACCTTCCCAGGGTTACTGTTAGGCTTAGGCCTAGGGCTAGGATTTTTAAAACTAGGAAGCCCTTAGCTCCAGGCACACTGCAGCTGTTCAAGGCATCCCAAGGGGAGTACAAAAGTGCAACAACATGGCAGCTTTCACAGCTTTTTCCTTGGCACCATCCCTATACCTAGGCTGATTTATCTGCCTAGGGTTAGGGTTAGAGTTCAGCCTAGGGCTTGGATTTCTTTAACCAGGAAGCCCTGAGTTCCAGGCTTACTTCATCTGCCAAAGGCATCCCAAAGGGAGTGCAGAAGTGCCACAACATGGCTGCTTTCACGGCTTTTCCCTTAGGAAGAACCCTAATACCCGGCTGATTTACCTTCCTAGGGTTACTGTTAGGCTTAGGCCTAGGACTTTTAAAACCAGGAAGCCCTGGGCTCCAGGCACACTGCAGCTGCAAAAGGCATCCCAAGGGGAGCGCAAAAGTGACGCAACTTGGCTGCCACCACTGATATTTCCATGAGACCATCCCGAACCATAGGTTGATTTTCCTTCCTAGGGTTAAGGTTTGAGTTACGCCTAGGCTAAGGGCTCTATTAACCAGAAAGCCCTGAGTTCCAAGAACACAGCAGCTGCGAAGGACTACCCAAGAAGAGCGCAAAAGTACCACAACATGCCTGTCTCCACAGCTTTTTCCTTGGGGACATGCCTAATTCCTGGCTGATTTGCCTTTCTCGTCTTAGGGTTGGGGTTCGGCCTAGGGCTAGGATTTTTAAGAGCAGGAAGCCCTGAGTTCCAGGCACACTGGAGCTGTGAAAGGCATCCAAAAGGGAGTGCAAAAGTGCCACAACATGGCTGCTTTCACGGCTTTTTCCTTGGCAAGACGCCTAACACCAGGCTGATTTACCTTCCCAGGGTTACTGTTAGGCTTAGGCCTAGGGCTAGGATTTTTAAAACTAGGAAGCCCTTAGCTCCAGGCACACTGCAGCTGTTCAAGGCATCCCAAGGGGAGTACAAAAGTGCAACAACATGGCAGCTTTCACAGCTTTTTGCTTGGCACCATCCCTATACCTAGGCTGATTTATCTGCCTAGGGTTAGGGTTAGGGTTCAGCCTAGGGCTTGAATTTTTTTAACCAGGAAGCCCTGAGTTCCAGGCTTACTTCATCTGCCAAAGGCATCCCAAAGGGAGTGCAGAAGTGCCACAACATGGCTGCTTTCACGGCTTTTCCCTTAGGAAGAACCCTAATCCCCGGCTGATTTACCTTCCTAGGGTTACTGTTAGGCTTAGGCCTAGGACTTTTAAAACCAGGAAGCCCTGGGCTGCAGGCACACTGCAGCTGCGAAAGGCATCCCAAGGGGAGCGCAAAAGTGACGCAACTTGGCTGCCACCACTGATATTTCCATGAGACCATCCCGAACCATAGGCTGATTTTCCTTCCTAGGGTTAAGGTTTGAGTTACGCCTAGGGTAAGGGTCTATTAACCAGAAAGCCCTGAGTTCCAAGAACACAGCAGCTGCGAAGGACTAGCCAAGAAGAGCGCAAAAGTACCACAACATGCCTGCCTCCACAGCTTTTTCCTTGGGGACATGCCTAATTCCTGGCTGATTTGCCTTTCTCGTCTTAGGGTTGGGGTTCGGCCTAGGGCTAGGATTTTTAAAAGCAGGAAGCCCTGAGTTCCAGGCACACTGGAGATGTGAAAGGCATCCAAAAGGGAGTGCAAAAGTGCCACAACATGGCTGCTTTCACGGCTTTTTCCTTGGCAAGACGCCTAACACCAGGCTGATTTACCTTCCCAGGGTTACTGTTAGGCTTAGGCCTAGGGCTAGGATTTTTAAAACTAGGAAGCCCTTAGCTCCAGGCACACTGCAGCTATTCAAGGCATCCCAAGGGGAGTACAAAAGTGCAACAACATGGCAGCTTTCACAGCTTTTTCCTTGGCACCATCCCTATACCTAGGCTGATTTATCTGCCTAGGGTTAGGGTTAGGGTTCAGCCTAGGGCTTGGATTTCTTTAACCAGGAAGCACTGAGTTCCAGGCTTACTTCATCTGCCAAAGGCATCCCAAAGGGAGTGCAGAAGTGCCACAACATGGGTGCTTTCACGGCTTTTCCCTTAGGAAGAACCCTAATACCCGGCTGATTTACCTTCCTAGTGTTACTGTTAGGCTTAGGCCTAGGACTTTTAAAACCAGGAAGCCCTGGGCTCCAGGCACACTGCAGCTGCAAAAGGCATCCCAAGGGGAGCGCAAAAGTGATGCAACTTGGCTGCCACCACTGATATTTCCATGAGACCATCCCGAACCATAGGTTGATTTTCCTTCCTAGGGTTAAGGTTTGAGTTACGCCTAGGGTAAGGGCTCTATTAACCAGAAAGCCCTGAGTTCCAAGAACACAGCAGCTGCGATGGACTAGCCAAGAAGAGCGCAAAAGTACCACAACATGCCTGCCTCCACAGCTTTTTCCTTGGGGACATGCCTAATTCCTGGCTGATTTGCCTTTCTCGTCTTAAGGTTGGGGTTCGGCCTAGGGCTAGGATTTTTAAAAGCAGGAAGCCCTGAGTTCCAGGCACACTGGAGCTGTGAAAGGCAGCCAAAAGGGAGTGCAAAAGTGCCACAACATGGCTGCTTTCACGGCTTTTTCCTTGGCAAGACGCCTAACACCAGGCTGACTTACTTTCCCAGGGTTACTGTTAGGCTTAGGCCTAGGGCTAGGATTTTTGAAACTAGGAAGCCCTTAGCTCCAGGCACACTGCAGCTGTTCAAGGCATCCCAAGGGGAGTACAAAAGTGCAACAACATGGCAGCTTTCACAGCTTTTTCCTTGGCACCATCCCTATACCTAGGCTGATTTATCTGCCTAGGGTTAGGGTTAGGGTTCAGCCTAGGGCTTGGATTTCTTTAACCAGGAAGCCCTGAGTTCCAGGCTTACTTCATCTGCCAAAGGCATCCCAAAGGGAGTGCAGAAGTGCCACAACATGGCTGCTTTCACGGCTTTTCCCTTAGGAAGAACCCTAATACCCGGCTGATTTACCTTCCTAGGGTTACTGTTAGGCTTAGGCCTAGGACTTTTAAAACCAGGAAGCCCTGGGCTCCAGGCACACTGCAGCTGCGAAAGGCATCCCAAGGGGAGCGCAAAAGTGACGCAACTTGGCTGCCACCACTGATATTTCCATGAGACCATCCCGAACCATAGGCTGATTTTCCTTCCTAGGGTTAAGGTTTGAGTTACGCCTAGGGTAAGGGTTCTATTAACCAGAAAGCCCTGAGTTCCAAGAACACAGCAGCTGCGAAGGACTAGCCAAGAAGAGCGCAAAAGTACCACAACATGCCTGCCTCCACAGCTTTTTCCTTGGGGACATGCCTAATTCCTGGCTGATTTGCCTTTCTCGTCTTAGGGTTGGGGTTCGGCCTAGGGCTAGGATTTTTAAAAGCAGGAAGCCCTGAGTTCCAGGCACACTGGAGCTGTGAAAGGCATCCAAAAGGGAGTGCAAAAGTGCCACAACATGGCTGCTTTCACAACTTTTTCCTTGGCAAGACGCCTAACACCAGGCTGATTTACCTTCCCAGGGTTACTGTTAGGCTTAGGCCTAGGGCTAGGATTTTTAAAACTAGGAAGCCCTTAGCTCCAGGCACACTGCAGCTGTTCAAGGCATCCCAAGGGGAGTACAAAAGTGCAACAACATGGCAGCTTTCACAGCTTTTTCCTTGGCACCATCCCTATACCTAGGCTGATTTATCTGCCTAGGGTTAGGGTTAGGGTTCAGCCTAGGGCTTGAATTTTTTTAACCAGGAAGCCCTGAGTTCCAGGCTTACTTCATCTGCCAAAGGCATCCCAAAGGGAGTGCAGAAGTGCCACAACATGGCTGCTTTCACGGCTTTTCCCTTAGGAAGAACCCTAATACCCGGCTGATTTACCTTCCTAGGGTTACTGTTAGGCTTAGGCCTAGGACTTTTAAAACCAGGAAGCCCTGGGCTCCAGGCACACTGCAGCTGCAAAAGGCATCCCAAGGGGAGCGCAAAAGTGACGCAACTTGGCTGCCACCACTGATATTTCCATGAGACCATCCCGAACTATAGGTTGATTTTCCTTCCTAGGGTTAAGGTTTGAGTTACGCCTAGGGTAAGGGCTCTATTAACCAGAAAGCCCTGAGTTCCAAGAACACAGCAGCTGCGAAGGACTACCCAAGAAGAGCGCAAAAGTACCACAACATGCCTGCCTCCACAGCTTTTTCCTTGGGGACATGCCTAATTCCTGGCTGATTTGCCTTTCTCGTCTTAGGGTTGGGGTTCGGCCTAGGGCTAGGATTTTTAAAAGCAGGAAGCCCTGAGTTCCAGGCACACTGGAGCTGTGAAAGGCATCCAAAAGGGAGTGCAAAAGTGCCACAACATGGCTGCTTTCACGGCTTTTTCCTTGGCAAGAAGCCTAACACCAGGCTGACATACTTTCCCAGGGTTACTGTTAGGCTTAGGCCTAGGGCTAGGATTTTTGAAACTAGGAAGCCCTTGGCTCCAGGCACACTGCAGCTGTTCAAGGCATCCCAAGGGGAGTACAAAAGTGCAACAACATGGCAGCTTTCACAGCTTTTTCCTTGGCACCATCCCTATACCTAGGCTGATTTATCTGCCTAGGGTTAGGGTTAGGGTTCAGCCTAGGGCTTGAATTTTTTTAACCAGGAAGCCCTGAGTTCCAGGCTTACTTCATCTGCCAAAGGCATCCCAAAGGGAGTGCAGAAGTGCCACAACATGGCTGCTTTCACGGCTTTTCCCTTAGGAAGAACCCTAATACCCGGCTGATTTACCTTCCTAGGGTTACTGTTAGGCTTAGGCCTAGGACTTTTAAAACCAGGAAGCCCTGGGCTCCAGGCACACTGCAGCTGCAAAAGGCATCCCAAGGGGAGCGCAAAAGTGACGCAACTTGGCTGCCACCACTGATATTTCCATGAGACCATCCCGAACCATAGGCTGATTTTCCTTCCTAGGGTTAAGGTTTGAGTTACGCCTAGGGTAAGGGTCTATTAACCAGAAAGCCCTGAGTTCCAAGAACACAGCAGCTGCGAAGGACTACCCAAGAAGAGCGCAAAAGTACCACAACATGCCTGCCTCCACAGCTTTTTCCTTGGGGACATGCCTAATTCCTGGCTGATTTGCCTTTCTCGTCTTAGGGTTGGGGTTCGGCCTAGGGCTAGGATTTTTAAAAGCAGGAAGCCCTGAGTTCCAGGAACACTGCAGCTGTGAAAGGCATCCAAAAGGGAGTGCAAAAGTGCCACAACATGGCTGCTTTCACGGCTTTTTCCTTGGCAAGACGCCTAACACCAGGCTGATTTACCTTCCCAGGGTTACTGTTAGGCTTAGGCCTAGGGCTAGGATTTTTAAAACTAGGAAGCCCTTAGCTCCAGGCACACTGCAGCTGTTCAAGGCATCCCAAGGGGAGTACAAAAGTGCAACAACATGGCAGCTTTCACAGCTTTTTCCTTGGCACCATCCCTATACCTAGGCTGATTTATCTGCCTAGGGTTAGGGTTAGGGTTCAGCCTAGGGCTTGAATTTTTTTAACCAGGAAGCCCTGAGTTCCAGGCTTACTTCATCTGCCAAAGGCATCCCAAAGGGAGTGCAGAAGTGCCACAACATGGCTGCTTTTACGGCTTTTCCCTTAGGAAGAACCCTTATACCCGGCTGATTTACCTTCCTAGGGTTACTGTTAGGCTTAGGCCTAGGACTTTTAAAACCAGGAAGCCCTGGGCTCCAGGCACACTGCAGCTGCAAAAGGCATCCCAAGGGGAGCGCAAAAGTGACGCAACTTGGCTGCCACCACTGATATTTCCATGAGACCATCCCGAACCATAGGCTGATTTTCCTTCCTAGGGTTAAGGTTTGAGTTACGCCTAGGGTAAGGGTTCTATTAACCAGAAAGCCCTGAGTTCCAAGAACACAGCAGCTGCGAAGGACTAGCCAAGAAGAGCGCAAAAGTACCACAACATGCCTGCCTCCACAGCTTTTTCCTTGGGGACATGCCTAATTCCTGGCTGATTTGCCTTTCTCGTCTTAGGGTTGGGGTTCGGCCTAGGGCTAGGATTTTTAAAAGCAGGAAGCCCTGAGTTCCAGGCACACTGGAGCTGTGAAAGGCATCCAAAAGGGAGTGCAAAAGTGCCACAACATGGCTGCTTTCACGGCTTTTTCCTTGGCAAGACGCCTAACACCAGGCTGATTTACCTTCCCAGGGTTACTGTTAGGCTTAGGCCTAGGGCTAGGATTTTTGAAACTAGGAAGCCCTTAGCTCCAGGCACACTGCAGCTGTTCAAGGCATCCCAAGGGGAGTACAAAAGTGCAACAACATGGCAGCTTTCACAGCTTTTTCCTTGGCACCATCCCTATACCTAGGCTGATTTATCTGCCTAGGGTTAGGGTTAGGGTTCAGCCTAGGGCTTGGATTTCTTTAACCAGGAAGCCCTGAGTTCCAGGCTTACTTCATCTGCCAAAGGCATCCCAAAGGGAGTGCAGAAGTGCCACAACATGGCTGCTTTCACGGCTTTTCCCTTAGGAGGAACCCTAATACCCGGCTGATTTACCTTCCTAGGGTTACTGTTAGGCTTAGGCCTAGGACTTTTAAAACCAGGAAGCCCTGGGCTCCAGGCACACTGCAGCTGCAAAAGGCATCCCAAGGGGAGCGCAAAAGTGACGCAACTTGGCTGCCACCACTGATATTTCCATGAGACCATCCCGAACCATAGGTTGATTTTCCTTCCTAGGGTTAAGGTTTGAGTTACGCCTAGGGTAAGGGTTCTATTAACCAGAAAGCCCTGAGTTCCAAGAACACAGCAGCTGCGAAGGACTAGCCAAGAAGAGCACAAAAGTACCACAACATGCCTGCCTCCACAGCTTTTTCCTTGGGGACATGCCTAATTCCTGGCTGATTTGCCTTTCTCGTCTTAGGGTTGGGGTTCGGCCTAGGGCTAGGATTTTTAAAAGCAGGAAGCCCTGAGTTCCAGGCACACTGGAGCTGTGAAAGGCATCCAAAAGGGAGTGCAAAAGTGCCACAACATGGCTGCTTTCACGGCTTTTTCCTTGGCAAGACGCCTAACACCAGGCTGATTTACCTTCCCAGGGTTACTGTTAGGCTTAGGCCTAGGGCTAGGATTTTTGAAACTAGGAAGCCCTTAGCTCCAGGCACACTGCAGCTGTTCAAGGCATCCCAAGGGGAGTACAAAAGTGCAACAACATGGCAGCTTTCACAGCTTTTTCCTTGGCACCATCCCTATACCTAGGCTGATTTATCTGCCTAGGGTTAGGGTTAGGGTTCAGCCTAGGGCTTGAATTTTTTTAACCAGGAAGCCCTGAGTTCCAGGCTTACTTCATCTGCCAAAGGCATCCCAAAGGGAGTGCAGAAGTGCCACAACATGGCTGCTTTCACGGCTTTTCCCTTAGGAAGAACCCTAATACCCGGCTGATTTACCTTCCTAGGGTTACTGTTAGGCTTAGGCCTAGGACTTTTAAAACCAGGAAGCCCTGGGCTCCAGGCACACTGCAGCTGCAAAAGGCATCCCAAGGGGAGCGCAAAAGTGATGCAACTTGGCTGCCACCACTGATATTTCCATGAGACCATCCCGAACCATAGGCTGATTTTCCTTCCTAGGGTTAAGGTTTGAGTTACGCCTAGGGTAAGGGCTCTATTAACCAGAAAGCCCTGAGTTCCAAGAACACAGCAGCTGCGAAGGACTACCCAAGAAGAGCGCAAAAGTACCACAACATGCCTGCCTCCACAGCTTTTTCCTTGGGGACATGCCTAATTCCTGGCTGATTTGCCTTTCTCGTCTTAGGGTTGCGGTTCGGCCTAGGGCTAGGATTTTTAAAAGCAGGAAGCCCTGAGTTCCAGGCACACTGGAGCTGTGAAAGGCATCCAAAAGGGAGTGCAAAAGTGCCACAACATGGCTGCTTTCACGGCTTTTTCCTTGGCAAGATGCCTAACATCAGGCTGATTAACTTTACCAGGGTTACTGTTAGGCTTAGGCCTAGGGCTAGGATTTTTGAAACTAGGAAGCCCTGGGCTCCAGGCACACTGCAGCTGTTCAAGGCATCCCAAGGGGATTACAAAAGTGCAACAACATGGCAGCTTTCACAGCTTTTTCCTTGGCACATTCCCTATACCTAGGCTGATTTATCTGCCTAGGGTTAGGGTTAGGGTTCAGCCTAGGGCTTGGATTTCTTTAACCAGGAAGCCCTGAGTTCCAGGCTTACTTCATCTGCCAAAGGCATCCCAAGGGGAGTGCAGAAGTGCCACAACATGGCTGCTTTCACGGCTTTTCCCTTAGGAAGAACCCTAATACCCGGCTGATTTACCTTCCTAGGGTTACTGTTAGGCTTAGGCCTAGGACTTTTAAAACCAGGAAGCCCTGGGCTCCAGGCACACTGCAGCTGCAAAAGGCATCCCAAGGGGAGCGCAAAAGTGACGCAACTTGGCTGCCACCACTGATATTTCCATGAGACCATCCCGAACCATAGGTTGATTTTCCTTCCTAGGGTTAAGGTTTGAGTTACGCCTAGGGTAAGGGCTCTATTAACCAGAAAGCCCTGAGTTCCAAGAACACAGCAGCTGCGAAGGACTACCCAAGAAGAGCGCAAAAGTAGCACAACATGCCTGCCTCCACAGCTTTTTCCTTGGGGACATGCCTAATTCCTGGCTGATTTGCCTTTCTCGTCTTAGGGTTGGGGTTCGGCCTAGGGCTAGGATTTTTAAAAGCAGGAAGCCCTGAGTTCCAGGCACACTGGAGCTGTGAAAGGCATCCAAAAGGGAGTGCAAAAGTGCCACAACATGGCTGCTTTCACGGCTTTTTCCTTGGCAAGTCGCCTAACATCAGGCTGATTTACTTTCCCAGGGTTACTGTTAGGCTTAGGCCTAGGGCTAGGATTTTTGAAACTAGGAAGCCCTTAGCTCCAGGCACACTGCAGCTGTTCAAGGCATCCCAAGGGGAGTACAAAAGTGCAACAACATGGCAGCTTTCACAGCTTTTTCCTTGGCACCATCCCTATACCTAGGCTGATTTATCTGCCTAGGGTTAGGGTTAGGGTTCAGCCTAGGGCTTGAATTTTTTTAACCAGGAAGCCCTGAGTTCCAGGCTTACTTCATCTGCCAAAGGCATCCCAAAGGGAGTGCAGAAGTGCCACAACATGGCTGCTTTCACGGCTTTTCCCTTAGGAAGAACCCTAATACCCGGCTGATTTACCTTCCTAGGGTTACTGTTAGGCTTAGGCCTAGGACTTTTAAAACCAGGAAGCCCTGGGCTCCAGGCACACTGCAGCTGCGAAAGGCATCCCAAGGGGAGCGCAAAAGTGACGCAACTTGGCTGCCACCACTGATATTTCCATGAGACCATCCCGAACCATAGGTTGATTTTCCTTCCTAGGGTTAAGGTTTGAGTTACGCCTAGGGTAAGGGCTCTATTAACCAGAAAGCCCTGAGTTCCAAGAACACAGCAGCTGCGAAGGACTAGCCAAGAAGAGCGCAAAAGTACCACAACATGCCTGCCTCCACAGCTTTTTCCTTGGGGACATGCCTAATTCCTGGCTGATTTGCCTTTCTCGTCTTAGGGTTGGGGTTCGGCCTAGGGCTAGGATTTTTAAAAGCAGGAAGCCCTGAGTTCCAGGCACACTGGAGCTGTGAAAGGCATCCAAAAGGGAGTGCAAAAGTGCCACAACATGGCTGCTTTCACGGCTTTTTCCTTGGCAAGAAACCTAACATCAGGCTGATTAACTATCCCAGGGTTACTGTTAGGCTTAGGCCTAGGGCTAGGATTTTTGAAACAGGCAAGCCCTGGGCTCCAGGCACACTGCAGCTGTTCAAGGCATCCCAAGGGGATTACAAAAGTGCAACAACATGGCAGCTTTCACAGCTTTTTCCTTGGCACATTCCCTATACCTAGGCTGATTTATCTGCCTAGGGTTAGGGTTAGGGTTCAGCCTAGGGCTAGGATTTCTTTAACCAGGAAGCCCTGAGTTCCAGGCTTACTTCATCTGCCAAAGGCATCCCAAGGGGAGTGCAGAAGTGCCACAACATGGCTGCTTTCACGGCTTTTCCCTTAGGAAGAACCCTAATACCCGGCTGATTTACCTTCCTAGGGTTACTGTTAGGCTTAGGCCTAGGACTTTTAAAACCAGGAAGCCCTGGGCTCCAGGCACACTGCAGCTGCAAAAGGCATCCCAAGGGGAGCGCAAAAGTGACGCAACTTGGCTGCCACCACTGATATTTCCATGAGACCATCCCGAACCATAGGTTGATTTTCCTTCCTAGGGTTAAGGTTTGAGTTACGCCTAGGCTAAGGGCTCTATTAACCAGAAAGCCCTGAGTTCCAAGAACACAGCAGCTGCGAAGGACTAGCCAAGAAGAGCGCAAAAGTACCACAACATGCCTGCCTCCACAGCTTTTTCCTTGGGGACATGCCTAATTCCTGGCTGATTTGCCTTTCTCGTCTTAGGGTTGGGGTTCGGCCTAGGGCTAGGATTTTTAAAAGCAGGAAGCCCTGAGTTCCAGGCACACTGGAGCTGTGAAAGGCATCCAAAAGGGAGTGCAAAAGTGCCACAACATGGCTGCTTTCACGGCTTTTTCCTTGGCAAGTCGCCTAACATCAGGCTGATTTACTTTCCCAGGGTTACTGTTAGGCTTAGGCCTAGGGCTAGGATTTTTGAAACTAGGAAGCCCTTAGCTCCAGGCACACTGCAGCTGTTCAAGGCATCCCAAGGGGAGTACAAAAGTGCAACAACATGGCAGCTTTCACAGCTTTTTCCTTGGCACCATCCCTATACCTAGGCTGATTTATCTGCCTAGGGTTAGGGTTAGGGTTCAGCCTAGGGCTTGGATTTCTTTAACCAGGAAGCCCTGAGTTCCAGGCTTACTTCATCTGCCAAAGGCATCCCAAAGGGAGTGCAGAAGTGCCACAACATGGCTGCTTTCACGGCTTTTCCCTTAGGAAGAACCCTAATACCCGGCTGATTTACCTTCCTAGGGTTACTGTTAGGCTTAGGCCTAGGACTTTTAAAACCAGGAAGCCCTGGGCTCCAGGCACACTGCAGCTGCAAAAGGCATCCCAAGGGGAGCGCAAAAGTGACGCAACTTGGCTGCCACCACTGATATTTCCATGAGACCATCCCGAACCATAGGCTGATTTTCCTTCCTAGGGTTAAGGTTTGAGTTACGCCTAGGGTAAGGGCTCTATTAACCAGAAAGCCCTGAGTTCCAAGAACACAGCAGCTGCGAAGGACTACCCAAGAAGAGCGCAAAAGTACCACAACATGCCTGCCTCCACAGCTTTTTCCTTAAGGACATGCCTAATTCCTGGCTGATTTGCCTTTCTCGTCTTAGGGTTGGGGTTCGGCCTAGGGCTAGGATTTTTAAAAGCAGGAAGCCCTGAGTTCCAGGCACACTGGAGCTGTGAAAGGCATCCAAAAGGGAGTACAAAAGTGCAACAACATGGCTGCTTTCACAGCTTTTTCCTTGGCACCATCCCTATACCTAGGCTGATTTATCTGCCTAGGGTTAGGGTTAGGGTTCAGCCTAGGGCTTGGATTTTTTTAACCAGGAAGCCCTGAGTTCCAGGCTTACTTCATCTGCCAAAGACATCCCAAAGGGAGTGCAGAAGTGCCACAACATGGCTGCTTTCATGGCTTTTCCCTTAGGAAGAACCCTAATACCCGGCTGATTTACCTTCCTAGGTTTACTGTTAGGCTTAGGCCTAGGACTTTTAAAACCAGGAAGCCCTGGGCTCCAGGCACACTGCAGCTGCGAAAGGCATCCCAAGGGGAGCGCAAAAGTGACGCAACTTGGCTGCCACCACTGATATTTCCATGAGACCATCCCGAACCATAGGTTGATTTTCCTTCCTAGGGTTAAGGTTTGAGTTACGCCTAGGCTAAGGGCTCTATTAACCAGAAAGCCCTGAGTTCCAAGAACACAGCAGCTGCGAAGGCCTAGCCAAGAAGAGCGCAAAAGTACCACAACATGCCTGCCTCCACAGCTTTTTCCTTGGGGACATGCCTAATTCCTGGCTGATTTGCCTTTCTCGTCTTAGGGTTGGGGTTCGGCCTAGGGCTAGGATTTTTAAAAGCAGGAAGCCCTGAGTTCCAGGCACACTGGAGCTGTGAAAGGCATCCAAAAGGGAGTGCAAAAGTGCCACAACATGGCTGCTTTCACGGCTTTTTCCTTGGCAAGACGCCTAACACCAGGCTGATTTACCTTCCCAGGGTTACTGTTAGGCTTAGGCCTAGGGCTAGGATTTTTGAAACTAGGAAGCCCTGAGCTCCAGGCACACTGCAGCTGTTCAAGGCATCCCAAGGGGAGTACAAAAGTGCAACAACATGGCAGCTTTCACAGCTTTTTCCTTGGCACCATCCCTATACCTAGGCTGATTTATCTGCCTAGGGTTAGGGTTAGGGTTCAGCCTAGGGCTTGGATTTCTTTAACCAGGAAGCCCTGAGTTCCAGGCTTACTTCATCTGCCAAAGGCATCCCAAAGGGAGTGCAGAAGTGCCACAACATGGCTGCTTTCACGGCTTTTCCCTTAGGAAGAACCCTAATACCCGGCTGATTTACCTTCCTAGGGTTACTGTTAGGCTTAGGCCTAGGACTTTTACAACCAGGAAGCCCTGGGCTCCAGGCACACTGCAGCTGCAAAAGGCATCCCAAGGGGAGCGCAAAAGTGACGCAACTTGGCTGCCACCACTGATATTTCCATGAGACCATCCCGAACCATAGGCTGATTTTCCTTCCTAGGGTTAAGGTTTGAGTTACGCCTAGGGTAAGGGCTCTATTAACCAGAAAGCCCTGAGTTCCAAGAACACAGCAGCTGCGAAGGACTACCCAAGAAGAGCGCAAAAGTACCACAACATGCCTGCCTCCACAGCTTTTTCCTTAAGGACATGCCTAATTCCTGGCTGATTTGCCTTTCTCGTCTTAGGGTTGGGGTTCGGCCTAGGGCTAGGATTTTTAAAAGCAGGAAGCCCTGAGTTCCAGGCACACTGGAGCTGTGAAAGGCATCCAAAAGGGAGTACAAAAGTGCAACAACATGGCTGCTTTCACAGCTTTTTCCTTGGCACCATCCCTATACCTAGGCTGATTTATCTGCCTAGGGTTAGGGTTAGGGTTCAGCCTAGGGCTTGGATTTTTTTAACCAGGAAGCCCTGAGTTCCAGGCTTACTTCATCTGCCAAAGACATCCCAAAGGGAGTGCAGAAGTGCCACAACATGGCTGCTTTCACGGCTTTTCCCTTAGGAAGAACCCTAATACCCGGCTGATTTACCTTCCTAGGGTTACTGTTAGGCTTAGGCCTAGGACTTTTAAAACCAGGAAGCCCTGGGCTCCAGGCACACTGCAGCTGCGAAAGGCATCCCAAGGGGAGCGCAAAAGTGACGCAACTTGGCTGCCACCACTGATATTTCCATGAGACCATCCCGAACCATAGGTTGATTTTCCTTCCTAGGGTTAAGGTTTGAGTTACGCCTAGGGTAAGGGCTCTATTAACCAGAAAGCCCTGAGTTCCAAGAACACAGCAGCTGCGAAGGCCTAGCCAAGAAGAGCGCAAAAGTACCACAACATGCCTGCCTCCACAGCTTTTTCCTTGGGGACATGCCTAATTCCTGGCTGATTTGCCTTTCTCGTCTTAGGGTTGGGGTTCGGCCTAGGGCTAGGATTTTTAAAAGCAGGAAGCCCTGAGTTCCAGGCACACTGGAGCTGTGAAAGGCATCCAAAAGGGAGTGCAAAAGTGCCACAACATGGCTGCTTTCACGGCTTTTTCCTTGGCAAGACGCCTAACACCAGGCTGATTTACCTTCCCAGGGTTACTGTTAGGCTTAGGCCTAGGGCTAGGATTTTTGAAACTAGGAAGCCCTGAGCTCCAGGCACACTGCAGCTGTTCAAGGCATCCCAAGGGGAGTACAAAAGTGCAACAACATGGCAGCTTTCACAGCTTTTTCCTTGGCACCATCCCTATACCTAGGCTGATTTATCTGCCTAGGGTTAGGGTTAGGGTTCAGCCTAGGGCTTGAATTTTTTTAACCAGGAAGCCCTGAGTTCCAGGCTTACTTCATCTGCCAAAGGCATCCCAAAGGGAGTGCAGAAGTGCCACAACATGGCTGCTTTCACGGCTTTTCCCTTAGGAAGAACCCTAATACCCGGCTGATTTACCTTCCTAGGGTTACTGTTAGGCTTAGGCCTAGGACTTTTAAAACCAGGAAGCCCTGGGCTCCAGGCACACTGCAGCTGCAAAAGGCATCCCAAGGGGAGCGCAAAAGTGACGCAACTTGGCTGCCACCACTGATATTTCCATGAGACCATCCCGAACCATAGGTTGATTTTCCTTCCTAGGGTTAAGGTTTGAGTTACGCCTAGGGTAAGGGCTCTATTAACCAGAAAGCCCTGAGTTCCAAGAACACAGCAGCTGCGAAGGACTAGCCAAGAAGAGCGCAAAAGTACCACAACATGCCTGCCTCCACAGCTTTTTCCTTGGGGACATGCCTAATTCCTGGCTGATTTGCCTTTCTCGTCTTAGGGTTGGGGTTCGGCCTAGGGCTAGGATTTTTAAAAGCAGGAAGCCCTGAGTTCCAGGCACACTGGAGCTGTGAAAGGCATCCAAAAGGGAGTGCAAAAGTGCCACAACATGGCTGCTTTCACGGCTTTTTCCTTGGCAAGAAGCCTAACACCAGGCTGACATACTTTCCCAGGGTTACTGTTAGGCTTAGGCCTAGGGCTAGGATTTTTGAAACTAGGAAGCCCTGGGCTCCAGGCACACTGCAGCTGTTCAAGGCATCCCAAGGGGAGTACAAAAGTGCAACAACATGGCAGCTTTCACAGCTTTTTCCTTGGCACCATCCCTATACCTAGGCTGATTTATCTGCCTAGGGTTAGGGTTAGAGTTCAGCCTAGGGCTTGAATTTTTTTAACCAGGAAGCCCTGAGTTCCAGGCTTACTTCATCTGCCAAAGGCATCCCAAAGGGAGTGCAGAAGTGCCACAACATGGCTGCTTTCACGGCTTTTCCCTTAGGAAGAACCCTAATACCCGGCTGATTTACCTTCCTAGGGTTACTGTTAGGCTTAGGCCTAGGACTTTTAAAACCAGGAAGCCCTGGGCTCCAGGCACACTGCAGCTGCAAAAGGCATCCCAAGGGGAGCGCAAAAGTGACGCAACTTGGCTGCCACCACTGATATTTCCATGAGACCATCCCGAACCATAGGCTGATTTTCCTTCCTAGGGTTAAGGTTTGAGTTACGCCTAGGGTAAGGGTTCTATTAACCAGAAAGCCCTGAGTTCCAAGAACACAGCATCTGCGAAGGACTAGCCAAGAAGAGCGCAAAAGTACCACAACATGCCTGCCTCCACAGCTTTTTCCTTGGGGACATGCCTAATTCCTGGCTGATTTGCCTTTCTCGTCTTAGGGTTGGGGTTCGGCCTAAGGCTAGGATTTTTAAAAGCAGGAAGCCCTGAGTTCCAGGCACACTGGAGCTGTGAAAGGCATCCAAAAGGGAGTGCAAAAGTGCCACAACATGGCTGCTTTCACGGCTTTTTCCTTGGCAAGAAGCCTAACATCAGGCTGATTTACCTTCCCAATGTTACTGTTAGGCTTAGGCCTAGGGCTAGGATTTTTAAAACTAGCAAGCCCTTAGCTCCAGGCACACTGCAGCTGTTCAAGGCATCCCAAGGGGAGTACAAAAGTGCAACAACATGGCAGCTTTCACAGCTTTTTCCTTGGCACCATCCCTATACCTAGGCTGATTTATCTGCCTAGGGTTAGGGTTAGGGTTCAGCCTAGGGCTTGAATTTTTTTAACCAGGAAGCCCTGAGTTCCAGGCTTACTTCATCTGCCAAAGGCATCCCAAAGGGAGTGCAGAAGTGCCACAACATGGCTGCTTTCACGGCTTTTCCCTTAGGAAGAACCCTAATACCCGGCTGATTTACCTTCCTAGGGTTACTGTTAGGCTTAGGCCTAGGACTTTTAAAACCAGGAAGCCCTGGGCTCCAGGCACACTGCAGCTGCAAAAGGCATCCCAAGGGGAGCGCAAAAGTGACGCAACCTGGCTGCCACCACTGATATTTCCATGAGACCATCCCGAACCATAGGTTGATTTTCCTTCCTAGGGTTAAGGTTTGAGTTACGCCTAGGGTAAGGGCTCTATTAACCAGAAAGCCCTGAGTTCCAAGAACACAGCAGCTGCGAAGGACTAGCCAAGAAGAGCGCAAAAGTACCACAACATGCCTGCCTCCACAGCTTTTTCCTTGGGGACATGCCTAATTCCTGGCTGATTTGCCTTTCTCGTCTTAGGGTTGGGGTTCGGCCTAGGGCTAGGATTTTTAAAAGCAGGAAGCCCTGAGTTCCAGGCACACTGGAGCTGTGAAAGGCATCCAAAAGGGAGTGCAAAAGTTCCACAACATGGCTGCTTTCACGGCTTTTTCCTTGGCAAGAAGCCTAACACCAGGCTGACATACTTTCCCAGGGTTACTGTTAGGCTTAGGCCTAGGGCTAGGATTTTTGAAACTAGGAAGCCCTGGGCTCCAGGCACACTGCAGCTGTTCAAGGCATCCCAAGGGGAGTACAAAAGTGCAACAACATGGCAGCTTTCACAGCTTTTTCCTTGGCACCATCCCTATACCTAGGCTGATTTATCTGCCTAGGGTTAGGGTTAGAGTTCAGCCTAGGGCTTGAATTTTTTTAACCAGGAAGCCCTGAGTTCCAGGCTTACTTCATCTGCCAAAGGCATCCCAAAGGGAGTGCAGAAGTGCCACAACATGGCTGCTTTCACGGCTTTTCCCTTAGGAAGAACCCTAATACCCGGCTGATTTACCTTCCTAGGGTTACTGTTAGGCTTAGGCCTAGGACTTTTAAAACCAGGAAGCCCTGGGCTCCAGGCACACTGCAGCTGCAAAAGGCATCCCAAGGGGAGCGCAAAAGTGACGCAACTTGGCTGCCACCACTGATATTTCCATGAGACCATCCCGAACCATAGGCTGATTTTCCTTCCTAGGGTTAAGGTTTGAGTTACGCCTAGGGTAAGGGTTCTATTAACCAGAAAGCCCTGAGTTCCAAGAACACAGCAGCTGCGAAGGACTAGCCAAGAAGAGCGCAAAAGTACCACAACATGCCTGCCTCCACAGCTTTTTCCTTGGGGACATGCCTAATTCCTGGCTGATTTGCCTTTCTCGTCTTAGGGTTGGGGTTCGGCCTAGGGCTAGGATTTTTAAAAGCAGGAAGCCCTGAGTTCCAGGCACACTGGAGCTGTGAAAGGCATCCAAAAGGGAGTGCAAAAGTGCCACAACATGGCTGCTTTCACGGCTTTTTTTTTGGCAAGTCGCCTAACATCAGGCTGATTTACCTTCCCAATGTTACTGTTAGGCTTAGGCCTAGGGCTAGGATTTTTGAAACTAGGAAGCCCTGGGCTCCAGGCACACTGCAGCTGTTCAAGGCATCCCAAGGGGAGTACAAAAGTGCAACAACATGGCAGCTTTCACAGCTTTTTCCTTGGCACCATCCCTATACCTAGGCTGATTTATCTGCCTAGGGTTAGGGTTAGGGTTCAGCCTAGGGCTTGAATTTTTTTAACCAGG
Source organism: Ammospiza nelsoni (assembly GCF_027579445.1). Lineage (NCBI taxonomy): Eukaryota > Metazoa > Chordata > Aves > Passeriformes > Passerellidae > Ammospiza > Ammospiza nelsoni. The sequence goes on from NW_026683187.1 coordinate 1,170,324, forward strand.
AAGCCCTGAGTTCCAGGCTTACTTCATCTGCCAAAGGCATCCCAAAGGGAGTGCAGAAGTGCCACAACATGGCTGCTTTTACGGCTTTTCCCTTAGGAAGAACCCTAATACCCGGCTGATTTACCTTCCTAGGGTTACTGTTAGGCTTAGGCCTAGGACTTTTAAAACCAGGAAGCCCTGGGCTCCAGGCACACTGCAGCTGCGAAAGGCATCCCAAGGGGAGCGCAAAAGTGACGCAACTTGGCTGCCACCACTGATATTTCCATGAGACCATCCCGAACCATAGGTTGATTTTCCTTCCTAGGGTTAAGGTTTGAGTTACGCCTAGGGTAAGGGCTCTATTAACCAGAAAGCCCTGAGTTCCAAGAACACAGCAGCTGCGAAGGACTAGCCAAGAAGAGCGCAAAAGTAGCACAACATGCCTGCCTCCACAGCTTTTTCCTTGGGGACATGCCTAATTCCTGGCTGATTTGCCTTTCTCGTCTTAGGGTTGGGGTTCGGCCTAGGGCTAGGATTTTTAAAAGCAGGAAGCCCTGAGTTCCAGGCACACTGGAGCTGTGAAAGGCATCCAAAAGGGAGTGCAAAAGTGCCACAACATGGCTGCTTTCACGGCTTTTTCCTTGGCAAGAAGCCTAACACCAGGCTGACATACTTTCCCAGGGTTACTGTTAGGCTTAGGCCTAGGGCTAGGATTTTTGAAACTAGGAAGCCCTGGGCTCCAGGCACACTGCAGCTGTTCAAGGCATCCCAAGGGGAGTACAAAAGTGCAACAACATGGCAGCTTTCACAGCTTTTTCCTTGGCACCATCCCTATACCTAGGCTGATTTATCTGCCTAGGGTTAGGGTTAGGGTTCAGCCTAGGGCTTGGATTTCTTTAACCAGGAAGCCCTGAGTTCCAGGCTTACTTCATCTGCCAAAGGCATCCCAAAGGGAGTGCAAAAGTGCCACAACATGGCTGCTTTCACGACTTTTCCCTTAGGAAGAACCCTAATACCCGGCTGATTTACCTTCCTAGGGTTACTGTTAGGCTTAGGCCTAGGACTTTTAAAACCAGGAAGCCCTGGGCTCCATGCACACTGCAGCTGCAAAAGGCATCCCAAGGGGAGCGCAAAAGTGACGCAACCTGGCTGCCACCACTGATATTTCCATGAGACCATCCCGAACCATAGGTTGATTTTCCTTCCTAGGGTTAAGGTTTGAGTTACGCCTAGGGTAAGGGCTCTATTAACCAGAAAGCCCTGAGTTCCAAGAACACAGCAGCTGCGAAGGACTAGCCAAGAAGAGCGCAAAAGTACCACAACATGCCTGCCTCCACAGCTTTTTCCTTGGGGACATGCCTAATTCCTGGCTGATTTGCCTTTCTCGTCTTAGGGTTGGGGTTCGGCCTAGGGCTAGGATTTTTAAAAGCAGGAAGCCCTGAGTTCCAGGCACACTGGAGCTGTGAAAGGCATCCAAAAGGGAGTGCAAAAGTGCCACAACATGGCTGCTTTCACGGCTTTTTCCTTGGCAAGAAGCCTAACACCAGGCTGACATACTTTCCCAGGGTTACTGTTAGGCTTAGGCCTAGGGCTAGGATTTTTAAAACTAGGAAGCCCTGGGCTCCAGGCACACTGCAGCTGTTCAAGGCATCCCAAGGGGAGTACAAAAGTGCAACAACATGGCAGCTTTCACAGCTTTTTCCTTGGCACCATCCCTATACCTAGGCTGATTTATCTGCCTAGGGTTAGGGTTAGAGTTCAGCCTAGGGCTTGAATTTTTTTAACCAGGAAGCCCTGAGTTCCAGGCTTACTTCATCTGCCAAAGGCATCCCAAAGGGAGTGCAGAAGTGCCACAACATGGCTGCTTTCACGGCTTTTCCCTTAGGAAGAACCCTAATACCCGGCTGATTTACCTTCCTAGGGTTACTGTTAGGCTTAGGCCTAGGACTTTTAAAACCAGGAAGCCCTGGGCTCCAGGCACACTGCAGCTGCAAAAGGCATCCCAAGGGGAGCGCAAAAGTGACGCAACTTGGCTGCCACCACTGATATTTCCATGAGACCATCCCGAACCATAGGCTGATTTTCCTTCCTAGGGTTAAGGTTTGAGTTACGCCTAGGGTAAGGGTTCTATTAACCAGAAAGCCCTGAGTTCCAAGAACACAGCATCTGCGAAGGACTAGCCAAGAAGAGCGCAAAAGTACCACAACATGCCTGCCTCCACAGCTTTTTCCTTGGGGACATGCCTAATTCCTGGCTGATTTGCCTTTCTCGTCTTAGGGTTGGGGTTCGGCCTAAGGCTAGGATTTTTAAAAGCAGGAAGCCCTGAGTTCCAGGCACACTGGAGCTGTGAAAGGCATCCAAAAGGGAGTGCAAAAGTGCCACAACATGGCTGCTTTCACGGCTTTTTCCTTGGCAAGAAGCCTAACATCAGGCTGATTTACCTTCCCAATGTTACTGTTAGGCTTAGGCCTAGGGCTAGGATTTTTAAAACTAGCAAGCCCTTAGCTCCAGGCACACTGCAGCTGTTCAAGGCATCCCAAGGGGAGTACAAAAGTGCAACAACATGGCAGCTTTCACAGCTTTTTCCTTGGCACCATCCCTATACCTAGGCTGATTTATCTGCCTAGGGTTAGGGTTAGGGTTCAGCCTAGGGCTTGGATTTCTTTAACCAGGAAGCCCTGAGTTCCAGGCTTACTTCATCTGCCAAAGGCATCCCAAGGGGAGTGCAGAAGTGCCACAACATGGCTGCTTTCACGGCTTTTCCCTTAGGAAGAACCCTAATACCCGGCTGATTTACCTTCCTAGGGTTACTGTTAGGCTTAGGCCTAGGACTTTTAAAACCAGGAAGCCCTGGGCTCCAGGCACACTGCAGCTGCAAAAGGCATCCCAAGGGGAGCGCAAAAGTGACGCAACTTGGCTGCCACCACTGATATTTCCATGAGACCATCCCGAACCATAGGTTGATTTTCCTTCCTAGGGTTAAGGTTTGAGTTACGCCTAGGCTAAGGGCTCTATTAACCAGAAAGCCCTGAGTTCCAAGAACACAGCAGCTGCGAAGGACTAGCCAAGAAGAGCGCAAAAGTACCACAACATGCCTGCCTCCACAGCTTTTTCCTTGGGGACATGCCTAATTCCTGGCTGATTTGCCTTTCTCGTCTTAGGGTTGGGGTTCGGCCTAGGGTTAGGATTTTTAAAAGCAGGAAGCCCTGAGTTCCAGGCACACTGGAGCTGTGAAAGGCATCCAAAAGGGAGTGCAAAAGTGCCACAACATGGCTGCTTTCACGGCTTTTTCCTTGGCAAGTCGCCTAACATCAGGCTGATTTACTTTCCCAGGGTTACTGTTAGGCTTAGGCCTAGGGCTAGGATTTTTGAAACTAGGAAGCCCTTAGCTCCAGGCACACTGCAGCTGTTCAAGGCATCCCAAGGGGAGTACAAAAGTGCAACAACATGGCAGCTTTCACAGCTTTTTCCTTGGCACCATCCCTATACCTAGGCTGATTTATCTGCCTAGGGTTAGGGTTAGGGTTCAGCCTAGGGCTTGGATTTCTTTAACCAGGAAGCCCTGAGTTCCAGGCTTACTTCATCTGCCAAAGGCATCCCAAAGGGAGTGCAGAAGTGCCACAACATGGCTGCTTTCACGGCTTTTCCCTTAGGAAGAACCCTAATACCCGGCTGATTTACCTTCCTAGGGTTACTGTTAGGCTTAGGCCTAGGACTTTTAAAACCAGGAAGCCCTGGGCTCCAGGCACACTGCAGCTGCAAAAGGCATCCCAAGGGGAGCGCAAAAGTGACGCAACTTGGCTGCCACCACTGATATTTCCATGAGACCATCCCGAACCATAGGCTGATTTTCCTTCCTAGGGTTAAGGTTTGAGTTACGCCTAGGGTAAGGGCTCTATTAACCAGAAAGCCCTGAGTTCCAAGAACACAGCAGCTGCGAAGGACTAGCCAAGAAGAGCGCAAAAGTACCACAACATGCCTGCCTCCACAGCTTTTTCCTTGGGGACATGCCTAATTCCTGGCTGATTTGCCTTTCTCGTCTTAGGGTTGGGGTTCGGCCTAGGGCTAGGATTTTTAAAAGCAGGAAGCCCTGAGTTCCAGGCACACTGGAGCTGTGAAAGGCATCCAAGAGGGAGTGCAAAAGTGCCACAACATGGCTGCTTTCACGGCTTTTTCCTTGGCAAGACGCCTAACACCAGGCTGATTTACTTTCCCAGGGTTACTGTTAGGCTTAGGCCTAGGGCTAGGATTTTTGAAACTAGGAAGCCCTTAGCTCCAGGCACACTGCAGCTGTTCAAGGCATCCCAAGGGGAGTACAAAAGTGCAACAACATGGCAGCTTTCACAGCTTTTTCCTTGGCACCATCCCTATACCTAGGCTGATTTATCTGCCTAGGGTTAGGGTTAGGGTTCAGCCTAGGGCTTGGATTTCTTTAACCAGGAAGCCCTGAGTTCCAGGCTTACTTCATCTGCCAAAGGCATCCCAAAGGGAGTGCAGAAGTGCCACAACATGGCTGCTTTCACGGCTTTTCCCTTAGGAAGAACCCTAATACCCGGCTGATTTACCTTCCTAGGGTTACTGTTAGGCTTAGGCCTAGGACTTTTAAAACCAGGAAGCCCTGGGCTCCAGGCACACTGCAGCTGCAAAAGGCATCCCAAGGGGAGCGCAAAAGTGACGCAACTTGGCTGCCACCACTGATATTTCCATGAGACCATCCCGAACCATAGGTTGATTTTCCTTCCTAGGGTTAAGGTTTGAGTTACGCCTAGGGTAAGGGTTCTATTAACCAGAAAGCCCTGAGTTCCAAGAACACAGCAGCTGCGAAGGACTAGCCAAGAAGAGCGCAAAAGTACCACAACATGCCTGCCTCCACAGCTTTTTCCTTGGGGACATGCCTAATTCCTGGCTGATTTGCCTTTCTCGTCTTAGGGTTGGGGTTCGGCCTAGGGCTAGGATTTTTAAAAGCAGGAAGCCCTGAGTTCCAGGCACACTGGAGCTGTGAAAGGCATCCAAAAGGGAGTGCAAAAGTGCCACAACATGGCTGCTTTCACGGCTTTTTCCTTGGCAAGAAACCTAACATCAGGCTGATTAACTATCCCAGGGTTACTGTTAGGCTTAGGCCTAGGGCTAGGATTTTTGAAACAGGCAAGCCCTGGGCTCCAGGCACACTGCAGCTGTTCAAGGCATCCCAAGGGGAGTACAAAAGTGCAACAACATGGCAGCTTTCACAGCTTTTTCCTTGGCACCATCCCTATACCTAGGCTGATTTATCTGCCTAGGGTTAGGGTTAGGGTTCAGCCTAGGGCTTGAATTTCTTTAACCAGGAAGCCCTGAGTTCCAGGCTTACTTCATCTGCCAAAGGCATCCCAAAGGGAGTGCAGAAGTGCCACAACATGGCTGCTTTCACGGCTTTTCCCTTAGGAAGAACCCTAATACCCGGCTGATTTACCTTCCTAGGGTTACTGTTAGGCTTAGGCCTAGGACTTTTAAAACCAGGAAGCCCTGGGCTCCAGGCACACTGCAGCTGCAAAAGGCATCCCAAGGGGAGCGCAAAAGTGATGCAACTTGGCTGCCACCACTGATATTTCCATGAGACCATCCCGAACCATAGGCTGATTTTCCTTCCTAGGGTTAAGGTTTGAGTTACGCCTAGGGTAAGGGCTCTATTAACCAGAAAGCCCTGAGTTCCAAGAACACAGCAGCTGCGAAGGACTACCCAAGAAGAGCGCAAAAGTACCACAACATGCCTGCCTCCACAGCTTTTTCCTTGGGGACATGCCTAATTCCTGGCTGATTTGCCTTTCTCGTCTTAGGGTTGCGGTTCGGCCTAGGGCTAGGATTTTTAAAAGCAGGAAGCCCTGAGTTCCAGGCACACTGGAGCTGTGAAAGGCATCCAAAAGGGAGTGCAAAAGTGCCACAACATGGCTGCTTTCACGGCTTTTTCCTTGGCAAGATGCCTAACATCAGGCTGATTAACTTTACCAGGGTTACTGTTAGGCTTAGGCCTAGGGCTAGGATTTTTGAAACTAGGAAGCCCTGGGCTCCAGGCACACTGCAGCTGTTCAAGGCATCCCAAGGGGATTACAAAAGTGCAACAACATGGCAGCTTTCACAGCTTTTTCCTTGGCACATTCCCTATACCTAGGCTGATTTATCTGCCTAGGGTTAGGGTTAGGGTTCAGCCTAGGGCTTGGATTTCTTTAACCAGGAAGCCCTGAGTTCCAGGCTTACTTCATCTGCCAAAGGCATCCCAAGGGGAGTGCAGAAGTGCCACAACATGGCTGCTTTCACGGCTTTTCCCTTAGGAAGAACCCTAATACCCGGCTGATTTACCTTCCTAGGGTTACTGTTAGGCTTAGGCCTAGGACTTTTAAAACCAGGAAGCCCTGGGCTCCAGGCACACTGCAGCTGCAAAAGGCATCCCAAGGGGAGCGCAAAAGTGACGCAACTTGGCTGCCACCACTGATATTTCCATGAGACCATCCCGAACCATAGGTTGATTTTCCTTCCTAGGGTTAAGGTTTGAGTTACGCCTAGGGTAAGGGCTCTATTAACCAGAAAGCCCTGAGTTCCAAGAACACAGCAGCTGCGAAGGACTAGCCAAGAAGAGCGCAAAAGTAGCACAACATGCCTGCCTCCACAGCTTTTTCCTTGGGGACATGCCTAATTCCTGGCTGATTTGCCTTTCTCGTCTTAGGGTTGGGGTTCGGCCTAGGGCTAGGATTTTTAAAAGCAGGAAGCCCTGAGTTCCAGGCACACTGGAGCTGTGAAAGGCATCCAAAAGGGAGTGCAAAAGTGCCACAACATGGCTGCTTTCACGGCTTTTTCCTTGGCAAGTCGCCTAACATCAGGCTGATTTACTTTCCCAGGGTTACTGTTAGGCTTAGGCCTAGGGCTAGGATTTTTGAAACTAGGAAGCCCTTAGCTCCAGGCACACTGCAGCTGTTCAAGGCATCCCAAGGGGAGTACAAAAGTGCAACAACATGGCAGCTTTCACAGCTTTTTCCTTGGCACCATCCCTATACCTAGGCTGATTTATCTGCCTAGGGTTAGGGTTAGGGTTCAGCCTAGGGCTTGAATTTTTTTAACCAGGAAGCCCTGAGTTCCAGGCTTACTTCATCTGCCAAAGGCATCCCAAAGGGAGTGCAGAAGTGCCACAACATGGCTGCTTTCACGGCTTTTCCCTTAGGAAGAACCCTAATACCCGGCTGATTTACCTTCCTAGGGTTACTGTTAGGCTTAGGCCTAGGACTTTTAAAACCAGGAAGCCCTGGGCTCCAGGCACACTGCAGCTGCAAAAGGCATCCCAAGGGGAGCGCAAAAGTGACGCAACTTGGCTGCCACCACTGATATTTCCATGAGACCATCCCGAACCATAGGCTGATTTTCCTTCCGAGGGTTAAGGTTTGAGTTACGCCTAGGGTAAGGGCTCTATTAACCAGAAAGACCTGAGTTCCAAGAACACAGCAGCTGCGAAGGACTAGCCAAGAAGAGCGCAAAAGTACCACAACATGCCTGCCTCCACAGCTTTTTCCTTGGGGACATGCCTAATTCCTGGCTGATTTGCCTTTCTCGTCTTAGGGTTGGGGTTCGGCCTAGGGCTAGGATTTTTAAAAGCAGGAAGCCCTGAGTTCCAGGCACACTGGAGCTGTGAAAGGCATCCAAAAGGGAGTGCAAAAGTGCCACAACATGGCTGCTTTCACGGCTTTTTCCTTGGCAAGAAACCTAACATCAGGCTGATTAACTATCCCAGGGTTACTGTTAGGCTTAGGCCTAGGGCTAGGATTTTTGAAACAGGCAAGCCCTGGGCTCCAGGCACACTGCAGCTGTTCAAGGCATCCCAAGGGGATTACAAAAGTGCAACAACATGGCAGCTTTCACAGCTTTTTCCTTGGCACATTCCCTATACCTAGGCTGATTTATCTGCCTAGGGTTAGGGTTAGGGTTCAGCCTAGGGCTTGGATTTCTTTAACCAGGAAGCCCTGAGTTCCAGGCTTACTTCATCTGCCAAAGGCATCCCAAGGGGAGTGCAGAAGTGCCACAACATGGCTGCTTTCACGGCTTTTCCCTTAGGAAGAACCCTAATACCCGGCTGATTTACCTTCCTAGGGTTACTGTTAGGCTTAGGCCTAGGACTTTTAAAACCAGGAAGCCCTGGGCTCCAGGCACACTGCAGCTGCAAAAGGCATCCCAAGGGGAGCGCAAAAGTGACGCAACTTGGCTGCCACCACTGATATTTCCATGAGACCATCCCGAACCATAGGTTGATTTTCCTTCCTAGGGTTAAGGTTTGAGTTACGCCTAGGCTAAGGGCTCTATTAACCAGAAAGCCCTGAGTTCCAAGAACACAGCAGCTGCGAAGGACTAGCCAAGAAGAGCGCAAAAGTACCACAACATGCCTGCCTCCACAGCTTTTTCCTTGGGGACATGCCTAATTCCTGGCTGATTTGCCTTTCTCGTCTTAGGGTTGGGGTTCGGCCTAGGGTTAGGATTTTTAAAAGCAGGAAGCCCTGAGTTCCAGGCACACTGGAGCTGTGAAAGGCATCCAAAAGGGAGTGCAAAAGTGCCACAACATGGCTGCTTTCACGGCTTTTTCCTTGGCAAGTCGCCTAACATCAGGCTGATTTACTTTCCCAGGGTTACTGTTAGGCTTAGGCCTAGGGCTAGGATTTTTGAAACTAGGAAGCCCTTAGCTCCAGGCACACTGCAGCTGTTCAAGGCATCCCAAGGGGAGTACAAAAGTGCAACAACATGGCAGCTTTCACAGCTTTTTCCTTGGCACCATCCCTATACCTAGGCTGATTTATCTGCCTAGGGTTAGGGTTAGGGTTCAGCCTAGGGCTTGGATTTCTTTAACCAGGAAGCCCTGAGTTCCAGGCTTACTTCATCTGCCAAAGGCATCCCAAAGGGAGTGCAGAAGTGCCACAACATGGCTGCTTTCACGGCTTTTCCCTTAGGAAGAACCCTAATACCCGGCTGATTTACCTTCCTAGGGTTACTGTTAGGCTTAGGCCTAGGACTTTTAAAACCAGGAAGCCCTGGGCTCCAGGCACACTGCAGCTGCAAAAGGCATCCCAAGGGGAGCGCAAAAGTGACGCAACTTGGCTGCCACCACTGATATTTCCATGAGACCATCCCGAACCATAGGCTGATTTTCCTTCCTAGGGTTAAGGTTTGAGTTACGCCTAGGGTAAGGGCTCTATTAACCAGAAAGCCCTGAGTTCCAAGAACACAGCAGCTGCGAAGGACTAGCCAAGAAGAGCGCAAAAGTACCACAACATGCCTGCCTCCACAGCTTTTTCCTTAAGGACATGCCTAATTCCTGGCTGATTTGCCTTTCTCGTCTTAGGGTTGGGGTTCGGCCTAGGGCTAGGATTTTTAAAAGCAGGAAGCCCTGAGTCCCAGGCACACTGGAGCTGTGAAAGGCATCCAAAAGGGAGTACAAAAGTGCAACAACATGGCTGCTTTCACAGCTTTTTCCTTGGCACCATCCCTATACCTAGGCTGATTTATCTGCCTAGGGTTAGGGTTAGGGTTCAGCCTAGGGCTTGGATTTTTTTAACCAGGAAGCCCTGAGTTCCAGGCTTACTTCATCTGCCAAAGACATCCCAAAGGGAGTGCAGAAGTGCCACAACATGGCTGCTTTCATGGCTTTTCCCTTAGGAAGAACCCTAATACCCGGCTGATTTACCTTCCTAGGTTTACTGTTAGGCTTAGGCCTAGGACTTTTAAAACCAGGAAGCCCTGGGCTCCAGGCACACTGCAGCTGCGAAAGGCATCCCAAGGGGAGCGCAAAAGTGACGCAACTTGGCTGCCACCACTGATATTTCCATGAGACCATCCCGAACCATAGGTTGATTTTCCTTCCTAGGGTTAAGGTTTGAGTTACGCCTAGGCTAAGGGCTCTATTAACCAGAAAGCCCTGAGTTCCAAGAACACAGCAGCTGCGAAGGCCTAGCCAAGAAGAGCGCAAAAGTACCACAACATGCCTGCCTCCACAGCTTTTTCCTTAAGGACATGCCTAATTCCTGGCTGATTTGCCTTTCTCGTCTTAGGGTTGGGGTTCGGCCTAGGGCTAGGATTTTTAAAAGCAGGAAGCCCTGAGTCCCAGGCACACTGGAGCTGTGAAAGGCATCCAAAAGGGAGTACAAAAGTGCCACAACATGGCTGCTTTCACGGCTTTTTCCTTGGCAAGACGCCTAACACCAGGCTGATTTACCTTCCCAGGGTTACTGTTAGGCTTAGGCCTAGGGCTAGGATTTTTGAAACTAGGAAGCCCTGAGCTCCAGGCACACTGCAGCTGTTCAAGGCATCCCAAGGGGAGTACAAAAGTGCAACAACATGGCAGCTTTCACAGCTTTTTCCTTGGCACCATCCCTATACCTAGGCTGATTTATCTGCCTAGGGTTAGGGTTAGGGTTCAGCCTAGGGCTTGGATTTCTTTAACCAGGAAGCCCTGAGTTCCAGGCTTACTTCATCTGCCAAAGGCATCCCAAAGGGAGTGCAGAAGTGCCACAACATGGCTGCTTTCACGGCTTTTCCCTTAGGAAGAACCCTAATACCCGGCTGATTTACCTTCCTAGGGTTACTGTTAGGCTTAGGCCTAGGACTTTTAAAACCAGGAAGCCCTGGGCTCCAGGCACACTGCAGCTGCAAAAGGCATCCCAAGGGGAGCGCAAAAGTGACGCAACTTGGCTGCCACCACTGATATTTCCATGAGACCATCCCGAACCATAGGCTGATTTTCCTTCCTAGGGTTAAGGTTTGAGTTACGCCTAGGGTAAGGGCTCTATTAACCAGAAAGCCCTGAGTTCCAAGAACACAGCAGCTGCGAAGGACTACCCAAGAAGAGCGCAAAAGTACCACAACATGCCTGCCTCCACAGCTTTTTCCTTAAGAACATGCCTAATTCCTGGCTGATTTGCCTTTCTCGTCTTAGGGTTGGGGTTCGGCCTAGGGCTAGGATTTTTAAAAGCAGGAAGCCCTGAGTTCCAGGCACACTGGAGCTGTGAAAGGCATCCAAAAGGGAGTACAAAAGTGCAACAACATGGCTGCTTTCACAGCTTTTTCCTTGGCACCATCCCTATACCTAGGCTGATTTATCTGCCTAGGGTTAGGGTTAGGGTTCAGCCTAGGGCTTGGATTTTTTTAACCAGGAAGCCCTGAGTTCCAGGCTTACTTCATCTGCCAAAGACATCCCAAAGGGAGTGCAGAAGTGCCACAACATGGCTGCTTTCACGGCTTTTCCCTTAGGAAGAACCCTAATACCCGGCTGATTTACCTTCCTAGGGTTACTGTTAGGCTTAGGCCTAGGACTTTTAAAACCAGGAAGCCCTGGGCTCCAGGCACACTGCAGCTGCGAAAGGCATCCCAAGGGGAGCGCAAAAGTGACGCAACTTGGCTGCCACCACTGATATTTCCATGAGACCATCCCGAACCATAGGTTGATTTTCCTTCCTAGGGTTAAGGTTTGAGTTACGCCTAGGCTAAGGGCTCTATTAACCAGAAAGCCCTGAGTTCCAAGAACACAGCAGCTGCGAAGGCCTAGCCAAGAAGAGCGCAAAAGTACCACAACATGCCTGCCTCCACAGCTTTTTCCTTGGGGACATGCCTAATTCCTGGCTGATTTGCCTTTCTCGTCTTAGGGTTGGGGTTCGGCCTAGGGCTAGGATTTTTAAAAGCAGGAAGCCCTGAGTTCCAGGCACACTGGAGCTGTGAAAGGCATCCAAAAGGGAGTGCAAAAGTGCCACAACATGGCTGCTTTCACGGCTTTTTCCTTGGCAAGACGCCTAACACCAGGCTGATTTACCTTCCCAGGGTTACTGTTAGGCTTAGGCCTAGGGCTAGGATTTTTGAAACTAGGAAGCCCTGAGCTCCAGGCACACTGCAGCTGTTCAAGGCATCCCAAGGGGAGTACAAAAGTGCAACAACATGGCAGCTTTCACAGCTTTTTCCTTGGCACCATCCCTATACCTAGGCTGATTTATCTGCCTAGGGTTAGGGTTAGGGTTCAGCCTAGGGCTTGGATTTCTTTAACCAGGAAGCCCTGAGTTCCAGGCTTACTTCATCTGCCAAAGGCATCCCAAAGGGAGTGCAGAAGTGCCACAACATGGCTGCTTTCACGGCTTTTCCCTTAGGAAGAACCCTAATACCCGGCTGATTTACCTTCCTAGGGTTACTGTTAGGCTTAGGCCTAGGACTTTTAAAACCAGGAAGCCCTGGGCTCCAGGCACACTGCAGCTGCAAAAGGCATCCCAAGGGGAGCGCAAAAGTGACGCAACTTGGCTGCCACCACTGATATTTCCATGAGACCATCCCGAACCATAGGCTGATTTTCCTTCCTAGGGTTAAGGTTTGAGTTACGCCTAGGGTAAGGGCTCTATTAACCAGAAAGCCCTGAGTTCCAAGAACACAGCAGCTGCGAAGGACTACCCAAGAAGAGCGCAAAAGTACCACAACATGCCTGCCTCCACAGCTTTTTCCTTAAGGACATGCCTAATTCCTGGCTGATTTGCCTTTCTCGTCTTAGGGTTGGGGTTCGGCCTAGGGCTAGGATTTTTAAAAGCAGGAAGCCCTGAGTTCCAGGCACACTGGAGCTGTGAAAGGCATCCAAAAGGGAGTACAAAAGTGCAACAACATGGCTGCTTTCACAGCTTTTTCCTTGGCACCATCCCTATACCTAGGCTGATTTATCTGCCTAGGGTTAGGGTTAGGGTTCAGCCTAGGGCTTGGATTTTTTTAACCAGGAAGCCCTGAGTTCCAGGCTTACTTCATCTGCCAAAGACATCCCAAAGGGAGTGCAGAAGTGCCACAACATGGCTGCTTTCACGGCTTTTCCCTTAGGAAGAACCCTAATACCCGGCTGATTTACCTTCCTAGGGTTACTGTTAGGCTTAGGCCTAGGACTTTTAAAACCAGGAAGCCCTGGGCTCCAGGCACACTGCAGCTGCGAAAGGCATCCCAAGGGGAGCGCAAAAGTGACGCAACTTGGCTGCCACCACTGATATTTCCATGAGACCATCCCGAACCATAGGTTGATTTTCCTTCCTAGGGTTAAGGTTTGAGTTACGCCTAGGGTAAGGGCTCTATTAACCAGAAAGCCCTGAGTTCCAAGAACACAGCAGCTGCGAAGGACTAGCCAAGAAGAGCGCAAAAGTACCACAACATGCCTGCCTCCACAGCTTTTTCCTTGTGGACATGCCTAATTCCTGGCTGATTTGCCTTTCTCGTCTTAGGGCTGGGGTTCGGCCTAGGGCTAGGATTTTTAAAAGCAGGAAGCCCTGAGTTCCAGGCACACTGGAGCTGTGAAAGGCATCCAAAAGGGAGTGCAAAAGTGCCACAACATGGCTGCTTTCACGGCTTTTTCCTTGGCAAGAAGCCTAACATCAGGCTGATTTACTTTCCCAGGGTTACTGTTAGGCTTAGGCCTAGGGCTAGGATTTTTGAAACTAGGAAGCCCTTAGCTCCAGGCACACTGCAGCTGTTCAAGGCATCCCAAGGGGAGTACAAAAGTGCAACAACATGGCAGCTTTCACAGCTTTTTCCTTGGCACCATCCCTATACCTAGGCTGATTTATCTGCCTAGGGTTAGGGTTAGGGTTCAGCCTAGGGCTTGAATTTTTTTAACCAGGAAGCCCTGAGTTCCAGGCTTACTTCATCTGCCAAAGGCATCCCAAAGGGAGTGCAGAAGTGCCACAACATGGCTGCTTTCACGGCTTTTCCCTTAGGAAGAACCCTAATACCCGGCTGATTTACCTTCCTAGGGTTACTGTTAGGCTTAGGCCTAGGACTTTTAAAACCAGGAAGCCCTGGGCTCCAGGCACACTGCAGCTGCAAAAGGCATCCCAAGGGGAGCGCAAAAGTGACGCAACTTGGCTGCCACCACTGATATTTCCATGAGACCATCCCGAACCATAGGTTGATTTTCCTTCCTAGGGTAAAGGTTTGAGTTACGCCTAGGGTAAGGGCTCTATTAACCAGAAAGCCCTGAGTTCCAAGAACACAGCAGCTGCGAAGGACTAGCCAAGAAGAGCGCAAAAGTACCACAACATGCCTGCCTCCACAGCTTTTTCCTTGGGGACATGCCTAATTCCTGGCTGATTTGCCTTTCTCGTCTTAGGGTTGGGGTTCGGCCTAGGGCTAGGATTTTTAAAAGCAGGAAGCCCTGAGTTCCAGGCACACTGGAGCTGTGAAAGGCATCCAAAAGGGAGTGCAAAAGTGCCACAACATGGCTGCTTTCACGGCTTTTTCCTTGGCAAGAAGCCTAACACCAGGCTGACATACTTTCCCAGGGTTACTGTTAGGCTTAGGCCTAGGGCTAGGATTTTTGAAACTAGGAAGCCCTGGGCTCCAGGCACACTGCAGCTGTTCAAGGCATCCCAAGGGGAGTACAAAAGTGCAACAACATGGCAGCTTTCACAGCTTTTTCCTTGGCACCATCCCTATACCTAGGCTGATTTATCTGCCTAGGGTTAGGGTTAGAGTTCAGCCTAGGGCTTGAATTTTTTTAACCAGGAAGCCCTGAGTTCCAGGCTTACTTCATCTGCCAAAGGCATCCCAAAGGGAGTGCAGAAGTGCCACAACATGGCTGCTTTCACGGCTTTTCCCTTAGGAAGAACCCTAATACCCGGCTGATTTACCTTCCTAGGGTTACTGTTAGGCTTAGGCCTAGGACTTTTAAAACCAGGAAGCCCTGGGCTCCAGGCACACTGCAGCTGCAAAAGGCATCCCAAGGGGAGCGCAAAAATGACGCAACTTGGCTGCCACCACTGATATTTCCATGAGACCATCCCGAACCATAGGCTGATTTTCCTTCCTAGGGTAAAGGTTTGAGTTACGCCTAGGGTAAGGGTTCTATTAACCAGAAAGCCCTGAGTTCCAAGAACACAGCAGCTGCGAAGGACTAGCCAAGAAGAGCGCAAAAGTACCACAACATGCCTGCCTCCACAGCTTTTTCTTTGGGGACATGCCTAATTCCTGGCTGATTTGCCTTTCTCGTCTTAGGGTTGGGGTTCGGCCTAGGGCTAGGATTTTTAAAATCAGGAAGCCCTGAGTTCCAGGCACACTGGAGCTGTGAAAGGCATCCAAAAGGGAGTGCAAAAGTGCCACAACATGGCTGCTTTCACGGCTTTTTTTTTGGCAAGTCGCCTAACATCAGGCTGATTTACCTTCCCAATGTTACTGTTAGGCTTAGGCCTAGGGCTAGGATTTTTGAAACTAGGAAGCCCTGGGCTCCAGGCACACTGCAGCTGTTCAAGGCATCCCAAGGGGAGTACAAAAGTGCAACAACATGGCAGCTTTCACAGCTTTTTCCTTGGCACCATCCCTATACCTAGGCTGATTTATCTGCCTAGGGTTAGGGTTAGGGTTCAGCCTAGGGCTTGAATTTTTTTAACCAGGAAGCCCTGAGTTCCAGGCTTACTTCATCTGCCAAAGGCATCCCAAAGGGAGTGCAGAAGTGCCACAACATGGCTGCTTTCACGACTTTTCCCTTAGGAAGAACCCTAATACCCGGCTGATTTACCTTCCTAGGGTTACTGTTAGGCTTAGGCCTAGGACTTTTAAAACCAGGAAGCCCTGGGCTCCAGGCACACTGCAGCTGCGAAAGGCATCCCAAGGGGAGCGCAAAAGTGACGCAACTTGGCTGCCACCACTGATATTTCCATGAGACCATCCCGAACCATAGGTTGATTTTCCTTCCTAGGGTTAAGGTTTGAGTTACGCCTAGGGTAAGGGCTCTATTAACCAGAAAGCCCTGAGTTCCAAGAACACAGCAGCTGCGAAGGACTAGCCAAGAAGAGCGCAAAAGTACCACAACATGCCTGCCTCCACAGCTTTTTCCTTGGGGACATGCCTAATTCCTGGCTGATTTGCCTTTCTCGTCTTAGGGTTGCGGTTCGGCCTAGGGCTAGGATTTTTAAAAGCAGGAAGCCCTGAGTTCCAGGCACACTGGAGCTGTGAAAGGCATCCAAAAGGGAGTGCAAAAGTGCCACAACATGGCTGCTTTCACGGCTTTTCCCTTAGGAAGAACCCTAATACCCGGCTGATTTACCTTCCCAATGTTACTGTTAGGCTTAGGCCTAGGGCTAGGATTTTTAAAACTAGGAAGCCCTTAGGTCCAGGCACACTGCAGCTGTTCAAGGCATCCCAAGGGGAGTACAAAAGTGCAACAACATGGCAGCTTTCACAGCTTTTTCCTTGGCACCATCCCTATACCTAGGCTGATTTATCTGCCTAGGGTTAGGGTTAGGGTTCAGCCTAGGGCTTGAATTTTTTTAACCAGGAAGCCCTGAGTTCCAGGCTTACTTCATCTGCCAAAGGCATCCCAAAGGGAGTGCAGAAGTGCCACAACATGGCTGCTTTTACGGCTTTTCCCTTAGGAAGAACCCTAATACCCGGCTGATTTACCTTCCTAGGGTTACTGTTAGGCTTAGGCCTAGGACTTTTAAAACCAGGAAGCCCTGGGCTCCAGGCACACTGCAGCTGCGAAAGGCATCCCAAGGGGAGCGCAAAAGTGACGCAACTTGGCTGCCACCACTGATATTTCCATGAGACCATCCCGAACCATAGGTTGATTTTCCTTCCTAGGGTTAAGGTTTGAGTTACGCCTAGGGTAAGGGTCTATTAACCAGAAAGCCCTGAGTTCCAAGAACACAGCAGCTGCGAAGGACTAGCCAAGAAGAGCGCAAAAGTAGCACAACATGCCTGCCTCCACAGCTTTTTCCTTGGGGACATGCCTAATTCCTGGCTGATTTGCCTTTCTCGTCTTAGGGTTGGGGTTCGGCCTAGGGCTAGGATTTTTAAAAGCAGGAAGCCCTGAGTTCCAGGCACACTGGAGCTGTGAAAGGCATCCAAAAGGGAGTGCAAAAGTGCCACAACATGGCTGCTTTCACGGCTTTTTCCTTGGCAAGAAGCCTAACACCAGGCTGACATACTTTCCCAGGGTTACTGTTAGGCTTAGGCCTAGGGCTAGGATTTTTGAAACTAGGAAGCCCTGGGCTCCAGGCACACTGCAGCTGTTCAAGGCATCCCAAGGGGAGTACAAAAGTGCAACAACATGGCAGCTTTCACAGCTTTTTCCTTGGCACCATCCCTATACCTAGGCTGATTTATCTGCCTAGGGTTAGGGTTAGGGTTCAGCCTAGGGCTTGGATTTCTTTAACCAGGAAGCCCTGAGTTCCAGGCTTACTTCATCTGCCAAAGGCATCCCAAAGGGAGTGCAAAAGTGCCACAACATGGCTGCTTTCACGACTTTTCCCTTAGGAAGAACCCTAATACCCGGCTGATTTACCTTCCTAGGGTTACTGTTAGGCTTAGGCCTAGGACTTTTAAAACCAGGAAGCCCTGGGCTCCAGGCACACTGCAGCTGCAAAAGGCATCCCAAGGGGAGCGCAAAAGTGACGCAACCTGGCTGCCACCACTGATATTTCCATGAGACCATCCCGAACCATAGGTTGATTTTCCTTCCTAGGGTTAAGGTTTGAGTTACGCCTAGGGTAAGGGCTCTATTAACCAGAAAGCCCTGAGTTCCAAGAACACAGCAGCTGCGAAGGACTAGCCAAGAAGAGCGCAAAAGTACCACAACATGCCTGCCTCCACAGCTTTTTCCTTGGGGACATGCCTAATTCCTGGCTGATTTGCCTTTCTCGTCTTAGGGTTGGGGTTCGGCCTAGGGCTAGGATTTTTAAAAGCAGGAAGCCCTGAGTTCCAGGCACACTGGAGCTGTGAAAGGCATCCAAAAGGGAGTGCAAAAGTTCCACAACATGGCTGCTTTCACGGCTTTTTCCTTGGCAAGAAGCCTAACACCAGGCTGACATACTTTCCCAGGGTTACTGTTAGGCTTAGGCCTAGGGCTAGGATTTTTGAAACTAGGAAGCCCTGGGCTCCAGGCACACTGCAGCTGTTCAAGGCATCCCAAGGGGAGTACAAAAGTGCAACAACATGGCAGCTTTCACAGCTTTTTCCTTGGCACCATCCCTATACCTAGGCTGATTTATCTGCCTAGGGTTAGGGTTAGAGTTCAGCCTAGGGCTTGAATTTTTTTAACCAGGAAGCCCTGAGTTCCAGGCTTACTTCATCTGCCAAAGGCATCCCAAAGGGAGTGCAGAAGTGCCACAACATGGCTGCTTTCACGGCTTTTCCCTTAGGAAGAACCCTAATACCCGGCTGATTTACCTTCCTAGGGTTACTGTTAGGCTTAGGCCTAGGACTTTTAAAACCAGGAAGCCCTGGGCTCCAGGCACACTGCAGCTGCAAAAGGCATCCCAAGGGGAGCGCAAAAGTGACGCAACTTGGCTGCCACCACTGATATTTCCATGAGACCATCCCGAACCATAGGCTGATTTTCCTTCCTAGGGTTAAGGTTTGAGTTACACCTAGGGTAAGGGTTCTATTAACCAGAAAGCCCTGAGTTCCAAGAACACAGCATCTGCGAAGGACTAGCCAAGAAGAGCGCAAAAGTACCACAACATGCCTGCCTCCACAGCTTTTTCCTTGGGGACATGCCTAATTCCTGGCTGATTTGCCTTTCTCGTCTTAGGGTTGGGGTTCGGCCTAAGGCTAGGATTTTTAAAAGCAGGAAGCCCTGAGTTCCAGGCACACTGGAGCTGTGAAAGGCATCCAAAAGGGAGTGCAAAAGTGCCACAACATGGCTGCTTTCACGGCTTTTTCCTTGGCAAGAAGCCTAACATCAGGCTGATTTACCTTCCCAATGTTACTGTTAGGCTTAGGCCTAGGGCTAGGATTTTTAAAACTAGCAAGCCCTTAGCTCCAGGCACACTGCAGCTGTTCAAGGCATCCCAAGGGGAGTACAAAAGTGCAACAACATGGCAGCTTTCACAGCTTTTTCCTTGGCACCATCCCTATACCTAGGCTGATTTATCTGCCTAGGGTTAGGGTTAGGGTTCAGCCTAGGGCTTGAATTTTTTTAACCAGGAAGCCCTGAGTTCCAGGCTTACTTCATCTGCCAAAGGCATCCCAAAGGGAGTGCAGAAGTGCCACAACATGGCTGCTTTTACGGCTTTTCCCTTAGGAAGAACCCTAATACCCGGCTGATTTACCTTCCTAGGGTTACTGTTAGGCTTAGGCCTAGGACTTTTAAAACCAGGAAGCCCTGGGCTCCAGGCACACTGCAGCTGCGAAAGGCATCCCAAGGGGAGCGCAAAAGTGACGCAACCTGGCTGCCACCACTGATATTTCCATGAGACCATCCCGAACCATAGGTTGATTTTCCTTCCTAGGGTTAAGGTTTGAGTTACGCCTAGGGTAAGGGCTCTATTAACCAGAAAGCCCTGAGTTCCAAGAACACAGCAGCTGCGAAGGACTAGCCAAGAAGAGCGCAAAAGTACCACAACATGCCTGCCTCCACAGCTTTTTCCTTGGGGACATGCCTAATTCCTGGCTGATTTGCCTTTCTCGTCTTAGGGTTGGGGTTCGGCCTAGGGCTAGGATTTTTAAAAGCAGGAAGCCCTGAGTTCCAGGCACACTGGAGCTGTGAAAGGCATCCAAAAGGGAGTGCAAAAGTTCCACAACATGGCTGCTTTCACGGCTTTTTCCTTGGCAAGAAGCCTAACACCAGGCTGACATACTTTCCCAGGGTTACTGTTAGGCTTAGGCCTAGGGCTAGGATTTTTGAAACTAGGAAGCCCTGGGCTCCAGGCACACTGCAGCTGTTCAAGGCATCCCAAGGGGAGTACAAAAGTGCAACAACATGGCAGCTTTCACAGCTTTTTCCTTGGCACCATCCCTATACCTAGGCTGATTTATCTGCCTAGGGTTAGGGTTAGAGTTCAGCCTAGGGCTTGAATTTTTTTAACCAGGAAGCCCTGAGTTCCAGGCTTACTTCATCTGCCAAAGGCATCCCAAAGGGAGTGCAGAAGTGCCACAACATGGCTGCTTTCACGGCTTTTCCCTTAGGAAGAACCCTAATACCCGGCTGATTTACCTTCCTAGGGTTACTGTTAGGCTTAGGCCTAGGACTTTTAAAACCAGGAAGCCCTGGGCTCCAGGCACACTGCAGCTGCAAAAGGCATCCCAAGGGGAGCGCAAAAGTGACGCAACTTGGCTGCCACCACTGATATTTCCATGAGACCATCCCGAACCATAGGCTGATTTTCCTTCCTAGGGTAAAGGTTTGAGTTACGCCTAGGGTAAGGGTTCTATTAACCAGAAAGCCCTGAGTTCCAAGAACACAGCAGCTGCGAAGGACTAGCCAAGAAGAGCGCAAAAGTACCACAACATGCCTGCCTCCACAGCTTTTTCCTTGGGGACATGCCTAATTCCTGGCTGATTTGCCTTTCTCGTCTTAGGGTTGGGGTTCGGCCTAGGGCTAGGATTTTTAAAATCAGGAAGCCCTGAGTTCCAGGCACACTGGAGCTGTGAAAGGCATCCAAAAGGGAGTGCAAAAGTGCCACAACATGGCTGCTTTCACGGCTTTTTTTTTGGCAAGTCGCCTAACATCAGGCTGATTTACCTTCCCAATGTTACTGTTAGGCTTAGGCCTAGGGCTAGGATTTTTGAAACTAGGAAGCCCTGGGCTCCAGGCACACTGCAGCTGTTCAAGGCATCCCAAGGGGAGTACAAAAGTGCAACAACATGGCAGCTTTCACAGCTTTTTCCTTGGCACCATCCCTATACCTAGGCTGATTTATCTGCCTAGGGTTAGGGTTAGGGTTCAGCCTAGGGCTTGAATTTTTTTAACCAGGAAGCCCTGAGTTCCAGGCTTACTTCATCTGCCAAAGGCATCCCAAAGGGAGTGCAGAAGTGCCACAACATGGCTGCTTTTACGGCTTTTCCCTTAGGAAGAACCCTAATACCCGGCTGATTTACCTTCCTAGGGTTACTGTTAGGCTTAGGCCTAGGACTTTTAAAACCAGGAAGCCCTGGGCTCCAGGCACACTGCAGCTGCGAAAGGCATCCCAAGGGGAGCGCAAAAGTGACGCAACTTGGCTGCCACCACTGATATTTCCATGAGACCATCCCGAACCATAGGTTGATTTTCCTTCCTAGGGTTAAGGTTTGAGTTACGCCTAGGGTAAGGGCTCTATTAACCAGAAAGCCCTGAGTTCCAAGAACACAGCAGCTGCGAAGGACTAGCCAAGAAGAGCGCAAAAGTAGCACAACATGCCTGCCTCCACAGCTTTTTCCTTGGGGACATGCCTAATTCCTGGCTGATTTGCCTTTCTCGTCTTAGGGTTGGGGTTCGGCCTAGGGCTAGGATTTTTAAAAGCAGGAAGCCCTGAGTTCCAGGCACACTGGAGCTGTGAAAGGCATCCAAAAGGGAGTGCAAAAGTGCCACAACATGGCTGCTTTCACGGCTTTTTCCTTGGCAAGAAGCCTAACACCAGGCTGACATACTTTCCCAGGGTTACTGTTAGGCTTAGGCCTAGGGCTAGGATTTTTGAAACTAGGAAGCCCTGGGCTCCAGGCACACTGCAGCTGTTCAAGGCATCCCAAGGGGAGTACAAAAGTGCAACAACATGGCAGCTTTCACAGCTTTTTCCTTGGCACCATCCCTATACCTAGGCTGATTTATCTGCCTAGGGTTAGGGTTAGGGTTCAGCCTAGGGCTTGGATTTCTTTAACCAGGAAGCCCTGAGTTCCAGGCTTACTTCATCTGCCAAAGGCATCCCAAAGGGAGTGCAAAAGTGCCACAACATGGCTGCTTTCACGACTTTTCCCTTAGGAAGAACCCTAATACCCGGCTGATTTACCTTCCTAGGGTTACTGTTAGGCTTAGGCCTAGGACTTTTAAAACCAGGAAGCCCTGGGCTCCATGCACACTGCAGCTGCAAAAGGCATCCCAAGGGGAGCGCAAAAGTGACGCAACCTGGCTGCCACCACTGATATTTCCATGAGACCATCCCGAACCATAGGTTGATTTTCCTTCCTAGGGTTAAGGTTTGAGTTACGCCTAGGGTAAGGGCTCTATTAACCAGAAAGCCCTGAGTTCCAAGAACACAGCAGCTGCGAAGGACTAGCCAAGAAGAGCGCAAAAGTACCACAACATGCCTGCCTCCACAGCTTTTTCCTTGGGGACATGCCTAATTCCTGGCTGATTTGCCTTTCTCGTCTTAGGGTTGGGGTTCGGCCTAGGGCTAGGATTTTTAAAAGCAGGAAGCCCTGAGTTCCAGGCACACTGGAGCTGTGAAAGGCATCCAAAAGGGAGTGCAAAAGTGCCACAACATGGCTGCTTTCACGGCTTTTTCCTTGGCAAGAAGCCTAACACCAGGCTGACATACTTTCCCAGGGTTACTGTTAGGCTTAGGCCTAGGGCTAGGATTTTTAAAACTAGGAAGCCCTGGGCTCCAGGCACACTGCAGCTGTTCAAGGCATCCCAAGGGGAGTACAAAAGTGCAACAACATGGCAGCTTTCACAGCTTTTTCCTTGGCACCATCCCTATACCTAGGCTGATTTATCTGCCTAGGGTTAGGGTTAGAGTTCAGCCTAGGGCTTGAATTTTTTTAACCAGGAAGCCCTGAGTTCCAGGCTTACTTCATCTGCCAAAGGCATCCCAAAGGGAGTGCAGAAGTGCCACAACATGGCTGCTTTCACGGCTTTTCCCTTAGGAAGAACCCTAATACCCGGCTGATTTACCTTCCTAGGGTTACTGTTAGGCTTAGGCCTAGGACTTTTAAAACCAGGAAGCCCTGGGCTCCAGGCACACTGCAGCTGCAAAAGGCATCCCAAGGGGAGCGCAAAAGTGACGCAACTTGGCTGCCACCACTGATATTTCCATGAGACCATCCCGAACCATAGGCTGATTTTCCTTCCTAGGGTTAAGGTTTGAGTTACGCCTAGGGTAAGGGTTCTATTAACCAGAAAGCCCTGAGTTCCAAGAACACAGCATCTGCGAAGGACTAGCCAAGAAGAGCGCAAAAGTACCACAACATGCCTGCCTCCACAGCTTTTTCCTTGGGGACATGCCTAATTCCTGGCTGATTTGCCTTTCTCGTCTTAGGGTTGGGGTTCGGCCTAAGGCTAGGATTTTTAAAAGCAGGAAGCCCTGAGTTCCAGGCACACTGGAGCTGTGAAAGGCATCCAAAAGGGAGTGCAAAAGTGCCACAACATGGCTGCTTTCACGGCTTTTTCCTTGGCAAGAAGCCTAACATCAGGCTGATTTACCTTCCCAATGTTACTGTTAGGCTTAGGCCTAGGGCTAGGATTTTTAAAACTAGCAAGCCCTTAGCTCCAGGCACACTGCAGCTGTTCAAGGCATCCCAAGGGGAGTACAAAAGTGCAACAACATGGCAGCTTTCACAGCTTTTTCCTTGGCACCATCCCTATACCTAGGCTGATTTATCTGCCTAGGGTTAGGGTTAGGGTTCAGCCTAGGGCTTGAATTTTTTTAACCAGGAAGCCCTGAGTTCCAGGCTTACTTCATCTGCCAAAGGCATCCCAAAGGGAGTGCAGAAGTGCCACAACATGGCTGCTTTTACGGCTTTTCCCTTAGGAAGAACCCTAATACCCGGCTGATTTACCTTCCTAGGGTTACTGTTAGGCTTAGGCCTAGGACTTTTAAAACCAGGAAGCCCTGGGCTCCAGGCACACTGCAGCTGCGAAAGGCATCCCAAGGGGAGCGCAAAAGTGACGCAACCTGGCTGCCACCACTGATATTTCCATGAGACCATCCCGAACCATAGGTTGATTTTCCTTCCTAGGGTTAAGGTTTGAGTTACGCCTAGGGTAAGGGCTCTATTAACCAGAAAGCCCTGAGTTCCAAGAACACAGCAGCTGCGAAGGACTAGCCAAGAAGAGCGCAAAAGTACCACAACATGCCTGCCTCCACAGCTTTTTCCTTGGGGACATGCCTAATTCCTGGCTGATTTGCCTTTCTCGTCTTAGGGTTGGGGTTCGGCCTAGGGCTAGGATTTTTAAAAGCAGGAAGCCCTGAGTTCCAGGCACACTGGAGCTGTGAAAGGCATCCAAAAGGGAGTGCAAAAGTTCCACAACATGGCTGCTTTCACGGCTTTTTCCTTGGCAAGAAGCCTAACACCAGGCTGACATACTTTCCCAGGGTTACTGTTAGGCTTAGGCCTAGGGCTAGGATTTTTGAAACTAGGAAGCCCTGGGCTCCAGGCACACTGCAGCTGTTCAAGGCATCCCAAGGGGAGTACAAAAGTGCAACAACATGGCAGCTTTCACAGCTTTTTCCTTGGCACCATCCCTATACCTAGGCTGATTTATCTGCCTAGGGTTAGGGTTAGAGTTCAGCCTAGGGCTTGAATTTTTTTAACCAGGAAGCCCTGAGTTCCAGGCTTACTTCATCTGCCAAAGGCATCCCAAAGGGAGTGCAGAAGTGCCACAACATGGCTGCTTTCACGGCTTTTCCCTTAGGAAGAACCCTAATACCCGGCTGATTTACCTTCCTAGGGTTACTGTTAGGCTTAGGCCTAGGACTTTTAAAACCAGGAAGCCCTGGGCTCCAGGCACACTGCAGCTGCAAAAGGCATCCCAAGGGGAGCGCAAAAGTGACGCAACTTGGCTGCCACCACTGATATTTCCATGAGACCATCCCGAACCATAGGCTGATTTTCCTTCCTAGGGTAAAGGTTTGAGTTACGCCTAGGGTAAGGGTTCTATTAACCAGAAAGCCCTGAGTTCCAAGAACACAGCAGCTGCGAAGGACTAGCCAAGAAGAGCGCAAAAGTACCACAACATGCCTGCCTCCACAGCTTTTTCCTTGGGGACATGCCTAATTCCTGGCTGATTTGCCTTTCTCGTCTTAGGGTTGGGGTTCGGCCTAGGGCTAGGATTTTTAAAATCAGGAAGCCCTGAGTTCCAGGCACACTGGAGCTGTGAAAGGCATCCAAAAGGGAGTGCAAAAGTGCCACAACATGGCTGCTTTCACGGCTTTTTTTTTGGCAAGTCGCCTAACATCAGGCTGATTTACCTTCCCAATGTTACTGTTAGGCTTAGGCCTAGGGCTAGGATTTTTGAAACTAGGAAGCCCTGGGCTCCAGGCACACTGCAGCTGTTCAAGGCATCCCAAGGGGAGTACAAAAGTGCAACAACATGGCAGCTTTCACAGCTTTTTCCTTGGCACCATCCCTATACCTAGGCTGATTTATCTGCCTAGGGTTAGGGTTAGGGTTCAGCCTAGGGCTTGAATTTTTTTAACCAGGAAGCCCTGAGTTCCAGGCTTACTTCATCTGCCAAAGGCATCCCAAAGGGAGTGCAGAAGTGCCACAACATGGCTGCTTTTACGGCTTTTCCCTTAGGAAGAACCCTAATACCCGGCTGATTTACCTTCCTAGGGTTACTGTTAGGCTTAGGCCTAGGACTTTTAAAACCAGGAAGCCCTGGGCTCCAGGCACACTGCAGCTGCGAAAGGCATCCCAAGGGGAGCGCAAAAGTGACGCAACTTGGCTGCCACCACTGATATTTCCATGAGACCATCCCGAACCATAGGTTGATTTTCCTTCCTAGGGTTAAGGTTTGAGTTACGCCTAGGGTAAGGGCTCTATTAACCAGAAAGCCCTGAGTTCCAAGAACACAGCAGCTGCGAAGGACTAGCCAAGAAGAGCGCAAAAGTAGCACAACATGCCTGCCTCCACAGCTTTTTCCTTGGGGACATGCCTAATTCCTGGCTGATTTGCCTTTCTCGTCTTAGGGTTGGGGTTCGGCCTAGGGCTAGGATTTTTAAAAGCAGGAAGCCCTGAGTTCCAGGCACACTGGAGCTGTGAAAGGCATCCAAAAGGGAGTGCAAAAGTGCCACAACATGGCTGCTTTCACGGCTTTTTCCTTGGCAAGAAGCCTAACACCAGGCTGACATACTTTCCCAGGGTTACTGTTAGGCTTAGGCCTAGGGCTAGGATTTTTGAAACTAGGAAGCCCTGGGCTCCAGGCACACTGCAGCTGTTCAAGGCATCCCAAGGGGAGTACAAAAGTGCAACAACATGGCAGCTTTCACAGCTTTTTCCTTGGCACCATCCCTATACCTAGGCTGATTTATCTGCCTAGGGTTAGGGTTAGGGTTCAGCCTAGGGCTTGGATTTCTTTAACCAGGAAGCCCTGAGTTCCAGGCTTACTTCATCTGCCAAAGGCATCCCAAAGGGAGTGCAAAAGTGCCACAACATGGCTGCTTTCACGACTTTTCCCTTAGGAAGAACCCTAATACCCGGCTGATTTACCTTCCTAGGGTTACTGTTAGGCTTAGGCCTAGGACTTTTAAAACCAGGAAGCCCTGGGCTCCATGCACACTGCAGCTGCAAAAGGCATCCCAAGGGGAGCGCAAAAGTGACGCAACCTGGCTGCCACCACTGATATTTCCATGAGACCATCCCGAACCATAGGTTGATTTTCCTTCCTAGGGTTAAGGTTTGAGTTACGCCTAGGGTAAGGGCTCTATTAACCAGAAAGCCCTGAGTTCCAAGAACACAGCAGCTGCGAAGGACTAGCCAAGAAGAGCGCAAAAGTACCACAACATGCCTGCCTCCACAGCTTTTTCCTTGGGGACATGCCTAATTCCTGGCTGATTTGCCTTTCTCGTCTTAGGGTTGGGGTTCGGCCTAGGGCTAGGATTTTTAAAAGCAGGAAGCCCTGAGTTCCAGGCACACTGGAGCTGTGAAAGGCATCCAAAAGGGAGTGCAAAAGTGCCACAACATGGCTGCTTTCACGGCTTTTTCCTTGGCAAGAAGCCTAACACCAGGCTGACATACTTTCCCAGGGTTACTGTTAGGCTTAGGCCTAGGGCTAGGATTTTTAAAACTAGGAAGCCCTGGGCTCCAGGCACACTGCAGCTGTTCAAGGCATCCCAAGGGGAGTACAAAAGTGCAACAACATGGCAGCTTTCACAGCTTTTTCCTTGGCACCATCCCTATACCTAGGCTGATTTATCTGCCTAGGGTTAGGGTTAGAGTTCAGCCTAGGGCTTGAATTTTTTTAACCAGGAAGCCCTGAGTTCCAGGCTTACTTCATCTGCCAAAGGCATCCCAAAGGGAGTGCAGAAGTGCCACAACATGGCTGCTTTCACGGCTTTTCCCTTAGGAAGAACCCTAATACCCGGCTGATTTACCTTCCTAGGGTTACTGTTAGGCTTAGGCCTAGGACTTTTAAAACCAGGAAGCCCTGGGCTCCAGGCACACTGCAGCTGCAAAAGGCATCCCAAGGGGAGCGCAAAAGTGACGCAACTTGGCTGCCACCACTGATATTTCCATGAGACCATCCCGAACCATAGGCTGATTTTCCTTCCTAGGGTTAAGGTTTGAGTTACGCCTAGGGTAAGGGTTCTATTAACCAGAAAGCCCTGAGTTCCAAGAACACAGCATCTGCGAAGGACTAGCCAAGAAGAGCGCAAAAGTACCACAACATGCCTGCCTCCACAGCTTTTTCCTTGGGGACATGCCTAATTCCTGGCTGATTTGCCTTTCTCGTCTTAGGGTTGGGGTTCGGCCTAAGGCTAGGATTTTTAAAAGCAGGAAGCCCTGAGTTCCAGGCACACTGGAGCTGTGAAAGGCATCCAAAAGGGAGTGCAAAAGTGCCACAACATGGCTGCTTTCACGGCTTTTTCCTTGGCAAGAAGCCTAACATCAGGCTGATTTACCTTCCCAATGTTACTGTTAGGCTTAGGCCTAGGGCTAGGATTTTTAAAACTAGCAAGCCCTTAGCTCCAGGCACACTGCAGCTGTTCAAGGCATCCCAAGGGGAGTACAAAAGTGCAACAACATGGCAGCTTTCACAGCTTTTTCCTTGGCACCATCCCTATACCTAGGCTGATTTATCTGCCTAGGGTTAGGGTTAGGGTTCAGCCTAGGGCTTGAATTTTTTTAACCAGGAAGCCCTGAGTTCCAGGCTTACTTCATCTGCCAAAGGCATCCCAAAGGGAGTGCAGAAGTGCCACAACATGGCTGCTTTTACGGCTTTTCCCTTAGGAAGAACCCTAATACCCGGCTGATTTACCTTCCTAGGGTTACTGTTAGGCTTAGGCCTAGGACTTTTAAAACCAGGAAGCCCTGGGCTCCAGGCACACTGCAGCTGCGAAAGGCATCCCAAGGGGAGCGCAAAAGTGACGCAACTTGGCTGCCACCACTGATATTTCCATGAGACCATCCCGAACCATAGGTTGATTTTCCTTCCTAGGGTTAAGGTTTGAGTTACGCCTAGGGTAAGGGCTCTATTAACCAGAAAGCCCTGAGTTCCAAGAACACAGCAGCTGCGAAGGACTAGCCAAGAAGAGCGCAAAAGTAGCACAACATGCCTGCCTCCACAGCTTTTTCCTTGGGGACATGCCTAATTCCTGGCTGATTTGCCTTTCTCGTCTTAGGGTTGGGGTTCGGCCTAGGGCTAGGATTTTTAAAAGCAGGAAGCCCTGAGTTCCAGGCACACTGGAGCTGTGAAAGGCATCCAAAAGGGAGTGCAAAAGTGCCACAACATGGCTGCTTTCACGGCTTTTTCCTTGGCAAGAAGCCTAACACCAGGCTGACATACTTTCCCAGGGTTACTGTTAGGCTTAGGCCTAGGGCTAGGATTTTTGAAACTAGGAAGCCCTGGGCTCCAGGCACACTGCAGCTGTTCAAGGCATCCCAAGGGGAGTACAAAAGTGCAACAACATGGCAGCTTTCACAGCTTTTTCCTTGGCACCATCCCTATACCTAGGCTGATTTATCTGCCTAGGGTTAGGGTTAGGGTTCAGCCTAGGGCTTGGATTTCTTTAACCAGGAAGCCCTGAGTTCCAGGCTTACTTCATCTGCCAAAGGCATCCCAAAGGGAGTGCAGAAGTGCCACAACATGGCTGCTTTTACGGCTTTTCCCTTAGGAAGAACCCTAATACCCGGCTGATTTACCTTCCTAGGGTTACTGTTAGGCTTAGGCCTAGGACTTTTAAAACCAGGAAGCCCTGGGCTCCAGGCACACTGCAGCTGCAAAAGGCATCCCAAGGGGAGCGCAAAAGTGACGCAACTTGGCTGCCACCACTGATATTTCCATGAGACCATCCCGAACCATAGGTTGATTTTCCTTCCTAGGGTTAAGGTTTGAGTTACGCCTAGGGTAAGGGCTCTATTAACCAGAAAGCCCTGAGTTCCAAGAACACAGCAGCTGCGAAGGACTAGCCAAGAAGAGCGCAAAAGTACCACAACATGCCTGCCTCCACAGCTTTTTCCTTGGGGACATGCCTAATTCCTGGCTGATTTGCCTTTCTCGTCTTAGGGTTGGGGTTCGGCCTAGGGCTAGGATTTTTAAAAGCAGGAAGCCCTGAGTTCCAGGCACACTGGAGCTGTGAAAGGCATCCAAAAGGGAGTGCAAAAGTGCCACAACATGGCTGCTTTCACGGCTTTTTCCTTGGCAAGAAGCCTAACACCAGGCTGACATACTTTCCCAGGGTTACTGTTAGGCTTAGGCCTAGGGCTAGGATTTTTGAAACTAGGAAGCCCTGGGCTCCAGGCACACTGCAGCTGTTCAAGGCATCCCAAGGGGAGTACAAAAGTGCAACAACATGGCAGCTTTCACAGCTTTTTCCTTGGCACCATCCCTATACCTAGGCTGATTTATCTGCCTAGGGTTAGGGTTAGGGTTCAGCCTAGGGCTTGAATTTTTTTAACCAGGAAGCCCTGAGTTCCAGGCTTACTTCATCTGCCAAAGGCATCCCAAAGGGAGTGCAGAAGTGCCACAACATGGCTGCTTTCACGGCTTTTCCCTTAGGAAGAACCCTAATACCAGGCTGATTTACCTTCCTAGGGTTACTGTTAGGCTTAGGCCTAG